>NC_143564.1:51437500-52897500 GCF_054136105.1 Typopeltis vanoorti
TTTATATAATAATAAGGATATATAATAATATAATAAGGATATATAAGATCATTTTTACCGCTTTAAATTCAGGCCAGTGATATCATGATAAAAAAAATTATATTAGTTGGCCTATTTCCGGCAAACCAAAAGGCCTGGTTGGCTGCAGATAGTCCGGGATGTAGTACATTGGTAGGAAGATTATTCTCATGGACATCACTGAGTCTCTCATCCCTATTGAACATACCTGAACTGCTAATTTTTAACTGGGGATTGTTTCTGACTATATAACGTCTACTATACATGATAACACTATTCCCATGAATCTGGACTGCATCAAGAGATATGGGATTGTGTTTCCATCAAGATACAGGATCCTGTCTCTTGATGGAGAGAGACAGGATCCCGTGTCACAAGTCTCGCCTTGTTCAAGCTTGGTTCGAAAAGCATATCAAAACATTTCGTGTGCTCCCATGGCAGATTACGTCTCCTAGTTTGAAACATATCGAACATCTTTCTGATCACATCGGGCATAGTATCTGCAGGTCGACTCCGGTGTCTCTGTCGGTCGCTGATATCTAGGACTCTGTTACCTCTGGTTGATCCAGAATACGTCCTAGAACCTTCTAGAACTCTGACATCTTGCATATTAGATTTGTAGAAGGATAGTTCTGTAGAACAATATTTCAATGTGGTGCAATCCCCCCCACCCCCCCCCCCCCCCACCCCCCCCCCCCCCCACCCCCCCCCCCCCCCACCCCCCCCCCCCCCCACCCCCCCCCCCCCCCACCCCCCCCCCCCCCCACCCCCCCCCCCCCCCACCCCCCCCCCCCCCCACCCCCCCCCCCCCCCACCCCCCCCCCCCCCCACCCCCCCCCCCCCCCACCCCCCCCCCCCCCCACCCCCCCCCCCCCCCACCCCCCCCCCCCCCCACCCCCCCCCCCCCCCACCCCCCCCCCCCCCCACCCCCCCCCCCCCCCACCCCCCCCCCCCCCCACCCCCCCCCCCCCCCACCCCCCCCCCCCCCCACCCCCCCCCCCCCCCACCCCCCCCCCCCCCCACCCCCCCCCCCCCCCACCCCCCCCCCCCCCCACCCCCCCCCCCCCCCACCCCCCCCCCCCCCCACCCCCCCCCCCCCCCACCCCCCCCCCCCCCCACCCCCCCCCCCCCCCACCCCCCCCCCCCCCCACCCCCCCCCCCAATAAAGGAAAAAACTCACGTAGAAAGATTATTTATTAGTATAATTTTCGCCTAGACATAGAGTTCATTGGAGAAAGACAAGAGTTCTTCACACAAGTCAGTTTCTCATGGAACGCCTTTATAAAGAAACATGTGAAACTCTACTTCATTCTCCTAACTTAAACAGATCAGACGGCTTACGTCTATCCCCTTTATGGGAGATAGTACTTTACAAATCAGCTGATCTTTCCTAACTTTTTATTATATTAATTTTTTATTTTATTTTTATTTTTTATTTTTTAGGAAAGTTATTGACCTTTTTAGTTATCTTACACCAGCTACTTAGGTGGCGCTTTTTGGAATTGTCAGTTAGTATTTAATTTTGAGCTTAATGTAGTGAGGACGCCTGTGACACAGGCGAAAATTATACTAATAAATAATCTTTCTACGTGAGTTTTTTCCGTTATTTATTGTGCACCGATATGTCTACTCACGGTTTACCTCTTTTAAAACTTAAATGAAAATTATGAAGAAAATAAAAATAGAAAACAACAGGAAAAAGTGTAAAGAAGGCTTCAATAAAACTGCAGAAGATATTTTAGGAGTGACAGGTGGAAAGTCACACAAAGAATGGATTACAGGAAAGACATTAAAACTAATTGAAGAAAGGAAGAAGATAAAAGAGAAAATAAACAACTTCAAATCAGAAAGATTACGTGGAGATTATGAGAAGCAATACCAAGAAGTACATAAGATGGTAAAGCGCTCGACCAGAAATGACAAGAGAAACTAATATCAGCTGTTGGCTGAGGATGCTCAGAGAGTGAATGATACTGGAAATCTTGGAGAAGTCCATAAAATTATAAGACAACTTGGACGAACCTATCAGATGAATCAATGTGGGGTTAAAGATAAAAATGTTCAACTATTAATTCAAGAGCAAGAAGTCAAACAAAGATGGAAAGAGTACTTTGAAGAATTATTAAATGTTAAACACGACTCTCTAAATCTAAATATCGAATCCCCTTTCGATGAGATGCCAAATCAATTCCAATTTCATGTAAACATGGGAGAGATCACAGTGCAAGAAATCATCGATGCAATCATCAAGATCCAAAAGAATAGAAAGTAAGTGGAAATGATAACATTAGTGCTGAACTGATCAAAGCTGACCTAAAAACATCAGCAACTATACTGTATAAACTATTTAATATCTTATGGGCTTCTGAGAAGGTTCTGAGTACCTGGGAAGAATCACAAATAGTCAAAATTCCATAAAAGGGTGATCTTACAGAATGCACCAATTGGATACAAATCAGCCTATTGTCAGTACTATCAAAGATCTTCAATATAATCATAATAAGCAGAATAAAAAAATAGCATTGAGAAAATTCTGAGAATAGAAAAAACAGGATTTAGAAATGGAAGAAGCACAATTAATCAAATGTTTATTCTTAGAAACATAATTGAACAGTGTTGAAATAAATTCAACTATGTCTCAGTTTTATTAATTTTGCCAAAACTTTCGACATCATAGACAGAGAATATCTAAAAATAATCTAGAAATTTTATTGATTTCCTGACAAAATGATAAATATTATAAAAGAATATATGATGGAAGTAAAGGAAAAATTCTATTAACTGGAACAGCTTCCGAAAGTTTTTACATCAAAACTGGTGTCAAGCAAAGTTGTGTCATGTCTGGAACACTTTTCATCATTGTCATAGATTGGATAATGCAGCATACCCTGAAAAACCTGAAAACTGGAATAAGAAGGAACAATGACACCACATTAGAAAATTTGGAATATGCTGACGACATTGTACTACTATCATCTAGATTTGAAGACATGAAAATTAAGGCAGCAAAGTTGCCGAAAACTGTTAAACAAATAGGCTTACACATCAATGAGAAGAAAACCGAAATATTAACAATCAACAGTAAAATGAATGACCAAATCTTTATAAATGGAAAACAAGTAGAAGTGACAAACACTTTTAATTACTTCGGAACAACTGTCAACATGGAAGGTGGTACCAACGGAGACATTGCAATAAGAATAAAAAAAATCTTGCTACGCATTTAAAACTTTACCAATATAAAAACAAACTTAAAGGTGCAAATTTTTAAGTCAACTGTTAAATCTGTATTACTTTATGGAAGTGAATCATGGAAATTACCTAAACAACATGAAGATAAAATAGATACCTTCCAAACAAAGTGCCTTCGCGGAATTCTCAAAATTGACTGGCCAAATAAAATTTCAAATATTTCAATTTACAACAAAACCAAAAGCAAACCGATTACAGTAGAGTTAAGGAAACACAGATGGACATGGATAGGCCACGTATTGAGAATGCCAACATCAGAACAAACAAGAATAGCATTGCCATGGACACCTGATGGTAAAAGCAAGAGGGGAAGATCCAAACTGACATGGCGCCGGATGGTAATCCAAAAACGAAACAAACTAGGATGGTCGAGCTGGGGCAAAGCAATACAAGCAGCATTGGCCCGAAGAAGATGGCACGCTCAATTCGTGGCCTCATGCACCTTATAGGTGTAAAGAACAATAAGGCAAGTCAAGTCAAGTAAGAGACATATATGAACTTTATTACTTTCGTAAAAATCTAAGAACACTAAAAGCATATTATATGAAATTTATATATCTAAACTATCATTAAAAGCAGAAATCACAATTACGTAATTTATTTTAATTTATGTTTAGAATTTCCCCTTCAACATTTTGTTCATTGGACTTTGTGCACAAGGAATAAACTGAAGGCGAAGACTTATGTTAGAGTTTCTCTCTTTTTCTCATTCTCTGTATAAATATTTGTCTTTGTGGTCAACATGTAAAAAGGTTAAACTGCGAATATTAAAAGGCTGAATGGGCCGTCGATGAACAACGATTAGGGCAATTTAATTATAAATCCGAAAGCAAGAGAACACAAAACTCACGATTGCAAAGCTTTTCATTTTCATCTCCAACGAAGTTTAACTCCAAATGATAAATCGATCGCGTGAGCAGTAGGGAAATGTAAAAACTTTGTATCATCATTATAGATTTTGCGACTTCACCGAGAAAGTCTGTTTTCCATAAGCAAAAGTTTGCTCCTTCTCATGAATAATCTCGTATGGATTGCATACGCAGTAACTTTCATAAAGGATTTCTTGTATTTCTTTGATCAACACTTTCACTGGAACTTGCTTCATTAAAGGGCTCTTCAACTGTTTTAAGGTTTCTGAAACTTATATTCGCAGATGCAGCATTCAAACGCTGTATAACTTTCTAATGTTTATTATTTGTTGCAAACGACTTTCATCATGTGCATGCCAGACGAAAGGAGTCGCATCAATATACATATTATGTGATCTTTTCCTATTTTCTAAGCATGAATGTGTTTGTAAGATTATTCATGTACGTAATGGGAAAGAAGTTGATCACTTTAGTGAAAAAAACTATCATTTCGTAGTAGATTTAAATGCATGAATTGCAAAGGACCACGAAATAAAGTACATTCTTGCGATAATCATTGTTAATCATGTGTTAATTTTCATTTTTTCTGCTGGAGTTTCATACCATTTAGTAATTTGGGCATCGAATTACTTCTGTGAAAAATGGTCGATGAATGTGCAGTTTATTGTCACTCTTTTTCTGAGTACAATAATTAATTTTATCAGATTCGTCTCGATAGTAGTGGTGTTCTGTTTGGTTTCTTATTTCGCACAGTTTTATAGATATTCCTTTTATTGCATAAATCAGCTTGTGGATTTATTGCATAAATCCACAAGAATTTTTTCCATAAGCAAATTGGAAGAGATCAAAATGCTTTATGTGAGATGTAGCTCTCTTCTGAAGGAGAAAAATGCTTTGTTTTCTTTAGCATTAAACACCGCTTTGTGTTGCTTTTCTGGCTTTCACGTTTTCAATACTAATATCTCTTTCGTACATCGGGTCCTAAATTTTATTTTAATTGCATGCAATGCCATTTTTTGACATGGACAGCATGCTGTTTGCAGGAAGTTTCGAATGAGGAAAGTAATTTTTTTTTCTGCAGTTTGTATTTTTACATATGTTTTCTGATGATGTAGATTATATAAAGTTTACCGTTTGATGTGCATTCAAACAAACAAACAAACAGACAAACAATGATTGTTTCATTCAATTGTTTGTATAATTAATTATGCTTCAAATATTTATAAGCACACCTATCATATGTGTATTGTCCATTCATATTTATTCATATAACAAATCCGAATTTTTATTTTTGTCTTGTTTTATTCTTGGATATGTGTGTTATTCTATGACCTTCTGCACTTCATTCTTGCATAACGTCGTTGATAGAGTCTAGTGACAAGGACATCCGCACGAAATTGGATATTTTACATAATGGGAATTTTCAGAATAGTAAATCGAATTGTTTAATGCATAGGAAAATTGTAATCGAAAAATGTATATTTCAGAAATGAATTACTGTTTCAAAGTTTTAGTCTGTCTTACTTTCGAGTGTTCATTCTTTAACATTAAAATAACATTAACATAATTTAACATTAACATAAACCTGGATAGTAACTCTACGTTCTGTACACTTGTGAGTGTTCATTGTACGCGTATATTTTCAACTCTGATCAGTTTCTTTAGAAATAAAGGCACTTGAGAAATTGCGTAATTATATGCAGTTTCTCAACTAAGTAATGTGTGCCTCTGCAGCAGTCGATAGGGAGTAGTGATATTTGTCGTCCGGAAGTGGATCACAGATCTACACTTTTCCGGGCATTAAAAGCTTCTTCATCTGAAAGGCATCCGATTAGTTATATTCGCAATGGAATATACAAATCTTTTACTGCGTGTTTTCATGTATTGCGTTAGATTTTTAACATTGCATGTTCAACGTTGAGCAGTGCTCACTTCCAATGTCTTCTTAGATACCGAAAGATTTATCAGATCTCTTTTCTCCAATTTCCGAAACTTACAATCTGGTAGAAGAAGAAGAAGAAGAATTCCAGTCGCTTTGCACGAAATTATAACCATCTAGTGAGCATAGGTATATAGTAGTTCGAATTTTCAAAATTACCAAACAGTCAATTTCACAAACCTTTCTAGGTTTGTGAAACTGAGGTTAGTTCAGTCGCGAGGATAACGCGGTGTTTGCTATTTTGTTGCAACTACTAGTATTTTGTTCCTATCTGCGATGAGAGGGAATGTTTAAAAGGATTTAGTATATAAATTTGAGATAGCAAGTTACGGAAGCAGCAGGTGGTATATCTTCCAGCTGCTACTATAATCAATGTTGATAAACAGACCGACGTATTTTGGTCCATTTCTACAGCGAAACGGAAGTCGATTAATATGGTGAATTATTTTTCTTTGTTGTGAACGTACTGTTGTTCTATATGCATTGTGCTAATCGTTCGTTGTGGAGATGTCATGTTCTGTTTATTTACTTGTTCTGCAAACAAAATATATAAAAGAAATATTTTTCATTCTAATTTTGATATAATGCATTGATGCGTGCAAAGTAAATCACGCGTGAAAATTAGCCCTCCCTCAGACGTTTGTTTCCTTAGAACATTTTGAACCAATTTTGACACAAAATTTCCTGTCTTAAAATTGAAATATTTGGGTGCATATAAAGGGTTGAATTTCAGCTGCGAATCACGCAGAACTGTACACTGAGCAGCAAATGTGCAGAAACGTATTCATTCACATTGTCATAGTAAACTTCCGGTGAAAAAAATTATATACAGTATATATATATATATATATATACTATCTGATCAAAAATATCCGGACACCTACTCGAAAGTGTAATCAGACTTTCTCTGTGACACACGTTCCAGTAGTGGACATTAACACGGGGTAGGTCTACCACTTGTTTCTATGACAGCTCTAACTCTGCCATGGAGACTTTCCACCAGGTGACGGAACATCGGTGGAGGAATGGCAGCCCATTCTTCAGGAAGTGATCATTCACATCCTGATTCATCCCAAAGGTGTTCCATGAGATTCAGGTCATGGATTTGGGCCGTTAGCCTCTTCTTCTTCAAGAATAAATATCTATTTCGCACACAGCAAATTCTATAGAGGATTTCGTTTTATAGATTTGCTACACCCTTTCCCCGGTGTATGCTTCATCAAAGGTGTCTTCAGCAAAAACGTATCCAATATTTTTATTCGTACCTGCACTGTGCAAACTCTGTATAGTTTGCTGATGTCCTTTGCCATTTTTGCGTTGTATTTTTTCCATACGATTAGTAAACTACACGATTCGCAGACATTTAAAAATTATGAGATCTTATCCTATTTTCTATGCTTGAACATATTTGTAAGGCTATTCATATATGTAAGAGGAAAGAACTTAATCATTTTAGTAAGAAAATGCTACAATTTCGAATTAGATCTGGTTTCTAGAATAGTACGGAAGTACGAAATAAAGTGTATTCTTGGAATTATCATTGTTTACCATGTGTTGGTCTTTGTGTATTCTTCCGCAGTCTGAAGCCATTCTCTAATGCATTTACTTCTCCTGTGGAAAAATTGCCTGGAAGCCTGAAATGTGTGACTGCTATTTTGATAAGTACGATAATGAATTTTGTCTTCATATTTCTCCCGATAGGAGTGGTATTCTTTTTAACTTCTTATTTCGCACAGTTTTATTGATATTCCTTTTATTGTATAAATAAACTTTTAAAAGAAACAACAGGATATTTTTCCGTAGGTAAACTGGAGGAAATCAGAATGTTTTATGTGAGATGTTGCTCTCTTGTGAAGGAAGCGAATACTTTGTTTTCTGAAGCTCTCTTTTTCTGTTATGCATCAAGTACTGGTTTATGTTGTTTCTACGGTTTTCACCTTTTTCGTATGAGTGTTTCTCTCTTTCATAAGATCCTGCATATTAATTTAATTGCTCCTAATGCTATTCTTATGGCTTGGACAGCATTCTCTTTGCAAAAAAGTTTCAGATGAGGTAAGTTCATACCTTTTTTTTTTTTTTTTACTTGTGTTTGTAGTGATTTTTTTCGTTAAGACATTTTCTCTGGATGAATGAGTTTTAATTAAATTTACTACTTTACTAGCTTTTAAATCATGCGATTTTCAGATAAAAACTGGTCTAATTTTAAAAGAATATGATTCGCCTCTGTTTAAATAGAGGTAAATGGAATTTAGTATTTTGAATATATCAGTAATATGTCATGTAATTCATTGCGTGTTTGGGTTAAATGAGATCATTTGCATTTTTGAAAATATGAAAAATCTTTGACAAGTAAATTTAATATAGCGAAATGGAATCAATAGGTTCTTCACTTTCTAACCGTGTGGTTTTTTATTCAATAGGTATATTGTTGCACAGGTGTTTGTCACATTCACGAAGAGAGCAGGCCTTTCAGATTATCTTACGTTTAGCTGGTCGACAACAATAATAAAGGATAACTTTACAGCCTTTCTTAGGTGAGAATGATAATAAAGTTAATATGAACCATCACCAAAAACGCCCGACTACACATAGTAGAAGAAAAAAAAAGTGGAGAAACTCTATTTTAGCAAGTCAGGCAAAGAGTAGAATTAAAGTGAGTGTTGAATAAATACATCAATGAAAGCCCAGAGAATATATATACCCTGAATATTACAAAGAATAAGTATTGATTATAGCAGATTCCGGAAAGTAATATAAGGAGAATATATTGAAAAACCTTCAGAAGGTTAAAAAAAATAAACAATCTATACTAAATATTCGAAGGACTTTGAAGAAAAGGTTAACGATCGCTTAATTTGGCAATAGGTTCATGACGCCACCATCAATAAAGAGACAGAAGGTCTGAATCTGATTAGGTTCTATAAAATAATGTAGTAACGGCAAAATTTTAAACATCAATAACTGAAAGAAAATGCCGACTGTGCAGAGACAAAAAGGAGGCTGTGGATCACGTTATTATTTCTTGCAGCATGATTGCTCATACAAACTATAACTAAAGACATGACTGAATTGTAGTCTGGAACATGTGTGGGAAATATGGTATGCAATGATATTATGGATTTGAAATTAAAAAAAATTCAGACGGATCGATATACGGAACTTAAATATGCCTCATATCGTGGCACATAAACAATATGTGTAATTTACTGATTTAGCAATAACCAATGAATACCAGAGTAGAAGAAAAGTGCATGAAAATGTATCTATTATTATTATTATTATTATTATTATTATTATAAAAACCTCCATGGATTCAAAGATTCATCGTGGGAGGTCCACTGTTATATACACAGTTTATCATACCGCGCCTTAAATATATTCGCTGTCTCTACACTAACAAACTAACGGGCAAAACATTCCAATCACTCACCATTTTCCATGCAGAAAACCTGCTTCTCACTCCCTTGCTCATACTCTCCTTATACAGCTTCCAGGAATGACCTCTTGTTCTCCTGCTGTCCTCATCCATTTTGTGCAAAACTTCCCCGACATTAATCTGGTAATAACCTCTTAACAGCTTATATGTCTCAATCATACCCACCTCCTCCTCCTATCCACCAATTTCTGCAAATTGCATTTTGTCAATCTGTCTTCATACTCTACATTCCAAAGACCAGAAACCACCTTAGTCAATCGCCTCTGAACTTTTTCCAAAGCAATTTCATCTATTTGAAAACAGGTGACCAGATTTGTGCACAATAATCCATATGTGGCCTGATAAAAGCCTTATACAAAGGAACCATAACATCCTTATTCTAGAAGTCAATGTCCTCCTCATCATTCCCATTATCCGCTGTGTTGTCTTCACAATTTTAGTAACATATCTCCGAAATTTTAGGTCCTTGTCTACAATCACTCCCAGATCTCTCATCTCCTCTACCTCTTCCAAGATATTTGCACCGATTGTGTACTTTACATCCCATCTCTGCTTCCCAAATTTCAAAACCTTACAATTTGAAACATTGAATTGACATTACCACGTATTTACCCATTCAGCCAGTGTATTCAAGTCCTCTTGCAAAGCTGCAGCATCAACACTACTCCTAATAGCTCTCCCCAACTTTGCATAATCTGAAAACAACTGCACATCACCATTCATACATTTCCAAATATAATTTACATAAAAATTAAACAGCAATGAACTTTTCAGGTACACCTCTAGTAACTTTCCTCTTCTGGGATATCGCTCCTCCATAGACAACTCGCTGATACCTATCAGACAGCCAATCTCAAATCCAGCGAACCAATCTACTGTTCAGACCCATCCGGTCCAAATTAATTACCAGCTTGTCATGTGGCAATTTATCAATCGCCTTTGCAAAATCTAAATATACCACTGTATATGCAACACCCTTATCCAACGCATTTATCACTTTATTATAAAAAGTAAGCAGGTTGCTAAAGCACGATCTTCCTATAGTAAATCCGTGCTGGCCGCCAAAGAGTATTTTTCTGTTGTCAACCCAATTCTGAATCTTATTCCTAACTAACTTCCCTAATACCTTGACCACAACTCCAAACACACAGACTGGCCTATAATTCAAATCCTTAGTCTTATCACCTCCCTTATGAGTTGGAACAATTTTACCCTCTTTCCACTCTTTTGGAACTTGACCCAGTGAGAGACCCATGTTGAAAAGATATACAAATGCTGTTGTTAAATTTCTGGCACATTCCCTCAAGACACGTGGTAAAATACCATCAAGTTCAACATCCTTATTTACATCACGTCTATTCAGTTCCTCATATACCTTCTGTTCACTTACTAACAGTTCCTCCTCCTACTCCTTTCTCACTGCTTTCAAGTTCTTCATTATTTCACATTCACAAGAATGACATACCTTTAGAAATTGCTCACTAAATATCTCAACTATATCCTCCGCAGCGGTTATCATTCCTCCGTTTTCACCAATCAATCCCATCCTACCATAATCATTCTTTCTTCTACTGGCGACATATCGAAAAAACTCCTTAGGATTTTTTTTATCGCTTTAGCTAACTGCTGCTCATACTGTATGTTTTCTACCCTTATCAAGCTAGTCACCTTCCTCGCCTGCTCTTTGTACTTCTCATGCAACTGGTTGTTATAAATACTCATTTTGTGTTTCTTTCATAAGACCTTCTTCTTCCAGGTTGCATACCTTATCTCTTGATTCATCCATTTTGCACCCACTCTATTTACCCTCTTGACCCTTGGAATACACTCTGATATTGCCTCCACCAAATAGTTCTCAAGTATGGCCCAAGCAGCATTGATATCCTTTCCATCCAGTTCTTCTTTCGAACTTATTATTGCAAGCCGTTTCCTGAGCGTTTCGTAATTACCGGTCTTATAATTCCACATATATCCTTTTCCAACAGACGTCCTCGAATGACTAGTCACCCTGCACGTGAGAACCTCGTGGTCACTCTCGCCAACTGGTGGAAGATTTGACACCTCATTTATAATAACATCGTCTGATGAGATGATCAAATCTAATACTCTTGATCCTCGTGTACCCTCCGTTACGTGGTGTCTAAGGTAATTATATTTCAAAAACTCCAAACATTCATTTTCTTTACCCCCCCCAGATGCAGTCTCTTGCTTCCAGTCTATATTATCATAATTAAAGTCGCCCATAACGATAACTCGTTTCTTGCTAGCTAGGCCACGTTTCCTATACATTTCCTTCTCATTACCCTCGATATTACCAGGTCTATAGTAGCATCCAAGTAAATATTTCATCCTGTTTACTTCTACCTCACACCATACCGCCTCAAAAACGTGTCCACTATTTGCACCTTAGATGGGCACAACTCATCTGCTACCATTAACAGTACTCCTCCCTTTCTTCCCTGTTCACGAAAAATATCATATCTGTTCATCTCTATCCCTGTTAGGATGTCATCGTCATCTAACCACGTCTCACTTATACCAACAATTTTAGGGCGAACAGAAACGAGCAAAGCAACAATTTCGTTCCCCTCATTTCGAATACTTCTAGCATTAGTGAATATAAAGATCTGGGAATAGAAATTCATCAAGTTCGAAAAAAAACAACAACAAAAAAAACAATAACAATTCCTTTACCATAAGAGCAAGCAATACTAAGAGTATTTACGAGATATCTGGAAAATTAATGCGGTAAGGGAAATAAGGGTTAGGTCATTCTAAAAACTTGCTCCTGAGACTGGTAATTTTGCAAAATTACTTCAGAGCTTCAATAAGTAGCCGCTTGGGACAATTAATGTCTGTCATAACTAAATTCAGCTGCAATTAAAATATTAAATGTTATTATAATGGTTAATTAGTAATATCTATTAGTAGTTAGCGATTAGTTAACTATAGAATGGATACAGCGGATGATGTACTTACTCTTCTTCATAATTTTAATGTTCTAATATCTCATGCTTTAGAAACTTTAGTTTTTTGGGATTATTCGTATAACACGGCAGCGCTCGGCTACCCCTTGACTACTTTCCAGAAATATTTTCATTAACACCAAATACAGGTAATCTTCCAAGTAAACAAAAAGGCCATCCATCAAATCAAGTGAATGTTAACATCACAAGGAATGATGCCAATTCTACATTCGCAGATCTCTTAAAGAAAGCAAAATCTAGCTATTACAATAATTGTTTAAGAAATACAGACACCTGAAGCTCGAATGATTTCTCATAAACAGCATTTGAATTATAAAAGCAATTATTGGAAAGAAGTAAAACATAACGGCACAATTTATAGTTAATGTATAATACTAATACTATCATTTTATTCAAGCTTCTCCCTTCTGAGAATTTCACACTCACCATAGTTCACAGTATAAGAACTGTAGGAGAAAATGCGTGGCGTATTCTCAATAATATATTGACACACACACGCACACGCACTCACGCACACTCATAGCTGCGCTTTTAACACAATTTAACCACTACCTGTAAAAGATAAAACCTTAAATTCGCTTCCGTTTAAGGTATATCTTCCATATTTTCCAATCTGTTTAATCTCTCTTTTTTTAAGTATCGATAATTATGCTATAAGTTACCTACCGGTCCATAAGAGGTAGTTTACTTATAACATAATGTATGCCATTTAATGTACTAAGTAAAGAATAATCTAAAATCTCTCTCTCTCTCTCTCTCTGTCTTTCTAGAGACCAAACATGTGGGCTTTAAGCTAGTTTAGGCCACCAGCAACAGCAAGCTGTGTATTGGTTTCTCACTGGTAGACAAAAATCATCTACCTGACGATTCTGATACAAACGTAAAGAATTCAAACTAATTACTTAATCAGAGGAAAAAACATAATATATTTGGCGGATTGTTTAACAAAGGATTCAGTATCAGAAAATCTGGTAGAATAACACAAAAACAACAACAAAAATATTGAACAGTTACTAACTAATAGTTATTATTTCAAGTTGTGCACAAAAATCGACAAGCTAAGCTGGAGAAAAATCGTCAAATATCACACAATGTATTAAACAGGAGCCACTAAGACAATTAATTTTTGTCATAACTAAGTTCAGCTGCCATTAAAATATTAAATTTTATGATAATCATTAATTAGTAATATCCATTATTAGTTAGCGATTAGTTAACTATACAATGGATACAGTGGATAATGCACTTACTCTTCTAGATCATTTTAATGTTCTAATATCTGCTGCTTTAAAACTTTAATTTTTATGGGATTATTCTTATAACACACCAGCGCTAACCTACCCCTTGACTACTTTCCAGAAATATTTTCATTAAATAACAAATACAGGTAATCTTACAAGTAAACAAAAACTCCATCCATCAAATCAAGTGAATGTTAACACGAAAAGATGAAACATGAACGAAAGGATAATGAGGAGCCAGTTTTTCTTTTCTTTTTATTTTATTTTTTTGACTTTTTTGCTGTTTGAAATTATGGTTGGAAGATTATAATTAGGTTTCGAGGTCACTGTATACTATATTTTAATTCAGTGTATCTTTCACGGATTTTCTCTTTTGTGAGAAGAAAAACGAAACGCTGTCAGCACAGTATCAGACAAGTTAATTCAATTGTTTTTAATGTTTTTATTGTGTTTTCCCTTAGAAAAGTAGTGTTTTGTAGTATACTAGTGTAGATTTTAGTATTTTATAGTGTATTTGGTATTTTATCATATATTGTTATTAAGATATCTAATATTTAGCATACGTTTAAAATGACGCCAAAAAAAAGGCAAGAACGGTAATGCAAAAAAAAAAAGCACCGCAGGCAAGAATAAGAAGGTTAACCCCGTCAAGAGGTTATTTTGCACATAGAGGAGATTAACGAAAACGAATTAACCGCCAAAATAGCGAAGTTGAAGCAGATCAGTGTAAAACGTTGAGAGACGTTTAAATGAGCATAGGGAGAAAAAGAAAAATGAACAGCAAAGGAAGGAAACTGGAAAGTCAGGACACAAAGAAAATCAGGTAATTGACGTTGTAAGCAAAAAGTAAAAAGTTATTTGGTATGATGACTCTATAATAAAAACATGCTATAAATGAGAGAGTTATAACATCGAGTTTTCCTGGAACGAAAATTAAAAATATTACGCAAGCAATTCAAAAACAGAAAAGAAAGTAAACGAAATCCAAGTTTTAGTAGGTACGAATGATTTAACTGGCGATAAGTTCAATATGAGAGAGGACATGAAAGGGTTGCTGGAAGAGTGAAGAGTGAGAAATGAAAATCGTTAGTATTTCACCTCATTATGATTAAAATAAATTAAAAAGAAGGGCTATGATGGGAAACAATTCGATGCGTAGGGTATGTAGAAGTAATGGATGCCAGTGTTTGGTAAGTCTGAGGGAAGGCTGGATTTGTAAGATGGATGGCCTACACCTGAATGTGTTTGGTATCAGTGTAACATGGAAAAGTGTAACCATGATGGGAGACTTTAATGATCCTAATATTGATTGAGTAGTAGTAGAATCTCATGAGAAGAATGAAAATTCATTTATTGAGCTGGTGCGGGACAACTTCTTCAATCAGCATGTGACAGAAGGAACTCGACGTCAAAGACTGCTAGATTTGATTATAGTGTCACAGGGCGTTTCAGTTAAAGACGTAACTATTCTGCCTCCAGTTGGTGACAGTGATCATGCGGTACTAACTTGGGAAGTGACTAAGTTTATGAATGTTCCATTCAGAAAAGTTTACATGTTGAACTAAAAAGCAGAAAATTATTATCACCTGAGGAGTATACTGAGTTTAGTGGAATGGGATCGGTTGCCGGATGGAAAGGATATCGAAAGTGCATGTGCATGTGATATCGCGTCATTTAAATAATACTTTAAACCATTTAAATTTATATTTAAACAATATAAAGACTAAGAAGTCGTGAACCAAAGGATGCAGCAGAGGAGTGGCAAGCCGGTTGCATTATTCTGCCATTCAACCCTATGAGTCAGGAGTCTCCACTGTGTCAAGAGAATGTTACTGCGTCTGAGGAAACCGACGCGACTAATCCTAGATCATAGGGAGGAGTCGAGAAGTTTAGTATGTGGTCAGCCAATAGAATCTCGCATCTCTTAACCTTAAATATAAGGACACTGTTAAAACCTGGGAAAATAAATTTGATGGAAAAAGAACTTGCTAGGATCAAATGGGACATTTTAGATTTGGCTGAAACCCATTGGACAGGAGAAGGAGTTATAAATCTAAATTCAGGAAAACTATTCTACTCGGGCAGAGAGGACAACATACATAAAGAAGGAGTCGCCATTTTATTGAATGGTGATCTACAAAATGCAGACATGGCCATAGAACCACATGGCCCAAGAATGATCGCTATCAGATTAAAAGGTAAAGAAAAATGTTTACTTTACAATTATTCAAATCTACGCCCCCGACCAGTCACATGAAGGTGAAGAAATCGATACCTTTTATGATAAGTTGCAAGATCTAATAGAAAAGATCAATAAGAAAGATATACTAATAGTGATGGGAGTTTTTAATGCCAAAATTGGAAAATTCACCCCAGGCATGGGGGATGTTATGGGCAGGTTCGGAGTTGATAAAAGAAATGAAAGAGGTGAAAGAAGTTTAGAATTTTGTAAAGCAAATAATCTATTTATCTGTAACACCCTTTTTTTCCATAGACCTCCCACAAATACACATGGACCTCACCAGATGGTACAACAAAGATCTATATTGATTACATTCTAATCAAACGCAATTGGAAATCATCAGTGCAAAATGTTAGAACTTTAAAAACTCCAAACTTCGACACTGACCATGAACTGCTAGCAGCAAAAATTAAACTAAAATTCAAGTATCGTAAATCTCGAGCTCCTATCAACAAAGTGGATCTGTGAAAACTGAAAGAGAAATCTGTGCAAGATAATTATCAGACACTAATAGGAAATGAGTTTAGAAAATTATCCTATGACAATTCAGAAAATACATGGAATCAAGGTAAAAAAAATTGTTACAAGTACTGCAAGAAACATACTCGGTACAACATCAAGACCAAATCATGAATGGATACCCCTGAAATTCTAAATACTTTAGAAGAAAAAAGAACAGCAAAGCATATATTAAATATAAAAAATACAAAAGAAAATAAACAACATTATAAGAATCTTAAAAACAAAATTGATAAAATGTGCAAATCTGCCAAAAATAACTGATTGGAGGAAAAAGCAAAACTCTACGAATAAGTTAATAAAAGAAATGATAATAAAACGGTATACAAAATTATCAAAGAATTAACTAAGATCTATAAAGATAAACCATTAACAATGAAAGATAAAAACAATCTAGAAACTGGGTCAATACAAAATACTAAAATAATTTTAAAAGGACTACTATCAAATATTATTTCAAAACGAACAGGAGAAGGAAAGTATAACAGAAAAGATAATATATGAAAAGGCACCACCCATAACCTCAGCAGAAATTATAAATGTAATAAATCAAATGAATCTTTCAAAAGCTACGGGTGAAGATGAATATCTATAGAACAATGGAAATAAGGTGGCAAGGAAGCCATTAATTTCTTAATGAATTTATTTAATCAAATTCTTTATACAGGAGTAATTCCAACTGACTGGAAAACAGGAATTATTATACCAATTCACAAAAAAGGAGACAAAAGAATATGTGAAATTGACAGACCCATAACACTCTTAAGTCATAGTTATAAACTATTCATTCGAATTATGCAAAAAAGAACACAGGTGCTTACAGAAAAAAATCATAGAGGAAAACCAAGCAGGATTCAGGCCACATAGATCCACTATAGACCATATCTTCACCATTAATAATATAGCAGAAAAATATTGGGAATACAACCGGCCCATATACTGTTGTTTTATAGATTTTAAGCAAGCCTTTGATTCAGTTAATAGAAACAAATTGATCACTATCCAAAAAATTGTGAAAATGGATTCTGATATTTTAACATTTATTACAAATTATTATGGAGACACCAAAGCTTTTGTTAAAACAAACAACATTAAAACAGTGAATTTCAGAGTCGAGAAAGGTGTAATGCAGGGATGCCTTCTCTAGCCTCAACTCTTTATTCTCTTCCCAGAAGAAGTCTGTAAAACCATAGCCGATGAACCAGATGGTACCAACATTAATCACATAACATACGCGGATGTAGTTTAGCAGATTCTAAACCACAGCTAGAAAAAACTATTAATATTTTAAATGACTCTTGTAAAACTTATGGTATGAAAATAAATCTTCATAAAACAAAAATAATGAAGATACGTAGAGAAGAAGAAAACATTTCTATAAATCTTAAAAATCACCTCCTGGAACAAGTTAATAAATATGATTATCTTGGCAGTCTTATATCTAGTAACCTAAACAATATGGAAACAGTAAAACACAGACTAAACCTAGGTTGGACCAACAAGAATAAACTAAACAAAATATCGAAAAATAAAAAAAAATCCCATCGAGTCTAAAATTAAAATTATATAAACCAATAATTATCCCAACGGTTTCTTATTCCTGGAGATTCAGAAGCCTGGACATTAACTCGACAACCAATCAAGAAACTTCAAGCATTTGAAACGAAATGCCTCAGAAAAATTAATAACACCCACTGGATGCAAAACAAGAATAATGATCACGTCAGAACAGATTTAGACTTCCCAAATAATATAATATACACAATCATTAAGCATCAACTGAGAAGGTTTGGTCACATTCAGAGAATGGTCCCTCATAGACGCACATATTTAGCTCTGAATGGATATATCGGAAGAAAAAGACCTAGAGGCAGACCAAGAAGTACTTGGATAAAGTTGCTGAAAGAACATTCACATCTATCCAGCTATAGAGTCATGATTGAGATGGCTAAAGATTGCGATAAGTGGAGAACCTTTCTTCTTAGTGGACTCAACCCGTTACCAATCGGTTGAGATGGGATGATGATGAAACAATACTTAAATGACGCGATATCAGAATGTGTCCCGAGAGTTCGAAGAATAAATAGAGTAGGGGTGAAATGAATGTGTATTCTTATTAAACAAGAGATTCGTAAGAAAAGGACAATGAAGAAGGAATACCGTTTGCATAAAGATGTCATCCGTTATGAAGGTTATAAGCAGCAGGCTAGAGTTGTCTCAACTGATGCACGGAAAGCAAAGTGTGATTATGAAAAGAAACTGGCTCGGCTTGATAAAGACAACCCACAAGAATTATATCGACATGCTGCAAATAAAAGAAAGAATGAATATGAAAGAATAACTCTTCTAAATTCAGATGGCGTGAGGGTTACAGATGCAGAAGAGGTTGTTCAGTTAACGAGAGCCCATGAAAATTCGCTAGAAGCTATCAATCTGGTGAACGCAACATTGAACTCACTCTTACCTCTTCAATAGATGAAGAAACGCAGGTGTGTGAGGCCGAGGTATTAGAGCTGTTGCACAAACTGAATAAGAATTCAGCAATAGGGTCTGATGGAATATCAGCATGTGTGCTAAAAGAGTGTTCAGCTGAATTGATCATTCCTTTGAACAGAATGTTTAATATGAGTCTCAGAACAGGGAACATTCTGCAGGAAAATGAGTGTCAGTTCAATGTCAGTAAATGTAAAGTCATTCACTTCAGCATGATTAGGTACCCATTGTCGTATTATATTGGTGGGATTAGGCTAAAAGAAACTGATGAGGCTAGGGTTCTTGGCGTGTTAATAGATAGTAAGTTGAAGTTTAGGGGCCATGTTGCAAAGATTGCATACACAACTCAAAAGATAATTGCAATGCTGAAACGAACGTTCACATGTAAAGATAAGGATATTACACTTTTTTATAAAATCTTTATCAAGTAGCTTTATTTTTATCCTCCTATATGTTTCGCCAATCTGTTTCTATTGGCATCCTCAGGGAATACAAATCAGTAAGCACAAAATGAAGGTTACAGACTAGGTTATAACCGATGATTCTAAATAATACAAGAAATTGGTATTGTGCGTGACAATGTGCTTGTCTCGTTAACGTGATTTATTCGTGATGACTCATGACGTAATTGTTATGAAAGTTCATTTCTTTGATATTTAATGATCTGATAAAAGTTTTCCAAATTTCTGGTAAAATTAGACCTTGATTCTTGTTTAGGTTTTCAGTTTTACGGGCGACTGTAGCTGCTTCTTTAAAGGTTCTTGAATGGTAGTTATCTTCTATGTATGGCATAAGGCTTTTATCCCACTCAATGTGATGGTTAGTAGAGGCAAAGTGGCATGAAAGGCCTGAAATGTCTTGTCTGTTATTTCTGACATATCCTATGTGTTCTTTCTTTCTTTCATGCTTTTAGTAGAGGCAAAGTTACAAAGTGGCCTTTCATGCCACTTTGCCTCTACTAACCATTACATTGAGTGGGATAAAAGCCTTATGCCATACATAGAAGATAACTACCATTCAAGAACCTTTAAAGAAGCAGCTACAGTCGCCCGTAAAACTGAAAACCTAAACAAGAATCAAGGTCTAATTTTACCAGAAATTTGGAAAACTTTTATCAGATCATTAAATATCAAAGAAATGAACTTTCATAACAATTACGTCATGAGTCATCACGAATAAATCACGTTAACGAGACACGCACATTGTCACGCACAATACCAATTTTTTGTATGATTTAGAACCATCGGTTATAACCTAGTCTGTAACCTTCATTTTGTGCTTACTGATTTGTATTCCCTGAGGATGCCAATAGAAACAGATTGGCGAAACATGTAGGAGGATAAAAATAAAGCTACTTGATAAAGATTTTATAAAAAAGTGTAATAGTCTTATGAATAATTGTCAAGAAAAAATTCAACATAAAGATAAGGATGTTATTTTGCCTTTTTACAAGGCCTTGATAAGACCTCACTTGGACTTGTGCGCAGTGTTCTCATGGTTTTCGATGTGATTCTGATATATTGGAGAGAGTGCAAAGGCGAGTGTTAAAATGATATCAAGATTATGGAATACTGATTATGAAGACAGATAGAGAATTTGTAGACTGCAGACACTAGCAAATAGAAGAAAGAGGGGGTGATATGATTGAGACTTACAAACTTCTGAAAGGGTCATACAGGATATGAATTGATGGATTTTTCAATTTATGGAAGGTGGGGAAAGGACGAGAGTGCATCTTTGATAGCAGAGAATGAAGGCCGCCAAGAAAGATGTGACGGCTAGAATTTCCTCTTAGAGGGTGGTGCGTGATTGGAATGGTTTGCCATTGGGAGTGAGTGTCGTGAGTGCATGCAGTGTGAATGAGATCAAAAATAAGTATGATAGCTGGTGTGTGTAGTATTTGGCCTCCCTCGTTGAACCTCTGTCTCCCTGGAGGTCTCTTTTAATAATAATAATAATAATAATAATAATAATAATAATAATAATAATAATAATAATAATAATATATTTTTTAATTTCTTAGATAAATTACATACATTATATAAAAACCGTTATGGATAACAAATACTTTCTCGTACATAAAGTTTTTTTAATAATAATAATAACAATAACTGTTTACAACATGTATTATTATAATATTCATAATGATGATTATTACAGATGTTTCTTTGCAATTTTACACTCTATATATACAATATCAATGGATATAATCACTCTATATTGCATACGTTTGTTACAGTTATTATATACATTACATACATTTGATTACATTGATACATTACATATTTTGGTTTGCATTTGATACATCTTCGATGGGAACTAATTTCTCTGCTTTCATCCTCGAAGCTTATATGTAAGCTTATCTCAGGATGACACCAGTTAGTTATTATTTATTTATTTATCTATTTATTTTTTTTGCTATGTTGGAAACCTACGAAATCTATGATTGAGAAATCATTTTTGCGCGCGCAAAAATGATTTCTCAATCATTTCTTGATTTCGTAGTGTGTGCTTGAGAAATCAATGATTTCTCAAGCACACACACACACACACACACACACACACACACACACACACACACACACACACACACACACACACACACACACACACACACACACACACACACACACACACACACACACACACACACACACACACACACACACACACACACACACACACACACACACACACACACACACACACACACACACACACACACACACACACACACACACAATAACTTGGAATGTATTGATGCGTCGCTGAAATGGAAGCCTGAACGAATATATTGTGTTTCATTAAGTTTGTATGGTATTTTGGGTGCGTGTTTCTTGTTCATATTATGTCCTTAGAGCTCTTTTCAGGCTACTGTAGTTTGTAAGGTTTCTGTATTATTCAAAAGGTAATTAGTTTATCATGTCTGGGCTGTAGAGTATCGCGTGGCCTTTCCGTAGTGATTATTGTATTTATATGTAATATAATTAGTAGTCTGAAGTCTTGTTATACGGTATGTATTTCTGACTGTCCTGTAGTTGGCATCGAAATAATGTTTTAACAAAGCTACATAGTGACATTAATGTTTTGCTGTCAGTATTTTGTGTTCTGACATTGCAATGTACATAAGGTCGTTATTTTCTATTTGTTCCCAAAAGATCAGTTTTCTCATTTTGTACCGTACCATACTGTATTTTGGGGATAATATGAAAGATCGCAGTGTATGCTGTGAATTTCTTTACTATGATCCGCTCCATAATTTGATTGATAATTAGTAATGTTGCTATGGGTCTGTAATTGCTGTTTAAATTTCTTTTTCCGTGTTTGTATATGGGTGTGATTATGGCGGTCTTTAGCATACTTGGTATCTCTCCTGTTTTAGTAGGATAGTACTTAAACTAGTTGCATGTTGCTTTATATCTGTAGGTCTGATACCATCGATTCCTGGGTGGTCTTTGTTTGGTTTGATTTGATGCATTGCAGAGAGAAGTTCTGCTTCTTTTATGATTGGAAACCATAATGTCTGTTTTGATTGTGGTCCAAGTGGAGGGTCTGGTTTTGTGACTGGGGTAATATTTCTGTGCAGTTCTTGGATGGAGTCTGCAAAGTATTGGTTAAAGTCACTTGCTAGTTGTTGATAGGTTGTGCGTCTTTTGAAGCTGTGTTTTATGGTTTCGGAGGCGGTGGTGTTGGGAACAAAATCTAGCATCTCATTGATCAGATGCCAGGTTTGTTTCATGTTGTTTTGTGCAGAGGTTAGTTTGTCTCTGTAGTAGAATCTTTTTGCATTTCTGATTTGTGTTGTAAGGCGATTCCTTGTTATCTTATATTCAGTTTTCAAAGCTGTGTTGTTTGGATATCGCTTTAATTCTTTCCATAAAGCGTCCTTTCTGTGTATTTCTAGGATTACGTTTTGTGTTATCCAAGGATTTTGTTTTGTTTTTGAACGAATTCTGACTTTGTTTGCAGATTTCTTATATATTTCCTCCAGTGTGAGTTTAATGTTGTTATATAAGGTATCTTCTGAATCTGATGCCAGGTGTTCCCAGTCTGTTTTTCTTATTTCGTGCCCTACTATTTCTTCGTCTATTATTGTTTTCTGTCTCGCTTTTCTTCTGTCCGACATTGCATGGATATTGTCTTGGTGTGCAGGTTTAGAGAGGTGAAGTAATGGTCTGCTACTTTGCACTTTATGACTGATGCAGTGTAACTGTTTGGTGGTGCTCGGACGTTTATATGATCTTATATTCCTTGTTACCTTATATTCAGCTGGTTATCATAATTCGCTTCAAAGCGAAATAAACCTCGAACAAATTAATTCAAAGATGTTCCACTGCATTGAGACTGCGCAGATCAATCGAGATTTTACACATCGTTTTCTTTAGATAAAAAGAAAGCACCTACAGTTTGCCGAAATAGACGCTGAAATAGACGTGGTTGTAACCATTAAATTGACTTAATGAAAGCCGACAACCTCCACTACTTCTAGATCATACAACACTTGCTATATGAAATAAATTTAATGGTTATAGACACGTCTATTTTTCACTATGCCAAACTGCAGGTGCTTCGTTTTAGTCTAAGGAAGACGATGTATAAAAACGCGATTGACCTACAGTCTTAATACAGTGGAACACCTTTTGAAATGAATTCTTTTAGGCGACTGAGTCCTGTGCTAAATGAAACAGCTCTAGACCAATCAACATTTGCAACGATATTTGATAGCTATTATGACTCATTCTCTCATGAGGCGCTTACGGACTTGAGTTTACCAATCCGTCGATGTGCATTGAAATGTGCTTAGACCAGCGATTCCGAAACTGTACGCTCCAGGGTCCTGGCAACCGCAGGGAACTCATTTTTGTGTATTATTGTTTCAACAGCTACTAAGAGTTCAGGAAATATTTGTTAAGTAATTTGTATATAACTACCTCAAAGATGGACTTTGAGGTATGTTGTTTGGCTTCGGAGCGTCGTTGGTCTTACATATTAAAAGAAGAAATATATTCTGCATATTCCAATGGAATATAAAATCACGTTTGGTTGCAGTCACTTATTACCCAACAAGTGTGACATTTTTATTTAGTCTCTGAAGAATAGAAGTAGGATTAATTTATTCAAGGCATGTAATTAGAGTTAGAATGCGACTACTGTTAATACCAAAATACTCACTCGTAAAAAGAATAGCGTTGATAAAATAACCTAAAATAAAATAGCGTTGATAGAATAGCCTCTGAAATAACCTTACTTAAAGGTAACTTGAGTGTATTGCATGCAATTTTACTTTATTACTTCGCTTTTAAGAGTACTTATCAACTTGCTGTTATTTCTCGAATGTATCTTAGGCTCAGTGGCCAGTAATGGTTTCTTAGAGAAATCTTATTAATGATCTAACAGATTTATTCTTCTCTGCCTAGTGAGTAATTCTTTTGACTGCGTATGCTATTTTGGTCAGTGTGTCTATTTCGTGTAATAAAAACGTCTGATAAAAAACATTCTATTTCAAATTCAAGATTTATGTTTTGATATCGCATTTTCGTTTAAATATATTCGTCCAGCTGGTCATGTTATGACAGGAAAGTAGTACTAAGTGCTAATCGTGTATTCCCTTGGTATACATTCATTTGCAGTTGTATTTTTCTCTCTGATAAACGAATGTTATTATTTTTTATGAAAATGGTTGGTTAAATTAAAACAGCAAAAATTTCACTTATAATTATAAGAGCAAATTCCATAATGTTTGTCACTATTAACGCCATTTCCTTTCGGATTTCTTTTTCCTTCCCTGAATTTTATGTACGATTTTTTCGTGTCTGAAGGATATCATCATTGAACGAGAAGAAAATTATTTCGAAAGAGAACTACAACAAATCGGAGTAATATGCTCTCATATATTTGAAGAGAATCATTTGTTCTCCTAGACTGGGCTTTTTAATACATGAACTGAACCCTACTTTCTGTTGAAAGCTTTTCCACTTCGTGATAAGATAAAGATGCCAAGAAATTATATTCTTGTTTTAATCCTTTTAACAAGGTAATCAAACAAAGTTTGCGTGTAATATCTTCACGACTGGGCTGTTTGTATATAGAGGCTAATGACTTCACATCAATTGCTTTAGTATCCTATAAGACAATGTGCACGCATGCATGTACGGAAGCACGCACTTACTTTAGCACGTGCCTAATGCTATGAATTATGCGAAGGGCCACTACCCAGAGCGATTTCAACCGGTTCTGGAAGGGTTTGCGCCTTGCATTATTGGATACTAAGGCAATTGATGCGAAATCATTAGCATCTATATACGAGTGGCCTAATCGTGAAGTTACTTCACCTGCAAAATTTGTTTGCTTACACTTGGATAAAGGATTAAACCAAGAATATAATTTCTAGATATCTTTAATCTCCTTTCTCTTGTTTTATTGGTATTTCTTGTTTCTAATGTTATTTTCAAAAAAATAAGTAATTACACTAAATATATCATTTTTATCTAAAATGAGCTCTACTTATTTCACAATTGATGGCCATTGTTGGATGATTCCGATGATACTCATAATTGCATTCAATAACGATACTACAAAGAGAGGTAATAAAAGTTTTACGAGATATGCAGTTCATCTGTAATATCGAATTCCTAGCATTGGGATTTCTGTGATTTGTGAATGATAAGAAAAATTTGGAAATGATAAATTTGGAATGTGAAATGATAAAATTATGAAACGTTTGATTTTTGTGTATCAGTAACAGCTTCACAGTTTTTCCTATTTTAGACAAGAATGGTATGGTGAACTTTTGGCCTAGAGGGTACATATCACCCTATTAAGTAGCCTTTAAGAGAAAAGGTTAGAATTAGTAACGATTTGTAATAAAGAAAAGGATATTTAAAACATGTGAAATATTGTTATCTAATTTAGGAATTCTTCGGATTGCAGTTAAAAATTTACCCCCTTATTTCGTCGAATGTGTCGAGATATTTTACGAAAATCACAAGAAGTTTTCAAAGTGTTATTGCAACATGATGTTTCAAAGATATTTTCCCATTGCAACATAAAATATGGTTTTTGATCTATCGTTGAGAATTCGAGAGTTTCAGTTAAATACTTGTAGTTGTACTGTTGCAACCTACGACATACTTTAGCTTATTTGAAGAATCCTGAAGCAGGGTTCTTCAAATAAGCTAAAGTATGGTCTTATTATAAGGAAAGAATTTAAATCACATGTTGAGTGTGACGAACACCTATTACAACTTCTTTTCTTAACTGAAGCAGGTAAAGAAACAATGAGGCCGCTGGAGTATGTCTGTTAACCGAACGTGTTCCTCTGGCCGATTTTTCATTTGTACAACGAATAGCTCAAGTTTATGGAAAATAAAATTCTCTATATGAACTCGCTAACTCAGTCTGTTTGAAAAGCATTTCTAAGAATTCGTAATGTCCTATTCTGGATTCGAACCAGTTTTCTTCAAACCAAAGGTCATCATCGATACTGACTGAGTCAAGGTTCTCTCGTATAGATGCAACAAGGGTGTTTTCCATTAAAGAGCATAATATTTCTCGAAATAAGTCCAAAACAGTCAAACTAACAAAAAGAACAACAATAATAAAAACGTGCACAGACAGTTCCACTTGTCTCATGATTTTCTTGCTTTGATTTTTTTACCTCTCCCTACCTGCATATATCTCGTTTTTCACTCACAGTATTAGCACAACTTTCAAATTATCTCATACTTTCGTTGACATGTTTCTTTATAAAATCTTGCTATTAGACAAGAGCGACAGATAGATATGAATGGGCACAGCTTTTACCTTACTTAATGTAAAAAAAAGCATTAAAGCTAATAATTTTAAATGAATTTTTATAGAAACAAAATCTTAGATAATGATTAACACAAAATTAAAACCATGCAATGGCTGAAGAGATTTTGAATATAACAAACTAGATATCGTTATTTCACTTATAAAGAATCGAACTAAGTGTGAAATCTATATAGTTGATATACAGAAGTTTCCTCGATGGATTTACAAGTGGAAGTAATTATGACACACACACACACACACACACACACACACACACACACACACACACACACACACACACACACACACACACACACACACACACACACACACACACACACACACACACACACACACACACACACACACACACACACACACACATGTGTGTGTGTGATGATGACCGAATTATTGAGACTCTTTAAGAGACATATGAACTTTGTTACTTTCGTAAAAATCTAGGAACACCAGAAGCTTGGTATATGAAATTTATATCACTAAACTAGCATTAAAAGCAGAAATCACAATCACAATTACGTAATTTATTTTAATCGATGTTTAGTATTCCCCCCCCGCAACATTTTGTTCATTGGATTTCGTGCGCAAGGAATAAACTGAAGGGGAAGACTTATATAAGAATTTCTCTCTTTTTCGCCTTCTCCGTATAAATATCTGTCTTAATGGTCAACGTGTAAAAAGGTTAAACTGCGAATATTAAGAGGCTGAATGGGCCGTCGATGAACTACGATTAAAGCAATGTAATCATAAATCCGAAAGCAAGAGAACACAAAATCACGATTGCCAAGCTTTTCATTTTCATCTCCGCCGAAGTTTAACGCCAAATGATAAATCGATCGCGTGAGTAGTAGGGAAATATAAACACTGTATCATCATTACAGAGTCTGCGACTTCACCGAGAAAGTCTGTTTTCCATAAGCTGGCGTTTGCTCCTTCTCATGAATAATCTCGTATGGATTCCATACGTAGCAAATTTTATGAAGGATTTCGTTGTATTTCTTTGATCCACACTTTCACCGGAACCTGTTTCATTAAAGGGCTCTTCAAATCAAATATTTCTGATATTTCTATTCCCAGATGCAATATTCGAACTCTGTACAACTTGCTAATGTTTTTTGTCGTTGTTGCATTCGACTTTCATCATGTGCATGCCACACGAAAGGAGTCGCATCAATATACATATTATGTGATCTTTTCCTATTTCCTTATCATGAATGTGTTTGTAAGATTATTCATGTACTTAAGGGGAAAGAAGTTGATCACTTTAGTGAAAAGAAACTACCATCTCGAAGTAGATCTGAATGCAAGAATTGCAAAGGAGTACGGAATAAAGTACATTCTTACGATAATCATTGTTAATCATGTGTTAATTTTCATTTTTTCTGTTGGAGTTTCATACTATTTAGTAACTCGCGCGTCGAAGTACTTCTTCTGTGAAAAATGGTCGATGAATGTGAAGTGTATTGTCACTCTTTTTCTGAGTACAATAATTAATTTCATCAGATTCGTCTCGACAGTAGTGGTGTTCTGTTTGGTTTCTTATTTCGCACAGTTTTATAGATTTTCCTTTTATTGTATAAATCAGCTTTTAAAAGAAACCACAAGAAAATTTTCCATAAGCAAATTGGAAGAGATCAGAATGCTTTATGTTAGATGTTGCTCTCTTCTGAAGGAGAAAAATACTTTGTTTTCTGGAGCTCTCTTTTTTTGCTATGCAGTAAACACTGCTTTGTGTTGCTTTTCTGGCTTTCACGTTTTCAATACTAATTTCTCTTTCTTACATCGGGTCCTAAATTTTATTTTAATTGCATGCAATGCCATTCTTATGACATGGACTGCGCGCTGTTTGCAGGAAGTTTCGAATGAGGTAAGTAAACCTTTTTTTTTTTTTTTTTCAGAAGTTTGTATTTTTTACTGTGTTTTCTGATTATGTGGGTAATTTAGTAAAGTTTACCATTTGACGTCCTTTCAAACAAACAACGATTGTTTCATTCAATTGTTTTTATAATTAATTCTGTTTCAAAAACTGATAAGCACACCTATCATACGTGTATAGTCCATCTATATTTACTCATATAACAAATCCGAATACTAATCTAGAATTTTAAATCTAGAATCTTGAATCTACATTCTGTACAATTGTGAGTGTTCATTGTACGCGTATATTTTCAACTTTGATCTGAAATAAAAAAGGCACTTGAGAAATATGCAATTTCTCAACTAAGTAATGTGTGCCTTTGCAGCAGTCGAGAGGGAGTAGTGATATTTGTCGTCTGGAAGTGAATCCAGATCTACACTTTTCCGGGAATTAAAAGCCTCTTCATCCAAAAGGCAACCGATTTGTTATATTCGCAATGCAACATTGAAACCTTATACTGCGTATTCATGTATTGCGTTAGATTTTTAACATTCCATGTTCAACATTGAGAAATACTTCACTTCCAACGTCGTCTTAGGTACAAGAAATATGTGTCAGATCTCCGTTCTCTAATTTCCGAACATACAATCTAACAGAAGAAGAAGAAGAATTGCAGTCGCTTCGCACGTAATTATAACCGTCTAGTCTGCATAGGTATCTAGCAGTTCGTATGGTCAAAATTTCAAAACAGCCAAGAAATTTCTTTTGTGTTTGTTAAATGAGAACTTCATCAGCAATCGTAATTCGTAGTGGACATTAAAGTTATTTCTTGTTCAGTATTCGCAGTGTTGAGTTAAAGTCTTTACTGGATTGGAAAATAAAATGTTTTCATAAAAACGTTCGTTTGACAAACCTTTCTAGCTTTGCGAAACGGAGGGTAGTTCAGTCGCGAGGATAACGCGGTGTTTGCC
Source organism: Typopeltis vanoorti (assembly GCF_054136105.1). NCBI lineage: Eukaryota > Metazoa > Arthropoda > Arachnida > Uropygi > Thelyphonidae > Typopeltis > Typopeltis vanoorti. The sequence continues at coordinate 51,467,138 of NC_143564.1, forward strand.
ATTTTGTTGCAACCACCAGGATTTTGTTCCTATCTGGAATGAGAGAAAATCTTTATAAGGATTTTTCATATAAATTTGAGTTAGCAAGTTACGGAAGGGGCAGGCGGTATAACTTCCAGATACTACTATAGTTAATGTTTATAAACAGACCGAAGTATTTTGGTCCATTTCTACAGCGAAACTGAAGTCAATTAATATAATTAACTTTTTCTTTGTGTGAAGCTACTATATTGTACTATATGCATTGTACTATATGCATTGAAATAGAATATGGTGTCTCAGTGCTAATCTTTTATTACTGAGACACCATATTCTATTTCAATGCTTGTTCTGTTACCAAAATCTATAAAAGATATATTTTTCGTTCTAATTTTAATATAATGCATTAGATGCGTGCAAAGTAAACCATATCTGCAAATTAGTCCATTCCTCTATTTGGACGCAAATAGAGGTTGAATTTCAGCTTTTAATCACGCAGAACTGCATTGAGCAGCAAATGTATTAATTCAAGTGTGTTTTAAACAATAAATGTAGAGAAATGGCAGCCCATTCTTCTTGAACAGCTGTAGCCAGAGCAGTTTGTGATGTGGGTCGTTGGGGGGTCTGGAGCATAGTCGGTGTGTGTTATAATTCATCCCAAAGGTGTTCTGTAAGATGTAAAACGTAAAAATTCTAAATGCAGTAAACCAAATGAAACTTTCAAAAGCTATGGTTAAAGATGAAATGTCTATAGAACTATGGAAATATGGTGGAAAGGAAGCCATTAATTTCTTAATGAATTTATTTATTCAAATTCTTTGTACTCATTAATTCCAGCTGACAGGAAAACAGGAATTATTATAACAATTCACAAAAAAGGAGACAAAAGAATATGTGAAAATGACAGACCGATAACACTCTTAAGCCATAGTTATAAACTATTCATTCGAATTATACAAAAGAGAACACAGGTGCTTACAGAAAAAATCATAGAGGAAAACCAAGCAGGATTCAGGCCACATACATCCACTATACACCATATCTTCACCATTAATAATATAGCAGAAAAATATTGGGAATACAACCTGCCCATATACTGTTGTTTTATAGATTTTAAGCAAGCCTTTGATTCAGTTAATAGAAAAAAATTGATCACTGTCCTAAAAATCGTAAAAATGGATTCTGATATTTAACACTTATTACAAATTATTATAGAGACACCAAAGCTTTTGTTAAAACAAAGAACATTAAAACCGAGAATTTCAGAGTCGAGAAAGGTGTAATGCAGGGATGCCCTTTCTCGTCTCAACTCTTTTACCTCTTCCTAGAAGTCTGTAATACCATAGCCGATGAACCAGGTGTAAAAATCAATGGTACCAATATTAATCACATAAAATACGCGGATGATATCATTATTTTAGCAGATTCTAAACCACAACTAGAAAAAATATTAATATTTTAAATGACTCTTGTAAAACGTATGGTATGAAAATAAATCTTCATAAAACAAAATTAATGAAGATACGTAGAGAAGAAGAAAACATTTCTATAAATCTTGAAAATCACCTCCTGGAACAAGTTAATAAATATGTTTATCTTGGCAGTCTTATATCTAGTAACCTAAACAATACGGAAACAGTAAAACACAGGCTAAACCTAGGTTGGACCAACATGAATAAACTAAAGAAAATGTGGAAAAATAAAAAAATCTAAACGAGTCTAAAATTAAAATTATATAAAATAATTATTATCCCAACGGCTACTTATGCTTAAGAAACCTGAGATTAACACAACAACCAATCAAGAAACTTCAAGCATTTGAAACGAAATGCCTCAGAAAAATTAATAACGCCCACTGGATGCAAAACAAGAATAATGATCAATCAGAACAGATTTAGACTTCCCAGATAATATAATATACACAATCATTAAGCATTAACTGAGATGATTTGATCATATTCAGAGAATGGCCCCTCATAGACTCCCATATTTAGCTCTAAATGGATACATCGGAAGAAAAAGGCCTAGAAGCAGAACAAGAAATACTTGGATAAAGTTGCTGAAAGAACATTCACATATACCCAGCTATAGAGTCATGATTGAGATGGCTAAAGATCGCGATAGGTGGAGAACCTTTCTTCTTAGTAGACTCAACCCGTTACCAATCGGATGAGATATGATGATGAAACAATACTTAAATGACGCGATATCAGAATTTATCCCGAGAGTTCGAAGAATAAATGGAGTAAGGGTGAAATGGATGTGTATTCTTATTAAACAAAAGATGCGAAAGAAAAGGACGATGAGGAAGGAATACCGTTTGCATAAGGATGTCATCCGTTATGAATGTTATAAGCAGCAGGCTAGAATAGTCTCAACTGTTGTGCGGGAAGCAAAGTGTGATTATGAAAAGGAACTGGCTTGGCTTGCTAAAGACAACCCACAAGAATTATATCGACATGCTGCAAATAAAAGAAAGAATGAATATGAAAGAATAACTCTTCTAAATCCAGATGGCGTGAGGGTTACAGATGCAGAAGAGGTTGTTCAGTTAACGAGTGCCCATGAAAATTCACTAAAAGCTATCAAACTGGTGAACGCAACATTGAGCTCACTCTTACCTCTTCACAAGATGAAGAAACGCAGGTGTGTGTGTAAGGCTAGGTATTACAGCTGTTGCACAAACTGAATACGAATTCAGCAATATGGTCTGATGGAATATCAGCATGTGGTCTAAAAGAGTGTTCAGTTGAATTGATCATTCTTTGACCAGGATGTTTAATATGAGTCTCAGAACAGGGAACATTCTGCTGGAAAATGGTGTCAGTTCAATGTCAGTAAATGTAAAGTCATTCACTTCGGCATGATTAGGTACTCAATGTCGTATTATATTTGTATTATAGGATAAATGAGACTGATGAGACTAGGGATCTTGGAGTGTTAATAGATAGTAAGTTGAAGTTTAGGGGCCATGTTGCAAAGATTGCAAATACAACTCAAAAGATAATTGCAATGCTGAAACGAACGTTCACCTGTAAAGATAAGGATGTTATTTTGCCTCTTTGCAAGGCCTTGATAAGACCTAACTTGGACTGTTGTGCGTAGGTCTGGTCTCCTGGTTTCCGTTGTGATTCAGATATATTTGCAGAGAGTGCAAAGGCGAGTGTTAAAATGATATCAGGATTATGGAATACTGATTATGAAGACAGATAGAGAATTTCTAGACTGCAGACACTAGCATACAGGAGAAAGAGGGGTAATATGATTGAGACTTACGAACCTCTGAAAGGGTCATACAGAATATGAATTGATGGAGTTTTCAATTTATGGAGGGTGGGGAAAGAACGAGAGGGCATCTTTGGAAGCAGAGAAGCCTCCAAGAAAGATGCGAGGGCTAGATTTTCCTCTTAGAGGGTGGTGCGTGATTGGAAAGGATTGCCATTGGGAGTGAGTGTCGTGAGTGCATGCAGTGTGAATGAGATCAATAATAAGTATGATAGCTGGTGTGTGTATTATTTGTTCTCCCTAGTTGAACCTCACCTCTGTTTTCCTGGAGGTCTCGCTTAATAATAATAATAATAATAATAATAATAATAATAATAATAATAAAGAGTTCTGTATTTCGTGAAAACCTACGCATTACGCATCTTAATAGTGTTTGGGTCCGTTCTTTGACCGAGATTTCACAATTCCCTTTCTAGAGACTGTATGTTAGTATTTGATAATATTTTCCCCCGGATTTTGAATCACCTGTGTTTGACATTACCACCAGATAATATGAAATAATTGGATGTAGTGATCTGGCCTGCGTTCGAGGTTTAATTCGCTTCAAAGCGAATTAAACCTCGAACAAATTAATTCAAAGATGTTCCACTGCATTGAAACTGCGCAGATCAATCGAGATTTTACACATCGGTTTCTTTAGATAAAAAGAAAGCACCTACGGTTTGCCGTAGGGTGAAATAGACGTGGTTGTAACAGCATTAAATTGACTTAATGAAAGCCGACAACCTGCACTACTTCTAGATCATACAACACTTGCTATATGAAACAATTTAATGGTTACATCACGTCTATTTCTCAATATGACAAACTGCAGGTGCTTGGTTTTGGTCTAACTAAAACGAGGTGTAAAAACGCGATTGATGTGCAATCTTAATACCGTGGAACACCTTTTGAAACCAATTTTAGGTGACTGAGTACTGTGCTAAATGAAACAGCTCTAGACCAATCAACATTTGCAACGATATTTGATAGCTATTATGACTCATTCTCTCATGAGGCGCTTACGGACTTGAGTTTACCAATCCGTCAATGTGCTTTCCAATGGGCTTACACCAGTGATTCCGAAACTGTACGCTCCAGGGCCCCGGCAACCTCAGGGAACTCATTTTTGTGTATTATTTTTTCAACAGCTACTAAGAGTTCAGGAAATATTTGTTAAGTAATTTGGATATAACTACCTGTGAGGTATGTTGTTTGGCCTCGGAGCGTCGTTGGTCTTACATATTAAAAGAACAAATACATTTTGCATATTCCAATGGAAAATAAAATCACGTTTGGTTGCAGTAACTTATTACCCAACAAGTATGACATTTTTATTTAGTCTCTGAAGAATAGAATTAGGATTAATTAATTCAATGCATGTAATTAGAGTTAGAATGCGACTACTGGTAATAACAAAATATTCACTCGTAAAAAGAATAGCGTTGCAAAAGGTCTCTGAAATAACTTTACTTAAAGGTAACCTCAGTGTATTGCATGGAATTTTACTTTAATACTTGGCTTTTATTAGTACTTATCAAGTTGCTGTTATTTCTCGAATGTATGTTAGGCTCAGTGGCCAGAAACGGTCGAGTGACTCAGGTTTCCTAGAGATACCTTATTAATGATCTAAAAGATTTATTCTTCTCTGCCTAGTGCGCAGTTCTTTTGACTGCGTGTGCTATTTTGGACAGTGTCTATTTTGTGTAATAAAAAAGTCCGATAGGAAGCATTCTAATTCACTTTCAAGGTTTATGTTTGATATCATATTTTCGTTTAAATATATTCGTGCAGCTGGTCATGTTATGACAGGAAAGTAGTACTAAGTGCTAATCGTGTATTCCCTTGGTACATTCATTTGCAGTTGTATTTTTCTCTCTGATAAACGAATCTTATTATTTTTTATGAAAATGGTTGGCTAATTTTAAAATGGCAAAATTTTTACTAATAATTGTAAGAGCAAATTCCATAATGTTTGTCACCACTAACGCCATTTCTTTCGGATTTCTTTTTCCTTCCCTGAATTTTATGTACGATCTCTTCGTGTCTGAAGGATAACATGATTGAACGAGAAGGAAATTATTTCGAAAGAGAACTATAACAAATCAGAGTAATATGCTCTCATGTATTTGAAGAGAATGATTTGTTCTCTGAGACTTTGCTTTTTAACACATGAACTGAAACCTACTTTCTGTTGAAAGCCTTTCGACTTGGTGATAAGATAAAGATGCCAAGAAATTGTATTCATCATTTAATCCTTTATCCATGCGTAATCAAATAACGTTTGCGTGTATAGTATTTTCACCATGGTCAATTTGTATATTGAGGCTAAAGACTTCACATCAATTGCAGTATAGTTTGCCCACCATTTCTAGATCCCTTCTTGGCTTGGTGCCAAGAATAGTTGATTCATGCTGAAGGGGAGAAAGAAATGAAGGATGTAAGAATTTGTCGCTAACATGCGAAATCACGTGCTTTCTTGTCTGTCGCTATACTAGTACTAGCTTGATTTTTGTTGTTCTCTTTTTGCATTATTTTTTTTTATTATTAATTTGTATGATGGATTCAGTACAGTCAACAGGTTCTATTGTTACACGTTTCAGTAGCTATTGCAAAAGAATATTGAATAATGTGCTGACATTCTGCGAAAAAGAATAGTCAGAAGACCGTCTTCTTGTTCCCCTTTCTCAAGTCATAAAACGTGCAAGTGCAATTGCGGGCGTATCGGGATCGACTGTGAAAAGAATTCGTAGGGGATCAAAAGGTGGAGGTAAGCCAAAATTTAAATCTCCTAAAAAAAAAAAAAAAAAAAAAGCGGCAGAGAAAGAAAACCATCGAAACCGTAGCTTTGAATGATTTTGATGTAGACGTTATAAGAAGAGCTATTCACGAATTTTCTATGGTCGAGAAAAGAGTGCCAACTGTTCCGAAATTGATTCCTGTGCTTAAAGAAAAAATTAATTTTCCTTGGAAAAGAGAACCTTAAGGAAAATACTTCATGAAATCGGATTTTGTTTTAAAAAGTCCCAGAATAAAAGGAAACTTATCATGGAGCGAAGTGACATTGTTTTATGTAGAACGCAGTATTTGCACGTATTAACACTCTACGTACATTTTTCCAACTGTTATACAAGCAAAATAGTTACACTTTAAAAACAGCAATGTTCGTAAAAGAAAAACTAAATTTTCTGACCTGTAATAATAAACAAACTGAGTTTGTTTATTATTACATCCCAGAAGACAGACTGATTACCCTATTATCGGAATGGATTCTCCTTTTTTTGACATGCGCAGAAGTGTCGAGGGACCTCAAATCGGTGGGCGAACTATAGTATCCCATAACACAATGTGCACGCATGCACGTACGGAATCACGCTCGTACTTAAACACGTGCATAATGCTATGAATTATGCGAAGCGCCACTACCCAGAGCGATTTCAACCGGTTCTGGAAGGGTTTGCGCCTTGCATTATTGGATATTAAGGCAGTTGATGCGAAATCATTAGCATATACGAGTGACCCAGTCGTTAAGTGAGTACACCTGCAAAATTGGTTTCCTTACATTTGGATAAAGAATTAAACCAAGAATATAATTTCTAGATACCTTTAATCTCCTTTCTCTTGTTTTATTGGTATTTCTTGTTTCTAATGTTATTTTTAAAACAATAAGTAATTACACTAAACATGTCATTTTTATTTAAAATGAGCTCTGCTTGTTTCCCAATTACTGGCCATTGTTGGATGATTCCGACGATAGTCATAATTGCATTCCATTCGATAGCTACAAAGAGATGGAATAAAAATTTTACGAGATATGCAGCTCATCGGTAATAACGGTTTCCTAGCTTTGGGATTTCTATGATTTGCGAATGATAAGAAAAATTTTGAAAGTGAAATGATAAAACATTTGATTTCTGTGTATCAGTACCAGTTTCACAGTTTTTCCTATTTTAGACAAGAATTGTGTGGTGAACGTTTGTCCTAGAGGGTACATATCACTCTATTAAGTATACTGTAAGAGGAAAGGTTAGAATTAGTACCGATTTGTAATAAAGAAAAGGATATTTAAGACGTGAAATATTGTCATCTGATTTACGAATTCTTCGGATTGCAGTTAAAAATTTACACCCTTATTTCGTCGAATGTTTCGAGATATTTTACGAAAATCACAAGAAGTTTTCAAGGTGTTATTGCAAGATGATATTTCAAATCTATTTTCCCATTGCAACATAAAATAGTTTTTGAACTATCGTTGAGAATTCGAGAGTTTCAGTTAAATACTTGTACTGTTGCAGTCTACGAGTATCCTGAAGCAGAGTTCTCGGTTAAGCTAAAGTGTGGTCTTTTTTATAAGGAAAGAATTTAAATCACATGTTGAGTGTGACGAACACCTATTACAACTTCTTGTCTTAACTGAAGCAGGTAAGGAAACAATGAGGCCGCTGGAATATGTCTGTCAACTGCACATGTTCCTCTGGCCGATTTTACATTTGTACAAGGAGTAGCTCAAGTTTATGTAAAATAAAACTCTCCATATGAACTCGCTAACTCAATTCGCTGAGTCAAGGTTCTCTCGTATAGAAGTAAGGGTGTTTTCCATTAAAGAGATTATTCTTTCTCGAAAAAAGTCCAAAACAGTCAAACTGACAAAAAGAACAACAATAATAAAAACGTCCACAGACAATTCCACTTGTCTCATGACTTTCTTGCTTCGACTGTCTTACCTCTCCCCATATATCTCGTTTTTCACTCACATTATTAGCACAAACTTATCGTTGATATGTTTCTTTATAAAATCTTGATATTAGACAAGAGAGAGATAGATATGAATGTTTACAGCTTTTTTATTAGATAATGATTAACCCAAAATTAAAACCATATAATGGTTTAAAAGATTTGAATATAACAAACTAGATATTGTTATTTCACTTATAAAGAGTTGAAGTAAGTGTGAAATCTATATAGTCGATATACAGAGGTTTGCTGGGTGTATTCACAGTGGAAGTAATTATGACACACACACACACGCGCGCGCGCGCGCGCATTATTGGGACTCTTTAAGAAACACACGAACTTTATTACTTTCGTAAAAATCTAAGAACACCATAAGCTTGGCATATGAAATTTATATCACTAATCTATCATTAAAAGCCTCCGCGCGGTCAGCCTAGTGGCGTTGCGCTTCGCAACCATATGCCTGGGGAAGAAGTGTCCTAGGTTCGATTCCCGTCGGAGACGTGAGTAGCTGAAGGATCGTCGTCAGCCATAGCCAAGTTAGCCGGCCTTGGGCGCGGGCAGTAGGGTTTTTTTGCCAGTTTATCTGGTATTTTTCATCCCGCAAACCGGCATCGTGTACACACAGGGATACAGCCAAGAATACCTTGAGGCATAGGAGTGACCATTCTATCCTCGTATTTCGGTTACTAAATCCAAGCATGCTTGAATTTGGGCCTTAAATTCCTGTTAAAGGAATTTAAGGCCCATGATCTATCTACCATTAGGATAGGTAGATAGGTCATTAAAAGCAGAAATCACAATTACGTAATTTATTTTAATTTATGTTGGTGTTTTCCCTCCAGAATTTCGTTCATTGGATTTTGATAAGGAATGAACTGAAGGCAAAGACTTATGTTAGAGTTTTTCTCTTTTTCTCCTTCACGGTAAAAATACTTGTCTTCGTGGTCAACGTGTAAAATGATTAAACTGCGAATATTAAGAAGGTGAATGGGTCGTCGATGAAAAACGATTAAAGCAATGTAATTATAAAACCCAACGCAAGAGAACACAAAACTCACGATTGCAAAGCTTTCCATTTTCATTTCCTCAGACGTTTAACGCCAAATGATAAATCGATCGCGTGAGCAGTAGTGAAATGTAAACACTTTGTATCATCATTATCGAGTCTGCGACTTCACCGAGAAAGTCTGTTTTCCATAAGCGGAAGTTTGCTCCTTCTCAGGAATAATCTCGTATGGATTCCATACGCAGCAAATTTTATAAAGGATTTCGTTGTATTTCTTTGATCAACACTTTCACCGGAACCTGCTTCATTAAAGGGCTCTTCAAATCAAATATTTCTGATATTTCTATTCCCAGATGCAGTATTCGAACTCTGTACAACTTGCTAATGTTTTTTGCCGTTGTTGCATTCGACTTTCATCATGTGCATGCCACACGAAAGGAAAAGCATCTGTATAGACATTATGTGATCTTTTGCTATTTTCTAAGCATGAATGTGTTTGTAAGATTATTCATGTACATAAGGGGAAAGAAGTTGATCACTTTAGTGAAACGAAACTACCATCTCGAAGTAGATCTGAATGCAAGAATTGCAAAGGAATACGAAATAAAGTACATTCTTGCGATAATCATTGTTAATCATGTGTTAATTTTCATTTTTTCTGTTGGAGTTTCATGCCATTTAGTAATTTGGGAGTCGACTTACTTCTGTGAAAAATGGTCGATGAGTGTGAAGTGTATTGTCACTCTTTTTCTGAATACAATAATTAATTTTATCAGATTCGTCTCGATAGTAGTGGTGTTCTGTTTGGTTTCTTATTTCGCACAGTTTTATAGATATTCCTTTTATTGCATAAATCAGCTTTTAAAAGAAACCACAAGAAATTTTTCCATAAGCAAATTGGAAGAGATCAGAATGCTTTATGTTAGATGTTGCTCTCTTCTGAAGGAGAAAAATACTTTGTTTTCTGGAGCTCTCTTTTTTTGCTATGCAGTAAACACTGCTTTGTGTTGCTTTTCTGGCTTTAACGTTTTTAATGCTAATTTATATTTCTTACATCGGGTCCTAAATTTTACTTTAATTGCATGCAATGCCATTCTTATGACATGGACTGCATACTGTTTACAGGAAGTTTCGAAGGAGGTAAGTAAACCTTTTTTCCCCCTGAAGTTTGTATTTTTTTTCATGTTTTTCTGACGATGTGGATTATTTAGTAAAGTTTACCATTTGACGTCCTTTCAAACAAACAATGATTGTTTCATTCAATTGTTTGTATAATTAATTCTATTTCAAAAATTGATAAGCACACCTATCATATGTGTATAGTCCATCCATATTTACTCATATAACAAATCCGAATACTAATCTAGAATTTTAAATCTAGAATCTTGAATCTACATTCTGTACAATTGTGAGTGTTCATTGTACGCGTATATTTTCAACTTTGATCTGAAATAAAAAAGGCACTTCAGAAATTGCGTAATTATATGCAGTTTCTCAACTAAGTAATGTGTGCCTCTGCAGCAGTCGAGAGGGAGTAGTGATATTTGTCGTCTGAAAGTGGATCCAGATCTACACTTTTCCGGGAATTAAAAGCCTCTTCATCCAAAAGGCATCCGATTTGTTATATTCCCAATGTAACATACCTTATACTGCGTATTCATGTATTGCATTAGATTTTTAACATTGCATGTTCAACATTGAGAAGTACTTCAACGTCTTCTTAGGTACAAGAAATATGTGTCAGATCTCCGTTCTCTAAATTCCGAACATACAATCTAACAGAAGAAGAAGAAGAATTGCAGTCACTTCGCACGTAATTATAACCGTCTAGGCTGCATAGGTATCTAGCAGTTCGTATGGTCAAAATTTCAAAACAGCCAAGAAATTTCTTTTGTGTTTGTTAAATGAGAACTTCATCAGCAATCGTAATTCGTAGTGGAAATTAAAGTTATTTCTTGTTCAGTATTCGCAGTGTTGAGTTAAAGTCTTTACTGGATTGGAAAATAAAGTGTTTTCATAAAAACGTTCGTTTGACAAACCTTTCTAGCTTTGCGAAACGGAGGGTAGTTGTTTGCCATTCTGTTGCAACCACCAGGATTTTGCTCCTATCTGTAATGAGGGAGAATCTTTATAAGGATTTTTCATATAAATTTGAGTTAGCAAGTTACGGAAGGGGCAGGCGGTATATCTTCCAGATACTACTATAGTCAATGTTTATAAACAGACCGAAGTATTTTGGTCCATTTCTACAGCGAAACTGAAGTCAATTAATTGAATGAATTCTTTTTCTTTGTGTGAAATATTGTACTATATGCATTGTGCTAATCTTTCATTGCTGAGACACCATATTCTATTTCAATGCTTGTTCTGTTACCAAAATCTATAAAAGATATATTTTTCGTTCTAATTTTAATATAATGCTTTAGATGCGTGCAAAATAAACCATGTCTGCAAATTAGTCCTCCATCAGAAAATAATTTGCTTACTTAGAAATTCTGAACCCATTTTGCACAAAAAATCTCTTGTGTTAGAATTTAGATATTTTGGACACATATAGAGGTTGAATGTCAGCTGTGAATCACGCAGAACTGCCTGATTCCCAGCTGAAATTGACACATTGAGCAGCAAATGTGTTAATTCGTGCGTGTTTTAAACAATAAATGTGGAGGAATGGCAGCCCATTCTTCTTGAACAGCTGTAGCCAGAGCAGTTTGTGATGTGGGTCGTTAGGGGTCTGGGGCATAGTCGGTGTTCTAATTCATCCCGAAAGTGTTCTATAGGATTTAGGTCAGGGCTTTGGGCCTGCCAGTTCAGTTTTGGAACTTTATTTTCCACAAACCATTCCCTCACAAACCTTACTTTATGGTAGGTAAAATTGTCATGAAATTAGGAAGAGATGGCATTACAATGTGGGGGTGTTTTTCAATGAATGGACTTGGCCCCTCGTAACACTACACGGAAATCTAAATGCGGAAGGGTACGAGGACATTTTGACCCGTTGCTTACTGCCTACGGTAGAAGATCAATTCGGCAGAAGATCATGTGTCAATGTGTGATGACAATAGATCAAATCTACCTTAATTGATAATGTATTTAAAAAGTCTGATTACAGTTAAAAAACTATAATTCGACTTTCCCCGTGACACACTTTCCAGCAGTGGACAGTAACACGGGGTTGGTCTACTGTTTGCTTCTATGACAGCTCTAACTCTGCCAGTGAGATTTTCTACCAGGTGTCCGAACACTTGTGGAGGAATGGCAGCCCATTCTTTTTGAATAGCTGTAGCCAGAGAAGTTTGTGATGTGGGTCGTTGGGGGTGTGGAGCAAAGTCAGTGTTCTAATTCATCCCAAAGTTGTTCTATAGGTGTTTTATAAGTCATGGCTTTGGGCCGGCCAGTCCATTGTTGAATCCGTATTATCCACAAATTATTTGTGGATAATAAAAATAATTATTTTCTTTAATTATTTTAATTCAATAAATCAAATTGACAGGTATATTCATTCTTTTTTGTGTTAATAACCGTGGGTAATGAACGACTGGTGATTATCCCATGTAGATTTCTCGTAAATGAACCTGCTGCTGTAGATCAAGGAAAATTGCACAATCAAAAGAAGTATAATAGTAAGAAATCTATACCGTTTGAAGAGAAAAAATTAGTCGTCTTACGGGTTTAAAAGTTCATGAATAAATACAAGGTTACTGTTTAAGTTAGCCGGTCAGTAATTAGTGATATATTGTTACAACTGTACTGAATGAACGAGGTTCAGATAATTTCAGAGATTAGTCTTCCATGTAACACTTTCGTTTTATTGTTTTAATTAGATAGCATCCCCTTGCTCCTTTTCCTGGCCAGTGATTTGGTATGAAATGTTTGTTTCCTCTTAATTACTGTGCAAAATTGCACTTTAATAAATGCTGATCATTAATACTTTATATATATATATATATATATATATATATATATCTTCAGATGAAGGGAATATATCTTCAGATGAAGGGAATATATTCTCTGACCAATCGAAAAGAATTGAACTTTCATAAATTAAAAAATAATGCACCACTAGACTAGTATTTATTAACGATACTGCTGAAAGGGTCATATATGAAGTCATCGCTCTCTTCAGCATTTTTTGTCGTTCTTGTCGTATTATTGACATTGTCCATGAAAAGAGAATGATCACTTTATTTGAACATTGGATAACTCAATCATAACTAAAACACAAATATAATCATCAAGTGTTCTGATAAGTGGAGTTTGTGTTTACCACGAAGAATGGAAGGTGATGTATGACATAAAGTAAACATGACATCGTTATCACACTAAGAGAGTAAGTTTATTTATGCGTATGATATATCATATATTAAATGACTTCATTTTAGTGAATATCTCAAAAATAAACGAGTTTGTTATTTTTGGAGTTTAGAAGTTGATGAAGATTTGATGTAATTAATTTCATTAAATTAAGGGGAGTTCGGCATCATCTAAACACTCGACGTTCTGAAAATGTGAGTGTTATTACATACTTTTATTTATCAAGTACTAAACTAAATTGAAATCCACTTAGAGGACACACCCGTAGCATACACGTAAACACTGTAAAAGTCATCAGGAAATGAATTCATCAATTCGCCAAGAAGTTGACTTGTTACAGAGAAGAAAATTTGACGATGTTGTATCACCTGCGTGTCTCCATATTTCATATTTCAGTTAATGATTCACTACGTCATAAAGAAGATTAGATGTATTGAAGACGGCTGCACCCAAAGGAAACTTCCTATCTTCTTCATGAAGAAGAGCACTCCCTCTCTTCGTTTCTAATCCTATTTCCCTCAAGGATTAAGTAGTAAAGAGAGAAAAAGACTGCACAATTAGAAGGTCGTAATTTTAAATAATATCTATCTGAAGGTTTGCAAATAAAAGGGTTAGTTTTCTCTTACAATTGCCTATAAATCAATGATAAGAGTGAACACCTTATAAAGGATTTCGTTTTCTTGCATGTGTGATGTGGAAATTAAAAAAAAAAATGTAAATCAAATATTAATGTTCAGGTGTGTGTATGTGTAGTGCTCAAACTGTTTATGGTTTAATTCTCTCTATTATTCTTTTTGTACAAAATGTGTTATATCTTCATTTGGTAACCAAATGTCAGAATCCAATTTCAAGATGCGTATAGTGCGTTGTTCTTACCATCGTTCCCGTTTGGAACTTGTTCGTAAGTCTCTTCAGTCATTTGTAGCTTGCTTCTTCTTGTAGTTTACAAACTGGAATTTCCATTTAGTCCAAAGCAGTCTACAAATTTCCAGTATGTGCAACCTTCCTAAAAACGAGAGTTTTCTGTTTCTTAATGTTCATCCCATCAATCGCATTCTTTTATTGGATATCTTATTTTACAAAATGTTTTGAGGCATTTGTTAATATGGCACTAAAACAAGCAAACTAAAATATATCCTTGGGAACATTGAGAAGCTGGAGAAGACTCGAATGATATCGTTAACTTCTTTGTCAAGAAAATGAACGATTTGTTTTCAATGGATGTTTTTTTTTTCTTACCTTTGCCTCAAACACCACTCAGTGTTGCCTTTTTGGATTTCTTTTGTTTCATCCAGAAGTCTTATTCTGCAATAAATCGATGATGGGCATTTTCATTGTGTATGAATATTTGACAATGTTGTGCATTGCTCGCTATTTGCAAAAAGTGCACGTGAGGTAAGTGCGTATTAATGATTGGTCTAGAAATTTCTGCTTAATATAGTTTCTAATCTTAAATCGACTTGATAGCGAAACTGATACTGCCTTATAATGCAGTAGGACCTTTTGCAAGGTACTAGTGCATACATGTTAAAATAGAGTAAGATAATATTAACAAAGTTCTTCTATTAAAGTAATTTTTGCATCGATATCAAACGATTGCCGTTTTCTACAAATTTTGTTTCAAAAGCAGTTTGTTACTAGATTGGTTATTTGCACGATTATTTAAATTTTGGACGGTTATTTAAAACACGTTTTTGTCAATCTTAAAGATGAGTAGTTTGTTCAATGGCACTGTAGATGTTTGGCAGATTGGGAGGAAAGAAGATGAATAATTTTATCTCTGAATACATGTGGATTATATATTTGTTTTGGAAATACTTGCAAAGAAGTAAATTCCAACAATAATAACAACATGGAATGGAAAATTTGTATCCGGAGTTCGTCTCCGGTCACATATCGGCTACTGAATTAAAAGCTTTTATTTATTACAGAGTTGGACCACTTTTAGCGGAAGTGAATACTGATCCTATTCAATTTTAAAATGAAGAGCAAGAAACATTCTGTGCTGTGTTATGTGATTTAAGAGGCTGTGATAAATTTGAATTAAGCAACGAAAATGATGCCGTGCAGTAGAACGAAACAAACCAGCTATCTAAATGATGACGAAAGGTGTACTCTTATTATTAGAGAGAGTTCTTGGATTGACTATTTACTTGGAAAAATCAACGTAAATAGTCAATTAGGAGTAATGTATATTACGTCTAATCGGCTATTTACCTGGGAAAATGATTCAGTAATAAAAGCGAAATCACAAAGAAGATCAATTATCATGTATTTCAATAATATTCACACAGGTAGCTATAAGTGAAAAGTGTCATTATTATGGTTCCAAATTACGTTGTTTTCTGCTTTAAACTTAATATAATAAGCAGATTGGCGTTCAAAGAAGTGATACTGAATTTTGATAAAAAACAAAGTTGATCTGTATATTGTAGAGATATTTAAGTGAAATGGTGGGTTCACTGTGTTCCCATCGGCAAATGTATGAAAGAAATAAAGGGTGTTGTATGTATAAAGGAAACATGAAGAACGGAATCTCAGAAAAGTTGCTTTAAAGAAATTGATGATATTTTAAAAGTAGTAATACTTTTTTAATTAAATGTGTTTTTAAATGTTCCTCTCAAATTTTATAATATACACTTTTATAATACAAAATTGATTTTTTTTTCTTATCTTTTATGTTCGATACAAACTATGAATTATTTCTTTTTTATTACTTAGGCTAACGAAACACTTTTCATTTTGAAACAGTTTCCTATTGGACCTCTCTCACTCAGGTAACAGAACAGTGTAATGTATGTCATTAAATTCGCAAATGCATCTGTAACGCAATTAGACGAATAACGGGGGCATTGCGCATTTCGATTGGGAAAGAGATAGGTTCGATTCTCTTCGTGATGAGCGGAATGATTATACAGACATAGTCGGTTTAAGGTGTATTAACCGATCTCATATGGAGTCAGCAGGATTTTTCTACAGGAAAGTCAGGTTTTTCAGCCCACGAACAGTCAAATAGTCAAAACATAATACGCATACAATTTACAAACAAAAAATACTGTTGGTTGCAGTTAATTGCACTGCGTGTAAGTAAACGCAGTGCAATTAACTGTACAGTGGAGTGCCCAACTGCCATGAGTCTTTGGACTCCTTAGAGGTGTTATAATAATAATAATTAATTTTAAATCTTTATTTATATGGATTAGCTAATTTAGTTTGCAAACGGAGTAGTTTATAGGTGTAGTTTATATTCTGTTTCTCTGTTTTTCCGAAATCTAAAAGGATCTTTGCTTTTTTATTTAATTTTTTATGCTACTGCGACTTACGAAACGTCAGAGTAAAATAAAATTTCCCACATAAAGACAATCCAATCCCGTGGCAGAATTCGGACCACAGCTTTTTGTTCGGCTAGTTGGTTGAATTTTTACTTTTATTGGAAATTTTCAACTCGCCAAAACACGTGGGATGGTTGATTGGTGTCACATCAGTGGTCGTTTTGTTCGTGGCATTGCTATCCATCTCAGTATATCGAAATCCACCATTGCTTATGTCATTCATAGATGGAAAGTTGATGGTGCTACCACACCAGAAAAACGACCTGAAAAACGACCATTTCGGTTAGCGAGTCTCGGTTGGAGGCTACCGAGACTCGCTGACCGAAATGGGCGAGCTCTGTCTCTGAATATTCGAGCATCCCGCATGTCATCAGCTCCGGACTAGCAGTCAATCTGAAAAATGCTGCGGAGACATCTGTCAGGAATAGAACTGTCCGCAGATAGTTACGTGCCTTATGTTACGCCGCAGGGTTGCTCTGAACAAGCTACTCATCACGCCTCAAAACAAAACGACGTTTTGACTGGTGTCTTTAACACCGTTTCTGGACCGTAGATGATGGAGTTCTGCGGAGCGACGAAATTCGGTTCCAAACGTTTTATTCTGATAGTCATGTACGGATATGCAGATGGTTATCCAGGGAACGGTTCTGCAGGACTGCGTCATTCGAACTGTCAAGTTTGATGTCGTTCGGTAATGGTATGCGGGTGTTCCAGTTGATGGGACTGGTCTATTGGTGACCGAGCCCAAACCCATGATTTGTGATAGCTACCTGGACACACTGGACAATTTAATTCTTACGCGGATATGGAAAGTCCTCATCAGTGACCCTTGCATTTTTCATATGACAATGCTTCATACCATACTGCACTGCGTGTCCGAACCTAATTTCCAGAAAACAAGATCCAGATGAGAGTCTCAACTCCTCTGAACATCTTTGGGATGACTTAGAAAGTCGAATTCGCTCCAGTCCTAAGCGAACGACTTCAGCATCAGCAAAGAGGGTAGCTTTGCTCGAGGAATGGAAGAATATTCTTATTGAAACGTATAAGCAATTGGTTGAAAAGCATTTCTCGAAGGGTAGATGCTGCGTACAAACCAAAGGACCAAATGTGGTCCCACTCAGGTCTAATTTAAGTCTACTTTTTGAGGACAACGTGGGAGTTAAGCTGAATGTAGCGTCTTCTCATCGAATACAGTGCAAAATATACAGAACATTGCACCTTTTATTTAAAGATACTACCTGAATATTTGCATGTAGTAGGGTCAGAAAGTTACACGTAGTAAGGTGTTAAATTGCTTCTGTGAATATAGTGTATATTGCTTAATGGTAACATCTTTGGATTTAGTCCCCCCAAGTTCAGTCGCTATTGACGAGACCCTTTGTTTCAAAAGTCTTGTGTGGATTCCCTTATTTAACTGGATAACCCTTTAAATGTTTTTTGTTTTAATTTTTAAAATTTTTTTTTATTAATCTCAATAGGATGCTCCTGCAAGATTATCATTGAAAATCCATTTTATGAGTACAAAAATATCGATTTCATAGTCCAAGCTTTGAACTTCTTCTCCCCTTACGAGTATGTAAAGGACAAATTATAAATATCATTAGTGACTTCCCCATATAAGTTAAAAGACTATATAAGACAAAAGTTAAAAGAATATATAAAACAAAATAACTGTAGTCACAGTTACTCAGGAAATATTAGCGAGCACATAGCAAAGCTCAGCTACAAGTGAGCTGGCGTCATCATTCTGGGACGTCATCATTCTTGAGTGTCAGTTCCTGAACTGACACTCAAGTTATACAAACATGTGAAGCCGTAGCCCGTTCTATTGGACATTCCTTTAGTAAAAGTGCTGATATTCCATGTGTTCCAATTTACAAATTCCTATGTAGGTTATGCAACAACTCTTCAAACTCAGCTTTTCATGAACCTCCTAATCTCTTCATCCAATGAAGCAGTAGCATTGTGCTCTTTGTTATATACACCTGGTTGATATGACTTAGGAAAGCGAACACTCATTAATTGAACAATCTCATTATCTTCTGACGATAGAGTACTATCTGCTTTCAGTAAACCTTTTCTTTCAGATTAATTCTTTCTTTTGTATGCAACTTAACTATAAAATTCTTTTGGATTGTCTTTAGCTTGCATAGCCATTTTTTGTTTCATAATCCGATTTAGTTTCCGCACAATACTCGCTATTTTTCTGGCCTGAGCTTTATATATTTCATGACTCCTCTCAGTCTTATTCCCACGATATTCTTTACATATCATTTTCGTCTTATGGATCTCTTGTTTAATAAGGTTACACATATATTTCATTCCCAATCTAGTTATTTTTCGAACAATAGGAGATACATTTCAGATACTGCCTCATCCAAACACTGTTTTTCAAAGTTTCCCATGCACTGCTGACTTTTGTCCCCTTCGGTAACCGGTACCATGAGTACCGAGATAGTATTCTCCTAAGTTGATCATAATTTTCAGCTTTGTAGTTCAGCATGTAATCTTTTATAATTGTAACATCAATATAATTAGATACTTCCAAAGAAAGCACGACATGATCACTGTCACCAACTGGGGGTTAAATAGCATATTCTTAACAGAAACACCTTCTGCCGCTATGATCACTCTTTGACCTCGAGTTCCTTCCGTCACATGCCTTCAGAAAATTGTCTAGCAACAATTCAATAAATTCCTCTTCATTATTATTATTATGAGATTTATCTGCTAGCCAATCGATGTTTGGAAAACTAAAGTCGCAAATAATGATCATTCGTTTAGTATCCAAAAGGCTAAGTTGGTAATGCATTTCTTCGTTACCTGTAAATGAGCCGCCAGGTCTATAATAACACTCCACTATATTTCATTTTGTTAACCTCCACTTCACATCAGATAGATTCAAACCCACCGCTACATGGGACATTGTTACCATTATTGCTTTCTTACGTTTCTACCCTAACTCCACTTAAGTCGTCTGATATCATTAGTAGTAATACTCTCCCTCCTCCTATTCTATCTCGTCTGTCATTCCTAAAAATAGTCTACCCAATGCCAGTTACCATATCAGATTCTGTTCCTAAGTTTCAATAATGCCACCAACCTCAGGCCACATCATATGCAATAAAGTAACTAACTCGACCCCTTTGTTTCTGATACTCCATTTGTGTAACGACATAACAAATTAGATATGCAACCTATCTGGCCCAGTTGTAGAAATTTCTCTTTTCACTCAACAAACATACTCAAAAGGTCCGAATACAAAGCATATATTTCCACTCCGTCAGATTCATAACTATGTTCAAAGCTTTCATATCTTTAACATGTTTGCATACCATAGCTGAATTTTCACTTACCTTTCCCCCATTACTCTCTTGATCATCTAGTTTCTCTGAACCTCTGCATTAGCCCTTAAACCAATAAGTAATGTTTTCAGTCTCCTGATTCCAGATTGAATGAAGTGCAACCGTCTCTCATATAAAAGTCTTTTCTGCTATTAAACACACTCCAGACATCTAAAAACGTGCATTCATTTGTTTTACACAGCCTGAGCATGGAATCATTTGCCATAATTGCCCTTCTTTATTTGGCGCTGTGGTATCTGGGTAAAAAACGTACAAGTTTTACTCGCTCACATTTATTTCTTGCTTCTACCAAGAGACCTTTTATGTCCAGCTATATAATCAAATTCGTTTTGCATAGAATTTAAAGTTTCAATTCTGTATTGTTTCTGTTGTACGTCTGTTTCTACGCGTATAGCAACTTCTTTTGAATAAATAGATTTCAATTATCAATAATGTTTGGGTTCTTTACAAAAGTAATTTCAACCATTTCCATTTTTTTACATATTGTAATTTTTAGAGAAAAAATTAGAAAATAGAAATTTTCGTAATCGAATAAAACGTTTTAGAGAAAATATTTCAATCCATAATTATATTATTAATGACTGTGTCTTATAACCTGTTCTTCATTTGTAAAGTAAAGCTCCTGGATTAGTATGATCACAACGAATACTCTACGAAATTCTCTATTTTATATATTAATGATATTTTAGAATGGATTATCAAATGTTTCGTTTGGTATAGAAATTGCGAGTGAAATTCTATATTTGAGAACTGAAACTATTATCTCCAAGTTCTTTCTTCAGTCTTAATTCTGAGTGCATATTCTTCAACTGCTTACAAAAACTCTTGTGATTCGGCTGGAAATACTTGGATTTTAGTCAACAGTTAGGCGTAGAGGAACCTTTATTCGAATTTTTGAGATGAAGTTGAATTAGCAGGTTACAGAAACGATGGGTATTATGCCTCCTGGACAGTAATCAATAAATGCTGATAACATTCAAAAGTATTTTGAGACCTTTAAACGAAAAATGAAAGTTAATTTTGTAAGGAAATTATTTATTTGTATTCTATACTACAATTTACTAGTAATTACTACTATTATGCCATCAAACCGTATGGCATATATGGTTCCATACAGCACATTCTGTCAATTTCTGCAGAAATCCCTTACATGGAATTACAGTATTCCCAACAAAGAGTATCGATTCTAACAACTTCATGACGCAGACACGCCAAGACATATGATTTTTACCTTTATGTTTTACTCTTTATTTGTTACTTTTAATTTATTATTACTCTAAGAAGATCATAGAATACTACAATTTTACATAATATGAAGTTTATTTAATTGACATAATATAATGAAATCGGAAAAGCAACTTATTTCATTTAATTTATGGTACTAATTTTTAACAGCATTTTTGATGAGATTACGTGCAGAGAGATAGAAAGCTGAGAGTATCGGTTAGTGTTTTCTCCCTCCCTACCTCTCTCTCTCTCTAAATATTTGTGTTCGTGATGAATATATCAAACGGCGATATTATGAAAATAACCAGACAAAACTGTCTGTGTACCCATATACCATCAAAGGATCAATATATTTACAGAACGATAGTCTTCCAGAAGACAAAAAACATTACAAAATGTTATATTTTCACACCAGAAGGCCAGTATTGAGCTGATCGTAGAACAGCTGACAAAGCTGAATAGGCTCTTTCCACATTAATGTACGAGACTTTCTCTAAAGAGTTGGTTTTGTAAGAACGGAAGTTTGCTTTTTGGGAATAACATGGATTCCACCCACAGCAGTTTCTATAGAGGATTTCGTATTATTGCTTTGATCTACACTTTTCTTGGAACATGTTTCATTGCAGGACTCTTCAGAAGGAAGGCATCTCATATTTCTATTCAGATATGCAGTTTTCAAACTTTGTATAGCCTTCTGATATCTATTGCAATTTTTGTATTCGATTTTCGGCAGTTGATTATTAAAATAAGTAATTCGCAGACTTACATACATTATATAATCTTTTCCTATTATCTAAGCTTAAACATATTTGTGAGGTTCTTCATGTTCTTAAGGAGGAAGAACTTGATCACTTTAGTAGAAAATTTCTATTGTCTAGAAGGAAATCTGAATTCCAGAACTGCAAAGAAGTACAAAATAAAGTATTTTCTTGCAATTATCTTTGTTAAAATTGTATTAGTATTCCTTTTCGCTGTTGTAATTTCATACTGTATACTACAGGACGTGTCCGATTATTTATTCTGTGGAAAATGGTCGTTGAGCGTGAAGTGTGTTGCCTCTTTTTTAATAAATATTATAGTAACTTTCATCAGATTTATTTCGATATGTGTGGTATTGTTTATAATTTCTTATTTCGCACAGTTTTATAGATTGTATAAACCAACTTTTAAATGAAACTGTGGAAACAGGAAATGTTTACATATCCACATTGGAGGAAATCAGAATACTTTATGTGAGATGTTGCTCTCTTGTGAAGGAGACGAATACTTTGTTTTCTGGAGCTCTCTTTTTCTGGTATGCATCAAGCACTGCTTTCTGTTGCTTTTCTGGATTTTACATTTTTCAACAAAATTTATTTTTATCACAAAGGATTCTAAATGCTGCTTTAATTGTATATAAAGCTATTGACTGCCAGCTGTTTGAACGAAGTTTCCGATGAGGTAAGGTTTTACTTTCAAACATTTTATATCTCATATATATTTTCTTGTAAAATGGAATGCAGAGAGATCATGTAAAAGAAATACGTTTTTTCATACATTTGTTTTATAAAATCAAGTGAGTTTCAAAAACAAAGGTTTCAGTTCTGTTATTATTTAGAATGGATATTAAAATATGATATGTTATTGAAAAATTAGACACTTTCTTAATCAATTTATTTTTGAATAACCTAAATTTTTCAACCACTGATTAGACTTTTAATATTGATGTGTCTTCTGCACTAATTTGTAGCACTATTACGCTATATTAGCAACCACAAACTATACTGTACGAAGTTTGTTTTACTTGCCTAGGATTTTTTTGTTTTAGAATAAGTTATCAAATGATATTGTTTTGTAGAGAAATAGGCTGCAAATTTTTTTCGTTTAGTAATCGTATGGCAAAAATACAATGCAAGAATGGCAAAGGACATCAGCAGACTATACAGAGTTGGAACAGTGCAGCCACGAATAAAAATATTGGACAAGTTTTTGCTGAAGACACCTTTGATGAAGCATACACCGGTGAAAGAGTGTATCAACGTTATAAAACGAAATCCTCTATAGAATTTGCTGTGTGCGGAATCCATATTTATTCTTGAAGAAGAAGAAGCTACCTAATTTTTCTGTAAAACCAACTCGTTCGAAGAAGTCGCACAAAAATAAAGATAAACCTCTTTTAGGCTTTCTCTGCTGACCCTCTGATCGATTCAGCACTCGCATTGAGTTTTAGAAAGTGCGTAACGTTTGCAGTTATTTTTGTTATTTCTAAGAAGGCGTATTCATTAATATCGATTCAATGCTGCTTGGGAAGACATCCATTCGTCCAGTAAATGGTTTCGCCTTGCCTTTTAATATATTATTCACCACGAACACAAACATTACAAAAGAAACAAAAAAGCAATTAACCTCCACCTTGAACTTTATATCATATCTTTGGATACAATCAACGAAATGACAAGAAAAAAGAAAAAAATAATAAAAGAACAAAATTCTTAATTTGGTTTCTTTCTTTCCTGAATGAACCAGTTTAAGTAGATTTCGTATGCAATGTCGTGTTTACAGTATTCGTAGATTTTACGTAAGTAATAAATATCACCAATACCCTTAATGAGCATTCATAAGATATTCTGTAGGATTACCTTCGATTGGAAATGATTGGATGAGGATGCAGTTTAGGATGTATGAATATTTTTATGACCTTTTTATATGAAGTGGAGTTAATAGTTTTTACACAGAGGTGAAGTGGAGAATCCCTACCTCATATAAACCTTGAATTGTTCATTCTGATATTCAAGAAAAAACCCCGAGAAGATACCAATGAATAACCCAATGATTACATATTATTCAAAGGACCAGTAGCACTACTTGCTTGGGCTGTAATACCAAACAATCCCAATAAACTCGTATTAGTGTACCAGGTTGGTGGCAGGATGACTGGTTTTGTTGGTGTGTTTGGTCTGTACATATATGGTGTTATAATTATTTATACATCACTCATAAAAGAATTACTCAAATCTCCCCAAAAACAAATATTTAAAGTAATATTGAGCAAACGTGTTGGAAGAAGAGTGTTGAAGAAATGTTTTGCAGCTGAGAAATTTACAGGTCAGATTATGGTTTATATTAAGAAAACATTTTGTGTTTGCTTATTCGCTTTCTATGCAGTCAGTATTGAATAGAAAATTCCCTGGTTCATTTCGAAACCTTCTCTTAGAAAAAATATATATAAAATATTAGGTCAACTTTATCTTTCAAGAATTCTTTTTATATTCCTCTTCGTTAATTATTACTGAATAATTTACAGAAAATACGCAATTTGAATGAAAACTGCCTACTGGATCTTAATAATGACAGTGTCAAGACCACTGATGAGTTGTTTGTTCAGCTTTCAAAAAGGAAAATATCACTTTATGTATCATATTTCTCTCTGCTTTCTGTTGCATAATTCGTCAATAAATTCCTTTCTGTTACGTTTCTAAAATACTCGGAATCACTGTCATCATTCCGAACGTGTGGCTTTGGGTGTGTATGTGTTTGTGTTCACCTTTTATCTCACTAGCAGGATAAAGACTGACAGTGATGTCTATATTTCTTCTAAGCACGTTAGAGAGATAGAGATATTTTAGTTCGTTGGAAAGAGAACACAAATAACCTTTATAACGAATTTAACATGAATATGACTAGGAATAAGAATTAAGAATTTTATAGTATAAGAATAAGTAAAATTAGCCGAATAAAATAAGCAATTTTTAAAACAGCGTATTACGTAATATACTGGTATTACAGCTTTTGTTACTTCATGCGTAATTCCAAATAACCCGCACAAAAGTCTTTAGTATTGAAGCAGTATAATTGTGTTGATACTCACGTAAGAACACTTTTATAATACGCATTGAATGACAATTTAATTAATTATATGATACTTACAGCGATGTTTTGTGTGAACGAAAGGATCTGAATTAAACTTCATCAGCCTGCCAAAATATTGGCAATAAAAATTACCACTTGTAGAATTACGAATGATTCCTTTTAAATTTACAAAACAAGAAACGAAACGAAAACAGAAAACCAAAAATAGTTTAAGATTGAGCTTTCAGTTATTATTTTTCCAAGAAATATTGAGTTTATTAGTCAGAGATGACAAAAGGATTTTTGGGCGTGACTACGAAGTAATCACAATCACTATTGACCACAGTAGCGAATACTTCGAATTTGTCTTAGCGATGCACAAACATCACAAATACAAATCCGAAACCAGTTTGGTATGCAATCGATTTTATGCATTTAACGCCATGATGGTAATAATTGGTGATTTCTTTTTATTGCCATTGCTGCTCACAATACTGAGAAATTCAATAATAAGTAGAAGAATGTTTATGCTGAATATTTTCCACAGGCAAACTATGCATAATAATACGTCGAAAAGTCTCATTTAACAGAACTTAGCAAATTCATGAAGTCATGAGAGATGTACCTCGCGATCCTAAAAAATATGCTGAACGGTAAATGAATATTTTTATATATCATCAGTTTCAGTAAGTAAAGAGTTCTGTGTCTATTAAAGTAACAAAACAATAGAATTAGAATATTTTTTATTAACGAATAAAATGCACTTAAAGACAAATCAAAAATCGAGAAAACAAAACATAGTAAAACTACATTAGAATTCATGCGAACCTATTTATGTTTTAAATTTTTTCTTTTAACAAACACAGCACGTCCAGTGTGTTTCGAATTATAAGAGTAAACGGAGCTTACAAATACTTCTGAAGTTACGTAACCGAGTAGTGGTAGGCGCAGTTCGTCATATTGCTAAATGTGACTGTAATTATGGGCTGTTTCGCATCATTCAATGGCTGGACTAGAATGATCGTGCAGGTAATGACTGTTCCCAAAATCTGCAAAAATACACAATGAATTAATGAGAGGAAATATTGCCTACAAAATTTATACCTATGATGACAGGAGCATTGCTTCATTAAAAGCATATAGCATAGTATTTCCTTAGAGATAATCTTTTGTACATGAGCGGATTCATTACAATAGCATCGGATGGTGCAATTACGATCTAGAGCAGCAAGAACAAAAATGACATTAAAGCATCCCGTCTTATATATCCAAAAAAAAAAATAACAATTATTTTTCGTTTTGGATATATTTCGTTTTGGAGTTAAGATATGTTCTTTCGTGTGGTTATTTCAGTTGCTTTAATAATATTTTTATTCTCGGTGTGCATCAGAATTTTTGGCCCCCCCCTCATCTATCGAATATACTTTTTCCAGCATCCGACGATTTGATCCTCTTAAATCCGTTTATCTGCGATATATGATTTTTTTTTGTAAACACTTACGCTCCAAAGCTGAAAAGTGTTAAAGCATTTCCCCTATTTAAGTCTAAAACTGTAGGGTGAAAACAAAATTATTTTATCAGGTACGAAAACCTGATGTTTTCAAAATGCACGCCTACGTTACTTTGTATATTTTATAACAACGTCAGTAATTAGAGAAAACAAACTGTGCTACTATATTTTAAATCGTAAATCAAGGTAATAATTCATCACGTTTAAAATTATTTTAACTGCTTCCAAATTTCTAAAATGAGAAACTGTTTTGATGCGATGCTCAAGTTCTAACCTAAAATAAATTAACTTTTTTTTTAATCAAAGGAAAGCTTTCGGTTTCTAATTGATATGTCCGCGCAGTTAGCCTAGTGGGTGTGCGCTTGGCAACTATATGCCTCGGGAAGGAGTGTCCTAGGTTCGATTCCCGTCGGTGACGTGAGGAGCTGAAGAATTTCCCTCAGCCATAGCCAAGATAACCGTCTTGGGCGTGTAGCATTTTTTCCCCAGTTTATCCTAGGGTTTTTTCATCCCACAAACTAGGCAAACTGGCTTTGAAAACTCAACACTACGGACATCGGATATGTCCGTAGTGTTGAGTTTTCAAAGATAAGAGAGGGGAAAAGGAAGATGAGAATATAAACGTGATATCGCGCGAGATCATCCCTGATAAAAAAGTTAAATTTTCTGATTATTTGTCTACCTTAACATCACTTGAAAATGGCATTAAATATGGCCAATTTTGCTCACCGATTCTTCATACAGAATATTTCCTGCCTTTAATCGGTTGATGCATTCATTAAACCGACGTCTACCCTTTGGCACAAGTAACGGTTCCATCATCTTTATGGAAAAATTGAATTAGCTGAAGAAACACATATTTATAGGTCAATGTTATTTACGATCTGCCAAAAAAGGTGTGAAGGGGAGGTTAATCAACTGTATTACAAATAATTAGAGTTTAAGAACGGTAGTTTAAATAAATACACTAGTAAAGTGTCACATTTATGCAGATATCATTGGTATCTTTTCTCCAATCGAGGAAGCTAACATTTCATCAACCATTGAAGTCTGACGGTATTAGTTTACGAATGAATCTTTTCTTCTTTATGTGTGAATGTTATATCTCACACTAATGAAAATATGTATATGTGTAAAAGAATAAGCATCATTATCAAATAACTAGCAGTAAGTGATCTCAAAGCGCAGATATCGATACTACATATCGATACTGGTCACAGCATATCCTCGAAAATTGCCTGTTTTTGAGACAACTGTTATTTGCTTCTTCAAGTTTCTTGTTCAATACAGTATCAACAATTCTTATATTGCCAATATAACATGGATACTATTTTACAAATATTAGAAACAAAATCACCAGAAATTAACAGATACATTTAATTGGATTAGAATATCAAAATACGTATGTTTCTCATTTTTTCATATAAAGACACTTCAGTGTAATAAAATCTGCACTTATTTTCCGATATACTATGCAGATATCCACATATGCAAACATTCCTTGACCTTCAGCACTTTCTACTATTTTTAGCCTGTTAAATGAGATTATATTTTCATCCCGATTTTTTCGATCCTATTCCATTCTTTGTTTGTTCGGTATCATGCTATGTTATTAAGTTTATTTAAATACCGCAGTCTTTAAGCACTTAGCGCTAATTAACGTTAATTGCACTCCACATTACGCAGCAGAATAAATGCCAGAGTAGTGCAATTAACATTAATCCAAAAATAACGGAAACGTATCCACTTGAAAACAATAGAATGGGAAAAAACTCTACATGTGCAGTTAAGCTTCTAAATTGCGACAGAGATGTGTTTGCTTATGGAAATCGACCGTCCAGTGCCTTGAAAAAAAAATCAGAATTTGTTTTTTGCGCCCAATATGGGGCATATATCTAGATGCATTTGATGATTCTGTTTTCTCAAATGAGCAGCAGACTCGACTTTAGCAAACTCAGAATATGACACGTCTAAAAGGTTCATATATTGGGATGATATTATTGCTCGAACTAGAACACATAATGATATAACTGAATATGAAAATAATTTAAATGCAAACGTGATCTTATTATATTTCTTAAAATATTATAGAATCTATAACAATACTTACCGAGGTCATGAGTTCATCCACGTTGAAGAATCCCCATCCAGAAAAAGTTGGTTTGTCATCTTGACATGTTGC
The DNA here is from genome assembly GCF_054136105.1 of Typopeltis vanoorti. NCBI lineage: Eukaryota > Metazoa > Arthropoda > Arachnida > Uropygi > Thelyphonidae > Typopeltis > Typopeltis vanoorti. The sequence continues at coordinate 51,495,885 of NC_143564.1, forward strand.
CAAGAACACCATGATCTGAAACATAAACAAGCAAGCAGATTTTTCTCTTTCAGCAATGTTGCACATTTCATATCTTTGGAATGATGAGCGAATAGCATGAACAAAAGAAACACTGTTCTAGAGCAAATTACTTAATAAAGAATTTAATTTAAACTAACAAATTAATTTCTATTGTTCATTTGCACATTGTGTTGAAAGTTGAAATTTCTTTAAGAATCTTTGATTACTTTCCAAGCCTGAATTTCACATAAGAAGGAAAAGAAGAAATAAAACAAATAAACTCAGATATTTGGTCAAAATTTATAGAGATTATAGCTGTAAAAACCAAAACGTTATGCTTTTCTTACAAAGTCGAAAAATTGTGTTTTTTCAAAACTAAAACTGGATGAAGGGATTTATTTCTTCGTACATAGCATTCATGGGAAGCAATGATTTGCATACAGAAATTACAACAGATTAACTCACGTGAGAATTTTAGTTACATAAAATTTTGGCTCAAGCTGTAAGATCATCTTTAGTATGAAGATCACATTAAACAATCACTTGTAACAAAATGAAGATACAATAATCTTCATTTTATCATGTTTCTAACTTCCGAGTGTGAGAGATACATGTAACGGCATGGAGAAACTAGTAATACATGGAAACCGTATATCATGATATTCTATGCTGTACCATTCTTTTCATTTTTACATAGCCCTTGCTCCGGTTGTCATTGTGAAGTTCATTATGGAGAAAATTTTAACCTTGGTGTTTTTATCCCAAGGGTAAATGTCATCATGGTTGGGAAATGGCTCTACATAGATTTTTATTAGCTGGAAATATATCAGTAGTATATTCCCGCAATATCTGTTTAGCTTTGATCACTGGCGTAGGGAAACACGCAAGAATTTTCGGATTTCCAAAGGCAAGTAGCCGAGAGCTTCGGACAGATACAATGATGTTCTGAAAGGGCTAACTTGTAAGAAGATTATCACCGTTGCTTATTTTAGCTGCGAATTTAGCGTTCTTTATTTCTTCAAGAAACCATCAAAAATCAAAAACGATTTACTGCCTCACTAGTCTGAGCTAACTGCTTTCTATTAAGGTGAAAGGATCCGAGCCTTGAAAGCTTGGACCTCCTTTTCTGAAAAAATAAAAAATAAAAAAAACAGACAAAGTTGCTCAACGTACACACACACACACACGACATTAGATTCCTCGGTATGATACTAGACCGTATCTTCGTAGAAGGGGTGTCCGAAAATGTTATTGCATTTCATTATTTCATGTATTACAACTGCATTTTTGCGATATTTATACAAAACTTCATGAATCCTACGAATTCCACTTGAATTTCAGATATCACAAAATAAGATTTGACAAAACAGATATTATTGACTAAATAGACTGTAAATACGAACAACCGGAGCAATACCAGTGATCGAGCACAAATTGAAACGTCTCTTGAAAAGTGACTTCCCATCCATGACTGCAGGATTGTAGGTTTATCGCGAAAACTAGATCAGCTCTTCGTATTCTTTCATTGGAACTCGTCAATTTTCCGCGTTCAGCTGAACTGATAGACTTTCAACGAGGAATTGGAGTCGAGTGGAACATCAGTGGTCTTTCTGTACACGACAATGAAAGCTGTCTCAGTATACCGAAATCCACCCAGTTGTTAATGTCCTTCATAGATGGAAAGATATTAGCACTACCACAGCAGGAAAACCCCCTGAAGGGCCATCGATTCTCACTCACCGAGATCTGAATAGCTGTTGAGTTCTTTGAGATTCTATAAGGAACTGGTCATTATAGTGCAAAACCAAATGCCGGCCGAGTGGTCATTAAATCCACTATCCAACAGTGTGCGGTTCGAATCCCACTGTGATCATGGATGTTTGCGATTGCTAAATTGAGAGATTAAATTCATCACCGGGTGCGAGACCACCGCTTTATTTATTGGAGGCCTGCAGTAGTTTGAATGCGCTCCATGTTTCGTCTCTACAGCCGAGTGGCTATTCGAAACTGTATGCCTGGGGAAGGGATGTCCTTGGTTCCGTTCTTGTTGACGACGTGAGGAGCTTAAGGATCTTCCTCAGCCATAGCCAATTTAGCTCCGTTGCTTATGTCATTCGTAGATGGAAATTTGATGATGCCACAACAAAAGAAAAACGCCCTGGGAGACCATTTCACTCTAGCACTCACAGGACCGAAATCGGCAAGCTCTGTCTCGAAATATTGGAGCATCTCGCACATCATTAGAGTCAAGCTCGCCATCAACATGGGAAATACTTTGGGGCCGTCTGTCTGCACTATACTAGTTCGCAGTGAGTTACATGCCTTAGTTACTAATGCATAGCTGGTGCGAACAAGCCACATATCATCGCCCCCCCCAGCGTCAAACGACGTTCTAACTGGTATCTTTCAGACAGTTCCTGTACCATAGATGATTGTAAACGGGTTCTATGGAGCGAGCAATCACTCTTCGAAATGTTTAACTCTTTTATTCGTGTCTGCATGTGGAGATTACCTGGGGAACGGTTCTGACAGATTTCATCATTCCACTGTCAAGAAGGGAAAAACAAATTGGGGACGGGCCCCAAATTATGACATCTAATGATTATCTGGACATTCTGCACAATATCGTGCTTCCAACGCTGTGGAATTACATCGGCATTGACCTTTGCATGTTTCTTCACAACAATAATCCATTCCACACTGCGCAATGTGTCTAAGACTGGTTTTCACAAAGCAATATTAACATGGTGTTGGTCTGGCTCACAATCCAAACCTCATTCCGCTTCTAACATCTTTGGGACGAATTGTAACACTAAAGTCGCTCCTGACCACAGTAGTGGTCATAAGCATCCGCTATGGGAGCAGCTTTGAGCTAAGAATGGAAGAATATTCCTGTTGCAACATATCAGAAATTGGTTGAAAACATTCCCCGATGTTGCAGTCATTCACGCCAATAATATTTCCACTTAGTTCTAGAAATGTAGTTAAAACGCATTTTTAAGGAATTAGGTATACTAATACTTTTGTCAACATAGCATATGTGTGTGTGCGTATATATATATATATATATATATATATATATATATATAATAAATTTTTTAACTTTGGGATACTGTATATTATTAGGGTTAATAAGTAATTTTATAAGCTTGGTTATTTAACTCCTAATCCCAAGTAAACGAACAATTACGTTTGCGCCTGAAACATCGTTCAAGCCTAAAGATGGTATAACACCAGGGCAACTCATTGTAAAGGTGGGTAAAGCTCTGATCACTATTCTTAGTATTTTCCCATAATTAAAGCACATCTCACTAAAAGATGTACATGCAATACATTATGGGTGGGGTCACTACCCAGACCGGATTCAACCTTTTTTGAGGTCTCCTCAGTGAGTAGCTAGACCCAAGAGTTAAATAAACAAGCTTATAAAATCACTTGGTAACCCTAATAATATACAGTATCCCCAAGTTAAAAACTTTATTACATCTATATCTCCTCCAGCGATTCTTATTAAAATAAAAACACCTTGCAGCAACTTGTATAGGTAAAGTTGATAAGGCTCTGTATTACTATAACCTTATATATATATAGGAATTGGGATCAATCGACCGTGAGATGCGGTGATTGATTCATTCAATCCAATACCCTTGGAGGGTAATGGATGGCAATGCTGTAGCCAATGAAGTTGTAACTGAGGCTCGGCTATTGCTGTTACCCTCCTGCCATGATCAGAGCTTAGCACAATAAGACCTTATCCCTACACTGTCCTCTACAGATAACGGGGAAGATGAAAAGCATTCTTGCTTCGCCCCTTTAAGCCAGTCCTTATAAGGAACCTTATATATATAATTGACACATTGTGAATGGCATTTTTTAGCTTGAGGCGATGTATGTTTGTTGTAAACAAGTTCAGTGGGAGGTTGGTGTATAGCTCGCATATACCAACTTATAACTCATCGTTAGCTATGTGTGCCTGCTAATAGTTTCGGAGTAAGATTGCCAATATGGTACCTAATTTTTCCTTTTAACTCTTGTAATTATGACACAGTGTAAAGAGTGCAAAGTAGAGCGTTAAATGATATCGTGAGGAGACTCTGGAATTCCGATTATGAAGACAGACTGAGACAGAAGAAAGAGGAGTGATATGTTTGAGACCTCTGAAAGGGTCATACAGGATTTCATTTGAAATCCTATAATGTCCATAAGATGAGAAATGAATTTTTCATTTTATGGAGGGTGGAGAAAGGACTAGAGAGCATCGTTATAAGTTGAAAATGAATGCCGTCAAGAAAGGAGTGAAATCTAGATTTTTCTCTCATAAGAGTAGTTTGTGATTGGAATGGATTGATATTGAATGGATTTGATGAAAGAATTCTAGAATGCTAAGAGATATGATTTTTACCTTTATGTTATACTCTTTATTTATTACTTTTAATTTGTTATTATTCTTAGAAGATCATAGCATACTAGAATTTTACTTCATATGAATTTTACTTAATTGATATAGTATAATGAAATCGGAAAAGCAGCTTATTTCATTTAATTTATGGTATTAATTTTTAACAGCATTTTTGATGAGATTACGTGAAGAGAGATACAAAGGTGAGAGTTGCGGTTAGCGTTTTCTCCCTCCCTACCTTTCTCTCTCTCTCGCTCTCTAAATATTTGTGTTCGTGATGAATATATCAAACGGCGATATTATGAAAATAACCAGACAATACTGTCTGTTTGCCCATCCACCATCAGAGGATCAATATATTTACAGAACGCTTGTCTTCCAGAAGACAAAAAACATTGCAAAATGTTATATTTTCACACCAGAAGGCCAGTATTGAGCTGATCGTAGAACAGCTGACAAAGCTGAATAGGCTCTTTCCACATTAATATATGAGACTTTCTCTAAAGAGTTGGTTTTGTAAGAACGGAAGTTTGCTTCTTGGGAATAACATGGATTCCACCCACAGCAGTTTTTATAGAGGATTTCGTATTATTGCTTTGATCTGCACTTTCCTTGGGACATGTTTCATTAAAGGCCTCTTCAGAAGGAAGGCATCTAATATTTCTATTCGGATATGCAGTTTTCAAACTTTGTATAGTGTAATGATATCTATTGCAATTTTTGTATTCGATTTTCAGCAATTGATTACTAAAATAATTTATTCGCAGATTTACATACATTATATAATCTTTTCCTATTATCTATGCTTAAACATATTTGTAAGGTTATTCATGTTCTTAAGGAGGAAGAATTTGATCACTTTAGTAGAAAAATGCTATTGTCTAGAAGGAAATCTGAATTCCAGAACTGCAAAGAAGTACGAAATAAAGTATTTTCTTGCAATTATCTTTGTTAAAAATGTATTAGTATTCCTTTTCGCTGTTGTAGTTTCATACTGTATACTACAGGACGTGTCCGATTATTTATTCTGTGGAAAATGGTCGTTGAGCGTGAAGTGTGTTGCCTCTTTTTTAATAAGTACTATAGTAACTTTCATCAGATTTATTTCGATATGTGTGGTATTGTTTATAATTTCTTATTTCGCACAGTTTTATAGATATTCTTTTTACTGTATAAACCAACTTTTAAATGAAACTGTGGAAACAGGAAATGTTTCCATATCCACATTGGAGGAAATCAGAATACTTTATGTGAGATGTTGCTCTCTTGTGAAGGAGACGAATACTTTGTTTTCTGGAGCTCTCTTTTTCTGGTATGCATCAAGCACTGCTTTCTGTTGCTTTTCTGGATTTTACATTTTTCAACAAAATTTATTTTTATCACGAAGGATTCTAAATGCTGCTTTAATTGTATATAAAACTATTCTTATGACTTGGACTGCCAGCTGTTTGAACGAAGTTTCCGATGAGGTAAGATGTTTCTTTCGAACACTTTATATCTCATATATATTTTCTTGTAAAATGGAATGCAGAGAGATCATGTAAAAGAAATACGTTTTTTCATACATCTGTTTTATAAAGTCAAGTGAGTTTCAAAAACGAAGGTTTCAGTTCTGTTATTATTTAGAATGGATATTATAATATGATATGTTATTAAAAAATTAGACACTTTCTTAATCAATTTTGTTTTCGAGCAACCTCAATTTTTCAACCACTGATTTGACTTTTAATATTTATGTGTCTTCTGCACTAATTTGTAGCACAATTACGCTGTATTAGCAATCACAATCTATACTGTACGAAGTTTGTTTTATGTGCCTAGGATTGTTTGTTTTAGAATAAGTTATCAAATGATTTTGTTTTGTAGAGAAATAATTGAAATTTTAAGTCTATATTTCAGAACTGAAGCTACTGTTTCGGAGTTTTTCCTTCAGTATTTCTTAATTCCGAGTGGTGCATATTCTTTAACAATTTACACACACACACACACACACACACACACACACACACTGGCCATTCGGTTGGAAATATTTGGTTTAATGATACTTGGATTGGGAGCAACTTTTATACGGAGTTTTGAGATGAATTTGAGTTAGCTGCTTACAGAACCCAACAGCATTATGTTTCCTGAACAGATATCCAATAAATGCAAAGAGAGAAAGTATTTTGGTGCCTTTATACACCAAAATGAAATTTATTGTTATAAAGAATTTATTTATTTTTATTCTGAATGTACTGGTGTGTTACGTGCTTAGAATCCGTTCTACCTGGGATTTTTCTTCTAAAATTACCCTTTCTTTCGGTTGTCTCTGAAATTTTTTTGCTTTGATATCGACTACTACTATTTGAGAAAATAGTAGTACTCGACCTTATTGTGTTTAGAAATGTTGAGACAGAAAATTCTTTTCCATGCATTTTTAATATAATTGTTTAAATTAGTTCAAAAGAATCTGTTATTTTGCAGTTTCTATACTTCTGCTAATTATCTTTCCCTTAGAGAACGAATTTACTTACTTTGGAACATTTCGTGCATTTTCCTATGCGCTCCTCTCCAAAAAAAAACAACTATGAAATATTGAACACTAAACCATGTGTTTTAGCATTAAGTTACTTGGATCAAAGTACACGGAGAATTAGAGCGGTTGCAATCCTTCTTCTCCTTACTGAAAGCTCAAGAAACTAATTGATCAGTTAGTATTTAGGCTTGTGAATAGCACCCGCATTCCCGAAACTGCGGTGAACTTGGCGACAAAATAAATTTTTATGTGAACCAACCAGTGAAATCTTATATACATCGTGTCTTAGTATTGTGTATTTTTCCAGACACTTCTAGCTTCTAAGAAGTAATAGAGTGATGGCCTGGCATTTCATCGTATGCTTTCTATAAAAAATCGCATTATATTTTCAAAGAGATTAGTATTTTATTAGCAATACGAATAGCGCATATTGTGCATATCTAGAACAAAATTTGAAGTGTCCTAAAACTTTAGTATTTTTTAACTGTCAGATGCTAATTACTAGTGACGTTTATGCTATACCAGTTATCCATCATAATAACTTTCCTTATTACAGCTATTCGTAACACTTCTGTAACCATACAGACTATTTTACCAAGAGAAAAAAGGAACCCAACTTGTTCATTATCACATTCTCTGTGATAGTTATATGCAGCCTCAAACTCATGGCATTCATTTGCTACAAGCCTGTAAGTCTTTTGTGTCTGGATGAATTGAAAAAATTCTAGCTGGAAAGTGAATGCAAGAAAATGCTAATTAAAAATACCGGATTTAATAACTATCATTACGGAAAAGTTACGAAGAGACAAATATTAAAAATAAAAACCGAAATTAATTAAACGAAGTCAATTAAAATCTGATAAACTACACACCCACCCACCACCGAATTAGAAACTTTTATTTTACGAGTACGAATAGACATGCAATTGCTAATACCGATCCTCTTCAATACCCTGCGCAGAGGTCGGTGAGTTATGGTCGGGAAGAGCCTTCACTAAATGCTTCGGTCAACTGCTGTACATAGGAAGTTTTGTTTGTCATTATAATCCTTCTCAAAGGATGGAGATCTCGTTCCTGATACAGCGTCATAGTACCAAAGTTATGCCTCTTAGACAAGCAGTGTGGGTTATTATTCCACTGATTAAACACATGGATATCTCACTTTTTGAGAAACCTGTCAGCTCTTCTGCTTTCAGATTCGTGGCTTCAACCAGACTAGCACCCACAATAATCCCTTTATCGAACTCTGAAAGATCCTTTGTTTGTCCCATTGTGATCAGTACCGTTGAAGATTACTGACCAGCAGCTTTTTTAAATAGTTGCCTAGAACACTTGATGACGCATGTGTCCAATTATTTTGCATATGCACTGCGTAAGTGACGTTTACGTAAATTTGCATAAAGGTTTCTAATTCAGGGACCGGTGTGTGTGTGTGTGTGTGTGTGTGTGTGTGTGTGTGTGTGTGTGTGTGTGTGTGTGATAAGGATGTCATTTCGCCTCTATACAAGATATTGCAAAATCAAATATTTTGGATTTTGTTAAGGCTTTTGACAGAACAAATCACGGAAGACTGGTGCATAAATTGGTGAATATAGCTTGTCATACACTATTGGTTACCTTAATCTTGCAGACTCATATACCCCATATACGACTCACTGACATTTATCAAAAAGTCGTATATGGGGGTATATGAGTCTGCAAGATTATGGTAACCAATAGTGTATGACAAGGATCAGTCCTTGGTCTACTGTTAGTCAATCTATATACAGGGTGGCCATAAAATAACTTTCCCTCTATTCCGTCGCCGATATGGGAAATTTTGGCGCTGCGAAGCTGAAAACAAGCGGATAATTACATTAAAGGCAGATAAATTGGAATAAAAACATTTCGACTGTGTAAGCGACTGCTGCTTCACTCATTCCAGCTGGATATGGGGAGCGTTACAATGATAATAATAATAACAGTAATTAAACTAAAACAACAACTTGCGAGAGATACAGAAATTAATGTAGTGATTGAACTCACAGGAAATAATGTTCTATTCATCAGAATCAGGGTTCCCAGGGCCACATACACGATTTTCCATCTGCTGCTTTCCGTCCTCTGCCAGGTCTAACTCCTAGTGATCTAGTTTCTTCAAACTTCTTAATCATAGCTCTCAGTGCTACAGCTGACATAGGACCTGTACGCAGGTTATGAAGCCTTCTAAATTCGCGAAAGGCCGCTACGGCATTGCACTGTTTAAGGTAAAACAACTTAACAAGTAAAGCTCGCTGAGGCAATTAAGGCAATAAAAAAAAAAGGTAGGACGCATATTAAGCACAATTCGTCAGTCATTCGAATAACTGCCTGGTAGTTCCCAATCCCTTTTTAAGTGGAATTGGGGCGCTGCTGTCACGTACCCACAGCAAAATTTGCATAATCCTTTTTATTGGGTTTACTGCAAATAATTGAGTGCTTTTGGCTCCGCCAGCGCCAAAATTTCCTCTATCAGCGACTTTTGGTACTAATTCTTTTTTTTGGGGGGAAATTCAGTTCGTCATGCCATCGAAAGTCAGAATATAAAACGTCGTCTCATTCTGTGTATTAGTTTTAGCTACATATACCTCCAAAGAGGGAAGGTTCATTTGCGGCCACCCTGTATTAATGACATTGAGAAGGATTTGATAGGCAACGTACAACTATCTGCTGATGATACAAAGTTAGGTAGGGTTATCTACCTACCTTATCAGTCCTTCGCGAAGAATTTGATCAGAGTTCAATGTGAAGGTAAGTTAGCCGGCCTCAATTCAGCATTATCGAAATTTTTTTTTGCTAGCGGAAAAGTGAGTTTTTCATCAGAGATAACCTGTAGACCTGCCGAAAGAACATACACAATATGCATATATATAGCAGACTATGTATGCATATTGTGTATGCATACACAGCAGACTATAGCAATAAGGATTTTGAACACTTGCTTGAATACTTTGCAGACCCGCACTGTATCAACAGGTAGAGATTAGGAACGCATACTAAAATATAGTACGCTATTTTAAAATTAGGAACAGATAAAGCTCTCAGGACATCTTATTTTGTCAGTTATTTGCTCATGTCCCGTGATCGCTTCTATGTTCGGCTTTATGGATCTATATCTAAATATTTGTCTTCGTGATAAATATATTAAGAAATGGAAATAAAAAGATTAATGAAATAGGCCGTTCTATTTACACAAAGGACCAATCAACATAATTAAAAATCGGGACGCTTAGAAAAGAAAACAAGTATGAGCTCAAAAATTATCTTTTATTTATTTATTTATTTTTCATTTCAAAATTCTACACGAATGCTGAATCGATCGGAAGATCGGTAGACAAAGGTTAAAAAGCTCTATCGGCATTAGCGTCTGAGAATTTAAAAAATTTGGTTTTACAAAACGGAATTTTGCCTCTTTTGAAGGAAGAAACATGAATTCCAACCACGGAAACTTCTACATAGGATTTCTTTTCATTGCATTGGTCCACACTTTCAGCGGTACTTGCTTCTTCAAAGGCACCTTCATCTCTAAAGTTTCCGATATTTATATTCGTAGATGCAGTGTTCAAACTCTGTATGGCCTGTTAATCTGTATTCAGATAATTTCAGTAACTTGTATTCAAATGGATATTAATATTACGAGTATTGACATTATTATACATATTATATGACTGTACCCTATTATCTGAGCTTGATCATTTTTGTAAGATTATTCTTGTATATAAGAGGAAAGAAATTGATCGAATTAGTGAAAAAGTACAACCATCTCGAAATACACCTGGCTGCCAGAATAGCAAAGAAGTACGAAATAAAGTACATCCTTGGAATAACCATTATTAATCATGTGTTTGTTTTAGTTTTTACTCTGGGCTTTCATATTATGTATGAAATACCTTACTTTAATTATGTATGAAATGATCATACATATTATGTATGATCCGAATGCTTTATATGAAATGTTGCTCTCTTGTGAAGGAAGCGAATACTTTGTTTTCAAAAGCTCCCTTTTTCTGTTATGCAGCAAGCACCGCTTTGTGTTGTTTTTCTGGCTTTCACATTATTCGTACGGATTATATTCTCTTGCACAGGATGCTAAATGCTAATTTAATTGCTTACTGTGGTATTATTATGACTTGGGCTGCCTAACATTTTGCAGGACGTTTCGGATGAGGTAAGTAAATTAAACTTTCTAGTGTCATGTGTATAATACGAATAGAATTAAATCTCTTTGGAACTTAGAGACAAGTATATGCGACTGAATTCATGTAAAATCTTGAATAATTCCATTCATTAATTTTTCTTATTCATTAATTCAACTTCGCCAATTTTTTTTTATCACTCATTGCATTAGATTTTTTCTTTAACTTTACGCCACACAACAATTCCTCTTTTGCTTGCAAGTTTTAGAAACCTATACCTTTGAGGATTCCTGAAGAAATATCTGTATTTGTATTTTATACATTTTATTGGGAGCAATAATAAATAAAAGTGTCAAAAATAATTTCATGAAAAACTATAATTCCCTACTTTTTGAAATGATCACGTTATTGGAAGTTTGCATCAAATTGACCACTTATAGGGAGAAATTTAGAAAACAAAATGTTTCCAAAATATAGGAATTGATTATCACAATCCTCGAAGTAGCTGGAATTCACTAAAATTTGAATTTCGAAATGTATTGGTAAGAGCTTTCGCGATCTATTTGATTTGCATTCGGTGCTTAACTACTGTTTGAATTACAATCCTATTAGATGCAAAATGAGAGAAACGATTTCGAAAGGGTACCGAATTATAAGCCATCAAAACAGGACATTCTTAAAACAGGACTTCGAGTTGATCGTTGCAAATTAAACAGCGCCATCAATAGCAGAAAATTCCAGTTAATATGACTTGCTTTATGGAAGTTCATTATATACGATTATCAGATGCTATAAGTTTTAGAAAAATTGAGGTAATAACTGTTTTCGCTTCAAAGATCAAAATTTGTAAAACAAGCCTCTAATAGAACATCCCGTAAACTTGTATTTTATTTTATTCGAGTATCTGATGGAGCAAAGAAAATCAGATTTTAGAAAGAGAATTTTCAGCACTACAAGTAACACAATATTCAACAATGTTGTAAAAAAAAAGAAAATATAAGATCCAAAAACACGCTCTAAATTTCTAAGATAAGCACCGTGAAAGCAAAATCGAATAGATTTGATTGGCTACTGATCGAGCATTTTAAAATCCAAGTATCTAGGTTAATTAAGAATAAGTTATCAAAATAAACTACTGCAGTATATTCATAACAATGGACGATGGAATGAATTGTGTAGGATATTTTATCTCTGCATAAATTAAACTTTAGTCAGTCGGAAGAATTTCATCCCTTGATGTGTTTTCACTTTTATTTTATGGAGTTCTGAAGGGAGTTGGAAAAAGTTTCAAGTTTAGTCGCTGCAGCATGGCTTGCTGATTGTCTAACTCTTAGTCAACTACACGATATTTTAATGCATGATACGCTAATAAAAATTCTTGGGTGGGATTTAAAAAATAATTGACCGACATATTGGTTGGAAATCAACCAGAATATCCACTCAATGAAACGGTTTTGCGAACACTCTTTCTTTTCTATTCTTTTTTTACAAATATTTCAAATACAAAAAAAAAAAATACCAAACTGTTATATTTGATGGAATTCGAATGTATGATTAAAGTTAAGCTAACGAATCAGCCAACCAATGAAGTCAGTAATCGAACTAATCACATAGTTAAAATTAACCGACTTTTGTGTTAGTTCACAATATGAGGACTGAACTGCGATGTAATCCATTTCGGATATTCTTCTTCTTATGGTGCTATCTTCTATTGAAGGTCAGCGACCATCTTGGCGAACAAATGCGTTCTTGCGTTAATCGGAGCAGTTGTGCGCTGCTCTTTCCTATCCACGTCTTGATGTTGTCAAACCATGATATTCTTTTTCTTCCTCTAGTTCCTTTGCCATCAATTCTTCCTACCAAAATAGTTTGCAGAAGATGGTATTTGCTGTTTCTCATGATGTGGCTAAGATATGATGTTCTTCGTTTCTTGATTATTTGTACAAAATCTTTATCTTTGCCAATGGATTTTAAGACATCTTCAATGGTAATTTTTTCTGTCCATGATATCTTTAGCATTCTTATGTATAGCGACATCTCAAAGGCTTCAATTTTCTTGATGGTTGTTGCCTTCAATGTCCATATTTCAACTCCATAGAGCAAAATAGACCACAGTAGCATTTCAGCATTCGGCATCTGACGTCCATGTTCCGGTCTTTATTGCAGAATAATGTTCTCATTTTCATGAAGGCTGCCGTACAACTTCAGTCCTTCTCTTTATATCTATTTCAGGATCCCACCTTTCATTAAGCCAGCAAACAAGATATTTATATCTTGATACTTTATCGATATTTTTCCCATTGAGGGTCAGTTTCATTGATGAGGTTGGATGTTTGCTGATGACAATGTATTTTGTCTTGTTGATGTTTAAATTTATTCCCATTCTTTGGCTTTCTATGTATATTCTGTCAATGAGTTTTTGGAGATCCATAATGTTATCTGTAATTAGCACGGTGTCATCTGCATATCGTAAGTTGTTAACAATCTTTCCATTTATTGTTATTTCCCTCTGGACATTCTTCCAATGCCTTTTTAAAGATTACCTCTGCGTATATGTTGAACAAGAGTGGTGAGAGCACGCATCCTTGTCTCTCTCCTCTTTTGATTTTAATATCACTGGTGGTAATGTTGTCTAATTTAATGGTAGCTGATTGATTCCAATACAGATTTCTTATTAGTCTTATGTCTTGTTCGTCTAGCCCTATTTGTTGAAGGACTTCTATTAAGTTAGTGTGTCTGACTTTGTCGAATGCTTTTTCAAAATCTATGAAACACATAAAGACAGATTTCTGTTTTTCTATGCATTTTTGTATTAATATTTGGGCACAGAAAAGGGCGCCTCTCTAGTACCAAAACCATTCCGAAAGCCGAATTGCGTTTCACTTAGAGGTTCTTCACTTTTTCTATAAATGCAATTCTGAATTACTTTCAAAAATATTTTTAAAGTTTGGCTCATTAGACTAATAAATTGGAAGTCGCCACAGGAATTCGCTTTGGAATAATGATAAATGTAGATTTATCATTATTCCAAATTTGATGGAAATTCATCATATATTATATTAAATAGTTTTTCAAGAAGCTTGATGTTATCTGGTTCTATTATTTTAAAAATTCTGTTTGCACACAATCTGGTCCACTGGCTTTCATGTTTTGCCTGATCTTATAGCATTCTCTACTTCACATTTCATAATTGCTGGTTATTGAGTGTTATCTTTTATATTTATAGGCTTCTTTCTAGTATTATTGAAAAGTTCTGTCACATAATTTATCCAAATCTGTGCTTTATTCTCTTCTTCTAGAACTATTTTTCCACTTTCGTCTCTTAGAGACACTGTTTGCTTTTTTTCTGAGTATTCTGAAATTTGGTTGATTTTCTTATACAGATTGAAATTATCATGTTTTTTCTGAATCAGTTCAATCTCAGTACATAAATTCTTCATCCAATTTTCCTAGGCTTCTTTTATTTTTTCCTGATGATCTTATGTATTTCTGTATATCTGGCTAGGTCTTTGTTTTTGTACATTCAATAATAGAAAGAATCTCATTTGTCATTCATTCCTGTTGTTTTAGATTATTCACATAACCTACTTCTTCAATACTTGTTGTTACGATGGCATTCTTTAAGCTATTCCAAAGATATTCTACTCTTTTATTTTCTTTTGTTAATCTGTTGTAATCGCATGTTAAGTTGTGTATTGGCACTTTTATTTATCTTCGGGTCTTTTAGTTTTTCTACATCAATTTTCTTTTTCTTTCGTGATTTTCATCTAAGACTTATATCTGCAACTACGGGATTGTGGTCTGATCAGATATCTGCTCCAGGATAAGTCTTTACACTTTTTATACTACTGTGAAATCTTTTATTTATCAGTATGTAATCAATTTCATTTCTGACAATTTTAAGTCGGTTATCTTGAGGCGATGTCTAAGTGTACAGTCTTCTGGATGGAAGTTTAAACCAGGTATCTGCTATTGTTAGATCGTCTTCCTAACAGAACTGGACAAGGCGACTCCTCTATCATTTCTGGTGCCTAAGCCATGTTCTCCAACAATTTCTCCATCACTCCTTCTGCCCACGTTTGCATTGAAGTCACCCATCTCTATGTTTATAGCATGTTTCTTTGTTAGGTTTTTATTCTCTTTTAGATGTTCATAAAACTCTTCAACTTCTTCTGTCAGCTGTGGGTGCATAAGCTTGGATGAAATTTATATTAACGGGGTTTCCCTTAAGTTGAAAGAGCATTATCCTTTCAGAAAATGGGACCAAATTTATTACTGATTTATTGATTTCTTCATCTACTATTACAGCTACACCAATTCGATATATGTTCTCGTCATTCCCAGAGTAATACATTGCCATATTATCTTCTTGACACTTTCCAGATCCTGGCCATTTTGTTTCTCAAATTCCCAAAATCTGGAAGCCCAGCCTTCCAAGTTGCAATTTTAAAAGTGGACACTATTTTCAGCCCGGAGATTCCTCTCACCCTTATCCCATTTAAGGGACACCGGGAACTGGGGGCCAATTGTAAGAGTTTACTCGCCATGGCGGTTGTTCTGGAGATAAGGTATAGCAATAGTTTCTCCATTTGCTTTCTGCTCCGCAGTATTACAGACGTACACAACATAATCTTATTGCCATCTGCAAATCTCTGATCACAAGCTTTTCCGTCATCATTTGGCTTCAACCTTGTGTCAGTATTGACAATGCTGCTTCCCACTGTGAGGGGAAGTGGCCCCAGCAGGTGCTTATTAAATGGCGGCATTACTCGCCATATCACCGAGTTGTTATCGAGCTTTGTGAGGTTTTAAGTGAGACAGAGTTGCCACTTCTGTTCCCCCACGCCCTGGTAAGTCAGCCGCTGTTGGTCCACGGCTGCTTATTCATCAGATTGCTCTGATTATATCGCAGCTAGCCTCCATATCTGAAGGCTATTCCCCGATCCGCCACCTGGGGACGCACACGGTAGTAGTCAGCTCTGCCCCTGGCTTTCTGTTCAATGCATATTATTACTTAAATAAAAGAGCCAATAGGCTTCACTTCGGCAATGTAACATTATTTAAATGAAGGGGATATTAAATCCCACATTATTTCAAAGCCGGTCTGGGTAGTGACCTTCCACCATAATGTATAACAGGTTTCTTAAACTGTGTTCCGCGGAAGGTGAATGGGTGTTCCGCGAGAAGTTCTGGAATTGTCATTTTAGATTTATAAGCATTTTTCACGAATAAATATTTTATAGTAAAAATATTCTGAGGAGAATAATATTCGTGAATATGTCGAAAAGTTCAGACCCAGAACGCCTAATAACATTTGTGTGTTGTTAATTTTCACACATCGAAACCTTTCAACATTTGGGAAAGGGAATACCGCTGTTTATGACGGGTCATAAAAATTGCCTGCAAGCAGATTCTAACAATGGGTGGCATATCCTCTGTTCTCAAAACTGAAGGAAATGACATCTGTGTAGCAAATGTCAGTGACCAAGCAGCATATTTTTAAACATGGAAATATTCATGCATTATCATTAATTTTTACACATTGAAATCTTTGAACAATCGGGAAAGAGAATACCACCGTTCATGACCGATCATAAAAATTGCCTGCAAGCAGATTACCACAATGGGCGGCGTGTTCTCAAAACTGAACGAAATAACATCTGCGTTGCAAATGTTAGTGACCAATGAGCAAGGAAGTATAAAGAAAATTTTTCCGCTGAAATTGAAGATCAAAAGTAGTCTGTATCCGGTTCTCAAATCTATTAATACTG
This sequence comes from Typopeltis vanoorti, assembly GCF_054136105.1. Taxonomy (NCBI): domain Eukaryota; kingdom Metazoa; phylum Arthropoda; class Arachnida; order Uropygi; family Thelyphonidae; genus Typopeltis; species Typopeltis vanoorti. The sequence goes on from NC_143564.1 coordinate 51,512,724, forward strand.
AATACTTTATTCGCAAGTTCGTATTGCAGTGTGTAAGTGATTGTTCTGAAACCGGAGTGCCGTGATTTTGTTTTTTTTTTCAAGTAAGAGAAATACAGATTTAAATTCTAATATAAATAAGAGACAAGGTACTTTGTTTAATTTTGGTAAGAAATCTCTTATTGAAGGTGTTTGTGACGGAACGGATAGTGAGTCATCCACCTCAAGCCTATAAAGATCTCCAGGATGTACAAAAAGAAGGGAAAACTACCAGCACACAGGAGGAAAAAAAGTCTGCATTCACTCTTAAGTGCTTATAATATAAATTTTTGGTGATCAGAAAAGGATATATATCAATGAAAATCAGTCCAGATTAATTTAATGATGGTTTAATTGATGTTTAATTAATTAATAATTATTAATTAATAATAAAAATCAGCTAAATCACCAAATAATACATCACAAAATAACCAAGGTGTTCCGTGAGAATTTCAAGATTTGTAAAGTGTTTCGTCGTAGAAAAAGTTTGAGAAACCCTGATGCATAACATCATATATCTCCTAGGAGATGTGTTTTACATTATGGAAAATACTAAGAATAGTGATCAGAGCTTTATCCACCTGTGCGACGAGTTGCCCTAGTTTGTACTACGTACTTTAGCTTACGTTAATATCTGCCGATACTTTTATAGTTTACTATATTCGGCATGAAACTCTTTGATTCCGATCTTTGAGTTTCTTATTCGGATTTGAAATAATGTGCGATTTAATATCCTCTTCATTTAAATAATACATATTATATTGCAAAAGTAATATGGACAGACGATTATTTTCATAAATCCTCTATTTTCACGCACCTGAACAATGGTGTTGTTAGTTATACGTTTTTTGAATGCAATTGCGACGATAACACGCATCATTTGCCTTTCGTTTGGAAAAAACACCTGGCTTCGAATCCTATTTATAAGGCTCATGGCATCAGCTAGACGTAATTCAAACCAAGTCAAGTGAATTTTCCTTTGGCCGCAATTATAGATGCTGCTTTGAGAAACCTTCCAGCGAATGTCGATATGCGACGATGGTGTTTTGGTCTTCTGCGGTGAGTTCCTTTGATGAAGTCAGAAGTAGTTTGTTGTCACTACTGTCCAGCTTTCTAACTCTTTTAACAGGTGCATTTTTTGGTTCACTTGTGTACTGTCGTGAACAGTCTGGCCTATGCATTCTCATTTCCATCCATGCACTGTTAACTCATAATTACTTGGAATGGCAAGATAGTAGCCGGTATTCATTATTGCAAACACGAAACGTTTGTTGCCTGGCAGAATGCTTGTCCAACACAGAAAAGCACCAGGTCACCATAACGAACAGAAGGACGGTACTCTAAATTATAATAAATAGACTACACTCACTACCTGGAATCCGCAACATACAAATACATTTGTTAGATTTGCTTTAATACTTTCCATATCACAGTTTTTCAGAGTCTACTGATCAGTCACAATGAGCCTAATGCTTCGCACTATCACTACATGTATTGTCTTGGGCACTACGTGCTGTTCTTTTTTTTTTCTTTAGTAGCAGGCGATTACTTTTTTTTTCTTGTTAGACAGACACTATTCTCAACGTCTGGTAACTTGCATACATCACTTCTAGATAGCAGTCGATACGTCACAACTTTCAGAAACACTCTCCAAGACCAATTATTCCCCTTAATATTTTCTTTTAATAAATGAGATTGACAGGTATATTCTTTCTTTTTGATGCTAATAAGCTTGTGCAAGCAGCCATTGGTAGTAATCTCATACAATTTTCTCATTCTCTGCTTATCAAGAAAAACAGTTAAAGGAAATGTAGATACATTTCCACTGTTTGAACACAAGCATTTTTTTTTATGTTCCACACCCTCCCACGAAAGGTTATTTGAACTTACAGTATATTTCACACCTCAAGTGGGTGAGGAATTTATTTGTTTCCATTTTCATCAGTTTTATGCACATATTTTTTGTATTATTCACTGTAGTTTTTTTACATATTTCGGAAATACTGCTCTAGAGACTAAACTTCGGGGGCCTCCAAACGAGGAGAGGAGGTAGTTTTACATCGGACGATGGAAATCATTTGCTGCCTAAAGACAATTAGACGCATCAAAGCTCACGGCAGGTTTCGAACCCGCATCCTTTTGGTTGGGGAGAGGTTACGCTAACCACTTGGCCAAAAAGGCCCGGCAATCATAGCAGTTCAGTGAATTGCTTGAATAACTAGAATACTACTGTCTTTAGCGCATTTTAGCGTTATTACTAATTAGTATTTATTAGTGATTACTTGCTAATTCTATAGTAAAAAGTCAATTTTATCTAAGTTATCGGAAAGTAATTCTGTCAAATTTTCGATTAGTTATTTTAGTGAGTTAGCACAAGAATATTTTAGATTCCTACCAATGATTTAGCATTGAAAGATAGTTCTGCATCAGAAATTCATAGCTCAAGTAAAACTGTAAACCAACTAGCTAAGTTTTCCTTAGCATTTAAGCAAGATGACGATCTCCAAAAATAATAATAATAAAAAAAAAGAACTTCATAGCTTTAATAATAATAAACAATTTAATCTAGAATGGTTTGCAGCTTCCATTTAACTTCCATTCCAGGTAAAATAAAACACACGAAGTTGCGACATGATTTATTTCGAACTATTGAAACTGCAATCCACGTAGTGACGTCAAGCCGCAGAATAATAGTTCTAAACGTTTTCATTTTACTAAATTAACTCTCTCTCTCTCTCTCTCTCGTACTGACATTCTTCATGAAAAGCGAATGCTGTTTACTTCCAGTATTCGCTTTACGATGTTCCAAACACACCCCAAACACAAACATAATCAACGGGAGTTTGTGTTTTTTACGAAGAATGGAAGGTGATGTTTACATAAAGTGAAAACTTTACATTATTCTAAATTATGCATTTTATTGACCCCACATGATATCAGTGTTCAAAATATAAAATTATAGATGCAAAGATGAAACCAAAATACTCTTTTTGAAGCTGGTTATTAACAGTAGTTGGAACGAAATGCTGCATCATCGTCTTCTAATTAGAAAAATGTTAGTTTCACATAGTTATATTTTCTATTATGCAGTTTTAGAAATTCTACTGCGTTTAACATATTTTATTGCAGACGGAGAAGCTTTAGGCGAAGCAGAAAGGAAGTCGTTCCTGACTTCTGTTCAGGAGACTATCAATCGAAAGGATTGCAGAAAGAAAAATGATAAAAAGAATTAGATGATGTGAAAGGGTTATGAAGAGAGAGACATAAGGAGAAGGAGATAAATAGTAAAGAGAGATGTGCTGATTATCGAAGAATATAAGATGGCAAACAATCACTAAATGTCACTGTCACTAACAAACTCATCGATGACCAGGTGGCATTCAAATCCGCACATCGAGAATCAAATTCTGGGTGTCAGTCTTGTTGGTTGAAGAGCAAAGACGCTATTCAATATTAACCGCACATCTGATAAAATGTAACTGTTTGATGGAATCATAACAGAGTAAATTATATATTTATGAAACAGAAGTAAACATAAACAAAGAAAAAACCACACTTCTGTTACATTTTGAATTTTGAATTGATAAGCAGTTCAATCCGAATTTTGTTAATTTGCATTGGCAACCTTGAAACAAATACTTCTCTTTTTGAACAAGCAAGTGCGTGTAAATACTTATTTGAATGTTGGAAACAGCTTTGAAATCAGCATAGAGAACCACATCCTGACACATCCTTAAATACATGTTTTTTGTTTCCCACGAAATAGAAGGTGACGTAATACAAAGACATAACTTGACAGTGTTCTAGCACCTAACACATGCCTGCCTCCATTTTTTTTTTTTTTTTTTGGGCCGAATGGAAATTTCATTTCCATTCGGTCCAAAAATCTTCTTCGGACCGAATGGAAATGGAATTTCCATTCGGTCCGAAGAAGTTTACGAACTTCCCGTATGTAATAGCTCTCATAATAACTGGACTAATCTATTCCGTAATCTATATCCCAACAATCGCATTGTTTTCTTGGATTTCGTATTCTGAGATTTTTTGAGGCATTGTATAAACATCGTAAATATGACATTAAAAAAATAAAACGAAATATCTCCTTTAGAAAAAACACTGAAAAACCGAACTGGAAGAGATTCGAATGATGTATGTGGACGGTTGTTTTGTTGTCAAGAAACGAACAAATTGTTTTCTGGATTTCTTTACTCATTATGCCGTAAACACCAGTCAGTGATGTTTATTTTGGATTTCTTTTGTTTCATCCCGAGGTGTCTTTATATCGCAAAATCTTGTTTGGTATTTTTATTATGTATGGATGGATATTCGACATTGTTTGGAATTGCTCGCTATTGGCAAAAAGTAGCAGATGAGGTAAGTGCCTATTAAAAATTGCATTCACTTTATTTTTTCTAGATTTGGTTGTATTCTTAAATCAACTATTTATTAATAGACTATGTTTTGCAAATTAAAATCGCTTTGTTATGTGAATCTTCGTGCAATAATTCAATTGTACTGCTACATAATTACTGCAAGCTTTAAACAAATTTGATTGTGAAACGAACTAAACCATACAGACTGAGGTACATTGTTTCAATGATTCTTCCTGTTCAACCTTCTGCTATTTTCTTGGCCATTTATGGTTTCATGCATCATCATCGACTCGGAAATGGAATTCATATTCTAAATGTTTACAAACATCCAGTATGTGACAACTCTCAAACATCTAAGCTTTTTGGAGTGTTTTCCCTCCCAGAAGCTCAGATTTTGCATCCCAGAAAGTAGGAAAACCGGCCATTACAGCACACTAAATTAACAGATATAATATTGTACAATAGTGCCACAGTCTGAGGCGTATGAAATTTAAATAAACCAAATTAATCCACAGTCAATTGGTAAAACGCATTGAACTGTTGCGGGGATTACGATTTGGAAAAGTAGAAAAATCACACAAATTTAAAACAAATTATTTGAAAACATATTTCTGTTCCTTATTTGATATTAATAGCTTTATTCGTTTTTGTTGCTTTTCTGGCTACATTTTACGAAATGAAATTTTGTGTCTGTTGTAAGTAATTCGCAATGATGATTACAATATTGCAATCTATCAGCCGGTAATTTTTCTGGGATTGCATATTTCGTCGACTTTTTCAGAGACTTAATGATGTAGATTTGGCATTAAAATATATATTTGAAAATATTTCGGTAAATAAGATGGATAAAATGACAGAGTTTCAATGATTTAAATTAAAATTTAGGTAATTTTAATTTAAATAATTTCTTTAGGAAACTAATCGTTTATCTATGGTCATATGCTTAAAAGATAACTCTGTTCCTTTTTTATTTATTTTGTTTATTTCAAATCTGTATTCATCGTACAGAATCATACGGATTACGTACATCGTACTGGAATTTTTTCGCGCACAGAATACAAAATATTTTCTATTCTATATAATTTTGCGATTTGTTTCTCTCAATTAACGGCCCAAAGAGATCATATCCAAGACTTTCTAATGAACAAGTCACATTTTTTTTCGAATTTTAATCATGAACAACAACCACCACTTTTGAATTCATACGTTTGATTAATAAATATAAGAAGGCTAAGAGAATATTTATACTGTTTTTTGGCTAGAGTTACTTTTGGCTGTGCATTATCACTCAGGATTGCAGAACTCACAGAGAAGATTTACTGTATTCAAGCCTGTGAACATGTCAAACCCCTCATTCTTTCGGTGAACTATATTGCAAAAATATTAAATAATTGGAAAATATTGCTATATAGTTTGATTTACAGGTTCAGGTTTTAATAAGCAGTAGTGGTGGTATGACACTGGTTTATCTACATCCGAACCCAATCCCGATTCCAGATTGTTATTACATTAGATTTTCAGTCTTTTCTTAGCAGCAATCTAAGTACACACAGCACATAAAGTCTAATAGACTCTTCAATCATAGGAGGATGGAATTTGTTTAATATCATTATCAAATTCCTAATATTTAGCCGCAAACGATACACAGAATTCTATGATAACAACACATGATAGGGTTAGATAACTAACTTCCTATGGACGATTTCCACCTATTAATCTGCTATTTTTCAGTATTGTCAGATCTTATATTTCTGAATTTATTTATAGGTTTGCATTTATGCAGTCAGTACTGTGTTATAAATATAAAACAGTACTGACTGCATAAACTAAGGGAGAACTCGCTGTTACACTGTGCTGTTTTCCTGCCATCTTGTTATTTGTCTCTCATATCCTTACCATACCAAAGTTCGCACTGACTCTCTTTTAACTACTTTTTCACATAACTTAGTTTTCTAACATTTTCCCCGTATTCTTCCGTACTAAGAAGAATACGGGGAAAATGTTTACTGGAAAGTGTACTGGGAAGTTATTGATAAGGGCTTTTGCCATTTCCCGAATTGTCTGTTGAACTTCTTGAGTAGACAATAATTTTCAATTTTCTTTCTTTACGATAAACGTCACTACTTTCTTCACTCGCTAAAACTATCCATGCTTCTCCTGTTTGTTTTTAACCGATGTATGTAATGTATTTATTATATGTAAAAAAATGTATGTAATGTAAGTATCATATGTAAACAAATGTAAGTAATGTATCATATGTAATCAAATATATGTAATAACTGTTACAAAAGTATGCAATATACAGTGATTATGTCAATTGATATTGTATATATAGAATGTAAAATTGCAAAGAAACATCTGTAATAATCATCATTATAAATATTATAATAATAATATACGTTGTAAACAGTTAAAAAATATTTTTATCTGAGACCACCAGGGAGTCAAGAACTCATCGAGTGAGGCTGTAATTATCCAACCCAGCTATCATACCTTCCCATAAATTCATTTACACTAGGACTCATTCACTACCCTTAAGGGTAAATTATTCCACTGACTCACTCACTGCTCTCTGGGAGAAAAACCTAATTATTACCCCTTTCTTCATTGAGAACAACCTTAAATTCCATGGATGCCCCGTCATCTCTCTCAGCCTTCCATATAACGAAAGATTTCATCATTTGAAATGTATAACTCCCATTCAAAAGTCTATAGACCTCTATCATATCGCCCCTCTTTCTCCTGTTAACCAGAGTCTGTAATAGACATACTTGCCATCTGTTCTCATAATCTAAATCCCATAATCTGAATACAATCTTTGTAACTCTTCTTTGCATCTTTTCCACAGCTTCTTTAACTCCTTGGAACCCGGGAGACAAATCTGCGCTCAGTAATCCAAGTGTAGTCTATCAAAGCCGTATAAAGAGGCAAAATTACTTCCTTATCCTTACATGTGAAGGTTCGCTTCAACATAGCAATTATCCTCTGAGTTGTATTTGCAACTTTTGCTATGTGACCTTTGAACTTTAAATTCTTATCTACCAATACACCAAGATCCCTTGCCTCTTAAGTTTCTTGTAGCATAACTCCGCTAATATGATATGCTGCTGGAACTATAATCACGCCGAACTGCATAACTTTACACTTACTAATTAAACTGACAGCCATTTTCGTTAGCCCAGATTTCCAGTATATTCAAATCATTTTGTAATTGCCGAATATCAGTAGCATCCCTGATTGCCCTACCTATCTTCGCATGATCAGAAAAAAATTGCAAATCTGATGATATACCCTGTTTGATATCATTAATGTATATATTGAACAATAGTAGACTGATCCCTGAGGTACACCACTGGTTACCTTAAATCTGGCAGATTCAAACACACTCTATACCACTTTTTGATATCTGTCTGTTAATCATCCCCTGATCCAAGTCAATAGATTATGTTGCAATCCCATATTCTCCAGTTTACACAACAGCCTATCGTGTGGTATCCTATCAAATGTCTTAGAAAAATCCAACATTATCATTTATATAGTAGTGTATCTATTTCCTTTATCCAACTGGGCCATAACATTGTTATAAAATATGAGCAAATTGCTAAAACATGACATTCCTTTAGTAAACCCATGCTGTTCCTTGCAGAGTATAGAATGCTTGTGTACCCATTTCTGTATGCAAGTTCTTACCAACTTCTCTAAAATCTTCATTACAACACTAGACATACTAATAAGTCGGTTGTAAGACACGTCAGTTTTTGCACCACCTTTGTGCAATGGAACTATCGTACATTCCTTTCATTCCTGTGGTATCATTCCTGAGCTGAGACTAAAGTTATACAAATGTGTTAAAGGTCTAGCCAATTCATTCATTTAACAAACTAGCAGATATTCCATCTGTCCCTATTGACAAATTCTTATTCAGGTTATGCAAAAGCTCTTCAATCTCATTTTCATGCACCGCTAACTCTTCATCCCATGTAGAAGTAGCACCATGCATCATGCTACATGCACCTAGTTGATATATCTTAGCAAAGTGAGCACTCATTAATTGAACAATCTCCTTACCTTACGACAATCTCCTTAGCTTCCGACACTCGACAATACCATCTGCATTCAATAACGTTATCCTTCCACATTCATTCTTTCTTTTGCTTGCGGCATAACGATAAATTTCTTTTGGATTACTTTTAGCTTGCATGGCCAATTTCTTTTCATACTCTGTTTTATTATTATTATTAGCATCGTACGCCATGTGAGACCTTGTTTTTATGCTAATTGTAAACACCAGCGGTTGCTATAAACTAATTGTTGAAATGTTAGATGTATAGAAAGGGTTTTTTAATATTAGTTTTGAATGCATGTGGAATGCATTTTTAGGAAATATTTACAGAGCTGGAGTTTTCTATCAGTAATCGTGATAAAAATATTTGTAAAATGCATATATTAGAAAAATGTGAGAGAATGTATGAAAGGAATAAAGCAAGTAGCTTTAAATATGCCAGAAAAAATATTGTATTCTCTGGCATGTTTATGATTTGTTGTGTTCGGTACAAAGTAAAGAATAAATTGAAAGGGAAAAACTCTTATTTCTTGTATACCTGGAGATTATTATTATTACTATTATTACTACAAAAAGTATTACTACAAAAAAAATAAAGAGAGACCGCCACCAATCATCGCTCGTTTCACCAACAGAAATCTGAGAGACTCCATTCTTACAGCAAGCAAGAAAACAAGGCCGACAACAGCGATCCTAATTGATAAGAAACTCCCAACACGAATCTATATAACGGGACACTGGACTCCATACTTCAAAAATCTTCTATACCAAGCAAGGAAGACAAAAACAGAGAAAAACTACAAGTTCCTGTGGACAAAGAATTCCCAGATATTTTTGAGAAAGAATGAAAACACTCGAGTATACATGATTACAAGTGAATCCGACTTACACAGCCTACCAATATAAAAAACTAACTCTTTACATCCTTAAGAATAAGATTAGAACTCATTTAAAAACTATATAATGGAGATCTCAAACATAGGCGAACATATCCAGTCAGACAACATAAAATTCAAGGTCTTTGACTCTTTGAAGAAATGGTCAGACAACATTTCCACCAACACCAACTTCACTATCATACACACAAACATAAGAAGTATAAAAAAACACTGGCTAACATTGATAACACAGCTCAATTATACCATGATAAACATAGATGCGCTAATACTGACCGAAGTTGCAATAAATGACAGAAATTTAAGCATACAACATAAATAATTATCAAACCTACAACTTATGTAGACCAAACAAAAGAGGAGGTGGAATTATGGCATTTATCAAAGAAGAATACAATGTGACAGAAAAACAAACTCACTTCGAACATGCGGAAACACTAATTTTAGAACTCACAAATAGCCACAATAGTATCAAATACACAATAAACACAATATACAGACCCCCAGATAATAATCCACTCAGTTTTCTTCACGAGTTAGAAACATGGCTAAGCTGCATCGAACCGCGCACAAACACAGGCTCATCCTAATAGGAGACATTAACATAAATACTCTAGACCACGCTTCTTCAACCACTAACACATATCTTGATATACTAAGTCAGTACAGCATAAACCCTACCATTAACACAGCAACAAGAGAAGAAATACTCAATAACTCACTAACACAATCATGCATTGATCATATCAACATACGGGCTCCCATCCATACATATACATCATCAGTAATTAACGTAAAAATTGCCGATCACTACTTTGTCTCAATTTCGTTTTATTACGTATCATATCCCCCCCTCCCACCACCACAAAAGTCGACAAAACTCGATCATACTAAAGAGCATTGTCGATAACCAAGTAAAAAATACAGACTGGAATTTCCTACTTAAAATAAACGATCCTGTAACATTATACGAGAATTTTCAACTAAAGTTCACAGAAATATACAAAAAAGCAACAAAACCTACACCAACGAGGCGACAAACAAACAGCAACCCATGGATAAATGACGACATACTAAATACTATTACTGAAAAAGAAAATCTATGGAAAAAACTTAAAAAGTCACCTAGTAACACACATTTACAAACCTTATACAAAAACACAAGAAATAAACTAACAACAAAATTTCGTAGGGCAAAAAGACGATACTACTTCCAAAAATTCATGGAATATAACAACAACATTAAGCAAACATGGGCAACACTCAACGAATATTAATAACCCGAAAAAAGAAAACTTCAGCACAAGATTTTATTGCAAAAAGCTTTGGTCAGGACACAGACCAAGAGGAACTAGCAGACTTATTCAACCATGCTTTCACAAACAACATCACACAACTCAAAAAAGACACACTACTAACGATCAACAAAAAACTACTACCGACACAAAGTCAACAACAAACGATGTATTTTCCTCCCATAACAAAACAAGAACTGAAAGAAGTAATCCTACAACTAAAACCAAAGACCACTCCAGGTATAGACAAAATAAGACTCACAGATCTTATAACACATTTTGAACAAATAAATCCAATACTTTTGAAACTCGTGAATATAATATTCGACACAGGCATTATTCCACAACAACTAAAAACTGCAGTAATTACGCCAATATACAAACACGGCAAAAGAAACGATACTCAGAACTACAGACCAATAGCTACACTACCAGTCATCTCAAAAATTCTAGAAAAAATAACACACACCAGACTACAGAACTATTTACAGACGTACAACATCATCTCACAAAATCAATACGGATTTCAGAAAACAAAAAGCACCATTACTTTATTAGAAGACATTGCCTACACAATAAACAAAGCTCTCGACAAAAACAAGTACGCCCTCCTCATACTGCTGGACCTAACCAAAGCATTTGACACACTTGAACATGACATACTACTCACCAAACTATACTCAATAGGTATAAGAGGAACACTGCATACATGGTTCAAGAACTACCTCTCAAATAGAACACAAGTAACAAAAATAGGTACATGTCACAGTCAGAGTACACAAATGAAACACGGTGTACCTCAAGGCGCCATATTATCACCCACTCTATTCAACATATACATTAACGATGTTCATAACATTTCCATAAGAAGTCAAATATTTCAATACGCAGATGACACTGCACTGCTAGTAATCCACACAGACTCTCTGCAAAGCACAACAAGACCTAAAAGAAATCACAACATACTTCCACCAAAACGCAATTCTTATCAACAGCACCAAAACACAGATGTTGATAATACACAACCCAAGAATCATACGCCCCGCATCACTATCGATACATTGTCACACATACCTCTGCATTAAAAACAAAAATACCTGCCAATGTTCCGAAATCAAACCTGTAACACACGCAAAATACCCCGGTCTCTATATAGATTCCCACCTTAAATGGACAAAACATATAGAATACCTACACACTAAACTCCGGATCATCGCAGTAAAACTCTTCTAAGTTAAAAATATTATTCCACCCAACATAAAAAAACTCCTATATCACGGTATCTGCGAATCCCTACTCAGATACGGAATAACAGTCTATCCAAATATATCAAACAGCCACCTAACAAAATTAGAAACACTACACAGGAAAATCGTGTCAACAGTGGACACGATTACATGCAGCAACCAATATCTGATAAGCACATGGCGATACACAAAATTCTGAGCATTAAAAACCTGAAACACTACATGACATTAACAAGGAATTATTTCAACATCACTTACCGAAACAACAGAGACACATATGGTATAACACGACCTACAACAACTCTCTACATCCCCACACCCCTCATCAACTCATACGGTTCTTTTGTGAGATCACATCAGATACCCACGCAACTCAACAACATACCAAGAAAGTTAAAACACGTAGTTAACTACAGAACATTAAAAAACGAACTCTGGAAAATATACCAATAAAGTTAAGAAACCATTAACACTAATATACACATCGCAAATCACTTGCATCCAATGCCAACATCCCATACACAAACAGTAGCAACAACACAAATAATGAAGGCTAAATCCCACTCTTTTCATAAAAGCTAACCCAAGCTTCTAAGTAGGTAGGATTAACTTACTTCACTCATCTACAAGTAATCCTTATAAGCAGATGCAGAAATTTGTATGAATAATCACTCTTTCTCAAACTTTAAAAATAAAAATAAAAAATATATATAAATAAAAATTAATGAGAAATAATAACTGTAATTATTACTATTATTAATTGTTATTATTACAAATGAGAAATAATAAAATGTTAAACTTTTTTTTTTTAATTTTAATTAATAATTAATAACATCTGTAATTATCATTATTATGAATATTATAATAATATACGTTATAAACAGTTATTGTTATTATTATTTAAAAAAAAAACTTTATGTACGAGAAAGTATTTGTTATGCATAATTGTGTTCATATAATGTATGTAATTTATCTGGAAAAAAAAATGTAATTTTTATATTTTTCTTAATTTCTATAATTTTATAATGTAATTATTATATGTATGCAAGACATAATAAAGTGTTAAAAATTATTATTATTATTATTATTATTATTATTATTATTATTATTATTATTATTATTATTATTATTATTATTCTGTATACTCTGTATTCAAAAATTCTGTATAGTCTTTATTGTTAATATTAGAAGAACATGTGTTGTAAATAGATAATATAGAAGCAAAAAAGTATTATTAAAAATTTTAATTGAAATCCAACGTAGAAAATGCAGCATATACAAACAAGGAAAAAGAAAGTTAATCAGCAATTACAGACCCATAGCAACATTACCAATTAGAAATCAAATTATGGAGCGGATCATACTGAAGAAACTCACAGCATACACTGAGATCTTTAATATTATTCCCAAAACACAATATGGTTTTCAGAAAAATAAGGGAACAACATCTCTCTTGGAAGACTTTATAGACGTAATTAATACTGCCTTAGACCAAAACAAAATTGCCATGGCAGTCGTTATTGATCTAACTAAAGCATTCGATACACTTACACATCAAACCTTGTTAGAAAAGCTGAGGCATGTTGGAATAGGCGGGCCTCTTCAGATGTGGTTTACAAACTACCTTCAAAATAGAAAGCATATCACACGTATCGGGTCAAACCGAAGCAGAGAGCTACTAGTAACCTGTGGAATACCACAGGGAGCTGTACTCTCCCCAACTCTATTCAACATTTACACGCACGATATTAATCAGCTAACTCTGAAAGATATGATATTCCAATACGCAGACGATACAGCAATAATATCCATCCATAATAACGCAAAGCATAGCCCAAACAAATATACAACATTACATAAATCTGATCATAGACTGACTCACGAAAAACTCCATACACCTAAACTCAGAAAAGACAAAATTAATGATATTCAGAAATCCACTGATTTGACCAGTTGATAACAAATATATAATCATCCAACATCCACTTTCCAATACAAAAAACACACAGAACACCAAAACCACTACAATCACTCAGATTGAAACAATACGATACCTTGGCATTTACTTCGATGCAGATATGAACTTGAATAGCCACATAAACCATCTACGCAACAAACTCCGAACAATAAGTGGCAAACTCTACAGGTTAAAAGACACAGTTGCCATACACCTAAAAAGACTAATATACAAAACACTATGACATAATATACTAAGATACGTTATAATAACGTATGCATTCTGTGCACCCTACAAATTAAATAGATTAATGTCACTACAGCACAAAATGACAAAACTGATCTTGTGGGAACAAAGAGAAAATCACGACCTTATAAACATTGCTATGTCAGAACACAAAATATTGACAGCAAAACATTTATGCCACTATGCAGCCTTGCTAAAACATTATTTCGATGCCAACCACAGGAGAGTTAGAAATACATACCGTATAACAAGACCTCAGACTACTAATTATATCACATATAAATACAATAATCACTACGGATAAGCCACGCGAAACTTCTACATCCCAGACATGATAAACAAATTACCTTTTGAATACAGAAACCTTACAAACTACAATAGCTTGAAAAGAGCGCTAAGGACATACTACGAACAAGAAACACGCATCCAAAATACCATACAAACTTAATGAAACACAATATATTCGTTCAGGCTTCCAGTTCAGCGACGCATCAATACATTCGAAGTTATTGTGTGTGTGTGTGTGTGTGTGTGTGTGTGTGTGTGTGTGTGTGTGTGTGTGTGTGTGTGTGTGTGTGTGTGTGTGTGTGTGTGTGTGTGTGTGTGTGTGTGTGTGTGTGTGTGTGTGTGTGTGTGTGTGTGTGTGTGTGTGGTGTGTGTGTGTGTGTGTGTCAATATATTGAGAATATGCCATGCATTTTCTCCTACAGTGCTTATATGTGAAATTCGCGGAAGGAAGAAACTTGAATAAAATGATAGTATTAGTATTGTACATTAACTATAAATTGTGCCATTATGTTTTACTTCTTTTCAATAATTGCCTTTATAATTCAAATATTGTTTATGAGAAATCATTCGTGTGTGTGTGTGTGTGTGTGTGTGTGTGTGTGTGTGTGTGTGTGTGTGTGTGTGTGTGTGTGTGTGTGTGTGTGTGTGTGTGTGTGTGTGTGTGTGTGTGTGTGTGTGTGTGTGTGTGTGTGTGTGTGTGCGCGTGCGTGCGCGCGCGCAAATTTCTCAATCATAGATTTCGTAGCTTCCCAACACAGCAAAAAAAAATAAATAAATAATAACCAACTGGTGTCATCCTCAGAGATAAGCTTACATATAAGCTTCGAGGATGAAAACAGAGAAATTAGTTCTCATCCAAGATGTATCATATGTAACCAAGTGCATGTAATGTACGTATCACATGTAAACCAATATGTAATGTATGTATTATATGTAAACAAAAGTAAGTAATGTATCATATGTAATCAAATGTATGTAATGTTTGTAATAATTGTTACAAAAGTATGCAATATAGAGTGATTATATCCATTGATATTGTATATATATAGAGAGAGAAAGAACCCAGATTTAAGTTATCATATTATTAATTAATGATATGAAATCAAAGGCTGCAATCAGACATTCCATGTAATGTGCAACCTTGGGGAAAAATGAAAATCAAAAATGGTGAATAAAGGACAAGAATTAAATAAATAAGACAAAAGGAAGAAAAAGAGTCTTCTCTCTCTCTCTCTCTCTCTCTCTTTTCCTCTCTCCTGAATATTATTTTTCCCATTCATGTTATGCCAACCAACATTCAAATGCTTTCGAATACCCATCAGATTCGTGCTAAGATATTCAGTTTCCCTAATAATTTATTTTAAAATTTTCTACTCCTGTCATCCGGCTTGATTTGCTGAGAACAGCTTTGCTTAACAAAGACCGAGGAAAGTAAAGCTACTTGACTTCTTTAAACTCCATGAACCTTCTTTATTGTATTTGCAGAATATCAGAATGGTTAATGGCTGTTTCAAAATAAGTTAAAATTTCTGGATTCAAATCCGAATAAAATAGAGATATGAATGTATATTTACGCCATGCTTCACTTCACATTTATCACGTCAATCATGCACTTCTGTTAGTCAATTTCTTATTTATGATGAAATATCAGTAATAACATTAACATACTTAAGGTTTAGATAAAACCATTTGAAGGAGTATTGAGAAGATTCTATTACATAGAATGTTGTAGGTCTTATTTAAAACACAATAATACCAATCCTGGGATATTTTATACTGTTATCAGTATCTGAGTCAGAGGCAGTGAGGCAATATTGAACAAATTACTCGAAGAATACAATAAAACAGAGATTTTAAAATGAAGAGTAAGAATAGTTGTGTGTCGTATTACTTGCTTTAAGAGACAGTGATGAATATGAATTAATATGAACAATGAAGATAAAGGTCTGCAATGGAATAAAACAGAAACCAGCTAGCTAAACAATACGAAAAGTTTATTTAGTATAAGAAAGAACAGAGGAAATAGTCAGCCGGAACTAACGAGTGGATTAAAATAGACACTTTGAAGAAGAAGGAAAATTAGTACTTAGTTCCAGAATTTGAATAAAATAGTAGGTAAGATAATAAAGAAAAGAAGTGGAAGTGAGTTTAGTAAAAACCTAAAATGGCACAATTGGAAAGATTTTAAGTGAAATATCGGAGTGCAGTGTAGTTTCATTAGCAAATGAATGAAATGAGCTAAGAACATTGATATATAAAGAAAGGTGAAGAAACAAATCTTAGGGAAGTGATTTTTATATAAATAGATGGTAATAATAAAAGTAATGAAGAATTTTTGAAAATCAAATTTTGTAGAATTTCTAAGTCCTCAGAAATTCTACAAAGCACACTTTTGTAATTATATTCTGGAAGTATTTCCTTAGCTACGTTTTTGATATCCATTATAAATTCTGTTTTTACTCTTCAGGCTGACGAAACCTCCTTCATTTTGAAACAGTTTCCTATTGGATCTTTCTCATTGCAGGAACAGAACAGTGTAAGTAAATACATGAATATCAATCACTTAATTTTAAACAGTTGATTACCATGGATTAGTTAATTTGGTCTTTTTACATAATACTTTTTTATGTATAGTTTATATTCCAGTCTCTGACTGTTCAAAGTTCTCTGATTGTTCAAATAATAATAGTTATTGCATTTTATCTATTATTATTAATATAACATTTTAGCTGCTGAAATTAAAAAAAAAAAACTATAATTCTTTTCAGTACTGTTGCAAAGTTCGCTTAATTTCAGAATACTTCATTAATCAGTACCTATGTTTGTTATATGTCGCACTCTTATATTTTCTCCCCTACAGTTAGATAATCAAAAAGCCGTTCATATCAATATTGGCTTCACTATGAGAGTTAAAAAATCTCAGATATTACGTAGCCACAGTCGCTCCGAAAATATTATAGCGTACGTGGAGAGAGAGCAGAGTTACAAGTTAGCCAGTCTCACCCAGAGCTGGAAGGAATTTTCCTCTATGAAACTGGGTTTTTCTTCAACAATACAGGCACGTTGCCATAATGAACGTACGCAAGTTAGCAGACATGGCTTTCTAGCTTTAATTAATTATGGAAGAATTCCAACCAACCGACCAACAAAACGAGTTTTCGAGTAACGAATAATTACTTCATTTACAGAATACAATTTACGATGAATCACGTTTCAATAATGGAAACTGAGTTAATCAAATATACAGCTATTGAAAACAAGGAAACAACCAAAATTATCCGACCCTTGGAAAGTACTTAACCATGCTTACGTATACGCAGTTGCATTTTGAATTATGTAAATATTCCAGGGATATACATCTTAATGTGTTATCGGGATGAACTCCTTTTGCGTAGAATTCAGCAAATCCTTAGTTTATGTATCCAATCACATAAAGGACTTTCTTTATTATTATTATTATTATTATTATTATTATTATTATTATTCTGGAAGTATTTCCTTAGCTACTCTTTTGATATCCATTATAAATTCTGTTTTTACTGTTCAGGCTGACGAAACTTCCTTCATTTTAATAATAATATTTTTGATAATAACAGAAAAAAGCTGAATACAAAAGAAAACGGAATCTCCTAACAACCCAGATTAGAACGGCAAAAAGAAACTATTACAGTAACAAATTAACAACAGCTCAGAATGATATAAAGGAAACCTGGCACCTGATTAATGAAATGCTGGACAATATATACAGAACCACTGCTTCAGAAACAATAAAACACAGCCTTGCCTGCGATCCCAAATCCCTCAAACAGTTGGCAAACAACTTTAATCAGCATTTAGTGAACTCTGTCCAAAAGCTACAAGAAACAACCTTTCCTCACACAAACGAACATTCTCCACTAGGTCCACGAGCAACCCAGTCGATGTGGTTCCCCGCAGTAATAAAAGAAGAACTATCACTGGCAATTCAACAAATTAATCCTAACAAAGGACCGGGGATAGACGGAATCAGACCAAAAGACATCAAGAAACACTCAACCGACCTACTTCCAGTTATACAATGACTGTTAAATAAAATCTTCGAAACGGGACACATACCTGAAACACTGAAGACTACATTAATAATCACACCCATACACAAATAGGGAAAAAGAAACATCATAAGTAATTACAGACCTATCGCCACGCTGCCTGTAATCAACCAAATCATGGAGCGCATTGTACATCAGAAACTCTCCACATACGTTGAAAAATTTCAAATCATACCTAAAACACAATATGGCTTTCAAAAAAATAAAGGAACAGCAACACTCCTGGAAGATTTCACGGATCTAATAAACGCTGCATTGGATAAAAAGAGAATAACATTAGTGGCATTCATTGACCTAACAAAAGCATTTGACACACTAATACACAAAACCTTGTTCACGAAACTTACCATATAGGAATTGGAGGTCGACTACTCCAGTGGTTTAAAGCATACACGAAAAACAGAAAGCACATCACACGTATAGGATCAGCATACAGCAAAGAGGTACATGTAACCTGTGGAGTACCGCAAGGAGCTGTCCTATCTCCCATTCTATTTAACATATACATACATACGACATAAGCCAACTCCCCCTAAAAAGTAAAATCTTCCAGTATGCAGACGACACGGCCATAGTATCCATCCACAACAATGCAAATATCGCTTAAAAAAATATGCAACTCGACATCAATCAAATCACTAACTGGTTAACCGAAAACGGCATATGTATAAACCCTGGAAAACAAAGCTAATGATATTCAAAAACCCCCAAATCCTGCCCATAGAAACTAAATATCTCACTATCAAACATTCATCCTGCTATACACAAAGTGCAGAACCTAAAATCACAACCATCACACAGGTGAAAACAACACGCTATCTCGGACTTCACTTCGATGCTGATCAAAGTTGGAATAGCCATATAAATTACCTACATACCAAGCTTAGGATAATAGCAAGCAAACTATACAGATTAAAAGACATTGCCCCAACCCACATAAAAATACTAATCTATAAAGCATTATGTGAAAACATTTTAAGATATGCAATCACATCATACGCATTCTGCGCAGACTACAGACTTAACAGGCTACAATGGTTGCAAGATAAAATGATAAAACTGATATTCTGTGAACAACCCACTCTTATGCAGGAAGCACGGACAAAACACAAAATATTTAAGGTGAAACAATTACGCCACTACACAGTCATGTTAAAACACTACTACAGCCGAACATATTGAGTGTTAGAATTCGTCCCAAAGATGTTAGAAGCAGAATGAGGTCTGGTTTGTGAGCCAGACCAACAACATATCAATATTGCTTTATGAAAACCAGTATTGGACACGCAGTGCAGTATGGACTGGACTATTGTTGTGACAAAACATGCAGGGGTCAATGCCGATGTAATTCCACAGCGTTGAAAGCACGATGTTGTCCAGAATGTCCAGATAGTCATTAGACGTCATGGTTTTGGGCTCGTCCACAATTATTTTTTCATCTTGAAAGTGGAATGATGAGGTCTGCCAGAACCGTTTCCAGGTAATCTCCACATGCAAACACGAACACAAGAGTGAAACATTTGGAAGAGTGATTCGTCGCTGCATAGAACCCGTTTCCAATCATCTATGGTACAGGAACGGTCTGAAAGATACCAGTTCAAACGTCGTTGACGCTGAGGGGGGGGTGATGATGTGTCGGTTGTTTGCAGCAGCTATGCCTTGGTAACCTAAGGTATGTAACTCACTGCTGACTAGTATAGTACTGACAGACGTCCCCAAAGTGTATTTCCCATGTTATTGGCGAGCTCTGACTCTAATGATGTGCGAGATGCTCCAACATTTCGAGACAGACTTGCGATTACGGTCCTGTGAATGCTAGAGTGAAATCGTCTCCCAGGGCGATTTTCTGTTGTGGCGGCATGATCAAACTTCCATCTACGAATGACATAAGCAACGGGGCCTGACTTGGCTATGGCTGATTAAAATCCTTAAGCTCCTCGCGTCGTCGACAAGAAACTAACCAAGGACACTCCTTCTCCAGGCATACAGTTCCGAATAGCCACTCGGCTGTAGAGACGAAACATGGAACGCTTTCAAACCACTGCAGGCCTCCAATAAATAAGATGGTGGTCTCGCGCCCGGTGATGAATTTAATCTCTCAATTTAGATTGAGAGATTAAATCAATCCGCTATTAAGTCCGCTATCCGCAGGCTGTTGGATAGCGGATTTAATAACCATTCGGCCGGCAATTGATCATGCACTATAATGACCAGTTCCTTATAGAATCTCAAAGAACTCAACAGCTATTCAGATCTCGGTGAGTGAGTATCGAGGGCCCTTCAGGGGTTTTTCCGGCTGTGGTAGTGCCATCATCTTTCCATCTATGAAGGACATAAACAACTGGGTAGATTTCGGTATACTGAGACAGATTTCAATGTCATGGACAGAAAGACCACTGATGTTCCACTCGACTACCATCCCTCGTTGGAAGTCTATCAGTTCAGCTGAACGCGGCACATTGACGAGTTCCAATGAACGAATACGAAGAGCTGATCTAGTTTTCGCGATAAACCTACAATCCTGCAGTCATGGATGGGAAGTCACTTTTCAAGACACGTTTCAATTTCTGCTCGATCACTTGTATTGTTCCTGTTGTTCGTATTTAGCCTATATAGTCAATAATATATGTGTTGTCATATCTCATTTTGTGATATCTGAAATTCAAGTGGGATTCGTGGGATTCATGAAGTTTTGTATAAATATCGCAAAAATGCAGTTACCATACATGAAATAATGAAATGCGATAACAATTTCGGACAACCTTTCTAGGAAATTATGGTTTAGTATCATACCGAGGAAATTAATGTTGTGTGTGTTTGTGTGTGTGTGTGTGTGTGAGAGAGAGTTTGAGCAACTTTGTCTGTTTTTTTTTTTTTTTCAGAAAAGGAGGTCTAAACCTTCAAGACTATTATCCTTTCACCTTAATGGAGAGCAGTTAGGTCAGATTGGTGAGGCAGTCTGAGCTAAAAAAAGAAAGAACGCTAAATGTGCAGCTAAAATAAGCAACGGTGATAATCTTCTTACAAGTTAGACCTTTCAGAACATCATTGTATCTGTCCCAAGCTCTCGCCTACTTGCCTTTGGAAATCGGAAAATTCTTGCGTGTTTCCCTACGCCAGTGATCAAAGCTAAATAGGTATTGGTGAATATATTACAGATATGATTCCCAGCTAATAAAAATCTACCTAGAGCCATTTCTAAACCATGATGATATTTACCCTTGGAATAAAAACACCAAGGTTAGAATTTCCACCATAATGAACTTCACAATGACAACCGGAGGAAGAGTTATGTAAAAATGAAAAGAATGGCACAGCATAAAATATCATGATATACTGTTTCTATGTCATTACTAGTTTCTCCATGCCGTTACATGTATCTCACAGGCTAGGAATATAGAAACGTGATAAAATGAAAATTACTGAATCTTCATTTTTTTTACATGTGCTTGTTTAATGTGATCTTCATGCTAAATTTGCTCTTGCTGCTTGAACGAAAATTGTATCGAAGTAAAATTTTTACATGAGATAATCTGTTATATTTTCTGTACGCAAATCATTGCTTCCCATGAATGGTATGAACGAAGAAACAAATGTCTTCATCCAGTTTTAGTTTTTAAGCAACAACTTTTTTCGATTTTGTAAGAAAAGCATAAAGTTTTCGTTTTTACTGCCATAATCTCTATAAATTTTGACCAAATATCTCAGTTTATTTGTTTTATTTCTTCTTTTCCTTATTATGTGAAATTTAGGCTTGGAAGATAATCGAAGATTGTTAAAGAAATTACAACTTTCAACACAACGTGCCAATGAACGACGTAAATGAAATTGTTACTTTAAATTAAATCTTTTATTAAGTAATTTGCACTAGGACATTCTTTCTTTTGTTGATGCTATTCGCTCATTTTTGCAAAGATATGAAATGTGCAACATTCCAGCAAGAGAAAAATCTGCTTACTTGTTTATGTTTCAGATCATGGTGTTCTTGGCAACATGTCAAGATGACAAACCAACTTTTTCTGGATGGGGATTCTTCAACGTGGATCTGGCACTCATGACCTCGGTAAGTATTATTATAGATTCTATAATATTTTAAGAAATATAATAAGATCACGTTTGTATTTAATTTATGGGTTTTGATATTCAGTAATATCATTCTGTGTTCTAGTTCGACCAATAATTTCATCCCAATATATGAACATTTTAGAAGTGTCATATTCTGAGTTAGCTAAAGTCGAGTCTGCTGCTCATTTGAGAAAACAGAATCATCAAATTCATCTAGATATATTCCCCATATTGGTCGCAGCAACAAACAAACGCTACTTTTCTTTTCAAGGCACTGACCGTCGATTTCCGTAAGCAAACACATTTCTGTCGTAATTTAGAAGTTTAGCTGCACATGTAGAGATTTTTTTCCATTCTATTGCTTTCAGGTGGATACGTTTCCATTATTTTTCAATTAAGGCTAATTTCATTAAGCTGGCATTTATTCTACTGCTTAATGTGGATTGCAATTAATGTTAATTAGAGCTAACTACTTAGAGGCTACAGTATTTTAATAAACTTAAAAATGATACCGAACAAACAAAGGATGGAATAGGATCGAAAAAATCGGGATGAAAGTATAATCTCATTTAACAGGCCAAAAATTGTCGAAAGTGCTGTAGATGAAGGAATGTTTGCATATGTGGATATCTGCATAATATATCTGAAAATAAGTACAGATTTTATTACTGAAGCGTCTTTATATGAAAAAATGAGAAACATACGTATTTTGATATTCTAATCCAAATAAATGTATCTGTTAATTTCTGGTGATTTTTTCTCTAATATTTGTAAAATAGTATCCATGTTATATTGGCAATATAAGAATCGTTGATACTGCATTGAACAAGAAACTTGAGGAAGCAAATAACAGTTGTCTCAAAAACAGTTTCTGGGCACTTTTCGAGGATATGCTGTGACCAGTATCGATATCTGCGCTTTGAGATCACTTACACTTACAAACGATGCTTATTCTTTCACACACATATATATTTTTCATTGGTGTGAGATATAACATTCTCACATAAAGAAGAAAATATTCATTCCTAAATTAATACCGCCAGACTTCAATGGTTGAGGAAATGTTAGCTTCCTCGATTGGAGAAAGGATACCAATGAGATCTGCATAAAGCTGACAATTTACTAGTGTATTTATTTAAACTACTGTTTTTAAACTGTAGTTATTTGTAATCGATTTAATTAACCTGCTATTCGAATCTTTTTTGGCAGATCGTAAATAACATTGACCTATAAATGTGTGTTTCTTCAGCTAACTCAATCTTTCCATAAAGATGACGGAAACTTTACTTGTGCCAAAGGGTAGATGTTGTTTTAATGAATGCATCAACTGATTAAAGGCATATCACTAGTAGGAAATATTCTGCATGAAGGATCTGTGAGCAAAATTGGTCATATTTAATGCATTTTCAAGTGATGTTAAGGCTCACAAATTATCAGAAAATTTGACTTTTTTTTTTCAGGGATGATCTCGCGCGATATCACGTTTATAATCTCATCATCTCATCTTCCTTTTCCCCTCTTTTACCTTGCGATGTCGAGGGTTTATTAATCATCGGACCTCAAACCGTTCACAGGATAAGGTGGTCAACCCTACGCCCCGATGTATCCTATGTCCGTAGTGTTGAGTTTTCAAAGCCAGTTTGCCTGCTTTGCGGGATGAAAAAACCATAGGATAAACTGGGGGGGGGGGATTCTACTGTCCACGCCCAAGACGGCTAACGTGGCTATAGCTGAGGGGAGGTCCTTCAGCTCCTCACGTCACCGACGGGAATCGAACCTAGGACACAATCTTCCCAGGAATATGATTGCCAAGCGCACAGCCACTAGGTTAACCGCGCGGACATATCACGTTTATTAGAAAGCGAAAGAATTCCTTCCATAAAAAAAAAAGTTAATTTATTTTAGGTTAGAACTTTAGCATCGCATCAAAACAGTCTCTCATTTTAGAAATTTGGAAGCAGTTAAAATAATTTTAAACGTGATGAATTATTACCTTGATTTACGATTTAAAATATAGTAGCACAGTTTTGTTTTCTCTAATTACTGATGTTGTTATAAAAAATTCAAAGTAACTTAGGCGTGCATTTTGAAAACATCAGGTTTTCGTACCTAATAAAATAATTCTGTTTTCACTACAGTTTTAGACTTAAATAGGTGAAATATTTGAGCGCTAAGTACTTTGAAGCTTAAGTATTTACATTAAAAAAAAACATCATACATCGCAGATAAACGGATCTAAGAGGATCAAATTGTCGGTTACTGCAAAAAGTATATTCGATAGACGAGGGGGGGGGACTAAAAAATTCTGATGCACATCTATAATAAAAATATTATTAAAGCAACTGATATAACCACAAGAAAGAACATATCTTAACACCGTTTAAACCCATTTTAATCAAAATTTAATAACTTGTTCTTTTTCGTTTTGGATATATAAGAAGCGATGCTTTAATATCATTTTTGTTCTAGCTGCTCTAGATCGTAATTGCACCACCGATGCAACTGTAATGAATTCACTCATGTACAAAAGATTATCTTTAAGGAAATACTATGCTATATGCTTTTAATGAAGCAATGACTCTGTAATCATAGATATAATTTTTGTAAGCAATATTTCCTCTTATTAATTCATTGTGTTTGTATTTTTGCAGATTTTGGGGACAGTCATTACCTACACGATCATTCTAGTCCAGTCATTGAATGATGCAAAACAGCCCATAATTACAGTCACATTTGGCAATATGACGAACTGCTCCTACAACTATTCGTTAAGTAACTTCTGAAGTATTTGTAAGCTCCGTTTACTCTTATAAATCGAAACACACCGGAAGTGCTGTTTTTGTTAAAAGAAAAAATTCCAAGCGTAAATAGGTTCACATGAATTCTAAAGTATTTTTACTACGTTTTGTTTTCCCGATTTTTGATTTGTCTTTAAGTGCATTTCATTCGTTAATAAAAAAAATATTATAATTCTATTGTTTTGTTACTTTAACAGACACAGAACTCTTTACTAACTGAAACTGATGATATATAAAAATATTCATTTACCGTTCAGCATATTTTAGAGGATCACGGCGTACATCTCTAATGACTTCTTGCATTTGCAAAGTTCTGTTAATTGAGAGTTTTCGACGTATTATTATGCATGGTTTGCCTGTGGAAAATATTCAGCATAAACATTCCTCTTCTGCTTATTATTTAATTTATCAGTATTATGAGCAGCAATGGCAATAAAAAGAAATCACCAATTATTACCATCATGGCGTTAAATGCATAAAATCGATTGCATAGGAAGCTGGTATCGGATTTATTTTTGTGATGTTTGTGCACCGCTAAGACAAATACGAAGTATTCGCTACTGTGGTCAATAGTGATTGTGATTACTTCGTAGTCACGCGCAAAAATCCTTTTGTCATCTCTAACTAATAAACTCAATATTGCTTGGAAAAGTAATAACTGAAAGCTCAATCTTGAACCATTTTTGGTTTCCCGTTTTCGTTTCGTTTCTTGTTTTGTAAATTTAAAAGGAATCATTCGTAATTCTACAAGTGTTAATTTTTATTGCCAATATTTTGACAGGCTGAGGAAATTTCATTCAGATCCTTTCGTTCACACAGAACATCGCTGTAATTATCATATAATTAATTAAATGGTCATTCAATGTTTGTTATAAAAGGGTTCTTAAGTGGGTAGCATAACAGTTGTACTGCTTCAATACTAAAGACTTTTGTGCGGATTTTTTGGAATTACGGTTGAATTAACTAAAAACTGTAATACCAGTATATTATGTAATACGCTGTTCTATAAAATGCGTGTTTTATTCGACTAATTTTTCTTATTCTTATACTATAAAATTATTAATTCTTATTCTTAGTCACATTCATGTTAAATTCGTTATAAAAGTTATTTGTGTTCTCTTTCCAACAAACGAAAATATCTCTATCTCTCTAACGTGCTTATAAGGAATGTATACATCACTGTCAGTCTTTATGTCGCTAGTGATATAAAATGTGAACACAAACACATACACACCCAAAGCTACACATTCGGAATGATGACAGTGATTCCTAGTATTTTAGAAACGTAACAGAAAGGAATTTCTTGACGAATTATGCTACAGAAAGCAGAAAGAAATATGATACATAAAGTGATATTTGCCTTTTTGAAAGCTGACCAACTCATCAGTAGTCTTGACAATGTCATTATTGAGATCCAGTAGGCAATTTTCATCCAAATTTCGTATTTTCTGTAAATTATTAAATAATAATTAACGAAGAGTAATTTAAAAAGTATTTTTGAAAGATAAAGTTGACTTAATATTTTATTAATTTTTTGCTTAGTGGAGTTTCGAAATGAACCAGGCAATTTACTATTCAATACTGAGTGCAGAGAAAGCTAATAAACAAACACAAAATATTTTCTTAATATAAACCATAATGAGTGTGACCCCGTAAATTTCTCTGCTGCAAAACATTCCTTCCACTCTTCTTCCAACACGTTTGCTCAATATTACTTTAAATATTTGTTTTTGGAGATGATTTGAATAATTCTTTTATGAGTGATGTATAAATAATTATAGCACCATATATGCCTAGACCAAACACACCAACAAAACCAATGACCCAGCCACCAACCTCGTACACTAATACTAGTTGGTTGGGAATGTTTGGTATTACAGCCCAAGCGAGTAATGCCACTGGCCCATTGCATAATATGTATTCATTGAGTTATTCATTGGTACCTTCTGGTAGGTTTTTCTTGTACATCCAGATGAAAAAATTCAAGGTTTATATGAGGGAGGGATTCTTTACTTCACCTCTGTATGAAAACGATTAACTCCACTTCATGTAAAAAGGTCACAGAAATATTCATGCATTCTAAACTCATTCAGTCATTTCCAGTCGAAGAGAATCCTATAGAATATAATATGGATTCTCATTAAGAGTATTCGTGAAATTTATTACTTGCGTAAAATCTACGAATACAGTAATCATGGCATACCATATGAAATCTATTCAAATGTTGTATGCAGGTCAGAAAGAAACCAGATTAAAAATTTTGTTCTTTTATTATTATTATTTCTTTTTTTCTTGTCATTTCGTTTATTGTATCCAAAGGCGTGAACAAAAGTTCAAGGTGGAGGTTAATTGCTTTTTTGTTTCTTTTGTAATATTTGTGTTGTGGTGATTAATATATTAAAAGGCAAGGGGAAACCATTTACTGGACGAATGGATGTCTTCTCAGACAGCATTGAATCCATATTAATGAATACGCCTTCTTCTTAGAAACAACAAAAATAACTGCAAAAGATACGCACCTCCTAAAGCTCAATGCGAGTGCTGAATCGATCAGAAGATCAGCAGCGAAAGCCGAAACGAGGTTTTATCTTTATTTTTCTGCGGCTTCTTCGAACGATTCGGTTTTCCAGAAAAATGAGTTAGCTTCATCTTCTTCTTTTTTCTTAATACGGAATCCATATTTATTCTTAATAAGAATAAAAATGGATTCCGTACACAGTAAATTCTATGGAGGATTTCGTTTTATAGCTTTGATATGTTTTATGCTTCATTGAAGGTCTATTCAGCAAACACGTGTCCAATATTTTTATTCGTGTCAGCACCGTTCACACTCTGTACAGTTTGCTGATATCCTTTGCCATTCTTGCATTGTATTTTTACCATGCGATTACTAAACTGCGCGATTCGCAGCCATTTACAAATTATGCGATCTTATCATATTTTCTAAGCTTTGACATATTTGAAAGGCTATTCATATACGTAAGAGGAAAAAACTTAATCATTTTAGTAAGAAAATGCTGCAATTTCGAATTAGATCTGGTTTCTAGAATAGCACGGAAGTATGAAATAAAGTTTATTCTTCGAATTATAATTGTTTATCATGTGTTAGTCTTTGTGTATTCTGTATTCTGCCACAGCCGAAGTCATTCTCTAATGCATTTATTATATTACTTCTCCTGTGGAAAATGGCCTGGAGGCGTGAAATGTGTGATGCTATTTCGATAAGTACGATAATGTATTTCTTCATGTTTCTCCGATAGGAGGGAGTGGTAATCTTTTTAACTTCTTATTTAGCACATTTTGTAGATGTTCCTTTTATTGTACAAATAAAATTTTAAGAGAAACAACAGAAACATTTTTCCGTAGGTAAACTGGAGAAAATCAGAATGCTTTATGTGAGATGTTGCTCTCTTGTGAAGGAAGCGAATACTTTGTTTTCTGGAGCTCTCTTTTTCTGTATGCATCAAGTACTGGTTTATGTTTTTTCTACGGTTTTCACCTTTCTCGTATGAGTGTTACTCTCTTTCATAATATCTGCATATTAATCGCATTGCTCCTAATGCTATTCGTATGACTTGGTCTGCATTCCGTAAGCAAAAAGTTTCAGATGAGCTAAGTTCATACCTTTTTTTTTTCAATTTGTGTTCGTAGTAATTTTTTCCTTTAAGACATTTTCTCTGGATGAATGAGTTTTAATTAACTTTACTACTTTTCTAGCTTTTAAATCATGCCATTTTCAGATGCTAAACTAGTGGATTTTTAAAAGAATATGATTCGCGTATGTTTAAATAGGCGTAAATGAAATTTAGTATTTTGAATATATCAGTAATATGTCGTGTAATTCATTGCATGTTTGGGCTAAATGAAATAAATTGCATTTTTGAAAATATGAAAAATCATTTACAAGTAAATTTAATATAGTAAAATGGAATTAATAGCGTCTTCACTGTCTAACCATAAGGTTTTTTTTAATTCGACAGGTAATGTTGCACGGGTGTTTGTCAATGTGTTTTGAGACACTCATGAAGAGAGCAGGCCTTTCAAATTATCTTACCTTTATCTGGTCGACAACATTAATGAAGGATAACTTTACAGCCTTGCTTAGGTGGGAATCATGAAAAAGTTAATATGAGCGATCAACAGAAGTTCTTGATTATACAGAATAGGAAAAAGTGGAACTAATCTATTTTAGGAAGTCAGGGAACGATAGAATTAAAGTGAGTGTTGAATGAATATATCAATGAAAGCCCAGAGAATATATACATTGAATATTACAAAGAAAAAGTATTAAGTGTAGTAGATTCAGAAAAGTATTGTAGTATAAGGAGAAAATATTGCATAACATTCAGAAAGTTAAAAAACAATAAACACTCCATACTCAATGTTCGAGGGAACTTTGAAGAAAATTTTTACGATCGCTCAATTTGGCAATGAGTTCATCAGGCCACCATCATGAAAGAGAAATAAGGTCTGATTCTGATCAGACTCTATAAAATAATGTAATAACGGCAAATGTTTAAATATTTATAACCGAAAGAAAATGCTCACTGTGCAGAGACAAAACAAAGAGGCAGTGGACCACATGATTATTTCTTTCAGCATGATTGCTCATACAAACTATAACTAAAGACATGTCTGATATGTAGTCTGGAACATGTGTGGGAAATATGGTATGCAATATTATGGATTTCAAATTTAAAAAAACTGACAGAACAGATCGATATATGGAACTTAAATATGCCTCATATCGCTGCACATAAAAAATATGTGTAATTTTCTGATTTAGCAATAACCAAGGAACACCAGAGTAGAAGAAAAGTGCATGAAAATTTATCTAATATAGAGATCTTGAGATAGAAATTCAAAGTTTGGAGAAAAAAAACAGCAACAACAATTCCACTTACTATAATTGCATTCAGTACCAAGAGTATTTATGAGACATTAATATTCTGGAAAATTAATGCGGTAGGTGAATTAAGGGTTAAGTCATTCAAAAACCTTACTCCAGAGACTGGTCATTTTGCAAAATTAATTCAGACCTCCAATAAGTAGCCGCTTGGAGAGAAGACATGCTGTCGACTATGACGATTAATGTTTGTTATAATTACATTCAGCTGCCGTTGAATATATCAAATTTTATTATAATCGTTAATTAGTAATATATATTATTAGTTGGCGATTAGTTAACTATACAGTGGATACAGTGGATGATGTACAGGGTGGCGATAAAATAACTTTCCCTCTTTATAGGCATCTGTAGCTAAAACCAATAAATGGAATGAGACCAAATTTTATATTGAGACTTTGAAAGCATGCGGAGATGATTTCCCCTATAAAAAAAAAATTAGTACCAAAAGTCACCGATAGGGGAAATTTTGGCGCCGGCGGACCAGAAAACAAGCAGTAATTAAATTAAAGGCAGATAATGGAATAATAACATTTCGACGGTGTAAGCAACAGCCGCATCACTCATTCCAGCTGGATATGTGGCACGTTACAATGATAATAAATTATGTTTTATTCTTCAAAATCAGGGCCCCCTGGATCACATACACGATTTTCAATGTGCTGACCTTCCTTGTGTACAACAAACTGCATCCAGTGTGCACGTGCTCTACAGCTGAGCTTTTTAAGGAGTCGGATTCATAACAGCCCGTTTTATGTTCTCTTTCAAGACATGTAAGTTGGGAACGCCACCAACATACACAACGGATTTCAAATACCCCCACAGCCAAAAGTCAGATGGAATGATGTCCGAGGATGGGATCGAGGCGACCATGCCGTCGGAAAGAACTGACTGATAACCCTCTCATTACTGAAATGCAGACGTAAAAGGCGCTGTTCTGAACGCTTAAGGTGTGGCCGTCTTCCATCCTGCATAAAATTTATGGAGTCCAAAGATTGTCTTTGCTGCAATGGGATGACAAAATTGTCCAGCATTCCTCGATACATCTCTCCAGTAATGTAGCAGGTTACAGGACCTGTAGGGGTAATACGCTCAAAAAGTATGGTCCTATTATAAAATCGGCTGTGAAACGACACCACACGGTTTCTTTTTGAGAATGCAGTGGTACTTGCTGGATCGCTTGGGGATATTCAGATGCCCAAATTCTGCAGCTGTGAGTGCTGCCAGTCATTGTCGACCTCCATTCCGGCAAGAAACATTAGTGCGAATCATGCGCTTATCATAATCTGGGGTAGTCAGTGCTTGCACACGACTGAACTTATACGGATAGAAGTGAAGCATTTTCCGTAAGATTTTCCAGACTGTACCATAAGCCATATCAAGTTTGCGAGCTATGGCAAGGGCGCTTGGACCAGTACTGATCCCTGTGTCGTCGAACACTGCAGTAGCAACGTCTGTTACAGTCCCATCTTGCACTGATTTCCGTCCTCTGCCAGGTCTAACTCCTAGTGATCCAGTTTCTTCAAACTTCTTAATCATAGCTCTCAGTGCTACGGCTGACATAGAACCGCAGGTTATGAAGGCTTTTTAATTCCCGAAGGGCCTCTACGGCATTGTTTAAGGTAGAACAACTTAACAAGTAAAGCATGCTGAGGCAAGGTAGGACACATATACAGTAGATCACAATTCGTCAGTCATTCGAATAACTGCCTGAACGTTTACAATCCCTTTTTAAGTGGAATTGGTGGCGCTGCTGTCACGTACGCACAGTAAAATTTGCATAATCCTTTTTGCCTGCGTTTACTGCAAATATTTGACTACTTTCGGCTCCGCCAGCGCCAAAATTTTCCCTATCGTCGACTTTTGGTACTAAATCTTTTTTTTTTTTTTTGAGGAATTCATCACCCCATGCATTCGAAAGTCTCAATATAAAATGTAGTCTCATTCTGTGTATTAGTTTTAGCTACAGATACCTCCAAATTTACTCTTTTAGATCATTTTAATGTTCTAATATCTCGTGCTTTAGAAACTCTAATTTTTTGGGATTATTCTCATAAAACGCCAGCGCTAACCTAGCCCTTGACTACTTTCGAGAAATATTTTCATTAACTCCAAATACAGATAATCTTCCAAGTAAACAAAGAGGACATCAAGTCAAGTGAATGTTAACATCACAACAGATGCGAATTCTGCATTCACAGATCTCTTAAAGAAAGCAAAATCTAACTGTTGCAATAATTGTTTAACCAATACAGACATGAAAAGCTCGAATGATTTCTCATAAACAATATTTGAATTATAAAGGCAATTATTGAAAAGAAGTAAAACATAATGGCACAATTTATAGTTAATGTACATTACTAATACTATCATTTTATTCATGTTTCTTCCTTCCGAGAATTTCACATATAAGCACTGTAGGAGAAAATGCATGGCATATTCTCAATATATTGACACACACACACACACACACACACACACACACACACACACACACACACACACACACACACACACACACACACACACACACACACACACACACACACACACACACACACACACACACACACACACACACACACACACACACACACAAATAAAGAAAAAACTTTAGATTCACTTCCGTTTTAGGTATATCTTCCAATCTGTTTAATCTCTCTTTTTTAATATCGATAAGTTACCTGTCCATGAGAGGCAGGTAACTTATAAACAGTGGTGAGCTATAAGGGGCTCGTGCGAACTCTTTGTTAAATTTTACTCGAATTTGCGAGCCCCTTGTTCTTCTTCTTTACTTTTTATTTAAAAAAAAAAAAAACATAATTTTTCGAAATATATTAAGCCACAAACTCGTTCGGTAATTTAACAAAAATTAGTCTATTTGGCAGTGCATAGATTACTGGAATTATTGTTTCGACTCCTCTATAACGAAAGTTTGAAAATAAATATGCAATCGTAGTAAAAGCACTAGAGAATCAGATGTTCCTAAAACTGTCATCAGCGGATTGTCCACTGGACATTAGTTCTGTGTTCGCCAGTACACTGATGTATAACAATTGTTTGTGTTTAAAATTTAAAAATAATAACAACTTTTAAAATTGTAGATTCAGCAAATTTCATTTTTATAATTGTAAAAGTATTTTTACCCGTGAAACATGAAAATACAGTGAAATTTATTATATTAAATATTTTTAGGGAAAAAATAATGAAAAGTGATTCTGCTGATTCTACTGCTGTTGAAAATGAAGTCTAAGATGAAGTTTGAAGATAATACGCACATCGATTCAATGAATATGCAACAAGTTGGAGGAGAAAAAGAAAATAATTTACTTTATTGCTAGAAAGAGTACCAAGCATCGTATTTCAAAACACAGTATAAGTGGTTAGAAGTTAAAAATGGTAAATTAAGATGTGGTGTTTACTCAAAATATAAAAACGTAAGTGTTGAAGGAGAAAAAAAGTTGTTTTATCATCAAAGGAATGGATAGAAATGAAAATGGAACCGAATGGAAACACTACAGACTCAAGAACCGCATGTTTGCGTAAAACGTTATCCAAACATAATGAATCATTTGCTCATAATAAAATCATAAAAATAAATGAAGAATGTAGCAAATCTATATTACCAAATTTAATTGACAAACGAAATGAAAAAGAAATTTTGATAACTTCAAAAATGCTTAATTCTATTTAGAGTTTGGTGAAGAGAAACCGGCCAATGTCTGATTTGCCAGATTTAATCGAGCTCCAAATTAAAAATGGTAGTGATCTAGGATTATCATTAAATTCTAGATTTTCATGAATTAGAATAGTTGAACAAATTTCTAAACAAATAAAATTAGTAATATTGTCCAAAGTAATAGAAAAAAAAAATTCAAACTTTCTATAATAGCAGACGAATCGATAATGTTGTCAATTCGTCTGCTATTATAGAAAAAAAGTGTTTCAGTTATTCACATAGAAGTTGAGCTCACTGAATCATATATGAGTTTTGTAGATCATGCAGAACTAAAAAATACCACCTCTGAATGTATACATGCTACTTTAAATTCACATGGATTTTCCTGATAACAATTTAAAAAATCATCTCGTTGCATTTTGTTCTGATGGAGCTAGTCTAATGCCAGGAAACAAATCAGGTGTTGCAATCAAACTATTACAAAAATTTCCCAACATTGTGATTTGTCATTGCGTAGCTCATCGTTTACAAGTAGCATTAGATGATTCGATAAAAAACATTAGAGAAATAAATTATTTCGAAATATTTATGGATAAATTATATGCTTTTCATTATCAATCACCAAAACATCAACGAGAATTAAATGCGGATGCAAAAGACCTTGGTATCGAAATTCAAAAAATCGGCCGTGTGTTTGGACCACGATGAGCAGCTTGCAGTTTACGAACGGCTCTTGCT
Organism: Typopeltis vanoorti; assembly: GCF_054136105.1. Classification (NCBI taxonomy): domain Eukaryota; kingdom Metazoa; phylum Arthropoda; class Arachnida; order Uropygi; family Thelyphonidae; genus Typopeltis; species Typopeltis vanoorti. Next base: position 51,547,381 of record NC_143564.1, read on the forward strand.
GGGTGGAGAAATCAACAAGCTTTATGCAAGCATTTTACAACGAACGTTAAATATAAGGGCTTTTTAAACCGACTTATCAATTTGAATTTTTAAAAGATCTAGCATTAATAATTGATATCGTACAGGAATTATCATATCTGTCAGAAGCTCTACAAAGTCGCAATATAAGTATTATAAGTGCTAACTCCTTAATCATGCGAATAATTAATGCAAGTAATGATTTTAAAAATTCTGTAGGTTCTTGTGAATCTAAAATTGATACCATGTTAAAATCAAAACTGTTTAAAGGAATAGCAATTGAAAGAAAAAATCAGATTTCACAAACTACCGCGAGAAACGTTACTAAACTTTCTTATAATGTCTTTAAAAGATAGATTAATGCTGCAAAGAAATTTTAAACTTAAGAATGAAACTTATGAGGATTTGAAAGATGAAGAACCCAAAAACATTTTAAATGTATGTTACCCTGAAACATGGAGTATGGAAGAAATTACGTTTCCATGGTTAGAAGGGGGAAAAAAGATAAGATCTTTAAATTTTATTTTGAAATATGAAATTAGAATGAATGATTTTAGAGATTTAGTGGAAATGGCTTTGACTGGAAAGTTACAAAACGAAATTCCCAACACGGCGAAAAAAGCCAGAGCGATTATGGAAACAATTGCAGTTTTGCAGCACTGAAGCCGAACGAGCTTTTATTGTGACGAATAACATCGTAACGACGAAGAGATCTTCTCTCACTATAACATATTTCGGATTTAATGACAATATGTATAAATGGGAAACCCTTGAATGAATTTAATCGGAATCCCTATGTCAAATCTTTTCTAGAAAATCATTGCTCGGCTATAGATCGTCCTAAAAGAACACAAGACGTCAAGGAGGAAATAGGATGTGGCAGCTGTTGTCATAAGTATTTCCTTAAACTTTGTAAGTGTTAACCTTTAAAGGAGAGAGTTTTTTCTGGGAAGATGTGCACCAGACAGTGAGTTTTTTTTTTTTTCATGTAAAATTGTCTCATAGTTTCGAAAGTGATTTTATTAAATAAAATATTATAGTTACTGTTAGTACCATTTTACAAATAAGAATTCACTTTTGGTAGTCTCATATTAATAAATAGGACTACAAAATAATGTCCCTCGATTGGTACCGTTGATTATCAATTAAAGTATAAAAACAAAAGAACAAAATAACGTATTTGTGTTTAGATAATATTTATGTATTATTTATACATTGCTTGTCATAAAAACTTCTATTGCAAACAAAACAAATTTATTTTGTTTATAAACATCCCGCGAACCTCCATTAGCGGTCACAAACATCCTGCCGTGGGAAAGGATGTTTGTGATTGTCTCTGGAAATACTAGTGGTGGCGGGCGGCGATAGATGGCGTTGGTGTAGTTTTTTTTTTTTTTTGTTTTGTTCGACGATGCGAGCCCTTCGTTAAAATTTCCATAGCTCACCACTGGTTATAACATAATTTATGCCATGGGTGTACTAAGTAATGAATAAACTAAAATCCCTCGATCCCTCCCTCCCTCTCTCTCTCTCTCTCTCTCTCTCTCTCTCTCTCTCTGTCTTTCTAGAGACCAAAAAGGTGGGTTTTTAAGCTAATTTAGGTTACCTTTAAGCTGTGTATTCGTTTCTCACTAGTAGACGTAAATTGTGTACTACCTGACGACTCCCATACAAACGTGAAGAATTCAAACTAATTATTAATCAGAGGGAAAAACGGAATATACTAGGCAAACAATCCGGTAAATAAATTGATCTAGAAAAAAATAGTTTAACAGAGGATTCATTGTCAGGATATCTGGTGCAATAAGACAAAAACAGCAACAAAAATATTGAACAGTTACTGGCCAATAGTTCTTATTTCCCATTTTGCGCAAAAATTGACAAGCTAAGCTGGAGGAAAATGGTCAAATATCACACAATATTAAACAGAAGCCAGTTTCCTTTTTTTTTTTTTTGGCTTCTTGTTGTTTGAAATTATGATTGAAGGATTATAATAAGGTTTCGAGGTCACTGTATACTATATTTTAATTAAGTGGTGTATCTTTCACGGATTTTCTGTTTTGTGAGAAGAAAAACACTGTCAGCACAGTATGAGACAAGCTAATTCAATTTTAATTGTCAACTCTATAAATGTTTAAAGATAGACGGAATTCGAAACATTTTCCAAATCAAAGCGCTTCCTTAGTGATTTAGCTGTGGAGATGCTCCTCATTATAGATACAAATTCCTGAATGAGTGCCTTAATAATCAATATAATCTCATCGTCACATCCACCGGCAATTGATGCGATGAACGAATTTTTCTTTTTTTTGAACAATCCTAGTCGTTTGTCACTGCAGTTGATATATTATATAAAAATTACACAGATATGAATACAACATTTTTATCTGTTAAATTCGTATCCGAAAAACACAGTGAACTTAACAATATTTCAAGAACTATCAATAACCATAAGCGTAAGTCACTGATATTGATATTGGACCACTATTGTTTCACTATCCGCCTGAATAATATAATTAACTTATTTCTGAGCTTATATTGTATGTTCAAACCGGAGATCTTTGGAAAATTCTTATAAACATCTAGAATAAAATTATATTAAAACCACTGATAAAACCACAAGAAAGAATATACGAGGACATAAGAATATAAGTTGCTTTCATGAGTCTGCTACGCGTATGTTCTTTTTTAGTGGTTATAATAGTTGCTTAAAATCATTTTTGTTCTAGTGTTTATCAGAACTTTCCACCTCATGTGTTAAATGTGATGTGATACTGTGCTAACAATTCTTCAAGAAATGTTGATTCTGTCTGAAACGCTCATGAACAATGTGACTGGAAAAAAGCAAATCGTCAATCACTCTTTCAACCATTACGACCCAGAAAAAATGATGTTTACACGAGAAATAACAATATCCTAACAAACACTTATTACCGAGTTTTTCTGCCAGAAAACGATAAAATCCTCTGTAGAACAATCAGTTAGCGGACAGAAAAAAAAACCCGTCCTCAAAACTTTAATTATTCTGGCTGTGATTCCAAACCTACCCAGAAAAGCAACAACAAACCCAACAAAGTTCCACCACATAGATATCAAGATCTCCCAATCTTCCATTACCAGAGTAGAGAAAATAATTCGTGGCATCTACTAATGCTCAGCTTATTTTTAAATAATCCATTTAAAAATAACATTTCATGAAAACGCGAAAACCTATGACGCATAGGTTTTCGCGTTTTTACCTTAATAGTGTTTGGGTCAGTTCTTTGACCGAAATTTCATATTTCCCTTTCTAGAACACTGTCTGTTACTATTTGATAATATGTACTTGGGATTTTCAATCATTCATGTTTGAACGTGACCACCACATAACATGAAATAACTGAATATAGTGATCTGGCCTGCGTTCGAGGTTTAATTCGCTTCAGAGGTGTTTCACTGAATTGAGACTGCGCCGATCAATCAAATTTTTACACATTATTTTCTTTAGGCCAAAAGCAAGCATCAACAGCTTGTCATTGACAAGTTGTCATAGCGTAAAATAGTTGTAATCATTAAATTGACTCAATGAAAGCCGAAAACCGGCACTATCTACATGAAGTCAATTTAATGGTTACAGACACGTCTATTTCACACTATCACAAGCTGAACGTGCTTGGTTTTGGTCTAAGGAAAGCGATGTGTAAAAACTCAATTGATCTGCCGTCTCAATTCAGGGGAACACCTTTTGAAACGAATTTTTTTAGGCGATGAAAGTAAAAGGTTGAGTCCTGTGGTTAGAGAAACAGGCTCTAGACCAATCAACATTTTCTATGATATTTGATAGTTATTATGACGCGCTCTAACATAAGGCGTTTACGGACTTAGTTTACCAATCCGTCGATGTGCTTTGCAATGGTCTTACAACAGCGGTTATTACGAAACTGTACGCTCCAGGGCCCCGGCAACCGCAGGAAACTGACTTTTGTGTATTATTTTTTTTTAAAGCTACTAAGATTGTAGGACACAATTATTTGTTAAAACATTTGTATATAATTACTTCATAAATGTAACTGTGAGGTATGTCGTTTGGCCTAGGAGTGCCGTTGGTCTTTTAATATATATATTAAAAGAACGAATATATTCTGCATATTCGCATGGAATATAAAATCATCTTTGGTTGCAGTCACTTATTACCCAACAAGTATCACATTTTTATTGAGTCTCTGAAGCATACAATTAGAAAGTATTAGAATTTAGGATTAATTAATTCCAGGCATGTAATTAGAGTTAGAATGCGACTTCTTGGAATAACAAATTACTCATTGGTAAAAAGAATAACGTCGATAAAAGGCCTCTGAAATAACCTTACTTAAAGGTAAACTCAGTGTATTGCATGTAATTTTACTTTACTTCTTCGCTTTTAAGAGTACTTATCAACTTGCTGTTATTTCTCGAATGTATGTTAGACTCAGTGACCAGTAATGTTCGAGTGACTAAGGCTTCTTAGAGAAATCTAATTAATGATCTAACAGATTTATTCTTATCTGCCTAGTGAGCTTCTTTTGGCCTCATGTGCTTTTTTTTGGACAGTGTGTCTATTTTGTGTAATAAAAAAGTCCGATAGGAAACATTCAAATTCAAATTCAAGATTTATGTTTTGATATCGCATTTTCCTTTAAATATATTCGTGCAGCTGGTCATGTTATGACAGGAAAGTAGTACCAAGTACTAATCGTGTATTCCCTTGGTACATTCATCTGCAGTTGTATTTTTCTCTCTGATAAACAAATCTTATTTTTTTTTGATGAAAATGGTCGGCAAATTTTAAATGGGCAAAAATTTCACTTATAATTATAATAGCGAATTCCATAATGTTTGTCACTATTAACACCATTTCCTTTCGGATTTCGTTTTCCTTCCCTGAATTTTATGGACAATCGTTTCGTGTCTGAAGGATATCATCATTGAACGAGAAGAAAACTATTTCGAAAGAGAACTGTAACAAATCAGAGTAATATGCTCCCATGTATTGGAAGAGAATGATTTGTTCTCTGAGACTTTGCTTTTTAACACATGAACTGAAATCTACTTTCTGTTGTAAGCTTTTCCACTTGGTGATAAGATAAAGATGCCAAGAAATTATATTCTTGTTTTAATTATTTTTCGAAGCGTAAGCAAACAACGTTTGCGTGTAATATCTTCACGACTGGGCTACTTGTATTTAGAGGCTAATAACTTCACATGAAACGCGTTAGTATCCCATAATGCAATGTGCACGTACATAATACTATGAATTATGCGAAGAGTCACTACCCAGACCATCGGTTCCCAGAAGGGTGTGCGCCTTTCATTATGGGATACTAAGGAAATTGATGCGAAATCGTTTGCATCTATATACGAGTGGCCCAGTCATGAAGTAACTTCACATGCAAACTTTTTTTGCTTACATTTGGATAAAGGATTAAACCAAGAATATAATTTCTAGATATCTTTAGTCTCCGTTCTGTTGTTTTATTGGTATTTCTTGTTTCTAAGGCTATTTTTAAAACAATAACTAATTATACTAAACATGTCGTTTTTATGTAAAATGAGTTCTACTTATTTCACAATTCTTGGCCATTGTTGGATCATTCCGATGATACTCATAACTGCATTCCATAACGATAGCTACAAAGAGAGATAATAAAAGTTTTAAGGGTATGGAGATCATCTGTAATAACAGTTTCCTAGAATTGGGATTTCTGTGATTTGTGAATGATTGGAAAATTTCGAAATGATAAAATTGTGAAATTTTTAATTTCTTTGTATCAGTAACAGTTTCACAGTTTTTTCCCTATTTTAAGCAAGAATGGTATGGTGAAAGTTTGGTCCAGAGAGTAAGTATCACTCTATTAAATAGCCTTTAAAATGAAAGGATAGAATTAATAACGATTTGTAACAAAGAAAAGGATGTTTAAAACATGTGAAATATTGTTATATAATTTACGAATTCATCAGATTACTGTTAAACATTTACACCCTTATTTCGTCGAATGTTTCGAGATATTTTACGAAAATCACAAGATGTTTTCAAGGTGCTATTGCAAGATGATATTTCAAAGCTATTTTCCCATTGCAACATAAAATATGGTTTTTGAACTATCGTTCAGAATTCGAAGGTGTCAGTTAAATAATTTTGGCCGTACTATTACAGTCTACAGGGTTCTCGGTTAAGCTAAAGTGTAGTCTAAAGAGGGACCACTTTATTATAAGGAGAGAATTTCAATCACATTTTGGGTGCGACGAGCACCTATTACAGCTTCTTGTCTTAAATTAAAGTATGTCTGTTAATTGCACCTGTTCTACTGGCCGATTTTACATTTGTACGACGAACAACTCAAGTTTATGTAAAACAAAACTCTTCATATGAACTCGCCAAATCAATCTGTTTGAAAAGCATTTCTAAGGAGTCATCGTATCCTATTGTGGATTCGAACCAGTTTTCTTCAAACCAAAGGTCATCATCTATATTAACTGAGCCAAGGTCCTCTCGTAGAGAAAGCAAGGGTGTTTTCCATTAAAGAGATTATTCTTTCTCGAAAAAAGTCCGTAACAGACAAACCGACAAAAACAACAACAATAATAAAAACATGGATGGACAATTCCACTTGTCTCATGACTTTCTTGCTTCGATTAACTGACCATTCCTACCCACATATAACTCGTTTTTCACTTTTAGTATTAGCACAATTAGATGTTTCTCATACTTTCGTTGGAATGTTTCTTTATAAAATCTTGCTATTAGCAGGCAAGAGACAGATAGACATCAATGTGCACAGTTTTGACCTTACATAACGTAAAAAAGCATTAAAGCTAATAATTTTCGATGATTTGTATAGAAACAAATTCTTAGGTAATGATTAACGTAGCATTAAAATCATAAAATAGCTTAAAATGTTTGATTATAAGAAACTAGATATCGATATTTCACTAGAAAAGAATCGAACTAAGTGTGAAATCTATATTTTTATATCTTTTGTATCAATAGTAGATATACCGAAGGCTGATGGCTGACACAGTTTTTTTTTGTGTGTGTGTTTTGCATTTTCTTCCTAATAGTAACCCTACCAGGAGGTCATATATTCCTACATGCTCCATTGCATACAATGCTTATATTACATGCAGCTTCCAAGTACTGATTAACATTTACATTTCTAATTTTGTATCAATATTCATAATTATTTCATAATAAACATATCCAATATTGTATCAGTAATCATATTTACATTTCCAATTTTGTATTAATATTTATATATACATTTATATTTTTACATCTATATGTGCATATTCCGACTTTTACATCCATATTTATATTTATACATATACATATATTTACACTATATAATTCTTACAATATCAGTAATTTATGTTACTTTACAACGACTAGTAGTTGATCTTATTGGCAAATTTAATTAGTTCTGAGTAATACTTTTACATGTTTCTCTTTTGACACTGGCCACTTGTCTCCAGAAGTAATGACGTGTTGCATTAGGGGTATATCCGTATGGAGTCCAGTAGCTGGCAGTCGTACAGTATGTGGTCAACAGTCTGTTGAAGTTATGAACTACAAATACATGATGGTGATTCCAGGATATGGAATCTGTGTAAGTAGTGTCTTAGTTTTCCATGTCCCGTTAATAGCGTGGTTAAACCTGAAGAAATGGCATGCTTTTTCAGCCGGGGTCTGCTAGGAAAGAATTTTTGTGTTGATGATCCGTTTTTTGATGTTTTTCCTTTCTTCTTCCCACAACACTAAGCTTCTTTCTTCTGCAAGTGTTTTTATAGCAGATGTCGAGTATTTTTGGTAACTTGTTTCTAGCCGTTCGTTTCGTGTGTGTGCGTGCGCGCGCGCGCGTGTGTTTTAACCCAACCAGGAGGTAATTTATTCCTACATAGTTTTGATATTCGATTACCGCGAAAAAATTAAGCTAAAACCGGGAGGAATTTCAGCAGATTGCGCCGTTTTTTTTAAAAAAAAACTTTAAAAATCTCAATTTTTGCGCCTATCCCCGGGGCCACATTGACCATAGCTTCACTACGCCTCTGGATTTCAGGCACGTCCACGTCCATTCACTTCCGAGTCTACTCTGTGTGTGTGTGTGTGTGTGTGTGTGTGTGTGTGTGTGTGTGTGTGTGTGTGTGTGTGTGTGTGTGTGTGTGTGTGTGTGTGTGTGTGTGTGTGTGTGTGTGTGTGTGTGTGATGACCGAATTACTGGGACTCGGTAAGAGACATATACGAAGTTTATTACTTTCGTAAAAATCTAAGAACACTAGAAGCATATTATATGAAATTTATATCACTAAACTATCATTAAAAGCAGAAATCACAATTACGTAATTTATTTTAATTTACGTTGGTATTTACCCTCCAGAATTTCGTTCATTGGACTTTGTTCACAAGGAATAAACTGAAGGCGAAGGCTTATGTTAGAGTTTCTTTCTTTTTCTCATTCTCCATATAAATATTTGTCTTCGTTGGTCAACGTGTAAAATGGTTAAACTGAGAATATTAAGAGGCTGAATGGGCCGTCGATGAACAACGATTATAAATCCGAACGCAAGAGTACACATAAAGCACGATTTTAAAGCTATTAATTTTCATCTCCTCCGGAGTTTAATGCCAAATGATAAATCGATCGTATGAGCAGTATGAAAAAATAAAAAAATGCGTTTTTTTATTTATTTTTTCCTCCAAAGTTATCAGTATCAGTTGAAGGTGACATCAATTTTTTTTAAATTTTTTTTCCTCCAAAAGTTGTCAGTATCAGTTGGAGGTGACATCACTAAATCATATCCGCAAATGATGAGGTCGCTCATCTCCATTAGCCTGAGCAGACATCTTCTGGAAGAGAGTGGGGTGAGGGGGAGTATTGCAGGGAAGACCTCTGTCACCCTCTTGACTACCCTTTCACTTCCACCACCTAATGCGATTTTTTTCCCTCCAAAGTTATCAGTATCAGTTGGGGGGTGACATCACTAAAAGATATTCGCAAATGATGAGCTCCCACATCTCCACTAGCCTGAGCAGACATCTTCTGGAGGAGAGTGTGAAGAATAGGGGGATGATGGGTTTAGGGGGTGGGGTGGGGGAGCATTGCAGGGAAGACCTCTGTCACCCTATTGATGACCTTTTCACTTCCACCATCTAATGTTATTTTTCCCCATTCCAACAATATCAATGAGAGAAATAGTCACATGGTCTAACATCAAAAACACTTTTTGAGGATAAAATACTTAACATAATAAGGACAAATAATATAGAATACCCTTTGAGCCACAGAGATAAGATTTTCTCTATGATGTCTCAAAGTAAGATAATCTCACATCAACATCATATCCAAAAGCATGTAGAAACATGTCCGTGAATCATCTGCATGAAAATTTCATTTTGGAAGGAACGGTCAGGGTTAAGGGTCAGGTAAACAGGACTACAGGGTGTTCGGGATAAATTTGACATATTTATAATTAATTATATTTTTCCGTAAGTTACATGTATTAACACACACTTCTCTTCATTTAAAAGTTTGGACCCTTCTTCATTCATATACAAGATGTCAGAAAGGATGGATAGCTGGAACCCACCTGAATCATGGAAGAGAATAACTTGTATCATGATGATTCGTGCCCGCCATCAAAATAAGGATATTACGACTGCTGCCCAATGCTCCCTGAATACAGTAAAAACAATCAGGCATGAACTAGAGACTTGCAATGGTGACTACGAGGATGTAGCAAGAAGAAAGATCCCTAGCAGACGATCTGATTGCGTTCGTACAGCAGAATTCCTCGCAAATCTGCAGGAACAGGTGTTGAAGAACCCTGGCATTGGAATTCGGGCTTTGTTCGTGGAGTTGCTAACTGTAGTCAAGCCCTGGATAACAAGGGTAGCCAATGGTAGGCCGTATGTATGGCAGCAGGATTCGGCCCCTTGCCACACCTCTGGGAAAAGTCAAAAATGGTTGTCTGAAAATTTCTACGACTTCCCCAGTCCAAATGTTTGGCCTCCAAACTCCCCAGACCTTAACCCCATGGATTATTTTGTATGGGGCGCAGTTGAAAAAGACACCAATCGCACTTCCAGTAATACAAAAGCCCAGTTAATGGATAAAATTAAAACAGTTTTTGCGGCCCTTCCCAGGGAGACTGTAGCATCAGCTTGTTCGAGGTTCCGAAGTAGAATTGAAGCTGTGATCGATGCTAATGGTGGTTATTTTGAGTAAATCTTGTTGATAGTATTGTAATTAACTCTGCCTTTAATGTTTTTTTGTCAATTCATTAAATTTAATAGATACAAAGAAGATTTTCTTTTTCCTTACGAAACTGTCAAATTTATCCCGAACACCCTGTATATGGAAAGACAAACGAGTCAAATGTCTTTGCAGTTATGGCAATTCGTTCATCCTGTGCAGCTATGACATTGTGTTGTGGTATTTTGTATCAAGGAAAGTAAAGTAAAATAATGGGTGAGCACAAAAGTCATTGAAATTTTTTCTTCAGGAAAATAGCACGAGACAAAACTCTTCACCTAACTCTAAAATGATGGAAACCGATTATTATTTTAGAAGGCACATATATTGTGATGTATTTATCCAGGACCACTTGGGAAAAGTTATGCAGGAAGTGGTCTGATATCCTCCACTACTTGCAAAGAACGGTTTACTACAAAATGGATCTCGGTGAGTGTTATATTCTGAAATGCCAAGATGGGGAACTAATACTTGATGATACAGGAGCTGATGGAAGTAAAGTTTTCTATTAGTTGTGAAGCTGAGAAATTTTCACCAAAAATGTACGACATTGATAATCATTTACTATTTTTGGAAACTGAATTACCATCTATTCTTATCATGGGGAAAATTATCGCTAATCATTTAAATTCATCAATGGTAAAATTAGACTTTCAAGATTTTATCCAATTCGATAAATATTCTTTATTTTGGGACATTTACCAACATTTTACAAAATGTTGGTAAATGTGTATATTTGCTGACAAAAGTGTATATTTGCTGACGAAAGAATACACAGAATTTTAGGGAGGCATAGTGTCATTTCCAGACTGACACAATATCAAATGTATGGAAGTGTGATTAGCATGGTATCTGATTTTAAAAATTCTTTTGCATGACCAGCTATTTTGATGTAATATAACAAAGAAAGAGTGAGTAACAAAAATTTTATTCATTGAACTCTTTGGAAAAGGCTAAAGTCTAAACTAAATAATGTAAAATATTTTTAGGTAATTACATGTTTTGAATTTTTCTCAGTGAATATACTTGTAAAGAGTATTTCAGCAAAATAAAATATGCATTTGTAAACTTAAATGAAACAAAGATGTGTGCTTTTGTGTTGTTTTTCCACAGTGAATTTTTTACTCAGTTATTCTGATTAGACATTGATATTTAAATCCACAACTTTATACCTTAATGCAATTCTGTTTAATTATTTTTAAAAAAATCACTACTGCAAAATTAATGCCAGGAACGGGAAAAAAGTGTTGAAAACTGATATCCATGTATTGATTATTTTAGAAATTGTCTAATGCTACCTATCGACATTGTTTCAGTTATCTGAAACAATTCGTTCACATAATCGAAAATCCGAACTGGTTTATAGAGATATAGTAGATAATTAACCCAAAAACGTGACTTAAACTCTTAAAGTTTGGTATAGAAAAAATTTTTGTACTCTCCAGATAACACATATACAAATTTTACCTTTCCCCACACAAAGTAAGATAAAAACACACTAATATCATATCCAGCTGCATGTGAAAACATGTCATTGAGTAATCTGCACAAAATGTTCATTTTTGAAGGAACTGTCAGGGTAGGGCATGGTAAGTGTAAACATTACTATAAGAAAATACCATAGAGTCGAGTGACGTTGGACTTAAGGTAATCGTTCATCCACTGCAGCTGCTGTTTCATGTTGTGGTGTTTTGTGTTTGGTAATGTAAAAATAATGGGTGAGCCACAAAATTCTTTGAAAGTTTCTTTGTGAAAGTTCTAATTGTTTAGAATTTTGTAACAGAAGGTTAACATAAAATATATGATCAGAGCTAATAATCAGTGAAATAATAATAATAATAATAATAATAATAATAATAATAATAATAATAATAATAATAATAATAATAATAATAATAATAATAATAATAATAATGAATTATTATTATTATTATTATTATTATTATTATTATTATTATTATTATTATTATAACTCTTTGGCATTATGAGTAATGATTAGACATGAAAATTATGGTTTTGTCATTAGGTAGCAGTTAGACATTTTCTAAAATAATTAAGTACTGGATATCAGTGGTGTATATATATCATCCCCACAAACACACATACACTCACATTTTTTTCACGTTTTGTTGTCAATAGGTAGCTGTGGACATTTCCTAAAATAATTAATTAATGGAATACCAGTTTTTCATCATTTTTGGTTGCATAATTAACCAAAAATCTATATATTTCCAGTAGCAGTTAGATATTTTCTTAAATAATTAATTACTGGATACCACTGGTGCTCCCCCCAGAAACAATTTATAAAATAATTAACTACTGGATATCATTGGTGGTGACCCCCTCATCCACACAATAACACACATACACTCTTTTTTTCCCGTTTCCTGCATTAATTTCAATGTAGTGTGAACAGATAGCAGTTCGAATTTGATATTTTAAGTGTGTGATATATTTCATCCCTAATTTTGACTGCAGCAATTTTTAGTTTAACATCAACAGAATGTCATCGTGAACAAACAGGGATGACAGTGAGGTTCCATTCTCCACCATTTACTCCACTCCTATTTGATTCTTAGTGACAGAATTGTATTAAGGGATAAAATTATGGATTTATATATATCAAATTCTAAACAGAATAAGTGAGTAAAAATCTTAAATATATTTTTCATGCATGATTAAGCAGAAATGTATTTTTCCAATAAACTTTATACCTATATAACTTGATCAATATTTTGACATGTGTTAATCATTCCCTTATCACCAATCATACACAAGCAGTGTTTGTATTATTGTCATTTTCTAGATCTTAAAAGTTCATTACTATTTCTTCATTAAATGATAATTTTTTACCATAAGTAAACAGAAATGCATTAAGGTATAAAATTATGGATTTATATATCAACTTCTAAACAGAATAACTGAGTAAAAATTTCACTTAATTGTAATTTAAATATGGAAAACATCCAACAACACAAACTTTGTTCATTTAGGTTTAAAATTGCATATTTTCTTTTGCTGAAATATTATTTTCAACTACATTCATAGAGAATACTTCTAAACATGCAATTGCCTACAAATATTTCCCATGTTTTAGATTTCACTCTTAACATTTTCCAAATAGTTTAATAATAATAAAAAAAAAAATAATAATAAAATGTTCGTTTTGTTATTATTAAATAATAAAACGAACTGTTTTTCTTTTTTTTCGGTTACAGTACATCAAAATAACTGATCACGAAAAGAATTTTAAGAATGGATATCATAGGAAGCACATCTTCATACAGTTGATTCTGTGTTACCCTCGAAATGACACCATGCCTGTTTATCGTTTCCATGTATTCCTTTGTCGCCAGATATACCCAAGCAATCTTCATAGAGTGTTCATAAATGTCCCAAAATAAAGAATCTTGATCGAATTGAATAAAGTCTTAAAAGTCTAATTTAACATCAAACAGTTCAGATGTGCCGCTATTATTCTTCCCATTAGAAGAATAGCTGGTAATTCAATTTCCAAAAATAGTAAATGATTATCAATGTCATACATTTTTGGTGAAAATATATGATATTGATAATGATATATTTTCACTGATAGCGAAAATTTTACTTACACCTTCTCCTGTTCCCTCGATGATTAGTTCACTCACTTGGCACTTCAGAATATTTTAGTCTCCTATGATCCCCCAACGAACCCTGCCTCCAGAAGATGTCTGTTCAGTAAAGGGGAGAGGAGTGGCATCACAAGTGACATCCCTCTTTGCAGAATCTGTTATCAGTTTGAGAAAAGTGATGTTACTAACAGGAGTGCACCAGTAGTGTCCGGCGACTGTGTGCAAAACTTTAGTTGGCGCCTTCTATACCCAGTAGCATGCCAGTAGTGTCCGGCGCCTGTGTGCAAAACTTTAGTTGCCATCTCTATCCCCCTTCCAATAAAAAATCACTTTAAAAAAACGTTTTTTTTAAAGTATTTCCTCCTCTTTGGCGTCTTTAATATCCTGGCGCCTGTGTGCATCGCACACATTGCACATATGGCCGACGCGCTCCTAGTTACTAACTGATATTCACCCAAACAGGGACGTCACTCGTGACGCCACTCATCTCCCTTTTACTGAGCAAACATCTTCTGGAGGAGAGTTGGGTAGGGGTCATTTCAGGGAAGGGTGACGTCACCCTTTCGACTGCACTTCCACCTAATCTCTTTGGTTCTTCTGCTCATTACAACCTGGTGATATCTGTAAAAATGCAAAAGAAGGAGTAAGCAATCATATGAAGCTGTTCATTGATTATATATCTATGACAAATTATCATATAATTATACTATACAGCGGATGCTATTACTTTTAATCAAACCAAACTGCCACAAAATGTAAAAAATACTTAGAAATAGAATAACTAAGTCTCATTTTCTATGAACATTCTTTTGTTTTTTCATTCCAACAATTTCTGACCTATGAATGACAGAACTAGTCATTCAAAACATCAAACGATAAACATCAATTATACTATACAGCAGATGCTATGACTTTTAATCAAACCAAACAGTCGCAGAATAATAAAAACGCTTAGAAATAGACTAATTAAGTTTGAGTTCATATGAACTTTCTTTTTTTTCCCCTCCAAACAATTTCTGACACATGAGTGACAGAACTATATATTCAAAACATCAAAAGGCTGTAAGAGCAAGTAATATTAGAAACTCTGGATGCTGTTTTCAAAAATAAAGAGAAGGTATATTTTTTTTCTTTTCACATGTAAAACTTTATGACCCCTACTATTCCACATGTAGAACAAAAGAAAAGACAGAGGTGATAGCTAATGATGTAACTGTGGCTTTTTTTAATGGATAAAGTATAAAATGAATTAAATAGTGACATTTTTGTTACTATACCTGTAGATGTCTCCAACACACTAGAATATTTGTTCAACAGTTTAAAATTAAAGTATGACTAAGAATTTCATGATTTATCAGAGAGAGACAGAAGATATTTTATCCCATCACGTGAGTAAAACTCTTAAATTTTTGGTATAGAAAATAAAAATAAAAAAAAAAATGTATCGTACTCTGCATATAACACAAACACACATTTTGGGGAATGAGAAGAGAGGCTAAGTAATGTTTGTACAAAGTAACTACAAGAAATGGCCCTTACATTTTTACAGTAAGAGTAGAAAACAAAAAGAAATTTCTATGTTTGAAGATGTTGAGTACAAAACGTTTTGTCACACAGTACTATGAGATGTTTAAGTCTTATTTGATTTGGATAGAATTGAAATCTTATTTTGTTTCACAGTGTGAAACTTCTTGCCACAAACTAATCAAAAACTTTTTTGAAAATCCACTCAGTGAATTATTATCTTAGTTGTTTATGCCAATCCGCAAATATTTCTAGGAATTGTGTCAACATTTTGAAAAAAAATTAAAATGTCAGCTACAGAAGTAGCTTTGAAGGACAAGGAGTCGAAGATAAAATTAATAGCCAGAAGGGACAACAAGCTTGAAAAGCATATTTTGAATTTTTATGAGAAATGTATTTCTTATTAAAAAATGTGGGAAAGCAGGCTCAAAGCTACAGAGCAGTTTTCCTGAAAACAATGAAGTCGGGATTTTGAGCTTCAGTGGCCAGACATTGGTACATCCTCAGGATTTTAATTCCATTTCTCTACTTCCAAAAAATCAGTTGTTGAAATAAATAATATTTTTGCTGAGGTTTCAGTTATAAAAATACTACTGCAATTAATAAAATGTAAAATAGAGAAAAACAAACAATAGAAGCATATCAAAAGGCCATATCAAATGATGTGAATTTATGGGTTGCAGTATTCCAATTTATGAAAACAACATGAGTGTGAATGTCAAAACTTTAAAAAGTTGATGAAGTTCATGCTTTATGTGATCAACAGCACCAGTTGATAGTTTTTTATTCTCTGATGAACAATGTTTGGTCTGCTGATAGAAACTGACTATTAACTAAAACACTAAACGTCTCCTTCAAATAAAAGTGAATTCAAATGTGAATTTCTCGGATTTCTATGAACTGATAAAAATGACATAATTAGTTTTTTAAACAAAATTTATTCCTCTGAAAAATATGAATGGTACTATTGAAGTGAATAAATATTTATTTGAAGGTAAACATTTAATTTTTTTAATCTTTTTTTTGTCTTCATTGATGTCATATTTTGCATTCAAGAAATATGATAACTCTACTTTCAAACACTTGTTTGGAAAGATAAAGATTTCTGTTTAATAATGAATGTGAAAAATATTCACGAGTGCAAATTACAAAGTCGTAGTGCCATCTGTTCACACTACAGTGTGAAATTAACAGAACAAGTTAATGGTCCTTTTAGTCAACACTTACTAATGCAAAAGAAAAATACGGGAATCTAAAGTATAATCTTTGGAAGTTGTAACACGGTAATTAAGTTGTAAGAGTATAGTACCAGACCTAGTATTTAGTTGAAATGATTTTGTGCTAATATCAATACTCAAAAATATATGTAAATTTCGTTTTTAAAAAATGAAATGTATGCATCAATTTTACTACAGAAAAAATTTCCGGGATGAGGCCCAGAGATGAATAAGCTCCCCCCCCCCCCACCCCACCAGAGTGTCGTCATGAAGTTGGATAACATCAGCAGTTCAATGTCACTTCCACAAGCATGCGAAAATATGTCTGTGAGTCATCTGTGTGAATGTTATGTTTTGAAGGAAACGATCAGGGTAAACAATCCTATAAGGGTTGTTTACCCTGATCTCGACTGCATTTTTTCAATTACTGCAATTTGTTCATTCAGTCCAGAAATCATCTTGTAGTGTGGTTTGTTGTATGTGTCCGGTAAAGTAAATTAATGGGTGAGCCCAAAAAGCCTTTGAAAATTTCTTTCTTCAGATAAATAGCACGAGACAAAACACGGGAATGATTATGCCACTGGTGGAGTAATATCCTAGGATACTTGCAAAGAAGTGTAGAGTACGAACTGGACATAGGAGACTGTAATATTCTCAAGTGCCAAGATGGTGAACTAATCATCAAGGAAACAGGAGAAGGTGCAAATAAAGCTTTCTCTATTAGCTGCAAAGAAGCAGAGCGGTTTTCATCAAAAATGTATGATATTGATAATGATTTACTATTTTTTTTAAACTGAATTACCAGCTATTCGTCTGATGGGAAAAATAACAGCAGCTCATCTGAAATGATCGATGGTTAAATTAGACTTTCACGACTATTGAATTCAATAAAGATTCTTATTTTGGGACATTTATGAACACTATATGAAGACTACTCATGTATATCTGGTGACAAAGGAATACATGGAAACGATAAACAGGCATGGTGTCATTTTGAGACTAACACCATACCAAATGTATGGAACTAGGCTTCCTATGATATCCGATCAGAAGATTCTTTTGCATGACCATATATTTTGATGTACCATAACCAAAAAAAAAGGAAGAAGAGAGTAATGAATATTTTTATTATTAAACTCATTGAAAATATTAAGAGTGAAAACAAAAACTTGTGAAATATTTAGTAGTTGATTACATATTTAGAATTATTCTCTGTGAATATAGTTGAAAATAATATTTCAGCAAAATAAAATATACAGTTGTGAACCTAAATGAACAAAGTTTGTTGTCATTGGATGTTTTCCATATATAAATTGCACTACAGCGAAATGTTTACTCAGTTATTCTGTTTAGAAGTTGATATATGAATCCATAATTTTATACCTAATATTGGGTTAAGACTAATTGGGTTACAGACAGTTGTTAGGTTTAACAACTGTCTGTAAGTAGGGTTCCATATTTCTTGAACAATATACAATATCCATGTCGACCATAAAAAAATTATAAAGAAAATGAAATGTTTACCTTCAAATAAATAATTTTTTAATTAATTCACTATAGTCAAAATTAGGAATGAAATATCACACCCACTTAAAATACCAAATTTGTACTGGCATCTGTTCACACTACATTGAAACTGATGCAGGAAATGAAAACAAATGACTGTATTAACTACTGGATATCAGTTAATTATTTTCGAAATTGTCTCTAAGGGGGGGACACCACAAGTATCCAGTAATTAATTATTTAAGAAAATGTCTAACTGTTACTGAAATTATATAGATTTCTAGTTAATTATGCATGCAAAAATTGGGAAAACTGATATTCCATTAATTACTTATTTTAGAAAATGTCTTCCGCCACCTATTGACAACAAAACGTCAACATCAAAATATGCTGCCTAATGACAAACCCAAATTCCAAACTCTAGTCATTACCTATAATGCTACACTCGAAACTAAAGGCTCACCTCACATCACTGACAGATGGCATCACATCCCAGAATTCCACTCTGACAATTACCCAGAATTCTATGCTTGAACCAAAAGAAACCACATGATGTCATCGGCTACTGAGTTCAACAGACCATCATCAAGAACGCACCATAACCATCACTCAGAATTCCATACTCGAACAAATACCCAGAATCCACTTCTGCAAAGAAACCAAAATCAATAACGTCGCTTATTCTTATCTTATCTGTAACCATCATGCAGAATTCCATATATGAACTATTGCCCAGAATTCCACACTCGAACCAAAGACACAATGTGTCATCAGAGACAGATGAGTCCCCAGGGAAATTCCAAGGATTCCATACTCTAACCATCATCAACTTAATGACTTCAATTATCCTATCTCCAGCCACCAACCAGAATTCCATACTTCAACCATTATTCAGAATTCCATACTCGAACCAAAAGACACAACGGGACGTGACGTCACAGAGAGATCTGATCCTTATCTTTTCTATAACCATCACCCACAATTCTATACCCGAACCATTACTCAGAATCCCATATTCAAACCAAAGACATAACCTGTCATCAGAAATGGATGAGTCCCCAGGGAAATTATAAGGATTCCATATTCTAACTATCATCAGCTCATTGACATCGCTTATCTCTATCCACCACCCAGAATTCCATATGCGAAACAGTACCCAGAATTCCATATACTCGAACCAAAAGACACAACGTATACACAGAGAGAGAGAGAGAGAGATGTGATCCTTATCTATAACCATCACCTACAATTCCATACGTGAACCATTACCCAGAATTCCATACTAGAACCAAAAGAATGACGTTGCTTATCTAATCACCCAATGATGTCACTTCTCCTTATCTTATCTACATATTGATCTGGTTTAAAGTGACACCCATACTACTGTGCTTGAAGGCACAAAAATGGAGCAAAATGGATATTAAATTTTATTAATGATAAGTTTTGCTTGATAGGGTCATCAAAAAAATCCTGTGTTTATTAGTGTTTTTTCCTGCATCAGCGAAACACTCTAAACTGTATTTCTGAGCTTTATGTAGACAATATAAAAATATTCGCAAGGCTTTCATTCCCCATTCTTTATAAGCATTATCATTTTGGAAATCAGTAGGTAGCCTGTCTCCACTGCGTTTTATTTTGAAGACTTTAGTCTTCGATTCTAAGTTTGTCCAACGGTCCTAGTAGAAGAGACGAGAATACAGCAGGCAACTGCTGCTATCTCACATTCCTAATATTTATACACAAACGACATCCTAATATTATACTGTGTCTGTGTATTGTTCCAAAATTTCGGTCCACAAAAAAAGTTCCTTCAGTCACTGACTAAAATGAAAAAAATCTTTTTTTTTTTCGTCTAACGTCAATCGCAGAATGCGTCTCTTATATTCTAATAAGCATCTGATATAATTTTTAACGATCCACTCATGTACAGCGGACTACATTGGTACCGAAATACTGTGCTAAGTACCAGTAATTATGCAATACATTGTCATTTCATCATAAGTATAACGTCATCATCATATCACTAATTATGGTCTATACCCGTAATTAGTTTTGTTCCGAAGTATAATGTTATAAGCATATTACATTCTATAAGAATATAGAAATTCATTAATTCCATTGTGTTTGTTTATTACAGATTCTCGGGACCGTCCTTACATACACAATCATTCTTGTTCAGTCACTGAATGATACAAAGCAGCCCACAGTCACAATCTCATTTAACAACGTTACAAACTGCTCCTGCTGCAGTTATTCGGTTACGCAATTTCCGGGGTTATGAAAGCATATTTCTACCGGGAGAAAAAAGGAAGACTGACTTTAAATTACCAAATTAAACGATTTTTTTCCCCAGTAACGAATTCTGAAACCATGAAGAGGCGCAAAAGAATTACCCAGTATTCTTATTTTCCTCATTTTTAAGTTGTATTTAATATGGATTTTGTGATTTAATAAAAATTGTAATTTTAGGACTATGCTGCTTTTAATATCACACAATACTTTTTTATATATTTTTATTATTATTTTAAATTACTAAATGAAATGGATGATATGCGAAATTGTTCGATTGGCATCTAAAGAATTTCCCAGATGTCCAGGAGATTTTTCACCTATAGCTCCTTTTGTTCGATAACGTTTGTCAATCCAATGATTTTAGAACATACTCTAAGAGACAGACATATAGGGACCTGCTGAGTGGTGAAATAGGCTCAATATATATATAAATATATGTTAGAAGACTGATTTACTCGGTTGAAGTACATGTGTTTTTAGGATGAGATGACTGGGAAACCGAGATAAGATGTAAATACAAATTTTAATGGGACTACTAGTTTCGTCTTTAAGAGACTTCTTCAGGTGCAAAAAATAAAAGAAATGACCAACAAGAGTCATAAAGGACTTAACTCTAAACAGCGCAAAAATGTTAAGGTATACATTTCAAAGTTAATGCATTGACATTTGTGTATTTAAAATTCATTCTCTCTCTGACTTTATTGTTGGCTGTACACGTGCCCTCATAATCCGTGTACGCCAATAATGGATAGGAGCACATTGACAGACAAACAGGTTATAGCTTAGGTTGCTGTTGAGATGTATAGGAGTAAGGATGATTTCTTTAGATTCTACTATCTTTCTTTCTTTCTAGTTCATAGACATAACATACTGAAGTATCCTGTCGCCTACTAGATTTGGTCCAACTGTGATAACGGAAACGCGAACTAGTGCTCTGTCGAGCCATGTTTTCTTTTCCGCAAACTCTAATGGAGAGAGCAACACCAATCCAGTACTCTGGGCCATGTGTACTAATATTTTCCGTTGTTACGATGAAATAGAAAGAAAGACAGTAGAATCTAAAGAAATCATTCTTAATCCTATACAGCTCAACATCGTCCTACGTTATAACCTGTCTGACTGTCATTGTGCTGCTATCCAATATTGGTGTACACGAGATTGTGAGGGCACGTGCATACCCAACAATGAAGTTACAGAGAGAGAATGTTTTTAAATACTTAAAAATCAAAAATAATCATGGATTTTCATCCAAAATTAATGTTTCAGCATTCTGTATTGAATAGATAATGTTAATAATATAAGTTTTTAACTGTAGATATGTTAAACATTTCTTAATATTTATCATATTCAATGAATTCAGTGTTTGGTATAGTGAATTACTGTAGAGATCAAGAATGTAATAATAATGTTGTATATTTATGTAATTATGCCAAATAAGTTACGCTGTAACTTCGATATCAAAAAAATATTATTATTATTACTTATATGTAATGTATTGGTATGTGTAATGTAAATATGTATTGGCATTTGTACTTGTATTCCAATAAAATTATTATTATGACATATTAGTGTATAAAAACTCATTTATAAATTTACATAAGTTACAGTGGCACTTACGAAATTCCAGTTGAATTATAATTTAATTAGTTCAATTATAACTTGATATTTTATTCCAAAAGAGGTTTTTGTGTGGCTATCAAAATAACTACAGTATATTGCGTCAACAGCAAATACTTCCGTGTGAGTTGCCTGGATTACTGTCGAAGAAGCTAAGGCTCTCAATTCACCGGATTAGCTTTACGAGTATTTACAACCTCTAAATGAGCCCATCTAAATCATCTTTCAACTTAAAGCTTTTATGAAAAGCCTAATTGGTTTTTTATTTTCTCTGGAAAATGAACTTGAGTGTTCGGTTGGTCATTATCATTGTCCATTAGGTACTCGTTGCCAAATTCATAAGAAGCTATGTTTGTTCTGTCCGTCCGTTTCTACGCATATAACGACTGATCCGAATTAAAATATTTTAATATCCTATTTGTTCATGTTCATTAGACAAATTTCTCGCGCACGCTAAAATATACTGTATCAAAAAAAACAAAAAAACAATAGAAATGTTCGTATTCGAAAACAAATTTTCATATAAAAATGCGAACTAGTATGTACTTATAATTGAAAATGCTCTTTCAAAGCTTTTCAGTGTTCATTAAATGAGATTGCGTATTCTTCAGATTCTTAAACTAGATGTCTGCGCAAGTGGCACTTACACAACAGTGGACAAAGAGAGCACGCTCATTGCATTTCTGCTTCAACCAGGTTCTTTAGAAAGGAACGCAAAATTTCTTTCTCGAAAAATGAACTTTGATGTATATTGTATTAATACTTCCTTCATTAGGGTTGTCTTCGGCTCAAAAACTCCAATACGTTTTTTAATTATTGTATTTGATTTTCGATATTGGGATAGAATTGTTCACATTTCCGTCTTAGACGCAACAAAAATCTGTGAATTAACTGTTCTCATAAGATTTATGGTCTCCCCCCCCCCCTCCTGAAACTCTAAGTTTCGGTGAATAACGAACATACGTCTAACAGAAAATATACTTCCTTATAGCCTTCAGATTCAGAACTTAACTAGTCACCATAACAATATAACAATTTATATGTGAAATAAGAGATTTCTTTTGTGTATTTATAAGATGAGGAATTAGCTGTATATAATTTATTGTGAACATTAAACTACTACGGCTAATTCCTCATAAGAAGAGGAATTAGCCGTATATATTCAGTTTGTTGAAAAACTAAATAGTGTCTCTTCTTGAAAACATAAAGTGTTTTCATAAATCCCTTCTTTTCGGGATTCTTACTCCTATTAACAGAATGTAAGTTTGTACAACGCAATATTTTCCTTTCGGTTGAAAATACCTGGATTTATATCCAGATATTTTCAACCGAAAATCCAGATGAAAAAATGTTTTGAGCATGCAATAGACCTGCATATGTGATTTATAGAATTTAAGTAAGCATTTGACAGTCTAAACAGAGTCTATAAAAGGCGATGAAAGAATTAGAAAACCACTAAAATTAATTAGATTAGTAATGATGACGATGAAAGAAAAAGATAATAAATTTAGTACCCCTTTGAATTTAATAAAGGTGTAAAACAAGGATATGCACTATCAACAACATTATTTATTATAATTTTACATTATGCAATTAAAGATTTAGATCAAAGAGGGACAATTTTTAATAAATCAAGTCAATTATGTGCTTATGCCTATGATATAGTCATCGTGTCAAGGAATAAGAAACAGTTAATTGAAGTGCATAATAAACTGGAAAGAAAAACTAATGATAGAAGATTATTACAGATTAATGTAAATGAAACTAAATATATGGTGATGTCAACTGCAGAAATAAGACGAAAACCACAGAATCTACAAGTTGGACAGAAAGTGTTTGAAGGAGTGGCCAGATTTAAGTATCTAGGAGATATTGCTGAGAATGATAACGATCAACCATAGGAATTAAAGAACGTATTCAAACTGTAATAAAGCATATTATGCAAATATGAACTTGGTCAAAAGCAAGGTAATAAGCAGAAATACTAAAATACTTATAAAACGCTCATTAAACCCGTGGTTACATATGGAAGCGAAGCATGGACTATTAGTGAAAAAGACCAAGAAAATTTGAAGAAATTTGAAGGATACGGTACAACAAAGAAATTAGTCAGATACTAAAGAAGAAGATACTGTTAGGTTCACAAAGCACAAAGATTGCAATGGTTAGGTCATGTAGAGATAATGGAAGACTTCCGTATGCCTAGACGAGTAGTGAGAGAAGAGATATATGCAACAAGGAAAAAAGAAAGACCGAGCTTAAGGTGGATTGATAATGTAATCCAAGACCTGACTACTATGAAAGTGAAAGGATGGAAAAGACTGGTCAAGGATAGAAGATCGTGGAGACAGGTTGTACAGGACGCTAAGACTCACAACGGTCTGTAACGCTGGATGGGATATATAAATCTTCAACCTGTCCTCGTAAGGTTCATTCCATAAACCTGTTACCATTTTCCAGATCTGCTCCCACCACTAGTCAAAATGGGTTCTTATCAAGGCTCAGTAAAGAGGAATAATAACCTGCTTGTTTCTGGTCGTCAAAATATTCTTCAGTAACCAGCTAATCCGATGAGCTGCTTAGCTACTTTTACTACGTGGCCACTAAACTTTAATTCCCTATACTCCCAAATCTCTGGTTTCTTCAATTTACTAGAGTACAGTTCGCCCAATTTGGTACACAACTGGTAATCTTTTCACCCCAAAATGCATAACCTTACACTTTGCCGCATTAAACTGACATCTATTCCCATTTGTCCAACTGCCAGTCTACATTGCCCAACCGCCATCTATCCGAATCATCCTACAAAAGTTTAACATCGTCTGGATTAACTATTTCTCAACCCGACTTTCCATCATCGACAAACCGCTGAAATTCCTCTACGTCCTTTCTTATATCGTTAATGTGTGAAAAATTAAATAGTAGCGGTCTAAGAACAGAACCCTGCACCATGCCATTAGTCACAGGCCGTCTTTTGTACGCTACTCCAAAAACTATTCCAATAAACTATTCACTAATATCTTTCCATCAACCATCATCTTATTCACCTCACTAACTCTATATCCATCGCCTTGTGCTGCAGTTTACTAATTATAATTCCATCTGGTATCCTGTCAAAGGCCTTTACAAAGTTCAGCAGTGTAAACCCATTACCTTTATCCAACACAGCTGTCACTGCATTATAAGACGTAAGCAAGTCACTGAGGCATGACTTACCCTTAACAAAACCATGTTGCTCCCCATACAGTATCCCATTTCCATCTATCTATTCCGGTATGAAGGACATGTTCCTGATTTAGCGACCGGGAAAGGCAGAATACCGCAGAATGTGAGACAAATCAATGCAGATTTGTTTAGTTTAGCTGTAGGAAATGTCATTGACAGAATGCAGTTGTTAAAACATCTGAAAAGATGACATATTGAACCACATCTGTGAGTTACACGAACACGAAAATTTATTGATGTGTATCTTCTAGCCATTACTGTTTATTTAATCTCAAACGACGCGCTTACAGCGCCAAATGTTCGTTGGTTGCAGAAGTTTGTACTTCTATTTTTTATATTCTTTTATCTTGGTGTACTTATACCAAGTTTCGTTGACTGTCCGATACATTTTTCGATAGAGAGCTCTCAACACCTCCTCTTTAATTATGGCCACCCTATATCTTTATATAAGGATTTTTTCATCCGAAAGCAACATAATGAATCTCATATGGTAGTGGCAAAGTTTTTCTCACAGAAATCCGTATTTCACTTCCCAAAATATAGGCATACGTGACATACTAGACTCACATCTATAGTTGCTTCTTAACAATTTTTAAAGATAGGAATGTAAATGATGTTAGTTGACCTACCTAAACATAAAGAAAAACGACTCCTGGAGTTGGTTATCAGCGCAGTTAGAGCAACGGGAGAACTTTTTTCCCAAGTACAAAAAATAAGTCACAGAGAAACGAAAACGTCTTTTATAAAATAACGGTTCAAAATTTATATAATTATGAAATTTATTTTTGCCGTTGAAGTCACTTTTCAAGAAGCAAATAAGAACATGTTCACGAAGAAAAATGATAAAAATAAATAGGAGATAATCTGGAGGGGTGATGAAGAGAGAAATAGAACTGAGTGACTAGTAAAAAGAGATCTGAGTATCGAATAAATTCAGTATGTGCGGCAAACAATCGGTAATGCGAAATCCACGATAATTTACATCACGTTAAATCTTCAGAACTTAAACACTTAGCACGTTTTGAAAAAGTGAATTTAATTATTTTTTTAGGCAGTAAACTATTTTAACTCTACGGAGATAGAACGCTCTTAACATACATTTAAACATTCCAAAAGCCATCGGTTAAAGTCTGTTATTACGTACTCAGATTAAAGTTAAGTAATAAAAAACCTTGTTTTATACCCCAATACAGTATTATTTCAACATATTTAAGACTTCTATTAAGAAAAGTAAAGATTTCCCATTGGATGAAGAACATAACTTCATCTAAAGACACTAAGAAACTATAATAGGATAAACTGCGCTATGGAGCAGATGTACACATAAAGAAAGAAACGCTTTTGTTATATTTGGGATTTTGAAGCTGATGAAGAGTAGAAACTAGATTTCATCAGATTGCGGTAGAAATTTCGACATTAATCACCTTTTTATTTAAATATGTGAATGCAATTAATTTTTTTAAGTTGAAGATTATTTTAAACTCTACTTAGAGAACACACACCGGCATCATAGACGTAAACATTCTGAGCGAGTAACAGCTGGTCTTTGTGTTCACCACAAATAATAGAAAGTGACGTATTACAAAAAATGATAATTTGACGATGCTGTAACATTTACTTGTCTTCATATCTCATATGCCAGTTAGGCGACACATTAAAGAGATTAGACGTATGGAAGGCGACTCCACCCAAAGTAAATTTCCTACATTGTTCGTGAAGAACAACACTTCGTTACTACCTTTACTATCTCCTTCCCTCACAGAGTAAGTAGTAAAGAGAGAGAAGGAAACTGTTCAACAAGAAGTTCGTAATTTTAAATAGAAGCCTATCTGAAGATTTGCAACAAAAGGAGTTTATTTCTTCTTCTCAGCAATAAATGGATCTTAAGAGTGAAAACTTTTATACAGGATTTCGTCTTCTTGCTTGTTTTTATACTTTATTTGGAATGAGTTTCTTGAAAGGTTTGTATAGATCCAAAGTACTTGATTCAAACATCGGCGTTCGTTTCTGTAGCGCTCAAACTGTCTACTGTTTGATTTTCGGCATTACTGTTACTGTACAAGTTTCAATGTATCTTTTTTTGGTATACAAATATCAGAATCCAAGATCAAGATATATACACTGCGTTACTTTTCTCAACGTTCTGATTTGGAACATATTCGTGCGTCTCTTCATGTATTTTAAGGGAAATCAGATGTTATCTCTGCTATACAAATACTGCAAACTTGAAACTAATTTGGTTGTTAAACGAACCAAACCATACAGATTAAAATTTATTGGTACAGTGATCATTTCTGCAAACTTTTTGCTGTTCCCATGGTCACTTTTGGCTTCCTTCTTCTCAATAGTTTATGAAATGGAATTTCCATTCGGTCCAAGGCAGTCTACAAGTATTCAGTACGTGCCAATCCTTATAATAACTGGAATTATCTGTTTCGTAATCTTTATCCCAATAGTCGTATTTTTCTCTTGGATTTCCTATTTTGCCGATTTCTTGAGGTATTCTTTTAACGTTGTAAATACCGTATTAAAAGAGATCAAACAAAATATTTCCTTTAGAAATATTGAGAAACTGGAAGAGATTCGGATGATTTACATGAACTGTTGTTTCGTTGTCAAGGAAACCAACAATTTATTTTCTTTGCCTTTGTTTTTTAATTTTGCCTCAAACACCGCTGAATGCTGCATTTTTGGATTTATTTTGCTTCACCCAGAAGTATCTTTATGTTACAAAATCTTGTCCGGCATTTTTATTATGTATGGATATTTGATAATGTTGTTTATTGCTCGCTATTTGCAAAAAGTAGCAGATGAGGTAAGTGCCTATTAAATATTTCTCTAATTTTCTTTCTAGTTTAGTTTTCTATTCTAAAATCGACTTGCTATTGCGAAGGCTGTTTTTTCTTATAATCTTTATTGTCTTCTTATGTAATGTACTGACTAAACAGGGATGTTGGACGTTTATTATTATACTTTCAGCATTATAAGGCAGAAGTAACTGTTCTTTTTATTCTACTCATACAATGAGAGGAAGCTCAGTAACACTTAATAATCGTTAGAAAATTTCACGTAGAGAATAAATTGTTATTACATGTCGAATGCATGTAACATATGTATTTATTGAACAGTAATCTATCTATATATTTAACAGTAGCAAAGAAGATTGAAAAATTTTCATCACTATGTGTCTTAAGTAAGAAACCTCGGATAACTGAGAAGCGGAAGAAGGCCATGTTCTCAGATAATAGTCATTTCTCTGTCCCAGGAGAGCGATTACCCTATTTTTGCAAATCAGCAGCTGACAATACTTCTCCTGCCCACTTTCAACAAGCTTCTAAACACCCAGCTAAAAAGATGTTTTGGGATTGTTTTACACATGACGGTCCAGGATCACCTGTTGTACCTGTTGATGATGTGATGTAAAGTGATCGGTGCATAAAAATATTAAAAAAAAGAGTGGTTCCACAGATCCGGAAGGAAAAAGAACTCATCTTCAAGAGGATCTCGCTTCTTGCCACACTTTAAAAAAAGTTCTCAATAATCACGAGATCCAGTTGCTTCAGTGGATAGGTAAATTAACTCTTCTGACATTAACTGAATTGAAAATGTGTGGGCCATAGCAAAAAAGAGACTTGGAAAATTAAATTGTGATACAAAGGATTACTCACTTAAATCCATTAAAAAAGTATGGTTTCGAGATACAGAAATAAGAAAAATGTGTTCTACGTTGGTAGAGTTCATGTTTAAACGAATTAATGAACTTATTAAGAACAAAGGAGCACATACAAATTATTAGATAAAGTTGGAGTTTAATTTTTGTACTCATTTTCTTGAGAAATTAAGATTTTCCTTTAAAATGTGAGTATTCGAATTAATTTTTTCGCTACTGTATGTTACTTTTTAATAGTATATTTACATTTAATAAAATTGTACATATATTTACACTTACATTTACGTATATTTATTTTCGTATATATTTTGCTTTTCTTACAAAATTCTGTCATAATTAACGCGTTACAGTGCAACAAGGCGAATCTAAGCGATCAAATGATCCATCCAAGATTTCATATACAGTGTATATATATATATATGAAATACAGAATCTCATATAGCTACCCACCCAACCGTATGCCTGAGGGAATAGGATAGGACACACACACACACACACACACACACACACACACACACACACACACACACACACACACACACACACACACACACACACACACACACACACACACACACACACACACACACACACACACACACACACACACACACACACACACACACACACACACACATTTAGTAAACAGTAGCTTTTCTTTAGCATTATTTGATTTATTTTATAAAAACCTAATAATTATTATGCTCTGTAGTAGTGATCTATGTTTTTGTGAAAGAGAATATTTATTTATTAATAATAAATATATGCATTTATATTAAGCCAGCCACTACTCTGAACTTTATTAGTACTTATCTCGATAAAAGTGAACAAAGTTTCAGCGTCATTTATGGCTCCAAGAAATAGTCTTGATACTCTCTTAAACGGTGCTTTCGATTTCTCATTTCTGAGGTCTCCGTCAAGAGAGTTAAAGATTCTTGGTGCCAGGAATGTGAAATGGCGCTGCAGGATGCTATTTGTTTTCGTTTGAGGTACCCCGAAAAGTAGATGATCTTGCCTGAGAGCACTAGGTTGTTATTGAGGCTAATTCAGTGTTTTCTTCAACATTCTGTTATTCAGAGTGTGTAATTAGACAAGGATATTTTTGTATGCACTCCCCCCCCCCTCTCAGCTACAAATTCCATACCAAATTCTTGAATATATCATAAATTTATGTGATACTGTACGTTTAATGTTTTGCATTTTGTACAATGCCGACCTTTGTAACTGCTTGGATGTTGCTTTTCCATTTTAGATTATGATCCATGTGTATGCCCAGATACTGCTGAGTATGAACCCTCTGACTAGTTTCGCAACTGCAGTCACCTCTTGGCTCGCAGGAGGTGGTATGATATTAAATGGCTAGGTTGCTTCTCTACCCTTCAACTCAAAGTGCATAAATTTAGTCTTCTGACTGTTCATTTTGATTAAGTTTTCACACTGAACCATATATGCAAGCTTAATGAATCAGAATCCATGTTGCGATTTAGGGTTAGCATGTCGCTTGCTGAGAAAACTATTGCCAGCAACGTTGGTTCAATAACACCGAAAAGTATATAGAGAAGAAATCAAATAGGTCCTAAAAGTGACTCTTGAGGAACTCCAATTTTGATTTGGTATTCGCTTAAGGTGCCATTTGTTTGAATTGTTTGCCACCAGTTTTCTAAATTAGTTTGAACCCATAAGTGATATTTCTCTCTAATTCCTACGGTGTGCATTTTTTTTAATAGAAAAGCATGATCGACAGAGTCAAATACCTTCTATACGTCTATGAAGACAGCTGCTGTTTTTTTTTAACTGTTGGCAATGGTTATATATGAGCTCAGAAAATTTTAGGCAAGCTTTTTCGGTTAATGTGTTCATTTCGTTTACTGTAATTTTTCAATTTGTGTACAGTAACCGGAGAATATTTTCTGTTTGCTCTTCTTACTCAGAAGTGAATCCAATAATCTCCATTGCTTTCTTGGATCGTTGTCACATTTCGTGAATTCAGTATGGAAAAATGCTGCCGTTGACTTTTTAATTCTGTTCTTCACAAGCTTTTTAAATGTTCTATATACTCTCTCTCTCTCTCTCTCTCTCGATCTCTGCATTTCCTACATTATTTTTGTTTCCTGTATAGCATTAATTTTTTGTTTATTAAATTAATTAAATCTTTAATTATTCATGTTTTTTCCCATTTTCTCCTCTAGGGTCTATATTGTGTAGGTGAAGGCATTTTCGAAAGTACTCATATGAAATTTCGCTGAGTTACAAAAATGGATTTTATTAAAATGAAGATAGTCGTATATTGAAAAGATTTTTAAATCCAGTGGAGGATCTCAGTACATTTCTTTCGAGAATCAAAAATTTGTTCACATGAAAAAAAAAAAAATAAAATAAAAAATAAGAAGTATCTTAGGAAAGTGATTCATACAAAAATGAATGAAGATTATAAAAATACTGCAAAGTTTTTAGAATAAAATACTATTTTATGTCTTTCTCAGAAATTCTAGAACGCGCAGTTTTTTACTATATTATAGAAGTTTTTTCTAAGTTCCTCTGTACGTGCTAACTATGAATTCGGATTTTACTATTTAGGCCGAAGAAACGTCTTTCATTTTAAAAGGGTTTCCTATTGGAGCTCTTTCATTCAAAGAACAGAATAGTGTAAGTATGTAAAAATATGCATTTAAGTTATCAAGATTTTGATTATTAAAACACTTAAGTCTAAACATTTATTATCACCAATCAGGTAATTTGTTCTCCAAACAACGTACCTTTACGTGTAGTTTAACTTCTGATTCTCTGGTTGTTCAAAATCTGAATAGGTGAAAATTTTCACCTATTCAGATTTTGAATATGATAAAATTTATGTGAATGTAATAGCGAAGTTACTGTATCAGTAATTTCGCTATTACATACCACAAATTCAGGCTTTGCAGATTGTCGAATCTTGCAATAATGTGTTGAACAACATTATTTCTTTGCTTCAGGCTATTCGATGATCTTCACAACGATACTGATGTGATGTGCAGAGTTAGACAATAGAAAACTCTATACTTGTTTATGTTTTAGATCATGGTGTTCCTGGCAACTTGTCAAGATGATAAACCGACTTTTTCGGGATGGGGGTTCTTCAATGTGGACCTGGCACTCATGACTTCCGTGAGTATTTTTATAGAGTCAGTGACAATATACAGATTTTTATATAATAATGCGTTATATAAAAAGTACGAGTATATAAACACATGCAATACATTTATACAATATTCCTGAAACCTATCAGACATTGCTTGCTGTCTACGGATTTTGTTGCTATTCTGTTCCACACCATCCAAACCAAATTTTGTCTTGAATCAACTCAGATTGTATGAGTTAACGTCACATTTTTCAAAGTTTTTGTTAAATGTCACTCACGCATTTCGATATTTTAATCTAAATCTATCTATTTTAACTTTTCTATAGAATGCTAGCCATGTTGATAAAACATTGGAACTGCATGTGTATATATGCACGCGCGCACGCACGCACGCACGCACACACACACACACACACACACACACACACACACACACACACACACACACACACACACACACACACACACACACACACACACACACACACACACACACACACACACACACACACACACACACACACACACACACACACACACACACACACACACACACACACACACACAGTATACAGCTGAATATATTTGTTTATTTATTTTGATGACACCTTCTACTTCCACATTGAAAGGATGAAAATTATAGTATATTAGTACCATAGGTGGATTAAGATTTTTTTTTTATTTTTCATCTATTTACTTTTATATAATCTGGAAACTGCTCTATTATGACCAAACATCACGCATTTTCATGCCTCGTCGGGCCTTACATCGTGCAACGAACTTTATCTGTCACCTATAAAAATTCACAAAGATTTAAACCCTCGACGAGATTTTCATCGGAATCTGGTTGGTTGTAGAGCGTGTATGCACAAAAATAGACAAAGATGTATTTGAATATAAACTTTTTAAAATAATATTTTAATGGGAACTTAAAAGATACATATCTTTTAAGTTTGAGTAAAGCATATCTTCATTAGCAGTACCATTTCTATATTAGCATCCCACTCCGATCTGATGATTCGTAAAAATGTATAAATATTATAAAATAAATATTCTGAAACTTTTCATTCCCGAAAGGACCGCATAGCGTTCTTTCAGCAAAAACATTTAGAAGTCAGCAGGCAGCCTGCCTCCGTCTTTCCCTGTTACAGTAGACTTGCATATACTTGTTTTGGCAAAGTGCTAGGTTGATGACACGACAATTCAATAGATTAGTGCCGCATCTTTCATTCCCAATCAGTACTATATTATATATGTGTAAATCATGCGCTCTGATCTGAATTTTCTGAGTTGTTGTATTAAAAAGACGTTTAGCCTCCCTCCCTGGGAGAAACCGACTGTAGAAAAAGCATAGAAAATAAGTTTATTCGATTACTAAAACGAAACCTTTCTTCTGTCGATCTAACGTCATAATCGAACTTGCTATGATTATATACTAATTAACATCCATTATAAATTTATCTGATTCATCATGGACAAAGAACTAGAAAGGTGGGCAAATACTAATTAATTCCATTGTGTTTGTCTATTGCAGATTCTGGGGACTGTCATTACATACACGATTATTCTTGTTCAGTCATTGAATAATGCAAACAGCCCACCATCACAGTCTCATTTGAAAGTATGACGAACTACTCCTGCAATTTTTCGGTTGCTTAACTTCTGGAGTCTGGAAGTTTCTATAGAAAGAAAAAGCTTAGTGAGCTCTTATAATTCGATACACACATTGCAAGTAGTGCTTCAGGAAAAAATTCTGAACACATGAAGAGCTGCACAGCAACTCCTGAGTATCTTTGCCATATTTTGTTTCCGAAATTTTGATTTGTGTTTAATATGCATTTTTATTTGTTAATAAAAAGACATCTAATTCTATGATTATGTGCTGCTTTTATAACACACAAATTTTCTTCCTGTTATAACCACATATATATTCGTTTTTTATTAAATCATTAACGGAAATTAATGATATATGAACATTTTCTCTTACTATTCAGAATAACGATCTAATCAGAATGACTACCGCTAGATACTACTACTACTACTGCTACTAGCGAACCACTAGTTATTTCTAATTCCTTCGTTCGTTTCCTTAGAAAAGTATTACATTCCGGCATGGTTAATATGGGAATCACATTATTAAATAGTATTCACATTAAGCATTATTGTTATTATTTTTATTGGCATTCTGCCAGAGAGTTAGTCCAAGTAGAATAACACACAATATAACTTCAAGAATTAACACCATTAATCCCATTAATACATAATATAATATAATATAATATTAACCATTACCATTAATACTATTAATACAGTTTTAACATCCAATGAGTGCAAATTCGGTGTCGATTTTGTTTGTGACGGGAAAGCTGAGCGCCAAGAGGGGAATTAATCCTACGGACATAATCTGAAGGCAACTAACACATTTGTTGATAATAAACTGGACTCATACCTTTCAACTTATCAACTTAAAACCCTCATTAAAAGTTCTTCATGTTCTATTTCAAACCGAGAGACAAATATCGCGATCACTTTAACGCGCTCATTATCTTTAATATTTCTTGGATGTATGCCACTAGCGTGAGGATTTCTTATTGCGCGCGCACGTATACACACAAACAAATTGTAATATTTGTTTTAAGCAAAAATTTTTTCTGCGCAAGTTCATTTTTTTTTTTTTTTTTTTTTTGAAAGCGAAGCCTGAGTCTTAGGACAGACTGTACTAGGTTTAAATATATTCATTATTCACTATATCCACATTATGAAGGAAATGGCATTGAACGAAAGCTTAGCCCTTTATTTTATGGAGAGGATGTTTATATTCCTAAAGAAACTGAGTGAACTTCTTTAGGATTGCTTGAATAAAATCAATATCCGCGCTACAAAACAAAACAACAACAACAACAAAAAAAAAACAGGTATGAAAATTGGTAATCAAACAGCAATACTATAAAATAGGCATGAGATTTTTAATGTAGAACCTGTTGAACAACAAAATACACAATAAAGATTTAATTATTATGCGAAATTAAGAGTTGGCAAATTAAATATGGAAATGCACAATTCTATAACAAACTATAATTTTGGGGAATAAGTTGAATAACTTTCTTTGGAACAGTAGAGAAATTAGCTAAAACACTAGTCAGCAAACAAGACTGTATTTACACCAATATAAACGTATAGGTCTCAGAGTTAATTGAGTTAGAAATAAAACATTTGCTCAAAGGCAACAAATATAAGAATTCTACCGAAAAACTAGGGAATAAATAGATGGCACGAATGGCATGAATTTGACATCTAGGCATTTTGGAATCGGTGAAAAAGTTAATCTTTGAACACTTAGAATTTCGCCAGAAAGATTAGCAACAGTTTTATTCAGATTTATGTGAAAAGATATAAAAAGTATTTATCGGTGGGTGTGCAATGCTATCATAGAATCCTGTATCATAGTACCCTTGAGGGCATATATTTCAGGAAATAAAGTGGAATGCAATCAGTTTGTAAAAATTCTTAATTAATGTTACTTATATAATTACGATATATTTATTAAATTATTTCCACAGAATCGTTTGGTAACAAGTCTGTTATAAATTTTAATGAAACATACTTTGCGCTTTTACTTAGTAAACAAATGAATATAATTAATTAGTAGCCTGAGTTAGGCAATTCATATAAAGTGAAATAACATCAAAAATTACACAAAATATTAGTTAATTCATGCTACGTGACTATTTTTCATTCTGATAAAACACCAGGAAAATGATTAAACGAGAAATAAAAATAGAAAAAATCGAATCTGCAGATGCGATTATTGCTAAACTGGATTCTTATCTGCATAATGAGTTTCCTTAATTTCGTAATTTCAAATATATTTTCTACAAAATAACACTTTAGTCAAATATTTTCCGAAAGAAATATATGCATAAACACATTGCCCTACCAAATATCATACTTTGTAATTTCTAGTAGAAAATTGTCGGTATTATGTTTAACTACTGCACTGAAGCATTATAAGTTTCAGTAATAAATAAACCCATCTTGATTGCTGCATAATTCTGCGTTTCGATTCATTCTAAGATGCTTTTTACGTGTTGTTGCATGGCCACATATATTTCACTTTACTCATTTTATTACATCCACATGAAGCGGTGTCTTCTCGATGTTGCAGCAATTTATTTGACAAAAACACACAGCTTGGATTACTCCTTAAGACATAATTTTTCCTAGTAAGAATCATTTATGTGTGAATCCATTTCGGCTGACACACTGAATTTAAACTGTGGTCTGCTCTGGTCTCATGATGCATATTTGCCTAGCATGGTTGTTACAAATGGGCGTGATAAATGCTCATTTTCCAAATATGAAATGATCATTTTCATCACCCTTGTTAATTGCTTCCTGAAGTAATTTAAAAAGATGCATGTTTGGTCTCTTATAGCAGAGGTTTCTCGGATTATCTAACATTTACTCCATCCATAATACTAATGTGGTTTAGGTTTGTCGAACCTACACAGTATGTAGTATAATTAATAGCAAAAGCTTTGAAGTGGAAACTGATAACTTCCAATTTGTTTCACGAATTGTTTCCTTCGAGGTGTTTGACAATAATGAAAGAGGAAACGTCAAAGGCAGTCTTAAAGGAACCATCATTAAGCATCTTTTTCAAGAAGAAATTAAAGACTGGTAGAAAATATCAAAATCGGTGAATCGATCGAAGTATAATGGTTAATCCTTTGTAATATATTAAGACAGGCAGCATTTGAACGCTTAATAAAAAAAGCAGAGAATGGGTCGTAAAAGAGGCCTTGGACAGTAAGATGAGAGGCTGTTTCTACGATAAAAGAAATGCTTTCAGCAAGTATTTATCAACAGGATCAAATGAAGATAAACCTGAATGTAATAGAAAAACTATTGTTAAGGAAGAAGTGAAGAAAAAACACAGAGAAAGCTAGAATAACATCTAATTGAGAGAGAGAGAGAGAGAGAGAGAGAAAATTATCAAATAAGTTATATAATTTTAAATAGTTTGAATCAAGAAAAAAGAGGGGATGCAGGAAACTTGTGCATTTCCTGCAGGAAATGCAGGAAAATTGTGATTGAAAAAACTGCAAGCCTACATTATTTTTATATTTTATAGTCACATAATACGAAGGAATTGCAATTATCGCAATCCAAATTACTCTGGTAGAATGCATTTCTATACAGAAGCTAACGTCGAAAACAATAAATTACTTGGAGAAGATTGTATTATCATGGTACTGTTCAAATATTCTGATGAAGCTCTTCTATCCAGCCTTTCGGATTTTATGAAGAAATTGGGAAGAACCACCAGAATCCTGACAGAACACATACTTATTTCAGCTTAAAAATACTTCTCACAGTGGCTACAAATTATATGCAAAAATTATATTAAAACTGGAGAATCATTACAGTGACAGGTAAAAATATAATTGAGGAACAAAATATTCCACAAGGAAAGGTCCTTACTTTTCTTTGAAATTTATTGAAAAACAGCACAAAGAATGCAATAAACGAAAACATGTAGCATTGTACAAGGGTGGGCTGACATGTTCTCGGCCTCGACCATAGATAGCAAAACTATCAACAAGATTTATTTTTCTAAGTTGGCTCATCCGTCATAAACATTGATGTGAAATTGCAAGTTATTCTATTTAGTAGATTGTTTTATACAACTGTCTAAGCAAAAGTGTTGTCTGTATTCCTTGAAATGGATAAAATTGAATATCGTGCGGTTATACAATTCTTTGTAAAAGAAGGTCTAACGCCAAAAGAAATTCATTCGAAGTTCATAAAAGTTTATGGGCACTCTTCTCCTTCGATTTCAACAATTGAGAAATGAGCTGCCGAGTTTAAACTTGGCCGTACCAGCCTTAAAGATGATCCACGTGAAGGACGTCCAAAAAGTGTAACAACACCAGAAATTATTGATAAAATGCACAATATGATGGATGACCGGTGAGTCAAAGTGCGTGAAATTGCTGAGACTATAGGCATTACAAAAGAACGTGTAGGATACATTTTGCATGAATAATTGCAAATGAAATAGCTTTGCGTATGATGGGTGCCCCGCTTGCTCACAGCAAATCAAAAACGCACTCGCATTAAATCTCCGAACAGTTCTAGGAGCGTTTTAACAAGAATAAAACTGATTTTGTGCGTCAATTTATTACTATGGATGTGACTTGGATTCACCATTTCCCACCAGCATCCAAACAGCAGTCAAAACAGTGGACAATAGCTGGTTGTTCAGCGCAAAAGAAGAAACATTCGGTTCCATCAGCAGGAAAGGTCATGTCATCGGTGTTTTGGGATGATAAAGGCATTTTTTTATCAATTATCTTGAAAAGAGCAAAACAATAACCAGGGAGTATTATTCCAATTGCAATATTATCTCTTAACAAGACTAGACGAAATACTTCGTGAGAAAAGACCCGGGTTGCAGAAGAAAAATATAATCGTTCATCAGGACAATGCACCTGCACACAAGGATGTTTTAGCAATCGGAAAATTAAGGGATCTGCACTATGAATTGTTGGAACATACACCTTATTCCCCAGATTTAGCTCCCTCTGATTTCAGTCTCTCCCCAAAACTAACACTCTTCCTTGCTGGTTAGCGTTTTTATTCGAATCAAGAGGTGATAGCAGCTGTAGAGTGGTATTTTTGCAGATCTTACTAAAAACCGCTACAGGGAAGGGATAGTGGCACTGCAGCATCGCTGGAAGAAATGCATTATTCTTAAAAGAGATTATGTTGAAAAATAAAAATAATTTTGAAATCATAAATTCGTTTTTTCATTTTTAGGCCGGGAACTTTTCAGACCACCCGCGTATAGATTATATGAAAGCTTTTGATTGCGTGAACAGAAATCAACTTTTAAAATAATCACTGACAATGAAACATTAAACTAAAATAGTGACAATCCGCAAACGTAATACACATAAACTCATTGCAGCCAAATTTGGAACTCAAATATCAAGTTCGAAACTGATAAATTGAAAGTTGTCAGAAGTGGCACCAGAAAGCTGTCCTTTATCACCACTGTTCTTTAATATAATATAATATATCAATGCCGACATCAGACATTGGAGACGACAGTTCATGGAAATATCCGGTTACGAAGTGACAGAAATACTTACACGTTATTATATGAAGATAATCTGATCCTGGCTGGCCAATAATGAAGAGGAATTGCAGTTTTCACTGCACCTTTTAAATCTTATTACTGAAAACTTTAGTGTGAATATATCAACTATAAAAACCAAAATTATGTTGTTTGCAAGGAAAGTAATTAATCTGAAGTAACATATGCGTTGAAAATACAATTATTGAAGAAATCAACTGCATTAAACTTCTTAGTTTTAGTCTAACGAACTCAAAAATACAACTGAACAGTTAGAATAATGAATTAAGTTTTAATTCAGTAAAGTACAGAGCTATTCCAATATGAAAACAATATCAAGACTGATACTTGTTTATGAGAGTGTAGCCTATACTCTCAGAAAACAAGATAAAAACTGCTTACATCATTTGAACTGGAATTTATGAGAACATCAGGATATACGTTATTAGATCGGATAAAAAAGAACAAGATATAATAGAAAACTAAATTCAGCAGCATAGAGAAAATGGTTACAGCATGTAAACAGAATGGGTTGTGTAACCACTTAAGATCCATCAAACTTCTCATTGGCATTTGCCCAGAAATGAGTGATGTATGTGAGTAGATCTCCTGTTGATCGACCAAGAAGGAATCCATAGTCATCATCATCATCACGAACCATGGGCTCACTGCTCGTTGGTGTCCGATGCCTCTTTCACTATCTTCTTCCACCTTTCTTCCAGTGCACAGTGTCGCAGTTTCTGTCCACACCAGTCCTTTATATCGTCTATCCATTCTCTGCATTGTCTACCTCTTCTGTTTAAACCATCCAAAATACCAAACATAAATGTCTTTATCTTCCGGTCCTCACTCATTCTACAAATGTGTCCAAATAATTGCAGCTTCCGTTTTACAATATTTTGCATTAGATTCTTGGTGGTATCTTCCGATAGAGCTCATCATTTGTGATTTTCTGTACCTTCCTATTCTTAGAATCTTCCTGTAACAAATTCTTTCAAATGCCAAAATTCTTTTTCTTAATTCCTTATTTATTACCCATGTTTCAGATCCACACAGTACCCCGCTAAAGATGCATGTTTCTAGTACATGTCAACAAATCTGAAGGCTATGGGAAAAGTCAAGATTTGTTCTTCCCTTTGCTATCCTGGTCTTTATTTCATTTTTACATTTCAAATCACATGTCATTTTACTTACCAAATATGTGAATTGTTTTACAGTTTCTGTATGAATTCCATTCACTTGTATATTTTCTTTCATGTTCTTCTTACCAAATACCATTGTCTTTGTTTTTCCAAGTTCATAGCAAGTCCAAATTTCTTCCCTTCCTCATTTAACACTTTCAATGTTTCTTGTAGTTCTCGTTTGTCTTCTTCCATTATAACAATGTCATCTGCAAATCTCAGATTGTTAATTCTCATCCCATGTACTGACATTCCTTTTGCAACTTCCTTCAATTTATCCATTGTCCTTTCTAAATGTGCAATGAAAATGCTTGGTGATATTGTCTTCCCTTCCTGTCTAGTACCTCTGCTTGTTCTAAACCATTTCCCCAAATCATCACCTATTCTAACTGCTGCAATTACATTCTGATAAACATCTTTTAATATAGCTATTAGTTTTTTTTATCAATTCTATAGGATTCCAAAACTGCTAATGTCACTTTCTGGTCAACACGGTCGGTCAAATCCTTTCTGAAAATCAACAAACAAGTATTTATGTTTCTGTTTGCTCTGCTAGCTTTCTCTGCTATTAACCTCATTGTCAAAATCTATTGAATTGTAGTTTCAGCCGTCCTATTTCTTTTTTTCTACCTCTTCTGTTAAAATGTCCATATCATGCTCGTTACCTGGTGGTGATATCTGTTTCGATTCTTTAGTCAGTTTCCTAACGCTATCTTAACCTAGTTTTTCTTCATATAACTCACTACACTTTGTCCCCAGCTGTTTATTGATTAATAAATTCATAAATATTTAATAAATTAAATAAATATAAATAAATTTATAAATTTATAAATATTTAATAAATTAAATAAATATAAATAAATTTATAAATTTATAAATATTGATTAATAAATTCTTTATTAATCAATATTTTACCTTTTCATCTTTAATTGTGGTCTGTTTTGATTGCCACTTTCTAATAATGGTTGTGATCATTTTGTATACCTCCCTTGTTTTATGCTCTCCATAGTACTGTCCTATATTGTTGCATTGGGCTTCTAACCATTTCATCTTATCCATTCTCTATTTGTTCTGATGTATCCCTT
This sequence comes from Typopeltis vanoorti, assembly GCF_054136105.1. Classification (NCBI taxonomy): domain Eukaryota; kingdom Metazoa; phylum Arthropoda; class Arachnida; order Uropygi; family Thelyphonidae; genus Typopeltis; species Typopeltis vanoorti. Next base: position 51,588,851 of record NC_143564.1, read on the forward strand.
CTTATGTTCAACATTCTTTTCTCCTGTTCTAACTTCAGTGTTTCTTGTCTAATCAATTTCTTCTCCATCTTCTTCTTCTTCTGGATCTTTCTTCTTTACTGCATCTTTCTTCTTTACTGCATCTTTCTTCTTTACTGCATCTTTCTTCTTTACTCTTTTCTCTCTTAGATTCGAGTATTTTTCTTTCTTCACAATTTTAAATTTCTCTTCTAACACTGTTCTGTACCTTCTTCCTATTTCTGCTTCACTTATTCTTGTGTATCTCTTCTATTCTGATGTTGGGGTTTATATTTCTTTTTTTATTTCAACTTAATGATTGCAATCACTTAACTATGGTTCGAGTCTCTATCCGCTCCTTGAAAAGTTCGACACTGCTGTACTGATGTTATCCATCTTCTTCCAATCATATTAATCGTGTTCTTGGTTTTCCGATCATTTGATCGTCACGTCCATTTTCTACACTCCTTTTGTTGGAATCTTGTGTGACAGATCATCATCTCGTGGTCCACAGCAAATTCTAACAATTTTCTACCTCGTTCATTTCTTTCTCCGAAACCATATTTTCCAATGACGCTTTCCCAACCTCATTATCTATTCCAAATTTGGCATTCCAATCTCCTTCAATAATTAGCACATCTCACTTTGGTATTGTTTCTATTGTCTCCGTCAGATCTTTGTAAATTAAGTCAGTATCCTCATCTGTGCTGTCAGATGTGGGTGCGTATATCTGGACTATTGATGTTAAATGGTTTTGCCGGAAATCTTGCTATGATTCGTTCATTAACTGGTTTGTAGCCTAACAGTGCCTCTCGAGCTCTTTTGTTAAGAAGGAAGCGAACTCCTTCTTCGTGCTTGGTGTCATGTCCTGACCATATTACTTCGCTTCCATTGATCTCTCCAGATGATGTCCATCGCATCTTTTGGATCCAACCCCGATCGCTCGTTTGGTATCGCGGGCCTTGTTGATCCGCGCTAAGTCTGAACCGGCATGTTTTAACTGTTGATCCTATAGGCATCAGATAACAATTTACAGTCAGAGCATCGACACTCAACTGACAGACCCTCCTCCTTTATCCAGGATTGGGACTGGCATGCGACTACTGAGGATTCCAGGACGGAGTTCCGTACTGGTGGCGGTTTATTAGTCAGGTGCTTTCGAAGTAGTGTAGGAGTTGAGAATTGGTAATTTTTCTTTTCTCCATTACTTTAGACAGGACTAAGGCGAGTGAGAGAGGCGGTAGTTTCATGCAGATGATTTGTCTCCCCTTCTTGGGAATGGGCTAAATATAGGTCAATTTCCAGGTTGTGAGACTGATACCAGCGGTGTTCGAGAGTATATTCAGGCGAAAAAGGGTAGGAGTCAGTTCTGATTGCACAAACCATCGGGGTGAAGTGGAGGAATGCCATCAGCACCAGAAGACGATTTTGTGTCTAATTTGGACAACATTTTTCTGATTTCTTTCTGGCGAAAGAATTTAGGATAGGGGCATTGCATACTGAAATAGCTGGGGAGAATTGACCGTGGTCAGTTATGCGTGCAGTAAAGGCGAAACGTGAAACCACAAGATTGGCTTTTTCTGTGGGTGCTGATGCAATAGAGCCATCCGGATATGAGTGGGGTGTGAGTAGTGTTGAGCGAAAGTTACGATGATTGCCTTGGCAAGAGGCCAAAAGGCTCGGCTGCCGTTTCGACAGGCTGCAAGTTTGCAGCTTTTTGCTCTTTCGAACTCTTTTGGAAGCATTGATAGTTTTTGGCAGGTATTTCAGGCTTGAATATAAGTACTAAAGGAGGATGCAGTTCTTCTAAGCACTTGTGATGTAAGCACTTGTGATATACTAGATTTTTTTTTATTTGTACAGCCTTGGCACATCTTTTGAAGAATCACAGATTAGTTAAGAGACAGGACAGCAGTTCAGAGTACTGCGGGGTATGTATTATTATTATCATTATTTCGGTCAACTCCAATGAGTCGACAGACTCATCGAGGGAGGCCCTAACATCATGTCAAGAACAACTATTTGACATTCACACAGTATATATCATACCTCGCCTTGAAGTCATTCACGGTCATAGCACCCACAACAGACTCTGGCAGCTTATTCCTCTCATTCACCACTCTCCAAGTAAAAAACCTAGCTCTAACACCCTTGCTAACCACATTCTTGGCAAACTTCCATGTATAACCCCTAGTCCTCCCACCACCAGTCCTATTCTCAAAAATATCTTCCGGATTAATCTTATAGAAACCCTTCAGTAATTTGAATGTCTCAACCATATCATCCCTTTTCCGCCTATGAACCAATTTTTGCAACCCACAAATCTTCGACCTATTCTCATAAGGTTCATTCCACAGACCTGCAGTCATCTTGGTCGCTCGTCTCCGGATCTTCTCCGCCTCCTCCCCATCGAGAAGAAACCCTGGCACCCATATCTTGGCACAGCAGTCTAGATAGGGTCTTATCAAGGCTCGATACAGAGGAACAATAACTTGTTTGTCTCTGCTTGTTAAAGTATTTTTCAGAAGCCAAGTGATTTGATGAGCTGATTTATCCACTTTTGCGATGTGCTCCCTAAACTTCAACTCCCTATCCACCAACACTCCCAAATCCCTGGCCTTATCAATCTACTGGAGTACGATTCACCAATGTGACATACTGCTGCTAATCTATTCACGCCAAAATACATAACGTTACACTTTGACACATTAAATTGACATCCATTTTCATTATCCCAGTTCTCCAAACTATCCAAATCATCCTGCAAAATTTTCACATCCTGTGCACTCAAAATTGCTCTACCCAACTTTGCATCATCAGCGAACAAATGAACCGTTCCTCTTAGATCCTACCCTATATCGTTAATGAACAAATTAAACAGCAGTGGTCCAAGAACAGAACCCTGCGGCACATCACTAGCCACAGGCCGTCTTTTGGACTGTACTTCTGAATAAACTACTCTCTGATATCTCTCCATCAACCACCCACCCATCCATCTCACCAACCATATATCCATTCCCATCTGCTTTAGTTTACTGATTAGAGTTCCATGTGGTATCCTGTAAAAGGCCTTGGCAGGGTCCAGTAGAATTACTGTAAACCCATTACCCCTATCCAGTTCAGCCGTCATTGTGTTATAAAACGTGAGCAAGTTACTGAGGCATGATCTACCCTTCACAAAACCATGCTGTCCCTCATACAATATCCCATTTTCATCTATCCAATCCTGTATTCTTCTCTTGACTAATTTCTCCAAGACCCTGACAATGATTGTTGATATTCTAATCGGTCGGTAATTTACAACAGCAGTCTTGGAACCTCCTTTATGCAGTGAAACTATTTTCCCTTCTTTCCACCCCCTCGGGACTAACCCAGACCCGAGATTCAAATTAAACAAAATGGTCAAGGGTACTGACAATTCTTTAACTGCTTGACGTACGACTCGAGCTGGTATACCATACAATCCCACAGATGTATTGACATTGAGGTTTTGCAATAGACTATTTACCTCCACTTTATTCACCACAATTCCCGTATAATCTATTGATTCATTCATTTCTGCCATGTCTCCACCTGAATGATATATTCTTGCAAAGTTCTCGCTCAGTAATTCAACTATATCAACTGATTCGGTTACCTCCCTACCATCGGCATTCTTGAAAATCAATCTGCCATATACATTTTTTCTTTTACTTGCAACATATCGAAAAAACTGTTTGGGACTCTCTTTAGCCTGTATGGCCAATGTTCTTTCATAATCCTTTTTTGATTTTTTTTCTTACCACACTCGTTACCCTTCAAATGTATGTTTCCATTCTCCACGCTAATTCCCCACCTTAGTAAGGATAACGTCGTTGATATGGTCGATGCGTATAGTTTGGGTTGGAAGGCTGAAAACAATAGTTCAGCTATGGGAATGAGACATAGAAATCACGGAGACTGTCCCACTTGGCACTTTTATAATGCTACACTACTCATATGGTTGGCATGTAAACAACTTGTACGAGACCGTTGGTGGTGGCAAATGTTCCAAAATCTCTGCATGGTATATGTATACAACTGGAGAGGAAAGCCAGTTGGTGTTTTGGATATCAAAATCTCCTAGGAAGATGATTTCGCTGTTAGGGATGTGTGGCTGCAGAAAATCAATGTTTAAGAAGAGGAATTTAAAGAGTTCAGAATGTTGCTTGCATATGAGAGGACAGAGGCAGCAAATGAATCTGACTAAGTGGGGAAGGGATATTTTCAACCAAACAAGATCAAACTCCAGCGATTCTAGGTTAAGTGTTCTACGGTAAGGTATGTCAGAGCGAATATATACGGAGATGCCACCCTTGGGTCGAAAAGAGTGATGGGGTTAAATTGCCTATTAAGTGTAGTTTGATTTCGTAGAACGGAGATGGTAACTATTCAGATTAAAGTTGAGGACACGGATGTCAGTGAAGTACACATGCAGAAAATAAATTATAACCAAAGAGAAATTATATTCATGATTTTATCCTTCGATAGGATACTTACGTGTAGAAGTTCACTTTGCATCAAACTACATTAAGTGTTTACACATCTGAATAAAGATATGCTATTGCATTATTAGTTTCTGAAGAATTTGCTGCTTCACATTTCATGTGAAGCAGCAAATAGCTTAGTCATGAGGACGCTGAACTTCCCAACTCTGATCACTCGTCAACGAGATATTTTCTTTCTCCATTAGAAGTTTGTTCGCTCTATATTAGGTCCTTACTTTTTTGGAAATCGGTAAGCAGCAGGTCTCATCTTTAACCATCTCATAGTTCAATGCATTTCAATGGCATTCTTGAGGAAAACTGATATTTCGCAAACTAAAACTAGCATTTTTACGTATGTTTCAACTATTCATTTGGCCGCTTCGTGAATGAAACTAGAGTTCCTTCCGAAAAACAAATTTAAAACAAAAACATTTCTTCCTCATATATTGAATTTTTTATCTTAATACAATTCGCAACAGATTGTAAATCTATCTCACCTTTTACTACCGTGGGTGGAATAAGAGTTAAAAAATAATCAGAGGCCAAACATGGAAGTTTGTGAAGTCGCTCGAAGGAGGAAGGTAATTTCACCATCGGCAACATCCTGGAAAATGCAATACTTATAATCTCCATATTAGAACACAGCGATAAAATATCTATAAAAGCATTCTGTAATAGAAGTTACCATGAGTCTCTAAAACATCCGAATTAAAAGAGTTAAATATTTATGTATTGTATATAGTTATTTGAATTCTTATGACAAAATGCTAAAACATAAACTGAACTGCAAGAATATTTTTGCGCGTTCTAGGAACACACATTTTGAAACAAATATTGGAAAGTCTATAGGTTAGACTTAACAAATATTCTTTTAGAAAAAAAGTGTGTTTGAATATTGTAATAAATTTCACGAAAATATTACGACACCAAATGCCTTTAAACCATTTAAGAATGTTCTGGAGAACTGTTCAGAAGAGTCTGATTTAGTTTAATTTGTGTAGTAGTATTTACTACGAGGAAAAAAATCAGTTTCCTAGGAACACAGGAAACTGATTTAGTGCTATAAACTGACACGTTTATAGCACTAAAGAGTTATAAACGTGATTTATTGTTTAAAAAGCGTAACTGAACCTATGAGTAATGAAATGCGAATCATAATTTTTGGCAAAATAAATGCCAAAAGAATTCGATTTAGTAGCAATAATAGGTAAGATATAAAATAGACGTCAGCTCCACCCTAACAAATAAAATGTAACTAATTTTTTGCCTTGATTACGGGAAATTATGTTATTACCACATCAAACTTCAGAATATTGAACATAATTCCAATAATAAAATCGATATTTGAAAAATTTGGAGAAAGCACAATTTTTTTGTATTTAAATGACAAAAAATTTCATTTCATTTCCTAATTGGGAATATGAATTTCAAGCAGAGCAACCTCTAAATGTAATATCTGCTTAGCTCTAAAAATTTGGTATTTTGTATTCGTATGTAGATTTTTCAAACTACGTGCTATTTGACAATTTGCAGTACGTTCAACAGAATCCAAACATCCGAAAGCATATTCATGGGATATACATTGTTTTTATGGATGAACTGGAACGTAGTTTTACGAATATTTATGTAGATGACAGAAAACCTTACGATATATTTTTTCTCGACTGCTGCAGAACTGAAACGACTAATTACTGCTCAGAGAAAACCATCATACAGTATAAGGTTTATTATTTATTATTTATTATTATTATTATTAGTTCGATCATTATTGCCATATGCTTCACTGGAGCTGCTTCAATTTGAGGTTGTAAGAAAGTATGAAATCTACGATTACTGTAATAATGACTGCAATAATGAATTTCATACTGATTATGCAACCAACAATAATTTTGTCTTAGAGTTCTAATTTTTCAGAATTTTTCACAAATTCCTACATAATACGAATGTGACATTAAAAGAAACAATGAAAATTCCGACAAATTGGAATAAATGAAAAAGAACGATTTAAGCAACGCCGTTGTCTTTTGCGAATGATTTAAATTTTATTTTCTGTGACTCAGATTTTCGCTAATGCCCTCAACAACACTCTTTCTTGTTCGTTTCCTTCTTTTTAGTTCGACCATAATCTCATCGTGGAGTATCTACCTCGCTCGATCTTCCCATTGACGGATAGTTCTAAAGACGGTATAACAGATAATAGCAAGAGAATCTCACTTCCTAAATGTGGAATCGGATTGTGTTTGATTTGAATTCGTGGCGCAAAAACATCAAAGGTCATACTGCCCCATGACGCAGCAATACATATGGCAAAAACGTTAAGCTGTAATTAAAACAATCAAAATCATCCATGTTGGGATTCGAAACTGCAGCACTTTGTTGAAGAGCTGATACTCTAAACACTCGGCAAACCAGGCCGAATAAAGTTGGATGATTGTAGAAATATGTCTATGTTATTGGACGAGGATTTTTTTTTGCTGGCTATCGGAGTTTATTACGTAACAGCTTATCAAAAACATTGCTATATGCGATTCTGCGATTCTATTGCGAAAGACATCAAAATATATTCCTTGGACATATCCTCTACCACAAATCTAATCATTCGTATCAGCTGAAGACAACCTGAAGACACATATCCCTTCTTAGAAATATGTAACTCAGTTTTTCGCTTATACTCTCAACATCACTAGGAAAAGATGCATTATCTTTGAGATTAATATCAAAATAAGGAAAAGAGCAGGGATATTGTTACTTTAGCTGTTCTAGTACAGAATGTCTCTAGAAGTGGTCATACGCTTATTAACAAAGCGCGTTTTTTTGAAGGGAAAGGAATCAGTAAAGTATAATCCTTGCATGGAGAAATGTTTTATTTAACTTCTGTCCTGTGGCCATTATCTTTAAATCTTGAATATCGTTACATGTTTAGTTTTATCTACTAGTATAAGAACTTTTAATGGTCATCGTAGATGGAAAATAACAGGCGCTTCGAAGCTGAATAATTCACTTTTCTGTCAAAACAAATATTTGATAATAAACCGTATTAATTTAAAAGAAAATTCAATGTACATGTATTTATTGAAGTTACGGATATATAGTTTTTTAGAACATAAAAATCCTGTTTAAATTTGGCTGAGTAAGAACTTTTGTCACGTTATTAGTATATATTTTTTCTTTAATGCTGTGAGCATTTATGGTTGGTAGTCAGAAGTTATATGATGTGGATGTATCAATAAATCGCTATGTGATTATTTACGCATGAGCTAGTTAAGAGATTTCGAAAGGTTAAAAATGTGGAATCTCTTGTTTATTCTTACCCTGAACAGCTGACTCGACAAATACACTTGCAATTAAAAAATAAAAATAATAATACTACTAATAATAAAAAAACAGCTACGTAACCATTGGAAATTTGTTAGTTCATTAATCTAGATATACAGTGGTACCTTGGTTTCAGAGCATAATTCGTTCCGGAAACTTGCTTGTAATCCAAAGCACTCGTATATGAAAGCGAATTTCCCCATAAGAACTAATGGAAACTCAGATGATTCGTTCCAAAACTCATAAATATTCAAATAAAAATGATTAATACAAAATACATATATGTATACCTTTTTATATTTTTATTATGTATTTAAATGTAATACTGTATAGATAAAGTAATCGAATTTATTAATTATATTACAATTACAAATTATAGTAATTGTATTGGGTAGGACGACTTTCATTGTCACTAACGGAATCACTGCTATCTGTTGACTGTTTTTCTTTTTGTGCGACTTTAATAAGGAACCTATCCAATGATACTTGCTTTTGCCTTGTTTTTATGGGATCGCACCCACGAAAGTTATAAAAAAATAATGACATGTAATATTAGCATAGATGGAGAAAGAATATTTTAAAGTTTTCAGAAATTTTTTCTATTTTTTAACTAATATTTTACATAATCGTGAAACCTTACTCTGAGAGAGCAAACATGGAACTAATTCAAGATATTTCCGCTCTGCAGTAAGTAGGCGAGTGGAGGGGGGGGGCTCACACTAAATGATGAAACCTACTTAAAGGCAAACAAACATTCCTGCAAACCGCATGGTGCGAACCCTCATTTAGTTGGTTTAACTGTGGCTACGTTAATAGCTCAAACAACCAGATATTTAGAACCATTTCAAAATTTTTATAGTTTCCAAGTCAAACAAAGTCTACCTGCTTCGCATAAAATTTAAACATAATAATGTATTTCAGGCTATCAAATGTACTTCAAAAATTATATTTCTGTATAATTCTTGAATTCTATTTCTATACATGTGAAAGTGATCTGTGATACACCAACAAACACTTCCAAATTAATAACGGCGATAAATAGCAAGCTAAAAGACAGTTACCGCAATCACATACGTGCTCGACCTGACTTAGCCTTTGAACAAAGGGAACAAAGACGCCAACTCAAGAGACAGCTGGAAGAAAAACGCCAAAATGGAGACAACAGCTGGACAATAGACTACAAGCAAACGAAACTACTGCAAAAACCAAGTGACGCCACTAGCAGCCACCAAGGAGACAAGTATGCAGGCACTTCATAGGAAACGAACATGCCCCACAGACCCTTGCATATCCACTACACCAACCTCAATAGCGTTCATTATCATCTGCGGTCAACCAAACCCCATCTGCTCTTCTTAATAGAAACTCAAATTTCACCTTCCCCTGGCACTATCCATCTCAACCATCCAAACTATTCACTTTTTAAATCCTTTCGACCCAAGGGTCGTGTGTGCAGATATATCCACTCTGACATACCCTGCCAGAGAGCAACTAACTTAGAATCGTCCAACTTTGACCTTCTTTGGATAAAAATATCACTTCCCTACTCAGTCAAATTTGTCTGCTGTCTCTATCGCACTCCCAATACCACCAACCACTCCGAGTTCTTTAATTTCCTCCCCTCAAAAATTGATTTCCTCTAGTCCCACTATCCTGATAGTGAAATCATCCTCCTAAGTGATTTTAATGTCCATAACACCAACTGGCTTTCCTCTTGCAGTTGTACAGATCCTGCAGTCAGAGATGCAGAAATATTTGGATTTCACCAACGACCTTACAAAAATTGTTCCCAAGCCGACCAGAATACCAGATAACCCAAATCACTCTCCAAATACCCTAGATCACTTTCTTACCAATGATCCTTCCAAATATACAGTGAATGTAGTGAGCCCCTGGGTAATTCTGACCACAACCTAATACTTATCTCCTGCCCCATGCAACAATGCTTACACAGTCACACCGGCAGAAGAGCAGTTTGGCATTATAATAGTGCCAAATGGGATAGCCTCCGAGACTACTTATGCTTAATTCCCGTGGTTGGGCTATTGTTTGCAGTCCTAATCCAAACATATGCACCGATCACATCACCAAAGTAATCCTCACTGGCATGATAACATATATTCCTCACACCACTCTGAACTGCCTTCCCCTTATAAAAACTCTGGTTCTCCAAAGGATGTGCCAATGCTGTACAAATGAAAAATCAGGCATACCACAACTGGCTCAAATTAAGAACTCCATCCACCTTTAATGCCTATACTGAAGCCCGAAACATTGCAAACGATTATCAATGATTCCAAAAGAGAATTTGAACGGACAAAAAGCAGGAAACTTGAAGCCTGTCCTAGGAGCAGCCATGCCTTTTATTCCCTTGCCAAAGCAATTGGTCGCAACTTCTGCCCTACACTACTCCCACCACTATCATACCAAGAGGGCTCAATTGCAACATCACCCACAGAAAAAGCTTATCTCCTGACTTCGCACTTTGCCTCCAATGAACGGATAACTGACAATGGCAAATGCTCCCCAGGCATTCCACTTGCCCAACATACAATGCCCCTGTATCCTTTTGCCAGAAAGTGATCATGAACCTGTTGTCAAAGGTAGACACAAAAAAAGCCGCTGGCCCTGATGGCAATCCTCCAATTGTCCTGAAGGTGTGTGCAGAAGAACTGACTCCTATCCTATGCCGTCTGTACTCACTCTCTTACTGCACTGATATATATCCCAAAGCCTGGAAATTGGCCTATATTCAACCCATTCCCAAAAAGGGTGACAAATCCCTGCCATCAAACTACCACCCTATCTAACTCACCTTATTCCTATCTAAAATGATGGAGAAAACCATGAATTCTCATCTCATAATCTACTTGACGGTACCGAGCTATTAAGCTACCACCAGTAGGGATTCTATCGATGCCGAACAACAGGCATAGAATCAACCATCTCTGGACATATGCCGTGGAAAAATTTGGCGAATCCTGAGTAGTTGCACTTGATATCTCTAAAGCCTTTGAGGTCTCGCACAAAGGCTTACTAAGCAAACTACCATCATTTGGATAGTCTCAGGACTTCGGCAGATGGATTGCCAGCTTCCTGTCTGGACGCACACTATGTGTAATGGTAGATCCTACTTCAGTTGACCTCCAACCCAATACACAGTTTTGCAGATGACAGCACCTTGAACCGTCTGTTCATTTGATAAATTTTACCCAACACAACTCACTTCAACCCATAGAACATCAACCACAACTTCCCTTAACATACCTCCAAAACATCCTCCGATGGGGCACAGATAATCTCGTCAACTTCAACGCTAGTAAAATCCAGTTCTGTTTTATTTCCCACAAAAAAGAACCATTTTTTTCCAGTATTATTTTTGATAACACGCAAATTCCCAGACAAGAGGAAATTTCTCTTCTCGGAATTACCATGACATCAGGCCTCTCCTGGCATAAACACATCACAACCATTGCATCCTGACCTTCCAAAAAACTAGGCTTTGTCTTTCGCTAAAGGAGTGACTTCACTTCAAAACAGCTGATAACCTTATACAAATCACTTATATACAAATCGCAAATCCGCCCAGCTATCGAATACTGTTCTCACATTTGGGGTGGGGCTCCTAAAATCTCTCTCAAAATGTTTGACTGAATACAGAGGAGAGCGATTAGACTGATAAATAATCCATCTCTTACCCACTCACTCCCCTCACTTTCACATAGGTGTTTAGTCTCTGCAATTTGTATATCTACAAATATTTTCATGGAAAATGCTCATCTGAAACAACATGAATAATTTCACCACTCTGTACTATACCTATTGGAACACGTACAGCAACGTCCCACCATCCCTTCGCAGTACCTTGAAACCCACAAAACAAGTTTCTTTTCCTCCTCCTTCAACCCTGCTACTGGTGAACTGTGGAACAGTCTTTCTCTTGATGTATTTCCCAAGGAATACAATATACGGGCTTTTTAATCAAATGTTAACAAGTTCCTCCTTTTCCAAACCTCTACCCATATACGGTACTATAGGTATAGTACTAAAGTACTATAAGTTGATCAGCCAACCTCTCGTATATGGGCCCAACATAAAAAAAAATACATACAAGAAAAACATAATATCAGCTACATGCGATGAAGCCCTTCTTCAAGAAGAGCTGCACGCACACAGAGCATCACTTGTATATGCTGAGAGCTAGTTCGGAGTGTAATGAATTGCATTATCACAATGTCATAAAGAAAAAGTAATATAAATTTGGGTAAATATTTTAGATTAATTTTTTACTAGTGCACACATTTTTCCATTAAAATGAAGGGCTCTACATTGTATTCACAAAATTAAAAAAACAAGAAATTAATTTCTTTGCTTCGTGAAGACCTTGGATCGATTCCCTAAAAGAAAAATAACGTTATGTCATTACTAGGAAATGCACTGGTATTGGTGGTTTGTTTTCTCTCTTGTTAGCTTAGAATAGAGGATGATAACGAAGGAAGAGGTCATTTTCTTTTCCATTTCTAAACATGGCTGTCACAGAAAGTAACTTCTACAGAGGATTTAGGTTTGTTGCTTTGATGAACATCTTAAGTGGTAGTTACGTTTTCAAAGGATTTTTACATTCCGATATCTACAGCATTCACATTCGTGCATGCAGTTGGCAGACCTTCTATGGATGCCTCAATTATGGCGTTGTTCTTATTTTTCTTTATTTTTCTGAACAGGAGAGATCCCAGAGAGATGTGGAAAAGAATTTAAATTTTGTATATCAGATGAGCAATTTATACAGTGCAATGTTTGCTCTTTTTACGAGGTTATTCTTATTTAAAAAGAGAAATCAAATGATCTTGCTCGCGATCAATTGCTGCAATCTCGAAGCAGATCTAAATGCCAAACATCATAAACCATTCATAATAAGGGGCATTATAATAAAAATTCTTTTTGTTAACATCTTTGTCTGTACATGTTCAGTTGTAGCCGCATATATTGGACAGGAAAACTCAAAATATCTTTTATCAGATACGTGGCCAGTATCAGTTCAATATGTGCTGCTTGTAATATGTGGCGGAGTGGTTACAAATTTGTTGTTAAACTCACCTGCTGTCATGCTATACTGGTTTTCTTATTTCGCAGAATTTCATAGATATTCTTTCTTTGTCATAAACCAGATTTTAAGAGAGAAAAAGGAAAATATTGCCTTAGGGAATATGGTCAAAGTGAAGGATATACGCATGCTTTATATGAGATGCTGCTGTGTTGTGAAAGAAACAAACCATTTGTTTTCAAGTGCGCTGTTTTTTAATTATGCTGGGAACACTGCTTTTTGTTGTTTACTGGGCTGTCAGATTTTCAATCATAATCATCTATTATTTATTCGAGTATTCCTTGCTGTTTATGTTTTTTATATATTTTGTCTTATGGTGCGAATTGCGAGTTGTTTACATGCAGCAACTGATGAGGTAAGTTCAACTTACTTTATTATTCTTGTTCTGTTTATTGTTTTGTATCTATGTTGAATTATGATATAACTCGAAGAGACTATAATATTCAACTGTGATGCATTCCAAAAAAATTTCTAATCTCGAAGATCATCTATCACATTGGGTTCTACAGAATTACATGTTAAAACACCGACGTTCTTCCTCTTATATTGCATTAAACTATTGCGAACTTTCCATTGTATTAAATAATGAAATCTAAACTTCACAGAGTGTTAGCATGTGTTTTTATATAATAATAATTTTTTTTTTTTAAGTTTGAGAAAAAGTGATTATTCCTACAAATTTCTTGCTTATAAGGATTACTTGTAGATGAGTGAGGCAAGTTAATCCCGCATACTTCGAAGCTTGGGTTAGTTTTTATGAAGAGAGTGGGATTTAGTCTTCACTATTTGTGTTGTTGCTACTGTTTATGTATGAGATGTAGGCAATGGATGCTAGTGATTTATGATGTATATTAGTGTTAATGGTTTCTTAACTTTCTTGGTATATTTTCCGGTGTTCGTTTTTCAATGTTCTGTAGTTATCTACGTGTTTTAACTTTCTTGGTAGATTGTTGAGTTGCGTGGGTATCCGATGTGATCTCACAAAAGAACCGTATGAGTTGTTGAAGGGTGTGGGGATGTAGAGAGTTGTTTAAGACGTGTTATACGATATGTGTCTCTGTTGTTTCGGTAGGTGATTTTGAAATAATTCCTTGTTAATGTCATGTAGTGTTTCAGGTTTTTAATGCTCAGAATTCTGTGTATCGCCATGTGCTTGTCGGATATTGGTTGCTGCGTGTAAGGTGTCCAGATCACTGTTGACACGATTTTCCTGTGTAGTGTTTCTAATTTTGTTAGGTGGCTGTTTCATGTATTTGCATAGAATGTTATTCCGTATCTGAGTAGGGATTCGAAAATACCGTGATATAGGAGTCTTTTTATGTTGGGTGGAATAATATCTTTAACTTGGAAGAGTTTTGCTGCAATGATCCGGAGTTTGGTGTGTAGGTATTCTATATGTTTTGTCAATTTTAGGTGGGAATCTATATAGAGACCGGGGTATTTTGTGGGTGTTACTGGTTTGATTTCGGAACATTGGCAGGTATTTTTGCTGTTAATGCAGCAGTAAGTGTATCAATATATCGATAGTCATGCGGGGAGTATGATTCTTGGTTTGTATATTATCAACATCTGTGTTTTGGTGCCGTTGATTAGAACTGCGTTTTGGTGGAAGTATGTTGTGATTTCGTTTAGGTCTTGTTTTGCTTTGCAGAGAGCTGTGTTAATGTCTGTGTGGATTGCTAGTAGTGCAGTGTCATCTGCGTATTGAAATATTTAACTTCTTATGGATATGTTATGAACATCGTTAATGTATATGTTGAATAGAGTGGGTGATAATATGGTACCTTGAGGTACACCGTGTTTTACTTGTATACTCCGACTGTGACATGTACCTATTTTTGTTACTTGTGTTCTCTTTGAGAGGTAGTTTTTGAACCATGTATGCAGTGTTCCTCTTATACCTATTGAGTATAGTTTGGTGAGTAGTATGTCATGTTCAAGTGTGTCAAATGCTTTGGATAGGTCTAGCAGTGCAAGGACGGCGTACTTGTTTTTGTCGAGAGCTTTGTTTATAGTGTCGGGGATGTCTTCTAATAAAGTAATGGTGCTTTTAGTTTTCTGAAAGCCGTATTGGTTTTGTGAGATGATGTTGTACTTCTGTAAATAGTTCTGTAGTCTGGTGTGTGCTATTTTTTCTAGAATTTTTGAGATGAATGGTAGTGTAGCTATTGGTCTGTAGTTCTGAGTGTCGTTTGTTTTGCCATGTTTGTATATTGGTGTAATTACTGCAGTTTTTAGTTGTTGTCGAATAATGCCTGTGTCGAATATTATGTTCGCGAGTTTCAAACGTATTTGATTTATTTGT
Organism: Typopeltis vanoorti; assembly: GCF_054136105.1. Lineage (NCBI taxonomy): Eukaryota > Metazoa > Arthropoda > Arachnida > Uropygi > Thelyphonidae > Typopeltis > Typopeltis vanoorti. Next base: position 51,604,077 of record NC_143564.1, read on the forward strand.
TCAAAATGTGTTATAAGGTCTGTGAGTCTTATTTTGTCTATTCCTGGAGTGGTCTTTGGTTTTAGTTGTAGAATTGCTCCTTTCAGTTTCTGTTTTGTTATGGGTGGAAAATACATCGTTTGTTGTTGACTTTGTGTCGGTAGATTTTTGTTGATCGTTGCTAGTTTGTCTTTTTTCAGTTGTGTGATGTTGTTTATGAAAGCATGGTTGAATGTGTCTGCTAGTTCCTCTTGGTTTGTGTCCTGACCGAAGCTTTTTGCAATAAAATCTTGTGCTGAAGTTTTCTTTTTTCGGGTTACTAATTCGTTGAGTGTATCCCATGTTTGCTTAATGTTGTTGTTATATTCCATGAATTTTTGGAAGTAGTATCGTCTTTTTGCCCTAGGAATTTTTGTTGTTAGTTTATTTCTTTTCTTTTTTATAAGGTTTGATAATAATAATAATAATATATATATATATATATATATATATATATATATATATATATATATATATATATATTATTATCAATAATAATAATATATTAATATATTAATATATTAATAATAATATAATAATATACAATAACAACAACAACAACAATAATAATAATAATAATAATAATAATAATAATAATAATAATAATAATAATAATAATAATTTTTTAAAATTTTATTATGTGTAAGATAAATTGCATACATAGATAGTGGAATAATTATACATATACGTGTGTGTATATATAATATTTATAACACATACCATTGTGAATAACAGATACTTGCAAGTTAATAATATTTTTAAATAATATTTTTTATTTATTTATTTATATAATTTTGATTATTATTATTATTGAAATTATGATTGTATATTCTGATTGCATATTTATAACAGGTTTAGTTCTTATTTTTCTGTATAATGTATTATATACATACATAGCTCATGGCAAAAACATCATGTTAAAAAAGGGAATAATGATGTCAATATATATTAACAGAATTGAAGAATTTAAAATATTTTAAGCTAAATCTTTGAGGAAAACACACATCTAATCCAAGAAGTCGGAAAATTAAAATGAGTTAAAAGTAAAAGTATTAATATGTTATAATAAGGAAAAGTAACATATATATCATTATAAATTCAGATCTAAGTTCGTTATCCAGGTCACAGCTTCAGCAGCTGCTTGTAAAAAGTCATTCCAGTCATTCCGATAAGCACGGAAGATGCATTCTGTTACAATATGTTGCATAGTCTGTCGTGGAGCACCACAGTCACATTCTGGAGATGTTTGTCTGTTCCATTTATAGAGAGAATCTCCACATAAGCCATGATTTGTCCGAATTCTATTTAGTACCATCCATGTTTTGCGAGGTAGATCTGATCCTGTGATGATTTGATCACCTTTAAAGATATTATGCAAATATTCTATCGTATTTTCCTTACATGTTTTTTCCACTTTGATAAAGGATTAAAATTATTTAGCACTAATTCTTCTGCTTCTCGTAATGATGGATGGCGAGATTTCAATCTATTGGCGTTAAGATTTGGGAGATCCTGATGAATAGGTAGGTTCGGATTACCAGCAATTTTTTGGAATCCACGGACTAAAGAATTCAATCTACGTAGTTCTATAGGAATAATGCCTGCTGAACGAGGTAACCAATATGTTGGAGTCGATCTAATAGAGCCTGTAATTAATCTTAAAGTATTATTCAATTGAGAATCGATAATCCTTGTGTGAGGACTATTTAGCCACACAGGAGCACACATTCAGTACTTGAAAATACCAAAGCAAGGGCTGTTGTCCGAAGGGTAGAGGTTCCAGAACCCCAGGTAGTGCCATAGAGTCTCTGTAGGATATTATTACGTGTCCTTAGTTTATATGCCAAGTTTGAAAGATGTTGCCGGAAAGTGAGAGAATGGTCAAGTGTGACTCCCATGTACTTAGGGAATGTATTATATGGAAGTATAGTGTTGTTCAATTCAATTTTTCGTTTCACATTAGCCAAGTCATTATTTAGATGAAATCAAGATATTACTGTTTTGCTCCTATTTAAACAGAGTCTCCATCTTTTAAAATATTCATCCAGAATAGTTAAGTAAGCTTTTAGAATTTCTTCAGTGCGACTTATGCATTTATGCTGTGTAGTTATTGCAATATCGTCGGGATAACAAACTTTCCTTGATGTAGTGACGGGAAGATCAGATATATACAGAGTGAATAATAACGGAGATAAAACAGATCCCTGTGGCAGTCCGTTATTGAACTTCCTTTCGCTGATAGCATTATTACCTATAGTCACTATACATCTTCTATCTCTTAGCATATTGTTAATAATATGGACTATTGTTTTACATGGGATAATTTTATATAATTTATATAGAAGGCCTTGTCTCCAAACGGTGTCGAAGACTGTTGAGAAATCAATAAATGTTGCTTACGGTTTTTAAACCTTTTTGAAAACCAGCTTCTATGTGAGTTGCCCAAGAGAGAACCTGGTCACAACATCGACGATTTGGTCTGAAGCCAGCTGGTTCTATTGGGATATATTTAAAAATTGTGGAGCTTATTCTATTATAAATAAGTCTTTCAAAGTGTTTATAACAACAATGGAGGAGAGTAATAGGTCGGTAACTTTCCGGTTTATGATTAGGCTTACCAGGCTTCAAAATTGAAAGTACGTTTGCTTTTTTATAAATAGTGGGAAGTTTTCCAGTTGTAAGAATGTCAGTATAGAACTTTGTTAACCATAATCTTGCATTTCTTCCCAGATTAATCAGAAATTCTGGATGAATGTTATCAAAACCAGGAGCCTTACCAGTTAATTCCTGTAAGGCTGCTTCAATTTCTTGCTGCGTAAAATTGTGTGCAAAATTTGAAGTTATAGGTAAAGTCTCGCTAAATTCTTTTAATTTTCTCTTAATATATCTTGTATGCTTTTTATTGATTGGGATACGTGATATATTAACAATATGTGTAGCTAGTTGATCTGGAGTGATTCTTGGTTGTTGTTGTTCTTTAATCAAAGGAGCACTACCACCTAGTTTCTTAAGAAGGATCCAAACTTTATGGCTGGAATGAGTAAAGTCTATACCTTCAACTGTATTTACCCATTTTTGCCTTCGGGATATATTCACGTTTTCTAGGAGTTCGTGTGCTGTTTTTGGGTCATTGTTTATCTGATATTCATTATAAAGTAATTCACATTCTTCGCTCCAACCATGTATATAGTTATGTCTAGTACCTCTAGGAATACGTTTCTTGGCAGTAAGCAGGACTACACCAATACATCGATGAAAATCACTACTTATTGGAGATATCCAGCGAATACATTTGTCAAGTTCATTTGTGTATTTATTCCAGTCAGCCTTTTTAAAATTCCAGCATGGGATAGGCTTTGCATCTTACATCTTACAAATGGAATGGAAACGCCAATGTCAATTAATACCGGTCTATGTTAACTATGAGGAAATTCAGTTAAGACCCTTCTCAGATTTTGCATAGGGTAAGCTGAATTATTTTTGCTCACAAGACATAAAACAGGGTTATAGTCTCTTTTCCAGGCCGCAGATCTAAACGTGCCTTTGGAATCAAAGACTAATTGAAGATTATTTAGTTCGATCCAATCAACAAGTTTTTCGCCACATTCGTTGTTCGAGCATAATTCCACTGTTCATGGTGACTATTAAAGTCTCCAATATAAATTGCAGGATGTTCAGCGATAGGAATAATTTTTTCCGGCCAAGATGATCCAGGTGGCTTATAAATATTTGTAATTGTAATATCTTGAACTTTTATCACTACTGTATGTATGTTTTCCACAATATTTTGAGATAGGAGAAAAACTTCTTTAAGACGATTTCGCACATACGTTGCTATTCCATATACTTCATGATAAGTTGCACCAATAGCAGTGTAACCTGGAATGCGACCTCTTTTAAGGAGCTGTTCAGGATCAGCGGCACGTGTTTCCTGAACAGCAATCACATCAACATTGTTGGTTAACAATAATTTCGATAAATAATCGTATTTGGCTTTGCTTATAGATTCAATATTTAATTGAGAAATACGTAGTGTAGGGCCAATTTTACTAAATTCTGGTTTCTGCAAGTCACTATATTCAATAAATTCAGCAGACATCATGAAATGGGCCAGGAGATGCTTAGAATGGACTTGCTGCCTATCGCTGTTGCTCATTTACCCCCCAGGGGACACGTATAGCTTAAGGATCACTATGGACGAGAGCAACTTTGTCCGTTTATATAATGTATTATATTCGTTCTTTGGGAGGCATTTCTGATTTCTTCCTCGAAGCTTAGCAGAGCTTATCTGAGGAAGATATTAGATGATAGATGGCAGTGGTTTTATGTTTATGTTTCTATACTGGTCGCAAGTCAGGTGTTCATTTTTCTTTTTGTTGGTACGTGCTTGGAAGACTTCAACTGATATTACAGTTCAACTTTTTTTTCTCTTTTTTGCAAGTTGGGTTGGATTTAGACATGGTGCGTTTGTTTGTTTGTGTTCTTTAAGTGATGGTTTTTGAGAGGGGGTGGTGGTCATAGGTTGTGCGTGCGTGTGCATCTGTGTGTGTGCATGCGTGCTTGCATGCGTGCCTGCGTGTGCATGTGGGGGAAGAGAGAGAGAGAGAGAGAGAGAGAGAGAGAGAGAGAGAAACAGAAATTGTTCTAATTTTAATTCTCGCTATAATATTCATATAGCGTCTGTTTTAGCTCTCTGTATGTTCCTAGGTTTCTGTCTTCGAACGGCAGTTTGTTTATCATGTCAGGTATGTAGAAGTTTCGCGTGGCTTTGCCGTATTGATTGTTGTACTTATATGTTATGTAGTTTGTTGACTATGGTCTCGTTATGTGATTTGTTGTTCTGGTTACTCTATAGGTTGGGCTGTAGTAATGCTTTAACATGTCTGTGTAGTGGCATAAGTGTTTTACCTTAAATATTTTGTGTTGTGTCCTTGCTTCCTGCATAAGTGTGGATTGTTCCCAGAGTATCAGTTTTACCATTTTATCTGGCAACCATTGCAACCTGTTAAGTTTGTTGTATGTGCAGAATGCGTATGATGTGATTGCATATCTTAAAATGTTTTCACATAATGCTTTATAGATTACTATTTTTATGTGGGTTGGGGCAATGTCTTTTAATCTGTATAGTTTGCTTGCTATTATCCTAAGCTTGGTATGTAAGTAGTTTGTATGGCAATTCCAACCTTGATCAGCATCGAAATGAAGTCCGAGAAAGCGTGTTGATTTAATTTAATGTCGTTTAGATTATGCACTTTGTGTATAGGAAGATGAATGTCGGATAGTGAGATGTTTAGTTTCTATGAGCAGGGATTGGGGTTTTTGTATACCATTAGCTTTGTTTTTCCAGGGTTTATATGTATGCCGTTTTCGGTGAACCAGTTAGTGATTTGATTGGTGTTGTGTTGCATATTTGTGTAAGTGATATTTGCGGTGTTGTGAATGGATACTATGGCCGTGTCATCTGTGTACTGGAAAATTTTACTTTTTAGGGGAAGGTGGCTTATGTCGTGTGTGTAGATGTTAAATAGAATGGGAGATAGGACAGCTCCTTGCGGTACTCCACAGGTTACATGTACCTCTTTGCTGCACACTGTTCCTATACGTGTGGTGTGTTTAATATTTTTCATGTATCCTTTAAACCACTGGAATACCTCCAATTCCGATATGCATTAGTTTCGTTAACAAAGTTTTGTGTGTTTGTGTGTCAAATGCTTTTGTTGAGTCATTGAATATCACTAATGTTATTCTGTTTTTATCAAACGCAGCGTTTATTAGGTCTGTGAAATCTTTCCGGAGTTGCTGTGCCTTTATTTTTTTGAAAGCCATATTGTGTTTTGGGTATGATTTGAAATTTTTCAACATATGTGGAGAGTTTGTGATGCACGATGTGCTCCCTGATTTGGTTGATTACAGACAACGTGGTGATGGGTCTCTAATTACTTATAATGTTTCTATTTCCATGTTTGTGCATAGGTGTGATTAATGCACTCTTTAGTGTTTCAGGTGTTTGTCCCGTGTCGAAGATTTTATTTAACAGTTTTTGTATAACTGGAAGTAGGTTGGGTGAGTGTTTCTGGATGTCTTTGGTCTGATTCCGTCTGTCCCTGGTCGTTTGTTAGGATTAATTTGTTGAATTGCCAGTGATAGTTCTTCTTTTGTTACTGTGGGGAACCACATCGATTGTGTTGCTCGTGAACCTAGTGGGGAATGTTCGTTTGTGTGAGGAAAGGTTGTTTCTAGTAGTTTTTGGACAGAGTTCACGAAATGCTGATTAAAGTTGTTTGCCAACTGTTTGAGAGCTTAATCAGCATTTCATTAATCAGGTGCCAGGTTTCCTTTATATCATTCTGAGCTGTTGTTAATTTGTTGCTGTAATAGTTTCTTTTTGCCGTTCTAATCTGTGTTGTTAGGAGATTCCGTTTTCTTTTGTATTCAATAATAATAATAATAATAATAACAATAATAATAATATTTTTTAAAAACTAATAACTTTTTATTGATCGTCATACAGAGTATTTCCATATATACAATAACGTATACTATTACATTTTCTGTTCAGTACAAATGTAGAGTACAGTGATTTTTTTAAATATAAATGTACTTTTTTTTTCCAATATCAATATCATAGCTTATCATTATACAGCCTCTTTACATAAGCACCATTTTTTTAAATATCAATATCTATATTATTGTTATACACTTTACTGACTGTGTTATTACATACTCTTCATTCTTTGTATGAAGAGAGTGGGATTAGCCTTCACTCTTTATGATGTTGTTACTGTTTATGTATGGGATGTAAGCATTGGATGCTGGTGATTTGTGATGTGCATATTATTGTTAATGGTATATTCACTTTGTTGGTATATTTTCCACAGTTCGTATTTTAATATTCTGTAGTTATCTATGTGTTTTAAACTTTTTGGTAGGTTCTTGAGTTGCGTGGGTATCTGATGTGATCTCACAAAAGAACCGCAAGAGTTGTTGCAGGGTGTAGTGATGTAGAGAGTTGTTGTAGCTCGTGTTATACGATATGTGTCTCTGTTGTTTCGAGAGATGATGTTGAACTAATTCCTTCGTAATGTTATGCAGTGTTTCAATTTTTTAATGCTCACGATTCTGGGTGTCGCCATGTACTGGTCGGATATTGGTTGTTGCGTGTAAGGTGTCCAAATCACTGTTGATACAATTTTCCTGTGTAATGTGTCTAATTTTGTTAGGTGGCTGTTTGATGTGCTTGCATAGACTGTTATATGGTGAGTAAGGATTCGAAGATACCGTGATATAAGAATTTTTTATGTTGGATGGAATAATGTCTTTTACTTGGAAGAGTTTTGCTGCGATGATCCACAGTTTGGTATGTAGTTATTCTATATGTTTTTGTCCATTTAAGGTGGCAATCTCTGTAGAGACCAAGGTATTTTGCATGTGTTACAGGTTTGGTTTCGGGATATTGGTAGGTATTTTTTGTTGTTAATGCAGCGGTATTTGCGACAGTGTATCGATAGTAGTGCAGGTCGCATGATACTTGGGTTGTGTATTATCATCATCTGTACCGTTGTTTACAATTGCGTTTGGGTAAAAGTGTGTTTTGATTTCATTTAGGTCTTGTTGTGCTTTGGATGGAGCCGTGTTGATGTCTGTGTGGATTGCTAGTAGTGCGGTGTCATCGGCGTACTGAAATATTTGACTTCTTATGACCATGTTATGAACATCGTTAATGTATAAGATGAATAGAGCGGCTGATAATATGGTGCCTTGAGGAACACCATGATTTATTTGTACATCCCGGCTCTGACCTGTACAAAAGTCTCAGTACATAGTATGTTGTTGAGTTTGTGTCGGTTGTTTTTTGTTGATCGTTGGCAGCTTGTCCTTTTTGAATTGTGTGATATAGTTTTTAGAGGCATGGTTGAATGAGTCTGCTAGTTCCTCTTGTTTTGGGTCCTGACCGAAGCTTTTTTGCAATAAGATCTTGTGCTAAAGTTTTGTTTTTTTGCGTTACTAATTCGTCGAGTGTAGCCTATTTTTGCTTCGTATTGTCGTTATATTTCATGAATATTTGGAAGTAGTAGTGTCATTTTTGCTCTACGAAATTTTGTTGTTAGTTGATTTCTTGTGTTTTTGTATAAGGTTTATAAATGTGTGTTACTGGGTGAACTTTTTTAGATTTTTCCATAGGTTTTCTTTTACAGAATACTATTTAGTATGTCTTCATTTATCCATGGATTGTTTCTGTTTGTTGTCACGTTTGTGTAGGCTTTGTTGCTTTTTTTGTATATTTCTGTGAACTTTAGTTGCAAATTGTCGTATAATGTTACAGGATCATTTGTTTTAAGTAGGCAATTCCAGTCTGTATTTTTTACATGGTTATCGACAATGCCCTTTAATATGATCGAGGTTTGTCAACTTTTGTGGTGGTGGGAAGGAGGGGAAGTTAACGTAATCAAACGAAGTTGAGACAAAATAGTCATCGGCAATTTTGACGTTAATTACTGATGATGTATATGTATGGATGAGAGCCCTTATGTTGATATGATCAATCAATGATTGTGTTAGTGTAATGTTGAGTATTTCGTCTCTTGTTGGGGAGTTAATGGTAGGGTTTATGTTGTACTGACTTGGTATATCAAGGTATGTGTTAGTGGTTGAAGAAGTGTGGTCAAGAATATTTATATTAATGTCTCCCATTAGGATGAGCCCATTGATAATTATTAATGTTGTATGCGTAAATTTCTGTGTCGTTCATTGCAGCTTCGGTCAGTTTTAGCGCATCTATGTTTGACATGGTCTACTTGAGCAGTGTTATCAATGTAAGCCAGTGTTTTGTACACTTCGTATGTTTGTCTGGACGATAGTGAAGTTGGTATTGGTGGAAATGTTGTCTGACCATTTCTTCAAAGAGTCAAAGACCTTGAAGTTTATATTGTCTGACTTGACATATTCGCCTATGTTTGTTCGCCTATGTTTGTGATCTCCTTTATATAGTTTTTAAGTGATTTCTAATCTTGTTTTTAAGGATGTGAAGAGTTAGTGTTTTATATTGGTAGGCTATGTAAGTCGGATTCTCTTGTAATTATATATTCTCGAGTGTTTTCATTCTTTCTCATAAATATCTGTGAATCCTTTGTCCACAGGAACTTGCAGTTGTTCTCTGTTTTTATCTTCCTTGCTTAGTATAAAAGATTTGTGAAATATGGAGTCCAGTGTTCAGTTTTATAGATGGTGTTGGGAGTTTCTTTTCAGTTAGGATCGATGTTGTCGGCCTTGTCTTGATGCAGACTTCTGCTGGTAAAACGTGTGATCTTTGGTGGTGGTCTCTCTTTGTTTTTGTGGGCCTCGGTTAATAGAGGCGATATCTTTGGTTGCGACTTGAAAGCCAATTTTGATGCCGATTAGTTGCATTATGTTGCTTAAGTTTTCTATATTTTCTTTCGTTTTTTTCCTCAATTTGAAGTTCTTTTTTTCTTTCTTTTGTAGCATGTGCTCCATTTGACACTTAAGTGTGTTTACCTTTTTCAGCAGTTCTTCGCGAAAATATTTGCGCTTGAGTGTTTCTTGTGTCTCTATCGTTACCGTTAATGTTGTCTTTATTTCTCGCACGGTTCCTAACATTTCTTCAGAGGTCACGTTATTGAACTGTATGTAATGTTCATACTCTTTACATTTTTTTTATTCGTTTCATATGTATTTAGCAAGTCTTTAACTGTGAGTTTAAATTAATGAAAGTTATCTGTAATTTTAGGATCAGGAAGCAGTTTACCTTGATGTGCGTCTTTGCATTTCTTTGATATCTGTTCTTTGTTCTTCATTTTCTCACGGCAATATTATTAATAATAATAATAACAATACATTTTAAATACTCTTTATATACTTTTTATAATACATTACACTAAATACACTAAAATAATGCACTTTATATTTTGCATATAATTTTATAAACTACAATTCTTATGCAGCTGGGGTACCTTTCTTGATTAACACGAAAGTGATATAAAAATGCTGAAATGGTAATTTACTTTACAAATATTCAGTTTTATTTCATTTATCATATTTGCAAATCACATTTACTGATTTCCAAAAATTATTTTTTCTAACAGATTTCAATGTCACTTCCTTTTGGAGAATAAAAAAAAAAAAGATTTTTTCTAAAGAGTAGAAAACGTTTCCTGATATCACAGAAAAGCATCAAAAAATTAATTTATTTAAACAACTATATGCTTTGCTGATATAGAATCAAATACGTTTCATAGAGTCAAAAATAAAAATCCAGAAGAAAAAATATTAACAGGAAATAAATTACAATACGTTTTAATTAAATCGAATTGTTTTAATTGTATGTACGAAAATAAAAAGCTATCCAAAGAGATAAAATTGGTGGCCCATTTAACAACGAGGAGGTTTAAATTTCATGAATGAACAGGAAAATGATTATGTCGCTATGTCGCGATCATGACTTTCGTTTTCACCTTTCCATCCAAATATTTGAATGCTCTGAACCTTAGACGACAAGGTAATGAATCGAGGGAGTTACAATTCGCCTTCTACATAGATAGTAGCTCTGAAATTTCGCATCTAATTTCAAGGACTCTACTTTTGTTTCCGAAAATAGAATTACTAAAGTCTAAAAAAACGGCTATTAAGTATTATCATTGTGGAGTGTCACTTCCTTAACAAGACCTGCTCTTACTTTATTGAGTTAAAAATGGACTCCATCCACAGCATATTTTATAGGATTTCGATTTCTCCTTTTTGTCTATACTTTTGGTAGCATATGAAGCTTAAATAATCTTAAATAATCATATGAATCTAATTAATCTATAAATTGATAGGATTCGTTTCTTGTTTTTACCCTAGTTTCTCAGTATATGGCTGCAACAACGAAATATTCGGATCGAAGTGAAAATATTTGTAATACGCAGTTGTGTTCAGTATTTTTGAACTGCAGTGCGTTTGTGCATGTTATGTACATGCCTGGGAATCAAATGATATCCTTGCTGTACACTTGCTACAAGCCTGAACTCAATATGATTACGAAGCAGATGAAACCATTCAGATTATAGTCGATTGATTTGGTATTTTTTTCCGTTCACTTGTTCTTATTAGGAACTGTTTCATTCTCTTACTTCACTTTACGGAATGAAACGACATTTTTGTTTTGTTTTAATTTTTAGTAAGTGTAGGATGGTAGACGTACGAAGTGTATAATGGTAATACTAGCGACTGGGTTGATTACTTACATTTTTCATACTCGTATCCCAGCAGACATGAATTTCTTCGTAATATGCTAATTTTCGGAGGATTTTTGTGAATGAGATAAAAGCATTATCTTCTCTAGTCTCTCATAAAAATTATGAGAGATTAGAGAAGATAATACTGCTTTACATCCGATGTTTATCTATTGCGAAGCATACAACATGGGTTGAAAAAAACGGGTTTCTCGGGCTGTGTTTTATTATTTATGCTTTGAGTAATTCTATTGGTTGTCTCTGAGGACTTTTAGTGTTAAACCGGACCATGTTCCAGCTATGTTGAGTGGGTAGTTTTATCTTTATTCTTTTATTTTATACAGATTTTTTGCTTACGTTATGTATTGCTAACTATTTCAAAAAAGTGACGAACGAGGTATGCAATATTTCATGCAATAAAATATTTTTATAAGTTCACTTTCATCTTTTAACAACTGCATTTAGATATAATAAAATATAATACTTTTTGCATTTTGTTGATGATATTCAGCATGATTTCTGTCCACTACGGGGTGGGGGCCTCTCCAATTGAGAGAGGATTGAGTCTACTCCCCCATATAATCCCCTCCATCTTGGGAGAGTGTTTATTCGCCTGTGTGTATGAATAACACAATCTCAATCACAATCACAATCACAATCCCGTCTAGGCATCCATGCCTAGACGGGATTTGAATCCTCTTCTGGCTGGAGCGGTTACGCCAACCAGGGTGGTGGCTTCTCCAATTGCGGGAGGGTTGAGTCTATTAGCCCCTCATGGTAATCCACTCAATCTTGGGGGAGTGTTTATTGGACATATTATGAGCAATCAGTTTTACATTTTGAAATCGAATCGGATTTAAGTCAAATGTTCCTCGTGTAAAAGAATTTCCGAAACGTGAGATAGTATGAGTATTTTTACATTGATGGTAATGATAGAGGTGACAGTTCTCCATTACTTCGGAGTACAACTATATACTTCATAATACAAGAAATGAAAGTTTATTCTATCAATCGCACAATACTGAATCCAGAAGTCAAGTATTTTCTGTATCAACATTTTTTTGTGCGAATGCACTTTGCTTAAAAATTATTTGGGTATTGCAGAATAATGTATGAAGGAAAGATATCTGATCCTAAGTCGGTTTATAAATAGTACTGCAAAGAGTAGTCACTTTAAGTTAACTGATGTTAACTTGAAAGTTAACGAATTCCGCCGAGGTGTGATCATTGCCTGTTATATGGCTCTAATTGTCTTTTATGTGACTTATAACTTAGATAGTGCAACTACTGACAATTACGGTATTCAAGATCATCTTTAACGAATGCATTTAAAAGTTGGATATGTGGGGGTGAAAATAAAAACACTTACAACAAGCTACACAAATGCGGAAATAGCAGAGAGAGCACAAAGTAATAAAATGACTTGAATATTCCTCTCTAATGCAATTATCAAGGAGGAATTCAAGTCATGTCAACTGAAGAGCGTGTGTAACAAAATATTGCTCGTCGAAAGGCACAGCTCCATTTTCAGGGAAGGGGTGATGCTGCAAGCTGAACATGACTACTAATGAATCGTGTGATTCGACAAAAAAGAAACTGTAATAATTGAGTTACAATACACACCCAGGCCAGACATTATGAGTGCATGTTTTAGTATGACAGTTGCAAGGTGAACTTTACTTACCAGTTTAGTATCTTGTGTTTTAAGCGTATTGTAAGTTGTGTTTGATGGTGTCCGAATGATTCTCTTAATTTGAACTAAAACTCGGTCGAAGATCGAAGTGTAAGTAAATAATGACCACCGAAGATTATTTTGAATTCCGTCCATTTGTTTCTTAATTGTAAACATTAATACCGACAAAACGAGATATATGTTCTTTACATTAACAGACAAATTAGATCACAATATAACTATAAAATGGCATGAAAGGAAATGTAGTGATACTCTAAATTGTAAATGTAGCTTAATAAAAAAAAAAAAAAAAAACTCAATTATTTGGACCTCCATATCGATAGCAATTTGAAGTGGAACTCCTACACCACTTTCTTAACAAATAAGTTTAGGTTCATAATTAACAGAATAAATTATGTTAAAAAATTGTAAATGCAGCATTCTTAAGAAGTTTATACTATTCCAGGGTAAATTCTTCACTACAATATGGTACCTGTTGTGGAGGAGACTATTATAACAATCTGCTTCCATTAATAAGAATACAAAACAGAATAATTAGAGCCATAACTACTACCGACTTCGCACATTCAACAAATAATCTGTATATCGTTCATAATATTCTACCATTTCAGAAACTATATCTCTATGGTTGTCTGTTATATGTAAAAAGAAACACTGAAAGTTTCTTGGTATATAATGTAGACTATGGATTGCGCTGCGGTCGAAAACACGCTGGAAGTACCTAGGACTAACAAAGACATTTTTCATAAATCTTTCGAGTACATTGCGACGAGTAGCTATAATAAACTTCCGAATGAAATTAAATCTATAACCTCAGAATATGTATTCAGAAAAAGACTGAGAAACTATCTTATGGGATTAAAGAATGCTGACAATTATATTAAACGTATAGTATAAGAGATCATTATAACTCATATATCATAACAATTAATATTGATTTACAAATTCGTTCATTCAATTAGGTAAGGGAGCCCCTCCTAGATGCGGTCCCCGGACTCTCAGTGTCCGTTTTGAGCTAATTACTTTTCTAGTAACCAGTATGGCTACGGCCCTTGGTTACACACATTTGCATTAACTAACTTACATTATTCTAAACCAGTTACTTATCATAGCTATGAAACCATTCGAAATATATTATATTCTACTTGCATATAGGAGAAAACATTTTATTATCTATAATAAAATAATAGCCAAAATAAGTGTTAATACCAACAGAATATGATAGTAATAATTGAATTTTATTATTGTAACATTGTACTGTGCATTGAATTGTATTGTGAAATATTGTCATAATGATACAACTTGAATAGTATAATATGTATAATTTGTATACGTGATGGAAATAATAAAAACTTTTAAACTGTTAAACTATTAAACTGAGTGAAAATTATTCAATGGAGTATTAATAAGCCATACAGAAAGACAGTGGTGGTTATAACATGAAGTGAAGAGTGTGTTGTTGGAAAGTTGAGCCGAACAGTGTTGAGGGTTAAATTGTCATTAAGTGTAGGTTAAGTTCGCAGAATTTAGATAGTATTGGACACTATTAAGATTAGAGTTTAGGCCGTGGAAGTGGATAGGCAGAAAATAAATTATATCCGAAGAGAAATTATATTCATGATTTTATCCTTCGAATAGGCTACTTGTATGTAGAACTTTGCTTTGCATCAAAATACATTAGGTGACTACACGTCTGAATAAAGATATGCTATTGCACTATTGGATTCTGAGACCATTTGATGTGAAGCAGCAAATAGTTTAGTCATGAGGGTGCTGTACTTCCCAAAGCTGATCACTCTTCAATGAGATATTTTCTTTCTCCATTAGACGTTTGTTCGCTCTGTCTTAGGTCCTTACTTTTTTGGAAATCGGTAAGCAGTTGGTCTCATCTTTCGCCATCTCCGTAGATCAATGAATTTCAATAGCATTCTTGAGGAACACTGATATTTCGTAAACTAAAACTAGCATTTTTATGTCTGGTTTCAAATATTGATTTGGCCGCTTCGTGAAAGAAACTAGAGTTCCTTCCGAAAACAAATTTAAAGCAAAAACATTTCTTCCTCATATATTGAATTTTTATCTTAATACAATTCACAACAAATTGTATATCTATCTCACTATTTACTACGGTGTGTGGAATAGGAATTAGAAAATATGCAGAGGCCAAACATCATGGAAGTTTGCGAAGCCGCTCCAAGGAGGAAGATAATTTCACCATCCGCACCATTCTGGAAAATTCAGAATTTATAATCTCCATCTTGGAAAAGAGCGATAAAATATCTACAAAAGATTTATACAATCAATGATTGTATCTGCATTCTGTAATGGACGTCACCATGAGTCTAAAACATCCGAATTAAAAAAAGTTAAATATTTATAAATTGTATATAGCTATTTGAATTCTTATGACAAAATGCTAAAACATAAACTGAACTGTAAGAATATTTTTGCGCGTTCTACGAGCACACATTTTGAAAAAACATTGGAAAGTCTATAGGTTAGAGATATTCTTTTAGAAAAAAAAGTGTGGTTGACTATTATAATAAATTTCACGAAAATATTACGGTCACAAATGCTTTAAACCATATAAGAAGGTTCTGGAGAACTAATGAGAGGAGACTAATTTAGTATAGTAGTATTTACTACGAGGAACAAAATTCAGTGTGCTATTTACAAAGAATTAAAGAGCTATAAACGAGTTTTATTGATTAAAAAGCATAACTGAAGGTATGAGTTATGAAATGCGAATCATTTCATGACTTGGTTGGCCTATGTATTCAAATATCTGAGAATACCACATCAATAAATGGCAAAAGAATATGATTTAATAACAATAAAAGGTAAAATATAAATAGACGACAGCTCCACCTTAACAAATAAAATGTAACTAAATTTTAGCCTTCATCACGGGAAATGGTGTTTATACCACATCAAACTTCAAAATATTGAAAGTAACTTCAATAATGAAATCGATCTTTGAAAAATTCGATTTCAATATTGATTTGAAAGATTCGAGAAAGCACGAGTTTTCTTATTTAGATGACAAAAAAAGTTCATTTTATTTCCTAATTGGGAATATCAATTTCAAGCACCGCAACCTCTAAATGCAACTATTGCTTAGCTCTAAAATTTGATATTTTGTATTCGTATGCGGAGTTTTCAAACTACGTGCTGTTTGACAATTTGTAGTACGTTTCAACAGAGTCCAAACATCCGAAAGCATATTCATGGCATATACATTGTTTTTATGGATGAACTGGAACGTATTTTTACGAATATTTATGTAGATGCCAGAAAACCTTACGATATATTTTTTATCGATTGCGGCAGAACTGAAACGACTAATTGCTGCTCAGAGAAAACCATCATACAGTATAAGGTTTATTATTTATTATTTATTATTATTATTAGTTCGATCATTATTGCCATATGCTTCGCTGAAGCTTCTTCAATAGGCTTTTATTTGA
The DNA here is from genome assembly GCF_054136105.1 of Typopeltis vanoorti. Lineage (NCBI taxonomy): Eukaryota > Metazoa > Arthropoda > Arachnida > Uropygi > Thelyphonidae > Typopeltis > Typopeltis vanoorti. The sequence continues at coordinate 51,620,483 of NC_143564.1, forward strand.
AGTTGCAAGAAAGTGTGCAATCTACGATTACTGTAATAATGAGTGCAATAATGAATTTCATACTGATTATGCAACCAACAATAATTTTGTCTTAGAGTTCTCATTTTTCAGAATTTTTCACAAATTCCTATATAATACGAAAGTGACATTTAAAGTAACAAAGAAAACGTTTATTTTAAAATTACGACTAATCGGAGTAAATAAAAAAGAAAGGTTTAAGCAACGTCAATGTCTCTTGGGAATGATTTAAATTTTATTTTCGTCTTTCAGATTTTCTCTTAAGCTCTCAAAATCACTTTTTGTTGTTCATTTCCTTCCTTTTAGTTCGACCATAATCTCATCGTACAAAAGAGCGTGTTGAATTTCTACCTCGTTCGATCTTCCCATTCATGGATAGTTCTAAAGACAGCATAACGGATAATTGCAAGAGAATCTCACTTCCTAAATGTGAAATCGGATTGTGTTTGATTTGAATTCGTGGTGCAAAGACATCAAAGGTAATACTGCACCAGGACACAGCAATACATATGAAACAAACGTTAAGCTGTAAGAAGAACAATCACAGTCATCCATATCTAAGGTGGGATTCGAACCTGCAGCCTCTTGGTTGAAAGGCGGATATTCTAAACACTCGGGAAAACAGACCGAATAAAGCCGGATGATTGTAAAAATACGTCTGTGCTATTAGACGAGGATTTTTTCTGCTGGCAATCGGAGTTTTATAACGTAACAGCTTATGAAAAACTTTGATATATGCGATTCTGCGGTTCTATTGCGTAGACATCAAAATATATCCCCTGGACAACATCTTCTACCACAAATGTAATCATTGGTATGAGCTGAAGACAACCTGAAGATTCATATCCCTTATTAGAAGTACGTAACTCAGTTTTTCGCTTATACTCTCAACATCACTGGGAAGAGATGCATTAATTTTGAGATTGATATCAAAATAAGGAAGAGAGCAGCGATATTGTCACTTTATCTGTTCTAGTACAGAATTTTTCATTTTTCTAGAAGTGGTGATATGCTTAGAAACAAAGCGCGTTTTTTTCGAAGGGAAAGGAATCAGTTACATGGAGAAATATTTTATTTAACTTCTGTCCTGTGGACATTATCTTTAAATCTTGAATATCCTTATATGTTCAGTTTTATTTATTTATAAGAACTTTTAATGGTCACTCGTAGATGGAAAATAACAGGCTGTTCGAAGCTAAATAATTTAGTTTTCTGTCAGACAAAATTTGATAATAAATCTTATTAATTTAAAAGCAAAATTAACTTATATTTATTTATTGAAGTTACGGACATATAGTTTTTTAAAACATAAAAATACTGTTTACATTTGACTTAGTAAGAACCTTTGTCACGTTATTAGTATATATTTTTTCATTAATGCTGTGATCTTTTATGGTTGGCAGTCAGACGTTGCATGATGTGGATGTATCAATAAATCGCCATGTGATTATTTATGCATGAGTTAGTTAAGAGATTTAGAAAGATTAAAAACGTGGAATCCCTTGTTTATTTTTCTTCTTCTTACCCTGAGCGGCTGACTCGACAAATGCACTTGCAATTAAAAAATAAAAATAATAATAAAAAACAAGCTACGTAACCATTGGAAATTTGTTAGTTCATTAATCTACATACACCAATTTCTTTAAAAAACAACAATAAATACCGTACAGCATCGTATTTATCTGTTTAGTGATATATCTGATCAGGGACCAACCGAATTATCTGTTTAGTAAAAGTATCCAAATGCTTCACCCCCCCCACACACACACACGTGTTATAAAAACCTTTACCTTAAGAAAGTAAAGGTCTGTTTATTAGGTAGGCCGTTTTTTATGTAATGCAGAAGTAATGAAATACAAGTCTAAACTTTGCGTTTTAGGAAGCATTTTTTTTTTATGCGACTCGCAGCCACGTAAGTAATAAAAAATAATTACATGTAATATTAGCGTTGATGGAGAAAGAATAATTTAAAGTTTTTGTTAGTTTTTGCTATTTTTAATTAATTTTTTACATAATCCGGAAACCTTACTCTGAAAGAGCAAACATGGAACTTATTCAAGCCATTTCCACCCTGCAGTAAGTAGACGAGGGGGGGGGGAGGGTTCGCACTAAATGATGAAACCCACTTAAATGCAAAGCAAACATTCGTGCAAACGGTATGGTCCGAATCTTCATTCAGTTGGTTTAACTGTGGTTACGTCAACAGCTCAAACAACCAGGCCTTCAAAGCCATTTAAAAATTTGTATAGTTTCCAAGGCAAACAAAGTCTACTTGCTTCTCATACAGTTTAAACATAATAATGTATTTCAGGCTATCAAATATATTCCAGAAATTATATATCTATATAATTCTTCAATTCTATTTCTATACATGTCAAAATGTTTGACATGTCAAACACTTTGACAAAACACAACAGCGTTCACTATCATCTGCAGTCAACCAAACCCCACCTACTCTTCTTAACAGAAACTCAAATTTCACCTTCCCCCGGCACTATCCATCTCAACCATCCAAACTATTCACTATTTAACTCCTTTCGAACCAAGAGTGGTGTGTGCACATATATCCGCTCTGACATACCCTTGCAGAAAGCACAAAACTTAGAATAGTCCAACTTTGACCTTCTTTGGCTAAGAATATCCCTTCCCTACTCAGTCAAATTCATCCGCCGTTTCTATCGCTCTCCCAATACCACCAACCGCTCCGAGTTCGTTAATTTCCTCCCCTCAAAAATTGATTTCCTCTAGTCCTACTATATTGATAGTGAAATCATCCTCCTAAGTCATTTTAATGTCCATAACACCAACTGGCTGTCCTCTTGCAGTTGTACAGATCCTGCAGTCAGAGATGCTTAAATATTTGGATTTCACCAACGACCTTACAAAAATTGTTCACAAGCCGACGAGAATACCAGATAACCCAAATCACTCTCAAAATACCCTAGATCACTTCCTTACCAATGACTCTTCCAATTATACCTTGAAAGTAGTGAGCCCCTGGGTAATTCTGACCACAACCTAATGCTCATCTCCTACCCCATGCAACAATGCTTACACAGTGACACCGGCACAAGAGCAGTTTGGCATTATAATAATGCCAAATGGGACAGCCTCCGAGATTACGTATGCTTCATTCTCGTGGTTGGACTATTCTTTGCAGTCTTCCAATCGAAACATATGCACTGAACACATCACCAAAGTAATCCTCACTGGCATGATATACATCAATGACCTACTTCAGTTGACCTCCAACCCAATACACAGTTTTGCAGATGACATTACCTTGCACCTTCTTTTCATTTGATAAATCTTACCCAACACAACTCCCTTCAACAGATAGAACATCAACCACAACTTTCCTTAACGCATACCTCCAAAACATCCTCCGATGGGGCTCAGATAATCTCGTCAACTTCAACTCTAGTAAAATCCAGTTTTACTAGAGTTGAAGTAGACGAGATTATTTCCCACAAAAAAGAACCATTTTTCCCAGTATTATTTTTGATACCACTCAAATCTCCAGACAATATGAAAGTTCTCTTCTCGGAATTACCATGAAATCAGGCCTCTCCTGGCATAAACACATCACAAACATTGCATCCTGAGCTTCCAAAAAACAATCTTTCTCTTTCGCTCAAGGCGTTACTTCACTTCAAACTAGCTATTAACCTTATACAAATCGCAATACAGATCGAACAGTATTCGATCGCCCAGCTATCGAATACTATTCTCACGTTTTGAGTGGGGCTCCTAATAGCTCCCTCAAAATGCTTGTTTCAATACAGAGGACAGCAATTAGACTCATAAATGATCCACCTCTTACCGACTCACTCCCACACTTTCTCGTAGACGTTTAATCTCTGCAATTTGTATATTACACAAATGTTCATTTGAAACAACATGAGTAATTCCTCCACTCTATACTATACCCATTGGAACACGTACAGCCACCTCCCAACATCCCTTCATAGTATACCTTGAAATCCACAAAACAAGTTTCTTTTCCTCATCCTTCATCCCTGCTACTGCTGAACTGTGGTCTTTCTCTTGATGTATTTCCCACGGAATACAATATACAGTCTTTTTAATGAAATGTTAACAAGTTCCTCCTTTCCCATCCCTGTACCCACATATGGTTCTAAAGCACTATAGGTTGATCAGCCAACCTCTCGTATATGGTCCCAACATATAAAAAAAAAAACATACAAGAAAACCATAATATCAGTTGCATGTGTTGAAGCCCATCTTCAAGATGAGCTGCACTCAGGCAGAGCATCACATAGAATATGCTGAGAACTAGTTTGGGGTGTAATGAGTAATGAGTTGCATTATCACAATCACATAAAGTGTTTATAATATATATTTGGGTAAATATTTTTGATTAATATTTTACTAGTGCACACATTTTATCCGTTAAAATGAAGGGCTCTACATTGTATTCACAAAATTAAACAAAAAAGAAATTAATTTCGTTGCTTCGTAAAGACATCAATATTTGGATCAATACTCCTGGGCAAAAAATAACGTTACGTCATTACTAGGAAATGCACCCGGTATTCGTGGTTTATTTTTTCTCATGTTAGAATGAAGGGCTCTACATTACAGGAGGATTACTTAGAATACAGGAGGATAACGAAGCGAGAAGTAGTTATTTTCTTTTCCTTTTCTGAACATGGCTCTCACAGAAACTAACTTCTACAAAGGATTTAGGGTTGTTGCTCTGATGAACCTCATAAGTGGTAGTTCCTTTTTCAAAGTATTTTTTAATTCTGATATCTACAACATGCGCATTCGTGCCTGCAGTTGGCAGACCTTCTATGGATGCCTCAATTACTGCGTTGTTCTTATTTTACTTTACTTCGCCGAACAGGATAGATCCGAGAAACATGTTGAAAAGAATTTAAATTTTGTATATCAGATGACCAATTTATACAGTGCAATGTTTGCTCTTTTTACGAGGTTATTCTTATTAAAAAAGAGAAATCAAATGATCTCGCTCGTGATCAATTGCTGCAATCTCGAAGCAGATTTAAATGCCAAACATTCCAAACCATTCAGAATAAGGAGCATCATAATAAAAATTCTTTTTGTCCACATCTTTGTCTATACATGTTCAGTTTTAGCCGCATATATTGGACAGGAAAACTCAAAATCTCTTTTATCAGATAAGTGGCCAGTTTCAGTTCAATATGTGCTGCTTGTAATAGGGGGTGCAGTGGTTATGAATTTCTTGTTAAACTCACCTGCTGTCATGCTATACTGGTTTTCTTATTTCGCAGAATTTCATAGATATTCTTTCTTTGTCATAAACCAGATTTTAAGAGAGAAAAAGGAAAATATTTCCTTAGGGAATATGGTCAAAGTAGAAGATATACGCATGCTTTATATGAGATGCTGCTGTGTTGTGAGAGAAGCAAACCATTTGTTTTCAAGTGCGCTGTTTTTTAATTATGCTGGGAACACTGCTTTCTGTTGTTTACTGGGCTGTCAGATATTCAATCTAGCTCATCTATTATCTATTCGAGTATTCCTTGCTGTTTATGTTTTTTATATATTTTGTCTTATGGTGCGAATTGCAAGTTGTTTACATGCAGCAACTCATGAGGTATGATCAACCTTACTTTAATTTTTTTTGTTCTGTTTATTGTTATATATACTGTATATATATATACTGCGATGCATTCCTAAAAAATTTCTGATTATCTATTAGAATGGTGGCGAACCTTTTTATGTCCCCGTGCCAAAATTTTACAAATCAAGTTGCTGACGTTCACGGCACGTCAGCAACTAATTAATACAACACTAATTAATTAGTTAACATTAATTAATACAAAATTAATTGCAGTATTTTATTGAGACAAGTTTAAAAATTAATATAGAATTTCAGAACAATGAACACATAATTTGACATACACAGTTTCGCATACAAATCAATATTAACCTATTATCAATTTATTAATTTATCAATATGAATATATCAATTTATTAATGAGATTTTTGCTGTTGTACATTAGATGCCAAACGCTTTATATCTGGTTTTCATATTTTGTCACTTTTAGTAATACACACGCAGAACTAGATTCATCAGTCATTCTATTTCTTAAACTGCCTTCTGTAAAATTCATTTCAAAAAATAATGACTCACAAGCATATGTAGAGGAGAAAATTGATAATATAGCTATCGCTAGTTTTTTTAAACAACAAAAAATTTCAGGAATGGTATTCCAAGTTCTCAATATTTTCCTCTTGTGCATTCTTTTTAATTGCCCCAATAATCGATCATTTTCCATTATTTCCAAGTCATTTCTCAAATCAACAAACTTTTGTTTCCATATAGAACTAGATTGAAAATCGATTAATTGCATTTCTATATCTTCCAAATTCAGCCACTCGAAAATCTCCAAATTGAATCCGGATGCAAAATAATTTTGATGTCTCTGCAAATTCCCCGAACTGCGTAAATCTTGAAGAAAATTCGTTGATTAACGACTGAATAACTGTAGAAAACTCTTTTGTCAATTTAACTTGACTGTTTTTTCATGGGATTCTAGATCTACAAAGACTTTTTTTGTATTTGGAAAATATCAGAAGGTATTGGAAATGACGTCAGGATTAAAAGTTGGTAATTTTGCTTCGAATGCTTTGATTAAATCAAACATGACAATAATTGTCTTGTTAACACCTTGCAGTTTATCATTTAATTCATTTAAATGGAAACACAAATCAGTAAAAAACATTAATTTCGAAAGCAATTCGATTCATTAATTGATTGCATTTTTCAATGATTTTCTCATTATGTAAAAAAAGTCTGACTTCATCTAAACACTCAACAAATCTTTGAAGAACTTTCCCACGACTTAATCATCTGACGTTGTTGTGCATAAGTAAACCATTGTATACCGAGTTTACCTCACTTAATAATTCTATAAAAATATTGTTTATTTAAAGCGCGCGCCGATATAAAATCGACCAATTTTGTTACAATGCTCATAATATGTTCCCGTGGCTTGAAACTAGCCTTTGCGCATAAAACCTGCTGATGTATAATACAATGAACACCCAGAACTGAAATTCCAATATATATGGTAAATAAATTGACGAACCCATTTTCCTCTCTAGTCATACTGCGAGCACCATCAGTAGTTACTGATACAATTTTGGACAGATCTATATCTCTTTCAGCAAGTGCATTTACAACTGCGTTGCAAATATCAATTCCTTTTGTTGGTGTTGCTAATGATGTTAAACTTATCAATTCTTCTTTCGTGTTATTCCCAACAGAATAGCGAATTAAAATTGCTAAAGGAGCTGATCCAATTATGTCAGTACTCTCATCAAGACAAAGAGAAATTAAATCAGAAGATTTTATATCTGTTTTTTTGCTGATGAGTTATATTTTTAGCCATTTCTATGATTCTATCTTTCACCGTGTTTCTAGCCAAAGGCATATCTTTTATTCCTTGAATAATTTTTTCCTTGTTTTCAAAATCTTCAAAATGAACTGGTGCGCATTTTAACCATGCTTCTTTTATATATTCCCCATCACTAAACGTTTTCCTGTGTTTAGCAATTACATTTGAGGCAAAAAAAAAAAAAAAACTACCAGCAGTTATATTTGAACGACTTCTGATAAATTTCATTAGGGTTGTTCATTGGATATTCCTATTTTTAATTGTCCGAGCAATAAATTCTTTCTGTTCTTCCTTGCTTTTCTCAAGGAGCGATTTATGGTTTGTCTCATAATGCCGTTTTACTGACAACGTTCGGCACTCAACTGTCCCGGAACATAAAACGCATATTGCTTTATTGACTTTATTAATCATGCCATACTCTTCAGTCCGCCAGTTTTGGAACTTTCTGCAGCTTGACTGTGATAGTTTTCGTTTTTTATTTTCGCCAGCCATGTTCGGTAGAACTATAACAAAATAATTCACAACTTAAATCAAAGGCATTTTTTATAGCTTCAAAAAAATCAACATTTTATTATATGCCTAAATTAAATTATCTTTATAATTCCCATTTACAGTAGCAAAAAAAAAAAAAAAAAACAGTGCACATACGCAGCAATAATTGCACTTGCCGCTGCTTATTTCTGCCTACTGGCGGATGCGCGGTGCGAAATGCATAATTAACGCACGTGCGATTAGAAAAGGGAAAAGTCAGGGAATCTTAAGGATCAGTCGTCCTCAATTCTTTTTCTATAGACTGTATTTTTATTTATTCTTACTGTATTAGAGGGCTCAGTCCCAACAAACTTACTCGTAAATACAGTTCCCATTTTTTTAAAGTTCATACATTAAACTAACATAAGTATTAATATTATATAAATTTAGTGGATATTAAATCCGATAATATTTCAAAGCCGACTACAGTAACTATAGAATTTTCGTGGGAAATTTGGCGAGTGTATTCCCGTAAGATCTCTGGTCAAATTTTCACAAGAAACGTGTATAGTTTCTGTAGTCGGCTTTGAAATAATGTTGGATTTAATATCCACTTAATTTATATAATTTTCTATCGCCGATGTGAAGCCTTTTGGCTATTTATTTTAGTAAATAAGTATTAATAATTAATTATGGCATAATCATAAAGAATATTAATACACTTAATGTGTACGGTGTAGCATGTCGACAAATATAAAAGTACGCATTTAAATTAGTTATCAATCACAGGACTAATGCTAAAATATTGGAGTTTCCTCAGGTCAACATTATTAAATTAAATTCTGGTAAGTTTCATTGACATATCCCATTCTGATCACCGAAAATTTATAATATTATTCAGTATTAAAATTGATTATTGCATTATTAAATTGATTTTAATGATGTTGGTTTTAAAAAAAAAAAAAAAAAAAAACGATATTGAGAAAAATATTTATAAATATTGTAAATCACCATAGAAACCAGCAGAGCAGAGGAAGCAGCAGTAGGATGTCGACTTGTCGGCGAACGTTTACCGTCGAATATAACTTAACTTGCCCTCGCGTATAACTGGCACCCCTGATTTCACTTTACGAAAAAAAGACATTAAAAAGTTTTACATATATACCTCCCACACAAAAAACAACACGCCCTTCCCAACAGCCTTTATATACTGTAGATGCAAGAAAAAATAAATAGTTTTATTGTATCCTAAGGTACAGAGGCTTTTGCAGTCTGTGTAATATATTTCTCAACAAATAGTGCAATTAGAGACAGCTGGAATAAAATCTGCGCTTAACTAATGAATCACATGTACCCCTCTCACAGAAACTACGCTGTATAGGCAAGCAAAACAATATGTTGCACCGGAAACACAGTATCTACTGAAACTATTGTCCAATTTTTCAATTACATGAAATAAGTGTTTGATGATTGCATTTGAAATTCTCGATGTCATTACGACAGATCACAGAGGCTAACTTCAAATAAAATTCTACCACGAGTTGAAACATGTCGTATGATGCTTGTGTGAGTCCCCTTTCTAGCTCAAACGCAAACAAGGCGGCAATTAAAACCAATCATGGGTTGAAGCTTTGTGTGAGTTGAGCCCGCCGGTAATGAGAAGTTCCGTCGGAACGATAAATGACACCCCGTCGTGAATGTCTTAAAACTAAGAAATATATAGTGAATGTTGTTATGACAGTTGAAGATGTTATGGAATTCGGTTGAAGAAAATTAGCATTTCAACTCAAAAATTTTCGGTTCCATTTGTCTTTGGGTCGTGTGATCTTTTGTTAATACCCCACCAATCAAATTCCTGTCTTCATAGCTGCTCTCTCCTGTAAAACAAAATTTAACTTGTACGTATTGTATCTATTAAAAAAGGCTGAATAATTTATAATATAAAAGGATATCACATATAAATCGTTGACGTGCCAGCAAAATACTCGGGCGTGCCACCTCTGGCACGCGTGCCATAGGTTTGCCATCACTGATCTATCAGATTGGGTTCTACAGAGTTACATGTTAAAACACAGACGTTCTTCCTCTTATATTGTATGAAACTATTGCAAACTTTCCGTTGTATTAAATATTGAAATCTAAACTTCACATAGTCTTAGCATGTCTTTTTATATAATAATAATAATAATAATAATAATAATAATAATAATAATAATAATAATAATAATAATTTTTTTAACATTTTATTATCTCAGATAAATTTGCATACATAGTGTAATAATTATATACACACGTGTGTATATATATAATATTTATAGCACATCACAATTGTGAATAACAGATACTTGCAAGTTAATAATATTTTTAAATAATATTTTTATTTATTTATTTGTCTTATTTTTTATTGTTATTATTGAAATTATGATTGTATATTCTGATTGCATATTTACAACACATAATATTACATATTTACAATAGGTTTAGTTTTTTTTTTTATTTTTTCTGTATAATGTATTATATTCTTTCTTTGGGACGAATTTCTGATTTCTTCCTCGAAGCTTTGCAGAGCTTATCTGAGGAAGATAATAGATAATAGATGGCGGTGGTTTCATGGTTATGTTTCTATACTGGTCACAAGCCACATGTTGATTTTATTGTTTGATGGTGCATGCTTGGAAAACTCTAACTGGTATTACAGTTTAACTTTTTTTTTTCTATGCTTTGTAAGTTGGGTTGGATTTAGACATGGTGTGTTTGTTGTTTGTGTTCTTTAAGTGATGGTTTTGAGAGGGGGATTTATCATAGGTTATTTGTTTGTTTGTGTGTGTGTGTGTGTGTGTCGGGGGGAGGAGAGAGAGAAATAGAAATTGTTCTAATTTTCATTCTCGCTATAATATTTATATAGCGCCTGTTTCAGCTCTCTGTATGTTTCTAGGTTTCTGTCTTCGAACGGCAGTTTGTTTATCATGTCAGGTACGTAGAAGTTTTGGGTGGCTTTACCGTAGTGATTGTTGTACTTATACGTTATGTAGTTTGTTGACTGTGGTCTTGTTATGTGATATGTTGTTCTGGTTACTCTATAGGTTGGGCTGTAATGTTTTAACATGACTGTGTAGTGGCATAAGTGTTTCACATTAAATATGTTGTGTTGTGTCCGTGCTTCCTGCATAAGTGTGGGTTGTTCCCAGAATATCAGTTTTACCATTTTATCTGGCAGCCATTGTAACCTGTTAAGTTTGTAGTCTGTGCAGAATGCATATCATGTGATTGCTTATCTTAAAATGTTTTCACGTAATGCTTTATAGATTAGTATTTTTATGTGGGTTGGGGCAATGTCTTTTAATCTGTATAGTTTGCTTGCTATTATCCTAAGCTTGGTATGTAGGTAGTTTGTATGGCTATTCCAACTTTGATCAGCATCGAAGTGAAGTCTGAGATAGCGTGTTGTTTTCACCTATGTCATGGTTGGGGTTTTTGGATCTGCACTTTGTGTATAGGAGGATGAATGCCGGATAGTGAGAAGAACAAAGCTATTGATATACAAAAACCCATAAACCCTGCCCATAGTTTCTATGGGCAGGGTTTGGGGTTTTTTGTATATCATTAGCTTTGTTCTTCCAGGGTTTATACATATGCCGTTTCTTAACCAGTTAGTGATTCGATTGATATGATAAAAGATTTTTATTAATAGCTGTTTAGATATAATAAAATATAATAGTTTGTACATTATGATGATGCTATTCAGCCTGTTTTCTATCGACTACAGGGTAGTGGCCTCTTCAATTGAGAGAGGGTTGAGTCTATCCCCCATGGTAATCCACTCCATCTTTGGGGGAGTGTTTATTCGCATGTGTGAATGAATGACACAATTCCAAGCATTCATGCCTAGGTGGGATTTGAACCCGCATCTTCTTTGGTCTGGAGCGGTTACGCCAACCAGGGTGGTGGCCTCACCAATTGCGAGAGCGTTGAGTCTACTAGCCAGCATGATATCCTCTCCATCTTGGGGTGGTGTTTATTCGTCATGACGTGAGAAATCAGTTTTAAGTTTTGAAATCGAATCGGCTTTAAGTCAGGAATGGTCCTCGTGTAAAATAGTTTCCGAAACATGAGATAGTATGAGTATTTTTACATTGATGGTAATGATAGCGCTGACAGTTCTTCATTACTTCGGAGTACAACTATATACTTCATAATACAAGAAATAAAAGTTTATTCTGATATGAATCGCACAATACTGAATCCAGAAGTCAAGTATTTTCTGTATCAAAATTTTTTGTATAAATGCACTTTGCTTAAAATTTATTTGGATATTGCAGAATAATGTGTGAAGAAGATATCTGACTCTAAGTCGTGTATATGGCTCTTATTGTCTTTTATATGAATTATAATTTAGATAATGCAACTACTGACAGTTACGATATTCAAGATCGTCTTTAACGAATGCATTTAAAAGATGGAAATGTGGCGGTGAAAATAAAAACACTTACAACAAGCTACACAAATGTGGGAATAGCAGAACGAGCACAAAGTAATAAAAGGACTTGAATATTCCTCTCTAAAGCAACTCTCAAGGAGGAATTCAGGTCATGTCAACTGAAGAGCGTGTGTAACAAAATGTTACTTGTTGAAAGCCAGAACTCCATTTTCAGGGAAGGGATGATGCTGCAAGCTGAACATGACTACTAATGAATCGTGTGATTCGACAAAAAAGAAACTGTAATAATTGAGTTACAATACACACCCACGCCCAACATTATAAGTACATGTTTTAGTATGATAGCTGCAAGGTGAACGTTATTTACCAGTTTAGTATCTTGTGTTTTAAGCGTATTGTAAGTTGTGTTTAATGCTGTCCGAATGATTCTCTTAATTTGAACTAAATCTCGGTCTTAGTGTAAGTAAATAATGATCGCTGAAGATTATTTTGAATTTCTATCATTTGTCTCTTAATTGTGTTTTGTAAATTGCTTAAAAATTTCAACGGAGCACTAATATATGCCGTATAGAAAGACAGTAGTGATTATTAGATGAAGTGAAGGTGCAAAGGAAAAACGGGCTGATTGTAAATACTCATCTGTTGAATAGAGCACTTCCAGAAAACGAAAAGAAAAGTGACTGCAGTTTTAGTTCAGTTCAATGTCTGCATATCAACATATAGTAGACGATTAGTTCTAATGTGTACTGATGGCTAAACAGGGGTTTGCTGACTGACTTGATCTGAATGATAGCAAAATCAGCTGCGGTTATGAGTAGTCATACTGCTAGTTTCTTGTATGCACTGCTGGTTTTACTGACTTTTAAATTTGTGGAAAAGCCTCCTCCCATTGTGTGGTACTGGATAATTCAATTCCGGTTTAAAGACTTATAAAAGTACAACGGTTTTCCCCAATGAAAAGTCATTGCCATTACCAAATACCGAATAAGCTACGGAGACTTGAGAAAATAAGAAGAAAGAATAGCTTAAAGGTCAAATGATTTTACGCAAGTTTTCAGTGTCAGTATCTGAATAAGAGGTAGCCAGATTTGGATGGTAGAAAATTGTTTTAATTACTTTGAAATCATTTTGGTTTTCTTAACCATAATCCTTTCTTCTCTCACTCTCTCGCTCTCTTTCTCTCTCAGTCAGTATCTCTGTATGTTGCGTGTTTGTGTGTGTGTGTGTACACATGATTTTTTCTTTTAAACATGATCCGTATATCTACGGATCGAAACAACAATCAGAAATAGAACTAAAATTATAAGATTACTCTCGAATGTAAAAGGAGCCATGCAGATATCGCAGGTTTATTTAATGACCTTCGTGCACTCTTCAAGATCTGACTAATTTATAGACGAGAGACTTCATATTATTTCGCGAGAGATGCATTTAATTATACATCAATCATAGCTGTGTTATTGACGTCCTATTATTATGATCTTTTCAATCATATTGTTTTCTATTCTACAGGCTCAAGAGACTGCTTTCATTCTAAAACAGTTTCCTATTGGATCTCTGCCATTTGTGAAAAAGACCAATGTAAGCATTTAATTACATTTAATTTTAGGTTTATTTTCCAGACATTTCACTACTCAATTTCAACTGCGGCCCCACCCCCCCCCCCCCCCACCCCCCCCCCCCCCCACCCCCCCCCCCCCCCACCCCCCCCCCCCCCCACCCCCCCCCCCCCCCACCCCCCCCCCCCCCCACCCCCCCCCCCCCCCACCCCCCCCCCCCCCCACCCCCCCCCCCCCCCACCCCCCCCCCCCCCCACCCCCCCCCCCCCCCACCCCCCCCCCCCCCCACCCCCCCCCCCCCCCACCCCCCCCCCCCCCCACCCCCCCCCCCCCCCACCCCCCCCCCCCCCCACCCCCCCCCCCCCCCACCCCCCCCCCCCCCCACCCCCCCCCCCCCCCACCCCCCCCCCCCCCCACCCCCCCCCCCCCCCACCCCCCCCCCCCCCCACCCCCCCCCCCCCCCACCCCCCCCCCCCCCCACCCCCCCCCCCCCCCACCCCCCCCCCCCCCCACCCCCCCCCCCCCCCACCCCCCCCCCCCCCCACCCCCCCCCCCCCCCACCCCCCCCCCCCCCCACCCCCCCCCCCCCCCACCAGATCTTATCGCTGTGATGAGAAATATGAACTAGTTTTTAGGGATGCGATATTAGTCTAGACACTACCACTGCAAACGTTTATAGATAGAATGATGATCTACAACTTAGTACTGTTTTATTTACTGCTGTCCTATTAGAGAGAGAGAGAGAGAGAAAGAGGATTCGGGTTCTGTTTGCTGTACCGCAACGACATAATTCTGCTCCTCACCTAATAGCACTAATTGCCTTATACAAGATTTGTAAGAAGCAAAAAATGACACTGAGATTACAGCTTTTAAAATGATGAGTCTTCTTTAAATACTATCCCTATAAATACGAGAGTGGTCTGAAACCTTCTCGGCCTAACAATGTAAAAACAAATTTATAATTGCGAAATTATTTTTATTTTTCAACTCAATCTCCCATAAGCCTCATACATTTATTCCAGCGATGCTTCAGCACCATTATCACTTCCCTGTAACTGTTCTTAGTAAGATTTGCAATATACCACTCTACAGCTGCAGTCGCCTCTTGATTCGAAGAAAAGCGCTGAGCAGCGAGGAAGAGTTTTAGTTTTGGGAACAGATAGAAGTCAGAGGGAGCCACATATGGGGAATAGGGTGGATGTCCCAACAATTCATAGTGCAGATCCTATAATTTTCCCATTGTTAAAACACCTTTGTGGGCATGTGCATTGTCCTGATGAAAGATGATTTGTTTCTAATGAAAATCGATTCTTTTCTCACGAATGTGTTCGTCTAGTCTGGTTAAAAGATGAAAATAATATTTCCAGGTTATTGTTTTACCCTTTTAATATAATTAATAAACAAAATGCCTTTAGCAACCCTTTCCTGATGATGGAACAGACTTTTTCATCTTTGGCGCTGAACAACTGGCTTCTGTCCAATGGTTTGACTGCCTGGTTGGATTCTGATGTGTAATATTGAATCCAAGTCTCATCCATAGTAATAAATCGACGCACAAAATCAGTTTTATTCTTGTTAAAACGCTCCAAGTACTGTTCAGACATTTTCATGCGAGTATGTTTTTCATTTGCTTTGAGCAAGCGCGGCATCCATCTTGCGCAAAGCTTTTTCATACGCAAAATGTATCCTACACATGTTTTTGAAATGCCAATAGTCATAGCTATTTCATGCAATTTGACTCAAAGGTCATCCAATATAATATGGTGGACTTGATCAATGATTTCTGGTGTTGTTACACTTTTTGGACGTCCTTCACGTGGATCATTTCAAGGCTGGTACAGCCACGTTTAAACTCGGCAGCTCATTTCTTAATTGTCGAAAACGAAGGAGAAGAGCGCCTATGAAATTCGAATGAATTTCGTTTGGAGTTAAATCTGCTGTATAAAACAAACTACTTGATAGAATGACTTGCAGTTGCACATGGATGGTGATGTACCAACTTAGAAAAAGAAATATCTTACTGACAGTCTATGGTAGAGGTGAAGTACCTTTCCGTCCATCCTCGTACATTTGAATTGATCACGTTAAAAGAATGTAAATTAACTGTCTAACTTAATGCGTCCTTCCTTGTATATCAGCAGAAAAAAGGAGGAACAAGTCGTCCATTCAAGAGACTTAGATGGCTTCGGAGGTCGGTGAGCTTGCTGTAATGAGCCTCAAATGCAAATCGATAAAGTTCTAAGTTCTAAAAACTGTTATTCAGAGTTGTACATTCATGTAAACTATATAGCAATTTAGTATGAATACTATGATTCTTTGACGCATAATTTAGCTTACTGTTAATTTATATAGTGTATAAGACAAACCAAAACAATCGTCGATGCTTCAGATTATCTTTGAACACTATACCTGTCTTAAATCTCGCAAATTATTACATATTTAGATAAGGCACACAGTTGTTGATCCTACTGTGTTTCTCTCGATAGAGTCATATCTGAACACATAATTTACAATCAGAAATGATTTGCTTCATATCTGCTCATTGGATGTACAAGGCACGCGTTAGAACTAAATGTCATGCATTCAGATCTACTCCTGAAGAAATTTTTGGATGTCTTGATAAAAACAACTTCAAAGCAGATGAGGCTATCACTTGTGTGATAGCCTCATCTGCGTTGAGAGTCATACCGAGTCAGTGCTATGCTTGTTAGTTATTAAGATGATCAAGAGATACCCGTGGGCATGCTATTTACTATAAGCAGATTCCGAATGTTGAAAAATCAAATTTTGAAAGAACCACGATCTACTCACCATTACAACAGATCTGTAAGTATTTGAAGCCATCTAGGGACCTGGAATTGCCCGAACTCGCATTACTACCCAAATTACAAATGTACGGGGTTATAAAACATTAAGAATATTTATTGTTGTTCTCAATATTTTTCATGATTTCCGACAATCCCTGTCCGACACACGCATATTATCTCCTTTTCAAGAAAAGGCATTTCTCAATAAGTTTTTGGCGCTTATTTCAAATATATTTAAAAAAATTTTCTTTCACTTACTACCATTCTGGGGAAACATTGTACGCCCTATATGAGCTATTGTTGCCTATTTTGATGTAATCACATTCTGCTCTTATTACATCAAACATGTATAGTTAACAAGAGATGATGTAATAGTGTACATTTTACGTATGATGATGCAACACATTAAATCATTAGCCTATACAGCCCATTCCGTGCGTGTCTCGGATATAGCTCGTGTCGTATTCTTTGCGTCACATATCATTCAGTTGCTATGATGGAAACATAGGAAATCAATAAAAGTGTTAGGACAGGTTATTTAGGATGCGGACAAGTAGAAGATCTATGCTGATCTTAAAATCTTGCCATCTAGATTGAGTTAGAAATAGGGTACACTAAGTACTGTTGCTTTCAATGTGAATGGAACAGCAGAACCAGTAGTAATCATTATGCTGGTAAACAGTTGCCTTTCCGTGCACATTTCACACCTGCAGAAAAGAACGGTAAACATGCACCGGGGGAAATAGAAACAGAGAAAATGTATTTGCCACCACTTCACATAAAACTTAGAACCGTCAAAAACTTTGGATTTTTTGCAACGCATTCTATAGACTTCATTGGCGAAACGAACGATATTAGAAGTTCAAGATAGACATGACATTAAATTATCTCATATTAAATTTAATATATGAAGGTTTAAATTGTCTACGAGAGAGAGAGAGAGAGAGAGAGAGAGAGAGAGAGAACCTTTTCAATTTCTCTCTCTCAATTTTGTTTTGATAGACAGGAGTGAGGAGGTATCTTATATTTATATATTAATAGGCTTTCCTCGAAACTTTTTTATTCATTTATTTTTTCCTTTCAGATCCTTGGGACTGTTATCACTTACACCATTATTCTTATTCAGTCGCTAAATAATAAGGAGCAACCAACAACGATAATCAATAACTATATAAACTGCACCTGTGAAGAATGGATTTCACTGAAGTGAATTCTTCGAATTTTGGAGGACCTCATTAGAAAAAAGTGTTCTGTCGTCATTGCTTCGTTTGTGTGACCCGAAACTTTCCATTTAAGTCCAATGGATAATGTGTTCAAGGAATCCTATTTGCAATATAATCTATCTACAAGTGTACGTTTGTGTGTAGGAAGGGGGGGTGGATATTCATATTCATCCAAGCGATTCCACAGTGATAGAACTTGATATGTTTGCACATCTAAAATAATATTAAGTATTTTTAATAAACATCATATTAGTGTGTGATCCTATAGTCTTTACTTATACTATAGAATTACGCTCTTTTAGATAGTTAATATTTTAACAGAAAAAAATTATATATGTATATAAGAGTGCATTATATATATATATAATATATATATATTCATTTTTTTTAAATTAACTGACTTAAACCCGAGAATTATAACACAATGACATTTGTTTGAAAAAAACGCAACATGTTTCGTCAAAAATGACTTCTTCAGGCGATAAGAACATAGAAAGATAATAAAAGACACTTAAATTAACATTGACACACTCTAAAGCTATACAATTATAAAGCCATAATATTCGACTGTAAATTACAGTTATTATGAGCTTGAACTACAGTCCGAGTTAAAGTTCTATTGTTGTACACCTGTGCGTGTGTGGAGTCACGCTATCTCCAGTATCTAATAGTAGAGTTGAAAGAGTCTGCCAAATTATAACTAAGATTATTATTCAAATGAAAAGGGTCTAAGGTGATTTCCCTTAACTTGACAATGCGGCGCTCTATTTCATCATGGCTGATGTGTAGGTTTGAAGTCAATGTCCAATTTATTTCATGTTGGTGGCCTTCGTTGTTCGTGTTTATTGAAAGCAGGACATGGCCCGACAGAGCAGTTGCTCTGGTTCTCTTATAAGCAATGTCTCTTGTATACACCTGGGAATTGTAGAAGGTTGTGAGGTTGTTTATAGTTGTTGAAGTGTGATCTTATTTTTGGCATAGTTGAGAAGCACGTTTTTATGTTAAACTTCTTTAGAATTCTACTCAGCTTTTTGGATAGTGTGCTGATATATGGCAAGACGATATGACCTTTGGAGTCGTCCTGTGTCTCTACATTGTTACGTTGGCGGGATAATTGGTTGTTAATACTTTTTAGAGAGTAGCCATTGTTTTTAAAGGTCCATTTAAGATGTTGTAGTTACTTTTTCAGTTCTTCTTCATCTGACAATACAGATCTTGCACGATTCGCTAGAGTTGATATAATACCCAACTTTTGCGCTGGATGGTGATGGGAGGACGCATGCAAATATCTGTCTGTGTGTGTTGGCTTTCTAAAAATAGAGACTTTAATTGATTCAGGCGTCTTGGTGAGTTTAACATCTAGGAAGCAGATGGAACTATTTTCTTCAATCTCCATAGTAAATTTTATATCCTGATGGCGGTTGTTTAAGTGGTCGAGGAACTTGTTAAGATTCTCAGTACCATGCTCCCATATGAGGAATATATCGTACACATATCTAAGCCAAATGTTTGGTTTTAAAGTAAAAGAGGAGATCGCCTTTTCTTCAAAGTCCTCGAAAAAAATGTTGGCTAACACAGGAGAGAGAGGGCTTCCCATAGCTAATCCTTTGACCTGTTTGTATAGTTTACCTTCGAATTCAAAATAGCCGGAGTTTACACAGTGAGATAACAGAGAGAACATTTTATTTGAAATCTTGTTTTTTAAAATATGGATAACGTCCTGTGTCGGAAAGTTGGTAAAGAGTGCTACCACGTCAAAGCTCACCATGATATCAGAAGATTTTAGTTTTAGGTCCTTTATTTTAGAGACAAATCTGTTGAGTTTTTAATATAAGAAGAAGATTTTCCCGCATAAGCTTTTAACGATGACGCCAAATATTTGGATAACCTGTATGTGGGTGAGTCAATGCTGTCTACTATAGGTCTCAGTGGATAGTTTTCTTTGTGTACCTTCGGGAGTCCATATAACCTTGGAATGAGGGGGTGTAAAGAGCGGATGGAGAGCCGTGTATTCCGTGGAATTTCTGTGGTCTTTTGTAGGAGATTATTTGTTCTATTGTGTATTTCTCTTGTTGGGTCTCTCTCAATTTCTCTCTCTCTCTCTCTCTCTCTCTCTCTCTCTATATATATATATATATATATATATATATATATATAGTGCTGGTATTGAGGCCATCCTGTAATCTATGTTCATCCGTTAGCATTTAAGATAACGTAAATTTGAAAAAAAAAAAAAGATAAAAAGATATGAGTGGGAGGTAGATATTTGCTAATTTTATATTCATAACTAACAAAGAATAGGTAAACCTGAGTATAGTGGTGTTACACATTCACATCATATGCAGAAAAAAAAAACGCGGAAGTTTTATTGTAACACTAAACACAACAATATTGTGCAGAATGTCCGATCAATTACCTATTTCAAAAAGAATTGATTTTCGGATTTATTTCAAAGAAATTCATGATAATTCTTTAATCTATTTCCATCTTTAGAAATAAAAAATCGTGAAGCTTTGGACCTTTATTAAAAGTACACATTATTTCAGAGAAATATTCAGTGTTTTTTTCAGCGTTATAATTTAATAAGCCAAAAAAAATCCAGCCACTGGAGAGGGCAAATTAGTCTTCTCGGTGCCGGTCTCAAGCCCAGATAAATGGGGAGGGTTGGCGTCAGGAAGGGCATGCGGCCATAAAAAAAAACCATGCCAAAACCAAGGATGAAATGTTGAATGACAGAGAAAGGACCACGCCTAGGGCGTACCCCATAAGCGACGCGCAGTTCTGTCGCCCGAGGACTGTGAGAAGTTGGCTAGGGCTACTGAACCAAGGACGGGTTCGGCTAAAGAAGCGAGTCCAACAGAAAGAGAGTGTGTGTAAAGTAAGAATCGGGTCGCTGAATGTGGGTACGATGAATGAGAAGAGTAGGGAGATAGTGGACATGTTGAGAAGAAGGAAGCTGAAGTCTTGTGCATGCAGGAGACAAGGTGGAAGGGCAATAAAGCAAAGGAGCTGGCGAAGGGATATAAACTGTTTTATAGCGGTGTGAATGAGAAGGGAAGAAACGGAGTTTGAATTATCACCGATAAGGAGCTGAAGGGTGGAGTCTGCGAGGTGTGCCGGAAGAATGATCGAATTATGAGCGTTAAGCTTGAGATTGGAGGAAGTGTGGCTACTATAGTGTGTGGCTACGACCCACAAGTAGGTTGTGATGAGGAGGAGAAAGAGGCATTCTGGAGAGAACTTCACCAAGTAGTAATGAGAATTCCTGATGGTGAGAGATTGATCGTCGGAGCAGATCTGAATGGGCATGTAGGAAGGCGACGAAGCGGTGAAGAAAGGGTACATGGGGGTTGGAGTAGTGGTGAAAGAAATGAAGAAGGTAAAAGAATCATAGAATATGCTGTGGCCTTCGATCTGGCTATAGCTAACAAGTAGTTCAAGAAGAGAGTTGAGCATCTGATAACCTATAAGAGCGGGGATAGAATGAGTCAGATTGACTATATTATGTGCCATAGGAAACATCTGAGGGAGGTGAAAAACTATAAATTGATTAATGGAGAAAGTGTAGCGGCACAGCATAGGTTGGTTGTGGTAGACTGTGATAATAAAAGGGGAAAAGAAGAATAGACGGAAGTGGCGGATACAGAGGAGAATAAAGTGGTGGAAATTGGAAGAGGAAGGCCCAAGGAATACGTTTAAAGAAAAGGTATTGAAAGAAATGAAGTTACCAGAAGATGTGGAAGAATGGTGGGACGTTAATAGCTGGAATATTAGAAAAATTGGAGAAGAGGTGCTTGGTATAACATGAGGAAAGGGACCACCTGAGGATAAGGAGGCATGGTGGTGGTGGAATGAGGAGGTGCAGTTGGAGATCAAGGAAAAGAAAGAGGCAAAGAAAAAATGCGACATGACTGGAACTAGAGCCGACAAGGAGGCATATAGATTAGCGAAGAAAAATGCAAAGAGAGCTGTGGCAAGGGCGAAAGCGAGGGCAGTTGATGAGGTTTATGAAGAACTGGAGAGAAACGGTGGTGAAGCTCAGTTGTTGAGAATAGCGAAAGCCAGAGATAAGGCCTCGAAAGACATAACATCAGTCAAGCAGATAAAGGATGCCTCAGGAGTAGTATTACAAGAGGAGGACAAAATCAGAGGAAGATGGAAAGAATATTTCCGTAAACTACTAAATGAGGAAAATCCGAGAGAGAGGTGTGAGGATGGAGAGGCAAACGAGAGACCGGTGCAAGACATAAGTAGAGAGGAAGTGGATTAGGTACTGAGAAAAATGAAGAATGGCAAGGCTGTGGTGGAAGACCAGATACCTGGGGAAGTGTGGAAAAGTTTGGGCAGTGAAGGCGTGGATATGTTATGGGATCTGATGAGGAAAATAGCCCAGCAGGAAAAGATACCAGAGGAATGGAGGAAAAGTATTCCCGTCCCAATCTACAAAGGAAGAGGAGATGTAAAAGACTGTGGCAACTATAGAGGGATCAAGCTGATGTCACACACATTGAAGATATGGGAAAGAGTAATTGAAGGGAAGATACGGCTGGAAACGAAAATTCGTGAGGAGCAGTTTGGATTTATGCCAGGAAGAGGAACAACGGATGCGATATTTGCGCTAAGGCGATTGCCTTAAGGTAGCGGAGATGCGGATGTTGAGATGGATGAGTGGTGTGACAAAGAAGGACAGGGTAATGAATGACTACATCAGAGGGACGGTTAAGGTGGGACCAGTTGGCAAGCAGATACAAGAAAGTAGGCTGAGGTGGTTCGGACATATAGAGAGGAAGGGTGAGGAGTATGTTGGTAAACGAGTGGAGTATATGGAGCTGGAGAGAAGGAGGAAAATAGGCAGGCCCAAGCTCAGGTGGAGGGATAAGGTGAGAGAGGATCTTAGGGAGAAAGGATGGAGTCCGAAGCACGCCCTGGACCGGAGAACTTGGAAGAGGAATGTTAAAGATCGGTGCGGCGACCCTGTTTAACATGGGATAAGGCATAGTGAAAGAAGAAGAATTCAATAAGCCAAACCGTCTCTTTCAGATTTCATTGTGAAACTGACTGAAGTTTAATTAAGAGATTTTCTTAGTTTATTGATATTATTAATTTTGATGTGATCCGTTTGTAATTTGAAATTACGTGATAGAAGATCTTTACGTAAATTATTCAAAAAACATTATGGGAACAGTGAACATTAATGATCTGAATGTTGTAATCTTTTCACTGAGAATTTCAGATTTTGTAGTGCTAAATTAGATTTAAAAAAGAAAAGGAAAAGAAAAATATTACAAGTTAACGTAGAGGTCGACAAGTCAACAATATTCAGATATTCCTTCGAGGAGACCTGACCTTCCAGCAATATTCGAGGACCCGTTCAGTGTCCACAGAACATGGCTCACACTATGGCACAACATCCAGAACCTTGAATTTGTATTTACATATTGTCCTGGGTTAATTGCTTCATGGGGGGGGAGGGTCCCGCCAAACTCTTCGTCCACAGTGGTGTCGGGAACACCGTGAATGGACATTGAAAGATGGAAAAACGCCATGTGGTCTGACGAGTCCCTTTTCCAATTGTTCAGTGGAAAAATTAGTTCGTTGAGATATAGGTAGATTGCAGCCTTCATTAAATGCTGTAATCAATTGCTACACACAAAAAATTATGTCTGTCCATACAAGCCTTCACAGATGAGTGAGCGCAATTTTCTTCCACACAGACTGACTTAGGACCACAGTCACACCTCTTAGACAAGCAATCTGTGTGTTATTTTCCCTAATTAACCACCGGAGATATCTTATCTT
Organism: Typopeltis vanoorti; assembly: GCF_054136105.1. Classification (NCBI taxonomy): domain Eukaryota; kingdom Metazoa; phylum Arthropoda; class Arachnida; order Uropygi; family Thelyphonidae; genus Typopeltis; species Typopeltis vanoorti. The sequence continues at coordinate 51,644,210 of NC_143564.1, forward strand.
TCAAGTAACCAGACAGCTCTGCTGTTTTTTTTTTTTTTTTTCAAACTTGTTGCTCCAGCCAGACGGGCACCCACAATAAGCCCTTTATCGAACTCCGAAAGATGTTTTATTTTCCCATTCGGATGACTATTGGCGATTACTGACTAGAAACATTCTTAAATAGTTACATAGGACCCAGAGTGACGGATGACCAAGTATTTTGCATATCCATTGCGCACATCTGTATAAAGGTCTCTAATTCAGTGGACGGTATGTGTATACTATACAAACTATTACGAACATTCTTAATGTGTTAAGTAATCAAAACAAGAGTTTACCAATGTATTAGTACAGTGGTGGCAAACCTTTTTAGGTGCGCGTGCCAAAAATTTACAAATCGAGTTGCTTCTGTGCCGGTGCGTGCCAAAAATTTACCAATCAATTTGCTGACGTGCCGGGCAGTTTTTAATAGGGGGAAAATTAACAGAAAATTAATCTAACTTTATTTATTTATTTATTTATAAATTTATAATATATATATTTATTTATAATATTTTATAAATAATTATTTATAATTTTATAAATAATATATTATTTATTTATAATATTTATTTATATATAAATTTATAATGTTATTCAGAGTAAAATTGATTATTGTATTAATAAATTGATTTTCATTATGTTGGTTTGAAAAAAAAAAGTAGTGAGAAAAATACTTATGCATTGTAACGCACCATCGAAGTTACCTGAGCAAGGGAAGCAGCAGAAGGATGTCAATTTGTCTGCGAAACGCTTACCATATTTAGTCGAATATAACTCGCCCTCGCGTATAACTGGCACTCCTGATTTTATTTTATGAAAAAAGACATTAAAAAATTTTGCATATGCCTCGCACACAAAAATGTTTAAAAATGTTCACGTCGAGGCGATAATAACTCGCTCTCTGCGGTTAACAACACAACCTCCCCAACAGCTATTATACTGCAGATGCAAGAAAAACAAATATTTTTATTGTATCCCTGAATAAGGTACAAGAGCGTTTTGCAGTCTGTGTAATATATTTTTCAACAAATAGTGCAATTACAGAAAGCTTGAATAAAAACGGCGCTAACTAATAATCACATGTCCCCTCTCACAGAAACTATGCTGTATAGACTCAAGCAAAACCATATGTTGCACCAGAAACACAGTATCTAACTAAAAACTCTTGTCCAATTTTTCAATTACATGAAATAAGTGTTTGTTTTATTTCATTTGAAATTCTCGATGTCATTATGATAGATCAGAAAGGATATTCTGAAAGGATTAACCTCAAATAAAATTCTACCATGAATTGAAATATGCCATATAATGCACGTGTGAGTTCCTGTGCCAGCTCAAAAGCAAACAAGCAGCAATAAAATTCAACCAAAGTTTGAAACTTAGTTTGAGTTTAGTACACAGATAAAGAGAAGCTCCGCCAAAACGATAAACGATACCCCGCCGTGAATGTGTTGAAACTAAGAAATATAGTGAATGTTGTTATGAGAGTTTCAGATGTTATGAAATTCGGTTGAAGAGAATTAGAATTTTAACTCAACAATTGTAGATTGCCTTGTCTTTGGGGAGCTCGAACTTTTGTTAATGCCGCACCAATCATATGCACATCTTCATAGCTGCTCTCTTGTGTAAAACAAAATTTAATTTGCACGTATTGTAACAATTAAAAGAAAAGGTTAATAATTTACAACCGTATAAAAGGTTACCACCTGTAAATCGCTGACGTGCCAGCCAAATTCTCCGATGTGCCACCTCTGGCAAGCGTGCCACAGGTTAGCCATCTATGTATTAGTGCATAGTCGAAAACACTAAACAAATCCATGGAATAATTTTCGGGTATAACTTTACAAGTTACAGTTCATACAGGATCAGAAGTTCGTCGTAGGAATACCAACAAAAAAAAGTAGAAAATGAAGAAATATATTAATTTTTAAAATTCAAGTTTTTATTCTTTTCTTAAAATGTAATGTGAATCAATCGTCTTTTAATATGAGTTTGGTATTTTCAGTATGTCATCTTCATGATCATTGAAAACCATAACAGTCAAGCATAGGGTGTATATCTCATGATTACTTTCTGATCATCTATTTTTTTTTTTTTTTGCAAAATTATGCTGTTATTTTTCAGTTCTCCAAATTGATAAACCCTCATACTATCTCATCTATGCCTGAATATCTTTCTCTAGATATTTTTCTTGGAAAGTTTCCTTTTCATCTTAAATTGTAATTACTCCATTCTTCCAGATTACACTTCATTTCAGATTTTATATCACCTCTATATCAACTCTTGTCATGCTAGTTCCATTTTAAAGCTTTTTTATACTTCCTCCAAAATTTTGCTATCCTTAAAATATTTCATTTTTAACTTCTTTCCAAAATAATCACATTCTTTCCCTTGAAATCTTGTCAAGATAGATTTAGTTATTTTTATAAATAATTCATTTGTTCTGCAGGTTTCTCTATACTCTCTAAATAATATACGCTGGCTTTCTTGCCGCAAGCTTTTAATATGATTTGTTGTTGTTTATTCAGGATAACTTCTTTAACTTTAAGAAGAACTCTGCAGTATGATTTTTGTTATATTGCAGAAAACTGTCATTAGATGCTGTCCTCGTTGAATTAGTCAATGCTTTATCAGCTTTTACCACGTAGTCTACAAAAATCGGTTCTTGTTTTCAAACTTTTTTATAGTGTCCGCCAGCGGTATACGGATAGTTGATTGCATAGTGAATCTCTGAAAGTTGAAAGATTTTGAGTGTTTCTCGCACTCTCGGAGATATTATTATTTTCAATCTTTGTGTAGCTAACTAATGTGAAAACATCACTGTGAAGAAGGTCTCTTTCATATATGTCTTGAACAGTGGCGCACTCAGGATTTAACCTTGGGGGGGGGGGGGGCGAATTGAGTAGACGTTTTGCGATTACACACTGCACATCGCATACGACCTATAAATGAGCATCTGCAGTGATCGCTAATTCATAAGTAGCACACAACATAAATAAAAAAAATGAATTTTAATTAGGAAAAGATTTTTGGAAATTTTTCTAGTGTTTTTTCCTTTTCTTTGTGGGGTGTCCGGGCTCCTTGGCCCCCCTCTGGGTGCGCCACTGGTCTTGAAAGATAATCTTTACCATCCGGGAGTTTCGTATAACATAATATTAAAAGGATATTCTCGGAGGTTCACACCACCGTAGGCACCAGCGGTACTACCTACAACAACTGCTGCTATCGTCATAACCTCGAGCAACTAAAACTGTGATTAATAGGACCTACCCTTCATGAATCTAAGCGGTTGTGATGATCCTGACAGGATCTGATTCATTGTACCTTCTGATGTTTCACTTCCAGATCACCATGGTATTTCATTCATTCCTCTACTGTTTTACTAATTGTGTTATATTCTGTTGTTATTTGACCAATGGTCTGCCTGTTAGACTTCATGGTTCTCATAGGCCTTCCTCATTCTTTCATGTTAGCATGATGCTTCTGGCTGGGGTAGTTTCAGTTAACAAGATATTTTTGACTACGGTGCTTTCATTGGATCCATATTTTCTGCCTGATGAACCACTGTTACGATCCCTCTAGACATCACAATAAATAAATAAAAAAAAAACAGTTTCCGAAATGCTTAATCTTGCTCATCTGATTATTATAGAGCGCTCAAACTCAGTTGAGTTCTGAATTATCATTATCGCATTGAATTGCCATCATCCATACTGAAATCCACTTAAGGGGGGATTCCTCCCCCATCCTCACACACAACGCATCGCCATTTTTAGTATCTGAGCATCAGCTTAATATAAGCTAGAAGTGAGTGATGACAATGAATACGATGAAACAGATTACAGGAAGAGTAATCTAATGTGAAAAGTATATAAAGTATTTAAACAATGATACGTTGCTCTGCTTTGCAAGAAAAAAGTATGTCTACGTTTTAAGCGGAAGACTGAGTCACATGTGTGGAAGTGCAATAGCCAGCGCAGCCGCGCAGGGGCGAATCTTGGGGGGAACCATGGAGTCAGAAAAAGCTGATGTATTTAACATGCTATAGAGAAGTTAACTTGTTCTAGGCTACTTACAAAAATTCTGTAATTTTTATTACAAGTTAAGTTATCGACAAATGAAAGGAATTGTCCAGTTATGCACTGTTAACTAAGCCAAAACATCAGAGTTAAACATCATCCAATATTCACTGCCATCGATTTTCTTTAAATTTCGAAACCTACAAAAGCAAAGCATCAACTCTATTTTTAGGATTTATTTTTTTCTCTTTCCTATTTTTATTTATTGTGTTAGTTTACTGCTAACGGAAATATACGCATACAAAATGAAGAAGTACTTTATTTTTTCGATAAATTAGAGATTGCATATAAATTTTAATCTGTGCATAATGGATAGCGATTTGTTCTCTGAAGTCCTCAATAATAAGTACTTCTTGTCCATTTAAACAGGAGCTGAGTAACCTACTCAGAGAGGACGGTAATATTTTTCTTCTTAAAGTAGCTTCTCCAAAATTTTATTTCTAAACTTTTCGCAACTTTTGTAGTTTCAGAATGATAGACAGAATAAAATCCATTATAGGATTGATTCTAATTCCAATTCCTTTTTTTTTTAACTCGTTTCCAAGTAAGCGGAAGTTTTCGAAAGTTTACGGCAGAAAACTTTAGTATTAACCCAAGAATTCACAAAAACGGAGATTACGAAAGGGAGTTTTGGAGTATGAGATGGTAGCAGTTTGTTTCATTCTATCCTCAGTTTCCGTGAAAATCATCGGTTCCCTCAATTTTAGCAACTGATAAATATGAAGATCATTTATACATAGATTTCCAAAAACTAATTGTGGCTAAGAGGCTTTCAATCTAACTTTAACTGAGAAGAATTTAAAGAATTAGTTTTTTTTTCCTTTTATTTGTAAGGAGTAGAAACCATTTCTGTATTACGTGCGTTATCATGTATAAAATCATAAAGTGGACACTCAACAGCAAACCTTAATGGGAACAACCGTAAGTTGAACTCCTCTAACGACTTTTGAGAGGATATAATGAAGCAAAACAAAATTAAAATAAACCATCTCTTAAAAATGTATTCATTCCATGTCAAAGAATAATTGGAAGTCCTTTTTAACAAGGACGATGTTACATTTCATTACGTGTTTATGTGAAGACAGAAAAGTGTATGTGAATGAAAGGTGGGGTTTGAATTTTTTTCCAAACTTCATTTACTAGACGTGCTGCGTCTTTTTCGTGAAAATTTAATGAAAATAGGGCGGTAATATGGAACATCAAGTGTGAGCGCTACCTATGTAAACAACATCTAATCGGCTTGCCTTCTTTACCGATCGTAGTGCTGAAACCTATTTCCCTTATTAAAAATGGCCTCAGTGAAGTATAGAAAAGCAGAACGGCCGTTAAGTCGTTCTGCTTTTCTATTAAGTCTTATCAGTGTGCACTGTCTCTTTCTTTTCTAAACCAGATATTTCGTTTGTTTCGTGATCAAAAATGGATTCTAACCCAAGCAATTTCTATACAGGATTTCGTCTTCTTCTTTTGTACTATACATATGTTGGTATTTGCATGCTGAAAGTCCTTAATTCTAAAATCATTACTATTTCTAATCGTGTCTCCAGTGTTCAAACTCTCTATAATTTGGTTATGTTTTCTGCAGTTCTTGTTTTATTTTCTCAGTATATAATTCCATCATTCGAATCAAAGATATTCGAATTCAAGCTCAGCATATGTTCAGTATGCGGATTTATTAAGTATTCTTTACTGGAACGTGTTCGTGTGGGTGTTTATGTAAGCGACTGGGAATGAAATGATAAACCTACTATACAGTTGTTACAAGCTGGAAACCGATCTGATTGTAAATCAGATCGATTTCCTGCTTAAACCGCTCAGATTAAAGTCGATTACTGGGATAATCCTTTCTGCTCATTTGTACTTATCACTGCACGCATTTTCAATCTCTTACTTAACTATAAGGGATGAAACAACGTTTCCGATTTGTTGTCGATGGTCAATAAATTTACGGTATGGTGGTGGTTCTAACGACTGGAGGGTTTTCTTTCGTTCTGCACATACCAACAATCTTGATGTTCTCTATAATATGTTATGTTGGAGAATTTTTGAGATACTCCTTTAAAGCTGTCAATAAGATATTAAAAGATACAAAACAAAGAATTTCTTTTATGAATTCTGAGAAACTGGAATGGATCAAAATGCTGTACGTTCCATGTTGTTCTACCAGGAAACATACAAATGAGTTGTTTACTGTGGCTCTGGTTTTCATTTATGCTTGGAGTTCTGCTCTTAGCTGCCTGCCTATCAGGTTTTCTTGTTCAATCATTCTATGGCCTTATCATACGTAATCATTTTAGCTTGTTTATTGTGTATGAATTTTTGCTTATGTTATGTATTGCTAGCTATCTGCGACGTGTAACAGATGAGGTAAGTGCAATATCGGTTTTTACCTTTTAACATTTCATTAAACATGTTTAAATATTTTAAATTAACAAAATGCTATTTAAAGCAAATATGTTTATGTATGTTAATTAAACATTGTATTTTGAAAAATGAATAATTGTTTGGTTTACAGTTAAAGTAATTATTTAAATTTATTCAATTTTCATAACTTTCTTTATTTTCTCGGCCGAAGAATCATCGTCGGAGAAACAGTTACCAAATCGTGTAACTCCTTCAGGAGCATTTGTACATTTCTAGGAATGATGGATGTGACATTTCTTAATCACGTTCGCATACAGCGTTATAATCTACATTATAAGAATTCAGTTTTTATTCTAATGCAAGCAACACAATGTAAACGTGTAGTCAGGTATTCATTGTATCTGCTATAAACACCGAAGGTTATTTTAAATTCTGCAGATTTAGGTTTAGCTGTTTTATGAAAATTATTCAACGAACTATTGACAATATCACAATGGAGATAATTTGAGGAATTAAAGGTAAAAAGGAAATATCAGCTGCCAGTGAGTATCCATCTGCTCTATAACATATAACATCTGCAAGAAATGGAGAGTGTTTGCCAATGTATAAAAATTGATATGTTCTTCAATTCTACAATGATTTAAAAATTTGCCGTTAGTACAATAAGCATATCTGTGTCTATTTATTAACATTTAGTGGGAGGATGGCATCTGTAATCATGTTTAAAGGTGTCATTTTCATTTTATAAAAATATGGAATTTTAGAAAATCGGCGTTTTCGTCATCGATGAATATATTATTATTATTATTATTATTATTATTATTATTATTATTATTATTATTATTATTATTATTATTATCTGAGACCTCCAGGGAGTCAAGGACTCATAGACGGCGGCTGTAAATTACCCAACTCAGCTATCACCTTCCCTTAAATTCATTTACACTAGATGCACTCACTACGCCTAAGGGCAAATTATTCCACTCACTCACTGCTCTGCTCTCTGGCTAATGTATTGCACGTATTTTTTTTTTTTGGGTGATATGTCTGACTTATGAGATGAAAGACCACAGTACAAAACTTTGCTCTATCCCAATAACATTTGGATTTTTTTTTTTTTTTTTTAATCAAATGGTGTTTTCGGTAACGACTGAGCAACGTATACTTTATAACAGAAAACAAGAAAATAACGAACGAATATTTTATAGTTTAAACGGTTTTCTAAAATGTTTCAGTGCGCGTAATGGAATATTAAGCGTTAACATTTGACTGTGGAATTAACTGGGGATTAATTAAGAACTTTTCTGGTAATTCTATCATCCATTTTATTGTAATTGTTTCCTTTTCGAAATAATCTATTCATAGCCAGAAAATACCGTAAATAATTTCTGGCTACCAGAAATTAGGAAATGTTGCATTATATTACCCAATAAAACAACATGTGAATCTTAACGCATGGATTTATGTAGTCCTTTTTGACCATTGCTGATTTGAGAGATTTCAAATGATTGAAGTGCAACCTCTTTCGCTGTACGCAGTTAATCACTATAACAGTATGCAATGTTGGAAAAACTGCTTGTCTGTGACACTAGAAAATTTTCTAAAGTGATCTACAGTTCAGAAAAACTAAACCCTTCGCCGTGTGTAACGTTTTATTAGGTATGCTGTTTCGTCGATGTAGTGGAAAACTGGGTAAATCCATGTGAAAAATATGCCTTCTTAAACTTTTTCACGTTTAAGAAAGCATTGCAACGATGCTGATTACAACGATGATGCACTTATACTTTTATTTCTTTATTTTTTTACATAATCTAGAAATCTTTCTCAAGAGACCAAGTATTTTTGTTTTTCAAGGCATTTCAGGCTTCCAAATAACATGAATGCAAACTCATGATCATGGTAAGTTATGAATCCCGAGCCTATTAATCGCAGATTGACTACGTTAACCACTCACTGTCCAGTGTTTTCAATACGTTTCAAATTTATAATTTCTAAGGTAAATAATTTCGTATAAACTTCCAACTTAAATAAAACTTCTAAGGTTTTCTTCTTCAAAATTATTATATTTCAGTTAATAAAAGCAACATTTCGTTTCTCATGTTAAAACCTGATTTCATCAAAAACCAAAACAATTTTACGACTAGAATACCTTTCCTGTATTAGGTTTGATAAATATAGAAACGTATTCATAGATTCAGTTGTAAACAACAGTACGTTAGTACCATGAGTGGACTTATATTTTTATGTATTTATTATTATTTTTTACATAGCCCAGAAATCTTTCTAAAGAGAATAAACATCCAAAAATCAGTAGAAAGTTTATGGGTTAATCATAGTGGATTATTATGTTTTTTCAGTTGTAAGCTTTTCTGGAAGATCGTGAAAAATCTTAAAAATTGTAAAAGGGAAATACTAATGTATCTATGGAATTAAATTAAATGTTATCTATTAAAAAATGTATATATTTCATATATGAAAATAAAATAAAAAAACACAACGGCTAAGAAAAAAAATGGACGCACTTCTAAAGGCAAAGTTTTTTTTTTCAATCTTCATTTTGTGTCGATATTATAAGACGTGTTGTTGTTGTTGTCTTGTCATTTGAAGAGTCTTAGATGTTTCCGTGTGCTCCTTGTACTGCTTTGGCTATGTCTGTGATTTTGTTTGTATAGAGCTGTTGTTCAGGATTAGGATCTATTTCTTGCAAGGCTGCTGTAATTGCCGGACAGGTAAAGATGTGAGTGGATGTCAGTTCAGTATTGGGGCAGTTGTTGCAGTTTCTATATGTCCTCGTATCATCTGTATTGATCTTCATTCCTCTATAATGTCCTGTTCGTAGTCTTGCTATCGTGGTGGAGGTCCTTCTGTCAGCATTGATCTCGGGAATTTGATGTTGTATCACTGATTTCAATGGAATTAGTTTAGCTTTTGCTAGTGCATTGGCATCAGCAAGAGTTATCATATGAGTTTCTTGGTTGAGTTCTCTGGCCTCTTTTGCTAATTTATCAGCTGCTTCGTTGTGATCAATGCCTACATGAGCAGGAATCCATTGTAAAATGCAACTTTTACCTAAACACTTTAGTTGATTTAAGAGTTTATGGATGTCTTGTGTGAGCTTGGTATTGCCATTTTTGATTGCCTCCATAGCTGATCTTGAGTCACTGTAAATTATAATTCCTTCAGATTGTTGAGATGATGATAGATTTAAGTAGGCTTCTAGTGCTTTATTTATTGCGTAGAGTTCGCTGGTAAAATTGGAAGCGATTCTCCCAGATCCAACTTTTATTGAAAGTTTTTCACCTTTCGGGAGTAGAAGGAGAACACCAGCGCCTCCATTAATCATATTGGTGTCTGATGATCCATCGGTATAACAAATAACCTGTTTGGAGGATGAAAGAAGGTTGATGGTATTTAGGCCTTTTTCTTTAAGCATTTCTTTTGGTTCTTTTTTTGTACAGAGTTTGGTAAGGTTTAGATTTATGGAGGTATTTGAGGGTAAAGGACTGGAAAATAGAGGTTCTTTGTTTATGTGAACATTTAGCTGATCAAGACCTATTTCTTTCCTGATAGTGTCATCATATTGTAAAGTTGATGATCTGTGAAGTCTGCAATTTTGGTTCCAATGTTCATAAGTTTTTAGGGAGATATGATCACTTTGGTAGCTTCTGATATTATTTATGAATTTTATGGTGGCAAATTTTCGTCTGTCCTCCAGCAGGTCAAGCCCACATTCCTGTTGGGCTCTGATGTTGTTAGTGGATGAGACTGCACCAATGATAATCCTGGATGCTTTTGCTTGTATTTTGTCTAGTTTTTTCTTTACCGATGAGGCCGAAGGTGACCAGATAGGTGCTGCATATTCCATTATTGGCCTTATTAGTGTAGTGTAAGTAGTTTTGAGGATTTTTGGCTTGCGCCCCAATTTGTTCCACAAAGCCTTTTCAGTATATTTAATTTTTTTAGAGCTCTGTTGGAAGTGTTAGAGATGTGCTGTGCAAAACGTAATTCTTGATCAAGCGTAATACCAAGGTATTTTGGATTTGTGACTTTTTCAATTAGCTTGTTATTGATCATGACTTTGGGATTGTAGGAATGTCTATTTTTCCTGTCTGTGCTAAATGTACTTAGTTTTGTTTTGTCTGGGTTGATTTTGAGTTTAAGTTCGTCTGACCATTTTTCTAATCCTCTCATGGATTTGTTTAGAATTTCCTCTGATTCTGTGATTTTAGCACTAGTGTGCCAGATGGCTATATCATCTGCATAGCAAGTTACTTTTGTGTCTTCTGTAAGGTAGGGATGAATATTATTGACATATAGAAGGAATAGTAAGGGACTGAGTACTGAGCCCTGGGGAACACCAGCCCAGGTTCTCCGCTCTTTTGATATTGCTGCATTGATTCTGACTTTGATCTTTCTTCCTCTGATGAAATCAGCAATCCAGATTAAAGCGTTTCCTCTAATTCCAATATCATGTATCGTTTGTATTAATTTTTTGATCCAAACACGATCGAAAGCAGCAGTCATATCAAGGAATATGGCAGTTGTCTTTTTTGTTGGTTTTTCCTGAAATGAATCTATTATTGTTTGGCAGAAATGGAATGACTGATCTGTTGTCGAATGACGAGTTCTATAGGCAGTTTGGTAGTAGTTGATTTTCTTATTTTTTATCAGCCACTGCATAAGCCTGGAGTGTATGATTCTTTCAGTAATTTTACAAAGTATGCTAGTTAATGCGATAGGTCTATAACTTTGACATTCTGCAGCATTTTTGTTAGGTTTCAGGATGGGTACAATAACTGATTTTTTCCATTCTTTTGGAAGTTTGCCTGTTCGCCAAGAAGTATTGAGAATGTCCAGAAGTTGTTCTTTGGCATTTTTGCCAAGGTGTTTGACCATATGACCAAAGATAAGATCATTACCAGGGGATTTATTAGGTGCAGTTTTCTCGATTGATGAATTTAGTTCACTTAGTGTAAATTCTTCGGAGAAGATGTCATTAGTTTGGTATGTTCTTGCTTGTTTTAGCATTTTACTTGTGAGTTTATTGAGGGGCTTGTCCTCTCTGTTACACTGAAGTTTGGAGTTGTTTGAATAGGTTTTTGCCAGTGTGTTTGCAATTTCTTGGTCTGTAATAGCTTGTTTCCCAGCATTTATGATGAAGTTTGTTTTCTGTTGGTTCTCTTTTTTGATATTGTCTAGGATTCTAATAATGTTCCAGTGTTGGCTGTCTTTACTTGGATCCAGGTTACTGCAAAGTTCCGCGCCATTTCTCTTGTTTGCACTTCCAAATTTCCTGCTCTATTTTGTGTGTTATGTCCATTAATTTCTTTCTGTAATCATCAGTTTTATTAATTCTGAATTGTTCATTGATATTGTCTCTTTCTGTAATCATTGAATCAATATTGTGATCTTTCCAGTATGGTATCCAGGTATTTTCCCGCTGGCCTCTTGGTATTGTTGCTTTGGCAGCTTTACTGATGTGTGAAGTAAGGATTTGTAATTTTCTGTCGAGGTTTCCAGAGACAGGTTCATCTTGACAGAGGCTCTCCAAGGTTTGAGTAAACCTTGTCCAGTCAGCTTTTCTGAAGTTCCACGTCCTTTTGGTTTGCTGTTCTTGTTCTTGTTCAGTCTTGAAGTTTAGTGTTGTTATTATGGGTCTGTGGTCACTAATGGCATTTCCCAGAATTTTCCATTGTGCACTTGATGCAATACTATAATTAATGGCTGTGATGTCAATAGCAGATTCAGTTCCCGTAGTTTTAGAAAGATAGGTGCTCTGTCCATTGTTAATTGTTGTGAGTTCCAAATCTGTAAAGAGGTCTTCCAATTGTTGACCTTTATGGTCTAAATTGGGGGAGCCCCACGTTGGGCTTTTTGCATTTAGGTCACCAAGTGTAATGGTTGCATCAGTTAGAGATTCGCTTAGCTTTTCAATGATGTCTGTATCAATATTTGTATTATCAGGATGGTAGACGTTTGTGATTGAAATAGAATGGTTTGGTAGATGTATTTCAACAGCTTGAGCTTCCGTTGAACTGTCATTTTTTAAATATTGATTTAGGGTGATTTCTTTGAATTTGATTTCTGGGGTCTTCAAAAGGATAGCAAGCCCGTCACCTGTTCTTTCTTCTCTATCCTTCCTAAGAACTGTGTATCCTTTGATGTTGAAGTTCAAATTTTTATTTAGTTTTGTTTCTTGTAGACAAGCTATATGGATATTATTTTTATAAAGCATGTATTTGAGTTCATCCATTTTTCTCTGAGTACCGTTGATATTGAGTTGCAAAATGTTAATATGAGTCCTCGTAGCATATTTATCATCAGGAGCCCGGACTGCATCCCCAGACGCGTCGGCTTCCCCGGACGCAGTAGCATTGGTTGAAAACTTTTTATGACTCTTCATTAGAAAATGGGTGCCGTTGCCACGTTAGTCACCTTGAAATCGGACCATAAAAAATTTGGTCAAGAGCTTCAAGGGTCCAGGGGGGGCCGCGAGGAGGTGTGGTCGGACTTCTCCACCCCATAAGACGTGTTGTAACTGAAGATAACTAGGATATTTTTTCATCTTCTTATTCAAACATTTGTATACGAATGCATAGTGAAGACAGAACAGTTATTACCATAAACACAGAGAACGCTTCACATAACGGTTCGCCTTCTTCGTGACAATATTATTCAAATAAATGCCGTCGTTATTAAAAATGACCTTATCGAAGTCTAGAAAAGTAGAGAGACTGTAAAATCTTGTGGGATGTGAGTCTCTTTACAGCAGTTATTCTTATGAAGTTCGAGCATGAATTTTAGTCATAGCAATTTTTATAAAGGATTTCGCTTTCTTCTTCTGTTCTATACTTTCACTGGTATTTTCATGATGAAAGGCCAGATTACTTCAAGGATCACGTTGATAAATTCGATTTGTATCTTCAGTGCCCAAGCTCTCTATAATTTGGTAGTGTTTGTTCTTGTGCGATTTTGTATCTAGAAATCAAATCAAATCATAACCCTGCTATACAGTTGCTGCAAGCTTGAAGCCGATCTGATTGCAAAGCGGACCAAACCCTTCAGATTAAAGACGATTATTGGAATAATTTTTGCACATTTTTTCTTGTTAGTGTTCTAGTTTTTAGTTGTCTGTTTCTCAATAAGTAATGAAAATACATTTCCGTTTTGTTATCGATGGTCAGTAAATGTAGGGTGTGTGATGATGCTTCTAATTACTGGACTGGCAAATTATGTTCTGTATATTCCAGCAACCAATGATACGCCAATGATAGACTCAATGATACGCCCAAAAATATGGCAGGTGTTAGAAGAGCTGGGAATTCCTCGAAAACTCCGAAAAATGGACGAGGTGTGCGTAGCTGGTTCGAGAGCAAGAGTGAAAGTAGAAGGTGACCTTTCTGACCCGTTTCAAGTACAGACCAGTGTGAAGCAGGGTGATGGGCTTTCTCCGATTCTCTTCAATCTAGTGTTGGAAAAAGTAATTAGAAACACACAGCAAGTGGCAGGTGGGGTCGACACGGGGGTGCAAGTTAGGATTCTTCGCTACGCTGAGGACCTGAACGTTATGGCGCATTAACCGGACGACGCGGTGGCATTGGTTACTGCTATTGAAGAAGCTGCAGAAGAAGTTGGCCTGAAAATAAATGCCGAGAAGACAAAATATTTTTCTGAGTCGCCATGCTGCTCAAGATCCAGAGCGAGCTGCACAGTTTGAGAGAGTGAAGGTATTTAGGTACTTGGGTTCTTTCGTGACTGAAGACAACAAAGTTGAGGCTGAAGTTCAGAGTCGGGTAAATGCTGCAAATGTGGCCTATTATCAGGTGCGTCCCCTTTTCGCCTCGCGCTTGCTGTCTTGGACTACAAAGGTGGGACTATACAAGACTTTGATCAGGCCTGTTCTCCTCTACAGTGCTGAAGCGTGGACTCTCACGGCGAGACAAGCCGATCACCTGAGAGTATTCGAGAACAAGATGCTACGACGTATCTATGGAGGGGTCATGGCAGACAGAGTCTGGAGGAGGCGGTCCAATGCTGGCATACACGCATTTTACAACTCGACAGACCGCTTGATGGTGATGCGAATCCGGCGTCTTCACTGGCTGGGGCACCTGTACCGTATGCACCCCGAAAGGACTGAGAGACAAGCGTCGGAGGCCCGACCCCGATCAGGGAGACCGAGAAAGAGATGGGCGGATCAGGAGAAGGAAGACCTGCAGGCTGTTGGGCTGGAGACCAGAACGTGGCGGACAGTCGCAGAGGACCGTTCCCATTGGCCATATGTGGCGCTTGAGGCCAAAAGTCCCCCAAGGCTGATAGTGCCTGGCTAATGTAATGTATATTCCAGCAACCACAATGTTTTTGGTAATATGCTATTCTGGAGAGTTTTTGAAATACGTCTTTAAAGCAGTAAATGCAATATTGAATGTAACAAAACCAAGCATCTCTTTCAGGAATTCTGAGAAACTCGAGGAGATCAGAATGCTTTATGTCGGATGTTGCTCTACTTCGAAAGATACAAGTAATTTGTTTTCTGTAGCTCAGTTTTTATTTAAGCTTAGAGTACTGTGCTTTCTGTCTATCAGGTTTTCTTGTATTCAAGTCCGCCATGGTTGTTGCATGAAGAGTGGTTTATGTTGTTTTTATTGTTTACAGAGCTTTGCTTATGTTATGTTTTGTTAGTTATTTGCAACGAGTGATGGATGAGGTAAGTCCTATAAACATACTGCCGGCCTGGTTGGCCGAGTAGTTAGCGTATATCCTCTCCAGATAAAAGGCTGCGGGTTCGAATTCCGCCGTTGGCATCGATGTCTGTGAAAATAACACGGGTAGTGGTGGGCTGCAGATGGCGTTGGTGTAGTTGCGGTTTGTTGTGGTTGGGGAATTGAGTGGTGGCGATAAAGAGTTGTAGAGTACGTGCCCTCCCTCGATGAGTCCTTGGACTCCTTGGAGGTGTCATGTAAGAGTAATATCGTTTTCAAATTTAATTTTTTCTTATCGCAGTTCTGTTTAGATATACTAGTGTGCGTCTTTTGGGATGTCATTAAACATAAGTAGTTGATTCACAGGCAATGCACTCTTTTAACAATAGCTAATATTTTGAAAAAACAAACACGATATCACTTTTAAGTTTGTAATCGGATTTCTGTTTGTGAAATTTTCGAGAATTGTTCGCAATTCATGCTTGCAAAATATTAATTTTGGGATAAATAAATTACAATTCGAGTATCACATTGATGGCACTGTACTCCAGGAAATAGTGAAACTAGAGATTTAGGGGTCGTGATAGACAGAGAGTTCAAGTTTATAGGACACATTGTTAAGGTAGCCTATAATATTCCTTGGGTAGTGAAGAACAAATTAACAAGTGGAAATAAGGAATTTATAATTACTCTTTATAAGGCCTTGATACGCCCACATATGAATTACCATGCTCAAGTCTTGTCCCCAGGGATTCTCGGGGATGAGGAAGCGGTGGAGAGAATTGAGAGGCGAGCGACAAGGATGGTGAGTGGCCTGTGGAATGTTCCTATGAGGATAGATTGAAGGTGTGTGGATTCTAGAAATTGGTTGATGGGAGAAAATGAGGGACTTTATAGAAACATTTAAGTTGCTTAAAGAATTTTATAAGATATATGCAGGGGAAATGTTTCAGCACTTAGCTAGAGGGACCAGAACAAGGGTGATCAGGGATCACCCTTGCTCTGGTGTAGGGGTGTCAGGAGTATATTTTTTGCTTGGAGGGTTGTGGTGATTGAGTGGAATGGGTTTCCAGAGTCAGTCAGGAGGGCTTTGTCTGTTAATGGGTTTAAGGAGAGGTATGATAAATGGTGTTAATAGATTGGGTCTCTAGCGATGAGCCTTCGGATTCCATTGGGTGCCCTTATAATAATAATAATAATGTTTTTTTTTTCTAAGCCTTGATTTCGACAATTATTCGTATAATACTGGTTTGCATTTGGACCCCACTAAAGGACACTACTTTTCGTTTTAAACACCACTTCTCGTATCGTTTTAAAATTATCATATAAAGAACTGTGTTTTCACAAGTAATTAATATTATTAATTAATTATAAAGTTATTATGATGAAAAATTGGAAAGTGTTCATTGAGTTAGAAGAATAAATAAGGTAGGAGCGAAACGGATGTAATCTTGTTCAGCAAGAGATTCGTAAGAAAAAAGTTAATGTAAGAAATATCGCCTTTCATAAGGATGATGCTAGTTATGAAAATTATAAGGTACAGGCCAGAAGAGTTGCAACTGTTTTATGAAAGCAAAGTCGGAGTATCATAAATAAAACTGGATCTGCTAGCTAAATGTCAACACAATTGAATTCGATCATTATGGAGCAAGTAAAAAACAAAGCATTAAAATGAGAGAACAACTGTACTGTATTCATCTGCTATTGGAGTGACAAATGCAGAAGAGATTGATCAACTAACGAGTGTCCATTTTCTAGAATCTATCAAGCTCTTCGATGAATCACTGAGCTCACTGCTAGCTCTTCATAGGATGAAGCAACTTGGTGTATTAGCACGAGGTGTTAGAGTTGTTGAACGAAATGAAACTGAATAAGAATTTGTCAATAGAGACTGATGGTATATAAGCAAGGATGCTAAAAGATAGTTCAGATGAACTGATTATTCTTCAGCTATAAAATTTAACAAGGCCATATAATTTTTTGGATGTCAGTTATGGAGATATAGACTGGAAGGAAGAAATATCACATGGCAGAAAGGAAATATAATTTATACACCTGCTGAGTGATAATTACGTAAGCAGCATGTGATGTCGGGACTAAGGGTGGGGGTATTGGACCTGGTCATAGGATCAGAAGAGCTATCCATAACCAAGTTGAAAACATTGCCTCCAATTGGTGAAGTGATCATGCAGTCTTGTCTGGTCTTATTCCATTGCATAGGAGAGGTTCTTGGACTATAATAGCAAATTATCGCCAATCAGTATCTCACGCCTGGTGGTAAAAGTATTAAAAAATTGATAAAAAAAGAGAATTATAAGAATATATGAGAAGAGAAAACAGAAGAAATGATTATGACTTGCTTAGTAAGAAGCTTAAATCTGCACCATGGCATAAAACACTGCAGGGTAAGGATGTTAGTAGCATGGGATATAGTTAAGGGTCATCTAGTGCAACGCTTCCCAAACTGTGGGCCGCGGCCCCCTTGGGGGGCCGTAGGTTTTGCTGTGAAATAATGAAACAAATTGTGTTTGTTTCATTATTAAATATTAAATTATTATTAAATTATTAAATCATAAAAAAACGTGAAATAATGAAAACAAATTTAAAATGTTTTAAGACTAAGTAGATTTTTCTTATCTTAAAAGAAACGTATTTAACTTTTTTTTGTTATTTTTTATATATTTATGGAAAAATTCACACATTGGTGTTCGTTCACAAACTTCGCTTCCTGCGTACTTCAGCGCTTAATAAATATTAAGCACTGAAATACGCAGCTTAATATTCATTAAGCGCTTCGTATTTCATGTGCTTATTCATTTGAGTTTCATTTCAAAGCAGTGGTTCATTGTATTTACTTTGAATGCTCTCCGGGGAAGCTCCAAATCTTCCCGTCCCTTTCATCACATATCTCATACAACCTTCTGTTCTTATGGTGAGCTTCGATAAAGAGACTTTACAATTACTTGCTGACATCTTCCCACAATATATTATAAAATAATTTGATTTCGTGAGGCACTCTGGATATTTCTTGTCAAAACAAATTCTACAACCAAGTTGAAGGAACAGCCATAGGAAGTCCACTTTCGCCTGCTCTAGCCAACTTTTATTTGGAACATCTAGAAGACGTCCTGGTTTCATCTATATCCCCTCAACCATCCTTTTGGGTAAGATATATAGACGACATCGTTTTCAGTGTGGCCTCATAACAGAGATTCCTTACCTTCCGTTTTAGCAAGAATCAATTCGTTACATTCTCGTATTAAGTTTACAATGGAGATTGAAAAAGACAACAAATTATCCTTTTTAGACTTCCTCCTCATCCGATGACCAATATATTCTCGAATAATCTGCTCATCATCCTTATAAAAAAAAAGGAATCATAAAATGTTTAATCCGACGAGCTATAACTAATTGTTCAACTTCTCATGAATTACAAAAAGAACTTTCAACTGTCAAACATCACATGAAAGTAAACGGCTTCTCTGAAAAAAGTACACAACATCTTTTCTATTCCTACAATCAAATCCAGAACAACAAAGATTCAATACGTTGAGTTCCATTTCCATATATATCCTGGATTTCACAACCAATTTCAAGAATTCTGAAGAAATATGATTTAAAACCACTTATATACCTATTAACAAAATATCCACCTATTTACCCTCTTCTAAAGATAAACGCTCAACTATGTCCCTGTCTGGTGTGTATCAAGTTCTTGTAACTGCAATCTGTCTTTCTTTGTACAAACAGGACGCTCTATAGAAAAATGAATTCCAGAACATCAATCATACATTCAGCATAACAAATCCGATAAGTCTGGATTGGCTCAGCACGGGATAGAGACAAGCCACAACATCTTCTGCTCCAAGAATCGCCTACTACGCGGATTTCGCTATAAATTTGAACGCCTATTTAAAGAAAGTGCTGAGGCCTTACTTCAACGCCCTAACTTCAATGGAAGTGACTCTATTTCCTTATCAAAAATATGGGAACGTTTAATCTGCATAACACATTAATTTTTTTCTTTTTAAATTGAGACTTGTAATTCCACATTAGTCTAATGTTACTTATAAATTAAGATTATTACATGAAATTTTAAATTAATACCTATAGTTTAATCATCACGCTGATGAAATGTTTCCTCTCTTTAATGCTTAGCAATGTTAAATCACGCGACTTGTTCTAATTTTGAATGATCAATTGTTGGTATTCCACCTTCTTAAAAACTGTTCCTATGTAGCCACTGAAGATAGTCTGTTATTGTCAGACTGAAATTGGCAAATATTAACATAATCTTGTGTTTACGTGTCTATAATTCTTAATCATAATGTCACAAGTGTCTCCAAGAAGCAGAATTTTATTTATTAAATTGAGTAGGATCGGACCTAAGCTAGTTGCAGGTTGCTTGATATCTTTAGGTCTTATACCATCAATTCCTGGGCCTTTATTTGGTTTGATTTGATGTATTACAGAGAGAAGTTCTGCTTCTTTTATGGTAGGGAACCATAATGTCTGTTTTGATTGAGATCCAAGTGGAGGATCACGTTTTGTGATTGGGGAATATTTCTGTGTAGTTCTTGTATGGAGCCTGCAAAGTATTGCTTAAAGTCATTTGCTAGTTGCTGGATAGGTTTTGCGTCTTTCATGAAGCTGTGTTTTATGGTTTCGGAGGCGGTGGTGTTGGGAGCACAATCTAGCATCTCGTTGATCAGATGCCAGATGTTGTTTTGTGCAGAGATTAATTTGTCTCTATAGTAGTTTCTTTTTTGCATTCCTTATTTGTGTTGTAAGACGATTCCTTGTTTTCTTATATTCAGTTTTTAAAGCTGTTATTTGGATGTCGCTTTAATTCTTTCCATAGAGCGTCCTTTCTGTGTATTTCTAGGATTAAGTTTTGTGTTATCCAAGGATTTGGGGTTGTTTGAGAGAATTCTGATTTTCTTTGCAGCTTTCTTATATATTTCCTCAAGTTTGAGTTTAATGTTGTTGTATATAATTGTTGTATAATAATAATAATAATAATAATAATAATAATAATAATAATAATAATAATAATAATAATAATAATAAACCTTCAGGGGTAATTTGAAACTGGTTTCTAAACACACTCGTTCATTGCCATTCTGTTGTCGTCAGTTATAAAATAGTTTATAAATTTCTTCCTCAACATTGTTAGATGATTTGAAATAGTTGTAAATGAGATTTTGATGTGTTTCTCTTCTATTTTGTAGGTTTTGATAAATTCATCCACATTTGCAAACGATTCTCATTTCTATGTCACTTTCTATTTCATCACAAATAAGCGGTCTCTATAATTCTCTGCTTCTACCTAATATCCCTCTTCCAAGAAGATTGACATTTCGTCTCTTAATTTAAACACGTTGTAAACATTTTCTCTTTGATAACCATCTTGTCTCGAAGTGAAAAGTAACGCTGAATGTCAGTTTCAGCTATGTCTTTGCAAAGTTCCGAAAACAGTTTTATTTTTAGGGTCTCATTTTTTATATAATTCACCACGGTTATAACTGTTGTTGACACATGTAAAGACCAGGACTCATTTTCTTTGCAGGAAGAGCTGATCAATGAATCATGCAATGTGTTCAAATACATTGGGGAGATTTTTCTCTAACAAGGAATCGTGAACTTTTAAATCTTCCTGACACAACTCGAGCACTACCAGTTCAAATTCCAACACAATGTTTCCACTATATGTTTGTTTTGCATATACAATCGTCCAATATTTTGAACAATTCAGGTGTTGTGGGTTCTTCTTTCTATTGGTTTACAAAACAATAACCCTTCAACTGGTGATACATTGCAAAATCGAACATAAGCAATTAAATGACAATCCGTGTTGCTATCTGTAGCCTCGTCAAGCTGAATTGAGAATAATTGTTCAGAAAGCTTCGACAAAAGTTATTGCTGCATATCATCACATATATCACCAATTCGCCGAGCAATAGTATCATTTGATAGAGGTATGCACTGTAGTTGTTTAGTAAGACGTTCTCTAAGCATAGCTTCTACCGTATCAATCGCAGCTGACAGAATTAGATCTTCCCCGACAGTGTGGAGCTTTTTGCACCTAGCTATTTTATATGCAACGTTGTAAGAAGCTAGTAAAGCTTTTTCATTTTCAGACAAAGCTTTTGTAATGCTGGATTTTTGCTTTTCAGTTTTGCAGAAAAGATCTCTCGAGGTTTGTTAACATAGTCCTTATGAAGTGTTTCCAAATGTCGTTTAAGTTTATTCGGTTTCATGCTATCAGCCGCCAAAATTTTCCAACAAACAAAGTGGTCTTTCTTCTTCAATCACTTCAGTCTTTGTAAAACTGAAATCTAAATATTCTGCCACATACTTTCTTTATTTTACTTTCGGAGTGATATTCTGTGAATCTGAATTTGTTGACGTCGACGCTCCACAGTCGGGCCCGCTTACGTCCAATTAAATTTTTTCCCAGTTTTCTATACTAGAAAATATTGTTTTTATATCATGCACCACAGTCGTTGCCATCTTGCCATTTCAAGCCTTATTTATACTCGCACAAACATTTCCAGATCATTTGAGACTTCCCGTGATGAAATCACGAATGTTCCGCAAGTTGGATAAGATTCAACGGAATGTGCAGTGATGCCAGATCTATATAATTTTCGAAGCATTTGATGACGTATTTAAATTTTGAAGTTCCGGTCCTGGATGGAATTCCAAGCCATATATTTCCAGTCAAAGAGCATCGCAAATCTGAACAATGGATGCTCTGTTTAATCTGAGCTACACTAATTGTACTGTGAGCAGTTTTATTTATTCAGGAGAAATACCTTCATTGGGAAAAGATACTGTTCTTATTATGATTTATACTGTTAATGCTTTGTATGACATTTCAGAATATTTTGTTCTTAAGGATTATTATCTATTGATAACCATTAACTATACCTATCCAACAGCTTTTCCAAAAAATGTACTACGATTTTTTTTTAAAGATAGGGAAAAAAATCAGTATGTTAAAACTAGCATGATAAAAATTTTCCAACTTCATTATATTTCTATATTGAAGTCATGCAACTATTCCAGGATCATGGCCTAGAGACTGGAAGAAGTCAGTTTTCATACCACTACACAAGAAAGGTGATATGAAGGCATGCAAGAATTATAGAACTATTAGTTTTATATCTCATGCAAGCAAAATTTTATTAAAGATCATGCTAAATAGGATTGAGGCCAAAGTTGAGGCAGAGATGCCCGAGGAACAAGCAGGTTGTAGGAAAGGTAGGGGCACCAGAAATCAGATCCTTTGCCTTAGACAGATCATAGAAAAATATAAAGAAATCAGACTCCCTCTGGTAATGTGTTTCTGAGACTACTCTAAAGCATTTGACTGTGTTGAGCATGTAAAACTGTGGGAATTAATGAATATAATGGGTTTTCCTCAACACACTATCAGGTTGATAGCCAACTTGTACAAGGAGCAAGAAGCGACAGTAAGAACAGGTGTTGGGTTGACTGACTGGCTTCAAGTTGGAAAAGGAGTTAGACAAGGATGTTTACTTTCTCCTCACTTGTTTAGTATATATGCAGAGGACATCATGCGTGAAGCATTAGATGAGCTCAGGACAAGAATTACGATAGGAGGTAGATTGATCAGTAATCTGAGGTATGCTGATGATACAGTACTCCTTTGTAATGACATAGAAGAACTAGAACTAATTCTTGACAAAGTTAACAAGATCAGTAATAACAGATGACTTCAACTCAATTCCAGCAAGGCAAAGCTCATGGTTCTCAAAGGAAAAACAGACAGAGAAGTTCTTGAGAAACAAATGTATCTTAATGGAGAAAGAATTGAGGAAGTCAGCAAGTTTGGGTACCTGAAATCCATTATTAATGTGAAGAATTACTGTTCAGAAGATGTCAGAAAAATGTTAGGAATGGCTAAAACAACAGTCAGAGACCTGTCTAAAATCTGGAAGGATGGATCTATCTCCATGGGAACAAAGTTGAGGATTTTAGATGCAGTTGTTTTTCCAACAGCGACTTATGGATGCGAGACTTGGAACCTAAAGAAGTCAGATAAGAAACGGATATCTGCTTTTGAGATGTGGTGTTACAGAAGGTTGTTGAGGATATCATACACTGAAAGGCGTACAAATGAATGGGTGTTAGAAAAGATTAGTAGAACTTTAAGGCTCCTTAAGGATATTGAGAGAAGAAAGTTAAAATATTTTGGACACATAGAAAGGATGGAAGGAGGACTTCTCAGAACAGTAATAGAAGGTAAAGTTCCTGGAAAAAGAGGCAGGGGTAGACCATCAATGAGATGGATGGCGTGTGTGGAGTGACTGATCTTCAGAGAGTTGAGGCTGCCAGAAAGGCAAACAATAGGAGTACATGGCGAGACCTGGTGTGGAACATCATCGAGCATAGGAGTGACCATACGGCATCTGTAGATGCCTAGTGACCACAGACCTATAACTATTCCACAGTGCAGGTAATTGCACAAACTCAAAGTAGTCTTGTGCAACTGGCATTTGTACAAAATTATAAACATACACAAGCTTCTTCTCTTTGTATATATGTATATATACCTCTCTCTCTCTCTCTCTCTCTCTACAGAAGATAGTATTGTAACAATAACTAAAGAAAATGCTGATGTGGTATCATTCGTCTCCAACTCCTCTCTACATGAATCAAGAAAATCCCCTGCAATGTTACCAGAAACCACTACGTCATTCCTATAAGATTTTGCAGAAAATTAACAAATAAATCTTTATTATAAGAAAAATATCATCTCTATCATTAATATCATTGTATCTTATCTACACGTTTTCATATTTAGCTGTTATCCTCCCAAGACCATGGAAAAAAGAAAGAAAGAATGTATTCTTTTCAATCCATAAAAAGATAAGTCTAACATCAGTCTGTGCTCCACTGTTCTCTCAACTGAGTCTTCTCCAAAATAATGAACGAAGTCCTTACTAGCCAACGCCTTCTACACTGGAAGTCCCACTAGTTAATCAATGATACTAATATCATTTGTTGCTCTATAGGCTTTCTAGATCAGCACTTCCCAAACTGTGGGCCGCAGCCCCCTTGGGGGCAGTAGGTTTTGTTGAATGTTGGCGTGAAATAATGGAAACAAATTGAAAATATTTTAGGACTAAGTAGTTTTTTTATCTTAAAAGAAACGTATTTAATTTTTATTATTTATTATTTCTTTTTTGTTATTCTTTATATTTTAATCGAAAAAAAATCACAGATTGGTTCGGGTTCACAAATTTTACTTCCTGCGTGTTGCGGCGCTTAATGAATATTAGTAAATGTATGCTTATTCATATAAGTTTCATTTCAAAGCAGAAATCTAAGAATTGCAGTTTCAAATATTTCACCTGATATTGAATTTTTGTGTAGCATTATTGAAACACATCCATCACATTAAATTGTTATTAAACTTCTTTTATTTTTTTAATTCTTTCTTTATTACTAATCGTTTTACGGTTCAATAGATAATTAATAGATATCTAATTATATAAATAATGTGCCATGTCAAATGCGTATAAGATGCTATAAATGTAATATTTGCATTTGATTTTTGCAATATTTGCTGTGTATGTTTTGTAGTGAATATAAATACGATAAATATAACAATAATATATTTGTATATTACGATTTTTGTTTTCGAGGGGCCGTTAAATATTTTAATTTTTCCAAACGAAGCCCTGACATCCAGAAGTTTGGGAAGCACTGTATCACTGAATCACAACTTTCTGTACATGCGCTATTCAAAGGTTTGAAAATTTTTGCTGCTGATGTCAACATTTGGAAGTTCTGCTACAGCAGCAGCAGCAGCAGACTAAGCAAATTTGCACCCTATGGTTAGTCATCATTGGCAATTTGGTTTGCCAGTTTTCTCTATGATCTTTCACTGCATATTATGATAGCAGACATTGCTGTGTCAAGATTTCATCAATACAGGGTTTTGTACTTTGCTAGCTCACTTTTCTTCTATACTTCAATGTCTTCTCTCACTTATCTCAAATCAAACCCATAGTTTTAGTTTTGAACATAAGATTTTCTACTCATTTGAAAAATACTGCCATGTCCAATTACATCTCCTAAAACAATAATTTAAATGTTCGTCTCCAAATTCTTTTGAGATGAGGACAACCTAAGCATATTTTTGTCTTTTTTCTAATTAAAAAAGAAAAACAAATCTTCAATTTATCTTCGTCCTCATACGTTTCAATGTAGTGGAATTTACTCTAGCTTTTTCTATCACAGATACATCACATCCATAGCTACATTAGCTATCAAAGAAATCCCCATTGTCCTTTTCCACTTTTTCAGCAATCCAAGAGCGACCATTATCGAGTGATATCCATAAAGCCTTGGAACTCTGTTCACGTTTGGAATAGTAGACTAATAACCTCACTAAAATTTCAAATTTGGACAAGAAGAGAATAGTTCGGCAAATCAAATAATCTCACAGACTGTCTGTTTCTTCTTCCTGTTTTATGACAAGCATTTCCATGGACCCTCTTCTGAACCGAACAGGCATCGGTCATTCTCTTTAATTTCCAGTAAGCATATGATAACACGTACAGGGACTGCATAACATCACTTCTTCAACTTCATTTGCCTCTATTCTTCAGAACAATCTTCTTCACGATATTTCCGCAAGTATTGCAAGTACAACCTCCAGCTAACTAATATCAATATATTTCACCCGTTTCAACTGTTTCCTATGTATATACAGCACTATAGAGCTATAAACGTCTTTTATCGACTAAAAAATGCATAACTGAACGTATGGGTTATGAAATGCGGATCGTAATTTTTTGCCTACGTAGTCAAATATTGGAGTATGTCGCGTCAATAAATGGCAAAGAAATACGCTTTAGTGGCGGCAATAAAAGGTAAAATATAAGATAGCCAACAGCTCCACCTTAACAAACAAAAATTAATTAATTTTTTTGCCTTCCTCACTGGAAATGGTTTTAGTACCACATCTTCAGAATATTGAACGTAATTCCAATAATAAAATAGATCTTGGAAAAATTCGGAGAAAGCAGAGATTTCCGTATTTATAAGACAAAAATTTCATTTTATCTAATTGGGAATATGCATTTCAAGTAGAGCAACCTCTAAATGAAACTTCTACTTAACTCTAAAATGTTGGGTATTTTGCATTGGTATGTGCTGTTTTAAAACTACGTGCTGTTTGGCAATTTGCAGTACGTTTCAAAAGAATCCAAAGACCCGAATCCATATTAATGAGATATGCATTGTTTTTATGTGTGAATTGGAATGTGTTTTTATGAATATTTATGTAGCTATTAGAAAAATATACGATATCTTTGATACTGGATTGCTGCAAAACTGAAACAATTAATTGCTGTAAAATTGCTCAGAGAAAAAATCAAACTGTAAAAGATTTAATATTGCGACGCTTTATACTCATTTTTTTATTATTCTTAATTCGTTCTTTATTTCCAATTGATTCACTGAAACTACTTCAATAGACTTTTATTTGAAGTGCAAGAAAATACAACTTCAAATAATTCAATCAATAATTGTAATAATGACTGCAATAATGAATTTCATACTGATTATGTCACGAAAAATAATTTTGTCTTGCATTTCTTATTTTTCATAATTTGTGAAAAATTCCTATATAATACGAAAGTGACATTAAAAGTAACAAAGAAAAAGTTTTTCTTAAAATTCCGAAAATCTAGAGTAAATAAAATAAAGAGATTTATGCAATATCGTACTCTCTTGGGAAGGATTAAAATTTTATTTTCTATGATTCAATTTTTCGCTGATGCTCTCAACATCACTCTTCGTTATTCGTTTCCTTCTTTTTAGTTCGACCGTCGTCTCATCGTACAAAATAGCGTGTTGAGTTTCTACCACGCTCGATCTCCACACTGAAGGAGATAGCATAATGGATAATTCCAAGAGAATCTTATCTGCTGAAAGTAAAATCGGATTTGTTTGGATTTGAATTTCATGGCGTAAAGACATCAAATGTCACACTACGCCAGAACACAGCAGTACATATAGAAAAGCTGTAAGTAGAATAATCACAAACATCCATGCCTAGTCAGGATTCGAACGCACAGCTTCTTGGTTGAAGAGCGGATATTCTAACCACCCAGCCAGGCAGGCTGTGAAGTCGGATGATTGTAAAAGATATGTCTATGCTATTGGACGAGGATTTTTTCAGCTGGCTACTGGAGTTTTATAACGTAACAACTTATGTAAAACATTTATATCTGTGATTCTGCACTTCTGTTGAGAAAAACATCAAAATCACTGGACAATATCCTCTACCACAAATAATTGGTTTGAGCTGAAGACAATCTGACGACGCTTGTCACCGCTTAACAAGTCTGTAACTCAGGTTTTCGCTTATGCTCTCAACATCACAGGTAATAAGCGGGGATAGAAGTATCATCTTTGAAATTGATATCAAAATAAGGGAGAAAGCAGGGATAATGTCACGTTAGCTGTTGTAGCAGGGATTTCTCTATAAGTCCTGATACTCTTAGAAACGAAGGGCGCTTTTTCGAAGGGAGAGGAATCAGTTAAGTATAATTCTTGCATGGAGAAATATTTTTTTAAAATCTTTACAATATGTAACAATATTTAAATTTTATAAATATCGTTACACGTTTAATTTTAATTATACGAACTTTTCAGTGATTACTCAGAGGAGAAAAATAACAAGCTCTTTAAAGCTAAATACTTCAGTTTTCTACCAAACAAATATCTGATAATAAACATTATTAATTTGAACGCAAAATCAATGTTTTTTTATTTATTGAAATAACTGACATTATTATTTAAAAATAAAAAGCTATTTTACATTTCACTGAGTAAGAACCTTTTGTATATTATTAATGTTTTTTTTCTTTAATTGCTGTGATCTTTTATGGTTGGTAGTCAGAAGTTGCATGATATGGATGGATCAATAAATCGCCATGTTATTATTCAGGTCTGAGTTAATTAATTTAACCATCTTACCGGCCATTAAAGATCAAATACGCATCCCCAAAAGCTTCGTTTCCATCATAAATTTCAATGAAATATCAATGGTATTGCAATTTTAATATGCACTTCGCATCCATGTAAATGTGGATGTATATATATACGTCCTGGTCAGTAGCGTGGTTGTGTTAAGAGATTTTGAAAGGTTAAAAATGTGGAATCTCTTGTTTATTCTTATCCGAAACAGATTACTGCGCAAATGCACTTGCAATTAAAAAATAAAAATAATAATAATAAAAAAAACTACGTAACCATTCATAATCCTTCTTCTTATTGTGCTATCGTCTATCGAAGGTCAGCGACCATCTTGGCGAACAAACCGGTCTTGTGCTAATCTGAGCAGTTGTGCACTGCTCTTTCCTGTCCACGTCTTGATGTTGTCAAACCATGATATTCTTTTTCTTCCTCTAGTTCCTTTGCCATCATTTCTTCCTACCAAAATAGTTTGTAGAAGTTGGTATTTACTGTTTCTCATGATGTGGCCAAGATATGATGTTTTTCGTTTCTTGATTATTTGTACAAGATGTTTAGCTTTGCCAATGGATTTTAAGACCTCTTCATTGGTAATTTTTTCTGTCCATGATATCTTTAGCATTCTTCTGTATAGCTACATCTCAAAGGCTTCGATTTTCTTTTGGTTGTCGCCTTCAATGTCCATGTTTCAACTCCATAGAGCAGAATAGACCACACTTAACATTTCAGCATTCGGCATCTGACTTCCATGTTTACGTCTTTATTGCAGAATAGTGTTCTAGTTTTCATGAAGGACTGCCGTGCAACTTCAATCCTTGTCTTTATATCTATTTCTGGATCCCACCGTTCATTAAGCCAACAACCAAGATATTTATATCTTGACACTTGATCAATATTTTTCCCATTGAGTTTCATTGATGAGGCTGGATGTTTGCTGATGAGCATGTATTTTGTCTTTTTGATGTTTATATTTATTCCCATTCTTTGGCTTTCTATGTATACTCTGTCAATGAGTTTTTGGAGATCCATAATGTTATCTGCAATTAGCACGGTGTCATCTGCATATAGTAGGTTGTTAACAATCTTTCCATTTATTGTGATTCCCTCTGGACATTCTTTCAATGCTTTTTTAAAGATTACCTCTGCGTATATGTTGAACCGCAGTGGTGAGAGCACACATCCTTGTCTCACTCCTCTTTTGATGTTAATATCACTGGTGGTAATGTTGTCTAATTGAACGGTAGCTGACTGATTCCAATACAGATTTGTTATTAGTCTTATGTCTTGTTCGTCTAGCCTTGTTTGTTGAAGGACTTCTATTAAGTTAGTGTGTCTGACTTTGTCGAATGCTTTTTCAAAATCTATGAAACACATAAAGACAGATTTCTGTTTTTCTATGCATTTTTGTATCAATATTTGGGTACAGAAAAGGGCCTCTCTAGTACCAAAACTATTCCGAAAGCCGAATTGTGTTTCACTTAGAGTTTCTTCACTTTTTCTATAAATGCGATTCTGAATTACTTTCAAAAATATTTTTAATGTTTGGCTCATTAGGCTAATAAGTCGGAAGTCACCACAGGAATTCGCTTTGGGTTTCTTTGGGATAGTGATAAATGTACATTTGAGCCAATCCGATGGAAATTCATCACTTTCATATATTTCATTAAATAGTTTTTCAAGAAGTTTGATGTTATCTGGTTCTATTAATTTTAAAAATTCTGTTTGCACACCATCTGGTCCACTGGCTTTTCCTGTTTTATTTGTTCGTATAGCATTCTCTATTTCGCATTTCATGATTGCTGGTCCTTGAATGTTATCTTTTATATTTATAGGCTTCTGTCTAGTATCATTGAAAAGTTCTGTTACATATTTTATCCAAATCTGTGCTTTATTCTCTTCTTCTAGAACTATTTTTCCATTTTCGTCTCTTAGAGACACTACTTGCTTTTTCCTCAGTTTTCCGGAAATTTCGTTGATTTTTTTATACAGATTGAAATTATCATGTTTCTTCTGAAGCAGTTCAATTTCAGTACAAAATTTTTCATCCAATTTTCCTTGGCTTCTTTTATTTTTTTTCTTGATGATGTTATGTGTTTCTGTATACCTGGCTAGGTCTTTGTTTTTGTACATTCTTCTTGTATCAATAAGAGAAAGAATCTCATCTGTCATCCATTCCTGTTGTTTTATATTATTCACATAACCTACTTCTTCAATACTTGTTGTTACGATGGCATTCTTTAAGCTATTCCAAAGAGATTCCACACTTTTATTTTCTTCTATGTTAATCTGTTGTAATCGCAGGTTAAGCTGTGTCTTGGCACTTTTATTTATGTTATGATCTTTCAGTTTTTCTACATCAATTTTCCTTTCCTCCTTTTGTGATTTTTTAGCTGATTTTAATCTAAGACGTACTTCTGCAACTATGGGATTGTGGTCTGATGAGATATCTGCTCCAGGATAAGTCTTTGCACTCTTTATACTACTGTGGAATCTTTTATTTATCAGTATATAATCAATTTGATTTCGGACAATGTTATGTTGGTTATCTTGAGGCAATTTCCAAGTGTACAGTCTTCTGGGTGGAAGTTTAAACCAGGTATTTGCTATTGTTAGATCTTCTTCCTGACAGAACTGGACTAGGCGATCTCCTCTGTCATTTCTGGTGCCTAAGCCATGTTCGCCAACAATTTCTCCATCACCCGCTCTTCCTACTTTTGCATTGAATTCACCCATCACTATGTTTATATTATGTTTCTTTATTAGGTTTTTAATCTCTTTTAGGTGTTCATAAAACTCTTCAACATCTTCTTCACTTTTGTCAGCTGTGGGTGCATAAGCTTGGATGATATTTATGTTAACGGGGTTTTCCTTAAGTTGTAACAGCATTATCCTTTCAGAAAATGGAATCCAATTTAGTACTGATTTATTGATTTCTTCATCTACTATTATAGCTACACCATGTCAATGTTTGTTCTCATATTCCCAGAGTAATACATTGTTGTATTATCTTGTTGACACTTTCCAAATCCTGGCCATCTTGTCTCGCAAATTCCCAAAATCCGGATGCCCAGCCTCTTCATTTCTCTTGTGGCATTTCTTAATTTGCCAGCTTCATACAGAGTTCTGACATTCCAAGTTGCAATTTTAAAAGTGGACACCATTTTGAGCCCGGAGATTCTTCGCACCCCTGTCCCATTTAAGGGACGCCGGGAACTTGGGGCCAATTGTAAGGGTTTGCTCGCCATGGTGGTTGTTCTGGAGATAAGGTAGAGCAGTAGTTTCTCCGTTTGCTTTCTGCTCCGCAGTATTACAGACGTACACAATATAATCATATTGCCATCTGCAAATCTCTGATCACAAGCTTTTTCGTCATCATTTGGCTTCAACCTTGTGTCAGTACTGACAATGCTGCTTCCCAATGTCAGTGGCAGTGACCCAAGCAGGTACTTATTTAATAGCGGCACTACTCGCCATGTCACCGAGTTGTCATTGGGCTTTGTGAGGTTTTAAGTGAGACAGAGTTGCCACTTCTGCTCCCCCACGCCCTGATAGCTCAGTCGCTGTTGGTCCACGGCTGCTTATTCGCCAGATTGCTCTGCTTATATCGCAGCTAGCCTCCATATCTGAAGGCTGTTCCCCGATCCGCCACCTGGGGACGCACCCGGTAGTAGTCAGCTCTGACCATTCATAATTAGTTTAGTTTATTAATCTACACAGACTTTTTTTTACAAAACAACAATAAATAAGTGCAGAATTGTATTTATCTGTTTCGTGATTTATCTGATTAGCAACATTCCGAAACGCTTCTCTCCCACCCCCCTCACGCACATTACAAAAACCTTTACATTAATAACCTATCATTAAGTAGGCAGTTTTTTATGTAATGCAGAAGTGATGCAAGTCTAAACGTTGTGTTTTAGGAACTTTTTTTTCTATTTTTTATGTGATTTGCACCTACGATAGTTGTAAAAAATAATTTCACTTAATATTAGCATAGATAGACAAAGAATAGTTTTAAGCTTTAATTAATTTTTGATACTTTTTAAAACTTATTTTTTAAATAATCCGGAATCCATACTCTGAAAGAGAGCAAACATTGAACATTTTCAAGCCATTTCGCCCTGAAGTAAGCGACAGGGGAATGGGGGTGCTCGCACTGAATGATAAAACCCACTAAAGGGAATCGCAAACATTCGTGAGGGGTAAGATGCGAACCCTCAATCATTTGGTTTAACTGTGATTACGTTAATAGCTCGAATAAACAGGCCTTCAGAACCATTTCAAAATGTTTTATAGTTTCCAAGGCAAACAGAGTCTACCTGCTTCGCATAAAGTTTAAACATAAATAAAGTATTTCAGGCTTATCATAAAATTATTAAAATTTCTATAAATACAATAAAAATTTATTGTCCTCTAAAAAATCTAATATCAGTTACATGCATTTTAGTCCACCTTCAAGATGGGCTGCAAGATGAGATACACGCTGACAGAGCATCACATCTGTAGCTATAATTGAATAGGTTGAGAGCTAGTTCGGATTACAAAAGGTTGCATTATCATCGTCTAATAATTACTTCATAATATATATCTTGGTAACATTTAGATCAATATTATTCAACTGCACGCATTTTATCCATTAAAATGAAGGGCTGTACATTGCATTCATTAAAATTAAACGACAAGAAAGTAATTTCGTTGCTTCATAAAGACATCGATACTTAGATCGATTCACTTCTGCAAAAAAAACGTTACGTCATTATTAGGAAATGCACCAGTCTTCGTGGCTTATTTTCTCTCATGTTCGCTTAGAATGCAGGAGTGTAACGAAGCAACAAGTTATTTTCTTTTCCAATTCTAAACATGGCTTTCACAGAAAGTAACTTCTACAGAGGATTTAGGTTTGTTGCTTTGATGAACATCTTAAGTGGTAGTTACTTTTTCAAAGGTTTTTTAAATTCCGATATCTGCAGCATGCGCATTCGTGCATGCAGTTGGCAGACCTTTTATGGATGCCTCAATTATAGCGTTATTATTACTTTACTTTACTTCACTGAAAAGGATAGATACGAGAAATATGAGGACAAGAATTTAAATTTTCTATTTCAGATGATCCATTTTTACACTGCATCGTCTGCTCTTTTCACGAGGTTTTTCTTATTCAAAAAGAGAAATCAAATGATCTCGCTCGCGATCAATTGCTGCAATCTCGAAGCAGATTTAAATGCCAAACATCCCAAACCATTCAGAATAAGGGGCATTATAATAAAAATTGTTTTTGTCCACATCTTTGTCTATACGTTTTCAGTCTTAACTGCATATATTACACCGGAAAACACAAAATCTTTTTTTTCAGATACAGGGTGTTCGGGATAAATTTGACAGTTTCGTAAGGAAAAAGAAAATCTTCTTTGTATCTATTAAATTTAATGAATTGACAAAAAAACATTACAGGCAGAGTTACTTACAATA
The DNA here is from genome assembly GCF_054136105.1 of Typopeltis vanoorti. Classification (NCBI taxonomy): domain Eukaryota; kingdom Metazoa; phylum Arthropoda; class Arachnida; order Uropygi; family Thelyphonidae; genus Typopeltis; species Typopeltis vanoorti. The sequence goes on from NC_143564.1 coordinate 51,677,862, forward strand.
CTATCAACAAGATTTACTCAAAATAACCACCATTAGCATCGATCACAGCTTCAATTCTGCTTCGGAACCTCGAACAAGCTGATGCTACAGTCTCCCTGGGAAGGGCCGCAAAAACTGTTTTAATTTTATCCATTAACTGGGCTTTTGTATTACTGGAAGTGCGATTGGTGTCTTTTTCAACTGCGCCCCATACAAAATAATCCATGGGGTTAAGGTCTGGGGAGTTTGGAGGCCAAACATTTGGACTGGTGAAGTCGTAGAAATTTTCAGACAACCATTTTTGACTTTTCCCAGAGGTGTGGCAAGGGGCCGAATCCTGCTGCCATACATACGGCCTACCATTGGCTACCCTTGTTATCCAGGGCTTGACTACAGTTAGCAACTCCACGAACAAAGCCCGAATTCCAATGCCAGGGTTCTTCAACACCTGTTCCTGCAGATTTGCGAGGAATTCTGCTGTACGAACGCAATCAGATCGTCTGCTAGGGATCTTTCTTCTTGCTACATCCTCGTAGTCACCATTGCAAGTCTCTAGTTCATGCCTGATTGTTTTTACTGTATTCAGGGAGCATTGGGCAGCAGTCGTAATATCCTTATTTTGATGGCGGGCACGAATCATCATGATACAAGTTATTCTCTTCCATGATTCAGGTGGGTTCCAGCTATCCATCCTTTCTGACATCTTGTATATGAATGAAGAAGGGTCCAAACTTTTAAATGAAGAGAAGTGTGTGTTAATACATGTAACTTATGGAAAAATATAATTAATTATAAATATGTCAAATTTATCCCGAACACCCTGTAAGTGGCCAGTTTCAGTTCAATATGTGCTACTGTTAATAGGAGGAGGGATGGTTATATATTTGTTGTTAAACTCCCCTGCTCTCATGCTATACTGGATTTCTTATTTCGCAGAATTTCATAGGTATTCTTTCTTTGTTGTAAACCAGATTTTAAGAGAGAAAAAGGAAAATATTGTCTTAGAGAATATGGTCAAATTGGAGGATATACGCATGCTTTATATGAGATGCTGCTGTGTTGTGAAAGAAGCAAACAGTTTGTTTTCAAGTGCGCTTTTTTTTAATTATGCTGGGAACACTGCCTTTTGCTGTTTACTGGGCTGTCAGATTTTCAATTTAGCTCATCCGTCATCTATGCGAATATTCTTAGCTGTTTATGTTTTTTACATGTTTGGTCTCATGGTGCAAATTGCCAGTTGTTTACATGCAGCAAATGATCAGGTAAGTTCAACCAAATTTCCGATTACTTACTTTATTTTTCTTATTCTCTCTCTCTCTCTACACACACACACACACACACACACACATGCTTTTTATGAGATGTGGATGTGTTGTGAAAGAAGCAAACCATTTTGTTTTCAAGTGCGCTGTTTTTTAATTATGCTGGGAATACTGCCTTTTTCTGTTTACTGGGCTGTCAGATTTTCAATTTATATGTATATTTAATTATAATGTAAATCGAAGAGATTTCTAATATTCAACAGAACGGCATTTCTATAACGTTTCTTACCTGAAAAGGTCGTCTATCGCAAAGTTTATAGTTGCATTTCTGCAACTATAAACTTTGCTGATAGATTCCAGAAAATGTTGTAGTCAAACTTAGAAATACTAAACTAAAAATAAAGAAGAAATAAATTAAAATACATGTTTTAATAAAATCATATTGTTTTAATCGTATGTTCGAAAATAAAAGCATCCCATGGAGATAAAATTGGTGACCCATTTAAGAACGAAGAGGTTTAAATTTCAGGAAACAGGAAAACCATAATTAGGTTATAAATGAACTTCATGACTTTCGTTTTCACCTTTCCATTCAAACATTTGAATGCCCTACATTTTAGATGAAAAGGTAATGAATCCTGTAAAAAACGTTACAATCTAAAATATCTAGGGAGAGATCCGCCTAAGCAAACAATATCTAAATGAACGATTCGGTTTCTACACAGATACTAGCACTGAAATTTCGCATCTATTTTCAAGAACTTTACCTTTTCTGAAAACAACCATACTAAAGTCTAGAAAACCACGACTATTGAGTATTATATTGTCACTTTCTTAACAAGACCTGCTCTTTCTTTATTGAGTTCGTGAATGAACTCCATTCATTGCAAATTTTATATAGGCTTTCGTTTTCTCCTTTTTGTCTATACTTTTGGCAGCATATGAGGTTTTAATAACCTATGTACTTCTAACATCAGTGGTATTTCCGTTTGTACCTGAAGCACGCAAACACTCTATAACTTGATAACATTAGTTTCTTGTTTTTACAATAGTTTCTCAGCGTATAGCTGCAGCAACGAAATATGCGGATCGAAGTGAAGATATTTGCAATACGAACTTGTGTTCAGTATTTCTGAACTGGAATGCCTTTTGTGGATGTGTTTATGTAGATGCCTGGAAATCAAATGATATCCTTGCTGTACACTTGAAATCAAGCTTGAAATCAATATGATTACGAGCAGATAATACCATTAAGATTTAAGTCGATTGATTTGGTAATTTTTTCTGTTCATTTGTTCTTATTAGGAACTGTTTCATTCTCTTACTTCACTTTATGGAATGAAACAACATTTTGCTAGCGAATGGATTGCTTACTTTCATTCTTCACATCCGAAAAACAATGAATATCTTCCTAATATGTTCATTTGCGGAGGATTTTTGATACTCATTTAATGCTGTGAATACGATATTAAAAATCCAAAAGAAACTTTTTCTTTTAGGAATTATGAAAGATTAGAGGAGACAAGAATGATTTACATCCGATGCTGATCTGTTGCGAAAGATAGAAATCAATAGTGTTCGCCTGGTTCTGTTTTGTAATTTGTGCTTGGAGTAGTTCTCTTCGCTGTCGCTCAGAGTTTTTTAGTGTTTAATCCGACATGTTTCCATTATGTTGAGCGGGTAATGGCATCTTTATTATGTACGGATTTTGGTTTATGTTTGTATTACTAGCTATTTCCAAAAAGTGACGAACGTCACTTTTTGGAAATAGGTAGTAATACAAAACATCGTCTTCTAACAGGTGCTTTTAGATATAAGAAAATATAATAGTTTGTACATTTAAAATTTCATTAAATGTGTAGTTAAATATGCTATAAGCAATACGCCTTAAATTTTGAAATCGAATCGGATTTATGTTTATTAAATTTCTCAAATATCTTCATTTTCGATGTTGTCCTTGCAGACTAGTAGTTATTTTGTATGAAGAAGATATGATATCTTGATAAATTAAGGAATTGTTCTCGTATAAAATAATTTCCGAAACGTGAGATAGTTTGAATATTTTTACAATGATAGTAATGTCAAACGCGACTGTTCTTCATTACGTTGGAATATAATTATACACTTCACATTATAAGAATTGAAATTTTATTCTATTATCAACCACGCAATATTGAATCCAGAAGTCATGTATTTACATATCAGCATTTTCTTTTTGTGTAAATGCATTATGCTTAAAAATTATTCAGGTATTGCAGAACAATGTACGAAGGCAAGATATTGTACGCTATATTCATTATAAATAATTCTGGAAAGAGTGATCGCTTAAAATTAACGGATGTTAACTTTAAGGTAATGATTTCTGCCAAGATTTGATCATTGCCTGTTTATGTGGCTTTTATATGAGTTATGCTTCAGTTGATGCAACTATTGACAATTACGGTATTCCAGCAAGTCATCCCAAACCGAAAGGCATTTGTAACAAAATATTACGTGCCGAGCGGCATAGCTCGCTTTTCATGGAAGGAAGTTACAATACACACACCCATGCACGACATTATAAATACATGTTTTAGTATTATAGGCGCAAGGTGAACCTTACTTACGAGTTTAATATCTTGTCTTTTAAGCCAAATTGTTAAGTAGTGTCAGTTGTGTTTTATGGCGTCCGCATGATTCTCTTCCTTTGAATTAAAACTCGGTCGAAATGTAAGTAAGCAATAAACGCCGAAGATTAGTTTGAATTCCGATCAATTGTCTCTTAATTGTGCTTTGTAAACTGCGTTTTAATTTATTCAGTGGAGTATTAATGTGTTGTACAGCAAGCCAGTGTGAATATTAGATGAAGTGAAGGTGCAAAGGAAAGACAGGCTCCCAATAAGCACTAATCTATTCGAAATGCCTCCCGCTTCGATACAAGAAGTGACTGCAGCTTTAGAGTAGGTGAATGCCTGCTTATCAACATTTAATAGCTGAGAAGTTCTGATCTGTAGTGATGGCTAAAACTGGACTGCTGACTGACTTGATCTGAATGATGGCAAAATCAGCTGTGACTATGAGTCGAGTGTGTTATATCATCTAATCGTCTAAATACTTGTATTCAGTGGTGGTTTTTCTGAATTTTGCAAAATTTTGTGAGGTTTGGAAAATTTCCCACTGTATGATACTGGATAATTCACTTTCAGTTTTCAATACTTCTAAAAGCTGTTCGCTTCCTAAAACAAGGGATTTTCCAATGAAGAGTCATTGTGTTTACCAAATCCCAACTAAGTTAGGCAGCATTTAGAAAATAAGAAGAAAAATTGTTTCAAGTTAAAATGGTTTTATGCGTATTTTCAGAGGTGATGCTCACATTAGAGGTGATCAGTTTTTAATGGTAGAAAATTGCTTTCAATTAGTCGGAAATCATTTTTTCTTACCAGCTTTTCCAGCCCTATCTTTTCGTCTCTCTCTCTCACTTTCTCTCTGCAACTGCGTGTATCTGTGTATGTGCGCGAGCACGGTTTGTTTTCTTCTAAACATGATCCATATATACACTGATCGAAATAACCATCAGAAATAGAACTAAAATCATAAGATTACTCTCGAATGTAAAAGGAGCCATGCAGATATCGCAGTTTATTTAATGACCTTTGTGCATTCTTCAAGATATGACTAATTTATAGACGAGAGACTTCATATTATTTCGCAAGAAACGCATTTAATTATACATAAATCATAGCTGAGTTATTGACTTCCTGTTATGATCTTTTCATTCATATTGTTTTCTATTCTACAGGCTGAAGAGACTGCTTTCATTCTAAAACAGTTTCCTATTGGATCTCTGCCATTTGTGGAAAAGACCAATGTAAGCATTTAATTACATTTAATTTTATGTTTTATTTTCCAGAAACTTCGCTGCTAAATTTCATCCGCAGGGCGTTGCACATTTTTCTAGATAATGACATCTTCGCATTCCAAATGCCAGAGTGAAGCAGATGGCAATGTACTCATGGAAACTGTAATGTGAAATGTTTCTTTGTTTATAATTACACCCAAAGTAACATAATTTAGGAAGCTTGTATATTATACATATTAATTGCGCTGTTTCATTGAGGGTTTGTTTGTTTCAAGGTATTAAAGCTTGAATTACCAAAGGAAAATCTTGTTAATTTGAGACCGGCTAACTCATCTTCAGTCGAAAAGCTGTTGGAAAGGTTTCTCGCATCCAGGATGGGATTACTGTCTAGGTAGTCGCATTCAATATCATCTTGGGTAGCGAGTGAGAGAGGAAAGCAGTTCTCTCACTGAAGTAACGAACTTTGCAAAAATAATGTGCAAGACGCTGTAGTGTAGCATACATATCGTGGAGAGGCGAAGAGGCGCCTTTTATTCATGATAAATTTACAGTTAACAAGACTACAGTTAGTCCATGGTTGTTGCCTTCCACTCAATGGGCAGGTCTATTGAGCAGGAAAATATTAATTTCGAAGAGTCCAGTTCGACTTACGTCGTTATTGGAGAAAGCGTTGAATGCTGAAGTGCACTCTCATTAAAAAATAAAGTTCCACTGGGGGATGAAGTAGAAGATTTGTGAATGAGAAATGCTTTTCATTCTGTGAACATTGTTTTAGTTTTGAAAACTCTTGATGGCGTGTTATTCATGTTATCAATTTGGTTTGTTACATAGTTTCCAATGTACAAGGTGGCTACAATGGTCCGTTTTTCCATAAGTGGAATAGTTAAATAGTAATGGTTTCCAATTACTCGTTTAAGTATGGGAATTTTTTCAATAAACACACCCCATGTTGTATCCTGGAAAGTTTGATGTACCCTGGAATGAGTCTTCTTCCTATGAATTGCGGAAATCAGATAACGTTTCAACAAAGATAGCATGATACTGATGCAACTTAATCCAGTTTTCGTATGTTGGAGTGTCGACTGGGCGAATAATGCAGACATTATTCTTTGCTGAGATAACAATTTGCGATCTCACAACAGAACATTCATGTTGATTTCTGTTTCCTATCTCTTGGGAATAAGTCTACCATTCCTTGTTTTATCTTTAAAACTTCCAATATCGAGTAATCCCTTCCCTGACAAGAAGACTGTTTTTTTCTCTTTCTCTCTTGGCTTTTTTGTTGTTGTTATTAGAGGATATCGTTGAAATCGCTGAGAGCTGAGAGGATCTGAATAAACGATGACATTATTTAATGTCATCGTTTATTCAGATCCTTTCCTGTTTTGACCCCAATAACTGATAATAAAATGTTCTCCAACAGCGTAAATCACCGATCAGCCATTATAAAACTGAAAATATAAAACAAACACTTCCAGTTATAGAATATGAAAAGTTTATAATACAAGGAAACCTCCTCCAACATTCCCCGGAAATTAGAACACTTGTCAAACAATTTATAGTCATAAATTTCGCATAGCGGAACGGGATTTTATATCTTCCCTGTAGACTTACAGTTCTATAAATTCTATAGTTCTTACAGTTCTATAGATGATTGATGTATGTTCCAGTATATATCTTTTAGGAAAGCGACTGTCAATATTAATCCTCTTCAACTCCCTATGCATAACTCGGTGAGATGTGGGTCTCGAACACTTTTCATTAAATGCTTCAATCAATTGCTGCCTACAGGAAGTTTTGTTTGTCGGTACAAGCTTTCTCAGAAGACTGTTATCTCGCTCCTAATAGACTGTCTTAGGACCACAGTACGCCTCTTAGACAAACAATGTGGGTTATTTTTTTCCTAATTAAACACCCAGGATATCTCACCTTTCGAGAAACCAGTCAGCTCCGCTGTTTTCTAAACAGCGTGGCTCAAGCCAGATAGGTGGGTACCTATAATAAGCCTTTTATCGAACTCGGAAAGAAAATTTTTGTTTTTAACTTTGGGTGCAACACGATACCATCATCTTCCCGGAACACCATAAAGCTCGTATAAGGACCTTATTGAGAATGGATGGGGCATGCAATAAATAGAGGAATGTCAGTATTAAAGAATACACAGTTATATGAATTCCTGTTAATAATATCCTGACTGTTGACCATTTCTGACCAGCCGCATTCTTAAATAGTTAACTAGAACACTTGATGACGCAAGTGACCATGTATTTTGCATATACGCTTCGTACGTGACGTCTAAGTTAATGTTCGATATGTGCATATGGTGTCAAGTATCATGAAGAACTGATTGAAACTTGCAAGAGGGGATTATTGATGTTATTCAGACAAAACGTCAGTCCATATGTCTTTTTCCTCGTTAACAAAATGTTGCTTATATTATTTCCGTTGAATTCGTTTCTTCAACATTCCTTCCGTTGTATTTCGTTGGTGAGAGGATTCCTAAATCATTTAGGCTAAATGATTTCTGATTTTTGATGGGGCCCATGAAATACATTATATACGTTTTAAAGACAAAGCATCAGAATTAACCAGTTCCTGTTATTCTGAAATGAAGTGTCGAAAAATAGAATACTTGAATGTAGATGAATAGTCGAATATTCACTAATGTACTAACTATAAAATGATACACAGCTTAGTTTTGTTTGTTTATTTAATAATAATTATAAAGTATTGATTTATATTTAGATATCCTCTTTTCCGTACATTACTGCATTAATATAACATAACATATTAGGATATAAAATCCTTTATGATCTTACGTGCCAACTGAGGTCTAGTTTAGGCAATCTCAACGGTCAGAGCTTTGCCTTCTGAAAAGTAGAAAATACATGAAATATACAGCCATAATATACTGGCCTAGAGAAATGTTTTTTTCGTAAATCCCGAACAACATCACAGATTAAAAGAATGATCGATGCTTTTCGATATTTTTTACTTCATCTGTTGTTGATACATACTGAAATGATATATCTTTAGGATAATATGATAAGAGCTATACGCTTTACAAGTTATCTAAATACAGTGGCCCCTTTTGGATAATTGGATTTAATTTCAGTGGAGGAGGGCTAAGCCTGTTCTGATATTTCTTTCTCTTTTTTTTATCACAATTGTTCTTTCTGTAGTAAAAAGTTTCATTTTATACACTTTTTCTTGTAATCTCAATCAAATTTTGTAGCACTCAGAGCACACTGACGCATTGCATCAGCTAGACCAGTTATTCCTACACATATACACTGCTTGGAACGAGGTCAACGTACCCCATGGTGTGAGAAACAAACAATCATGAAGCCCTCCTTAATAAGATTAAGGCCTCCTTTCTCTGCGATGACTGCAGCAATACGCCCTCCTGTAGGAACATATTATCCACAAACGTACGATAGCATTCAATGGAAATGTTCGCCCATTCTTCGTATTATGCATGTTATTGCCGTCCTACAATGGAAGCCGATACACATGTATTGAGGCTGGATTCTGTATGTTTTTGTGCATACCTCCAGTTGATGCCCGGAACTCTGCATTCAACTTGTCGACCGACGAATGACTGTTTGTAGATATCATTCTTCGTAGGACCCTGAGGTCAGTTTCGGTGAGTGTGGTAGGTGTTAACTGCAGGTAGCACTTGCACTTGACTGACTGTGCTTCTATCTTAGTATTCTATCACTGATTGTTGACCTGGGATCGGCGAGTGTATCAACAGTCTGCCGAACAATAAGCAAGACCTGCAGCATAGCATCCTATCATAATGCCTGTCTCAAGCACCGCCAGTTCCATTCTCGCGGCTATTTCACCCAAATGTAGTTGTAGTGACTTCGGAGTATCCTCTTCCTCTAATTTATACCTCCTACACAACCACGTGACTCGTTACATGATACGATGAATCTTTGTGCACGGAGGTGTCCTTTGACTCCGTTCCAAGCAGTAAAATATAATAATCAGAATTTCGTAAACTGGCAAGTATGGCGTTTAAGATTTGCAGTTATTTTCTGATATGAATAAAACCTACAGAACAGCTACCAGGCCCTTTTTTCCTTAAGGTTTCAGACTTCACATGATAATGAATGTCGGGTCTGACATTCATTATCATGTCACCAATGTCACCAAACGTGATCAAACGAACACCAAACAGCTATTTTTATTGCAGTGTATTGTTCATGTGGAATTAATTACTAAATTAAGTTGGAGCACATGTTCCTGAACGTTACCTTTAGATTATCACGTAATAAGTGTGATCATGCTTGATGACATTAATTTCTCAGTATACTAAAAAGATTAGACTAAAAGGTTGTAGTATATACAAAAATTAATTTATTCAAATTTATCTACGTTTGCTAGGACCACTTGGTCTTTTTAGCTATCCCGAAAGAATTCGTTACTGAACCAATGAGATAAAGAAACTAACAAGTTTTCCTTACTTCTTCAGGTTATGGCGTGCTTGTTGACGTGTCAGGATGATAAACGGAATTTTACTGGATGGGGATTTTTTAATGTGGATTTAGCATTGATCACATCTGTAAGTATCATTTCTTCTCCAGTAGTCATACAAAGATAACCTATATACACCTATGATCTATTCTTATTATGATACAATTCGCGGTATTTCTCTATTAATTAATTTCATATTCGTAATTAATTTTGAATAAATTATAGAATGTATTTATTTACAATTTCATAAATGTTTAATTTAAATATCATTAATTCACAAGTCAACGAAAGTCCGATTGTTCATGATCATCTAACGTTATTAAAGTTTGATATCCTTCCTTACTTTACTATATTATTTTTAAATAAGAAATATTAATAACACTCTGAATTGTGAATCGGTAAAATTCATATTAAGGTAATTCGTGAAAGAAAGCTACTTCATACATTATGGCAAAACATAATAATTTTATTGGAATTAGCAAGACTGATAATCGATTAATCTATAATAATGAAAGTAGGCATTTGAACAATTAGTTAATGTCAAAAGTGTTTATTAGCAGTTCTTCATCATAAGAGTAAGTGTTTGCGAATGTAGCTGAAAATCTTATTTATTTATTGTTTTTTTTTTTCCTTTTTGTAACCTCTTCATCATTAACTCATGCAAGTAATCGGAAGATGTCAATTAAATAAACGAAAAAAAAAGTTAAGAAACACAACAAAACACTGGCCACAAAATTAAACAGAAATCCTCATGCAAAAACTATTTGGAAAGACGCAAATGAGCGTCTTTGGTGCTCGTTGATTACAACTATTGATGCGTGAAATCAATAGTTGTAATCTTGAGAGTAAGGCAAATGGGAAGAAATTTATTTTCCCTCTACTCAAATACAACTAAATTAGATGACTAAGTATCATTAAGCACGTTAGAGAGTAATTCCTGTTCAGGAAGCAACGACATCTTTAACTACTAATGCTTATTTAAAAAGATGTTGATGTTTTCTCTTCCATTGATTTTGAAATTTAGTTTAATTCGTGCTCATGAAGAAACGAAAGAAAGAACCAGACCGGAATTCTACAATGCATCATTGTGGAAAAAGAAACATCGAAATGTTTTCAAGGCAGCACTAGTGAAAGACACTGTAGCATTCTGGACTGGAATTATTCTCTCTTTCTTTATTATGATTAGAAGAATGCATGAGATAACTTTTCAAACACAGCATTGCATATTTTTCTCACACGTTTTCAGATGAGTAGAAAATGATCATGTAATGGATGGTGCACATGGTAGGAACAGAAGTGCCAAACATACTCGTTTTAACGTCCATTATATGCTCTTTCATTCTCATCACAAAACTCGTTCTGTCTGATCAAAATATAGAATTTACTATTTAAGAAATTATCTCATTCCTAATTACCATGACAAACAACACGTAGTTGGATATTACACATCTTCGAAAAATAATATGTGTTACACAAATTGGACCAGTTATATAAATTGGACATTCAACGTCCAGATTATATCACCGAGATGGGAAATATGATTTGGTTTTCAGGGAAGCGACATTAATCGAGACACTAACCTTGCAAGAGTTTGTAGACGGAATGACGGTAGAATTTAGTAGCGTTTTAATTTACTCCTCTGCTCTCCTATTAGGCTAGATAGAGAGAAAGAAGGTTTGGTCTCTGTTTAATGCATCTCAATGATATATTCATTGAGGTGCATCAAACAGATGCACAAAATCATGCATTATTGCTGTTAAATGAGAGACAGGATAACAGCAATAATGCCTGATACATGATTTATAAGAGACAAAAAATGAGACTGAGGTTATAGCTTTTAAAATATCGAGGCTTCTTTAAATACTCTCCCTATAAATAGATTTGAATAGAGCAGGGCTGTCCAAAACACAGCCCGCGGGCTGCATGCGGCCTGCGGTGCGATTTTGTGAGAATTTATGCGAAGTTTGAATCGAATGCGTATTAGATATATTAATTCTATCACTAATCGATAACCTCGATGTTGGTTATTTTATATGATGTTTTTTCATCACTATATGCCCACGTGTTTTTCAAATATTAGTTGTGTCAAAGATTAGTGCATAATTAGTGTTGTTCATTTGTACAGCTATCGCGGTGGTGTCGCTGCTGCTCACTAAATTACTAAATATGCATTGGATGCGGCCCTCGGATAAATAATTTTTTTAATGCGGCCCACTACCCAAACCAGTCCTTCATTGTATAACAACAGAAAAAAAGAAGACGAAGTCGTCCATTCAAAAGACTTAGACAGCGTCTGAAGTCGGTAAACAAAGAATAATGAACCTCAAATGCAAGTGGATAATGGTAATGATGATGGGTCGTCCTAAAAACTATTACTCAGAGTTATACATTTATGTAAGCTACATAGTAATTTAGCATTAATACTACGATTCTTTGACACGTATAAATATCATGATACATATAAAATACATTTTGAAAAATATAGTAAAATTCAAAATTGTGAATGAATTTTATGCCGTAAATTTTGTGACAGATTTCGTTAATCAAAGAAGACCATCGAATGCTTTTTGTGAAAACATATCAGATGATTCAAAGTTAAGCGCGCGATTTATAAAACTTCGAACCAGAAACTGCGATACATAATTTCCAAATATTTTTAATCTTTAGCACCTTTAAGTTGTCAGAGTGTAGCAAAAATTGCGATGATGAAATAGTTTTGTAAAGAAAAATATCAAATAACGAAAATTCACCAACCGAAATGCGAGTATTATTTCCATACTTATAAAGAAACACAAAGAATTAAACTGACGCTTCTGGATTTTGCGAAACATACCTAAAAGAAAAATTACGGCGATTCTTCAGATTATCTTTAAACACTATATTGGTCTTAAATCTCGCAATTGATTAAATATTTAGATAACGCAAACAGTTGTTGATCCGAATGTGTTTTAAGTTTCTCGACAGAATCATATCTGATTCACGTAATTTATAAGGTTTGATTAATGATTTGCTTGATATCATATCTGATCAGTGGATCATGATGTCCAAAACACGGGTTGGAACTAAATGTCATGCTTTCAGATCTAATCCTGAAGAATTTCTCTCGGTATCTCGATAAAAGGGTTCCATGAAAATTCATCCAAAAAAGTTACTCGAAAGACAATTCATCGAAAAGGAAATTCATCGAATGAACAATTCATCGAACAACAATTCGTCGAAAATGCGATTCATCGAAAAAACAATTCACCGAAAATTTGACCTAAAATTGAATGAAATTTATCCAGCCAAAGCGGAATTGCTAATATCATTTCGAAATTTTTTTTCCCGAAAATGCTATGAGAGAAATGATCCATTTAGAACAAAAATTGAATCGTGCAGAGAGCTTCTTGTACCGACAACTTCTACTAATTCTGCCAAGTCAGAGAGTTATTGTAATACATAATTTGAACACGTTGTTTCTTTGTTGCCCCGAATATACAGGGTGTTCGGGATAAATTTGACATATTTATAATTAATTATATTTTTCCGTAAGTTACATGTATTAACACACACTTCTCTTCATTTAAGTTTGGACCCTTCTTCATTCATATACAAGATGTCAGAAAGGATGGATAGCTGGAACCCACCTGAATCATGGAAGAGAATAACTTGTATCATGATGGTTCGTGCCCGCCATCAAAATAAGGATATTACGACTGCTGCCCAATGCTCCCTGAATACAGTAAAAACAATCAGGCATGAACTAGAGACTTGCAATGGTGACTACGAGGATGTAGCAAGAAGAAAGATCCCTAGCACACGATCTGATTGCGTTCGTACAGCAGAATTCCTCGCAAATCTGCAGGAACAGGTGTTGAAGAACCCTGGCATTGGAATTCGGGCTTTGTTCGTGGAGTTGCTAACTGTAGTCAAGCCCTGGATAACAAGGGTAGCCAATGGTAGGCCGTATGTATGGCAGCAGGATTCGGCCCCTTGCCACACCTCTGGGAAAAGTCAAAAATGGTTGTCTGAAAATTTCTACGACTTCACCAGTCCAAATGTTTAGCCTCCAAACTCCCCAGACCTTAACCCCATGGATTATTTTGTATGGGGCGCAGTTGAAAAAGACACCAATCGCACTTCCAGTAATACAAAAGCCAGTTAATGGATAAAATTAAAACAGTTTTTGCGGCCCTTCCCAGGGAGACTGTAGCATCAGCTTGTTCGAGGTTCCGAAGCAGAATTGAAGCTGTGATCGATGCTAATGGTGGTTATTTTGAGTAAATCTTGTTGATAGTATTGTAAGTAACTCTGCCTGTAATGTTTTTTTGTCAATTCATTAAATTTAATAGATACAAAGAAGATTTTCTTTTTCCTTACGAAACTGTCAAATTTATCCCGAACATCCTGTAGCTTAACTGAAAACTGGAATGTTTCGGCACTTTCTTGTAACTTTTATTCATCCCATAATAATTCTATTTTAATTATTATGGGATGAATAAAATTCATCTCATAATAATTGCTGTATTGAAGTCGCATATTACTACTAGTAACAATAATACTAAATGAACCTACGTTGGTTGGGCTTTTCCTCCGGAAACAGGCAAATCAGTCCCATGAACAGGCATGAAAAAGTTATCGGACAAGAAAGACAATAAGAAACCACATTGTTCTATAATTATTCCCTATTAAAGTAGCATTGCTATCTCACTCTGTACGGTTCCGTATTTATTCCAAATTGATCACTTTTATCATAACATTTTCGAAAAGTTAAAATTTTCGGTGAATTGTATTTTTGACGATTTGTCCTTCGATGAATTGTTTATTCGATAAATTGCTTTTTCGATGAATTGTCTCTCGATTAACTGTTTTTCAATGAACTTGCCGGATACCAGATAAAAGAATCGTCAACGTAGATTAGGCTCTCATCTGCGTGTGATACCCTAGAGTACTTCATCTGCGTTGAGAGCCATAACTAGTAAGAATTATGCTTGCTAGTTATTACGATGATCAAGAGATGCACCAGGGCATGCGCTTTTGAATAGGTGGTTTTCTGGATGTTGAAAAATCAATTTTCGAAACCGTCATCTACTCACCATTTGTGACAAGTATTTGAACCAGCTATGGACCTGGAATTGAACCAAACTCGCATTATTCTCCAAAATTATGTGGACGGGGACTATGAAATAGCAAGAATATTTAATGTTGTTCTCAAATATTTTTCATGATTTCCGAACACTCTCCGATAGACATATTGTCTCCTTTGCAAGAAAAGGTATTTCTCAATCAATTTTTCGAGATTATTATTTCAATTATATTTTGAAAGATTTTTTTTTTTACGTGCCATTCCGGAGATAAATAGTACGTCTAATATGAGCTATTCTAACCTATTGTGATACAATCACATTCTGCTCTTATTACATCAACCATACTTAGTTAACAAGAGAGATGATGTAATAGTATATAACTATTATGTAGGATGATGCAACACATTACATCATTCCACATTAGCCTATACAGCCCATTCCGTGCGTGTCTCGTATACAGCTCGTGTAGTATTCTTTGTGTAATAGCACATTCAGTTACTATGAAGGAAACATAGGAAAACATGAAAATAGTGTTGCGATACATTATTTAGAATGCCTACAAGTGGAACATCTGTACTGATCGTAAAATCTTGCCATTTAGGTTGAGTTAGAAATAGGGTACACTAAGTACTGTTGCTTTCTATGTGAATGGAACAGCAGAACCAGTAGTAATCATTATGCTGGTAAACAGTTGCCTTTGCATACATTTAACACCTGCAGAAAAGAACGGTAAACATGCACCATTGGAAGAAATAGAGAAAATGTATTTGCCACCACTTCACGTCAAAGTTGGACTCGTAAAAATCTTTGCGAAAGCAAGGAGTGAGGAAAAAGCAGTTTCAGTATTTCAAACAAAAATTTCCTAAAATAACTCATGCAAAATTCAAGGAAATTATTTTCATTGGACCAGAAATTAGATTGTTAACGAACGATCAGAAATTTGAACAAGTTCTAAAACCAAACGAAAGCTAATGCATGGACACATTTTAAGTTGGTTGCAGATTTGGGCAGCCAGAAATCTTCAGATTACAAAGAAATCGTTGATTCTATGCTCAAAGCATATCATGTTATGGGATGCCTCTGTATCTCTGGAAATACAGAGTTTTTTCTAGACTTTTTCCCAGAAATTCTTGGGTTCGTAAGTGATGAACACCGCGAGGCTTCATTAGAAGATTATTGGGATGGAAGGCAGGTATAAGGAGAAGTGGAGTGGTGGTATGTTAGGTAATTACTGTTGGGGTCTGGAAACACTAACCTCATCTTATAAACGAAAGGCATTAAGACAGTCATTCTAGTTGGCTTAATTCTGAATGTATGATATTGTTACTAGTGTTCATATCATAAAAATGTATGGACTTGTTTCTCAAAACACTATAAGTGATAAGAAAAATTAATAACACATTTGAAATCAGATTGAGAAATTGAATAAAAATCAGGGACAATGCTCTTCGCTGAACATTTTCCCCTACTTTCATTGACACTTCTCAATTTGCTTTAGAAATGTTAATATGTCGAAGTTCCACAGATGATTACTATCACGATTTCTTCCAAAGCATTCTATATAGAGTTCATTAGCGAAAAGAACGATATTTAAAAAATTCAAGATAGACTAGACATTAAATGATCTCACACTGAATTTAATATCAAGATTTAAATTATCTACAAGAGATAGATATTTTTTTTTTTTTTTTTTTTTTATTGTAAACATAACAATCTTATATACATGATTAACCGGTTTTTGGTTCTCTGCAGTCAGACAGAGAGTTTACATGCTCATACTCTTGTTGAGGTATGTTACATCGAGGTCACTTATAAGGCTAATTACGTTTTTTTTTTTTTTTTAAATAAATTAAAGCCATTAAGAGTTATTTTAACATGATAACATAAGATCTTATTTTAACATAAGAACATAAATGTGGAAGAACATAAAAGTTACTTTTGCACAATATTATCTATTAACATGAGAGTGCCAGCTGATTAACTTTCGCACTGTTAAGCACAACAATCCTTCTTTCTTCCCCCTTTCTTTTTTTTTTCTTTGGGGGGGGGGGGGTAAAGGTGTCACTTCTATGCTGGAAAGTGGATTATAATGCAGTCGCCCTGCTCAGCCAGGAGTTGATTCCGTGGATTCCATTCTTGGTGGAAAAGATCTAAGGTGTTGTTTTGCCTATGGTGGTGATGCTCGTGTAGGATCCGACATCTCACCTTTTGTTGGAAGGCTGCAGTGAGTTGGTCAGTTGCCTCTCTCTGTGAAGTTGCTGTGCTGTCTGGTCTTGTATGTCTGAGGTAGAAGTTGTATATTACCGCTTTTGCGGTGATGAATAGGTAATTGCAGAATGAATGGTTATTGGACTCCACATGGACGAGATTGAAATATTCCTCTTCTGTATGAAGATTACCACAGGTAAGAGCTGCCGTTTCCCGAGTCAAACTGATTAATTTAGTGTTGACTGGGCATTCCAAGTATATATGCCGGACCGTTCCTAATTGGTAGCAGAAGAGGCAGTTATCTGAGACGTTTGAGTTAAATTTTCGTAAAATAGTAGGAGTGGGTAATATATTATGCCACATTCTCCACTGAATATCTGCGTCAGGTTTGATGGCTCTTGTGCGATATGGTAGATCCCATTGAAATAGTGTTTGATCAGATGATGCAGGATTTTCCAACAAAGTGCTTTGGTTCGACTGTTGTGTTAGTGTACTGTAGATCTTGTTGGTGTTGCTGGGTGTAAGTTTCTCCCATGAGTTATTGGTTTTTATAAGAAAGATAGGCGCCAGAACTTCTGAGTTTGGAGGGCAAAGCCCCACTTCTGTTATGTTATCAGGCATAGCGGCTTGAAACGCGGCCTTTACGGTGTCTATCTGCTCAGCCTCATTCCCATATTCTAGGTTTTCGAGCGAATTTGGAAAGCGCCAGGTGAGGCTTGGAGAAAGAATGTCACCCAAGATCCTCACGTTTCGCCAGCTCCATGGAGGAAAGAAAAATTCTTTCTGAGTGATCGGGCTTCTTACCATCGTGTTGTGAAAGATGGGTTCCATGAGGATTTCAGGTAGGGATGCTGTCTTCACTGTGTGCTGGAGGTTTAGCTTCTTCCATCGTCGAAGGGCATCTTTGTAGAAATTTGTTAAATTTACAGGCACTTGAGCTGTTGTCATTCTTAAGGTGGTGGAGAGAGAGAGACCTCTAGTGGCAGAAGTGAAAATGTACTCAGTGGTGCATTTGTGTGATATTTCCTGTTGTAGGGCATTTATGAGAAATCGAGCGCGGAACGTTGTTATCCTGTTGTCAATGGAGACCAACTTTTGTCCTCCATCTTTGAGAGAAGTACATAGCTGAGAGTAGGAAAGCCAGTTTGTTTTATTCCATATGAATCGATATATGGTTGACTTTATTTGTTTGATGAATTGCACTGGTGGCGTAAGAATCTTTAGTGTATGCCAAAGGACACTGGTGGCTATTTGGTTAACGATTATTGTTCTCCCTCTTGTGGAGGCAGAGGCTCGTATTGCTGCCCACTTTCCTAGAACTTGCTTGAAACGCTTGTTTAGTGTTTCCCAGTTCTTATCCACATAAGAGGGTGTGTTTCCTAGGTAAATCCCCAGGTATTTGTTTCCCTCTGTGGACCAGGTACCAGACATTGGGGAATCGGTTCGGTTTTTCCATTTGCCACACCATAGTCCTATGGTTTTATGTGTGTTTAGTTTGGCTCCTGAAGCTGCCTGATATTGTTGGTATGCCTTTTGTATGTTATGAAAGTCCTCTTCTTTGCGGGCTATGATTGTAACATCATCAGCATATGCTGTCAGGGTTATGGTTTGGTAGGGAAGTTTAGGGCGGCATGCTTTGAGCAGCATGCTGAGTCTACACAAAAAGGGTTCGATGGCAATTGTGTAAAGAGGACCGGAGAGTGGACAGCCTTGTTTAATACCTCTGCTGTATGGTGCAGTTATGGTAAGCCTGTTGTTTATTTTCATGCAAAACTGTGCCTTGGCATACAACATTTTAATAGTGTGAATGATGCCTGAGCCAAAGCCAAATGCTTTCAAGCAGTTGAAGAGGTAAAGGTGTTCAACGCGGTCGAAAGCTTTTTCTTGGTCTAGTGTTACAAGACCCATTGTTTCACTGTTGTTGTTCGCTATGCTTATGAGATCCCTTATGAGGTGTAAGTTTTCGTGGATAGATCTTCCAGGGATGGAATAGCTCTGATGCCTATTCATTATTTCGCTCAGAGCGGGTTTAAGTTTGTTGGCAATGGCTTTGGATATAATTTTGCAGTCGGTGTTTGTGATAGAGATGGGTCTCCAGTTTCCTAGTTTCGTCGCGTCTCCTTTCTTTGGAATGAGACGCGAGATAGATAGATAGATAGATAGATAGATAGAGAGAGAGAGAGAGAGAGAGAGAGAACTTACATATATTCTCTCTCTCTCTCTCTCTCTCTCTCTCTCTCTCTCTCTCTCTCTCTCTCTCTCTCTATGTATCTATCTATCTCTATCTGTATTTTGTTTTGATAGACAGGAGTGAGGAGGTATCTTATATTTATATATTAATAGGCTTTCTTGAAAACATTTTTATTCATTTATTTTTTTCTTTCAGATCCTTGGGACTATTATCACTTACACGATTATTCTTATTCAGTCGCTGAATAATAAAGAGCAACCAACAACCATAATCAATAACTATATAAACTGCACTAGTGAAGAATGGTTTTCATTGAAGTGAATTCCTCGAATTTTGGAGGACGTCATAAGAAAAAAAAACGTTCTGTCGTCATTGCTTCTCTTGTGTGACCTGAAAAGTATTTTTTTTCACTCCATTTAAATCTAATGTATAACGTGCTCTCGTGGAATCCTATTTGCAAAATTAAATCTATCTTCACGTGTATGTCGGTGTGTAGGGTGGATATTCGAAATCAACCAAGTGATTTCACAGTGTTAGAACTTAATATGTTTGGATATCTATTATATTAAGTATTTTTGATAAACATAATATTAATCGGTCCCCCTCTGCACTATAGAATAGCGATTTACGAGAGTGGTCTGAAAGGTTCTCGGCCTAACAATGAAAAATTGAATTTATAATATCAAAGTTATTTTCGTTTTTCAATATAATCTCCCTTAAGACTAATACGTTTTTTCCAGCGATGCTCCAGCGCCATTATCCCTGTAGTGGTTCTCAGTAAGATCTGCAAAATACCCCTCGGCAGCTGCAATCACCTCTTGATTCGAAGAAAAATGCTGAGCAGCGAGGAAGAGTTTTAGTTTTGAGAAGAGACAGAAGTCAGAGGAAACCAAATCTGGGTAATAGGGCGGATGTTCCAACAATTCATAGTGCAGATCCCTTAATTTTCCCATTGCCAAAACACTTATGTCGGCAGGTGCATTGTCTTGATGAAAGATGATTTTTTCTTCTGCAAACCAGGTCTTTTCTCACGAATGTTTTCGTCTAGTCTGGTTAAAAGATGGGAATTATTATTATTATAAAAGTTTTAAATTAGTGAATTTTTAAATTATTAAAATTATTAAAGACAAAATTAATGGTAGCGATAGAAACGCAAGAAACACTCCAGCGCGAAAATCAAGAATTGCGGAAAGAAGTAAACACACTCAAGTGTCAAATGAAGCACATGCTACAAAAAGAAAGAAAAAAAGAACTTCAAATTGAGGGAATAACGAAAGAAAATACTGAAGACTTGAGAAACATAATACAACTGATCGGCGGCAAAATTGGAATTCAAATCGCAACCACAGATATCACCTCTATTAACTGAAGTCCACAAAGAAACAAAACAAACACATACAAAAAAACAGAAAAAATATCATCCAAAAATTCTGAATAATCTTCATTGTTAAAATTAGAAGAACGTGTGTAAATACATAATATAGAGGCAAAAAATGCTATTAAAAATTTTAGTTGAAATCAACGTAGAAAATGCAGCAATTAGAGCTGAATTCTGTAAAATACAAGTTGAAATGTCACTCAAGATGTCTATTGTATGTGTAAATATTTTTGCAATCAATAAATTACTATTAGTATTAAAAAAAAAAAACGTTGTCGTCATGGAGTCAAAAGACTCATCGCGGGAGACCCTACATTGATACATTAACCATTATTCATGGAATACCTATCATATTTCTATTTAAATTCATTCACAGACGAAGCATCCACAACCACCTCTGACAACGCATTCCACCCATTCACAATCCTGGAAGCAAAACATCTAGTCCTAAAACTCTTGTTAACCACACTCTTACGCAATGTCTACTAGTCTTAAAAAACTCATCAGTATCAATCCCATAAAACTCCTTCAATAATTTACATGCCTCTATCATATCTCCTCTCCTACGTCTATCAGCTGGTTTTTCGAACTCACAGATCTTCAATCTGTCCTCGTAGGAAATATCCCACAGACCTACAACAATCGTTGTAACTCGCCTCTGAATCCTCTCCACCATTTCTTCATCACTAAGAAATCCAGGTGACCAGATCTGTGCGAAGTAGACTAAATGCGTTCTTATTAATGTCTTATAAAGTGGGACAATCACTTCCTTAATCCTGCTTGTCAGTGTGTTCTTTAACAACCATCTAATTTGATGTAATGTTTTGGCAACCTTTGCAATATGCCCTTTAAAGATCTCTGTCCACAATAACTTCCAAGTCCCTTGCCTCGTCAACTTCTTGCCGTTCAGTTCCAGTAATATAGTAAAGAGCATGTGATCTCATCCTTACGAAGTTCATCACCTTACATGTAGACACGTTAAACTGACAGCTATTTACCTTATCCCATACCGTCTGTATTTAATTCATTCTGCAAGAGATCTACATCATCTGAATTGACTATCGCTCTTTTTAATTTTATATAATCAGCAAACAAGTGGATATTTCTTTCAAATTATTTCCAATATCATTAATGTACAAATTAAACAATAGAGGACCAAGCACTGAGCTCTGAGGTACACTACTAATCACCTGCCTTTTCCTGGACCCAGCTCCTCCATAAACCACATCCATCATCAGGGTAAACCATTTCTTCTGTAGTTATTACGGATGTCAATCCAGATTACTTAAGATCTTTTTCATCCTGTGTGTCTATGGTATCACCTTTTGAATCTGATGTCAAGGTAGAAACGAAATTATGCAGTCCATTTCACATCTTTTAATGTGTCAACTGTTTTGCCTGTCTGTGAGACTGATGACACCTAACTTCACAGTTAGGTGTCATCAGTCTCATAGGAAACATGCCTTTTTTTATACAACCATATCCCCAATGTAACTGATAGAAGCATGTGGAGTAAATTGTGTTGTACATGTTCTCCTGAGACAAAGGAACTGACATTTTTATATGACTGTAATATATTTTATAATTTTCATCTGACCAAAGTGTATAGTCTATCTTTCAGCATTCCAATATGTTCTAATGTTTTTTTATGGATAGAAAGTCAATGGGGGGTTAAGAATGACAAGGAATGAGAATGACAGATAATTTAGTAACGGATTAAGTGAGTGCGTGCATGGGATAAAATGCAAAAACACATACACGGAGATTACTGAGCGATATACAAAATAATGTGAGAGAAGATCAGGAACAAAAACAAGCATCAGTAGGGGTAAAGAAAATCAAGTTAAAAAGGAGCAAAAAAAAAAAAGATATTCTGCTGTATGGGGATTCTATAATTAAGGGAATGAAGGAGGGTAGAGTAATTAAAGCGTGCTATCCAGGGTCGAGAATTAAGGATACAACTGAGATGTGAAATTACAGAAGATTGGAGCGAGTGAGATTATTGCAGTTGTGGGGACGATGATCTAGGTAGCGAAAGATTTTCTGTGAGACAGGATTTGAAGGACTTAATGATAGCAATGAATGCAAAGAGCGAGAGTGGAAAGATCATGAATGTACTACCAAAATTTGAAAACGATGAATTAAACAGAAGAGCAATTATAGTTAATGGAATGATGTCAAGATTGTACAAAAGCTTTTTAAAAGAAATGAAACTACAGTATATATTATTTTTATGAATGTCTGGGATGAGTTAGATACAAGGAAGGAGTATTTTAATAGAGATGGTTTGCACTTAAACTGATTGGGCGCATGGTATTTAGAACACTTATTGATAAAGAACAGAGTAAATGGTTCAAAAACAGGGAAATGGGATTTGCTAGGGAGGCAGGCGATAAAGTCAGCTGTAAATAGTACTAGGGTCAATCGCTCTGAATTTGGGATCAATTGTTCTTAGAAAATAAACAGTATACAGAGTGGCTAATTCATACACAGGGAGATTATGGGAGGAAGGGAGTATTGCAGTTTATGTATACTAATGCCCGAAGTATTTGGAATAAGTATGAAAAATGTTTGTCATTACTTAGTACAACTTGGCCCAAAATTATAGGAATTAGTGAGACTTGGTTAACTAAGAATGATATAGTTATAGGGATTGAATGTAAAGAATACAATATTTTCAGGCAGGACAGAGAGTACAGGATTTGGAGAGGGGTTTTACTAATGGTAGACGAACCGTTAAAGCAAAAAACGGTAGAAGTATCTCAAGGTGACAGGTACGTTGAGGGCAGTTCATTTGAGGCTGTTCGGTGTGAGATAGAGATCAACAGAGGAAATATGTAATCGCTTGTTGCTGTAATCCAAGGGTTATAAGGGAGAATGGGGATAGTACGTATCGGAAAATTACCATGATGAGTGAAGGTAGAGTTATTATTATGGGGGATTTTAACTTTGGGAACATAGATTGGGAGAAGCAATGATCACAAGGAACAAAGGAAATGGAGTTTGTATAGTTGTTAAGAGATAACTACCTGATACAGCATGTAATGGAAGGAACAAGTGATTCGAGAGTGTTATATCTGGTCATAGCATCGGAGAACATATCAAGTAGTAATTTAGTTACACTGTCTCCACTTGGAGAAAGCGATCATGTGGTCATGACCTGGGAGATTTTAAGATGTGGTGAATATTCTGTTAAGAAGGGGTAATATTCCCCGGTTATTGTTTTACCCTTTTAAAGATAATTAATAAACAAAATGCCTTTATCACCCCAAAACACCGATGCCATGACCTTTTCTGCAGATGCAACTGACTTTGTCTTCTTTGGCGCTCAACAACCGGCTTGTGTCTAATGTTTTGACTGCTCTTTGAATTCTGGTGTGTAACGGCGAAACCAAGTCTCATTCATAGTAATAAATCGACGCACAAAATCAGTTTTATTCTTGTTCAACCGCTCCAAGCACTGTTCAGAGATTTTCATGCTAGTGTATTTTTGATCTGTTGTGATCAAGCGGGGCACTCATCTTGGGGAAAGCTTTTTCATCTGCAATTCTCCATGAAAAATATATCCTACACGTGCTTTTGAAATGCCTGTAGTCTGAGCAATTTCACGCATTTTGACTCGCCGGTCATCCAATACCATATGGTGCACTTCATCAACGAGTTCTGGTATTGTTTCACTTTTTGGACGTCCTTCACGTGCATCATCTTCAATGCTAATACGGCCATGTTTAAAAACTCGGCAGCCCATTTCTTAATTGTCGAAAACCAAGGAGAAGAGTGCCCATAAACTTTTATGAACTTCTTCGAATGAATTTCTTTTGGCGTTAAACCTTCTTTTACAAAGCATTTTTAACCGCATGATACTCAGTTGTATCATTTCAAGGGAATACAGACAACACTTTTGCTCCAGACAGCTGTATAAAACAATCTACTTGATCCCCCCCCCCCCCCACCCCCCCCCCCCCCCACCCCCCCCCCCCCCCACCCCCCCCCCCCCCCACCCCCCCCCCCCCCCACCCCCCCCCCCCCCCACCCCCCCCCCCCCCCACCCCCCCCCCCCCCCACCCCCCCCCCCCCCCACCCCCCCCCCCCCCCACCCCCCCCCCCCCCCACCCCCCCCCCCCCCCACCCCCCCCCCCCCCCACCCCCCCCCCCCCCCACCCCCCCCCCCCCCCACCCCCCCCCCCCCCCACCCCCCCCCCCCCCCACCCCCCCCCCCCCCCACCCCCCCCCCCCCCCACCCCCCCCCCCCCCCACCCCCCCCCCCCCCCACCCCCCCCCCCCCCCACCCCCCCCCCCCCCCACCCCCCCCCCCCCCCACCCCCCCCCCCCCCCACCCCCCCCCCCCCCCACCCCCCCCCCCCCCCACCCCCCCCCCCCCCCACCCCCCCCCCCCCCCACCCCCCCCCCCCCCCACCCCCCCCCCCCCCCACCCCCATTTCCTCTATGAAACTGGGTTTTTCTTAAACAATACAGGCACGTCGCCATAATGAACGTACCCAAGTTAGCAGACATAGCTTTCTAGCTTTAATTAATTACGGCAGAATTCCAACTAACCAACCAAAGAAGTTTCCGATAATGAATGATCACTTCATTTACAGAATACAATTTACAATGAATCAGGTACAGCTACTGAAAACAAGCAAAATTATCCGACCTTGGAAAGTACTTAACCATGCTTACGTATACTCTGTTGGTATTTTGAATTATGTCATATTCCAGGATAATCATTTAATTACTTAATGTGTCTTCGGGATGAACTCATTTTGCGTAGAATTCAGCAAATACTTAGTTTGATGTATCCAATCACATAAAGAACTTTCTTTATTATTATTATTATTATTATTATTATTATTATTATTATTATTATTATTATTATTATTGAAAGGAATATATGACAACTCGCAAAGAAGAAACAGCACACAAACCAACATGAATGCACACCATCAAGCAGAGGTAATCACCCCGGAACATGATAATTGCCACATTCTGAAATCAATATCAGAATGGAAACAAATGACAATCCCCAAAAAAGGACTATCTATTCTCCACATCAACATCAGAAGCATTCAAAAATACTGGCTGACCCTGCAAGCTTATCTGAAGGAAGATATAAACGACATAGACATTTTAATACTGACCGAAGTATCCACGACAAACGAAGAGGCAACCTCCTACCAAATGCCACACTTCCAACAACACAAACACTGCAGACAAACAAAACGAGGCGGTGGTATGATGATATTTACCAAACATAAACTAGAAGTAACAGAAATAAACTATACATTAGAATACGCAGAAAACATATGCATCGAAATTAAAAACATCAAACAAGAAAACTCCCTGGTATTAAACGCAATATACAGATCACCCAACTTAAGCACCACAAAATTCCTAGAAGAACTAAACAGATGGCTTTCAGCCACGAAAGTAGGCACCTCAAAATACTTGATAATAATAGGAGACATAAATATAAACATTAAGAACATAAATAACAACACAGAACATAAATAACAACACAGAACATAAATAACAACACAGAACAATACCAAGACCTATTATCGGCATATAACATAACCCCATCCATACAGTCGTATACACGAGAAGAGATAGTCGGAAACACAACAACCTCAACCTGCATTGATCATATAAATATAAGGGCCCCTCCAAACAGCCACACAGCAGCTGTCATAACATGCAAACTAGCAGACCATTATTTCACAGCATTGCAGTTACACATTGAACCAGAAACCATAAAAATCACTGAGACTACAAAACAGTATCATAGCATTGTAAACCGAGCAATAGTGAATGACGAAATCAGAAAAACAGACTGGATGCAGATAGCATCTTTAGACTCTGCTGAAGCTGTATATAATAATCTTAAACTTGCATTTAACAAAATATATAACAAAGCATTAACAAAAATAAAAATACGCCCCCAAACGAAACAAAATCCATGGATAACAGACAACATACTAAGAGACATACAAAGAAAAGATGCCCAATGGAAACAACTTAAGAAGTCGCCAAACAATATCGCTTTAAAAGCTGAATACAAAAGAAAACGGAATCTCCTAACAACCCAGATTAGAACGGCAAAAAGAAACTGTTACAGCAACAAATTGACAACAGCGCAGAATGACATAAAGGAAACCTGGCACCTGATTAATGAAATGCTGGACAATATACAGAGACCCACTGCCTCAGAAACAATAAAACACAGCTTTGCCTGCGACCCCAAATCCCTCAAACAGTTGGCAAACAACTTTAATCAGCACTTCGTGAACTCTGTCCAAAAGCTACAAGAAACAACCTTTCCTCACACATACGAACATTCTCCACTAGGTCCACGAGCAACCCAGTCGATGTGGTTCCCCACAGTAACAAAAGAAGAACTATCACTGGCAATTCAACAAATTAATCCTAACAAAGGACCGGGGAAAGACGGAATCAGACCAAAAGACATCAAGAAACACTCTACCGACCTACTTCCAGTTATACAAAAACTGTTAAATAAAATCTTCGAAACGGGACACATACCTGAAAGACTGAAGACTGCCTTAATCACACCCATACGGAAACAGGGAAAAAGAAACATAATAAGTAATTACAGACCTATCGCCACGCTGCCTGTAATCAACCAAATCATGGAGCGCATTGTACATCAGAAACTCTCCAAATACGTTGAAAAATTTCAAATGATACCCAAAACACAATGTGGCTTTCAAAAAAATAAAGGAACAGCAACACTCCTGGAAGATTTCACAGATCTAATAACCGCTGCATTGGATAAAAACAGAATAACATTAGTGGTATTCATTGACCTAACAAAAGCATTTGACACACTAACACATAAAACCTTGTTAACGAAACTTACCCATATCGGAATTGGAGGTCGTCTACTCCAGTGGTTTAAAGCATACACGAAAAACAGAAAGCACATCACACGTATAGGATCAGCACACAGCAAAGAGGTACATGTAACCTGTGGAGTACCGCAAGGAGCTGTCCTACCTCCCATTCTATTTAACATATACACACACGACATAAGCCAACTCACCCTAAAAAGTAAAATCTTCCAGTATGCAGACGACACGGCCATAGTATCCATTCACAACAATGCAAATATCGCTTACAAAAATATGCAACACGACATCAATCAAATCACTTACTGGTTAACCGAAAACGGCATATATATAAACCCTGGAAAAACAAAGCTAATGATATTCAAAATCCCCAAACCCTGCCCATAGAAACTAAATATCTCACAATCAAACATTCATCATCCTATACACAAAGTGCAGAACCTAAAATCACAACCATCACACAGGTGAAAACAACACGGTATCTTGGATTTTACTTCGATGCTGATCAAAGTTGGAATAGCCATACAAACTACTTACATTCCAAACTTAGGATAATAGCAAGCAAACTATACAGATTAAAAGACATTGCCCCAACCCACATAAAATTACTAATCTATAAAGCATTATGTGAAAACATTTTAAGATATGCAATCACATCATACGCATTCTGCGCAGACTACAGACTTAACAGGCTGCAATGGTTGCAAGATAAAATGATAAAACTGATATTCTAGGAACAACCCAATTTTATGCAGGAAGCATGGACAAAACACAAAATATTTAAGGTGAAACACTTACGCCACTACACAGTCATGTTAAAACACTACTACAGCCCAACATATAGAGTAACCAGAACAACATATCAAATAACAAGACCACAGTCAACAAACTACATAACATATAAGTACAACAATCACCACGGCAAAGCCACCCGGAACTTCTACATACCTGACATGATAAACAAACTGCCGTTCGACAACAGAAACCTAGGAAGAGCTGAAACAGGCACTATATAAATATTATAGCGAGAATGAAAATTAGAGCAATTCCTGTTTCTCTCTCCCCCACCACACATACACACACACACAAACCACGACAACCCCCCTCTCAAAAAACTACCACTACAAGAACACAGAGAAACAAACACACCATGTCCAAATCCAACCCTATTTGCACAAAAAAAAAAAAAAAGTTAAACTGTAATAGCAGTCGAAGTCTTTCAAGCACGTACCAACAAACAGTAAAATCAACACCTGGCTTGTGACCAGTATAGGAACACAACCATGAAACCCACCCTCTGTCATCTATTATCTTCCTCAGATAAGCTCTGCTAAGCTTCGAGGAAGAAAATTACTAACTTGCAAGTATCTGTTATACACACTTGTAATGCGTTTTAAATAGTATATACATATAATTACTACAGCAACTATGAATGCAATTCATCTGAGACATAAAAAAAAAAAAAAAAAAAAAATTCTGTATAATCCTTATTGTAAATACTGTAAATATTATTATTGTATGTAACTTATACTGAGACAATAAAATGTAAAAAAAAAATATTATTATTATTATTGAATTGTGTGTGTATGCTGCATTACTGCATTATATCGTGAATTGTGTGCACATTGGTGCCAATCCATATTTAGCTAATTTAAAAAAATGTATATTCATATTTATAAAATGTACTCTGCATTTTGTATATCGAAATTTCATACTGTACAGAAAAGATAATATGTTTTTCATTGTGTGTGTGCAGATACTCTGTGTGATAGTAAACCTTATCATTTTCATTGTAAAAACAAATAAGTCGTTTATAAAAAAAAAAAAAAAAAAAAATTATTATTATTATTATTATTATATTCTAAATTCAAAAATTCTGTATAAACCTTATTGTAAATATTATTATTGTATGTAATTTATACTGAGACATAACAAAATGTTTAAAAAAAAAATTATTATTATTGTGCTACAAATGGAAAAAAAATGGACTACAAATGGAACCACGGCAAAGCCACTCGAAACTTCTACGTATCTGACATGATAAACAAACTGCCGTTCGACAACAGAAACCTAGGAACATACAGAGAGCTGAAACAGGCACTATATAAATATTATAGCGAGAATGAAAATTAGACCAATTCCTGTCTCTCTCTCCCCCACCACACATGCACACACAAACCTATGACAACCCCCCCCCTCTCAAAAACTATCACTACAAGAACACAAAGAAACAAACACACCACGTCTAAATCCAACCCTATTTGCACAAAAATAAAAAATAAAAAATAAAAAAAAGTTAAACTGCAATAGCAGTCGAAGTCTTTCAAGCACGTACCAACAAATAGTAAAATCAACACCTGCCTTGTGACCACTATAGGAACACAACGATGAAACCACCACCCCCTGTCATCTATTATCTTCCTCAAATAAGCTCTGCTAAGCTTCGAGGAAGAAAATTACTAACTTGCAAGAATCTGTTATACACACTTGTAATGCGTTATAAATATTATATACATATAATTACTACAGCAACTATGTATGCAATTCATCTGAGATAAAAAAAAAATTATTACTATTATACTCAAGATAACCATTGTATATATGTATGTGTAAATATTTTAGCAGTGAACAAAAATATTATTTATTTTTAAAAAAAAATTATTATAATTTAAAAATATTAATAACTCGCCAGTATTTGTTATTCACAATTATAATGTATTCTAAATATTATGTATATACAGTATATATATATATATATACGTGTATATAAAACTATTGTTGTATCTATGTATGTAATTTATCAAAGACATAATAAAATGTTTTAAAAAAAATTATTATTATTATTATTATTATTATTTCTACTACTACTACGGGACACCTCCAGTGAGTCAGTAACTCATCGACGGAGGTTACACACACACACACACACACACACACCAGCTATCATACTTATTATTGAATTCATTCACACTACGTGCACTCATAACATCCAAAGGCAATCCATTCCAATCACGCACTACACTCTGAGAGAAAAATATAGCCCTCACATCCTTCTTGACGGGTTTGATTCTTAGCTTCCAAGGAGACCCTATCGTTCTTTCCCCACCATCCATAAATTCAAAAATTCAATCAATGGAAATCCTGTATGACCCTTTCAGAAGTTTGTAAGCCTCAATCATATCATCACTCTTTCTCATG
The DNA here is from genome assembly GCF_054136105.1 of Typopeltis vanoorti. Taxonomy (NCBI): domain Eukaryota; kingdom Metazoa; phylum Arthropoda; class Arachnida; order Uropygi; family Thelyphonidae; genus Typopeltis; species Typopeltis vanoorti. The sequence continues at coordinate 51,708,333 of NC_143564.1, forward strand.
TTTGCTAGTATCTGCATATTCAAATTCTCAATCTGTCTTCATAATCAGTATTCCACAATCCTGATATTCATTTTTTAACACTCTCCATTGCACTCTCTCTCCCTCCAATATATCAGAATCACAACCGAAACCAGGAGACCAGATCTGCGCACAACAGTCCAAGTAAGGTCTTATCAAGGCATTGTAAAGAGGCAAAATAAAATCCTTATCTTTACATGTCAACATTCGTTTCAGTATTGCAATTATCGTTTGAATTGTATTTACAATTTTTGCAACATGGCCAATAAAGTTCAGCTTCCTATCTATTAACACTCCAAGGTCCCAAGCCCCATTAGTTTCTTCTAGCCTAATCCCACCAATATAATACGACATTGTATCTTACAGTGCCGAAGTGAATGAATTACATTTACTCACATTTAACTGCAACCCATTTTCTATGCCCACAATTCCAGCCGATTCAAATCATTCTGCAAATACTACATATCAGCAGCATTCCTGATTACCCTACCTATCTTTGCATCATTACCGAATAGCTGTATCTCGCTTGTCAAATCATTCCCAATATCATTAATGTACAGATTGAATAACAGCGAACCAAATACTAATCCTTATTGTACACTACTTGTTACCTGAAACCTTGCAGACACAGATCCACCATGTACCACTTTTTGATATCTGTTGATATCTGTCAGTCAGCCATCCTTTTATCCATGCTAATATTGTAAAACCCAAACCCATTCTCTCCAATTTATACAACAGTCTACCATGTTGTATTCTGTCAAAAGCCTCAGCAAAAAAAAAATATCATGGTGTAGCCATTTCCCTTGTCTAGTTCATTGGTAACATTGTTATAGAATGTGAGCACTTGATAAAACATGACCTTCCCTTAGTAAACCCATGTTTTTCATTGCAAAGTACAGATTCACTATCAATCCATTTCTGAATGCGAACCCTAACCAATTTTTCCAAAATCTTCACCACCTCTCCTGAGATACTAATTGGTCGATAGTTGGATACATCGGTCTTTGCACCACCCTTGTGCAATGGAATTACCATGCATTCCTTCCATTCCTGCAGAATCTTCCCTGTCCTGAGATTCATATTAAACAGCATGGTAAAACGAATGGGCTGTTCAGATGAATACTCTTTTAGCACACCTGCTGATATTCCATCAGTCCCTATTGCTGAATTCTTATTCAATTTGTGCAACAGATCTAAAACCTCGGCCTCAGAGATCTGCGTTTCTTCATCTACTGAAAAGGTAACAGTGAGCTCAATGTTGCATTCAACAGGTTGATAGCTTTTAACAAAATGGGCACTCGTTAACTGAAGAACCTCTCCTGTATCTGTAACCCTCACGCCATCTAGATTTATAAGAGGTATTCTTTCATAAAAATTCTTTCTTTTACTTGCAGCATATCGATAGAATTCTTTGCGGATTGTCTTTAGCACTTAAGTTTACGTTTGTAAAAAGTCATTTTTATGCAAACGGTATTTCTTCTACATCGTCCTTTTCTTACGAATCTCTTGTTTACTAAGATTACACTACCCTTTGACTCTATTTATTCTTCGAATTCTCGGGAAACATTCTGATATCGCATCATTTAAGTATTCTTTAAATGCTTCCCATGCACATTCGAGATATTCTTTCCATCCAGCAACCAATCCCATTCCACTGGACTCTGTATACTCCTCAGTTGGTCATAATTTCCTCCTTTGTAGTTCAGCATGTAACCTTTTCTGAATGGAAAATTCATAAACTTAGTCACTTCCCAAGTGAGTACCGCATGATCACTGTCACCAACGGGAAGCAGAATAGTTACGAGTTTAACTGAAACGCCCTCTGACACTATAATCAAAATATAATACTCTTTGCCATCGAGTTCCTTCTATCATGTACTACTTGAGGAAATCGTCCCCCCAACAGCTCGATATCGAGCATGTGACCTTTTCTGAATTGAACATTCATAAACGTAGTCACTTCGCAAGTGGGTACCACATAATCACTATCGCCAACCGGAGGCAGAATAGTTATCTCTTTAACTGAAACGCTTGTCGCTGAATCTCCAAGGTTTGGTTCCTGTTCTCAAACTCCTTCATTTTATCTTAAATAATATTTGTGTATTTTAGTCTACAGTTCGTATCTGAGAACTGCTCAACTTTTCTTCGCTTTAAAACTTTCTTACATGTTCTTCCTTTCAATATGAATTTCAATTTTATCCTGCTCAAGAATATATAGTGATCACTTCCAATTTCAAATCCTCTGTACACTCTGGTTCCCTGCACCAGGGAGACATCACTATCGTCAATAACATAGTCAATGAGATTTTCTTATTCCTTGCCTCTTTTCTCCATATGAAATTAATAACAGATAGAATAACACGCAGAGCCGGTTTCTTTTCATACTCAGACTTTGCTCTGAGCATGAAAGGTACTCTCCAATTTATGCAACAATCTGCTATGCTGTATTCTGTCAAAAGTCTCAGAAAAATCCAAACGTATCATCGTGTATGCATTCCCATTGTCTAGCTCCCCTCTGTATGTACATCTATTCATCTGCTGTGGGACAACTTCCTCAAGCAGCATGTGATATAAATATTATTTAAATGCTTTCCATGAACTGTCGATATTCTTTCCATCCAGCAACCCATCCAATTCCACTGAAATCGGTATACTCCTCAGTTAGTCATGATTTCCTGTTTTAGCAACTTGCACACATTCTATAACAATGTTATTACCATTGAACTAGACAAGGTGAATGGATACTCGATGATACGTTTGGATTTTGCTGAGGCTTTTGACAGAATACTGCATGGCAGACTGTTGCATAAATTGGAGAGTACCTTTCATACTCAGAGCAAAGTCTGAGTATGAAAAGAAATTGGCTCTGCGTGTTATTCTATCTGTTATTCATTTCATATGGAGAAAAGAGGCAAGGAATAAGAAAGTCTCATTGACTATGTTATTGTTGATACTGATGTTTTCTCCCTGGTGCAGGGCACCAGAGTGAACAGTGGATTTGAAATTGGAAGTGATCACTATTTAGTCTTGAGCAGGATAAAATTGAAATTCATATTGAAAAGAAGAACATGTAAGAACGTTTTAAAGCCAATAAAAGTTGAGCAGCTCTCAGATATGAACTGTAGACTAAAACACACAAATATTATTCAAGATAAAATGACGGAGTTTGAGAACAGGAACCAAACTTTGGAGATTCAGTGGCAAGCCCTGAAGAAAATACTGCTTGATTCAGACAGAGAGGCATGTGGTGAAGTTGTCTGCAACGATAGAAAAAACAGAACTCCATGGTGGACATAGGAAGTTAAAGAGGCAGTGAAGGAAAAGAAGAAAGCATATCAAAAGTTCTTGGCATATAAGTCAGCTTGTGCTCCTAGAGAATACGGAGACAAATGTAAGAAAGCGAAACACTGTGTAAAACTAGTTAAACAAAATTCATGGGAAGACTTTGATAAAACATAGAAATTAAATATCAAGCAGGTGACAAGATTTTCTGGATTTTGTTGAAGAAGCTTAGAAATCGAGGAAAGAGTGCTGTAAAAGGAATTAGAGATGATAAAGGTAACGTGAAAACAGGAGAAATTTAGCAATTTATCAAAAACAGTGATGACATCACAGTGGTACAAAACAATGAACAGGCGATCAAAAGCGATCAAAAGCCTGAAGTGTGGAAAGGTAGTAGGAGTAAATGATATTCGCCCAGAAATGCTCAAGTATGGAGGTATAAAAATCTTACAGTCTTTTATAAAAGGTCTTTTATATAAGTAGATTATAATTGTTAATCCTAAGCTCTCCGATTGTGCAAAATTGATGTACTTCTAACTAATTTTTTATTTAAAATCTGGATAACATTTATGAACAAGAGAAACTCATAAGCATCTTTAAAGCCGGCAAAAAACTCAGCCAGCAACAGACGATTGTGGGTTCCAGTGGGTGGTATTCAATACGTGCTGGTATGGTGAACTTAAACGATTTGATAAAGCACTTGAAAAGAGATCAAACACGTGACCTGTTTGAGAAGCTACTGAGGAATGTCGAGACCGAATGGCCGGATTTCCTCAATTATTCACAAACAAACGATCCTGAGAGTGAGGAGGAGAATGCGGAAGGTGAAAATACAACTGTCTCCACATCTAAGGAGTCCCGACAGATCGACAGGCAGGAGGAACACTCCAGCAAGAGACGCAGCACTGATGATGACCACATGGAGTAGGACTCTGCACAAGATGTCCCAAGCAACAGGGAAAAGATTCCCCCTAGTAATCCTAGGAGATAAAGAAAAGTCGACCTCAGTCTCACTGATCCTCAGGGATACAAAATATCGCCTACTCCTGGGCCAAAAATACAGATAAGGGGGGGTACAAATCAAAGCTACAATTGTCATGACTACAGACAGATGACCAAAATGATGGACAATTAATCTAATAAGATTAATTCTCCATCAAACTCATAAGTGCTAAGATATCCAAAGCCATAGCTCAACTCTATCTCCTGAACAACCTTCCCAGCAAACTAGACTGCACGAAACAAGTTACTATTATACCAGATGGTGAAACGCCCTGTAATCACATACGGCTCGCACCATGGAGCCATACCTCGAACTCAAACATATTAAAATTGCAGCGAATGCAGAATAAGTGCCTGCAAATGATACTGAACGCCCCGTGGTTTATTAGAAACACCCAGATACACCGAGAAACCAGAATCCCATAAGTCTATTCGCTCCTTAATGACCCAGGTAAAAATTTCTTCTCAAAGACAAGCACGCACCAATCGGATTCATTGACAACTATAATGAAACCGATCACTGCGAACACAAAAGACCCAAGACAATCCTGTTCCCAGCTGAACACAGCTAATACCACAGCCCCCAAAGGGCGAGCGTAACGCTGACAACGCCACACCCCAAATTTCCTTACACAGATAAAGGGGAATATGAAAAGCATGATTGCTTCACACATCTAGACAGTAACGTCGTCGTCGTCCTCGTCGTTGTTGTTATTGTACATTGGTAGGATTCTAAACATATCGCCCTCAGAGAAGCTTCGATGTTCAAGAGTTGAATTGAATTATTAAGAAATAACAGTGATACTGCTGGATTTTGCCAAGGCGTTTGAGAGGATAACCCGATGGAATACTCTTATGCAAATTAGAACAAATGGCTCATCGATAGATACCCAAAAGTAGTATATGGAGGCGCAGATTAGAAAGGATGAACAGGTAACTAGTGGTGGGCAGCAACACTCTGTGCTTGGACCATCATTGTTTAATTTATACACAAATGATACAGGAAATAGCTTAGGGGGAAGGAGATATTCAATTGTTTGACAGGTTGTTTGTTCAGACATTCAAGAGATGAGGAAGTAGTAGAAAAATATTAGAGGCGAGAGACCAGGTTGGTGATTGATGTAAGGAATGCTCACTTCATTGATAGATTGAGAGTTTGTGTTACAGAAGTTGGTTGATAGGCGGAGAAAAGAGGATTGATAGAAACATTTAAGTTACTAAAAGGTTTTTATAAGAATGATGCAGGGGACATATTTCAGTAGAGAAGGGGGGGATATTCTGGTAGTTTGCTGATGATTCAATGTGGGGTAGCGCAAAAATTAATCAACTCATGTAGGGAGCGTACAGGATGATTTAAATTCGCTGGCAGTATGGGCAAAAGAAAACGGATATCCATTCATTCTGTAAAAGTGTAAAATTATACATTTTGGGATTAAAAGATGACGAGCTTTATACCACATTGATGGAACTGTATTCGAAGAGATTGATGAGGCTAGGGACTTGGGGATGTTGGTGGAAAGAGAGTTGAAGTTCAGAAGACATGTTGCTAAGCTTTCCAAGGTAGCTCATAGGATTACTTGGGTATTGAAGAACACACTAACATGCAGAAATTAAGACGTCATGATTCCTCTTTATAAAGAGTTGATACTCCCACAACTGCAGTGCTGTGCTCAGGTGGGGTCGCCTGAGCACAGCAGAGATTCCTTGGAGATGAGGAAGTGATAGAAACGATTCAGAGGGGAGTGACCAAGATGGTAGTGTAAGGCCCTTACATTGATAGACTGAGAGTCTGTGCGTTACAGAAGTTTGTTAATAGGAAGGAAGAGAAGAGAGGATATGATAGAAACATTTAAGTTATTAAAATATAAGATTGATGGAGGGAAATATTTCAGCAGTGGGATAATAGTGGAAAAACAAGAGGTCATCCCTGGAAATTAAGAAGTGTGTGGTTAACAAGGGTGGCAGGACAGGATTTGTCGCTTGTAGACTGGTGAATTAATGAATGGAATGCGTTGCCTGGCTCAGTTGTGAGTACTACGTCCCTCAATGAGTTCAAGAAGAGATACGAAAAATATTGTGTGGATAGTCTCCTGACTCCATGGAGATACCGTATAATAATAGTAATTTTTATAATAATATAAACATGCAATATGAAGGAGTATATTTCAAACGGCTTCATGTCGCGAGTTTTATGCAATTAATCTAATATTCCAATATTTTTGTTTCTTCTTTTTTTCTTCTTTTAGGCTGAAGAGACACATTTTATTCTCAATCAACTCCCCCTACAAGGAAAGGAAAAAAAGCAATGCAATTAAATTATTTTACTGCATTAGATAATTAAAATAAGCGATAAATGGTAACCGACTGTCACTTAAGATTAATTGTAATAGATTTACTTTTTAAATTATTTCTTTTATCTTACTTTTATATGATATTATTATTCAGTTAATTTAACAAAGAACTAAATAAACTAAATAATAATATTTCTTTTGCTTCTCTAATATACACCATGTTGACAAAAGTGTATCGGCACCTAGTTGTGGTACAAAAATACGCTTTAACGAATTTTCTAGTGTCAAGTTGGGACCACCATCGGCCTGAATGCCAACTATCCTTCGGAGTATGCTTTCAACCAATTTCTGATACGTCACAACAGGAATATTCTTCCATTTATCCCGCAAAGTTATCCCCATTGCTGATGAAGGCACTATGGTATGCAGAGAATTCGGCATTCTAATTCGTCCCAAAGATGTTCGATGGGGTTGAGGAGGTCTAGAATCTAAGGCGGCAAGTCCAACACTTCAACAGTGTTTTGTTGAAACCAGTATCATACATGCAGTTCAGTATGGCGTGAGGCATTGTTGTGCTGAAACATGCAAGGGTCACTGCCAAAGTACTTCCACAGCGTCGGAAGCATAAAGTTGTCCAGGATTTCCAGATAGTCATTAGACGTCATGGTTTTGTGTACGTCCAAGAATGAGCCAAGTCCCATCCAACTGAAACACCTCATGCCATTACCGAGCCATCAGCAAACATGACAGTTGGAATGATGTAGACCTGCCGGAACTGTTTTCTAGGTAATCGCCATAACCAAACAAGACCATTAGAGTTAAACATTAGAAGCGTGATTCGTCGCTCCACAGAACCCTTTTCCAATTATGAGCGGGGGTGGGATTATGTGTGGCTTATTTTTTGCAGCAGTTCTATATTGTTAATATAAGGCATGCAACGTGCTGAGATGTCCCTGCAGCATTTTTCAGGTTGAGTGCGAGGTACGCTCTGATGACGTGCAGGATGCTCGAATATTTCGAGACATACTTCGTCGATCTCGGTCAGTGAGTGTTAGTGGCCTCCCAGGACATTTTCTTGCTGTGGTGACACCAACAACTTTCCATGTGCGAATGGCATAAGCAACTGTGGATTTCTGTATATTGAAACGGGTAGCAATATAAAGGATAGAAATACCACTGATGTGACACCTAAATATTACCCAAGTTGGAAGTCTGTCAGTACAGCAGAACATGTCAACTTGATATCGAGTAGAGTGCAAAATAATGCAGCATATCTCACCTTTTTATAACCAGATTTATACGACACTCCCGAATATTGTAAATTCGGTAGGATTCGAAATTTTCATGGCACATAAAATACTTTTGTCAAAATAGTGTATTTATCTATGCCTCAGCCAAGGTACTAATGCCCAAATATCCAATATATTGTGGGTGGAATTATCATCAACTGTTTCATTTGTATAATTCTTCTTAGTACGGTAGTACTTTTTTATAGGTAGCGTATGATTAAGTAAAAATAGGTTTTGTCAAACCTGTTTTCGAACGAAGACTATCCGTTAATTAATTTGCTACAAATTTACCAACTGTCGGATAGTATTATCATACTACTGTTCAACCTTCGCCTGTCAGGGAGTAAGAGTCATCGATAATACTTGACATGATATAACTTCTCTTTAAAGAATTTTTAGTAGATCGTATATTTCAAACATGGTTGTGATTTCAAATAATTACAAATTTTCAAGAGGATTTAAGATTTCATGAAACATCAATAATTAAACTAATATTCAGGTTATTATAATTTCTACTCGTTATTATGCAACTGGCGCTCTATGATGTGATATGATTTTCTTTATAGTCACCGATGATTTGCAAACTATCAACCAGTACAGGCTTAAATAACGAATACAATCAAAATATGTTTAAATTATAGAATGAAATCTTATTATTTATAAGGTGACACAGTTTATCAATTCGGGATTTCCGGGGGAAATGTCAGCAACGCTTTGATGTTGTTTTGTTTCACGTGAAAACGTTCTTAATGGCATGTCAAGCGGAAATTCCGGTCTTCTCGGCATGGGGATTCTTAAACATTGACTTGACACTGATGACTTCGGTAAGTGATTTAGACCAGTAGTTATTAAACTGTGGGTCGCTCTCCCTCCGGGTTCGCGAAAAGATTCTGACATTGCTACAAATATTGATAAACTTCAGTAAAGTAAACATTTATTACAGAACTGTTGAAATGATTAACATAAATACTTATTAAACAAAATAATATAATATATTGTTTGCTTATAACATTAATTGGTTAATAAACAACTGATTAATCATATTTAAATGTTGTACTTTCTGATATCGTATTCATGGGCAAGAGTCCTTGTAGTAAGCTGCGAATTCTAAATATCACCATATAAAAAGAAAATAGTGCAAATTTTGCTTAACAATCAGATGCCAGCTCACGTTCTGTCAGAGGTTTCAAATACTTTAGAGTGTTATTTATTTGTTTATGTTATCATCCAATGAACCAATGAATCCAATGAATTTAATCCGAATATGTATTAAATACATATACCCATTCTTAAAACATATTCATTTAAAACCTCTGAAATCTACTAACTGAATTCCCACCGAATTAATCAAATTTAGGATGAACTAAGATTAAAAGCATCTTTCTACCTAAAACAAGCAGTGATTGGACATCACTTCGAAAATCTTATTTTAGAACTAGCGTTGTAAAAATTATTTTAATCATATTCAGTTTGATTCCATATATATATATATATATATGTTAAATAAGATCAAGATTTGAATGAAGATGTTCTACATACTATATATATAAGTAGTTGTCGATTTAGGTGTCATTTATTGGGGCTGCAAACAGACATAGAACGCTCAGTAGATCTTTTATTAGACAATAACGAACTCCTGTGAAATAAGTTTTATGAACCACCTGCGCATTGCCCTATGGAAGTAAGTTGTTGCAGTTTAAAAACAATGAGATTCGTGAATGTTATAATGAAGTCTGGTCAACATTCCATTCCGAATTCTGTAGCGCTTTTTCCCACACTATCTTCATCTCTTTATCGCACACCTGTGTGCTGAGTGTTTGTAAAGAGCATACAGTGGGTAAAGTTTCGATCAAATTATTACTTTTCCCGGACTATGCATTAATTCACAGCCTTAAGAAGGAAGTCATGTCCAGAAATTTCAACAGGAAAAATAATTTCTTTTTCCCATTTATTTTTCACTTTCACTCTCTGACTTGTTTCGATTTCTTGATTGGTTGATCTGTCTACCGCTTTAAATAATAACAAATAAAAATAAAACAGTTTCAGCTGAAAATTGCTTGAAAAGAATGTGCATGCGTTATAACGCCTCTAATGCTATTCTGTGACATTTATATGATGCTTAACAATAATACTTATTAAGCACCCCCTCTCCCTTTGACACTTTAATTCACACTTATTGTTTGGAAATACGACTAGAGTAACTAAGGCTATACGAAGCCAGAATACTATATCTTTAGCTAAGTATGTTCCTCTGTAAGTATGCCTGTGTTGGTGGGATGAAGGATCTGAGTTTCCGGGAAAAAACATGTGTCACTTCGGTGTGAGTTTTAGCCTTCGTGCTTAAGGCATTCATTATTAATGTACAGAACTGGGTCTACCGAGTTCTCGTTTAAGATCATTAGAGAATCAACGAAAGAGATAATGAGAGATAAAAAAAAATTAGGAATGGCTGGGGCAGAGTGCAGCAAGTTCGAGACTTCTATTACATTTTCATGAAGTCCTGCTCACTAACCCAAAACGTATTAGTGATGAGATTGTTAAAAAGATTGAAAGTCAGATGGAATGCTGATATGATAAATAGTATTATTTACAGAAATAGATGACTTAAAATCTCTCTGCCTATGTTATGTTTTTAATGTGGTTTTATTCATTCATTCATTACAGATTGTGGGACCATCATAACTTACACCATCATTCCACCACACATCTACGAATGGCATTTGTACATCGCTGAATAATGACCAAAAGCCAACTGTTAAGAACTACTACTTCTTCAACTGCACGTTTCAAAACTCTTCAGTCCTCGATTAAAGAAAATCAGCAAGCCGAATCTCGAAAACTAATCTGGAAAACTTAATAGAGAGAGAGAGAGAGAGAGAGAGAAAGAGAGAGAGAGAGAGTAATGTAGTCCTAAAGTTATTATTATTTACTATAATAGTGTATATTAATCGAATTCCTATGTATTAAACCGTTTAGAACTTGTCAATAAATGTTTGGAATAATGAGATATTTTTTCCATTTTTCAGTTACAGATGTCTTTAACATTCACCAACTTCTTGATGTACTGGACAGACGAAACATTACACTTCATATATTATGCATAAAAACAAGCATACAAAATCATTGATTTGAATTGTTGATAATCAATGGCTCGTGTATTAAAAAAAAAAAAACGCTAGTGACAGAGGAATTCGTTTTCAGTTTTGTGAGGAAAAATTTTGATCATAATAGAAATGATAAAAATTTAATAATGACCGAAATCCAACTGCTAAGAACTACTACTTCTTCAACTGCACGTTTCAAAACTCTTCAGTCAGAAAAAAATCACACACACACACACACACACACACACGCACGCACGCACGCACGCACAGAGAGAGAGAGAGAGAGAGAGAGAGAGAGAGAGAGAGAGAGAGAGAAAGAGTCTACGAATGGCATTTGGAGATTTCTGCATTCACAAATCTGATATTTATTTAATGGCTATAATCGAACTGTTCAATGTGTCAAATTAATTTTGGCATTGGCAAAAGAGAGTAATATTTGTTGAATTAGTTTTAATTTTAGTAATTATCGATTTCATTTATAAGATTCAATTAAAAATTCTAGCCATGAGCTTTATGAAAATGTTGGATTTGATTTATTATTTATTCTAGCCGATTGACATTAAATTAATAAAATATTATTACTTTATTGCCTATTTTTATTACTTAAAACAGTATACTCTAACCAGGTAATATCGGTTATATATTAAATTCTCTGCAACTGTTTACTATTATATATATTTTTGTGCCTTTTCCAGTACAGTAGAATTTTACAGCTTTCTCGGAATGCTGACATTAGTATAAAGATAGATTACATAATAAAAATAGCAATTTGACAGGTTATTTTTCGTTTGGTTACTTCGGAATATTTGCCAAGAAAAGCAGATGGATGGTGCACGAAAGTATTTAACTTCTGCAGGCGTGTTTGCTTCTGAAGAGATAACCGGCACTTATACTTCTCCACAAGCACATATAACACATCAAATTATCACAGTCGAATGGATTTCATTAAACATTTATTGCTTTGAGAATTACATGTGGTCGCTTATAGAATTTCGAGGGCATTCATCGATCTGGTCTGCCATGGAGATGAGCGCACCAGGTTCCATTTTTTTTTTTCATTTCAATAAAAAAAGTAGAATAATATTTCCTCTAATGCAACTACTGCTACATAATATAGCAGAGCATGTTCATTGCAAGGTTCGGTTTATCGTGCGAGTTTCTTTAATTTATTTAATGTCATTGGATCCATCTCTTTTTTATGATAAAATTCGAGAGAAATACTTTTCAAAAGAAAATTTATTTAATACAAAAAAAAGTTAAAAAGTGTTATCTCAGATAAACTTCAACAGATAAACACTACGTTCATAGATTCTGCTTCAATAGTTGGTAGAAAAGGCACATTTTAAAATTAACATTCAAAGCGGTATCTGTTTAAAAGTTTTTCTATTGTACAAAGATGGCGTCAAATATAAAAGATAAATGAACATTATTGTTTAATCAGCGAACGTGTGAAACAAGAGAATATAATCAAACTTTTTTTGTGATGTGGATCATTATGTGATGCGGATATCTGCATCACATAATGATTCAAATTTGTTTCAAGGATACATAGTGTTTGGACGGCAAATTTAGTGCTCCTGTAAAGTTGGTGATTTTTATCTGTTTTTATTGTGTTTTCCTTTAGAAAATTAGTTGTAAAATTAGTGTTTTGTAGTACACTAGTGTAGATTTTAGTGTTTTATAGTGTATTTAGTATTTTATAATATACTTTTATTAAGACATTTTAATATTTAGTATACGTTTAAAATGGCGCCAAAAAAGGGCAATGCTAAAAAAAGCACCGCAGGCGAAAACAAGAAGGTTAGCCCTGCCAACGAAGTTATTGTGCACACGAAGGAGGTTAACGAAAATGAATTAACCGCCAAAATAGCAAAGTTGAAGCAGATCATCAGAGAAACAACGCGGGAATTGCAAAAAGTTGAGAGACATTTAAATAAGCACAGGGAGAAAAAGAAAAATGAACAGGAAAATAAGAAACAACAAAGCAAGGAAACGGGTAAGTCAAAAAATAACGAAAATCAGGTAAGTGACGTTGTTAGTAAAAAGAAAGAAATTATTAGGTATGGTGACTCTATAGTAAAACATGCTATAGATGAGAGAGTTATAATATCGAGTTTTCCTGGAGCGAAAATTAAAAATATAACTCAAGTAATTCAAAAACAGAAAAGAAAAGTAAATGAAATGGTAGTTGTAGTAGGTACGAACGATATAACTGGTGATAAGTTCAGTATGAGAGAGGACATGAAAGGGTTGCTGGAAGAGGCGAGAGTGAGAAAGTGAAGATCGTCAGTATTTTGTCTGGCTATGATAAAAATGAATTAAGAAGAAGGACTATGGTGGCAAACGATTCAATGCATAGGCTAGCTGTATAGAAGGAATGGATGCGAGTTTTTTGATGTGTGAAGTAAGTTTGAGGGAAGATTGGAATTATATAAGAGGGATCGCCTGCACCTGAATTCGTTTAGTATCAGGAGTCTAGAAAAACTATTTACTTTAACTGGTATGAGACCTAACACAGAGAGTCAGAGAAACTAAATTACAAAGGGAGGAATGATGTGAATGTGAGTGTAAGAGCGAAAATGGTATATAACTGTGTTAATGATGGGAACGGGATTTGTCATGGGAATTTTGATGAGGTGAGAATAATTTCGGGTTTGTGTTCGTCCGGTTCGGACCAATCATGTGTGTGCAAAGATGTCTACATGTGTAAAGCATTAGAGAAGATTAGAGATCTGCAAGTTGTCCAATTGGGCAGGCAGACTGCAAACAAGGGTATACTAAAGAACATGAAGGTAGTTTATTATGTCTGTACACGAATGCTAGAAGTATCAGAAACGAAGGAGTAGTTTGTTGCCTTAGTCAATATGTTACGACCTCAGATTGTAGGAGTTAGTGAGACCTCGCTATCAGAATCAGACCTATTAACTGGCATTGAGTGTCATGAGTACAGCATTTTTAGGAAGGATAGAGTGGATAGGAGAGGAGGGGGCGTGCTGCTAATGATATTGGATGACTTAAATCCACTTAGAGTTGAGACGTATGAATGAAGTAATAGTACTAACAATATTTCACGTGGCAGTGAGTTTGAAGCCATCTTTTGTGAGGTGTAATTTAATAAGACAAATTACACAGTGGGGTGTTGTTACAGACCTTGTGGATCGGTTGCTGGTGATGAAGAAATATATCACCAAATAGTAAGGTAAGCGCAAAAAGAGTAATCATAATGGGATATTTTAATTATACAAATATTGATTGGGTATCAGTAGAATCCCTTGTGAAGAATGGAAATGCACTTACTGAGCTGCTGAGGGACAACTTCCTCACGCAACATGTGACGGAAGGAACTCGAGGTCAAAGAGTGCTATATTTGATTATAGTGTCAGAGGGCATTTCAGTTAAAGACGTAACTAGTCTACCTCCAGTTGGTGAGAGGTGATCATGCGGTACTCACTTGGGAAGTGGCTAACTTTATTAATGTTCCATTCAGAAAAGGTTACATGTCGAAGTACAAGCAGGAAATTATGACCAACTGAGGAGTATACTGAGTTCAGTGGAATGAGATCGGTTGCTGGATGGAAAGAATATCAACAGTGAATGGGAAGCATTTAAACAATATTTAAATGATGCGATATCAGAATGTTTATCGAGAGTTCGAAGAATAAATAGAGTAGAAGTCAAATGGATGAGTAATCTTATTAAGCAAGAGATTCGTAAGAAATGGACAATGTTGAAGGAATACCGTTTGCATAAGGATGATGTTCGTTATGAACGTTATAAGCAGCAGGCTAGAATAGTCACAACTGTTGTATGGAAAGCAAAGTCTGATTAGGAAAAGAAACTGGCTCTGCGTGCGAAAAACAACCCACAAGAATTCTATCAATATGCTGCAAGTAAAAGAAAGAATGAATAGGAAAGAATAACTTTTCTAAATCCAGATGGAGTGAGGGTTTCTGATGCAGAAGAGGATATTCAGTTAATGAGTGCCCATTTCGTTAAAAGCTATCAACCTAGTGAATGCAACATTGAGCTCCCTGTTACCTCTTCACTAGATGAAGAAACGCAGGTGTGAGGCCGAGGTATTAGAGCTGTTGCACAAACCGAATAGGAATTCAGCAATAGGGACTGATGGAATATCAGCATGTGTGCTAAAAGAGTGTTCAGATGAATTGATCATTCCTTTGACCAGGATGTTTAATATGAGTCTCAGAACAGGGAAGATTCCGCAGGAATGCATGGTAATTCCATTGCATAAGGATGGTTCAAAGACCGATGTATCAAACTATCGCCCAATTAGTATCTCAGGAGTGGTGGTGAAGATATTAGAAAAATTAGTTAGGGCCCGCATTCAGAAATGGGTTGAGGGTGAATCTCTACTTTGCAATGGACAACATGGGTTTACTAATGGAAGGTCATGATTTATCAACTTGCTCACATTCTATGATTGTTATCACAGAATGTGATAACAATGAACTAGACAAGGGGAATGGATACACAATGATACGTTTGGATTTTGCTAAGGCTTTTGACAGAATATAACATGACAGACTGCTGCATAAATTGGAGAAAATGGGTTTGATTTATACAACATTAGCATGGATAAGAGGATGGCTGATTGACAGATATCAAAAGTGGTATACGGGGGATCTGTGTCTGCAAGGTTTAAGGTAACAAGTGGTGCACCCGCAGGATCAGTGCTTGGTTCACTGTTATTCAATCTGTACATTAATGATATTGGGAAGGATTTGACAAGCTACATACAGTTATTTGCTGATGATGCAAAGATAGGCAGAGTAATTATGAATGCTACTGATATACAGTCCTTGCAGAATGATTTGAATAAGCTGGAATTATGGGCATGGGAAAACGGGTGTCAGTTCAATGTCAGTAAATGTAAAGTCATTCACTTCGGCATGATTACCTATCCAATGTCGTATCATATTGGTGGGATTAGGCTAGACGAAACTGATGATGCCAGGGATCTTGGAGTGTTAATAGATAGGAAGTTGAAGTTCAGGGTCCATGTGGCAAAGATTGCAAATACAACTCAAAAGATATGTAATGCTCAAACGAACGTTCACATGCAAAGAAAAGAATATTATTTTGCCTATTTACAAGGTCTTGATAAGACCTCACTTGGACTATTGTGCGCAGGTCTGGTTTCCGATGTGATTCTGATATATTGGAGAGAGTACAGAGGCGAGTGTGAAAAATGATATCAGGATTATGAAGACAGGTTGAGAATTTGTAGATTGCAGACACTAGAAAATAGCAGAAAGAGGTGTGATATGATTGAAACTTATAAACTGCTGAAAGGGTAATACAAGATTTCAATTGATGGGATTTTTCAATTTATGGAAGGTGGGGAAAGAACAAGAGGGCATCCTTGGAAGCTGAGAATGAAGGGTGTAAGGGCCAGATTTTTTCTCAGAGAATGGTGCGTGATTGAAATGGATTGCCATTGGATGTTGTGAGTGCAAGCAGTGTGAATGAATTCAAGAATAAGTATGATAGCTGGTATGTGTGTAGTATGTGGCCTCCCTTGATGAGTCTCTGATTCCCCGGAGGTCTCTCTTAATAATAATTATTATTAAGGAGACCTCAAAAAAGATTGAAACCGGTCTGGGTAGTGACCCCACCCATAATGTATTGCACTATGCATCTTTTAGTGAGATGTGCTTTACATTATGGGAAATACTAAGAATAGTGATCAGATCTTTACCCACCTTTATAATGAGTTGCCTGGTGTTGTACCATCTTCAGAGTTGAATTACGTTTCAGGCGCAAACTTAACTGTTTGCTTACTTGGGATTAGGAGTAAAAATAACCAAGCTTATAAAATTGCTTGGTCATCCTATTATACAATATCTCCAAGTTAAAAATTCATTTTCATTCATATATATATATATATATATATATATATATATATGGAAGGTATTTTACCTTGGGTGTAATAAAAGATACCAAGCTATTTTAAACCTGGTTCTACTCCAATACTTATAAGCTCTGTATTACTAAAATCTTGGTATTTCTAGCCTGGCTCCCACTGATGAGACCTCCATAAAGGTCGAAACCGGTCTGGGTAGTGGCCCCTTGCCTTTAATACAAAGTATCATGCATCTTCTCCAGGCGATGTGCTTTGCATTAAGGGTAAATATTAAGATTAGTGATCAGAGCTTATACTACTTTTACCATGAGTATATATATATATATATATATATAGATAGATAGATAGATAGATATAGATATAAATAATAGAGATTATGGTAAAATTGATCAAAATCCCTCGGACGATATAAAAGGAAGATAGCGTGCATCGATTTGCACTCATCGATCAAAGACTCTACAGTGACAAGGCTCTTTCTTATTGTCAGCTTTTTTCTTTTTTTTTTTGACTAAGCATTCTGAAATTGGTTCACCAGTTGATAATGATAGAGAGCGAAGGCATTGTATATATTCAGCTGACATGTAATGTTCAAAAGAAAATTTCTATACAGATCATGCACGATGAGGAATAAGATACATACAACTGTTTCGTAATTCTTTTTTAAAATGTTACACAATAACCGTTGGTCAAATATTTGTTCTGTATACAAAGAAGAAAGGTGATAACAAAAAGGAAGATGCTAGTAATACCTGAATGGCGTGCAAAAATGGTCGTAAAAATATAATGCATTTTAGGCGTCTTGCGCAGTAGTGAAGACAAATCGATTATCTGTTCCAAGTACAAAAAGATACAAGTACTACCTTCTTCTCCTAGCGCCTACGGTTTTTACGTTAGAGTGAAGAAAGAAAGTAAATTTTCTACTATTGAACATGAAGTACGAATAGCAAGTTTTACCGATGTTTTCGTGTGGTGGCCCTCATTCACAGTTTCAGAGAAGGTTACTTTTTTCAAGGGACTAATTACTTCAAGGCTGGTGTTACTATAACTTGTTATGCAGTGCTACTATAGTTGGTCCTAAACCGTTCAGAAAGATTGCGTCGTACAATGATTCGTCTCAAACATTGCAATATAATCGGTTTTGGCTCTACTTTTCTAAAATATTTTTTTCCGCATTTAATTCTACGGTTGGTCGTGTCAACAAAATCTCTCTTGTGAATAACTGCTGCAATCTCAAAAACATATTTGAATGCAAAGCAACCAAACTCATTCTAAATAAAGAAAATCGTTATGATAATTATTACACTCTATGTGCTGACCTTCAGTTTATGTGTTTTTAATGCGTGATATTCGAAAATTGAAATGAAATTCTTTTTACAGATAGATGGACTGCAATAAACCATAATCACATGCTACTTATTCCGTCTGTCATAGTATTAGATTGGATTTCTTATTTTGCAGAATTTCAGAGGTATTTGTTTACCTATTAAATCAAATTTTAAAGGAAACGAAAAATGCTGTTGTATTAGGGAGCGTGCAGAAGACAAGAACCCTGTTGTTTTGTGAAGGAAACTAATGGTATATTTTCAAGTGCAAAGAAGACAACGGACACCATAGTGTGAAGAACAAACAGCCATAGTAGCCACCTTATTAAGAGGTAGGATCTCCTTTCTCTGTGATGAATGCAACAATTCAATGGGGCATAATTTCCACAAGCATACCATAGCGATCAATGAGAATTTCGGACAATTCTTCCTGTAGGCATATACGGAAGTCCCGGGCTGTTGGGTCGGATGTCGTTTGACCTCACCTGACGCTCCAGTTAATCCCATGTTGCAACTGTTGCAAGCAAAAGGAATCGGGTATTAAATTAATAGATAGAATTTTAATGGAGAAGATTTCACCTGAAAAGTGACAATTTGTTACTATATCTGTAGATGCCACCAGACTAGAAAAAAATAGTCATACTGAAAGTAGGACTGTTGTCCCTGACAGGAGGGGGGGGGGGGTCCCAGCGAAATTCCAAACATTCCAGACTCTATGTTATCACTATCCATCACCCATAATGCCATAAGCAAGCCATTTAGTTATCTACAACTCATAGTTGTAGATAATACAACACATCCAAGAAACTGATGTCGCTTCCCCCATTCACCCTACCCCTATTTTGTTCATCGTGTCCCACCAATCACGCTACTAATTCTTATCCACTAATATATCTTCCTTTTCCATTCAAAACGATAACGTCACTTATTTACAACTAACAAATGACGCCACTTATCTTCATCTGATAACAACACACACCACGACACTATTCATTATCTTATCTTGATCTTGTTCAAACTGCCCCACCAATCACGACACGAATCCCTATCTCTACCATCACCCATAATTCCATACGCGAACCAAACCACAAGAACTGACACATATGTCCCCAGGAACATTCCAAACCCATGACGTCACACACACAATGACGTCATCATCTGAACAACCAGTCACGTCACGATTCCTTATCTTCTGTTGATCTTGATCTGGTCAGAAGTGACTACACTACTACTGTGGTCTTACCATTAAAATCCATGCTGTGAGCCTCAGTTCTGAATGTTTTTGTGCAGATTCATATTCCAGTGGATGCCTGGAACTCCGCATTCGACGTGTCGGCCAACAAATATCGGTTTTTATATATTATCCTTCGTAGCGCCCTAAGGTCCTCTTTGGTGAGTGCGGTCAGCTGTATAGTATGGATTGCACTTGCAGTTCACTCCCATTGCTTCAATCTTAGTTTGCTATCACCGACTCTTGACCTGTGATTGCTCAATTTGTCAAACAGATAGGTCTGGAACATAGAATTCTATCACATCGCCTCCTTCGTACTTCGCCATTCACTTTTGGAAGCAATTTCAACTGGATGCAGGTGCACTGATTTAGAATCATCATATTCTTCGAATTTATACCAATTACAATCACGTGACTCATTATATCGTATGATGCACCTGTAAATGGAGGTGTCCGTTGATTTATTTATAAGCAGTGTGTGTGTGTGTGTGTGTAAAAGATTTTGTAGACTGAGGAAGCTATGGATGTGATATGTTTATGCCATGCCAAAATTAGCCCAAGAAGAGAACACTAATATCGAATGGAAATAAAATAAAACATTATCTAAAGCAAGAAAAAATATTAGTTGTGAAGTAGGATATTTCGTTCGGGTAATAAGATAGGATTGTGTTTTTATGGCATTGAAATTCACTAGAATATATTCGTTGCACCTGAGAATCGTGACAAGATCAGTATTCATTACATTATGAATGATTCGAAGCTCCTTAGTACACGATGCGGTTTGTTGAATCAAGAAAAGAAATGGAGAATACTACAAAACATCAGCAAAACTACGGATGAGATTTGAAGTTAGAATGGGGAAATCATTGATGTATAGGAAATAGAACGAGAAATAGAAGAGAGCACTTTATCTTTCTTTATCTGTTCTTTATCAAGGTATTCTGCACTGATAAAGAAATCTGGCGAGAAAAGCAGTCCATTGAACAACCAGACAGGAAATTGGTAATCCAATCATAAAGGTCAGTTGAGAATTTAAGATGGTAAGTTGTTAAGAAAAGCTAAATATCAAGAACAGACAGGAATAATTCTAGATATCATTCCATGGCTTGTTTCCGAATGTTAATAGGTTTATAGGTAGTACACAAGCTGGTTTGTATGACCTTCATCACTTTCGAGAGTACTCAGGTGAGGACAATAGTTTGATGTCTTAATTTATCGCACTTTATAAGGACAGTATATTAAAGGGTTGCTTCCACGATGTTGAGTGGACACTAGATGAGTGTCCTTGTTCATTTAGGTGGTACAGGATGGATGATAATTCTGAATCCAAACTTTCTAGAAGAAAAACATCTTCTTTGCCAGAGGACTAATTAGTTTAAAGCCTACTGAGTGTTATTTCTAAAATAACCGGCGAAAAATCGCAATTTGTGTTGGTCATCTGTATAAGATTTAGAGGAAATGACTGGTTGCAAGAGGTCTGTCTGCCTTAGGTTTTGTCGCTATTACCATGTTACATTATTACTCGTGAAAGGTGGAAAAGGAAGAACGAAAGTTACATTGAACAGACTTAGGAAGTCTCCTTTAGATTTCTTGATGATCTTAATTCACTGATTTTTGCTGGGCTGAGTGAGAAGCTGTAGTTTCTGACTTGAGCCATTGGATATATGTCACATTTTTATCATGTGCAGAGGAACGTTTTAATTTACCAAGACTATGGGTTTATGGTGGAGTGTAGAGTGAGACCTCAAACCAATAAAAGATTGTTCCTTTATTGTAGAAATCCACGATGTAATCCCACTTACATGAAATTGGCTGGGAGGAGATCTATCTGAAAATAAGATGCAGTTATGGATATGATCGATTTGCAGAAAAGAGAACAAATGTCTACAGAGTATTTGGAAGGAGATGTGGTTAAGAAAAGGATGAAGAATGTTCGAAGAATGAAGAGAATGATCTAGTATTTTGGTTGACAATCTGCCTTAGATCGTGTCTGATAACAAATCGTTCAGCTTTCCTTCCAATGTGAACGTCTTCTAGGACAATGATCTCGTAATTTAGGTAATTAGACTAGAAATTAAATTTTACAGATAAATAGACGAAAAGGGCAGCAATGTTGTCTAAATTAGGAGAGAGAGAGAGAGAGAGATTAACTTGAAAGTTAATTTTCCAGAGAGATACTTGGATCCAAGACTGTAATTTTAATCCGGATAGACAGTGTCATTAAACACCAGGATCTTTCTGTAGCGCAATCAAAATGACTTTTATTTGAAGATATGTTAAAAGTGATTCTAACAGCTCTAGAAATAAATTGTAAACACTTTGCAACTGAAATCGACTTATCACTGCAAAGTTATTTTGCCAGATTTTATTTCACTATTTCTATTTCATGCTTTTTCTCTTCTCAAAAAAAAAAAAAAGAAAAAGAAAAAAAAAGACGATTAAGTAAATAAAACATCCATTTAGGAAACAAAATGAATTAGCTGATTTTTTAATAATAAATAAATAAATAGCTGCAGAACACGCACAAGGTTTATTGATTTACTCGTCTCAAATTAGGTTTTGCATGATTTAAAAAACCATGAATATAAACTGTGCAATGTAAATAAACTGATATTTACGATAAAAAAATCTGTGAAACCAAAGTGGATCACATGATATATATTTTTCGAAACTGTTTAGATAAATGATTTTCACACTTTAAGTTGTTGTTATTATTAAAAGATAATATATCCCCAGAAAACCAATAAAAATTTCTGTCTGGATGCACGCTATGTGTGATGGTGGATGATTCCTTATCCTCTCACCATTCAACTAATGCCAGGGTTCCACAAAATTCTGTTCTCGCTCCAACCCTCTTCCTACTATATATCAATGATCTACTTCAGCTTACCTCCAAATCAATACACAGTTTTGCAGATGACAGCACACTGCACTCTTCCTTTTCATACGATGAACGTCATTCTACACAACTCACCTCAATTTACAGAACGTTAACCACCATCCCTCAATTCTGATCTCCAAACCATCCTCCAATGGGGCTCAGATAACCTCGTCAAATTCAATGTTAGTAAATTTCAGTTCTGTCTGTTTTTATCACAAAGACCATTTTACCCCATATTATTTTTGAGGACACTCAAATTCCCAGACAAGAAAAGATTTTCTTCTTGGAATTACCCTAACATCAAGTCTCTGCTGGCATAAAACATCGCAACTGTTGCATCCTCAGCTTCTAAAAAACTGGGATTTCTTTTTCGCTCAAGACGTTACTTCACCTCTGAATAGCTGTTTATTTATATTATATAAATCACAAATTCCCCCAACCATTGAATATTGCTCTCACACATTTGGAGTGGGACCCCTAAAAGCTCCCTCAAAATGCTTCACTCGATACAGAGAAGAGCAATTAGGTTGATTAATGACCCATCTCTTACCAACTCACTTCTCCCACTTTCGCACAAACCTTTAGTATCTGCAATATATATTTCGACCATGAAAAATACAAGCATTTAAGGCAAATGGTATGGCAAATACGTTAATGTAGAGGAATGTATTAGATGACAGTGTGGATAAGCTTGTGATAAAGTAATATTGAAAATGTTATTTCATTTGTTTAGAACCAAGCATATCTCAGTTTCTTGACAAGTCTCGTATTACTTTGGTTAATTAGGCATTATAAAGTAGCATTGTATTCCTTGCATTATTCCCACACAAATTATGATATTCGAAATAAAGTATAGCTGCGTTTTACAACCCTAAGCACATTTATTTAGAAGATATACAAATATAAAGCAGACATTACTGACAATGCGGAAAAAAATCTAAAATACCTAACGCATAGTGATTTCATTACTGCTTTAACAATATTTATCGGCTATTTGTTACTCTCCCGCTGTAAGAAAAATTGTTAATATCGGATGAGGATGATATTGGGGAATAAACTGATAAGCAGGTTTTCGTTTTTATTGAATACTTTTGGGTGGATGCCCTAAAAACTAATTCTCGGAGAAGCTGCAGAATAGTATGTATTAAAAAAAAATCAATACATCTGAATGCTAACTAGCTGTTTAATCATGTTTATTTCGTTGTGATGCAAGTGTCGCCCCCACTCCGGTAGTGGTGTTAGCCTATCATTGGACACATGCAAATCGATCACAGCAGTGGAGAAGAAAAATATTGCTTATTGTTTTCTTTCATAATGCCTCAGAAATCCTCGGACAACACTTCAGCCATCGGTCTCTGGATAATGGAGTCGCATCAAAGCAGTTTTTTCAGAGGATTTCGCTACCTTTCTGTGCTTCATACGTTATTGGGTACTTGCTATTTCAATGGTTTATTCAGATCAAAAATGTACATTCATTGGTTAATGTTCAAGACCTCTACGGAATCTTAACCTTGGGAGTAGTCAGTTAATATTTGACTCTTTTTTTATTCAGAATCGAAGGAATTTTATAATTATGCAGAAATAGTGGAAATCATGCTTCACATCTATTTTTTTATTCTTCGCCGGATTAGTTAGGATATTCATGTATATTACTGGAAAGAAATTGCTTATTCTCATAGAAAAGTGCTGTAATCTCGAAACAGACGTGATTTTAAACAAACAAAGCCATGCCGAATAAGGTACGTTTTTGGAACCATTTTTGTTATCTTTCCTTCGTAATTTTACTTTACTTTGTTCAATATCATACTTCATTTACAAAGTTTCAAATGTCATCGGATTATTCTGTCAGAAATATTCTTCCACCATTCAGTGTATCAGAAGTGCATTAATACAAAGAATAATCCAATTCGAAATGAAAATTTATCCTTTTGGATATTGTACTTTGCAGATTTTTACAGATATCTCTTTCGTTCTCTCCTTCACGTACTAAAAGAAAAGACCGATATTTTTTGCTTAATAAAGTATGAGGAACTGGAACAGATCAGAATTTTTACTTAATGCTGCTCTTTGGGGAAAGAGACAAAGAATTTGTTTTCTGTTCCAATTTTTTTCACTTATGCTTCAAACACTGCTTTGTGTTATTTTTATGCTTTTCAGTTCCTCAAGAGAAATCCAATATGACAGACAAAGCATCCTTTAGTATTTATATTGCGTTTCTCTTTATGATGGTGTTATTTGCTGTTTATATTAATAAAATTTTAGAAGATGTAAATACATTTGAAAAGTAGGCAATTTAAGAACGTTTTTGATTTCTGTAGTTGTAATGACGTTCTTTAGAATTTTGATATTTCGTGACCACTTGACGAAAACCTATATTGCGAACACTTTATAAAACATTATACGACTGCCTTATATGACTAGTATCGTTTACGGACAGGTATGTTCGGCAAAAGCATGCATTTAAGATATAGCTGAACGTCTGATAAATTACAGTAATTACAACTGTAATTACTGTAATTTGAATTACAGTAATTAAAATTACAGTAAGCTATAAAGAATACAAGGATTGAAAATTGCAACGAAGAATAATTACGTAAAATGTATACTAGCTGGTACTGTTATGTACTACCACGTGATGTATTATAGGCAGTGTAAATGTGCGATTTTAAAAGAATAAAGATTGGTTCTTATTTCATTAAATGGAACAGCATATAATTCCCTTTCGGGTGACCCTGTAACCACCACAGAGCGCTACCCTTGGGTGGCGGATAGTGAAGCCCACCAGATATGGTGTGGTGGTCCGAATATATTGGATAAGGACTCGTGGACCAACAGGGTCATAAGGGGCAATCACCTTCATTGTAAGGGAAGTAGCACTCCCATGGTCCCCTAGCTGGATCTATCCTCCTCTTCCTCTACTTTGAGAAAGATCCACTCACTATAATCTCTCCTATAAGGCCTTACCAGCCAACTCTTCTTATTTTATGATCCTTATGCTATTAGAATATTCGGGGCCATGGGTTCTTTCAATTCCTGGCCTATATCTGTGTCCCCTCTATAATCTACTCTTTTCCCTTCAGTGTATCCTATTCCTCCTCTAGGTTTAAATTTGGAAGAAGGTTAGTTCAGAAGCCTTAATGTAGCAGACTTATCAATGGATTACCCATCGCCAGGCTAGACACCTAACATGGAGACCATTAATCTACTTTTAAGCCAACGGAGAAAGGTAATTGAAATGAATCTTCGGAAAACGACCCTGGAATGGAAAAGCTAAAACGAAAATGGAAAGCACAAATATAATACGTATATCAAACTGGAACATAACAGAAATAGCATATATAAAGAAATAGAATTCGACCAAATATTAAAAGAAAGAAAATTTTAAATAGCAGCAATCACCGGCAGAAAGAATATATTAAAAGGAACCATGAAAACTGAAAACAAATTGTAATATATAGTGGAATTGACAGAGACCAAAAAGCACAAGCAGGTGTTATGATTTTGATTCATAATTCCCTTTCAAAACAGTTAAAATATAAATTATGGAATGAACGAATAATAGCTAGAATAAAAATAAAATTAACAATAATTGGTTTATATGACCCATAAGAAGGAAGAGGAGATTATAGTGTTGAATTTTATAATCAGTTAAAAATATATATAATAAAATAAAAATAGTTGTGATATTAGCAAACTTATATGCAAGAATTGGAAACACGAAAATTAATAATAATATAGGGATATATGGAGAACTTACTCTAAACAGGAATGGTAAAAAATTGATAGACTTTGTAGTTCATAATAGCCTTAAAATAGTGAATTATTTCTATAAACATACTTGGGCAGCACGAGAATGTAAATCAATATTAGATTATTTAAATGAAAAGGCATCAAAATTCTCTTTGAATGTTAGAGTTCACAAAGGATATGAAATAAACATTGACCACTTCCTCGTTAAAATAAAATTAAGGTTGTCACCTAAATGGCTACAAATAACAAGACCAGCAAGAAAATTTAAAACATATGTTTACAAAACTAAATTATTAAATGACACAAATACACAATGGCTATATTAACAAAGACTTAACCAATATCTAGATAAAATGAAAAGTAGAAATAGAATGGCTTAATGTAAAAATGATACTAAATACAGCAGCAAATGAAAGCTTAGGAAATACCAAAAATTCAATAAAACGAAGAAAAAAAACTAAAGCTATGGGACGATACAATCAAAATGAATAAAAGCTTATCGTAAATGGTTAAGCAGTAAAAGATCAGAAGATGAAATAGAATATAAAAGAATAAGAGCCATAGCTAAAAGAACTCAAAAAAGATCGAGAATCAATGAATAAATTCGTTTCTAATTTAGAACATGATTTATATAAAATAAGACGTAATGTATACACGATTTTGAAATATTTCAGTTCAAATACTAAAGAAAAGGTAAACTTAAATACCGAATTAAAATTAGAAGAATTTCAATACAGAATTTTGGACAGATAAGTAATTTAAAAAAGATAAATGGCAAATATTTAATGAAAATAGAAAGGAAATAATTAAAGAATTAGAAATGAGCATGAAAGAAAAAAGAAATGGAAAATTACCTAGAGAAGATGAGTTATGTTCAGAATTATATAATATGCAGGAATAAGGTTCACATAAAGTATACTATTATTTTTAAATAAAATCTATTCAGCAAGCAACCCACCAATAGAATGTATAAAAGCAATTTTGATCCATATCTTTAAAATAGGTAGTAGTGATGACCCTAAAAAGTATAGGGGTATAAGTATTCTAAATGCCTGTTACAAAATATATCTACCTAAAATTAATAATAGAGAAAACAATTTATAAACATATTACACGTATAGATTTTGAAAAAAAACATTTGACAAAGTTAAATGTTTTTTCAAAAAAAAAAGTCAAAAGAAGTACTTTATTTAACTTATTAAAAGAACGTCAAATACGAAATAATATTCTAAAAGCTATCATACGTATATATGAAAATAATCAAATACATATAAGATTTAATTACGAACTATCATGGTCAAGGGAGATAAACCAAAGAGTCAGATAGGGATGTCCCCTTTCAGCATCCCTTTCTAATATTTATCCAAATAAAATAATAAAATGGAATAAAAATTTCCATCAAGGTATTAAACTTTCTCCTACTGTGAATTTAAATACTCTCCTTTTTTTCCGGTGACCAAATGATGAAGATAACTTACAGAAAAATATTTGCAATTTAAATGAGATATCCGAAGATTATGGAATGATAATATCAACAGAGAAGTCAAAAACGATAGCCTTTGATGGACAAGATCCAGTAAGAACTAAAATCCAGTAATAGATAACAAGATTTTGGAAGAGGTGAATTCGTTTAACTACCTAGGATATACGATTAAATATGAAAAAGATATAAATCTAAAAACTGCGAAATATTTAAAATTAACAGGTGTAATTAACTATATATTTAAACATAACTTAATCCAAAACAAACCAGACTACAAGTATACAATACATTAGCCCTACCAGTCGTACTGTATGGAAATGAAATCTGGACAATAAAACAAAAATACAAAGATTAATAACAGCTGAAATGAAGTTTATCAGAAAAACTGCAAAGTATACTCTATTTGACCACAGAAGAAATTATGAAAAAATTAAACCAGAAATCGGTAATAGAAAAATTAAAAAATATAAACATAAATGAATGGAACACGTTGAAAGAATGAAAACAAAAAGATTACCAAAACAAATTTTAATTACAAATCACTACGAAAAAAGAAAACCAGGACGCCTTCTTGCATCATCATCATCATGCCTGTCAAAGATTTAGGCCTTGAGGGGCCCCTGTTCTGGTCTTAGCAGTCATCGTTTAAGAGATTCAACGATGACTTCTAAGGCCGGAACAGTCTACTCTAGGCTTAAATCTTTGACAGGCATGATGATGCATATAATTCCGAAAACTTCTTGAAATTATGATAAACGTTATAGTCAATAAGGCATTTTTTGTCTCCCATTTGATGGATATGGGCACAAAATGATCACTAAGGTTTCGAAAATTTTTCAAGATATCGATAAATAAATATGCAAAATACTTCACATTTTTACTTTCACTTTTCCCTACATCCGCAAAAGTTTCTTGGATTTTCTTAAGCCACGAGATAAAAGTGTTTTCGGCCCACTATTCAAGATCTTCAAATTTTCACCCACTCCGAAATCGCTTCACATTCCCCTTAAAAGCAAGCTGTCCAAAAGATTCACTGTTGTGTGGTATTTGTTATGTTATCAAGGAGGCCCCCGAAGAAATCTAAATGCAACATTTTAAAAATGTCGTGGAAAAAAAAAAAGTCTGGTTTAGCTTGGCTTACAACCAATGAGGGTCAACCAATACCTAGGCAAAAGACGTCGACGCCGTCTATTCAACTTGACTGTTTTGTTATAAACTTTAATGAAGCTTCCGAAATTGCTACTCAATACAATAAAAATAAAAACTTGATTCTGCTTCAAGTATTATTCGCATCATCAACAATCTCATTTACAATCCTATACGCCTCTCGCTATTTACTCATATAAGCAGGCACTTGAAGCGTACCTGTCAACAAACAAAACTAATCGAGCAATATTGTTTTTAACGTTTTCGAAATATAAGTTCTCGTTATGCAGTCATTATAGAGGACTTTTGTAATATGCTATGTGGTGTCTTTTTTACCTTATGCATTCTCTAAGTGTATGTGTGTGTGAGAGAGAGAGAAAATATCATGATTAAAACGAAATTAACCTATGAACTAAGACATTTCCTAGTCTTAACTTGTAAATATGTCAACCTGTAGATATTGTTATCTGAGTAACATTTTACTCCCCATATTAAACAGTATTTTTAATTAGTTTAAATAATATTTTTCTTTTTGTACGTGATAACAACGCAGGTATTAAATACTAATTACGAAGTGATATATTTAAATGAAAGTGACTCACCTTCATTGAATCAAATCTCTTTCTTGAAACGTAGTCCTATGTTCCCTGTACGCTGATGAACATGAACTGTATTATCTATTGTAATAATAACGCTATACGTAATTATACTATATGTATTACAGTAAATACATTATTGAAGATATTAAACATCCATTCTCAACAGTTACAATCACCAAAACAAAGTTATAGTTATCAATCGTTTTTCTAGGGCCACCATTAGAAGAGAACTCTCATTAGATCGCCGTCCAGGCTATCAAAGGCATTTCAGAACGCATTTCTCGTATCTTAAAGAATTTTAATATCTTCAACGTTTCCAGCCTATTAATTTAAGATATCAAAGCACAATATTGCATTTTACTGCTATCTGTAGCGTATTCAGTCACATGCAATTGCCAGTTATTCTACTTCGGACAAACGGACCGATCTGTTGCTATACGCATCTTTCAATATCAGTCGTACATTGTCTCCAAGAAACGCAATAAGTAGAGTCTGGGAGAACACGGGATTCTCTAGTCACAGGATTCTCTGGAATGATATCAAACTTTTACATGAATATCCCCATAAATATGAGCTTCTCTCTAAAGAAAATGCCAAAGTCTTTCTAGTCGGTGTCCGGGAGAGAGTAGCGTATTTATTATGTTTAAAATGATTAAACAAATAAATTCATTGCCTGATGGAAATATCATGAGGGGAAATCATTCCCCTGGACCTGTTAATAAGACTAGTGTGACACATGTTAATTGCCAATCACACAGCAATATTTGTTGATGAAATTACCGTACACCGTCTCATTAATGCAATCGTTCTTGAATCGTAAACATGAGTCCAAAGTTGATAACACCTCCGTGGCTGAAATTTTAATTAGTCTTAATAAACCAGTCATATTTTATTTTACAGAAAAGTCTGCTTGCCTCAAAATGAATTATACTGATATGTATCACAATGTATTACGGGCAAAAGAAAAGTCTCACGAAGTTCCACTTAAATTTCTTTGCTTTATTTATATTAGTTCTATTAATAGGGAATTCTTAACGAAAGATGCATCTAATAATTAAATTTGTCTTCCCTTTAGAGCACGTTGATCTAGCGTTTTGCAAAGACTGAAGAGTGTATAAGGTGTCCAATATTTCGAGAATATAAATGAAGGTGCCTACGTAGTATCCAGATAACTATGTGCTAGGTCAGACAGGAAGAAAGATTCTTACAGGTTCGGCTTTAGTTACTGACTAGCAGATTTTTTTTTTCACCAGATTTCAGAATTTTATTTTATATCTTGGGTGTAGGCGAAGAGGTTTTTGTTGTTTCTGTTTTTGAAGTGAGATTTTAATTCTATAACTCGCCAAAATTGACAACACACGAGTATATTTAAATAAATAATACTAGTAGTTTCAATGTTTCACGGCGTTCGGCATTCATTATGCAGTGATGGAAAGAAATTACCTTCTCAGATAATTATAAAATATCTAATCCAATATGATAATTTGTTTAATAATCTAATCCAGTGAAATAATACTTTGAAATATCATCGCTTCTCATCTAACACTAGAATGAACGCAAACGCATATATTGGAAGGTGGAAACATGTTTACTTACGGTTTAAAAAAATCTCTAAAAGTGTTTCGCATTCTTTCTAGCAAATGAAAAATGCATTAAAAGTATTGCTGGTTGTAATGTTTTTTTTTTTTTTTTTTTCTTGGCAAAGTAATGCTGTTTTTTTGGCGTATATTTTGCCGGCATTTTGGCTTTTGTTTATTTATTCATTTTAGCTATGCGTTGTATTATATATGTTTTTCCCCAATATATAAAATGCATCTTGTTTGATATATTAATGCTATACCAAGTACACTCATTTATCTCTGCTTTGCAGTCGAAATGGAGACCTATGAGCGGAAGTACGACTAAGTGCTCTGTCTGCGAGCGTCATATTTTTTCTTTTGTTTGTTTTCCCTCGAACTCAATCCCGGGCGTTTAATCAGTTTAATCAGTGTAAAAATAAACTACACTGCTCGTCTAAGAAGCGTAACTGTGGTCCTTAGACAATCTGTCATGAACCAGATCGTCGTCTGACTGATATGGATAAACAGAACTTCCTTTATGTGTGTGTAATAACTGACTGAAGCATATAACGGCTAATCCATATCTCACTGAACTATGCGCAAGGAATTAAAGATGATCGATATTGACAGTCGCATGCGTAGTCACGTTAAAATAAAGTTTCTAAAGTGGTTGGTATCTTTCTATTTATATATTATTATATATTTATGAATTAAAGATAAGATAAAGAAACTATCGTAATAAACAAAGAATTCCATCTTTTCTTGAAAGAGAGCAAAGCCCATCTACGTGTACATTACATAATTTTGTGAATATTTATTTACAAAATTACAAGCAGTGGAACAAGGAGGATATCAACATAATAGAGGTCAAAAAATAAAATAATGCAGCTTCAAAGAAATATGCCAACAACTAAAACATTTGCATATAAAATATAAGGTAGAGTTATTATTAGCTGTTGCAATGACGACGACTTTGATATGTCGTCCAAAGTGAATTCCATTATTATGCACTGTTATTAACTATAATGCTTTATCCTCATTCATGCCGAAGCATGAATGTGATCCTCTTTATTCGTAACGTCACCCAGTCACACCATTTTGCTCACAACAGTTGCAGCTGCAATATTTGGCTAGTGTGAACTTCACTAGTCCAACAGTTGGCTAGTTCCTCAGCCATAGACAGATCTGCCACTCTCTGACGACTACGTGTGAAGGCTACACTTGGAGCGTTACACTTGGAGAACGCCATTTTTTTGACGACGAGCAGCTAAAACAAATTGTTCTTGACGAGCTAAGATGTCCGAGTAAAGATTTTTGCGTGATTTGCCTACAACGTCTTATTAATCACCAGCAGCAAATGTGTATATAGAATGATGGAGGGATTGTTGATAAATAACAGGATCCTCTCGAATGATGAAGTAGTGCTTGTAAAAATTTTTGTTTATTAAATAAAAGGTTTCGGAAACAAAAATTAGAAGCGCTCCTTTTATTTCACATCGCTAAAATAAACTTTAAAAGGTCTCATTTATCCGGAGGTCACGTTTTAGTAACTTGCTCACATTCTTTAATAATATCACGGATGAGTTAGATAAAGGCAATGGATAGATACACCACGATATTTTTGTACTTTGCAAAACGTTCGACTGGATTCAGCATGAAAAGCTGCTGCATAATTGGATGGCATCAGGGACTGAATTATAAATTACTATTTTGGATAAGAGTGAAAGATATCAAAAAATCGTGAACGGGGTATGTGAGACTGCAAGATTTTAGATGACCAGCGGTGTACCACAGGAGTGATTACCTGGTCCATTGTTATTCAATCTTTACATTAATGATATTGGGAAGGATTTAACAGATGAAGCAATGCTGCTTGTTGATGATGCAGAGTAATGAGGAATGCAACTGTCATGCAGTACTTGCAGAATGAATTGAGTGTGCCGAAACTGTGCGCATATGAAAATGACTGTCAGTTCAGTCTTAGCAAATGAAACATTATGCTCTTTGGCTAAATTAGATATCCAAAGTTGTATTTTAGTTATGGGATTATGCTAGAAGATACTCATCAGGCTAGGAGTTTGGGTCTTGGAGTTTTAGTAGAAGTTGAATTTCTGTGACTATAGAGCAGAAATTGCGAATGCAACTCAGAGAATAATTACAATGCTGAAACCAACAGTGGCATCTAAAATAAGTAATCTTGACTCTTTGAGTATTTAATATATCGTTATCTGGTCTCCTCGTTTGAGTGAAGGTTCAGACACAGTAAGGAGAAGCATAGAAAATTGTTACAGATTATACCGGGACTATGGCATGCAGATTATGAGGAGAAATTGAATATTTATGTACTGCAGGCGCTAATAGATAGGAAAAAGAGGGGTGATATGATAGACCTATAAACTTTATAGAGGGTCATACATGATACCAGTAAATTAAGTAAAGAAGGTATGACGTGGAGGTGTAAAACATATATGGTCCCTCGATGAGTTCCTGATTACTTGGTGGTCTCTCATAATAATAAAAATAACAACCGAATGTTACTCCTTTATTTTTCACATTACTAGTTCTTTAATTGAGACATACGCATTAGACATACTATATTTTTTGAATGATGGCTTCACCTATGTAAGAGATAACTAAATGTAATTTATTCATCCTATATATTTCACTCAATGTCATGAGCTTCTTTCACAGAGAAGCCAGGAAAACTGCTAACAACATTTAAATTCTGAATAAAAGAACGAGTCACACAGCTTACGAATAATAATATCACGGGTCTCTGTCCAGTCAGAGGAAACCCTATTACAGATCAGAGGCGTGGGAATAATGTACTGTAAATTATATCTTCTATTTATGGAATCGTGTGAAGTCCTATATCACCGTCCTAATCTTAATTGGACACAATATATGATTATTTCTAAGTTTTAGAAAGCGATTGCTTTTAATTGTTTATATTTTTTTTTCATATTTTTAATTTATTTGTTATTTTCTTCTATTCCTACCCCACTGAAATCTAATAGTGTTTCCACCTACTGTACAGATGCAACTGAGGCACGTGATATTATACTCGTGCTTTGACTCATTCTTGTATTCGGAATTTGAAGCGTTACCAGTTCTTTTCCCTGAAAGAAGCTCATGACATATTCAGCGAAATATATACATATATATTTCGCTGATATTATATATATATATATATATATATAATCTATTAATATATTATATATAATCTAGAAGAAGAGTGTATATATATATTCTTCTTCCTTTTACGTATTAGGCCTAGTGGCCTGTTACGGAGCTGTCTTTCGCCTTTCCAAACCGTACACGTCCCGAGGATAAAGCTGTTAACCCTATGCCTCGCGGTGTGTCCTACATCTGTAGGTGCGTGTGTTCAAGGAAGTGGTTTGCCTGTTTTTCATTCTGAGAAAGGAAAACCGGTGTTTCCGGTGAAAAACCCCATACCTCCGTATGAGACCGGCTACCTCACCTTTCCTCGAAAGAGACCAGATAAAAGTTCCTCATGTGACTGACGGGAATCGATCCTATGACTTTCCGACCAAAGAGCTTCGTCTATACCAGTGGTTCCCAACCTTTTTCCACTTGTGTACCCCTTTTAAACCCATTTCTATAAATTTTACCCCTTGTTTTTAAAATAGTTGTTTTCAAATACTGACACTTTTGTTCAGTGCCTATCTCAATGTAAAATAGTGAAAATGAGGTTTTTCCGCCATTACTGATTATTTTTCGTTTATCCCTGAACGCCCCTTTACGTACCCCCCCCCCCCTGTTGGAAATCGATAGTCTATACCGAGTGAGCTACGCAGGCTTATGATTATTATTATTATTATTATTATTATTATTATTATTAGACAACTCCAGGGAGTCCATACACTCATTGAGGGAGGCCTGCACTACAACTCTGTCTCTGCCACACAATCTAGCACCTGACCACAACTACACCTATTAGCCGAAAATCTGTGATATTGATATTACAGATTTTCGGCTAATAGGGCACAAATATTTTCGCAAATTCCTCTCAGCCAGAATGGTAGTCTTTCCTTTCTGTAGAGTATTTGCATTATACTAGATGTCGCCCAAGAATTGATAACTTATTTTTCAAATGTTCGCCTCCTATAGGAATCCATCTATTTTTATGTGTATTTTTCACACAATTGCATAGACCCAAAAGAGAAAATGCTGGCATTCGAAACCAGATCTCATAGAATAGATCACAGATATCGTAGTTTCCATGAATGTATATTGTCTCCTTCTAAAGTTTCATTACAAACACAAACTATAAAACAGTGAAATCGAAGTTCCAAGTGAGTTCTGATCAAGTCACGTCATGACATTCACACCAGTATACGATATGTTTAATTATACGATAAGGAGACAAAAAAGTAATTTAAATATTTTAATACCTAAAGATTTATATCAACGCTTCTTAAAGTATTTCTTGGCTTTTCATTACTCGTTTCCATTCTTATGGAAATTATTAATATTGTCTAAGAATGCTTTGCAAAAGTCAAAAATAACAAATTGTTATACAGCTTTTATTAACCCATTCTTTCTTCTGGATGTATATTCAAAAATTGATCCCTAAGTTCTTCTGCTTGGCGATGTTCAAAAGACTGAATTCTCACTGGCTGTTTAATAATTAACACTATATCATAATGGAAGAGTCGCCTGCCCTCGTTTCGTCATGTTAGATTATCATTGGACACATGATCATCGATTTCAATGCGGCAGAAGGAAGTACGTTGCTAAGTTTTGTTTCACAACACCTTCCGCAATTGATACACGACAACACTTTATTCCGTTTCTGTCTCAGCGTAATGGAGTCACATCAAAGTAATTTTTACCGAGGGTTTCGCTGCCTTTCTTTGCTTCATGCTTTCCTTGGTACTTGTTATTTCAATGGCTTATTTAGATTAAATATTTCTGGTATTTATATTCGATGGTGTAGTGTTCAAGTCATCTACGGCATTTTGAGTTGGACTGCAGTCGTAATTTACATTTACCATTATATAATTTTCAGCCTGAATGAATCGTATGATACTGCAGTATTAGTGGAAGTCGTGCTCTGCATCTACTTTTTATTCTTTATTGGATTCGTAAGGATATTTGTGTATATAACGGGAAAGAAATTGCTTAATCTTGCAGAAAAATGCTGTGATCTGGAAGCAGACGTGATTTCGAAACGACCAGAGCCCTACCGAATAAGGTATATTGTTGGAACCATTTTTTCTTTTCACCTCGTAATATTAATTCTTTCTTATTTAACTGTATACTTCAGTTACAGACTTTCTGATGAGGGATTATTCTATCAGAAAAATTCCCCGACAATACAATGCATTGCAAGTGATTTGACAGAAGGAATAATCCTTTTCGAAATGTATAATTCCCCTTTAATTTTATTCTCTTGGATACTGTACTTTGCTCACTTTCACAGATATACCTTTCGTTATCTCCATCACATGTTAAAAGAATGGAAAGAAAAATATTTTCTAAAGAACTTTGATAAACTGGAAGAGATCAGAATGCTTTACTTAAGATGCTGTTCTCTTGTGAAAGAAACGAACAGTTTGTTTTCTGTGCCCCTTTTTTTCACTTATGCTTCAAACACTGCTCTGTGCTGCTTTAATGCATTTCAGTTGTTCGATAGTCACCATGATCCAGACGAAGAGATAAATAAAGCCTTCTCTGGCAGTTATATAGCATTTCTTTTCTTTACGATGATGTTGCTTGCTGCTTATTTGAGCAAACTTCTAGAAGAGGTAAGTGCATTTTAAAATTGTATTTTAAATATCTTTTTTTACCTTATTGATATTATAAAAGTGTGTGTGTGTGTTGATCAAACGCAAGCAATAAATAAATCTTGATGTATTATGATGATATTGGAGCAAAATATTAATGTTATTTTTTATGTATTTAAGAAAAAATAAATAAACATATATGATATTATAAAGACACCTTGTTAAATTGACGATCATCTTTTATCCTACATATCAAAACAATCAAAATTTACAAAAAAGCATATATTATTGGAAACAATTTTTCGACGAAATCCATAAATGGTTGTTGACAATTATCCCAGATCAAACATATCAAAACAAAAACATGATGTTATTAAAACTAACGGTTTAAATAACATCAACTTCTACTAAATGTCAATATAAAAATCATGTTTTTTTTTTTTTTTAAGATGCATTAGTCTTCAGTAATGAAGAATTTTTTCTTCATTACTGAAGACTTACGAACTTACAAAAATATAACCCGTAGCATCGGAGGTGTCTTGGTATTCACTACTTTTAAGTATACAAACTCTGCGTAAGAGTTCAAAACAACCAGAAGAGACGTTTTCTCATCAGAGACTAGGCAGAAACCCAGAGTGCAAATGCTTCTTGATACCATAGTAATTCTATGTAAGAAAATTATTTGTGAACTCTTGGAAGGTGCCTAAAATTTATTTAAGTTATTAATATTGAAGCCTGTTATTTCTCTAGTTCGCTCAAGGCCTTGTAAAGAAGAACAATAAGCTCTTTATTACCTCCTCAAGTGTCCTTCCCAACATAAGAATTATCATTTTCGTCGTATTTACCACTTACGCATAGCTCTTTTGTATTTCAACTTCGTGTCTGCATTCACATTTAATTTTTATCCCGAGTTTCATTGATCTCTTTTCTTCTCTTTATTAATCCTTTTATCTTTGATCCTTTCAAACCGCGCGGTTAGCCTAGTGGCTTTGCGCTTCGCAACCATATGCTTGGGGAAGGAGTGTCCCAGGTTCGATTCCCGTCGTAGACGTGAGGAATTTGAGGATCTTCCTCAGGCATAGCCAAGTTAGCCGGTCTTGGGCGCGGTCAGCAGGGTTTTTTCCGCTAGTTTATCTGGCGTTTTCATCCCGCAAACAGGCAAACCGGCCCCGTGAACATACGCCTCTACAGTCAAAAATATATCCCCCCCCCCAGCGGCAGACCAGGCGACGGGTCGGTTGGGAGTAGTACTAACAAGAAGTCGCATCTAAGTAACACGCGGACCCTGCATATGAAGCGGGAATAACGCGTAGAAGAAGAAGAAGAATCTTTGATCCTTTCAATTATGTACACTTCTATTCGATATCTGTCAGAAAGACACCTTTCTATCCATGACATTATCCACTCCAAACTAGCCTAATGTATGTAGTAATCCGTCCTGCTGTATGAAGTTGAAGACCTTTTTTAAAAATCCATTAAAAATACCGCACATTCACCACTCTTATCCAACTCAACAGTCTTTTCATTACAAAACAGAGTAAGATTACAAATATACTCTCTCTCTCTCTCTCTCTCTCTCTTAACAAAACTTAACATTTGATAATTTGGAGAAACTTTTGTAACACTAAACCCGATTACAATACACTTATACAACTCGTCGTCCGTCTCTTCAACTATGTGAGAATCAACTTTCGTACCTTCACTTATTCGATGCTCTATAATAAAGGTCACTAACTTCCTTTCTTGCAGTATGTGAAGGTGGTAGTTAATACGAGGTGATGAAAAGCATCTCCCGCATAAAATCCCTTACAAATAACAATTCCACCGTGCCGTCTGATAGAAAGACATTTCAACAGAGTATATATGGCCAGCCTGGATGGCCGAGTGGATAGCGTATCCGCTCTCCAGCCAAAGGGCTGCGGGTTCGAATCCCGCCGTGGGCATGGATGTTTGTGTTGTCTGTGGATATACTATTGGCGGTGGTTGGCGGAAGATGGCGTTGGTGTAGTTGCGGTCAGTTGGTGGATTGAGTAGTTGAGACAGAGTTGTAGAGCAGGTGACCTCCCTCGATGTGTCTTTGGACTCCCTGAAGGTGTCAAATAATAATAATATCACTTGTTCTTTCGAATCTAAATGCAGTTATCTTAAACTTGAGGATCTTCTACTAAGTCGTGCAGTGAATATCGAAAGGTGTTTACACCGTATCGGGAATGACCATTTTATTAGAAAAACAATTATAATATTTATCCTCAAACTGCGCTCTCATTATTGACAGTTTATTGACAGTATCTACGAACGTGACTTAACTGAAATGATTGCCGATGATCCAGTTTATAAAGAATATCGCAATTGATGTCATTTTGCCTGCAACAACAAAAAGTTGAACATTAAAGAAGATATAATTAAGAACATTAAACTTAAGGAAGATGAAAAAGATTCGTGCCATTTTGGCCAGAAATGGCTGAAAGCAATGTTTTAATAATATTCAAGTGAGCTTACTAAATGGTTGATAACACGCGGATAATAATACATCTATTTTCATGAGTGAGTTCCAAGATCTGAGCCATATTTTCACCTTTTCTATTCTTTGATATCCTAATGTTTAAGCATGAAAAAATTTCAATTTCGAGTAATTTGAAATTACTCTAATAAATATTCCAGTAATTTCTTCCAGAAAGCAATGTTTAATATTTCGAAGGTTTCTGAATTTTTCCCCTGTTTGAAACGGAACTTGATAACTATTTACATGCGTTATTTTTATACAATGGAAATTGCAAAGATCAAAACGAAGTAACAATTTACCCAGTTTATAAGACAGAAAGGTACTCAAAAAAGAAAATTGCATCTTTTAAATAAGTAGCGAATGATCCAGAATATTGTATTTTTCCTACACCTAGTGGAGAAGCTTTGCATCAAATGTAGTGATGCCATCTAGTGATTAGCGAGGAAATTATGTCAATACACTCCGTATGTAGCAAAGGTGTACTGTCCTCTAACTCGCAATAGTTTAGTAATCTCGCTTCTGATAATACCAAGAGACCTAAATTACGTTCTATAAATTCGAAATATAGTTTAAGGACTTCTTAAGCATCGTCGGATCTCACTCTGAGAAGAGATGAGTTCCTCAAAATATGAAGAAAGTAGCATGCAACATTGCAACGTCATTTATTGCTGTGGTCACGACATCAACGTCATTACTAAATTTCCCCAGAGTGTTATTTCGATTTATGCTAACATCTGAAAAACATGCGCATGAACTCTGGTAAACTGATATAGGAAAACTCTTCTGCTAGGTGCTTAGTATATGTGCTCCCACTCACGAAAATGTTTGCAAACCTATAATACATTAGTATCATGGTGAACTAAGGCTTAGTTTTCTGTTTTGTAACTTTTTTACCTAGTTCTGAAAAGCTATTTCAAACCTCCAGTAAGCAGCTGGTGGTCGCGCACTGGCAGATAAAATTAATTTCCGACGAAAAGACAATCATAAATGTTTATGCCATGGTGGGATTCGAACTCGCAGTTTACCGGTTGGAGAGCTGATACGCTAATTACTCGTTCAATCAAGCCAAAGTTAAGGGAACTCCTAGTACCATCCCATTAAAGTCTACTACAGTAAATGTGTTACTAATGCTGGTCGCTGTATAGAATGCAGGACCAAACTTGTTGGAAAACGGCAGGATTCGAGCGATTTCGTGCAAGCAAAAAGGTTAATAACAGCTGTTAATAACATCCTTAACAGGATGTTAACAGGATATGTTCCCTTTTTGGGAGATACGTTCAAGACACTTTCAGCTCCCACATCTCCCCCACACTGCATCTTTCTTTGATACATTTTTGACACTGAAAATCATGAGTGCTAAAACAAACCATTTTAAAAACGTAAAAATTTTCTCCAATACTAATAGCAAACGTCATCAAAAAAACACTTAAAAATCCAACCTAAAAAGCATACAGAAACAACTAAACACACATGAAAACACCCCACATCCTTTTCTCTGACATCTTGGTATTTATCAAAACGTTAGTCATCACTACATACAAGAACCTGAATTGAGCGTGTTATTTCTCATAGAACTTCAAATAACAGTTTGAACGAGTACTGTTATTTAAACTATCTAAACTATATTACTATACTCTATATAAGATGGAATTTCAAAGTTTACTTGCTGTATTTTTTGCATTCCTATTGCATTTCTAAAAGCAAACACCTGCTGCTTTGCTTTTTGAAAGAAATGACAACAAAAAAGAATAATACTTGAGCAGCAATTATGCAATTATGAAGAAGAGAATACTCGAAGAACATTCAAGTTGACGGTGTCCTATGAATATTTTGCTGCTCTGTTCAAAGAAAAAAAAAATGATACTAATGAACGAAACTAATTACTGTAAATTGCAGAAGGAAGAGACGCACACCTTTATATCAATGGTAGAATGCAGGCATACACTGAAGATAGTTTAATCAACAAATTTTGCAAAAAATTAGTATTATCATAAGTTGAAACACTTGTTTATCAAGACGATCAGAGTGCAAAAATACAAGGAAGGCCAAAAGTATTCAACAGCAGATGCATCGTGTTAAAAACAAAAGAATGCAATCTCGAAAACCTAAAGGACTGGAAAATGTGGAGAGGAATCAACTGTTGAATACAGAATGTAAAATTGAAAGCACAAATTCCTTCCGAAGAAAGAGTAGAAAAACATTTACAGAAACTTGTATCGTCTTCTCAATAAAAGGAAGAAATAATGCATATAGCCTAACATTATTAAGATATATATATATATATATATATATATATATATATATATATATATATATATATATATATATCGAGAAAACATTTCGAGAAACTAATACTCACGGAATGAATAGTTCTTATAAAAAGCAATGCACATATTGGATTATTTTTAAAAGGCCTCGGCTCTTCAGATAAAGTTGACAATATCTCATTGCATCTTCAATTGGCATTCAGAAAAAGGAACTTAAAATATTGAACCTTAAAAAAATTGGAAGATTCGGAGTTATATATGAAAAGCAATTTACATAATTTAATGACAACAATAAACAACCGCGCGGTTAGCCTAGTGGCTTTGCGCATCGCAACCATATGCCTGGGGAAGGAGTGTCCCAGGTTCGATTCCCGTTGTAGACGTGAGGAATTTGTGGATCTTCCTCAGGCATAGCCAAGTTAGCCGGTCTTGGGAGCGGTCAGTGGGGTTTTTTCCGCCAGTTTATCTGGCGTTTTTCATCTCGCAAACCGGCCCCGCGAACATACGCCTCTACAGTCAAAAATATATCCCCCCCCCCAGCGGCAGACCAGGCGACGGGTCGGTTGGGAGTAGTACTAACAAGAAGTCGCATCTAAAAAGTAACACGCGGACCCTGCATGGGAAGCGGGAATAACGCGTAGAAGAAGACGAATGACAACAATAAACAACTTAAGTAGAATACAATTTGCTGTGAAAAGTGTGAGGATTTGTAACAGGTATTTAGCCTCTCGACTGTGCGGCGGCACGCCAAGGAAAATGGAAGGGTAAAATTCAAAGACTCTTTGTAATCGGCAAATGGGATTCATGGCAGTATAAACCAATACAGAACTTTCAACATGAATCAAAAGCTGGACAACTAGGCTTATTAAATATATATACCTGGAAACACCGATACAGCTATAATGACCTTCAACATAAATGCCTTCCTAAGAATTCCCTCCTCGCAATGAAATAGAGGGCTTAGAATGTTCACGGGAATGGTTGATAAATACTGATTTTAGCAGAGAAATAGAGCATAAAGAAGTCACTAACACATAAAGAACAAGATTACACAAAGCTAATCAGATTCCAACGAAACCAATGAAAATGTCCGCAAACTGATTGATTCAATAGATGGTAGAAAAAGGGAAAATATTCTGACAGTCATCAGAAGAAGACAGATGAAATGGTTCGGACATGTGGAGAGGGCTAATGGCATTCCAAAATAAACCCTAGAAGGAATCGTTCCGGGATCAAGGTTTAGGGACCGACCTCGATTAAAATGGATTGATAACATCAAAAAATGGACAAATTCCTCCCTTTCTTAACTGACATCAAGAACAAGAGACCGAGACGACTGGAGGAGGCTAGCAAAGCGTATCACCTACCAGCCATGAATGACCCAACGGTTCATTTAGGACTATGGGAGAAGAAGAAGAAGAATTAGATTCACCTTCCCTTTAACCAGGCACTGAGAACTAGGAAGAAATGAAATCATACTAAGCTTAGTCTTAAACAATGTACAGTATTACAACTTTCATTAAGTCCAA
Organism: Typopeltis vanoorti; assembly: GCF_054136105.1. Classification (NCBI taxonomy): domain Eukaryota; kingdom Metazoa; phylum Arthropoda; class Arachnida; order Uropygi; family Thelyphonidae; genus Typopeltis; species Typopeltis vanoorti. The sequence continues at coordinate 51,751,226 of NC_143564.1, forward strand.
TACACAAAGCTTACTTTGTTATAAAGTGAATAATTTTTATCTACCATCGAAAACGTGACTTGTGGCATAAACGTCATGTCATTGGAAGGCGCTACATTTTGTTACTAATGCAAAGAGTCGGAAATGCTTAATCGCATAATGATATATGCACTACTTGGAAAGATGTTTACAGATTCCCCCCCCCCCCCATTGGCAAGGTATATCGAGCCATGTAACTAGTCACTTTCTTGAAGCCCGTAGAACTGGAGGAATACGATGCTCCCAATTCAGTGCAACTGCATCCATGTGAACTGACGGAGTTTGAAAGAGGCATTGTGATAGGATGCTATGTTGCAGGACTATCTGTTGGACAAATTGTTAACAGTTGGGCCATCCCAGGACAACAATCAGTGACACCATACTGAGATGGAAGCTCAGACAATCAACTGCAAGTGCTACCCTCAGTGGACGACCCGCCATGCTCATCGAACGTGACCATAAGATGCTACCAAAGATAATATGCAAAAACCTCCATTCGTCGGTCGAAACGTTGAATGCAGAGTTCCGAGCATTGACTGAAACACGATTTTGCACAAAAATATTCAGGACCTAGTCTCACAACATGGATTTCCATAGTATAACTGCAATATGCAAGCCACACATTAATATTATCCGAACCAATGCAGCTTCGTTTTTAGTGGTGTAAAGAGCGTGGAATGCAGTGGGACGTAGAAATTTGGAAAGCTAGAGCGAATAATTCCTATAAGCGAAGTTAAACGTTTTTTTTGTGTGTGTGTGTGTGGCAGATGCCTGGTGAACGTCTCCTACCAGAGTGCGTAACCCCAGCTATGAAATTTGGGGGTTGCAGTGTGATGGTATGGTTCTGTTTTTCCTGGTTTGACTCGGACGTCTGTTTGTGGTACCGCAATGATTGAACTCCGAAAGGTATCTGAATATTCAAGGCAATGCGCTGCTTTCTACTTTGTAGCGTTTCTACGAAACCTATCATTGTCTCTTTCAGCAAGAGAGATAAAACGGTTGCTGTAACTGAGTGGTTTCTGGATATGATCTTCACCACACTTGACTGGCATCCTCAGAGCTCTGATTTCAACCATGCTCTATATCTTTAGGATCTGGGTCCGAAATTCTCATTGATTGCTATCGTACGCTTGTCGAAAATATACCCTGTAGGAGTGCTGCAATCATTATAGCCGAAGGAGGTTCTACGTCTTATTAAGGTAGGTACCAGTGGTGGCTTGTTCATATGCACTGCGGCACTGCAGCACTCCCAAGGAAATAATGAAAAATTTGAATTTTGTTTGTGTTCATCAATAATAACAATGCTTACAACATTATATAAAAGCAATACAACATGTTAAAGGTTACAGCTCATGTTTCGACATTGATTGAGTAGTTAATAATTGGAATTGCTCAATTAACGCTGTAGATTACGAAACAAATGCACCGCAATCTAACGCAGTGTCGGTATTTTCGCGTTCGGCCAATTCCAGCTCGACTCGCCGATATTCGTTTGCAGGTTATCATTGCACGTAACAAGTGAATCCGACATTGCTCGTTTGAGTAGTGTCGCTACAGCTAAAGTGTATGCATGCGCGCGTTATTTCTGTGAGATACGAACTTTTATTATTCGTGTGTGTTCGTGGTAGGGGAGAAATATTTTTAATAAAGCAATTTTTAACACGTAAATTTATTTATTAATAAAGTGGATACTGATTACGAAAAAGAATTATTTAATTTTTTTTAATTTTGTATATGCAGCATCCCCACATAAAATTTTTGCTGGCCGCCACTGGCAGGTACTATGGTTGTTTGTTCCTCACAATATGGTGTCCGTTTTGACTGCTTTCCAAGCAGGGTACATTTGCCGATCACACTGGTCAGCATATAGCGTCTTTGCTAAACAAAGAACAGACTGTGGTTGTGAATCCCATCTGATGTTTGTTAGCGTTATTATATGGTTGTATATTTTATGTTGTTATTATATGGTTGTATATTTTGTTGTTATTATATGGTTGTGCATAAGATTGGTGCGGTATTATCAAAAGATCGCGCGACCCAAACAAAAAGCAACAATTGAATGGAAATGCTAATTCTCTTAAACCGATTTCCATAATATATGAAATATATTCACTATATATTTCTTAGTTTTAACACGTTCATGTCGGGGTAGTGTCAAGCAAAACCTGATGTTGCATCGGCAACATGTGGTTTTGCTTGGGTCTATATAGCAGTTTCTTTTGGAGGGGAGATGTAATTCATTAGTTAGTGTTTATAATCCCAGTTGTCTGTAACTGCACTGTTTGTTGAGAAATATATTACACAGTCTGCAGATGTCTGTAAACCTTATTCAGACATAATAAACGTAATTGTTTTTCGTGTTTCTGCAATACAGTTGCTGTTGTGGAGGCATATTGTTTACTGCAGGGAGCGAGGAGAATTCATGCATAATATAATTTAATATATATATATATATATATATATAGACTAAAATTTATGAGACATCGTATGATACTTCATGGGTTGTTTTCTTCAGTATCTAATAAGTGGGTTCTAAATGTTTAGTTTTAGTATGTAGGACTATAATTTTTTTATTAATAAAATATAATAAGCACATATTTAACTGTCAATGAGAAATGGCGCCTTTTTTTATTTAGTAAACTAAATGCTGTATTTTTGTAAAAAATTATTGCCGTAATACGGCTGAACGAGTGCCCTTATTAACACTCAAGAGCTCGCAGGGGTAATTTTGCAGCGTTATGACGCGGTATATCTGAGAGATACATTCATTACAAGTATGTACTAAAATCCAAAAATTATAAAGGAAAAAAACTGAAAATATAATACATGATGATACAAATTAAGTGAATATTGAATCCAACATTATTTCATAGCCGAATAGAGAAATTACAAGAGTTTCGTGCCGAATATATAGAAACTAAAAGTTTCGGCGGATGCAAGCATAAGTAGTGCCTTATGGTCAACTCGTATTAAAGGTTGTGCAAGCCCCAGACCATTCTCCTTAGTATTTTCCATAAATGTAAAGCACATCTTCTAGAGCAGTGCTTCCCAAACTTATGGATGTTAAGCCATAAGTTTGGGAAGCACTTTGGAAAAATTAAAATATTTCACGGCCCCCAATCGGAAAAAAATCGTAATACAGACATATATTATTATAATATTTATTGTAGTTTATATTCAAGATTTTGCTTTTGTAAGCATCTTTTGTGCTTCTTATCAATACTTTTGAAATGAAACTTATGAATAAGCATATATTTACTAATATTCATTAAGTGCCGAAATATGCAGGAAGCAAAATTTGTGAACGAACACCAATGTGTGATTTTTTCCATTAAAATATAAAAAAATAACATAAAAGAAATAATAAATAATAAAAATTAAATGCGTTTCTTTTAAGATTAAAAAAAAAACTACTTAATCTTAAAACATTTAAAATTTGTTTTCATTATTTCATGGATCCCTCAACACAATTTGTGGCCCCCAAGCGGACCGCGGCCCACTGTTCGGGAAGCTCTGTTCTAGAGGACATCATGTATGATAAATAAGCCTTTGGCTCTCCATTTCAGTAATACATGATGGTTTATTTATTTTCAGTTACAATCTAAAAATTATTGAAACAAAGAAATATAAAGAATTAAAATTTTTGTTACAAAATAACGCAAACATCGATAATGAAAGAAAATAAAACTAAACAAATGCATTTAACATTAATTAATCAGAATCTTTAATAGTTGGATTTACAAAACTGTAATAACAGTCATCGCAAACAATATTGCTATGCTGAAAGCATAATACTTTTTACAATGCTTGCAAAAATATTTTGATAAGCGACTCGTTTTGGAGGCATAGCACATAAAACATATTTTTCTTTTTCTGTTTGTCGAGGGAGCCGTATCTATGTCGTCATTAGAATTTCCTTCAAATTGAGTCCTATACACTGAAATTGAAATTTCAGTGTATAGGCCTATTCACGCCTGTAGAGATTTCTGAACGCCTTTTTATTTGTTCTGACACTAACTGCATTACGAGATTTCTAATAAATATTCTGCGCCGTATTTTCACATTGTTGTTCAGCATATGAATAATCTGACCATTTATATTTATGAGCTGTACTGACATCGGAGCTCGCGGTATCTCTCAGATACAATTTACTATCAAATATCACAAACCTTTCCAAAAAAAAAAAAAAAAACGTGTTAAATCAAACTGATAGCAAAAAAAAAAAAAAAAGTGCGGAACATCACTCGTAACATACGCACACGCAGCTACTCATGACCTTCAACCTATACAATAAAATATCTATGTCAATTAGCAAATATCTGTCAGATCTGCCGGGACCTCCGCAGGATCAAATATCACAAATCTTTGCATAACAGGTGTTAAATCAAACTGACAGCAACAAAAGTGCAAAATAGCACTCGTGATATACTCTCGAGCAGCTACTCATGACCTTCAATCTCAGATGCGAGCGCCCGAGTGTTAAGCAGAGCCATGAGGCAGGCTGCCTGTATACTACACACTGTCAACGGTACTGGTACCAGGGATTATCAAAATAAAAATGATTATTTGCAGCTTATATAATTAGAATAAAATATAATTATCTTTATAAATATGCATATATAAATTTAATATATTTTTTTAATTTTTTCTGCCTCCAGTATAATTGTAACCTAAACTGTAAGTTTTCCGCCCCTTTACTTTTCTGACTGCAGCATTCGCCCATTCCGCTCCTGCCTCGCGCCGGGCCTGTTCTGATGTTTAGCTTGCCGTTCCTGTTAATTAGGGAATAGATCTGGGCGATGTCTTTAGACGCCTTAGCACACGTAGTCTTCATGTGTTGGTTAAAAGTAATTTTTTATTTAATTTTGAGGATGTTTATATTTTTGTTATATATTCTTTGTTTAGGCTGAGGAGATTCCTTTCATACTGAAACAATTCCCTATTGGGTCTCTGCCAATCAAAGAACAAAACACTGTAAGTATATAAATTACTTACTTTTTTTTAAAAGCAATGAAATTTGATTTCAGTGTTCACTGATTTCTGTTGTTTTCATTGTACGTTTCATTGAACAAATGAGTAAAAATTCCCGTACTTTCATTTATTAGATAAACAATGTATTCCGTATATAGCCTCAGAAATATTTAATGATTTTTTTTTTGTCCTTAATTAAGTAACAAATGGACTCTTTCAATCTATTTCATTTAATCCAATTTGTTGATCAGTCTTTTTCCATCATACAGACTTCTTCATTTAATCTATTCATTCTATTCATTTAATAAAGCACTCTTAAAGAACTTTTGGTTGTTTTCGTTGACAACAAATGAACTTTTTCTAATCGTTTGTAAGAAATTCGTGCGTCTTTTTCCAGCTTTTACAAAACTGAATTTTCTTTACACTGAATGTTCATTGAAAGCACAATCTTTGAAATTATGTTGACATTTTCTTCTACAATTTCATTTAATTTCTGTATTTAACAACCGAGGAAGTCTTCTTGTGATGAAAGAAATACGCATTCCAAAATCGAAGGGAGCATCTTCGTCTTCAGGAATTTACGGCTTTCACATTCAGACGAGGAAACTTTCAACCATGAAATTCATATCTCAATTAATATCGCAAAATGTTCCCTTACAAATTCCAGAAATGGGAATTTGTAAAGAAATTCTCAGAATTTTTTACAATTTTCTAAAATTTGTAAAACAAAAATGTTCTCATTTTTGTTCAAATTATTTCATGCGTTCTTTAGAACATCTGACAAAATCTATGGCAGCACTATGAAGCCCTATCATACACTTACGTCTATTTACTTAGATATAATTTATACATTACAATACTTTTATACACAATCTAGCTGATTAATGTCTTATAAGTTACTTCCAAAGATTTGTTTCCTTCCTTCCTTCCTAGTTTACTCTCACGCGTAGACCCACGCTTTTTACCGTGTAGGCATTCGGAACCAAAATCCTACGGAAGAGGTTGCTTACTTCTTATTCCTGGAGGTATCTTAGGACTGTAGCCTGTGTGTTCATGGGACCCGTTTGCCTGTGCGGGATGAAACCCCCAGATAAACTGGGGGGAAATCCCAGCTGTCCACTCTCAAGACCGGCTAACTTGGCTATGGCTTAGTAAGATCATTAAGCTCCTCACGTCGGCGACGGGAATCGAACCTAGGACACTCCTTCCCCAGGTATATGGTTGCGAAGCGCACAGCCACTAGGCTAACCAGGCGGACAAAGATTTATTTAAGAAAAAAAAAGCCTCTAATGTCTTTGATTACCTTACAAGGAGTAGGGGAGGTTGCGAGGCAGTTATTTCTCAACTGGAGGCATATTAGATATAGCTGGCTCGAGACTATCACTAACTATATCCGACATCCGGTGAAGAGAAGCTGCTGACAAGTGTCGCCATCTCGTGGTCTCCCTAATCCTAACACTATATAATTATTGTCTGAGATAAGGTCTGCTGTACGGTTCATTTTCTTGAGTTTACTAAACGAAAAATCTGAGATTCAGGGAGAAAGAAACCAGTCGAAGAAAGCTTAGAAAACAATATTCCTCTTGTCGGCGACTAGAGAAACATCACACACACACACACACACATATATATATTTATATATATATATATATATATTTTAAATTAATAATTATACTGACTAAGAACACCGAGAAAAGTAAGAAAACTTTAATATAACACATCTAGTTTAGTCAGAACGCCGACTTCTTCAGGTGTGTAAATAATAACAAAAAACTGGAAAAATAACAAGGTAAAAAACCTCGACTTCTCAAAATAGAAATAGCAATCATATTTGAACATCATTGTGTCCGCATGGCAGGACTGGTGTGAGTTGTAAGTGAGTGGCAATTGATTCGAGAGCTCCAGAACTCAATCACTGCGCTGTGTGCGTCAGGCAAACTCTAGTTTAAATTGTTGTTTATGTGTGATGGGTCCAGAACTATTTCTTTCGATACGTCTCTTAAGTTGGTCACCGCATTTATGGATATTGATCGTAAGATTCCACTCTATCTGGTGTTGAAGCGCTTCTGGATTAGAGTTAGCGGAGAAAAGAACATGATTGGAAAGTGCGCTTGCACAGGTTCTTTTGTAAGAGATGTCACGCTGGTGTTCCTCAAGACGTAGTGAAATATATCTATCAGTCTGTCCAAAATTAGGTTTACCGCAGTTGCAGACGACTTTATAAACTCCTGGAAACTGAAGCTGGTTGTGTTTTAGTTTGGCGCGATTCAGAAAAGAACGAAACTTTGGTAGGGTGGTGAAGTAGGTTTTTGTGTTGAATTTCTTCATTATTTTTGCCAGTTTTGGAGATAGAGAGCTTACGAACGGCAAATGAATGAATGTGAGTAATATGATTGGAGTTGTGCTTGTCCAGGTCGGATACGTGTGTGTAGATGTTTAATGATGCTTCGAGAAGAATAACCGTTGTTTAAGAATGTGTTTTCAGATGGTTGAGTTTTGTTTTGAAGGTCTTCTACTGAAATAAGAGATCTTATTCGATGGGCTGTATAGAGTGGAAATAATACCAAGTTTCTGTGGAGGGAAGTCATGAGAAGAGGCATGCAAATATCTATCAGAGTGAGTAGTGTTTCGAAAAATCGAAAATTTTAGATAATCGTGCATTTTGGTGATCTTTAAGTCCAAAAAAGCGAGAACGCCGTTAATCTCTAGTTCTGACGTAAATGTGATGTTCTGGTGTTGATTATTTAAATGACCTAGGAAGATTTGAAGCTCCTCTAGACCATATTCCCAGACAAGGAAGATGTCGTTTCTTTCTGACATTCAATTGCCGTTCATAAGCTCTCTATCTCCAAAAGTGACAAAAATAATGAAGAAATTCAACATTAAAACCTACTTCACCAAAGTTTCGTTCTTTTCTGAGTCTCTCCAAACCAAAACACAACCAGCTTCAGTTTCCAGGAGTTTAAAAAGTCTTCTGAAATTGCGGTAACACGTCAACATGCCAGTATATGATGTTCAACATGATGGCCGCTCCCGTTCTTTTTTTTTTTTTTTTTTGTTTTGATTGTAGGGATGAGAAACCAAGTCATCAGAGGTAAACATGTCACCTCATCTTTGACCAAATAAACCTTAAGTCGAAAATCCTTGTAAAATACCTAACTAACCAAACAGCATCGTTGCTTCCGACTAGATGATTTTTCTCATAAATAGAATGAATCAAATAACAAACTGCGTTAGCAATCGCCCTGGCTAGTTTCTTTCGAAATACTAAATTCTGTATAATTATTTGGGGCCCTGTAAAATAAATGACAAGCGAGAATTGCTATTATTCACTAAAACAAATGCTCAATTTCGCTTAACTTAATTATTTATTATTTTTTATGTTTCAGGTGATCGCATTCTTACTAACATGTCAGGATGGGAAGCCTACCTTATCAGGATGTGGATTCTTCAATGTAGATTTGACGCTTATGACTTCGGTAAACCGTGTTTATTTTCATTCGCTTCGAGTGATGTCATAAACTTATAGAGTGAATAATTACATAAATATTATTGTGATACAGAATAATTTTCAGTGTGTGTATGTATATGCCTTAAAGAAATTAGGCAGAATGCCTTAATCTAACCAGGGTGATGAGGCTAATTTGTATTGCCTACTGAGATGTACTGGTACATTTCAATAGGGCAGAGTAAACACGTGAATTTCCTGAAGGAAAACTGTGCTAACTTTGAAGAGAATTCTTCAGTTACAGGTGAACAGGCAAGCAGACAAAAAGAACGCACGCAATTTATAAGCATAATATATACCTGACAACTTTAGTTGTTTGCGATGTAAATCCCAAACGAACACACAAGCAATAGAAATCGAACAGTCTTTCATTAAGAGCAAAGAAGGGGTTCATTTTATTCACTTTTCGATCTGGACCTGTTTCTTTCCAACCAAGAATTTGGCCTTTTGTAACATGATGCTTCAAGAGATGAAATGACACCAGTGAACTGCTAAATAATATTGGGAGATATCAGATGCTTCAAAAGCGAAGCTTCGAAAAGTTCAAATAAATAAATATAAATAAATAAAAATCATTATTCATTTATTTTGCACCACCAAATAAATTATTTATTTTGGATCAAAATAAATTTATTTATTTTGCACCAAATTGATTTTTTCTAAATTTCAGTGAACATAACAAAGTATAATGAATTAATTCCTAACAAAAAAAAAAACTTGGTTTTCCATAATTAGGATATAATGGAAAACATTAAATATCGAGAAGCATGGGTACCCTCTTGTTCAAATAAACTGTAAATAAAACACAAGAAAAAATAAAATTAAAAAATATTCAACATCCATGAATACTTTTTATATTTGATTGAAGAAGTCGGCATGGTTGGCCAGTTGGTTAGGTTAGCTTACCTGCTCCCATCTAACAGTCTGCTGCTTCGAATTCCGCATTGGACATAGATGTTTATGAATATCTCTGCATTCATTCATTTATTTGTGTGTTTGTTTGTTTACGAGATTTATTCATCATCGGCACAATGGTATCATCCCCGTCCAAATTAATAAAGGTTTGAGGTGGGTTAAAAGTTTCATATTTGGACTGTAAGTTTCTGGATTATGATTATATATAATTTTAAAAAAAGTATAGGTAGTAAGTTAGATAATATACTACAGTTTTTATTTATTTATTTATTTATTTCGCTAAATGCCTCTGAGTTTTTCATTTCAGAAAAGTATTTTACTGTATGAATGGGTTGTTTTTAATTTTTCAGTGTATTCTTTTGTATTGTTTTACAAATTGCTTACATGTTTTCTATTAGATTTAGCTGAAAAACCTCTTTTAGCAAAAAGAAAACCAGGACGTCCTCTTAAACGATTCAATGATGACTTCTAAGGCCGGAACAAGCCATGCTAGGCCTAAATCCTTGATGCGTATGATGATGATGATGATGATGAGATTTAGCTGAAAAACCTCTTTTGCATTCTGAGAATTAATGCAGTTGTCATACAGATAGCTATTGATTTATTTTATATTTCTTTATTTTAAAGCAATAGTGAGACAAATCTTATAATGTTATTGTTGTTGTCGTTGTTGCCAGACACCTCAAGGGAGTTAGGGATTCTTCGAGGAGAAGATCGCGGACGCACGCACGCACGCACGCGCGCACACACACACACACACACACACACACACACACACACACACACACACACACACACACACACACACACACACACACACACACACACACACACACACACACACACACACACACACACACACACACACACACCAGCTATTATAGATTTTCTTGTATTCATGCACGGTACCCCAATACGTCCAAAGGACTAAATTTAAAAGCCTAAATACGTCCAAAGGCAAGCCATTCCAATCATTCAAATCTCTATCAGGGAAAATTTTAGCTCTGACACCCTTTTCTACCTGTATTCATATTAAACTTCCATGGATGAAATAATAGTAAAATTAAAAATGAATATAAGTTGATTCAAATCTTATAACTTTATTTTAATTTTTCTGTACGAAACGTAAGAATTCATGCAAAATAATGATTATCGACACATTTCTAGACTTCACATCCATCTTAAAATAGGAATCTTTCTTTTGTAAAGAACAATCTTTTATATAATGCATGATATAAAAATGTAATATTTCATAAGATTAATCTAAAATCAATTATATATTAGTAAAAATCAACGCATCCATCATGAAATTGTCATAAACTACATCAAGTTATACAATGAAGAATATACAGTTAAAATACTTCATATGGATTAAATATATAATCGAACCTTTATTACAAAAACGTTTATTACTGTGAAAAAAAACAAAACATTATTATAAAGAAATTTGTTGCTGAAGTATAGATTGTGGTAATATATAAACGTTAATCATATTAATTAATTATACCTGAAAATCTCATTATTTCATTTTGAATTGTTTATTGCAGATTCTGGGAACCATCATCACTTATACCATCATACTTATTCAGTCATTAGACGACAAGAAGCCTGCAAGTCCAATCATCTACAACAATTACACCATTTTTAACTGCACCACGGAAATATTTGAAAGGATCACATGAACTGATGCACTGAGGAATTCTGTGATGAAACTGTTCTTGTTTATTATTATCATTATTATTAATCGGTCAGGAGCAGTGGCATAGAATTACTAAAATTTACTGAAAGCAATCGTATTCATTTCAAATTCTTCGATGGAATAATTTAAAGGAAGATCGAATCAGAGCTGAAATCGAATACCTGCTAGAAAAACACCCTCTTTCACTTTCTGCTGGATGCGAAAGATGCTTTGAAGTAACTTAAAATCAATGTTTCTAAGACGTGTCTGGAATTTTAAAAATACGGTTTCAAAAATGTATCTGAAATTAGAAAAAGGAAGGCATTCATTTTATATTCATATTAAAGTTATTTTTATGTAACTTTCACCTAACAAAGGCTGTAAATTCTGCATTATCACAGTGAATGAGGCAAAGATTTCTTTATCTATTTTCAAGAATATGTATTCGTATTTGTGCGTATGTTTATTTTTTACAATATCCATAACCACTGCTCTAGATACGAAACAAGGACCTATTTCAACTTCAGCCCTCCAAACTATCGGCGGTGATCTCACACCTGGCGATGAATTTCATCTAACATCTAAAGACAGTCATAAGCATCCATAGCACATGGAATCGAATCCCAAATGCGGTTGATTGGAGAGTGTATAAATGACTTGTAATTTAATATTTCATAGATACTTATGAATACTCTAATTGTGAAATAAACTTCTCCACGAAATAACATTCTTAAACGAAGAATGAAAAATGCGTATATAAATGCGTATAATACATTTACAAAAAACAATCTAATAGTTATTAGTTTTAATCTTTATATTTACCAATAATTAATTATATTTCTAGTTAAATAAACATTAGACAAATACAGGAAAACACATCAATTGTCAAATATATATCTCGTTTCTCTTCCATCATTTATGTGGATGATGATAAGGCCGAATGAACTCTTTCCACTTCCGTCTCTCCATGGAGAGTCTGAAAATTTCTGTCCAGTTTGTGTCACTTGTTGTGATTTGGTTTTCCGTACACAGTCGCATTAATGCAATCGTTCTTGAATCGGAAACATGAGTCCAAAGTTGACAACACCTCCGTTTGCTCAAATTTTAACAAACAGTCTTAATAAATCTGTCATATTTTATTTTACAGATAGGTTTGCTTGCCTCTGAATGATTAAACTGACTTATTTCAGAAAGTGTATCAAGTACTTAAAGTCTCAAGAAGTTCCTCTTAAATTGCTTTGCTTTATCAGTTCTACTAATAGGGAGGTTCTTAACGAAAGATGCATCCAATAATTAAATTTGTTCTTCTGTTTAGAGCAAGTTGATATAGCGTTTTGCAAAGACTGAAGAGTATATAAGGTGTCCAATATTTCGTGAATATAAACGAAGGTGCCTACGTAGCATCCTAATAACTATGTGCTAGGTCTGATAGGAAGAAAGATCCTTATAGGTTCGACTTTTAATTACCTTCTCAGATAATTATAAATATATCATTTAATATGATAATTTGTTTAATAATCTAATGCAGTGAAATAATACTTTGAACTATCATCGCTTCTAATCTAACACGAGAATGAATTCAAACTCATATGGTTTATAGGTGGAAACATTTCTACTCAAAGTTTTTTTTTAAATAAAAAACAGATTATCTCTAAAAGTGTTCCGCATTCTTTCTAGCAAATTAGAAATGCATTAAAAGTATTACTGGTTGTAATGGGGTATTATTATTATTTTTTTTTTTTTTGGCAATGTAAAGATTTTTTTGGCGGTTATTTTGCCTGCCTTTTGGCTTTTGTTTATTTATTCATTTTAGCTAGGCGTTGTTTTATGTTTTTCCCCAATATATAAAATGCAACTTGTTTGATATATATTAATTCTATACCCAGTATACTCATTTATCTCTGTTGTGCAGTCGAAATGGCGGCCTATGTGCGGAAGTACGACTGAGTGCTCTTGTACTTTGAATAGTCTTCGAGCGTCATGTTTTTTTTTTTTTTTTTCGTCGAATTCTATTCCGGGTGTCCAATCAGTGAAAACATAACCTACATTGCTCGTCTAAGAAACGTAACTGTGGTCCTAAGAAAATCTGTCCTGAACGAGATCGTCGTCTGATATGGACAAACAGAACTTCCTGAGTGTGTGTGTATAATAACTGAATGAAGTATTTAATAACGGCTATTACCGTCACATATCTCACTGAACTATGCGCAAGGGATTAAATGATCGGTATTGACAGTCACACGTCTATACGTTAAAATAAAGTTTCTAAATCAGTGGCTGGTATCTATATATATTACTATATATTTATGAATATATCACTAAAAACTATTTACTAGAATAAAATGACTAAAGATAAGATAAAGAAAGAAAACTATCGTAATAAACAGAGCATTTGATCTTTTCTTGAAAGAGAGTAATGCCCCATCTAAATTACTACTGACTTTGCGAAGGGAAAATATTTATTTACAAAATTCCAAGCAGTGGAAGAATAACAGCAACACAACATAGGTCAAAAAGTAATGCGACATTAAAGAAATATGGTAACACCTGAAACATTTAAATATAAAATACAAGGTAGAGTTATTACTGGCTGTAGCAATAACGACGATTTTGATATGCTCGTTCAAAGTGAAGTCCGTTATTATGCAGTGATATTCACTATAACGCTTTATCCTCATTCATGCCGAAGCATGAACGTGATCCTCTTTCTTCATAACGAAACCCAGCATCCCACCATTTTGCTCACAACAGTTGCAGCTGCAATATTTGGCTAGATTGATCTTCACTAGTCCAACATTTGGGTAGTTCATCAGCCATAGTCAGATCTGCCACCCTCTGACGACTACGTGTGAAGGCACTGGGAGGGTTACACTTGGAGAATGCCATTTTTCTGACGATAAGCAACTGAAACAAATTGTTCGTTAAGAACTAAGACTTCCGAGAAAATAGTTTTGCGTGATTTGCATACAACGTCTTATTAATCACCAGCAGCCAACGTGTATAGTTAAATATTTTAATACCTTAAGATTTAGATCAACGCATCGTAAAGTATTTATTGGCTTTTCGCTACTCTTTTCCATTGTTTTGAAAAAAATTTTCATATCTCTTATATTAATATTCATATTGATATAAGCTAAAAACCTGTCTAATAATAAATTAGTAGGGAGCTTTTCGTTTATTTCAATTAAACATTGTGGATGTGTTCAAAAACTGATTCTCGATTTCTTCTGCTCAGGAGTGTTAGAAAGACTGAATTTCGACTGGCTGTTTAATGATTAGCATTATATCATAATGAAAGTGTCGCCTGCCTTCGTTTCGTCATGTTAGATTACCATTGGACACATATTCATCGATTGCAAGGCTGCAGAAGGAAGCGCGTTGCGAAGGTTTGTTTCATAACACCTTCAGCATTTCTTACACGACAACACTGCATTCCGTTTCTGTCTCAGCGTAATGGAGTCACATCAAAGCAATTTTTACCGAGGGTTTCGCTGCCTTTCTTTGCTTCATGCTTTCCTTGGTACTTGTTATTTCAATGGCTTATTCAGATTAAATATTTCTGATATTTATATTAGATGGTGTAGTGTTCAAGTCATCTACGGCATTTTGAGCTGGACAGTAGTCGTAATTTACACTTACCGTTATATAATTTTAATCCTGAAGGAATCGTATAATATTGGATTAGTGGAATTTATGCACTGTATCTACTTTTTGTTCTTTATTGGATTCGTAAGGATATTTGTGTATATGACGGGAAAGAAATTGCTTAGTCTTGCAGAAAAATGCTGTAATCTCGAAGCAGACGTGATTTCGAAACGACCAGAGCGCTACCGAATAAGGTATATTGTTGGAACCATTTTTTCTCTTCACCTCGTAATATTAATTTTTGTTTGTTCAATTCTATACTTCGTTTACGGACATTCAGATGAGGGATTATTCTGTCAGAAAAATTCCCCTACCATACAATGCATTGGAAGTGCATTGACAGAAGGAATAATCCATTTCGTAATGTATAGTTCCCCTTTAATTTTATCCTCTTGGATATTGTACTTTTCACACTTTCACAGATATACCTTTCGTTCTCTCCATCACAAGTTAAAAGAATGGAAAGAAAAATATTTTCTAAAGAACATTGTTAAACTGGAAGAGATCAGAATGCTTTATTTGAAATGCTGTTCTCTTATGAAAGAAACGAACAGTTTGTTTTCTATCCCCCTTTTTTTTACTTATGCTTCAAACACTGCTCTGTGCTGCTTTAATGCATTTCAGTTGTTCGATGGTCACCTTAACCCAAACGAAGAGAGATATAAAGCTTTCTCTGGCAGTTATATAGCATTTCTCTTCTTTATGATGCTGTTGCTTGCTGCTTATTTGAACAAACTTTTAGAAGAGGTAAGTACATTTTAAAATTGTATTTTTAATATCTTTTTTACCTTATTGCTATTATAAAAGTGTGTGTGTGTGTGTGTGTGTGTGTGTGTGTGTGTGTGTGTGTGTGTGTGTGTGTGTGTTGTTCAAACGCAAGCAATAAATAAATCTTGGTGTATTATCTTATGATGATATTCTAGTGAAATATTAATGTTTATTTTTTATGTATTTTAGAATAAATAAATGAACATACATGATATTATAAAGATAACTTGTTAAATTGAAGATCACCTTTTATCCCACATATCAAAAGACACAAAATTTACAAAATTTACACAAGATTCAAAAAAGCATATATTATTGGAAACATTTTTTCGACTTAATCCATAAATGGTTGTCGACAATTATCCCAGATTATAAACATATTAAAACTAACGGTTTAAATAACATGAATCTTGTAATAAATATCAATCTGAAAATCATGGTCTTTTTTTTTTTTAAAGACACAATAGTCTTCCAGTAATCAAGAGTCGTTTCACACAGACAATGACAATCATCTCTGATTAGCGACTTCATAACATTTGTGAAACATTTAAAACATCATAAATTATTCAAGTTTCTATAGTAAGTGTAACTTAGAAATAATGTTCAAACTTCCTTTTTTTCGAAGTTGAAGTGAAATGGGATAAAATAAATTAGATCAATCATATATGAGAGATTCTATACGAACTTGCAGATTCGGTAACGAACTGTGGCTAGTGTGGTTTCAAGTCATTTATGGTTCAATTGGAGCAAGTGATTGTAAAATGTCCCACTATAGATTTGCAGTCTATTCTCGTGACGGGGGTTTGCTTTTCTGCAGTACATTCTGTTGTTCTTAAATTTTCTGTATATTCTAAAATGCAAAACGGATGATATTATTGGTCCAGCCATATTTTATAGACAAATATAGAAAGAAACTTACAATAACATAACCCGCATCATCGGAGTTGTCTTGGTATTCACTACATAAAGTATACAAACTCTGCGTAAGAGTCCAAAACAACCTAAAGTGATCTTTCTCATCACACTAGGCAGAAATCCAGATAGAAAATGTTTCTTGATACCATAGTAATTCTAGGAAGAAAGTTCAATTTATTATTTGTGAACTCTCGGTAGGTACCTAAATATTATTTAAGTTACTAATATTGAAGACTTTTAGCTCTCTACTTCGCTCAAGGCCTTCTAAAGAAGAACAATACGCTGTTTATTACATACTGAAGTGTCCTTCCCAACATAGGAATTGTCCTGTTCGTTGTATGTGCCACTTGCGCATGTTTCTTCTGTATTTCAACTTCGTGTCTACATTCATATATAATTCTTATCTGGAGTTTCATTGAACTGTTTCCTTCTATTTATGGATCCTTTTTTCTTTGATCCTTTCCATTATGTACACTGCTATTCGATATCTCTAAGAGATACACCTTTCTATTCATGACATTATCCATTCCAAACTAGCTTAATGTATGTAATAATCCGTCCTGCTGTATGAGTTTGAAGACCATTTTAAAATTCATTAATAATACTCACTCACGAACACTCACCACTCTTTTCCAGTCATTTCATTACAAAATCGAGTAAAATTACAAATATACTCTCTCTCTCTCTCTCTCTCTCTCTCGCTAACAAACTTAACATTTGAAAACTTGGAAAACGTTTTTTAACATACACCCGATTAAAATACACCTATACAACTCGTCGTCCGTCTCTTCAACAATGTGAGAATCAACTTACGTACCTTCGCTTATTCGATGATCTATAATAAAGGTCACTAGCTTCCTTTCTTGCAGTATGTGAAGGTGATGAAAATCATCTCCCGCATAAAACCCCTTACAAATAACAATTCCACAGTGGCATCTGATAGAAATACATTTCAACTCAGTATATCACTTGTTCTTTCGAATCTAAATGCTGTTACCTTAAACGGTTGCAGGAAAATTCATCGAAAAGGCAATTCATCGAAAAATAATTCACCGAAAATTTTAAATTTTCGATAATGTTATGGTAAAAGTAATCCATTTAGAACAAAAACTGAACCATGCAAACAGCTTCCTGTACCAACAACTTCTACTAAGTAATTTAAGTCAGAGAGTTTTTGTAATAAAGTTCATAATTTGGATTCATGATTTCTTTGTCGCCCCGAATATAGCTGAACTGAAAACTGGAACGGTTCGACATTTTCTTGTGAAAGTTTCAAATAGCGAATCCGAGTAAAATTGATCCCATAATAATTGCTGTATTGAAGTCACATATTACTACTAGTAATAATAATAATAATAATGAAGCCTGCGTTGTTCAGTCTGTATGAACGAAGCCGTTTATTTAGAAAGACCTGGGTAGGTGGATCCCATTTACGCATACTCTTTATCAGTCTTGTTCTGCTAAAGGTAAGTTAGCAGGCATAATATAGATACGGCTGGGCTTTTCTTCCGGAAACAGGCAAATCAGTCCCATGAACAGACATGAAACAGTTATCGGACAAGAAAGACTATAAGAACCATATTGTTCTATAATTTTTCCCTATGAAAGTAGCATTGTAATCTCTTTATTCACGGTTCAGGTTTTATTATAAATGGATCAATTTTCTCATAACATTTTCAAAAATTTTAAATTTTCGGTGAACTGGTTCTTCGATGAATTGCATTTGCGACGAACTGTCGTTCAATGAATTGCCTTTTCGATGAACTCTCCGGATACCATCTTAAACTTGAGGATCTTCTACTAGGTCGTGCAGTGAATATCGAAAGGCGTTTGAACCATATCGGGAACGATCATTTTATTAGAAAGTCAATTATATTTTAAAGTTATCCTCAAAGTACGCTCTCATTAATGACAGTTTAAGAAGTGATGTAAAGAAACACGCAGTATTAACGAACGTGACTTAATGGAAATGATTGCCAATGATCGATGATCCAGTTTCTAAAGAATATCGCAAATGATGTCTTTTTGCCTCTGCAACAACAAAAAGTTGAACAACATTAAACTTAAGGAAGATGAAAAATATTCGTGCCATTTTGGCCAGAAATTTCTGAAGATAATGTTTTAATAATATTCAAGTGAGCTTACTAAGTGTTTGATAACACACGGATAATAATACGTCTATTTTCATAAGTGAGTTCCAAGATCTGAGCCAAATTTTCACCTTTTCTATTCTTTGATATCCCTAACGTTCAAGCGAGAACAAATTTCAACTGCTGAACTTATAAAAATACATATTCCAGTAATTTCTTCGCAGAAAGAAACGTTTAATATTTCGAAGATTTCTGACTTTTTTCCCTGTTTGAAATGAAACGTGATACTATTTATATACGTTTTCATTTTCAGTGAAAATCGCAATGATCAAAATGAAGTGACATTTTATTCAATTTATGAGACACAAAGGTTCTCAAAAAAGAAAATTGCATCTTTTAAATAAGTAGAGAATGATCCAGAATATTTTATTTTTCCTACATATAATGCAGAAGCTTTGCACCAAATGTAGTGGTATCATTTAGTGATTAGCGAGGAAATTTTTTCAGTACACTCCGAATATAGCAAAGTTGTACACTGTCCTCTAACTGGCAATAGTTTAGTAATCTCGCTTCTGATAATAACAAGAGACTTAAATTACGTTCCATATATTCGAAAAATAGTTTAAGGACTTACTAAGCATCATGGGATCTTACTCTGAGAAGAGATGATTTCCTCAAAATATGAAGAAAGTAGCATGTAACCTTACAACGTCATTTATGGCAGAAGCATGACTTCAAGGTCATTACTAAATTTGACCAGAGTGTTATTTCGATTTACGCTAACATCAGAAAAACAGGCGCAAGAACTCTGTTAAACTGACATAGGAAAGCTCTTCGGCTAGATGCTTAGTATGCTCCCACTCACCACAAAGTTTGCAAACCTCTAGTTCATTAGTATCGTGGTGGACTAAGGATTATTTTTCTGTTTTATAACTTTTATTACCTAGTCCTGAAAAGCTATTTCAAACCTCCAGTAAGCTGGGTGGTCGCACACTGGCCAATAAAATTAATTTCCCACGTAAAGCCAACCATAAACATTTATGCCATGGTGGGATTCGAACTCGCAGTTTATCGGTTGGAGAGCTAATACGATAATTACTCATTCAATCAGGCCAACATCAAGAAGGCTCATAGTAACGTCCCATTAAATTCTACAACAGAAAATCTGTTACTCGTTGGTCGCTATATAGAATGGAGTACCAAACTTGATGGAAAACAGCAGGATTCGAGCGAATTCGTGCTAGCAACAAGATTAATAACAGCTGTATGTCAAGCGGTCTTCCAAGGATGTAAAAATAAAATAATATGTTCCCTGTCCGTGAGATACGTTCAAGACGCTTTCAACTCCTTCCTTTCCCTGACACTGCATCTCTCTTTGATAAATATTTGACATTGAAAATCATGAGAGCTAAAACAAACCATTTTAAACATTGTGACACTGCATCGTAAACAAAACCTCTTCAATACAAATAGCAAAAGTCATAAAAACACATAAAAATACAACCTGAAAAGCATACAGAAACAACTAAACCCATATGAAAATACTCCACATCCTTTTCTCTAACATCTTGGTATTTAACAAAACGTTAGTCATCACTACTTATAAGAACTTAAATTGAGCGTGTTATTTCTCATAGAACTTCAAATAACAGTTTGAACAACTACTGTTATTTAAACTATCTAAATTAGAGTAATATGCTATACATAAGATGGAATTTAAAAGTTTCGTTGCAGTATATTTTGCATTCTTGTTGCATTGTCAGTTTCGTTGAATGGAGATGGACAGCATCGCTGTTCTCCAACTAATAGGCTTTGAATTCCATTGGTGGCTTAGATGTGATAAACGATATTAGTTGATCGGTATGAGACACCACCCTGTTTACTGAAGGTCTTAATTAACAACTGAGTAAACCGAATTAAGAAATCCCCTTACTAAAATGAAATGATTATAAACTTTTCTTAGGTGCGATGATTCACATGTATATTAATTTTGCATTAAAGTTTGCTGTCTTGAGCGCATTTAAATGCCGCAGGAAACGTCAAAATCAAAACACCTGCTGCTTTGCTTTTCGAAAGAAATAACAACAAAAAAGGAATAATACGTGAGCAGAAATTATGAAGAGAAAACCCTCGAAGAAGATTCAAGTTGACGGTGTCCCATGAATATTTTGCTGCTCTGTTCAAAGAAAAAAAAAAGAATGATACTAATGAACAAAACTAATTCCTGTAAATTGCAGAAGGAAGAGACGCACACCTTTATATTAATGGTAGAAAGCAGGCATACACTGAAGCACTTACCAACAAGAACATTCTCCGGAGAAGACAGTTTAATGAACAAATTTTGGAAAGAAATAGTATTAACATAATTTGAAACACTTGCTCATCAAGACCATCAGAGTGCGAAAACACAAGGGAGTCAAAAAGAATTCAACAGCAGATGCATCGTGTTAAAAACAAAAGAATGCGATCTCGAAAACCTAAGGGACTGGAAAATGTGGAGAGGAATCAACTGTTGAATACAGAATGTAAAATTGAAAGCACAAATTCCTTCCGAAGAGAGAGTAGAAAAACATTTACAGAAACTTGTATCGTCTTCTCAATAAAAGGAAGAAATAATGCATATAGCCTGACATACCTAAGATATACTGGGTGATTATAATATAACGTCAAGTGTTTAGAGCCCTCTAGCGGGTAATGTATTGGACAAAACACTCCAATATTCGGTAGACGTACACAGTGGAACATGGGGATTCGATTTAACGAAAAACCAAATAGTACCACAAGTCGCAAACAGGGGATATTTTGGCGCTGTTTACCGAGTAAAATGCATTAATTTGCATTATCGCGTTTCTTGTGAGCGATCATGCAATAAAAAGAAAACGTGTGAGATTTCGTATCATTCGTAGACGAACTGCTTTTCGATGCCTCTTACCTTACGTTGAGCGTGCTTTGTTAGTCAAACTCTATTATCAGCAGAACAATAATGCCAGTGCTTGTTTTTGTGATTTTCGCCGTATGAAAAATTTACGAAAAGGACCGATTACGTAACAAACTTATGAAAACTGATTCGGCGATTTGAAACTATTGGAACTCTAGCAGTGCAGGTAGGCAGGGGACGCAAACCAATCAATCACAAACAAATTCAACAAGTTGCAACTGCTATTGTGGAACAGGAGATGACGAATGTGCCAGGTACCAGCAGTGCAGGAGCAATATCCCGGCAAACGGATATCGCATACACAACGGTGTGGAAAATCCTACATCAGATGTTAATATTTTACCCCTATAAAATGAGTCATGTTCAATAATTGCGCCCTGGTGATGCGACCATACGAATCACCTTATCTTTGAGATTCTTAGAGCGCATGGAAATGGACGATGCATGGCCGTGGCAGATTTTATGGAGTGACGAAACGCACTTTTATTTGAACGGCGATATTAATACACGCAACTGTCGCATTTGGGCTGCAACTAATCCGCACGTGTGTCTGTAGATGCCTATCCACTCGCCCAAAGTCACAGTGTAGTGCGGATTTACGGCATCTTTTATCATCGGTCCATACTTTTACGAGGAAAATCGCCAAAATGGACCAGTGACCTGTTCCGTCAATGCTGAGAGGTATGCCAATATACTTCAGAACTTTGCAGTTCCACAACTGCAGCAAAGAGGATGTCTCGATTCGACCATTTACATGCAGGATAGTGCACCACCCCACATCGGACCTCAGGTACAGCGTGTTTTGCGACAACATTTCTCTGACAGAAGAATCATTAGTCGTGCATTTAGCACGCCATGGCCACCGAGATTGGCTGATCTCAATCCTTGTGACTTTTGACTGTGGGGATTTCTTAAAAGCATTGTGTATCAAGGACATGTACCCGATATTCCAACTTTGAAAGATCAAATAACATTACACGTCAGACAAATCAATTGCGATATGTTGCAAGCCACTGTGGAAAATGCCGTGCACCGTATGCAGTTCCTGGAACATCAGAATGGTAGTCATATTGAACCTCATTTGTAATTAACAATAAACGTCATGAAATTGATGTGTGCTGTCTCTCATTTGCGATTTAGTCATTCATTAGTCAAACCTACTAAAATTAATTTGGCAGCGCCAAAATTTCCCCTGTTGGTGACTTTTGGTACTATTTTTTTCAGTTAAATCGAATCCTCATGTTCCACTGTGTACGTCCATCGAATATTGGTGTGTTTCGTTCAATATATTACTCCCTAGAGGGCTCTGAACACTATATATTTGGTTTTTTAACTCCTTCTGCCAAGTAAGCAAAATAGTTAAGTTTGCACCTGAACGTAGTTCAAGTCTAAAGGTAGTGCAACACCAGGGAAAGTCGTTGTAAAGGTGGATAAAGCTCTGTAGCAACTTGTATAGGTAAAGTTGATAAGGCTCTGTATTACTAGAAACCTTGGTATTTCAGGATCTAGCAACTCACTGAGGAGACCTCAAAAAAGGTTGAAACCAGTCTGCGTAGTGACCCCCCCCACCTATAAGATGTATAACAGTATACATCTCTTAGTGAGATGTGTTTTACATTATGGGAAATACTAAGAATAGTGATCAGAGCTTTCGTCACCTTTACAACGAGTTGCCCTGGTGTTGCACTACGTTTTAGACTTGAACTACGTTCAGGCGCAAACTTAACTGTTTTGCTTACTTGCCGGAAACTCGGGTTTTTCGTCCCGTAAACTCAAGAAAATCGACCGTAGAACCCACATTATTTTCAGACATTAAATATATATTGTGTTAGGGATAGGGAGCACGAGATGGCGGCACATTTGAGCCGTCTCTCTTTACTGTGTACCGCTTAATTAGTGATAGCTTTGGGCCATCTATCTCTGATTGGTACCATGGAGATTGAACTGCCCACTCAGTCTCCAAAAGTTAGATAGTGCTAAATGGCCTCGCCTACTCCCCGTATACGGGAATAAAAAGGCGTTAGCTGATTTTATATATATATACATACATGAATAATATAAGCTGACCACTAGCCCAGCTTATTATGGATATTAGACACTGTAAAAGCTTTCACCCAGTTAATCATACATATATAGATATAGATTTGGGAGACAAACTTGTTGATTGAAATGTTTTTTTCTTCTTCTTCTTCTTAGAAAGAAAGCTGAAAGCTGAGTAATTGTGAAAAAAGAGCTTTAGCATCTATCCGAATTAAATCCCCTTTCCGAGTAGGAAGGGAACTTCTGCGTGATTTCTGTATTGACCTTTGTGTCACTAATCTGGACAATAAATACCAATAAAACATTTCGAGAAAATAGTACTCACGGAGTGAATAGTTCTTATAAAAACAATGCATATATTGGATTATTTTTAAAAGGCCTCGGCTCTTCACATGAAGTTGACAATATCTCATTGCATGTTTAATTGGCATTCAGCAAAACGAACTTAAAATACTAAACCAATACTGAACCTTAAAAAAAATGAACATTCGGACTTATATATGAAAAGCAATTTACGCAAGTTAATGACAACAATAAACAACTTAAGTAGAATACAATTTGCTGTGAAAAGTGCCAGGATTTGTAACACGTATTTAGCCTCTCGACTGTGCGGCCATGGAAAATGGAAGAATAAAATTCAAAGTCTCTTTGTAATCGATAAATGGGATTCATGACAGTATAAACCAATGTGCAATACAGTACTTTCAACATGAAAAAGCTGGAGAACAAGACTTATTAAATATACACCTGGAAACATGGATAGAGTTATAATGACCTTTCTACAAAAATGTCTTCCTGAAGAAGTCATCAATTCCCTCCTCGCAATGAATTAAAGAGGGCTTAGAATGTTTACTGGAAAGGTTGTTAAATACTGATTTTAACAGAGAAATAGGGCATAAAGAAGTCACTAACACATAAAGAATAAAGAACAAGATTACTCAAAGCTAATCAGATTCACTTTCCCTGCAACAAAAAATTTCAACTGAGAACTAGAAATAAATGAAATTATACTAAGCTTAGTCTTATACTCTTAAACAATGTATTACAACTTTCATTAAGCCCAATCCACAAAGCTTATTTTGTTAAAAAATGAATCATTTTTATCTACCATCCAAAACGTGGCTTGTGGCATAAACGTCATGTCTTTGGAAGGCGCTACATTTTGTTACTAATGCAAAGAGTCGGAAATGCTTAATCGCATAATGATATATGCACTACTTGGAAAGAAGACAACAGACACCTCCCTCCCATAGGCAAGGTGCATCGAGTCATGTAACGTGTCACGTTCTTTAAGCCGGAAAAACTGGAAAAATACGATGCTCTCAAGTCAGTGCAACTGCATGCATCTGAAATGACTGTGAGAAGTGAACTGACCAAGTTTGAAAGAGGCGTTGTGATAGGATGCCACACTGCAGCCCTATCTGTTTGGCAAATTTTTAAAATTTAGGTCATCCCAGGTCAACAATCAGTGACATAATACTGAGTTGGAAGCGTAAAGAGGCAATGGTAAATGGTGCCAGCAGTGGACGACTCACCACACTCATCGAACGTGACTGTACGCTGCTAAGAAAGATAATATGCATAAAACCTCCATTCGTCGGGGAATGCCTGGTGAACGTCTCTTACCACAGTGTATAACCCCAGATATGAAATTTAGAGGACTCGGTGTGATGGTATGGTCCGGTTTTTCCTAACTCCGAAAGGTATCTGGATATTCAGGGCAATGCAATGCTTCCTACTTTGTAGCGTTTCTACGAAACCTATCATTGTCTCTTTCAGTAAGAGACATAAAACTGCTGCAGTAACTGAGTGGTTTCTAGATATGATCTTCACCACACTTGGCTGGCATCCTCAGAGTTCTGATTTCAACCATGTTGTATATCTTTAGGATGTGTTCCAAAATTCTCATTGATTGCTATCGTGCCCTTCTCGAAAATATACCCCGTATGAGTGCTGCATTTATCGTAGCAGAAGGAGGTCCTACATATTATAATCTGCTTTCCGTTTACTGCTTTGAAAGCAGGGTACATTTGATGATCATATTGGTCAACCGTCTTCGCTAAATTACGAACACGCAGTGCGTGTTAATCCCATCTGATGTTTATTAGCGTTATTATATGGTTGTGTATTTGTTTGAGGTAACAATAATACAAGTAAGAATACTTGTAAAAGGAAGTAATTTTTTTTAATTATTTCAATTGTTATTTTTTTTTAAAATTAACGATAAACTTTAAATCTTTGCTTCCGTGACAGTATAGATTTAGAAAGAATAAAAAGAAAAAAAGTTGATCATTTTACATATTTAAAATAATAAAAGTAAAAAAATAATCGAATTTCATTTTTCAAAGGTTTCTGATTATTTCTCAATTTGAAACTGAACTTAAATGCATTGTTTTTGTATGTTGGTATTTTTATAGAGCAGAAATTGCAATATATAAAAAATAAGACTTTCAAAGTTTATAATGCAAGGAACTCAAAACAGGACGTTATATCTTTTAAATAAGCAATGGTGATCCAGCAGATTCTAATTTTCCTATACCTAATGAGAATCTTTGCACTAAATGTAGAAGTGTCATCTGGTGGTTATTCCGGAACGTTTTTATTACACTGATATGTAGTAACTAACTCGGTCCAAGTTATTTATTGTTAATATAATCTTAGAACACTTTTCATAGTTCCTTTATTTATAATTTAAAATAAGATGGCATTGTAGATATCAAAATATTTATTTTTTATTGAAATGGATTCATTCTAATATAATATGACTTATTTAATTTGACATTAAAACTAAGAACGCATAATATTTAATATTAATTGTGTAGTGTCCTATTAACTCGGAACGATTCAAAGGATGTCGTTGCTAAAGTGTTAGAAGCAAGACTTAATTATGTTCGATATATTTGGGAAATAGTTTAAAGATTTATTAAAGGAATGGATCCCAGTCTGAGAGTGGGAAATAATTGTTAAAATTATTCTAGAAAAATTATTTTTTTCATTCCCCCCCCCCATCACTTTTCTACTTGTCATATCATTGTCAACTAACAGCCTGAAGGAAGGTATCAAAAACTCGACTTTCTAAGGGGTAAAAAACGGAAATGTCAATAGAAGGAATAATATAAATTACAATATTCGATAAAAAATCATATTTGTCTGAATTAACATAAATATTTTCAAACCAGCCAAATGTGTTTCAACCTTCAAAGGATTCCTAGAAGTCATCTCAATTTAAGGTATTTGAAAGCGAGAAGCTTTTAAATGATGAAAATTCCATAATTGCTTTTCTTTCAGCCGGGATAAAAATCTGAAATCTTTAAAAACATTCTTTTGTCTGATGTTCTTTCTTCAACAGCAGTTTGCAACATCATTATTATTTTTTTTAAAATCGCCTTTGTGATTTGAAGTAAGTCACACCCAATTTCAATTAGGTGTGATTTACAATAAACTGATATTCTCACACCATATTAAAATCGATCAGTACAAACAGCTCAGTCTCATGCTAGAAAAGAGAAAGCAGACCGTAGTTGCCGTTAGTTCGTTTCGCTTTCAGGAACACTATAACAAAGAACAGTGTTCTATTCTGTTCTTCACTGAATTATGGAGCACCAACAAAGCAAGGTCTATCGAGAGTTTCATTACTTTTCTTTGTTTCACACTATTCTAAGCACTTAGTCTTCCAAAGGTCTGTTCGGATCAAAAACTTCTCATTTTTCACCAAGGTTCAAATACTTCAGACATTTAGCGAAGAAGAGGAAACGGAAGGCTTGCAACAAGAACAAGATGAGGTGCCAAGCTAGTTCGGACCGTTTTAGGAACGACATCGCTATTATCATAAAGGTCATAAAAATTTAAACCACTTGTCTGGAGAATAGATAGGCAAACGAGGCATTAAAAATAAGGGGGCGGGTCGAAAACAAATCGGATTGCACTCAGTGGAAGGGATTTTAAAATGTTTTATGACGATCAGAATAGCCATAATAAAAGTACACATTTTTTCTGTTGATAAACAATATCTAATCAGGAAAGAACGATTTCCTTCAATAAAACACAAAACCGAACTTTTTGGACATGAAATGTGTATGTAGATAAACGGGATATGTCGATGAGACAAGAAGGTTAAGATTATTGTTATCACAAGAAAAAAAAATATTCTGGACGACTTTTTTTTTTTTACAAAAATGCGAAATCAGATATTGAAAGGGAAATTGATATCGAACGCAACAATTTTTAATTCGTGTAATATTTCGGAAGATAGTTGGGGTATATTGTATTGTTGATGTGCCTTTCACAGCTTGTATTTTGGTGCTTATCCTGTTGTTAGCAAATTGCAGTTTGGAATAATATGACAAATTCAAGAGCATTCCTATGCTTGAGACATTTACCAAGTCTCTCCTGTTGACTGAGAAGCATAGAGTGCCCACTGCTCAAATGAGCCTAGCCAACTTCAACAGTATATTGCATATTCAAGATCTCTTTATGAGATAATTTAGGCAAATCATTTCACTCACTATATATTTAACCAGACATCATTTTACTAGCCATAGCTGCTGGTTTTTACTTCCAATGAACCAAAGCGTTTTTTACTTCCGCGTTATAGCGTGTTCCCCCCAAATACTTAGAACAGCTGTTTATTGAATATTGCACACACTTAACCTGTAATTGACAATTTTGCAATTGGGGGGAGGGGTGCCATTACGTTAGTGTTAGCCATGATCAGTAAAATACTGTCCGCGCGGTTAGCCTAGTGGCTGTGCGCTTCGCAACCATATAACTGAGGAATAAGTGTTCCAGGTTTGAATCCTGTCTAAGGCGTGAGGAATTTGAGGATCTTCCTCAGCCATAGCTAAGATAGCCGTTATTGGGCGCGGGCAGTAGGGTTTTTCCGCCAGTTTATCTGGCGTTTTTTATCCGCAAGCAGGCAAACCGGCCCGTAAACACACACGGATCTACACCCATAAATACTTAACTTCCCATGAGGGTGCTCAACTCGCCCAATAGGGATGGAGGAGAAAAAGGGAGGAAACTCCATACAAATAAATAAATAACGGTAACAACTTCTTAGAAATTCATCCAAGTTAGTTGATTGTGTGGTGTATTAAAGCCAATGCGTAACAGTTAAAGGCAATACAATAAATACAAAAATTATTATTATTATTACATTCAACTTTGTTTCCGATAATTATTAGAACTGCGTCGGAAATGCTACAATGAAATAAATAAATTGTGAAATAAATCAAGTAACATATAAAAAAAGAGTGCGTATTAATTTATGATTCTGCCATGTACGTTTATATATTTTTTTAATTTTTAGGATGTTTATATTTTTGTTATATATTTTGTGTTTAGGCTGAGAAGATTCCTTTCATATTGAAACAATTCCCGATTGGATCTCTGCCAATCAAAGAACAAAGCACTGTAAGTATATAAATTACTTTTTTAAAGCAATGAAATTTGATTAACGATAGAACGGAACGTTCACTGCTTTCTATTGTTATCATTGAACAAATGAATAAAAAATCCCGGACTTTCATTTATTAGATAAACAATGTATTCCATATATAGTCTAAGAAAGCTTTAACGGATTTTTTTTGTCCTTAATTAAGTAACTAGTGGACTCTTTCAATCTATTTCATTCAATTCCATTTGCTAATCTGTCTTTTTTCCTCATACAATCTTCTATTCATTTAATAAAGCACTCATAAATAACTATTGGTTGTTTTCGTTGGACAACATTAAAAGCATAATCTTCGAAATTCTGTTAACATTTTCTTCAACGATTTCATTTAATTTCTGTATTTAACAACCCAGGAAGTCTTGTTGTGATGAAAAAAATACGCATTCCGAAACCGATGGGAGTATCTTGGTGTTCAGGAATTGACGGCTTTCACATTCAGACGAGGAAACTTTCCAGCATGAAATTCATATCGCAAAATGTTACTTTACGAATTCTCAAAAATGGGAATTTGTTAAGAAATTCTTAGAATTTTTTACAATTTTCTAAAATTTGTAAAACAAAATGTTCTCATTTTTGTTCAAATTATTTCATGCGTTCTTTAGCACATCTGACAAAATCTATGGCAGCACTATGAAGCCGTATCATACACTTACGTCTATTTACTTAGATATAATTTATACATTACAATATTTTTATACACAATCTAGCTGATTAATGTCTTAAAAGTTACTTCCAAAGATTTATTTCCTTCCTTCCTTCCTTCCTAATTTACTCTCACGTGTAGATCCATGCTTTTTACCGTGTAGGCATTCGGAACCAAACTTCTACGGAATAGAATGGTTAATTCTTATTCCTAGAGGTATCCTAAGACTGTAGCCTGTGTGTTCATGGGACCAGTTTGCCTGCATGCAAGATGAAACCCCCCCCCCCCAGATAAACTTGGGGGGGGGGAACCTGCTGCCCACGCCCAAGACCGACTAACGTGGCTATGTTTGAGGAAGAACCTTGAGCCCTTTACTTACTCGACGGGAATCGAACCTAGGGCAATATAGATATATTGCCATTAACATTATTCATTTCTTCAGTATGGCGACCAGGAGGATTAGAAAAGAATTTTTCAGTAATTTTTTGAGAATATCTATTCAGTCTGAAAGTAGATCTAAGAAAATCCAATATACAATTCACGGCTGAGTTTGAAACTAATGGTTCCCTTCCATTCCTGGACGTGAAACAGACCCGTTCTTCTGAAAAACTTAAAAATTCGTGTTACAGAAAACCTACACATATCAACAGATATCTCCATAGTCATTCCCATCATTTCCCTCCTCAGAAACTTGGAATAATTTCTACTTTGGGACATAGAGCTCGCTCCCTTCTTGACGACCTAGATAAACTTCATAAAGAAATCAATTTTCTTAGATCTACTTTCAGACTGAATGGATATTCTCAAAAAATTACTAAAAAATTCCTTTCTAATCCCCCTAGTCGCCATACTGAAGAAATGAATAATGTTAAAAATATATCTATACCATACATAAGCTCAGTCTCTCAAAAATTAGCCAAGTTTCTCAAAAAATATAACATTAGAACTTTATTTACTCTGCTTCCTAAGATCCGCTCTCTAGTGAGCCATCGAGCATAGTCATCACAATCTAAAATATTCCTGTGTGTATAAGATATGGTGTGACTACGACATTTCTTACTTTGGCCAGACGGATAACTCTATCGGATATTGCGAATGGAGGAGCACAGGTGGGACATCGCTTACAAGAGAACACGTGCCAGTGCTTTATCCAGCCACATCCTTTATTCGGCCGATTCTGATGATAAAAACCATAGTCATACAATCCTTTGGGACAGATCTAACAACATTTTCCGTTGGCATGACGAATTGGAGAAAGAAATTGTAGAATCTCGAGAAATCATCCTCAACCCTGTACACTTAAATAATAATTTAAGCTACAACCTCCCAGACTGACATTCTGCTGTGATCAAATACTGGTGCTCACGAGATGCTCTACGCACGCACTCACCTAACAATGTGGCCAACAAAGGAACAGCTTTGAATACGTTAACTACAACGTTTTCACGTTAAATATGTATAGTGACTTCCTGTGCTGTTGACTGTTTTCAATGTTTAATGTTTTTTATTTTCTTTTATAAAAACACCTGAAGAAGGCTGTAAAAAGCCGAAACTAGTCGTGGGACGCTATTAAACGTTTTTTCTTTTCTCTCGGTTTATGTCATTCAATTCTTAAAAAATATACATGTATGTTATATATATATACATATATATATATATATATATTTTTTTTTTTAATTTTTTTTTTTTTTTCAGAATTCATTTTTACTCGGTTGGAATATTATGAAAAACCTTTAATGACTAATACTCGGTATTAGTCATTAAAGTTTAATGTTATATAAAGTTAATAAAATAAAATATAAATATAAAATATGTTATATAAAATAAAATAAAGTTAAATGCTGAGATACTACTAGTTTCGTTGATAAAATCAAATTCTTCAGGTATCAAAGGCAAAGAATTATATAAAAAATACCAGCGACATTATAAAATTACATCACAGATCTAATATAAAAGACCGTAGTACAGTTTAAATTGTTAAAGGTATAAACTATCCTACTCACAACCTATCTAAATGCCTGGTATCTTTCTTGAAAAACCTATCTGGTAATTCCTTCTCACATATAAAAGATTCAGCTGATTTCGTGTCCAAAATCAAAGATGTCAAACTCAACACATCAGATTTAATGGCAAGTTTCGATATAGTTTTTCTCTTCATGAATGTACCTACTCAAGAGGTCCTCCATCTTCTCCAGAACAAACTATCCAATAAATTCTTATCCTTACTCTCTCACTGTGTAAATTCAGGATACTTCAAATTCGAAAATAAAATTTACAAACAGAACTCAGGATTGGATGGACAGTCCGCTCTCTTCGATTCTTGCTGATATATTTCTTAAGGACTTCGAAGAAAAGGCGATTAATTCCTCAACACTAAAACCCAAAATCTGGTACCGTTATATAGATGATATATTCCTCATTTGGGAACATGGGTCAAGCAACCTCAGTATTTTTCTAGACCATCTCAACAGGTTTCATGAGAAAATCAATTTCGCTTAAGAATTGGAATCCAACAACTTTTCTTCAATTTTTGGACTTAAAACTTACAAGATGCGCTGAAAATATCAAAATCTCTATTTTTAGAAAACCCCCACACACAAAGAGATGCCTTCATGCTTCTTCCCATCATTACCCTCCGCAAAAAGGTGGTTTTATTTCAACCCTGGCACATCGAGCCAGATCTTTATTAACAGACGAAACAGAGATTGAAAATGAACTTAATTTAATAAAAAGGACTTTTATCAACAATGGTTTCTCTCTTAAACAGATTGATAAATTTATCTCTGACCGTGGTTTACCTACTATTGAAGATTCTTCTTACCCAAGAGCATTTATCTTTGCTACATCAGCTCTCTCTCCCCAAAACTGGCAAAAATACCTAAGAAATTCAACATTAGAACTTATTTCACTACGTTTCCAAAACTTCGCTTCATACTAAGTAGATCTAAATTAAAACATCTTCCTCTTCAATATCCAGGAGTCTAAAAGATCATGTGTGAATGTGGTAAACCATATTACGATCAGACGGCTAAATCTATCCTTTTACGTATTGGGGAACACAAAATAGACGACATATTCTACAATAGGACCAGAGCCCTCTCTCTCAAGCCACGTTCTCTTCTCTGTTAACTCGGATGAAGGCCAACAACACCTCGTAGACTGGCCGAAACCTCTAATATACATATATGTTATGATGAGTTCGAAAGAAAGATAATCGATCTAAAGATATATCCCTCGATTCATCCCATATAAACAACAGCCTTAGCTACAATCTCTCTGACGCACACATTGCCCCTGTCCAGTATTGGCGCTCTCGTTGACTAGTGCGTGAGTTCTTAAGGACTTCGAAAAAAGGCGATTAATTTCTCAACACTAAAACCCAAAATCTGGTACCGTTACATAGATGATGTCCATTGTAGTAAATTAACTTCATTTTAATCTCTGTTTCGTCTGTTAATACAAACAGGTGATTGCATTCGTACTGGCATGTCAGGATGAAAAGCCTACCTTCTCAGATTTGAAAACAAGTTTAGAACTGTATTTAAAATGCTTTTCTACTGAATATGTCAGAGATTTCCCCTCCCTAAAAACTCTGTTTCGAATCCGAAAAGGGGAAAAAGGCTTTAGCAATTGACAGATATAGTAGCGTATGTAGAAAGAAAAACTGCACGATTGCGACTATTGGCTTTGCACATGCCGTTATATTCATGCTATCCATACGGATAGTTTGAAAAATGAACTTTTATTGGAATTGATGCATATAATGGTAACTAAGAATTGATATCATACATTGCTCTACAGGCCGTTATATGAACATCAACATGATGTTCATCCACATGATGGGTGCTCCTACCTTCTTCTTCTTCTTCTTCTTTTTTTTTTTTTTGGTGGGGGGATGAGAAATCCAAGTCATCAGAAATAACATGTCACCTCATATGAGACCAGATATTTAACCTTCAGTTGAAAAGTCCTGAGAAAGTACCTCGCCAACCAAACAACTTCGCCACATCCGACATATATGACTTTTCTCATAAATTAAATGATCAAATAACAAACTGCGTTAGCAATCGGCGAGGCTAGTTTCTTTCGAAATACTAAATTCTGTATAATTATCTGGGGCCCTGTAAATTAACGAGAAGCGAGAATTGCTATTATGCGCTTAAACAAAATGCTCAATTTCGTTTAACTTAATTGTTTATTTTGTTTTTGTTAGGTGATTGCATTCTTACTGACATGTCAGGATGAAAAGCCTACCTTCTCAGGATGGGGATTCTTCAACGTGGATTTGACACTGATGACTTCGGTAAACCGTATTTATATTTATTAGCTTATATTGATGTCATGAAATCATACAGTGAATAATTATGTAAATATTTATAAAAATATTATTGTGATACGGAATAATATTCAGTGTATATTTGTACATGTCTTAAAGAAATTAGGCAGAATACCTTGAGCTAACCAAGATCATGAGGCTAATTTTTATTGGCTACTGTGATATACCGGTACTTTGTAATAGGTCAGAGTAAACACGTGAATTTCCTGAAGGAAAACTGTGCTAATCTTGAAGAGAATTCTTCAGTTACAGATGAACAGGAAACTGGCAAGAAGAACGCACGCAATTTATAGGCATAATATTGGCCTTACAACTTTAGTTGTTTGGGCCGTAAATCCCAAACGAACACACAAGCAATAGAAATCGAAGAGTCTTTTATTGAGAGATAAGAATGGGTTCATTTTGTTCATTTTTCGATCTGGACCTGTTTTTTTCCAACGAGTACACGTTACAAAAGGCCAAATTGTTGGCCTTTTGTAACGTGATTCTTCACGAGATGAAATGATACCAGTGAACTGCTAAATAGTATTGCGATGCTTCAGTAGCGAAGCCTCGAAAAGTTCAAATAAATAAATAAATAAAAATAATTATTTATTTATTTTGACACCAAGATATGATATTTTCTAAATTTCAGTGAATATAAAGAATAAATGAATTAATTCCTAACAAAATATAACTTGGTCTTCCATAATTAGAGTATAACTGAAAACATTAAATATCTAGAAAAGTAGGTATCTTCTTATTCAAATAAACTGTACATAAAACACAAGAAAAAATAAAATTTAAAAAAAAATTCAACATCCATGAATACTTTATATATTTAATTGTATAAGTCGGCATGGTTGGCCAGTTGGTTAGGTTAGCTTACCTGCTCCTATCTGACAGTCTGCAGCTTCGAATTACGCATTGATCGTAGATGTTTATGGGCTAAATTTTCATATTTGTACTGTAGGTTTCCGGATTATGAAAAAATAATAAAATAGTACAGGTAGTAAGTTAGATAATATACTACAGTTTATATTCATTTATTTATTTTATTTTATTTTTTCCCTAAATACCTCTGCGTTTTTCATTTCGGAAACATATTTTACTGTATGAATGAGTTGTCTTTCATTTTTCAGTGCATTATTTTGTATCTTCCTTTACAAATTGCTTAGATATTTTCTATTAGATTTAGCTGAAAAACCTCGTTTGCATTCTGAAAATTAATGCAGTTTTCATTCAGATAGCTATTGATTTGCTTTATTTTCTTTATGTGTTTTAAACAGCAATATTGAGACAAATCTTATAATGTTTTTGCTTTGTCGTTGTTGCCAGACACCCCCAGGGAGTTAATCAAGGAAGGACACACACACACACACACACACACACACACACACACACACACACACACACACACACACACACACACACACACACACACACACACACACACACACACACAGAATCAAAACTAGCTGTCGTAGATTTTCTTGTATTCATTCGCGGTACCCCTTCACTAATCACGTCAAAATTGCATGATTGGAAAGGCAAGCCATTCCAATCATGCAAATTTCTATGAGGGAAAATTCTCTCACACCTTTTTCTAACTGCATTCATT
The DNA here is from genome assembly GCF_054136105.1 of Typopeltis vanoorti. NCBI lineage: Eukaryota > Metazoa > Arthropoda > Arachnida > Uropygi > Thelyphonidae > Typopeltis > Typopeltis vanoorti. The sequence goes on from NC_143564.1 coordinate 51,786,743, forward strand.
TTCAACTTTCATGGATAAAATAATAGGAAAATTAAAAATGAGTACAAGTTGATTCAAATCTTATAAATGCAGTTTAATATTTGTGTACGAAGAAGGGTGAGAATTCAAGCAAAATAATGATTTTCGATACATTTCTAGACTTCACAAATATCTTAAAATTAGAAAAAGCGTGTTTCTTTTTCTTTTGTTAAAAACAATCTGTTATATAATGCATGATATAAAATTTTAATATTTCATAAGATTAATTTACACTCAATTATATATTAGTAAAAATTAACGCATAAATGATGAAATTGTCATAAACTACATTAAGTTATACAATGAAGAATATATGTTGTTAAAACACTTCATATGGGTTATATATATAATCCAACCTTTATAATAAAAGCATTTATTACTGTGGGAAAAATATTATAAAGAACTTTATTGCTCTAAGATAAATTGTGGTAATATATAAACGTTAATCATATTAATTAATATATTATTAATACCTGAAAGTCGCATTCATTCATTTTGAATATGTTTATTTCAGATTCTGGGAAACATTATCACTTATACCATCATACTTATTCAGTCATTAAACGATAACAAGCCTGCAAGTTCGATCACTTACAATTACAATTATTACACCATTTTTAACTGCACGACGAAAATATTTGAAAAGATCACATGAACTGATGCACTGAGGAATTCTGTGATGAAATTGTTACTGATTATTATTATTATTCGGTTAGACGAAGTGGCATAGAATTACTAAAATTTACTGAAAGCAATCGTATTCATTTCAAATTCATCGATAGAATAATTTGAAGGAAGATTGACTCAGAGCTGAAATCGAATACCTGCTAGAAAAGCACCCTATTTCACTTTCTGCTGGATGCGAAAGATGCCTTGAAGTAACTAAAAATCACTGTTTCTAAAAAGTTTCTGGAATTTTGAAAATACGATTTTAGAAATATATCTGGAATTAGAAAAGGGACGCATTCATTTTATATTTTCATATTAAAGATATTTTTATGTAACTCTCTCACCCAACAAAGGTTGTAAATTGTGCATTATCACAGCTAATGAGGTAAAGATTTCTTTACCTATTTTCAAGAATATGTATTTGTATTTGTGCATATGTTAAGTTTTTACAAAATCCATAATCCCTCCTCTAGAGACAAAACAAGGAAGTATTTCAACTTCAGACCTCCAGTACGATGAGAGGTGATCTCACACCTGGCGATGAATTTCATCTAACATCTAAAGACAGTCATAAGCATACATAACACACCGATACGAATCGCAAATGCAGTTGATTGAAGAGTGTATAAATGATTGTAATTTAATATTCCACCTTAATAAGGTACTGATGAATGTGCTAATTGTGAACTAACCTTCTCAGCTTAAATGAAGAATTAAAAATGCGTAAATAAATTATTAAAATACATTTACAAAAAACAATCAAATAGTTATTAGTCTTGATATTTATATTTACCAATAATTAATTGTATTTCTAGTTAGATCAACTTTAGACAAATACAGGAATACATATCAATTGTCAGGTATATATATATATATATATATATATATATATATATATATATATATATATAAGGCTATAATATTAAGACACGGCCACTAAAAGTGTGTTTCTCAAAATTCGTTCACCTACTACATTCAATTTTTTCTGCACATATCTATATAATTCTATGGTTTGGCAAGATGGAGATTTTTAAGGAAAATTTCCGGCTGAACAGTTTCATCACATGTATAGAGAATTATCACCTCTGCACTGAGTTACCCTTAGTATCTTGGGTCTAGTTTCCACTGATTACACCTAGTAAAGGTGTAGCCAGTCAGGGTCGGGGTAGTATATATAATGCATAACCATATATACACGTCAATATAATGCAAGGAATAAATAGTCATGACACCCACCTTAATAAGAAATAGGACCTTTCGATGTCATGACCGCAGCAGCAGCAATCCTACTGGCCATACTTTTTACAATCGTATCACAGCGATCAATGGGAATTTTGGACCATTCTTCTTGTGGGCAGGTAACGAGGTCCTCACCCGACGTTCCACTTCATCCCACAGATGCTTAACAGGGTTGAGATTACGGCTGTGTGGAGGGCAGTCAAGCGTGTTGACGTTCATGTCCACAAACCACGCAGTTACGAGTACATCGGCAGCCTTATGACACTGCTTGTCTTTCTGAAAGAAACTATGGCCAGTTCCGTTAGAAACGCCACAAAGTAGAAAGCAATGCATTGCCAAGAATGTTCAGATTCCTCTCGGAGTTCAGAATGCGTGGCACCACAAACAGAGGTCCGAGGCCAAACTAGGAAAAGCAGGACCATACCATCTCACCGCCACCTCCAAATTACATAGTTAGGATTTCGCACTCTTGTGAGAGACGGTCACCCATGTATCCACCACACACAACCGTCCATCTCGGTAGAGGATGTATAATGATTCGTTGCCCCATATCCCAGCTTTTCTAGCTTCCATGTCCCAATGTACATGCTCTTTGCCTCACTGAACACGACGTTGAATTAGTTCAGTTAATGTTGCCTTGCATATTGCAGTCATACTGTGGAAACCCATTATGTGGACCTCGGTTCTGAAAGTTTTTGTGCAGATTCATGTTCCAGTGCTTGCCTGGAACTCTAGTCACTGTTATGCATTTCTTTAGTCTATCCTTATATCGTTTTCAGAAAATTTGTTCACAGCTTTAAACATTTTTTTTACTCACCTAAATCATTTATACTGTATAGGGCAACACGCCTGTAAATGTTTAATTCTTGACATTATTTTGGTAACATTTTTGATTTATACAAGATTTACATTTCTAACCTTCAAAAACTTTCAAAATGTGTCCTAATGTGAGATTAGGACTGCTGCAGTCAACTTCCTTTTGGAAAGGTCTAAATAAATTAGAGGACTATGATGCCCCAAGTCAGTGCAACTGTATCCAGTTTCTTTCACTAGCGATTTTACCGGGTAAAATGGCTACGAGAAAGAAACTGATGGAGTTTGAACGAGGTATTGGAATAGGATGCCATATTGCAGGCCTATCTGTTCAGCAAATTGTTCAGCAATCAGTAATACAATACTGAGGTGGAGCTGCACGGAGTAAAATGCAAGTACTACACGCAGTGGACGATCTACTGAACTCACCGGCCCAGAATAATTTTAAAATACTGTATTTTAAAATTATTCTGGTTTAATAAAATTTTTCATCTTCATAAAACCATTGCGAATGATTTTATGTTAGTAAATTTTATGTGCTTTTATGCTAATAAAAAGATATATTTAATCCGATGAGAGAGACTTTTTTTCATGATGTTCTTTTCTTGATAGATAATCCAGTAACCTTTGGGATATTCAAAATTATAGGGTTCTGGGTATTTCTCAATATCATGTGTTATGTCAAGCACCATAGCAGTCGAGCATTCGCATAACTCAGAGCCCAGAAGATAATCTGCTCTTCAGAAGCCGCGACAGTTGTCTGACTACTCTTTTCCTCTGTTAAACTTAAACAATCTTTCACGGCCGTAGCAATCATTGCCACTTCAATGAAAGATCAGTTTGTTTTATCGCGTGTGCGTATGAGATCGATGAACTGATATTTGCTTTAACATTCTTCATATAGAACTCCTGGAATCAGATGTACGATCTGAAAATGGATGTTCCCAAATAAAGAGTTTTTGGATTTTATTTTCCCGACAAAGTTAATTTTTAATTTTCTCGGGAAACTAAAATTTTAAATTTCCTGTTGCCTTCCCTAAATATTATTGCAATATAAAATTATATAAACATTTCACCCCTTGATCCTAACACATTAAATGAAATGAACAAAGAACACTTTGTGATGTCTTCCACTTCCCTACTATAAACAATTCTTTTGTCTACAGGAGTGCTTAAGTATTTAAATAAGTTTAAGCTCGGTGACTGAGTTGAAATCTGAAGTGTAGAATGGGAGGGAAAACACGCATACATGTGGAGCATCAGTAGCTCAGTCGGTATAGACGAAGCCCTTTGCTCGGAAAGACCTGGGTTCCACTCCCGCCAGTGACATTGTCATGTCACTGGCGGGAGTGGAACCCAGGTCAGTGGAACCCACTATGCGGTCTCTTTCGACTAAAGATGAATTAACTGGTCTCATACCGATGTAAGTTTTTTTTCACCCTGACACTCGGATATTTCGTCCTCCAGAATAAGCAAACCGGCCCGTGAACCCTCGCATCTACAGACATATTAAACCGCTACCACGGTAGCGGTTAAATGTGGAAAAATCCTCGAGACCGCAAGGAAAAAGAGGAGGGAAGGAATAATAATAAGATATATATATATCCAGTCAATTTTTCTGTGGATTTAGTTAAATTTGAAGGTTTTAGTTAAATTGGATGAGGTTGAATTAAATAAAATCGTTATTATCTTGAAATAGAAACAACTATACTAGTAGCTACTCTAATAAGATTAGGTGAATGGAATATCTTGGTAGTAAATATTAACTATAATTATTTGCTTTTGTAGGATCTACTTTATATATATATAAAGTAGATCTACTTATATATATATATATATATATAAAGATGAGTGGTTAAAAACGTTAGATTTTTAACTGGAGGAGAAACCTAATTCTCAACACCAACGTTTATTATCTGGCGAACCAGCTCGTCTTCTCTCCACTGACTATCATTACTTTTTTTTTCTTTATTGCCGATCGAACATCACCAAAATTATAATAAAACTACGGAGACACGGAAATAATGATTTAACGAAGAATTAAATAAATTCATAATAAATAAATTAATTAAATGAACAATTTAATTAATTAAATGAACAATTTAATTAATTAAATAAACAGTTTAATTAATTAAATAAATTCATTAAATAGTACATCCATCCATCCATCCATCTTCAAGGCCCACCTTTCTTAATTGGGTTGTGGTGGACAGCAGTTACAAGAGGGACTTCCAATGGTTACGATCCTCCGCCACCCAGCTCACCGATGGGACTTCAAGACGTGTCCACCCATGGTTTTGGATGTAGTACATTAAATAGTACATTCAAGAGAAAATTCATATGTAAGATTAGAAAACGTTATGTACATATTAAAATACTATTTGTTTCATCATTTTTATGCAGTTGAGAAAAGCAGAGCTTTTCTTTAATGGATAAGGGGTTTTAAACGTCAATTTAAAATTCGTTTTTAGCAGTGCTGTACTAAGGGAATGTTGTAACAAGAAGACTGTTTTTATCTCTTGACATGCGCATAAAATATCACTTCTAACATAATCACTGCACATCAGAACAGTTGGCATCACCCTGAGAAATAACCAGAAAGAAATGCTGTTTCAAACTGATTATAACATTACTTTTTATATGTTATTTTATTTTCACCGTATTGATTACAACAGAGAATGATAAGAGAATAATTATTATTTGTTAACTTACTAGCCGATATTTTTATGCACTACAAGCTATAAAGTTACACTTAATAGTTTGAACATAAATTCAACCATTACTTTATTTTATTCAATGTGAGCATTTTCTTAATAAACAGAAACTCTTGAATATCTTCATATATTACACATCCAATTCTAATAATCATGTGACCTTTCCTTAGCCATCGCATTGGTCCCTTTTAATATTTTATCAGCATCATTAAAAATTAAAATAAAAAAACAATGAAAAAAAACAACTAGGGTCAGTAAATTTAAAATTGATATTGTCTAAAAATAGTCTCATATTTTTATCTAAAGAAAATAATTATTTCAGAATCAGCGGAAATTTAATACGCATTGCTACTTAGAAAGTTTATTATGTAAATATTTTTATTTTTGAATCTTAATAAAATGATCAACTTCGGCGCTGTCAATTGACTTCATCATACTAAATAAAAGTAATTCATGATTCATGACTGGGGAGAAACATGTAGGCCAAAATTGAACGTTTTCAAGCCATTGTAAGAATTTGTTTTCATTATTCTTCTAATCTTCTTCCATTTTCTTGATATTGGATATGATTAGTTAAAACTAAAAAAAAAAAAACATATAAAACTTCTGCAGACATTAAAATATAAATAACAGGAGAGCATGCAGAGTCATCAGTATTATGGTGAAATACTCAATTGCATTTTTTGATCGACACTTAGGCTACTCGCTTATTTGATTCAACAGCAAGCACACTGATAATTACGATGAGTTTCTGAAAAGTAAGTTCCTAAATAATGGTGAAAGCAAATGAGATAAAACATAGTGGGGGCAGATCTACCCATTAATTACGTTCAAAAAGACCGCCTTTACAGTGTGGAGCTACTGTTGCCTCAGAACTCATTCCAGTTGCAAGATGGTGTACGCTGTGCCAGTGTGGTCCACAACAGTTATCTGTGAAGTTAATCATTTTTTTTTTTCAAGGAAAAGGAGGCTTCACAAGTGATAATCACCGTGAACATTGCTATGTATTGGGAAAAGGCGATATCAAAGAATGTTTTTTTGGTGCAATGAATTTCAAGCGGGCCGTGGTGAATATCGACATCGGGCGACAATCGAGCAAGACGGAAGAAAACATTTCGGACATTAATGTCATCGTTCTTGAAGACCGGCGAAACTACGTAGAATTGCACAAATGGGAAACTTGAGAAAGTCCACTCTTTTCGAAATTTTTCACAATGTTTTTGGCTTTCGGAAGGTGTGCTCCAGCTGGATCCCCTGACAATTGTCATAGGATCACAAGGAAACACGCACACGGTTGGGTCTGGAGAATCTGTTGAGCTTTGGCGACAAAGGTGAGGATTTTGTTGCTCTCTTAGTTACAGGATATGAAAGGCGGGTTCATCACTTTACCCCGGAGAGCAAACAAGACTCCATAACATGGAATCATCCACAATCTCCTCTGAGAAAAAAATTCAAAACTGTTCCAACTGTCCGAAAAGTCACGCACAGTATTCTGTGATCGCCAAGACGTTCTATTGGAGAACTTCTGGCCGAAGGGAGGAACAATCAATGCAGAACTTTACTGTGTGACGATGGACAAATTGAAAGCTGCCATTCGACGCAAACGACCAAAACCCTGTCTAGTGGCGTGATTTTAGTGCACGAGTGCTCTTCTCCATCACTGCGCACCCACTCGTGAGTGGTTGCGCTGAATAGTTGGGAAACTCTGCCACCCCCCCCCCCCCCTCACCCCCTACATCACAGACTCAGCACCTTCAGACTTCCATTTATTCGGCCCCGTCAAAAGATACCTTTCCGGAATGATTATCACTACGGATGAGGAAGTTCATCAGCCAGTCGATGTTGGGTGTGAGCATGGGCTTCTTCACTGCAGGTATTAATAAAATGATCTGTCGTTGGGACAAGTGTATCAATAAATTTAGAAACTTTGTGGAGAAATAATGCATGTTCACTTATTTCTTGGAGTATAATATCAACTTCCTATTATTAAACATCCTCGAGAAAAAAAAGTGTTATTTTACTTTACGGAAACCCCTCGTAAATAACTACATAACATCATTTATATGATTTACATCATGAAGACTTCATTTTTTGAATTCTTTTCAACTAACTGCCAATAAGTATCAAACAGGCCACTTTGATGAAATTCTTCGTCTATCTAAATTTATTCATTTTCATAATTGAATAACTAAACCTGAAATCGCATTACTCCTTAGAAAAACAGAATTCGCCCAGGTATAAAATAAAAATTTCTCTCATTTTTCATCATCACATCCCATGGTTCCCTGCCTCTGTAGACGAAGAATTCATTTTTATGGATGACAATGCCACGTCGAATCGTACACAAGCAGTGGAGATACTTCTGCAGACCGGGGATATTGATCAAATCGAGTGATCGACACTCCCGTGATCTTAACCCCATAGAACACCTTTAGGACGCAATAAGGAAAACAAACAACGATTTATCGTTGCTCTGAAGGAGCAGTAGGGCAGTGTGTCCCAAGAACTTCTGAATCACTCGGTGCTAAGCATGGTAAGTAGGTGCGACAGCTGCATCGCAATTTGGGGTGGACATAATCCATACTGAAATGTCGCTCCGCATAATTTTCTTCAAGCACTATACATTTATTCCTTAACTATCCTTAGGATATTCGTCACTTTTACCAAAAAAAAAAAATATATATATATATATATATATATATATATATATATTGAAATTTAATTTGTATGAAATTTATAACACCTTTTTTTCGGAATATAATTTATTCCGAATTATTTATTCTAGCAATAAATTTATGTCCACATTTCGCTGTAGCCATGAAACGTTTTCCATGTACAGGTGCAAATGTAGTTCGTGGTTTGCTTTTGGACACCAGTGTATTAATTGTATAATCATTTAAATCTGATTAACATAATGCATGATAAAAGGAGTTATAATATAAAAAGATTTATAAAACACATGTTACTAGACTTTATATTAATATTAAATATTAATATTATTTTATTGTAATATTAAATAATAATATTATTAATATTAAATCCTAATATTAATTAAATCCCACAGCCACATCCACTGTTGTAGAGAAGATAGAATAGCGCGTATCTTGATAATGAATTTGAGTCTCAGAGTTTGCATCTATATCTGCAATGCCTTGAAGTTATTTTTCTTCCAGGTGATATACAGCTTTGAGGGAAGAACGAAGTAATGGATGGCAAGGAAAAATCACGCAAACTTAGCGTATGAGAGTCAAGCAGTTTCTTTGGTAGAAATATTTTACAATTCTAGTACTCTTGGCGTGCCTCTTTACCATGCAACAGAATCTAACTGCCACAAGTGCAGAGAATCTGTTTTCAATGAAGTACATCTCAAAAGCACAAGAAGATAGTTCTTTGGATTGTCTTATTAATGATCTGAGTATTTGGAAGCGATACATCATGATCCTCTTCATAGAAGAAAGCGCTTTGGAATATCTGCATATAATTATAATATGAAAACTAGTTTTAGATCTCAGATGTCGTAGATCTACTAAATGGTGTTTTGCAGTTGTTTTGAAGCATTCACGATTTCAGCCGTTTCTGTTACGCTTGCTCCACCACCATGTCTACACTGCTTGGAAAGAACTAAAGAGCCACCCTCATGGGCAAGGTGCATCCTGCAATGTAACGAGTCGCTTGCACGAGGTATAAATTGGAGATATTTGGTGATCTAAAGTCAGTGCAACTGTGTCCGGGTGAAATAGCTAAGAGAAGGGAAGTGAGGGAGTTTGAAAAAGGCCTGGAGAGGATGCGTGTCACACGAAAATCGTAAGGTTTGCCTAAAACATCGTAGTGTAATTTAATTTGTACGAAATTTATAACGAATATTAGTGGAATATTATTTTTTCAGCAACGTTTTGACAAATTAGACCATCCCAAGTCAACAATCAGTGATACCATACTGAGATGGAAGTTCGGGGAGTCAACAACTCACCACACTCACCGAACGTGACAGTAAGCTGCGACAAACTATATGTAAAACCACAATCCATCTACCGACATATTGAATGCGGAGTTACGGGAATTGACAGGAACAAGAATCTGCATAAAAACATTTAGAACCGAAGATCACAACATGGAAACCCATAATAGGACTTCAATAAGGAAGCCCCACATTACCTGAACCAACATGCAGCGTCTTCTTCAGTGGTGCAAAGAGCGTGTACAGTGGGACGTGGAAGCTGGGTTATGGACCGAAGAATCACGTATTTACCGTGAACGTACAGATAGACGGGTGTGTATGTGGAAGATGCCTGGGAAACGTATCTTACCAAAGTGCATAACCCAAATATGAAATTCGGAGGTGGTGATGTGATGATATGGACCTGTTTTTTCCTGTTTTGCTCTCGGATCTCTGTTTATGGTGCCACGAACATTAAACTCAGCGAGGTGTCTGAACATTCTGAGCAATTCACTGCTCCTTTCTTTGGGGAGATTCTGTGGAAATGACCACTGTCTCTTTTAGCAAGCAATGCTCCAAGTCATAATGGGTACTGCTGTAACTGCGTGGTTTTTGGCCTTTAATATGGAATTTTAAAGACCATTTAGGGGAAAAATAAATATTAAAATATTGTCTATGAAATAATGTGCTATGAAATAATGTGCATTTAGAAGAGATAAATTGAAAAATAACAAATGAATTAAAACTGTCTGTCCTAAAACATTTTTTATTCACGATGAAATGTAATTCGAAAGTTGTATGCTCGTGGTCCAGAAATATATATGCCGAAACCATACTTAATCAGCATAATCAGAAAATACTATTAAGTCACACATTCAATAGTAAAAATTCGTGAATATTGAAACAAGTACATTTCAATCTCAGAAGGGAGTCATGAGTGGCTGCTCCCCCCCCCCCCCCAAGTTGTTCAATATTTTTCTCAGAGAGGTGGTTGGAGAATCCTTGAGAATTTTCTGCCAATAACTGTCAATGAAAGAAACATCACCCACTTCAGGGTTCACCTGACTACAACAGACGGCAGGGATGGAGGATTACGGAATCCAGTGGTGGAAATGAACCCACGGAACACTCAATTCGTCCTGAACGGATAAGAATGATGATGATAATACTGATGGTCCACAGATGATTATTAAGAGTCGGGCCAAATACAACTTTTGCTTCAAGTCTTGTCATGTGCCATCTCCATCCAGGAGGTTCAATATCATTGATCTTTACCTGCGATTCATAATGTGTGCAGTAGAGTGATAAAATGGCAAAGTTCTAATCTCTTCAATCTGGCAGTTATAGTATCCTATGTATGTGTGCGTGTGTGTAGAGTGATAAGACGGCGAGGTTTGAATTTTTCATTCCTCAAATAGGCACGCACACATCTACAGACATAGGATACTAACTGCCAGATGTAAGATATTAGAACCTCGCCATTTTATCACTCTACACACACACACACACACACACACACACACACACACACACACTCTCTCTCTCTCTCTCTCTCTCTCTCTCTCTCTCATCTCTCTCTCTCTCTCTCTCTCTCTCTCTCTCTACAGACATAGAAACAGAAATTACTAGGATACTGAGGATACTGAGGTTCTGATCTCTTGCATCTGGCTGTTAGTATCATATGTCTGTAGATGCGTGCGTGTGTCTTCATGGAGCCGGTTTGCCTCTTTGAGGAATGAAAAATTCAAGTTGCTGGGAAGAAACCCTCTGCCTTTGAATGAGAACGACTAACTCAACATTTCATTGAAAAAACTTGACAAAGGTTCCTCAAGTCATAGACAGGATTTGAATTTGGGTGTTTCCTACCAAAGGATTCGTCTAAACCAACTGAGCTTCGAAAGCTCTTGTTTCGAGTCCTCAAGGATATCAATGATTTTCACATAAGAACTACGATAACGAAATGCTGCAAAACAGTAAAGTAAGACAAATAAGATTGAAAAACTGTATAAAATTTTGTTGCAAACAACAAAAATATATGAAGAAAGAATGAACTTTCATAAAACAAGCAATATTGAAAATATGGATTAAAGAAAGAAAACGAAATCCTATGAAATATTTGCCAAGTACGAAGTTCATATTCAGAACTGAAAAGAAAATTTATTTCAGTTATTTATACAACTGAACTTCGTCACCACTTTCAATCATGTTCCACTCCAATCTAATGCACGAGAAAACATTCGAGTGAAGTGTTTCCTCTCTCTCTCTCTCTCTCTCTCTCTCTCTCTCTCTCTCTGTTGTTCTCGCTCTTACACGCACCTTCTATTTTCTTAGTGTTTTAATCGATCTACTGTTTCTTTTAATTTTGCAACAAAGCTTAAAATTGCAAAGGCTTTTAAGGAAATTAGTTATCGTGCATTTTATAATATCTATTTGGTGTTTTGCCATTCATTATTAATAATGGAAGTCAATTATTTGAATTAGCAGTCAATATAATAGTAACTACTAAAAGAAATATCTTTAAGTGATATCTTTCGTATATTTTCTAATAAATTAACAACCGAAACTTAAATGTGAACAAATAATTCATCCTTATTCTTACCTCTATCCTTTGAAGCTAGATTAGGAAAAGACGTTTCAAATGAGAACCGTTATGTGGTATTTTAGTAGTAGTTATTTTGTGTATCACGCAAACTGAGAGGGAGTAGACTGCAGATGGTGATAACTTCATGGGGAATTTATTACGAATGGCATTTAAAGTAATATTTGTAGCATATCAGTTGTCTCCATCCAAAGTCCATCTAAGTCCAAATTTTTCCACTCATTGCTCCAAAAAGAAACAACTGAAGTTTCAGCAGTAAATAGCCCGTTCTCTGTTGCAAAAGAGATTGTAAATGGAAATCATTCATCAAATGCTTAATAGAGCACAACTCAGCACTTTCTAAACAAGGGCTTTCGACCTCGTGGTCATATATCACAAAGGAGATCCATTCTATAAAATAAAAGCACTTTATACCGTCACACTGTTAACGTCATCTCAGCAATATATCGAAGTGTCATTTAGCAATATAAGCTGATAAATAGCTACTGACTTTCTTTTTTAGTGTGAATTCCACAATTTAAGGCAGAGAATATTGAGCGGAATAAGGATGAGATAATCGAGAAATCCGCATCTGGAGACCAAATGGAGATCAAGAGACTCAATGTCTCCAGCCAACAAACTTGGAATCTCAATCGGTACGAGAAAATTCATCCGCCACCTAAAGAAAGTCAATTATTTGTGCCTATGATGGAATTCGAACCCATAACCTGATGGTTGAAGAGAAAATACACTGTCCACTCAGAACGATGGGGACTGCAAAGTCTGATATTCTAATGAACAATAGTTTAGCAGGAAGTTAAAGAGAGTATCTGTGCCGTTAATGTAGTAAAGAACAATATCATATGCGTATGGAAGGGAAACGACAGTGATATGAAACACCACATGATCTCACCGAATACTACATAAATAAGAGTAACCTGAGACCGGATGAAATCGATGATGTTTTTGGGTGTTGGAATTATGACCAAAGTTTCTTCTGTTGTGAGGTCAATGCGTTATGTCTGATAATTTCTCTTGTTCTTCTGGTTAGTTTCATCTTCTTCTATATCGAAAATCCTGTTCCCGGGATCAAAAATTGTACCGCAGTAGCACAATTGTGAATAACCGAAATAAACTAATCCAAATGGACAAAAAATAATTCCTAAATTAATCTTGAACACTTAAACACATGCAACTATCGCCAATACAAAACTATAAAAGCTGACTGCTATAAAAACCTTTTTAAAATACATTTAACCTACGTATATTGATTGTGAACGAATATGTGATGTAAATATTAAATCAACAACATCTAATGTCGATAATTTATTAGTGAGAAATTGATTACTTTAAATTTATTATTTAAAAGTTGGTCGATTGGTAGAGCCTCTACTACTAATAGCTCTCAAAAAGATAAGCAAGTTTGAGCACGGTTAGTAGTTGGAAGGGATCCAGTCGTTCGATGCTGTTGGCGCTCTCTCCGTCGATGAGTCTTTGGACTCCGTGAAAGTGTCACATAATAATAATAATAATAATAATAATAATAATAAAATAATAATTTAAAGAAATCGAACGAATATATAGACATATTCAAATGCTGAGTTGAAGATGAATCACACAGTCTGAAACTTTGTTATTCTCTAGGAAACTAAATCGTGTTTCATGGTTGTCATGACTATAAGGCTCAGGTAGAAGGGTTCTAATAGTTCTCCTAAGAAATGTAGATTTAATCTCGACCAAACAGATGCAAGCGTGAATAGTGCTAAATCTGTTTGTGAGATTCAAGGATATAATATTTTTTTCCCATTTACTGTATGCACTATAGGGTTCAGCTGATATATTTATATTGGAAACAAAATTTTCCAAATATATTAAAATATAATAATGTCATAAATTTGCATTTATAGAAGAATGATAGTACAATTGAAGAATATAAAATACATGGACAAATTATGAAATATAAATTAGTCACACAGGGTTTTCTAACATGAAAGAGGGAAGTAAATCAGAAAGTACTATTAATTATATATTAATAAGAAAGATCATCCGTGGCCTATTTTTGAAACGTGTCAGATAATTACTCTATATTACTGAATCAGTATTATTATGAGATCTTATGAACTGCGTTCTGTGTTAAGATAAAGATTTAATTTATTTTAATTACAATAAATAAAAAAATTAATAGATAATAAGTAATAGATAAAAAATTACATCAATTTTGTTTTCAAAAAATGGAACCTCAGGAGCTCAGTTCGTTTTGAGGATGCCTTTGTTTAGAAAGACCTGGGTTCTAATCCCGTCTTAAATGACGACCTTTTATCAAGGCTTTTTTATGTGAAGGTGAGTTAGTTGGTCTCACACGGTTTCCAATCTATCAACATATTGCATCAGTATGATTGGAAAACCGCCGTGTGAGCCCAACTAACTCACCTTCACATAAAAAGTCTTGATAGCAGAAGAAAACAGAAGAAAAACCTACCTTAATTGCATTTAAGTATCATTGGATTTCGTACACATAATTTTAACATGAGATGGTTTGCCTGATTGTTGGATGAAAAACTCGCGTTTCTGAGAGGGCCGCATTAAAATAGCCTCAGGAAATTTAATGATAACTGACCAGATTTTGTAACAATGAAGTCCAAATTATCATATTCACTAAGAAATAAAAGGTGACAAATAAAGTTATCAAGAAGTAGTTCAAAAAATAGGTATTATAGCATCTCCGCAGCTAGTTAAATCATGTAGCAATTTATTGTGACAACATGTGAACAATTTTCATACGGAGAGCATCTTCAAATCACGTGTGTTCTTCCATGTTGTAACCTATCAGCCTTTATCAGTGATTTACTCTGGTCCTCTTTAACTGAGAGTTGCACGGTGAGAAGGGCATAATATGTTTTCACCGAGTAATCTCCCGTTATCTCAGACTTATTACTGTATATAAGTGGATATTAGTGGTATAGAAGAGGATTAATTATTGCAGACATTTTTCAGATATTCACTCTATTCATTTTATTCTTTGAAGACCATTTTTAGTTTATCCTTTCGTTTTTTTTATGAATTTCTAAGAATCCATAACTTTCTGTTCATCTTATCATATTCACCAAGAGATAAAAGGTGACAAATAAAGTTATCAAGAGGTAGTTCATAAATATAGGTATTATAACATCTCCGCAGCTATTCGCCTTAATGCACTATATATTTTAGAATTTAAACTGTTCCATTAAGGTCAACGTATATGTTCTTTCGGTAACAATGAGATATGGGAAAAGAAATATATTAATTACCAATTAAAATCCATGTGTAGAATAAATACGCCTCAAACCGATGTTGATATTAAATCACAGCACATGAAAGTACCACGCTGTCGATATAATTTTACTTGTATAAACAAAGACAAATAATTTGAAAGGGAAGTATTCGTTGTGCCACTTTGAGGATGAAGTGAATGTCATCGTGTCTAGCAATTCAATAACTTGCCATCACTATCCATTTACATCAATGATAAATAAAACATTTGGACTTCAGATGGTGAATTTAAAGTCTCTCCAGGATTGTAGGTGAATGAATATAGGAAGGACAAGCACGGATCAGGAATTCAATAAATGATAAAACGTAATACTTTTTCCTTTTGTGTCATGGTTACAAAGATTTGCACTCATCCGTCTAGGAAGTGCAAAATCTTGACAAGGGCCAATCAGAAGAAATTAAGTTAGAAAACCTTATATGAAGGTGATAGGATTTTCCATGTAGGAAACCGATTTTTCATTCCGTAAAATAGATAATCTGGCTAGAGTACATAAACGAATAGTAGTTAGGTTCGTTATTTGAAAGAGGAATCTAGTAAGTTACTGTTGTGCAAAATGTACCTATCTGTTGCTAGGGTCACACACACCTACTGTAGTGGATGCAACTTTGAGACTCTTGATGCGTTTCATGCCTATAAATCTTTCATATTTTCGGGAAAATGTTTCAGAGTTATAATTAGATGTAATAATAATTTATTCTGCAGATAAAGAACGGGTATGTATGCATGCGGAAAAGAAAATGTTTATTACATATTGCATTAGTTACAAATACCTTGAAATATATTACCACATGGGTGGAAGGGTTCATTATCGAGGAGTGCCACTTTTTTTTTAGTATTATCGATTAGAAATATCGCGTGTACACGACAGGTCTCTTCGTGACTAGATGTATTCGGTTTACTTCACTGAAAGAGTCCAGTAACTTCGCAATAGCACAATTGTCTTTTCTTTCCTATGATCAAATATGCATCCCAAACAAAGCAACTTTTACAGAGGACTTCGTTTGAATTCATTCATTTACACTTTGAGTGGCACCTGCATTTTGAACGATCATTTTTCATCAAGAGAAGGTATTTGCTCCCATAAATTCCCTATTAAAACTATTTGGAGTTTGTTAATATCTACTGTAATTGTAGTGTTTACTTTAAGTGAAGCATACAATTTATGGATTGAGAAGGCGAAGATGGATGAAAAGCAACGCTATGTGATGATTATATTGCGGGTATATCAGGCGATTCTGATTTTACTCTTACGCTTCTTGATTTGTGCAATCCAAAAGCGAATTCTGATCCTCGCAAATCAGTGTCATGAACTTGAAATAGGACTGAAAGCGAAGGGAACAAAATCATTCACCATAAGATCCGTCATCGGAACAACCATCCTAATTCACTTGGTAGCGTTTGTTTTCCATATTTCGAGAAATCTATTTTCTCGAAAAAGCAAAGGGGTAAAGTTTTTCAATTATTCGCAACATGGAGATGCAGAAAGAATACTTAGTATTATGATATCTACCATAGTGGATTCATTTGTATTCATCATACCTACAACGGTTTTCAGTGTCACTTGTTATTTCTTGTCTTTTAGCAGATATTCACTGAATTCAGTAAATTATATATTAAGAAAAATGCAGTTTGAGAATTCATGTTTCGTGAATATTCAGAAAATAGAAGAGATGCGCTTACTTTACTTAAGATGTTGTACTCTTGCTAAAGATGTGAACGATTGTTTTGCTGTTCTTGTTTTTCTTTTGTTTTTTGGAAACACTGCTGTCTGTTGCGTGTGCGGTTTTTTTGTGTTTGATGGAGAAAAACCGTTTGTATTCAGGGCTAAATTTGGGACGTTTTGCATCTGGTCTTA
This sequence comes from Typopeltis vanoorti, assembly GCF_054136105.1. Classification (NCBI taxonomy): domain Eukaryota; kingdom Metazoa; phylum Arthropoda; class Arachnida; order Uropygi; family Thelyphonidae; genus Typopeltis; species Typopeltis vanoorti. Next base: position 51,803,876 of record NC_143564.1, read on the forward strand.
TCTGGTGATGATGTGGCTTGCTGTGTATTCAAGGAAACTGTTAGATGAGGTAAGTTTAAATATGAGACGATCATAGAATTATTTTTAGATTTCTCTTTCTACAATATAAGCTAATTGTGTAGCACAGTTTACTGTTTTGCATTAGTCAGCTAGTAATGATTCGATTAGGACGTATTCCAACAATTTATGGTTAAATCTTTTGGGAATACTGCTACCACCATCTATTTTCTCCTGTTATTCTCGTATTTACAAACAGTTTGTGTGAATGGAGTTTGCGGAAATGGGATACAAACACAACCGTCTTTTCGATTTTTTCCCGTCACCTCTCGGAATGAGGAGAACAAATTACGCATCGCTTCCTCCCAGCTAATGTTTAGTTGAAAATAGCTTATACTTGTTCCTTTACTTAAGACGGGACTTTAAACCAACTCTTTCCAACTGAAGGAAACTAGTTATGAATGAGATATAAGGAACATCATTTAGTATAGCACATGCAACCTAACTGATTTACCATAATTTAATTTTACCAAATTTACCAGGATTTGCCAAATGTAATTAAAAATGTTCACTATATTTCTTTGTTCTAGACGTAGAAACGTATTGTCACCGAGGGCGTATTGCGTTATAGTTATTATTTTGAGTTAGCTAAGAAGTAGATAAGACTATAAGGCCAGTTTTGGTATGCCTCTAAAAGTTAGAAGCGAATGTTTTGCGACCGTAAAAATACATGCTTCCGATTACATAAGTCCTGCCGGCTTCGTATAAATCTGCAGCTGATTTTCGGTTGAAAATTTTCATAAATCTTCTTTGCGTTCCAACTAAAGGGGATCGTTGATGCTTATTGAATGCTATGGAGGCTTCGTCTTCTCTGTAATTGCCAACCTGAACCTGAATTCTATGTAAATCGTTAACCTCGCTATGACCAACAGTCTGTGACTATTTTTACAAGAATCTTGAATTGAGTGAATTCTCTCCCAAACATTAAGGAAAATAGTCGCAAATGCATGGCGAAATAGCATTCTTCATCGCTGAAAGTATTTAAAATATGGTATCACATGAAGCCAGATTGTACTGAAAGATGTGTGTAAAGCATTAAGAAAAATGTTTTCGTAAGAATAGTTTCATGGAATAATCTTCCAAAATTCGAGTAAAGTTCCTTTGATTTCCTTTTCATAAACGAATATCGAACCTGTGTTCGAACGTTGTCTACGACCCGAATAACCTTTATTAGAGTTTCTGAATGAAAGTAAGTTAACCAGGTTAATACTGCGTCCATTCGTAAACTTTGGAACTTTTCAGCCTGCAAACTGCCCGCAAAGAGAACACAAAGTTATATATCTTTAACCATAAGACTTACCACCATGTTCCAAATTATGGTTCACACACACACACACACACACACACACACACACACACACACACACACACACACACACACACACACACACACACACACACACACACACACACACACACACACACACACACACACACACGTACGTACGTACGTACGCACGCACACGCACACGCACACGCACACACACACACACACACGCACGCACGTACGCACGCACACGCACACGCACACACACACACACACACACACGCGCGTACGAAAACGAGTAGGCTCGCGCGTGAACGGAGGTGTCTCTGATCACTCCTCTATTTACCTTGTTTTTGTGCAGCATCAAACAGGAAAGCTGGGTGTATTTAGTGCCGATGCACATTGCTCTTTCTAACAGTGTGTAATTTACTCCATATTTCATAGCTTTAAGCGCGTATGAGTGAATTTTATTCTGTGGATTTTATGGACTATTAATTTTATTCTTTATGGACCGAATACTGCTGCTCAGACTCTATATGTTGTTCAGCTACCCTTAAAAACAACTTCCCACTCATAACAGGATTAGCTGCTATAGGAAGGACAGCACCCCTCCCCGCTGCTGCCACTAGGAGTTACAAAGTTCACAAGAAACAAACTCCTGAAGTTTAATTCAATGGAAGCATCACTTTTAGAAACAAGCAGCAAAACTGTCAAGTGCATTTTCTTGAAATTTCTACATTAGTAAACTTAGCAGTTCAATAGGAGAGTTACAGTAATACAACCTTGAGTAACATTAAGATATCGGCACTGGAAGAATTAAAGTTCGAAAAAGCCTTCGATTTGCTGCATAACTTTGCCGAAGTAAGCTATTTTAAAATAATTTAAAATCAGTAAATGATTTTAAAAAAGGACGCACTAACTTCAGTGAGCGAACGTATTCAATAAAACGAATATTCAATAAAATAAAAAATGAAACAAAACTATCAAGAGAACTATGGTTTACTATAAACAAACAGGAACAGGCTATCTTAGCTCATCCTCCTCAGCTATACTCGCAAATCGTTAAAGACAATCCTAAAAACAAAGGCGAATCAGAAAACAATCCTTGCGAAAAATTAGTAGTTAAACAGTTAGCTCAACTAAACTGCGAAGAAACCAAAATTATAAAAAAAGAAAATATAGACCCCCCCAAAAAAAATCAAAATCGGAATCACAAGAAAGAAAAGTAACGGAGAACTGCTAATTGAATCCAAAGAAAAGACCAACATTGAATAGGTGATATTCCCAGTGAAATATGATATGAAGAATGCAATTGACTCAGTCTGTATGCAGAACGAAGACCTCTTCAGTGGTCTTCGTTCTGCATATGAATTTCTGTGTCACAAGTATGACACAGAAATTCATAATGACAAACGAAAAAAAAATGAGCAAAGAGAAACTTAATTATTGAAGTCGACCTAACGGTGAGGACCAAACTGCTTATTTCCGGTGTTAGAATGTTGTGGAAAATTTGCCATTCCACAGACAACGTTAGCGTTCTGACGTGCTTTAACTACAATAAATTACACCATCATACACGAGGCAGCAGGGGAAAAAACCACCTGTCCATTCTGCTCTAAAGAACATTCAGCGAGCGCCAACGAAATAAGCCAGAAATGAACTGCATAAATTGCCAAAATCATAACAAAACTAAAAACGACTGCAAAAACATGGCACTAAGCAAAGACTGCCCGATATATAACCACTAAAGACAGCTGAAAATTCAAAACATAGATCACGGAAAGCAATAATAAAGTTAGCAGAAACAGCACTACTTCCCTGACATCCCAACAAATAAACTTCCAACGCTCTATCAAGACTGTAAATAACTTAACAGAATTCATTAACAGAACAAATATAGGACAAGCATTAATTCAAGAATCTTACAACACGAACAACAAAATATATGAGTTTCTAATTAATTATAAAATATTTTCCAAAGGATCAGAAAGAAAGGAGCTGCAATACTCTTGGTGAACCCTAAAGTCGAGGCAATATTAATTTCTCAGTACAGCAAGGAGGATTCCGTACTTATCAAAATTATGTACCGCGTAATTGAAACTTTTGCTGCGAGTATGTGTCTAGACTATTGCACTGACATAAAATACAACTTCGAAAAAGTGAGCAACATCGTGGATTTTACCATCAATCACGGCCTAATTCTTGGAATAGCCAGTAATGCCCATTCGGTTTTGTGGCTAAACCAGAGCACAAACAATAGGAGTAAAAATTTGGAAGAGTTCTTAGCATCAAATTCCCTACACATACTAAACGACGACTGTAATACTCCTTATTTGAAAATACCAAAGGAAGCAGCTTCATTGATCTGACAATAGCAAACAACGCTATTTTACCCCGTTTTTCGGAATGGAGATGCGAGGAAACGAAAAGCTGTTCTAATCATTGTATATTAAGTTTCATCATCATCAGTAACAAAACTTTATCAAGAATACACAACACAAACCATCGCATTAACATCAGGTAGTTCACCAATAAAACCAATCTAGAGATATTTGTAAAAGCGTTAGAAATAATTTTCATATCTAATCTCAGAGCATCACTTTATTGGGATCAGCGAACAACAGCTCAGCTTTGACAAGAACTTAGCCATTTGGGTATCAACACAGGCCCATATAAACTTCCTTGCTTCTGCGCTTTCATCAGGTCTGAAAAAATTTAGCGACGAAACACTCAGAACAACCAAGAAGCTATGCATCGATCATCGATGGAAGAAAATCAGTACCATGGTGGACTGACAAACTATCAGTCCTAAGATAACGTGTTTAAGAATTTAAGATTTAAGACAGAACTACTATAAAGCCAAATACACCTATCAGTCCAAAATTACAAACTCGAAAACATGGAAAAACACTCGGTACTATTTCAACCGTATCGAATTCTTGGAATTGTATATATAAATTAGCAGCAAGCAAGAGTAAAGCAACACCAAAAATGATTCTGATTGTTATCTATATGTTACCTATGTTATCTGAACTGCAGCTGATTATGATAAACAAGTTTATTCCTAATAACGACGAATCAAGATGAAAAAATTCAAAACATTTACATAAAAAGAACGAACACAGATAAAGATACTTCTAAAGACGACTTATTTATACCTAATGAAATGGAGTCAGTATTATCAGTGGATCCACTAAAATCTCCAGGAGAAGACGGAATAACCAGCGATATACTCATAAGAGCGTTTGTCGAATTCCCCATATTCATAACAATAGTTTACAGCGAATGCCAAAAAAGAGGGCGATTTCCTTTAGTATGGAAACGCTCTAAAATTATATCCATAATCAAACCAGGAGAAGAAACATCTGACGAAATTAACAAATATAGGCCAGTCAGCTTCATAAACGTTGCTGGTGGGAAAACTTCTGATTAACCGAATAATGCACTTTGTACACTCAAGAAACCTATTAAGCAGCAATTAACATGCATTTAGACCTCAGTCAAGCACGGTAGACGCAATTATGTAGATTAAAGAATTCACATAAGACGGTCTACAACAAAAATAAAAAAAAAAACGTACTACTGACTCACTCAATGGACTAGGAGCTTTCGATGCTGTGTAGTGGACAGCCATAATCAATTAAAATTCTTAAAAAAACGATTCTTCCTTACAAAAAATTATTTTACAGGTAGAAGAGCAACGATGACATTAAAAAACACAGCTGTAACGAAAGAAGTCAAACGAGGCTGCCCACAAGGTTTCTGAAACATCCAGCACGACTCGCTAGTAAGACTTCCTTTCACTTCCGAAACAAAAGTCACAGCTTTCGCCGATGATGCGATGATAATGATTCTGGAAAGCGACGGCTTACAGTTAGAAGTAATGACTAACGAAGAAGTCTTTAAAACTGCAGAGTGGGAACGCGAGAAAAAAGTTACCTTTAATAGCACCAAGTCTAAAGTGCTACATAGATCACATAAAAAATCAAAACACCCTCTAATGGTGTTCCTAAATAGGGAAGTTCTCGAGGTAGCCAGTGAGCTGATACCTAGGAGTAATAATAGATGAAAAAATTCCCTTCAATAAGCGCATCTCATATGTTGCAGAAAAAACAAAGCTTACAAATAGTAAACCTTCTAGTTAGGTCGGCAAGGATTAAGTTGTGATTAGGTCAACGAACGCTGAAAACAATGCATACCGGAACTATATTACCATTGATATCTTTTACTGCACCTGCCTGGAAACATGCACTAAAACCAAAGAGAAACCGACACAAGCTAAACAGAGTTCAACATCTTATAGCCATATCTATTATTAAAGGATACAGGACAATATCGTTCGAGGCATCTTGCGTTATTGTAGCTCTAACACCAATCTGCCTGGAAATACAAGAATTCTCTCTTATATATGAAGTCACTTCCGGAAGATATAACGAAAATTACATCGATCCAAATTGCTACAAAAGACCGCTTCATTATAGATAACCTCATCCAGCAAAAAGAACATATATTGAGGAGAAGGAAACTCTGAAAGTGAATAATTCCATATATACACAGACGGAAGCAAAACCGAAGGGAACAGCGGTTGTTCTTTCATTGTACAAGGAGTCCATTATACAAGAACGCTGCTCTAGACTGCATCCTATCTGTTCCCAAAACCAAGCAGATCAACTTGCTGTAGTTCATTCCCTTACATATCTCCGGAAATAGAGCTCAATACCTCTCTTCAATAGGACTGCAACAATTTACAGTGACAGTAGAAGCACTATAGATGGAATTAAAAACAACAACAGCAACCATATGGTGTTAATAGAACAGACAAGAAATCTGGTTAGAATCTCGCTCTAGAAGGATGGAAAATCAAGTTCTGTTCGGTGAACACGGATATTGGGATAGCAGGAAACGAGAGATCGGATCAGCTAGCTAATGAAGCTGATAGAACCAATGGCTAGAAATAAGTTACCAAAAATGCTCTAAATCTACTATAAAAACACTTGAAGAAGAATCAAGCCTAAACTTGTGGAAAGAAGAATGGAAAACATCAAAAAAAAAAAAAACGTTTCAATAATCCGTTTTTCTGTACGTGCGTATTTCTCGTTCATATTATGCCCTTAAGACTCTTTTCAGGCTGTTGTTTGTAAGGTTCCTTATTTAACATGTCTGGAATGTAGAAGCTTCGAGTGGCCTTTCCGTAGTGATTATTATATTTATATGTGATATAATTAGTTGTCTCAGGTCTTGTTATACGGTATGTATTTCTGACTGTCCTGTAGTTGGCATCGAAATAATGTTTTAGCAAAGCTGCATAGTGACATAAATGTTTTGCTGTTAGTAGTTTGTGTTCAGACATTGCAGTCTATATAAAGCCGATATTGTCTCTTCGTTCCCAGAAGATCGGTTTTATCATTTTATACTGTAACGATATTAATCTGTTTAGTTTTCAGTGTGCACAGAATGCATACGATGTTATAGCGATTCGTATTGTATTTTGGCATAGTGCTTTGTATATTAGTGTTTTTAGGCGTGTGTGAACAATGTCTTTTAACCTGTAGAGTTTGCCACTTATTGTTCGGAGTTTGTTGTTTAAACCATTTGCGTGGCTATTCCAATAATAATAATAATTGTTTGACTTTTTAAGGCATAAGTTCGCTAAATACGTTCCGATATTCATTTCTTAAATTAATATAAATTTCTAAAAAGTATTTATTCAATTTTATATGTATTACGTATTCAACATATGTTTATCAGAGTGATCATATATTTCCCTTTTCTACCTTTTAGAGTGAGGAGACTATTTCCATTCTGAAACAATTCCCTCTTGGATCCCTGTCATTCAAGGAACAGAACAGTGTTAGTATAAATATGCTTATAAAAAAATGATCCAAAAGAAATGTATAATTAAGATAGTTTATTCTGGAATATTTTCTACTTTTTTTTCACATGCAAAACAAATTAATCAGCCACGATCTCTCGCTTTGACACATATCAAACTAAGCAGTAGTATTCACTTCCCTGTCATTGCAATAGGCTTCTAAAAAGCTATGTTTTCTGGCTTTTAGAAAGGGCAGTTTGAGCCTATTACGTAAAGGGAGTATAGTACAGGTTTAACAATAATAAACCCTCTGAACACATAGCATAGTTTGCTTCGTTTTCAGGAGCAACAGCTGGGCTTCCAAATGAGTTTATCTATATTGGTAAATAGTATTTCTAAACCGTTAAACATTATAAGTGACTACGAAAGGCGGTGCATTCTTCTTCCTGTACTATTAGTCTCTCCCGCAAAGCAGTCATGCGAAAAACTTATTAATCTATCAAAGTATCCATCATGATGACAGTCTCTATACAATGGAAAGAAAACGAATAATAGTGCAATCTTCTGAATGGTACATTAAGATAATTAAGCAAAAGAATAACTACTTCATTTAGAAGATATGATAGTTATTATTCCCTATCTGATATGTATGCGAGACCCTTAACACCAAAGAAAAGTTGGCAAATAATATGCTGATGGCAGAATATGTGAAGAATGATAAATAGATCCCATACTAGCATGCGATTATCTAATGCAAAACAAAATGAGCTTCTAACACGACCTCTAAGAAACGTTATTTCAGCAGCTTGTAGGAAATATAGATCCACCCTTCAAAGGTAAGGGTGGACGTAACTACACTAGTTTATAAATTAAGGAACAAAGAGAAAAATCACAATAATTCGGGGGGGGGGAAGGAGAAGAACATATGACGATCAGGTACTTTGTTTAAAAAGTAACACTAAGTCTCATTATTGTGTACAAATGAGCGTTGTTGTGAGCGGGAAATGCAAATAAGCCACGGCATAAAATCAGGCATTGTGGAGCGCTTCTCAATTTTAGGCCTGGAATGAGAACACGACATTTCATTATAGCAAATTTCTTGTCTGTAAGATATCATTTAATCCATTTATTCAGGAGTCGAGTCATCGTAATAATCGAGGCCTGCCAAAGTGAGGCGGAGGTAGCTAGATGATTGTGTGTGAGTTGATCCATAGATCACAGTTTGTGGAAAACCAACTCCAACAGCAACAAAAGCATCCCGGAAATACAGTGAAGGAAGGACACAAGCTACAACCGCAACGGGTTTCCGATATCTCTAATTATCTGCGCACCGAAACAGGGGTGCTACATTGAATCAGCTACGATCTGACCTCGCGTCGGTTGCAGGATTATTGGTATCTGTTTCTAATGTGCACAGAAGACTCCATTATGGTGGTCTAGGAGACCGGTAGTCTCCATAGCCCTATCCATGTCAATTGGACCCAAGAGTAATTGGGGGTTTAGTGTTATACAGACAAGACCCGATTTGTAGAACAAATCGAGTCTTGTATACCAAAATCGCGATACCAATCGTAGTCTGATCTAGAAAGAACCAGGAACTCATCATCCCTCTAATATCCGTGAAAGGGGCAGTTATGCTGCAGATAGTGTAATGATTTGCAGAGGCCTCTCTTTTGTTGAACACACCAATTTATATGTACTTTCTAGCGAAACGATGAATACTGTTACTTATGATGAGGTCTTGAAGCCTATATTCCCTCCGTATGAGGGGATGCGACAGAGGAAACACCAATTCTACGATACGATAATGTTCCTTCTCGTAGAAGGAAGCTCATGGACCAATATCTTCAAGAAGAGACCGTCGTACGGACTGTCACTCAGGTCTTCTGGCCATAATCCTATTGAGCATGCCTGGGATCATCGCTCCTGCAAAGAGAACTTTGCAGCAGTAATGATTATTATTACCATCAGAGGGACCGTTATAAACAGTAACGAAACGTCGTTGTGAACGCTGTATTGTTGTGATGGGTGACCATATTATTTATTAGGATACTTTGATATCTTCATTTTAACCTCCTGTTTTTAGACAATTTTCTTTTGCCCAGTTGTTACCAAATTAAACTATTTATTTATGGTGTTCCTTTCTTATCTCACATCAGTCTGTTTTTCACCGAAATGCATAAAATTCACAATACAGGTTTTGAATTCTCATGATTTTTTCTCTGTCCATTAATTTGCAGAAACCAATGTATTTGAAGAAGGTCCATGTGAAAAATAATTCAAACGATGGGTTTTGATGGTCATAGTTGCTGCGGCTTTATGAACAGTGTTCCTTACTGTTCTGCGTAATGTTTCATATGATGGAATCTAAACTATTTAACTTGGGAAGAATGACACAACCGAGAAACCGAGGTGCAATATTGTTCACATGTCTGAGAAACACGCATTCAATTTAGGCGATGAGTCACTGAAAAATACATAATTAAATTTACTATTGCTTTTCAAATGTTTTACCATGGACTCATTAGCTGTGCTGCATTAAACCTGAAATGCTGTTGCATGCCATAGACCATAAAACATTCTGCATTATCTACAAGGCTTACGTTAATGGAATCTGTCAAGCTTCAATGTACCACATCCAATGTTGCTTAGCCCATGTATTAGACACCATCCCGATATTTGTCTTTGGGAAAAGAAAGATGCAACCGTCTAAATCAAGCGCATACTTCCCTAAGGAATGGGTAGTACACTATCCCCAGGCCTACACGCAACAACTTGACTGATAACATAATTCGCAAAACTCTTACTGTTATTTAGGCAAATAGTGGTTATATACTGTTTTATTTATTTTATTTTTTTGCTACATTTGCTATATATCCTATACTACATTTCCTTTATTATTGCAATACATAAATGAGGATAATAGTAATAATCTGTAATTACAGACCCATATCTAAATATATGTTTTTGTATGTCAAACTGATGCATGCATGCTCAAGGAGGGATTAAAAATCCAAGTTTTCGGAAGCGAAAAAAATCTAATACCCATCATGAGAGCTGTTAACTCTCATTCATCTGCAAAGCCATGATTCTATGCGTCTTACACGGAATATGAACCATCGTCCAATGCTACTGAGCTACATAAACTTATAGAATGGAAGGGGTACCCTGGTTGGCAGAATGGTTAGGTATCCGTTCTTCAACAGACTGTGTATTCACATTCCGCTCTGAATTTCAACTCACAGTGCAAGCCCACTACCCGCTTTTTGAACGCCTGAAGTGGCTTAAAACGTTCGATTCTTGGTCGCTAAAGCAGGCTTCATGATTGTATGTGTATACTGAACATATTTATTTGTAAATATAAATATATAATCTTTCAAGATTAAGATTTTCTTCATTCCAACAGTTTTTGCTATAGCTTTAGTAATTTCTTTTTTTAAAAAAGGAGAATTCATTTCATATATTATAAGAGTCATCGCAAGTGACCATATTTTCTGATCAGCATTTATAAGGAATTTAGAAATTTATAAAAGCTTTATATTTATAATACTATTAGAGAAGTATTCCTTGACATCGCATAAATTATCCGTGATCATGTAAGCTGTGACCTTCTGAATTGCTCAGTTTATTGACTAACTGTGAATGACACAAGAAGTGTTTAAGCGTTGTCTTAATAAGAGCAAATAGCATCATAAAGAAAAGAAACTTAAAGAGTTTCGGATTTATTTTATTACATATGAGATCTCTGAGTAAAAACTTAAGACTGCGCGTATAGAAAGTTGATGGGACCTGTAAGCGTTTATGTCGCTCATACTGCACATAGCCGTAATTTTGGAAAGGTATAAAAGGTACAATATTGGTGTTGATGTGAATCAACACCATTATCAACCGATAAAGATGTGAATCAACCGATAAAGATGTGAATCAACCGATAAAGATGTGAATCATGGGTACCATTATGAAACTGCAAATTCTTCGAAACTACCTTCTTTAATCCCGAAATGGACATTTCAGCCTCTGTTATTTCGACTGCATATGTGGAATTTGATTACGTATATTACTGCGAATTATTACTAAAATTTAATGGAGTGATTCTTTTTTGATTTGGAATGGACCGTTTAAGGGATAGTTAATCAGGTATTTTATTCCAATCATTTACCATACGAATTGCATCATGCGGCTCTGGAGGAAAAACACCATTGAATGTTATCAAAATATAATTCACGACCTTGCTTGGCTTCGTATAACCATCTGAAATTTCACTTAGAATACTGTATAATATTTTTACCTCATATTTTAAATGAGTTTAAATTCTCAGTGATTTTTAATATTTCTTAGTAGTGTGGATTTAATTCAAGGATGGTTCCTTAGGACTGTCATATAAAAATAATGGTATGTTGTTTCTTAATTAAATGCATTAAATTGTATAAAAGCAGTTATAATTTGAGTTACTCTTACCTTAAATGTATGTTATTCCTTAAAAGAGATTTTCCATTTCAGATCACGGCATTCTTATTGACATCTCAGAATGGAAATCTAAGATTTTCAGGGTGGGGATTCTTCAATGTGGATTTGACTCTGATGACTTCGGTATGCCACATATGTTTTTGTTAGTTTTACTTCTTATCATAAAAGTAAGAAACATAAAATGCTAATTTATATATCAGTAGTAGTAGTAACTAAGAAAAGTATTTAGTCTTATATGTTTTATAGCAAGAGAGTCTATTATATGTTAAAATAAGAACTAAACAAACTAACTTATGGTTTAGTGAATGAGGTATAAAGGATAGCCTAACTTTGAATATCAGAACGGACAGCCTAAATAATATAATTTAGCATTAACTAGTATTTAGTTATCGTCATAAGTGCGGATTAATGAATTATCAATCTTTGGTCTTTCCATTTGATAGTGAATACTTTTCTTCTACTTGAGACGAATATTATAATATATCCCAATCAGAATTTAAAACAGGACTACAGAAACATAGTTGCTTAAGCGTGTATTTATAGTTCTCTCACATCAGATGATGTCGTAATAAGCTAATCGAATCCAATTAAAAATAACAGAACAAATTGGACTCGGTTTGATAGGCGACATACGCTATAAGAACAACGTGCGGTTTGTCAACAGCATTAGGGTCTCTGAGGGGATATTTTCCAATATATTGATGAAAAATTCGAGATTCAGCGAGAAATCGAGACGAAACGTGCTTATGCATATGATTACGAAACTGAATCGCATTCATTAAAATATTAACCCTCTCTTCCATGAGCAAAGAATGGACACAACATCAAGTGCATTCAAAGAGAAGGTAACTGAAAACTAAAAGGGAAAATCCATTTCCCTTTCTTTCTCATGCCACAAAGGGAAATGGAATGAAAGATAATTCCGTAAGGCTTCGTAGAATATTCAGTACCAGTTATGGGATGGTTTTTGAAGAAGAAAAAAAGAAAGAAAGAAAGAAAAAGCTCTACTAGTGTGAAAATTTCCACATATGGCTCCTAATGACCTACTTCTTTTCCATTAATTAAAATACTCATTAAACTAAACAGATGTGACCAAGAACGCTCAGCAATACTGAAAAAAGCAATAATTTTTATGTTCTGAGTTGACAGTAATAGAGAGAGACTGAACAAGGAGCCTGTCTTGAAGAAAAATGAACCACCAAATTTTGAAATCATACCGTTTTGATTTTCATATTTACTTGGATTAGTGTTGATTAGATCTCATTTGCAATGTATTTAGTTCTGAAAAGAAACGCCTAAAATGGGTATAAAAGTATCCATTGTACTTTTCTTGTAAGTTTAAACAAATTATTTAAAATACATCTCATTATATTACTGAGACTCATACATCATTATGTTTTTCTGAGTTTATTAGATATATTTTCATTTAAAGAAAATTCAGATCTTTTGGACAGCCAACACACATTAAACACTGAGCAACTCTTTAATAGCCTCATAATATTTTAAGCCTATCAAACCTGAGACATTGCGTAATCATATGTACTTCATTTATGATTACTAAACATCAAGACACATATCGTACGGAATAAGTCGACCTATTACTACGATTCTCTACAATATTATAAGGTGCTACATTAATGCATACAGTGCAACCGCGAAAAACAGTCTGATACCTACTCTGCTCAATAATCTTTCACAAACCTTAAACACCTAAACAGTTAGGTTAATATGGTCATAATGGTATTATAACGCCACATTATAACCCTATTACTACAAAAAATATCCAGATTATTTTACGGCATCAATTATTATTATTATTATTATTATTATTATTATTACAGGACAACTACAGAACAGTCAGAAATGCATAACGTATGGCAAGACCTCAGACAACTAATTATATCACATATAAATACAATAATTACTACGGAAAGGCCACGCGAAACTTCTACATCACAGACGTGATAAACAAATTACCTTTTGAATACAGAAATCTTACAAATTACAATAGCATTAAAAGAGCTCTAAGGACATATGAACAAGAAACACGCACCCAAAATACCATACAAACGCAATGAAGCACAATATATTCATTCAGGCTTCCAGTTCAGCGACGCATCGAGACATTCCAAGCTGTCGTGTGCATGCGCGTGCGAATTTCTCAATCAACGGCTGCAGTGGATATCAAGCCAGTTAAAAATAGATTTGATTTCATAGCTTCCCAACACAGCAAATAAACCAATAAATAATAACTCGTGTCATCTCAGATGAGCTCACAAACAAGCTTCTAGGATGAAAGCTGAGAAAATACATCTCATCTCATCTCATCCAAGATAAAAAATAAAAAATAAAAAAATAAATATATCATATGTAATCAAATGCATGCAATGTACGTATCACATGTCAACAAATGTGTGTAACGTTGTATCATATGTCATAAATTATTATAATTATTATTGCGAAAAAAAATTATTATTATCATTATTATCAGAATCCATGAATGTATCAAATGTTAAGAAATGCATGAAATGTTGTTTCATACGTAATCAAAACTATGTAATGTATGTATCATATGGAATAAATTATTATTATTATTATTATTATTATTATTATTATTATTATTAACTGCATATAGTCCTGATGAAATGGTGTTTCCATTCATAGTATTAGTAGAGTATTGTCCACAAAATTCACATTGTTTCTGACAATAACATATAGAGTTTAGGACCCCACGATGACTGCAGTTTGCCATACTTTCTCCCTGAATTTCAATAAAATAATTGAAATCCTTCAGTCAACTCTCTGTGATTGGTTATGCGGGAAAATCGGTTATACTCCGCAGTCAACAATTTAGTTGGTGATAAACGGTTTCGCCCACTACGCAATTGTTTACGCCGGAGGCAGAATCAGACGATGAACTGAACAGACAAAAAAAATATCGGTGAGTCTTATAATTTGAGTTCCGTAAATTTATTACTAGAAGAAAGTTTAGAACATATAAAAGCCGGCTTGGTAGATCTTGTTCAAGAACTATTTGATAAACAGAATAAACAAATAACCAAAACAATTAGCAAATATGAAGAGTTTGTTAAATTTAATAATATAAAAGTCGAAGAAGTCTTACCGGTAAAAGACATTAAAACCAGCATTAATGCACTAACTGACAGGCAGCACAAATTGATAAAAGACACATCGGAATCCGTCAAGAATTTAATTCCCTGAAACTACAATACGAAGTTTTAAACGAACAACAACATAAAGACCTTGTCATAAACGGTCTTACAGAAACTGAATCTACAGAAAATATCATCTCAGAGACGTAGTTTTAAAGTTAGGCCATGCAATTGACATCCCCGTACAGCATAATGATATTCAGACCATAAATCGGATTCCCAGGAAAAACAAAAAAACAAGGCTTGCCACGACCCTCACCGGTAATAATCAGTCTGACAAGCAAGGCTACAAGAGACAATCTCATAAAAGCCAGCAGACTGAAAAAACCAGTTGTCAAGAGTTTATACGCAATGCAAAACAATACGCCAATCTTTCT
The DNA here is from genome assembly GCF_054136105.1 of Typopeltis vanoorti. Classification (NCBI taxonomy): domain Eukaryota; kingdom Metazoa; phylum Arthropoda; class Arachnida; order Uropygi; family Thelyphonidae; genus Typopeltis; species Typopeltis vanoorti. The sequence continues at coordinate 51,819,029 of NC_143564.1, forward strand.
CTCTGAGTATTTAACACCTTTCAATCAGAATCTTTTGAACCAAGCAAGAAAAGAAAAAAAAGAAAAAAGTATCAATTTTTATGGATCAAAGACAGCAAAATATTCTTTAGAAAGTCACCGACTTCAAAGTCTATACGAATGAAAAAGCTCGGAAGATATAGATAGGTTTCCAGAGTGAAACAAAAGACTCCAACTTAGTTCAATAAGAAGATCTCAACACAACACAAATGAATGTGAACCATCAGATAGATGTAATTACACCAGAATACATCAGTAATTGTACTCTCGAATCTCTTGATGCATGGAAACAACACACACAGTGCAAGCGAGAGGTCTCTCAATCTTGCATATTAACATCAGAAGCATCCGAAAACATTGGTTATTGCTACAGACTTATCTGAGGAATTAACTGATATTATTCATATATTTATTCTAACAGAAGTATCCATAACTAATGACGAAGCGACTGCTTTCCAAATTCCGGGCTTCCAACAACATAGATCATGTTGTCGCCAAACAAAAAGCGGGGGTGGAATATTAATATTTATGAAACAAAAATTAATACCAAAACAAACCGCCTATCAGTTTGAGCATGCTGAATCCCATTGCCTCGAAATTACTAATACCACCAATAGACAGCACCCCATAATACTAAATGCTATTCACACGCCACCAAACCTCAACATGATAAAATTCTTGCAAGAACTCAATTGCTGGCTTTCACGTTAAGAAATATGCTCAACCGATGATCATTGGCGATATAAACATAAATATTGCAAACTAAAACCAGAACAACACTGTACAATACTACCTAGACACGCTATCCATGTATAATTTAATTACCAACCATAACATCATGTACTAGAGAAGAAATATTCGGAAATACTATCACTGCCTCCTGTCTAGATCATATAAACGTTCGAGCATCACCAAACAGTTACACTGCATCAGTCATACAGTGCAAAGTAGCAGACTATTACTTCACCGCTCTAAACCTGCACACCAAGACAATATCCATGCAATGTCCTACAGAAGAAAAGCGACAGAAAACAATATTAGACGAAGAAATAGTCAACCACGAAATAAGAAAAACAGACCTACAACACCTGCCATCAGATTCACCAGATATCTTATTAAACAACATTAAACTCATATTAGAGGAAATGTATAAGAGAGCTACAAAGAAAGTCAGAATTCGTTCAAAAACAACACAAAATCCTTGCATAAATTTAATCCTAGAAATACACAGACGCTTTATGGAAAGAATTAATGTGATATCCAAATAACACAGCTTTAAAAACTGAATATAAGATAACAAGGACTCGTCTTAGAACACAAATCAGAAATGCAAAAAGAAGCTACTACAGAGACAAAATAACCTCTGCACAAAACAACATGAAACAAACCTGGCATCTGATCACTGAGATGATAGATTGTGTTCCCAACACCACCGCCTCCGAAACCATAAAACACAGCTTCATGAAAGACGCAAAACCTATCCAACAACTAGCAAATGGCTTTAACGAATACTTTGCAGACTCCATCCAAGAACTGCAAAGAAATATTCCCCCAATCACAAAACGTGACCCTCCACTTGGACTACAATCAAAACAGACATTATGGTTCCCAACCATAAAAGAAGCAGAACTTCTCTCTGCAATATATCAAATCAAACGAAACAAAGGCCCAGGAATTGATGGGATAAGACCAAAAGATATACACCAACATGCAACTAGTTTATGTCCTATCCTACTAAAATTAATAAATAAAATATTTAAAACAGGACAGATACCAAGTATGCTAAAGATTGCCATAATCACACCCATATACAAACATGGAAAAAGAAATTTAATCAGCAATTACAGACCCATAGAAACATTACCACTTATCAATTATAGAGCGGATCATACTGAAGAAACTCACAGCATACACGGTGACCTTTCATATTATCCCCAAAACACAATATGGTTTTCTGAAAAATAAGGGAACAACATCTCTCTTGGAAGACTTTACAGCCGTAATTAATACCGCCTTAGACAAAAACAAAATTGCCATGGTAGTCTTTATTGATCTAACTAAAGCATTCGCTACACTCACACATCAAACCTTGTTAGAAAAGCTGAGGCATGTTGGAATAGACGGGCCTATTCACAGGTGGTTTACAAACTACCTTCAAAATAGAAAGCATATCACATGTCTCGGATCAAACCGAAGCAGAGAGCTACCAGTAACCTGTGGAGTACCACATGGAGCTGTACTCTCTCCAACTCTATTCAACATTTACACGCACGATATTTATCAGTTACCAGTCAAAGGTAAGATATTCCAATACGTAGACGATACTGCAATAATATCCTTCCACAATAACGCAAGCATAGCCCAAACAAATATGCAACATGACATAAAACTGATCACAGACTGGCTCACGAAAAACTCCATACACCTAAACTCAGAAAAGACGAAATTGATGATATTCAGAAATCCACTGACGCGACCAGTTGATAACAAATATATAACCATCCAACATCCACTTTCCAACATAAAAAACACACAGAACAGCAAAACCACTACAATCACTCAGGTTGAAACAATACGATACCTTGGAATTTACTGCGATGCAGATATGAACTGGAATAGCCACATAAACCATCTACACAACAAACTCCAACAATAAGTGGCAAACTCTACAGGTTAAAAACATAGTTCCCATATGCCTAAAAACACTAATATACAAAGCACTATGTCAAAATATACTAAGATATGCGATAACAACATATGCTTTCTGTGCACCCTACAAATTAAATAGATTAATGTCGCTTCAGTACAAAATGATAAAACTGACATTTTGGGAACAAAGAGAAAATAACGACTTTATATACAGTGCAATGTCAGAACACAAAATACTGACAGCAAAACATTTATGTCACTATGCAGCTTTGCTAAAACATTACTTCGATGCCAACTACAGGACAATCAGAAATACATACATTAGCTGACCTCAGACAATTAATTATATCACCTATAAATATAATAATCACTACGGAAAGGCCTCGCAAAACGTCTACATTCTAGACACGATAAACAAATTACCTTTTGAATACAGAAACCTTACAAACTACAATAGCCTCAAAAGAGCTCTAAGGACATACTAAAACAAGAAATATGCCCCCAAAATACCATACAAACTTAATGAAACACAATATATTCGTTCAGGCTTCCAGTTCAGTGACGCATCAATACATTCCAAGTTATTGTGTGGGGGGGTGACACAGAGAGAGAGTATGATTTCCCTCTAATTTTCAGTCTCCCTGTAATATTTATACAGAGTCTATTTCAGCTCCCTGTATGTCCCTCGGTTTCTGTGTCGAATCGCAGTTTGTTTATCACGTCAGGTATATAGAAATTTCGGGTGGCTTTTCCGTAGTGATTATTATACTTATATGTTCTGTAATTTATTGATAGTGATCTTGTTATGTGATATGTTGTTCTGGTTACTCTGTGAGTGGACTGAAATAATGTTTTAGCATAACTGGGTAGTGGCATAAGTTTTCACCTTAAATATTTTGTGTTCTGTTCTTGCTGCCGATATAAGTTTGGGCTGTTCTCTTTGTGTCCAGAATATCAGTTTTACCATTTTATTTTAGAACGATTGTAATCTGTTAAATCTGTAATCTGCGCAGAATGCGTATGATGTAGTTGGTATCTTAAAATGTGTTTCACATAATGCTTTATAGATTAGTATTATTATGTGTGTGGGATCGATGTCTTTTAATCGATAGTTTGTTTCTATTATCCCGAGTTTGTTGTGTGTATGGCTCTTCCAACTTTGATCAGCATCAAAGTGAAGTCCGGGATAACGCGTTGTTTTCACCTGTGTGATGGTTTTCGTTTTAGGATCAGTGCTGTGGGTTAGGAGGTTGGATTTTGGACAGTGAAATATTTAATTTCAATGGGTAGAGTCTGAGGGTTTTTGAATATTATTAGCTTTGTTTTTTTAGGGTTAATATATATGCCGTTTTCAGTTAGCCACTTAGTGATTTGATTGATGTCGTGTTGCATATTTGTGTAAGCGACATATGTGTTGTCGCGAATGGTTGCTATGGCCGTGTCATCAGCGTATTGGAAGATTTTACTTTTTTAGGGGAAGATGCCTTATGTCGCGCGAGTATATGTTGAACAGAATGGGAGATAGAGGAGCTCCTTGTGGTACTCCATATGTTTCCGGTACCTCTTGTATGCTCTTCATGTGTGCTGTGAACCATTAGAGTAGACGACCTCCCTTTCCGATATGTGTTAGTTTGTTTAAAAATGTTTTGTATGATAGTATGTCAAACGCTTTTGTTTAGTCCACAGAAACGACTAGTACTATTCTGTTTTTATTTAATGCAGGTTGATTAGGTCTCTGAAATCTTCTAAGAATGTTGCTGTTCCTTCATTTATTTATTTATTATTTTGTTTGAAAGCCATATTTTGTTTTGGGAATGATTCGGAATTTTTCAATATACGTGGAAGTTTGCAAGAGATGATGTATTACGTGATTTGGTCAATTATAGACGATGTGGCGATGCGTCGGTAATCTTATAATGTTTCTCCATTTTTATGTGTGGGTGTGCTTAATGCCGTCTTTAGTGTTTCAGGTATGTGTCTCGTTTCGAATATTTTAGTTAACAGTTTAAGTATAACTGGAAATACTTTAGCTGAGTGTTTTTTTTTAAAATGTCTTTTGGTCTGATTCGGTCTATTCCTGGTCGTTTGTTTGGGTTCTTTTATTGATTTGAAAGTAACAGTTCTTCTTTTGTTACGGGGGGGGGGGGAGTGAACCACACTGACTGGGTTGCTCGTGGTCCTAGTGGAGAATATTTTTTATGGGAGTAGAGAATGTTTCCTGCAGTTTTGAACAGAGATCGCAAAGTTCTGATTAAAGTTGTTTGCTAACTGTTGGAAGAATTTGGGCTCGCAAGCAAAGTTGTGTTTTATTCTTTCTGAGGCAGTAGTTTTGTGTATATTGTCCAGCATTTCATTGATCAGGTGTTAGGTTTACTTTATGTCGTTCTGAGCTGTTGTTATTTGTTTCTATAATACTGTAGTTTCTTTTTGCCGTTCTAATCTGTGTTGTTAAGAGATTCCGTGTTCATTTTTGTTCAGCTCGTAAAACATTGTTAGGTGACCTCTAAGTTTCCATAATGCCTATTTTCTTTGTATGTCTATTAATATGTTGTCTGTTATCCATGAATTCCGTCTGGTTTGGGAGCATATTTTTATTTTTGTTAATGCTTTTTTATATATTTTATATATTTATATATGTGCGTTTAAGATTAGTATATACAGCATCAGTAGAATCTAAAGATGCTATCTGCATCTAGTCTGTTTTTTCTGATTTCGTCGTTTACTATAGTTTCGTTCATGATGCTGTTATACTGTTTTATTGTCTCAGTGAGATTTGAGGCTTCTGGTTCAGTACGCAACTGTAGTGCAGTGAAATAATGGTCTGCCACTTACACGTTCTGATGGCTGCTGTATAGCTGTTTGCAGGGGACCCTTATACAGGGTGTTCGGGATAAATTTGACAGTTTCGTAAGGAAAAAGAAAATCTTCTTTGTATCTATTAAATTTAATGAATTGACAAAAAAACATTACAGGCAGAGTTAATTACAATACTATCAACAAGATTTACTCAAAATAACCACCATTAGCATCGATCACAGCTTCAATTCTGCTTCGGAACCTCGAACAAGCTGATGCTACAGTCTCCCTGGGAAGGGCCGCAAAAACTGTTTTAATTTTATCCATTAACTGGGCTTTTGTATTACTGGAAGTGCGATTGGTGTCTTTTTCAACTGCGCCCCATACAAAATAATCCATGGGGTTAAGGTCTGGGGAGTTTGGAGGCCAAACATTTGGACTGGTGAAGTCGTAGAAATTTTCAGACAACCATTTTTGACTTTTCCCAGAGGTGTGGCAAGGGGCCGAATCCTGCTGCCATACATACGGCCTACCATTGCCTACCCTTGTTATCCAGGGCTTGACTACAGTTAGCAACTCCACGAACAAAGCCCGAATTCCAATGCCAGGGTTCTTCAACACCTGTTCCTGCAGATTTGCGAGGAATTCTGCTGTACGAACGCAATCAGATCGTCTGCTAGGGATCTTTCTTCTTGCTACATCCTCGTAGTCACCATTGCAAGTCTCTAGTTCATGCCTGATTGTTTTTACTGTATTCAGGGAGCATTGGGCAGCAGTCGTAATATCCTTATTTTGATGGCGGGCACGAATCATCATGATACAAGTTATTCTCTTCCATGATTCAGGTGGGTTCCAGCTATCCATCCTTTCTGACATCTTGTATATGAATGAAGAAGGGTCCAAACTTTTAAATGAAGAGGTGTGTGTTAATACATGTAACTTACGGAAAAATATAATTAATTATAAATATGTCAAATTTATCCCGAACACCCTGTATTTATGTGGTCAATACAGGATGAGGTGGCTGTATTTCCGACTATATCTTCCCGTGTATACGACTGTATGGATAGGGTTATGTTATATGCTGATAAGAGCTCTAGGTATTGTATACTGTGTGCATATTTATGTTCTTAATGTTTATCATTAAGAACATAAATATCATCTATTATTATGAGCTATTCGAAGGCGCCTTCTTTCGTCGCAGAACGCCATCTATTAAATTCATCTAGAAATTTTGTGGTACATACATTGGGTGGTCTGTATATTGCGTTTAATATCAAGGAGTTCTCTTGTTCAATGTTTTTAACTTCGATGAATATATTTTCTGCAAATTCTAATTTATAATTTATTTCTATTACTTCTAATTTATATTTGCTAATATTATTATACTTAGCGCCTCGTTTAGTTTATCTGCAGTGTTTGTGTTGTTGAAAGTTTAGCATTTGGTCGATGGTTGCCTCTTCGTTTGTTGTGGATAATTCTGTTAGTATTAAAATGTCTATGTTGTCTATATCTTCCTTCAGACAAGCTTGCAGGGTCAGTCAGTATTTTTGAATCCCTTTATATTGAAGAATGAATAGTCCTTTTTTGGGTTAGACACTTTCCATTTTGTTATCGAGTTCAGAATGAGGCAACTATCAGGTTCCGGCGTGATTACATCTGCTTTGTAGTTCGCTTTCATGTAGGTTGGTATGTTGTTCCATTCATTACTACTCATGAGCGTTCCTTTTAATGTGGCAGCGTGTTGAGTTCTTTTATGGATTTTATGTGGATTGAATTTGCATCTGGTGTCTTTTAAAGGACTAGTTTGCTGTCTGTTATCCATATAAATTGGTAATTTTTTTCTGTTTTTACTTTTCTTGTATGGTAGAATAGTTTCTGATAATACGGTTTTAAGTATTCGAAAAAGCAGATTGGGGTATTGTCGGGAGTCCCATTCATATCCTTGATTACTATTCCTTTAATCCTTCTAGCCTTTATGCCGTTAATCTTTGTTGCTATTAATGCGTCTCATCACAACAGGGGAGGTTCAGGGAAAACCTTCTCGTTTACTTTTTTGAGATAATCGACGTACCGAATGGATATGTTTTGATTCTATGGAGCGCCATTTTTTGGCTTAGTTGGATTACAGCGTCTTTTAAATGGTCAGTAGCAATTTCTGGAAGAACAGTATAAAAATGCTCTCCTCAATGAGGAGATCATTTTTGTACTGCTGTTGGTTTAGGAGTTCGTACTGTTGCTTTAAAGAGTTTAGTTCTTGTCGTAGTTCCGTTGTCTCTTTAATTAAATTATGCTGTCTTTCTGTTAGCTCTTTAACGCTGTTTTTAATTTCAATAACAATCTACAATACGTCTTCTACTGAACTGTCAATAAATTTCATAAATTCCTCATATTGGTTGAATTTTTTAGTAATTTGTGCCGCATGTTTTTGAAATAGTTCTCCAGCAAAATTGATTAATTAATCATTTAGGTCTCTTTAATCTATTTTCTAGTAATGAATTCAAAGTGGGCTCAACTACGTTTCTGTTATTGTACTCCTTGTTTTTCATTTCCTCTGCTGTTGCTTTCTTGGTTGGATGTTTCCTATCTGCCGTTGAAGGCGACATTCCGTTGCTTTCTGTACAATGTGGGCACTTCCACTGGTTATGCTTCGCATTCGAATTTCGCTGCCAAGCGGCCTCGGACAATGATGAACATAGAAAAAGCATATTTCTCTGGCAGTTTCTACATGTTATGTGGTTTTCTTCCCCAGTTAAGTCTTCCTGGCATTTATAGCACTTCATATTTCTGGTTTAGGCGATCCTGGTGTGAGTGCTAAAATGGCCATTTCCTTTGTTCTCCTCTCACGTGATTGACCGCCATATAATTTGAAATTTGAAAATTTATAACTTACTTATTACTTAACAGATACTTACAGTTTTTATATCAATATGTTAGGCATGAAGAATGGAATTTATGGATACACTTTGAATTTTAGTCCACAAGAAAAAACTACTTTAAAACTTAAAACATAGGAGCATCGAAATAATGCTTGCTACCCCTTGCTGTTAAAGCGTCTCTGATGATGATGATAATAATAATAATTTTTTATTAAAATTTCTGATTACATATTTAAATTACATGTGATACATACATTGCTACATACATGCATTTGATTACATATGATACATACATTGATTACATATGATACATACATTGATTACATATTTTATTTAAAATTAGATCCTTTTTATTATTAAAATTATGATTACATATTGTGATTACATATTTACAACACATAAGATTACATACAACAGGTTTAATTCTGTTTTTTGTTTTATTTTTATTTTGTGACAATGAAATCGTACAGATTTTTCTTTTTTTTCCCTGTATAATGCATAATAATAATAATACCGCATTTATTCATTTAACAATGAGTTATATATGTTTACGATTTTAATATATTTAATTGCTGTAACTATAGCACTTAAATGTGATGTATGGATTTTTCCCCTTTTTTATTTTTATAGATCTTGGATCAAATGTAATTTCTCAGCTTTCATCCTCGAAGCTTATTTGTCAAGCTTATCTGAGGATGACACCAGTTAGTTATTATTTAATGGTTTGTTTGCTGTGTTGGAAAGTAGGATGATGTTCAATAGGTTTGATTTCCACTACAGCCGTTGATTGAGAAATTTGCGCATGCAAACACACACACACGTGATAACTTGGAATGTCTTGATTGATCACTGAACTGGAAGCCTAAACTAATATATTGTGATTGATTAAGTTTGTATGGGAGTAGAGCATGTTTCTTGTTCATAGTATGTCCTTAGGGCTCTATTCAGGCTATTGTAGTTCGTAAGGTTCCTCTATTCAAAAGGTAATTTGTTTAGCATGGCTTGGATGTAGAAGTTTCGTGTGGCCTTTCTGTAGTGATTATTGTATTCATATGATACATGCATTTTAGATACATGTATTTCTGCCTATCCTGTAGTTGGCATCGAACTAATGTTTTAGTAAAGCTCCATTGTGATGCAGCTTTTTTTTAATTATTTTTATTAAAATTTATGATTACATATTTAAATTACATGTGATTACATATTTTATTTATTTGATTGCTGCGTTAGAAGTAGGCTGATATTTGAGACGTCAAGCGAATGATCTGAAAGGTGTGATCAAAGTGAAATTGCTGATATATTCTAATATTATTACATTTTTCTTGATGGTTCACATTCATTTTTATTGTGATCTTCTTTTTGAACTAATTGGGAGATTTGTTTTTTTTTTACTATGGCAGCCTTTCTATATCTTTTGAGCTTTTGATTTATCGACATTGAAGTCTGATTTCCTAAACAATATCTTGGCATCTTTGATCCACAAAAATTGGTAATTTGGTCCGTTTTTGCTTGTCTTGTTTGGAACAACAGATTCTGGTTTAATAGCATTAAATATTCGGATAGGGAGATTAGTGTATTGCCTTGCAATGCGTTCAAGTCCTTCGCGACTGGTTTTTTCTGTCTTCTGGCTTTTATGAGATTGCCTGTTATGCACTTGCTTGTAAGACGAACTATGACTGGTGCGGGTCATGGCAAGCCTTGTTTTTGCTGTTCCTGGGAATCTGATTTATGGTCTGAATGTCGTTGTGCTGTAGAGGGATGTCGATTGCATGGCCTAATTTTAAAACTACATCTATGAGGTTTTCTGTAGGTGCAGTTTCAGGAAGGCCATTTGTAACAAGATGTTCTTTATATTGTTGCTGATTTAAACGTTCGTATTGCATTTTTATGGAATTAAGTTCTTGAAAAAGTTTGGCTGTCTCTTTCATAAAATTTTGTTGCCTGTCATTTAGTGCGTTAATGATGACTTTAATGTCTTTTATCATTTGCAAGACTTCTTGCAGTGCTAAATCATTGTTTGCCTAAATCCTCATAATCGTTACATTTTTTTATTTGTTCGTTCTGTTTATCAAAGAGTTCTACAATATCTACTAAGCTGGCTTTTGTAGTCTCTATACAGTTTCTAGTTTTCTATTAGTATATTTAAGGAGTTCAAATTATAGGACTCACCTATATTTTTTTGTCTGATCAGTTCGTCACCTGATTTTGCCTCCAGTATAATTGACCACCGTAGGTGGCTGCCTGTGGTACGTTTCTTTGTTCTCTTTTGTTCCCTGCAGAGTAGCCACTTCCATTCCTTGCGTGTTGCATTGGATTTACGTTGCTAAGTTGTTCCTAAAAAGCCTGCACATGTAAAGTGTAGATTCCAATGGCATTTCCTATAGGTTATTGATTTCCGTCGGATGATAAATTCTTCAGGCATATGATGCACCTCATGACTCACCTCTTTCTTCCCTTGAGCAACTGTTTTGCTCAAGGGAAGAAAGGAGAGTCAGGATAATTGACGGCCTGGTTGGCCGAAGCTCTCCAGCCAAAAGGCAGCGGTTTCGAAACCCGCCGTAGGCATGGATGTTTGTGATTGTCTGTGAAAATACTAGTGATGATGGGCGGTAGATGGCGTTGGTGTAGTGATGTTAGTTGTGGTTCATTATGGTTGGTGGACTGAGTGGTGGAGACAGAAGATTGTAGAGTAGGTGCCCTCCCTCGATGAGTCTTTAGACTGCATGGAGGTGTTAAGAAATAATTATAATAATAAATTAAATTGCAAAATACAAGTTTTAAAAAAGTATTATTTTTTCCCCAAAACTGGATTTTTGCAAGAAGATAAACCATCTCCTAGTAAATATGTAAGAAAGGGCAAACGGACTGTATGAAATTCCTGTGAACATCTTAGAAAGCAAAACCAACCCATCTTAGGCTGGGAGAGATTACAACTATAATCAGCGTCATGGGAGACTCAAGTTCAATGATGGTGGCAATGTCGTAATATTCACGAAATGCCTACAATCATAATACAGTATGAAGTATTCTACTCGTAGTTGACTACTACCCGTTTGTACTCAAGACAGAAGATCGTGATTGTTTCTGTATTTTATATATAACGCTAAAATTTATTATAAAACACTTGAATATATAAATGAAATTATTTCTCTCCAGTATTGTTTAAATTCACATTATTTTCTCTTATTTTTAATTACAGATCCTGGGAACCATTATCACTTACACTATCATACTTGTGCAGTCATTGCACGAAGAACGGGAATGTAGAATCACGAACGTGCATCATCACTACCACAACAACCACTACAATTACTACTTGAATAGCACCTCTTAAATAACGGAAGAAGTGAACATCGAAGTTTTCTGATTAAAGCACTCTTCATAATTTATCAAAAACTCAATCTAACCTGCATTTCAATTCTCCTAATCGATAGCAAATAAGTTAAAAAATTATTGCATACAATCATGAAAAGATACATTTTAGACGAATTATTGTATGTGGTGGCATTCTTAATTTTGCAATTAAAATAGTCAAAATGAAATTTGTGTGTGTGTGTGTGTGTGTGTGTGTGTGTGTGTGTGTGTGTGTGTGTGTGTGTGTGTGCGTGTGTGCGTGCGTGCGTGCGTGCGTTTAACATGATTTATTTTTATCCTACACACTTTACTTGTGTACAAGATGATCATCCTCACATACACAAGCAAACTGATTTATGTTTGTAACAATGAGTCTCTCACAATAACTCTTTGCAGTAAGTGATTACCTATGAAACTGTTTCTATGAATTCATTAGTTCTACTTACACAATCATATGTTAGATTTCCTGCGAGATATTCAGCTGAGTAATCATATTATTTAAAGCGTAGGAAACAGAAAGCGGTTGAGGATGTGTCATCGTATAATTTTCAGAAAATACCTTAGAGGATTGATTACTGCCATTCTTATGAATGTGTTTCAGAGTTTTCAAGTTATTTGAAAGGATACAATGAAATACGACGAACAACGATGCACTAAGATATCAGTTTTAAATTCATGGTAAACACGACTGTTTTGAAGTTTTAAATTTTTAATTCGTGCATCAGTAGGTATCTGCACTGATAGCTTTTGAGCCGCGGATATTATTCTAATACAAGTTATGCATTTAAAGAATGCATGCTCTCGTCGTAAAATTTATTTATCAAATATGAATTTAAGAACTACTCTGTTATTGTAATTATTAAAAGAATTATTAAAATGTATTCATAAGAAGTTAGATGTATCAGCATGCAAAAAAGAATAAAATTGCAGAAAAGAGATAAACCTTAACTAAGGAAAAATATGAAAAACTCCTCACCACGTACTAAAGACGCTATAGGTTTGAAACTTTCCAAGGATGAAAGATATATATAAATATACGTGTTCAATTTCTGATAGTTCATTGCTTTCCGTTATTCATAGTTAAAATTGCGGTGTAGTATGGATATTCGCGAATGTATATGAAAAACTCCTCACCACGTACTAAAGACGCTATAGGTTTGAAACTTTCCAAGGATGAAAGATTTCCTCTGCTATGTTCAATCACCACCCTGCAAACCATGTATATGAGTAAGTGTACATACCTCGTATGTGCATTTACGCAAACTTCTAAGTAAAACAATTAAAACTGCAGAAAAGAAATAAACATTAAATAAGGAAAAATTATATAAATTTATTTAAATATACTGTCTCATTGGACAGTACAGTTAAAGTACAGAAAATAAATAAACATTAAATAAGGAAAATCTTGATTTACTGAATTCTTCAGTAAATCAAGATACCCTCATATTTTACGAAACGCTTTTAGCCCTGTGAAATCTATTGGTCTACGAGATATAGTTCGCCTACAGTTTGTAGATCTCTCCTTGGCGAGTTGTCAAGAATACTCGATTCATGCTGAAGGGGAGAAAGAAATGAAGGACGTATTAATTGGTCGCCAACACGCGAAATAACGTGCTTTATAGATAAAATTCCCAACTGTTATACAAGCAAAATAGTTACAACTTTAAAAACTACAATGATCATAAAAGAGAAGTTAATTTTCCGAAGTGTAATAATAAACAACTCATCCCAGAGGACGGATTGATTACCCTATTTTCTGAATGGATTCTCCTTTCTGTGACATGCGCAGAAGTGTCGAAGGGTCTCGAATCTGTGGGCGTACTATAACAAAGTGTAAATATTTTCCTTAATTAATTATCAACTAATATTCACCATGTGCTGCCTTTCGTCATACTCAGGGATGATGACATATTATTCCTGAAAGAGAACATGAATAATTAGGATATATTTATTATGAAATTTAAAAAAAATATTCCCGTTTCTCAGTAAGTAACTTTTATATTTGGATCATTTGATTTTTGATCATTCAAATATTCCTTACCAGATTTTCTCTTCAAATTTAATTTCTATACAGTTTTCTCTTGAAACAAATACGCTTCTTAAATTGCGTATAAATATTTAGTTTTTGCAAATATTCCTTAATTTTTGTTGAAAGAGGATGTCACTTTTCCAGGTCTATATCAATAATAAAGGAGAATAATTTGAAGAGAGAGAGAGAGAAATATATTTCAAGAGCTTTTCGTCAGCATTCAGGCTACTTAAGGATTCTAGAATCTTTGTCTACAAATTTGTAGCTGATAATTGATGATCATTGACTCCTTGTCTAAAAATCCTACACTGCTTATGCAAGGAATCGGGGATTCTTAAAATTTCCGGATTTCTTGAACACAGAGTAAGTTTTTATAAGGAGATTTTGAGATTATCTCTTAAAACTGGGAACCGAATTCTGCACCTGCTCCATAGCACTAGCCGCCAGAAATATGATCTTCATATCGTCTTCAGATAACCTCATCAACTTCTGTTCTTTCAAAATAACTGTAATTTCTTTACAAAGTCCAGAATTATCTAGGTGCGGACTAGCTGCAGTAGTTTATGATACTCGATAAATTCTTCTTTACAACACATAACACTCAATCTGATTAATAACCTCCCTATTTACTGATTCCTTTCATTGCTATTGCATGTATTCAGTCTTCGATTCGCACCTCTTCTTTTGAAGCCGCTTCTGTTATCACACTCCAGATGAATTTGCATTTATAATATTCTGGCGCTCATAAAATTAGAATTCAAATTAGAGCAAAAGTCGATGTACTTCTAATCATTCTAGGCAGTTATTAATTTTCTAGCAAGCGATGTCTTCTAATAAAGTGATGGTGCTTTTTGTTTTCTTCAAAATCGTATTGGTTTTGTGAGATGATGCTGTACTTCTGAAAATAGTTCTGTAGTATGGTGTGCGTTATTTTTTCAAGAATTTTTGAAATGACTGGTAGAGTAGCTATTGGTCTGTAGTTCTGAGTATCGTTTCTTTTACCATGCTTGTAAATTGGCGTAATTATTTCAGTTTTTAGTTGTTGTGGAATAATGTCATTGTCGAATATTATGTTCACGAGTCTCAAAATATTGGATTTATTTGTTCAAAGTATGTTATAATATCTGTGAGTCTTATTGTATCTATTTCTGGGGTGGTCGTTGGTTTTAGTTGTAAGAGTGCTTTCAGTTCCTATTTTGTTACGGGTGGAAAATACATAGTTTGTTGTTGACTTTGTGTTGGTAGGTTTTTGTTGATCGTTGGTAGATTGCCTTTTTTTAGTTGTGTGATACTGTTTGTGAAGGCATGGTTGAATGAGTCTTCTAGCTGCACTTGGTTTATGTCCTGACCAAAGCCTTTTGCAATGAACTCTTGTACTGAAGTTTTCTTTTTTCAGGTTACTAATTCGTTGAGTGTATCCCAGGTTTGATTCATGTTGTCGTTATATTGCATGAATTTTTGGAAGTAGAAGTGTATTTTTGCCCTACGAATTTTGTATCTCAGATATTTACATATATACAGTGATCATCTTGAGTAACATTCAGTATATTATTTTACAAGGTTCAGCACTAAGTGCTACATATAATGAGATTTCAATAATAATGATGAAAACAGTTTTTTTTTGCTATTATTTTAAAATAACAATCACAGTAATAATTTACAACCATATAGTTCAGAGTTACACAAGTTATATAATATTACATGTTGTAGTTTACTATTTTTTTTAAAGTTTGAGAAAGTGTGATTATACAACAGTATTTATATATATGCAGTTAAAATATTATATTTCCTAATTCTCACAAACATACAATGTAAACTCATTATTTACATAATTTTTTAATAATAAGAATAACTTACTACATTATTTTTTCATGTTACATAATAATATTATATTAATGATATTATCACATAATAATCAGTATCTTCTTTATTGTTATATACTTTACTGACTGTTTTGTTACATAATCTGCAATTTTGATTATAATTATTACGTGCAGATGAGTGAGGTAGGTTAATCCCACCTACTTCGAAGCTTGGGTTAGCTTTTATGAAGAGAGTGAGATATAGTCTTCACTATTTATGTTCTTGTCACTGTTTATGGATGAGATGTAGGCATTGGATGCTGGTGATTTGTGAGGTGTATATTAGTGTTAATGGTATATTAACTTTGTTGGTATATTTTACAGAGTTCGTGTTTTAATGTTCTGTATTTATCCATGTGTTTTAAATTTCTTGGTAGGTTGTTGAGTTGCGTTGGTAGCTGATGTGATCTCACAGAAGAACCGTATGAGTTGTTGAAGGGTGCAGGGATGTAGAAAGTTGTTGTAGTAGGTCGTGTTATACGATGTGTGTCTCTGTTTCGATAGGTGATGTTGAAGTAATTTCATGTTAATGTGATGTAGCGTTTCAGGTTTTTAATGCTCAGGATTCTGTGTGTCACCATGTGTTGGTCGGATGTTGGTTGTTGCGAGTAAGGTGTCCAAATCACTGTTGACACAATTTTCCTGTGTAATATTTATAAATTTGTTAGGTGGCTGTTTGATGTTTTGCATAGACTGCATAACTGCATAGTTTGCATAAATAATAAAAATAATAATAACATTTATATATATATATATATATATATATATATACATATAAACAATTAAATCTACACCTGAAGGGTATTGAAACAAAACCACGAAACCACCGCCAGCTCTTATTTTCCTTAGAAAAGCTGAGGAGAAGCTTCAAGGAAGAAAGCAGAAATGCCACACAACCAAACAAACGAACACGTATATTAAAAAATTATGTGCTCTGTAAATTAAATTGTATGCTAAATTTTTAGAGAAGTAAAATATCTCTATTATATTCATACCCGGCCTGGTTGGCCGAGTGGCTAGCGTATCTGCTCTCCAGCCAAAAGGCTGCTGGTTCGAATCCCTCCGTGGGCATGGATGTTTGTGATTGTCTGCCTAAAGTAATACCGCTGATAAGCGGCGCTAAATGGCGTTGGTGTCAGATGATGAAAGTTGGAGGAGTAGTGAGACGTGGAGTTGTAGAGCAGATGCCCTCCCTGGATGAGTCTTTGTACTCCCTCATGGTGTGATGTAATAATAATAAATACAGAATCTATAAAAATATTGAAATCATTCCATTATTATTATTACTATTGCACTGTGTGTTGTATTACTGCGTTGTACAGTGAATTGTTTGCACATTCGTGCCAATCCATATGTAAACACGATGAATATTTAATTAGTTAAAAGAACGTATGATTAAAAAGAATTAAGTTCTCTGTACTGAATCTTCTTACTGTACAGAAAACTGTCTCATGTACATACACGTAAATATTCTGTATGATAGTATTCATTGGTTTATCAAAAATATTATTATTATTATTATTTTTTTTTATTATGAGCCCGTGTAACTCAGTAGAAGTGGCGTTTGCACTCTATGGCGCTTGATCGCGTTCGAAAGGTATTTATGATTAAATTGTATGTATACCTATTTAATTTATTAGAAAGATAATAAAGTATTATTTGACATAAAAATTAGTATTATTAACAGCAGAAACTAACCAGAAGCAAGGCTATACCTTGGAATTTACTTCGGTGCAGATATGAACTGGAATAGGCACATAAACGAATTACAAAAGAAACTCCGAAGAATAACTGGCAAACTCTACAAGTTAAAATACATAGTTCCCACACGCCTAAAAAGATTAATATACAAAGCACTATGGCAAAATATATTAAGATACAATATAACAACGTATACTTTCTGTGCACCCTACAAACTAACTATATTAATGTGCAGTACAAAATGATAAAACTCATTTTTGGGAACAAAGAGCCAATATCGGCTTTATATGGACTGCAATGTCTGAACACAAAACACTAACAGCAAAACATTTATCTCAATATGCAGTTATGATAAAATATTATTTCGATGCGAAGTACAGGACAGCCAGAAATACATATACATATAATGATGAGTTTTGACATCGTGTCACTTGATTTTTGGATGCTCCAGTTCATCGCCAATGGCATGTACGGTTATGCCACCAATGTGACAGCCCAAGGTGACACCTCTCTCGAAGTCACTGAGTTCACGTGGTGTTGCCATACCACCTGCTACAATGAAATACTGAGTCATGCTGTCTGTACAGGGGTTTTCATGTTATCAACAAACCTGGAATGTTCAATAACTCAAATAACAGGATTGTCTGGACAATTATTGGTAGACAGTGTATATATTTATCAGGACAGAAGGAGCAATGGACCGTCTTCAGCCATGATCACTTTCCATTCTTTTGGGTAGCCTTTCATCTGCTTATAATATGATACTAATGTATTGTGCTATTCTTCTTTCTCTGAGAATCAGTTCACCAGTCTTCAAGTACTTTTATCAGACACGGTTTTGAACAATATTCAGTGTGCTAGTTTCCAAAAAGCTGCTGCTGTATTGGGTTCGAAATTATATTTTATATCTCTAAAGGTAACAAAATATGAATCTAATATAAATTATATGTCGTCATCGATGTAGTATCAGAATTCTCATTAATGCTAAATAAATAATAAATAAAATGTCCACTTCTTCGTTCTCTAGATTTAAAAATAAATTTAAATTTCGTGGCTGCATATGGCAGCCAAAATTACACTTAAAGGAAAATAAAAAAAATGTCCACGATAGCAATCTTATATGATTTACAATAATCACTCTTACAACAGTCTTTGAATGTATCAATCTAGTGTGAATTTTGATTATTTGAAAAGGTTCTCCCAATACATAAAAGACACTAAATATATATTGCCCAAAATTCGGTTGTCAAGTGAAAACATTTTGCATCAAATTCTTTCTTTTAAGGTTACAGGGTGATCAGCATTCATATTTATGAATTTAAGGACACAAAACACACGTGTTGAAAAGATTATTTTACTGATTTATAATAAAATAATAACTTTACATTTCGACTCCTGTACTGAGGTCATCATCAGAAGGATACACATGTATCCTTCTGATGATGACCTCTCTTGTGATGATGAGAAACAAGCTACATGCTGTTGCACTCTATACAGGTAAATTACATCTACGTTGTTAACTGATTTTTCTTAGCCTGCCCTCTAGTGATAAAAAAAGAAATTACCAATAAAAACCACAATAAACTCTGCTAAAGTCCTCACGTACTAGGATTCTTCTGGAATTACACAGTTCGTATTGTTACATTACGATTATCTTCTGGATTTGTACAGTACAGGTTGCAATTGAATGTTCAGGAAAAAAACACTTCACCAAGTCTTCTTTGTATTGAGATTTTTCTTTGTGGTTGCAGATGGGCCCTCCACATTCATTCCAAGAATGTGGAGGGCCCATCTTCAACCTTCATAGCAACCACAAAGAAAAATCTGAAACAAGAAGACTTGATGAAGAGGTTTTTTTCCCTGAACATTGCAGAATTTGTTGAAGTTCATTGGTGCAATTTTGAGCAAAGCTATTATAGAAAATGATAATAAAATTACGTAAACGCTGTCATAATGATGTAAATCAGCATCTGAAAATCTGCTGCTTCAATACCAGTCTTTACCTTTCCTTCAATCCTAGTATTTTATGACACAAAGAGATTTTAAATTTTACTTTTAGTCTGTTCAAAAGTAAACTGTATTCAGAAATATCATGTCTTTAACAGCCGACTCAACCGGGCTAACAACCTCAGCTATGCAGACAATATAGTATTAACAGACTCATTTATAGCTATGGCGCATCAACACTTTGACAAACTATGCCACGCTGCAAAAATATTTGGATTGACAGTTAAATGATTTAAAACTAAAATACCAACAAATATAGTACAAGATTTCATCATTACAGAATACAACCAACCTTTAGAAAAAAAAGTAGAAGATTTCCAATACTTAGGTTCAAATATAAATAATAGCGTAAATGACATATTATTAAGAAAATGTAGACTCTGAATCAATAGAGGAATCTAAGCAATATATCGAAATCGCCCTTCATGACGTTGGAAACAAATATTAGGCTTTACCCCCTCAGGCTATCTTATTGTATCGTGGAGAAACATGGGAAGGTTCCACCCAAAAAGCAATAAAAAACATTATTAGCTTTAATACATCCTGCTTAAGACTGTTACTCGGTTTAGTCTTGGAAGGATAATATTCGCAATCCCAGTATTTTAGAAGAGACAAACTAATAACCCTTGATTGAAACCCAACGCAGAGGTCAACTTAATTGGCTTGGACATCACCTACGATATCCTACTTCTCCATAATTTGCTATCTTATTTTTATACGACCCCTCAAATGGGCAAAGACGGAGAGAAAGACCAAGTAAACAATTCTGGCAGTATAATAACCAACTTATCAGCATAGATACTCTCTCTCTTCCTATCTTTCTCTCCACTAGAAATAACTCAACTGGATGAATACAGAGATGCCTGGAAAACTACATATAATAATAAACTTTTTCTTATTCCTATTTATTTAGTTCGTTTCCTTATTTTTCCCAAGACCGGTCAACTTGTCAATGTCTGAGAAAGATCCTAAGCTCGTCAAGTAAGCGACGGGAATCGAATCTAGGACACTCCTCTCTCAGCCATATAGTTGCAAAACAACCAACCGCACGGACTAATACATAGATACATAATAAAATTATATTTTGTGAAATTTATCTTCCACTGCATTTAATTTTCATATATCGGTATCAATATAATACCATTTCAAAGTTATAGCGAATAACATTTTCAGCGAATAATTTCCGCGATCAATAGTTCGCACGATGAATTTTTCTGTGATAAATTTTCCTTGCGATGATTATTCCTCAAGATGAATTTTCCTCGAGATGAATTTTTCCCGCAATGATTTTTCCTCGCGATGAATTGTCTGTGAACCATGGAAAAAAATCAAGACGCACGCTTTTTCAACTAAAGTTTCTAAATGTTTTCCACACAAGTGGGAAGCATTTATAAAATTACAGTCAATATTTAAAATCCAATTACCTTTATACCTGAAAAGTTTTATTCAATATATTTCAATATGTTTCACAAGACAGGATCGCAAAAGGAATACGGGCAGAAGCAAAAATTAGGTTTTAGACATTATTTTATATAAGAATACCAGTTGAAGTTAGGAACAGGAGATAGTGGCATTTGTTTGCTGCAAACACACAATCTCTGTTAGCGGTGAATCGTCAGTGGAGGCAATGCAGCTACCAGGAATATTAAGTGTGAAGACAGCTTCATTGGGTTTCCTAAAATACATAACTAGCTAAAAGAAGCGTTATTCTAGTAATATAAGTAAACAGACTAGAGGAGGACCGATTAATATTATGCTTATTAAAATACTTAACATAACAGCTATCCAAACGCATCAAGTTTTACCATTTTGGAATCACTTGGATGATGTTGAATATCCCCCCCACACACAGACATACATTTGTAGATAGATTTAGTGTTGCAATTATGATTCCACGAATTCAAAGGGAGCGAATAAAAATTATTCGGGTCGCACATCCGTAGCAATTATGACAGAACATTTTTCCGCAAGACGCGTTTCAAAACTCGAAGAATTTACTTCAACGAAGTCCATTCTTCACTAGCGCAGTTCATATAGTTGTTGATTATGGATGTTGGATGCTTTTTATTATTCAACGACTGAATAATAATAATGATGTAAGTGATAATAGTTCCAAGGCCCTGAAAGCAACAAAATTAATGAATAAGGAAGTTTCAAGGAATGCCTCTTAATATATAAATATAAGATATCCCTCACTCCTCCTGTCTATCAAAACAAAATAGAGAGAAATTGGATGAATAGTTTCGTTTCCCTCTCTCTCTCTCTCTCTCTCTCTCTCTCTCTCTCTCTCTCTCTTTCTGGTAGGTAATTTAAATCGTGATATTAAATTAAACATGAAATAATTTAATCTCTAAAGGAAATTTATAAGTGTCAGTGAAAGTAAGGGGAAAATGTTCCTAGCCTGGATGGTACACGAAATTCTTGAAACAGCAAAAATGCTCCTGACTGAAAGACAACGATGATTATAACCCTTGTCGTCTTTCAATCAGGAACACTGTGATTCTTACTCAATGTCTCAATCTGATGTCAAATGTGTTATTAATTTTTTCATATAACGTATAGTTTTTGGGAAAAAAGTCTATACCTTTTTATGAAATGAACACTATTAACAATATCACAAATGCAGAATGAGAGCGAACTAGAATGACTGTCCTAACGCCTTTTGTTCATAAGGTGAACTTGACGTTTCCCGTTTCATACAGCAATAGTAAGCACTTAACATAACGCGACTCCACTTCTCCTTATAACCTACCTTCCATCTTCATAATATGCTGATGAAACCACTCTCCATGTTGGTCACTTGTCTCCTTTTGTTCTTTTGTGTTCTATAAAGAAATATGCTCTGATTGTAGTTTTTTTAAGATCTGATGTTGGGAATTAAAGGAATAGCTGGTAAAAGACACAAAATAGCGAATAATCGTGAACCTGACAACAGGTGTGACCAATCCAAGATAATTCAGAAGTGTATGAATTACAGTATTATTTTCTCGATATCTGAATGCAGAATATCGTGAACGATGTACAATTTTGTACATCATTCTGGTCAAGTGATATCGTTTCTGATCAAGAAAAATCGACATTTTCAAGAAGACGAAAAATAAATATTCCCAAATGAATAAAAAACGTATTTCCAATAAGTTCTTATAGGAAAAGGTTTTCTTCCTTTTGCTATCAGAAGCATTTCCAACTTACTGCAATACTTTATCTGCTAGATTTAGTAGTCGCTTTTCTATTTAACATATGAATCTACGTACAATTACAATTAACACAGTTGATATAACCTCAGAGCGATTAATAAATGCTGTGGTTTTTTATTTGATCTCAAACTGAAGAAGTCTTTCACTTCATAATTGCCATGAACCACCATTTATTAAAGAAGTGAAACGAAATCCTCACTTAAAATTGCCCTTTCTGAATTCCATCTTTATCACTGAAAAAAATAACGTAGCTTTAACGTTT
Source organism: Typopeltis vanoorti (assembly GCF_054136105.1). Lineage (NCBI taxonomy): Eukaryota > Metazoa > Arthropoda > Arachnida > Uropygi > Thelyphonidae > Typopeltis > Typopeltis vanoorti. Next base: position 51,841,783 of record NC_143564.1, read on the forward strand.
ATGTGACTTCGTTTTCGTCTGAAGTTTTTACAAAGACTATGCAAAGCCCTACATCTAAACAAGATGCGATACTCTCCTATTGATCTGACTTATAGATCAGTTTAATGAATATAGGGCGTTTCCTTATTGAAATGTAAACGTATGTATACAATAATTTCTAGTTATTAAAATTTTCCATGTTGACTTTTGGTAGTTTTTTTTCTCAAGAAACACTTCTTAATTTTAATGTCTTCAGGAGACTTTTAGACTTTAACAGTAAAGTTGTTCAGGAGCATACCTCAGAAAATACCTCAGAAAATGCATCGGCTATCCTAACAAAAAGTCTTGAAATCATCACCTAACAGATAATTTCTAAATCTTCTAATAAGAGAATTTTTATATAATCGAGTGATTAATTAAGTATGCCATTTTTACAGAACAAGGTTGAATATAATCTTTTTTTTTTTTGGCAACTTTTTGTGGGTAAAATATCTGTTAAATAAGTTCCTATTAGAAAGGTTATTGATCTGCTTTAAAACACTAAACAGCCAACGTGCCTTAGGCGGTACCGTCTTCCGAATTTCTAGTCCCATTGCCAATATCACTTTACATTAATTCTCTTCGTTTCCAAAAACATTTTTCCGAAGTTCTTCGATTACACTTCTTACTTGAATTGTTTCTTCTACAAAACAATGCTAACAACTTAAACATTAAGAGTAAAAGAAAACCACTTTCGTCTATCGCATGAGCGAATCAGAGATACGTAAATACATTTACATAGAAGACGCTCGCTGCAAGCTGATACTGTTCAATTCGGTGAAGCTCCCTAGTAAAGCAGGATTATCCAGCTGCTTTTATAAGTATACCACTCATGAGGATGAATGTTGATCAGTCTTTTACATTCAATTTTACAAATATCCTTCATTTCAGGATGCATATGATGAATCTGTTAGATATCTGGTGAATTTTTTTCATTCGTGACTATAAAGAGAATAAGGCATTGGATATGATTAAATATTTATTTTAGCTATATGTACAATGCTGTTTAAAATGTCAAAACAATTATTGTCAAGTTACAATGAATAAAAATTGATTTCCTGTGAATGTGTCCGAAGTCCGTTGCGTTTATCCGTATCGTACATCCATTCCTAAAAGCTGTTACGAGAGATTTTAGCCTGATTATTGTTTCATGGAATTCATCATCCTCAGAATCATGAGCATTTACTTTTTTTTCTGGATTAGAGAAGGGTGTGTATTGAGGTTAACAAGGTTGGGAAATTGACGGGCAATGTTGGTGTCCAAATGCAGCATCTTAGAACGTCTTACAATTAGCCGATGAACTAGAGACTGTTCATCGAATTGATAACTCCATTGTGACGTAAGCTTAAAAGAATTAGTATGACTTTGGTTATTCTAACTAAGCCAAGGCAGAAGATGCGTAATCCTTTGTCAGTGTTTGGAATGATAATGAATTTACAGTCCGAATTCGAATGACTTGCAGAGATGGTCTTAAAAACCATATGATCACATAAGGGAAGAAAAAAAAAACAGATCGGTAACAAATTTGCCACGAGATAGAGATCAAGAGAGGAGATATGGGACGGGGCTTCAATTCGAATATTTGGCTGGGGAATTATAAAACAATTTCCATAGCCATATAATCGCAATAAGTTGTATTTCAATACACCTGCTAGAAAAATGAAGAGAGAACTTCTAGTGAAATATTCTCAAGGCAAGTTTATCATATCTTATATATACAAAACGTGTGCCCACATTTCTTACTTTCTTAATAAATCCCCAGCCTAGTCCTTCAATATAACCTATTGGTTATGCAGAGTATTTGGGTTATCAGACATCAACATGTACTCAGTTGTTTATTTATCGTGTGAAGATATATGTCCTGGGAGGAAAAACGATGAATCATAATTCTAGGAGAAATCATTAATTATGTGTACTAACATTTGAAATAACTCTAGACTTTGAAACCGTGGTTTAAAGAATAAGAGAAAACAGTCAACTATCAAATCATTCTAATCATGATAAAAATTTATCACAATATATGATAATGGTTGTTTGGAATAAAGGCTGAAGCAACTAATGCTATGAAGCCAGAGTATTATGTCTGTTAGTTAGTTTGTGTGTGTGTGTGTGTGTGTGTGTGTGTGTGTGTGTGTGTGTGTGTGTGTGTGTGTGTGTGTGTGTGTGTGTGTGTGTGTGTGTGTGTGTGTGTGTGTGTGTGTGTGTGTGTGTGCGTGTGTGTGTGTGTGTGTGTGTGTGTGTGTGTTTCCGTCTGGTTTTCTGTTTATGTGGGAGGAAAACCGCATTTCCACCAAGAAAAATATTCCGCAAACGATTTAAATATTTATTTTGAGACGAGTAAATAGAAGATAGAATGAAGCTCATACAGTTAATCCACATCTACCTGATAAGCTTAGGCGTTGATGGTTATTCATGACTTATTTTTCACGGTATTAACAACACCACAAACACTTTTATCCACAAGGATGTTTTATTAACGCTAATATTTCGCTGATTTTCAACTCAGCATCATCAGAGCACAACACACATGTCAATGCGACAGTGAGTGAGTGAAACAATATAATTGCAAAAGACAAAAGATCTAAAGTGCTATTTTTGGCGCCCTCTAACGAAAAAAAAGGCAGCAGTTATCCAGGAGTTTTTCTTAGGATAACCGTCTCCCAAATTTTTGGCAAATTAATGCAACCATATTTGTTAAGGTTGGGAGAATTCTTCAAAGCCATTGCTGACTCAAAAAATAATCTTTCAGATCTATAACGACTCCTAAATAGCACATTCGTTTTCCTCCATCTAATCCTCTGTGAAGGAGTGTCCAAAGCGTGGTCTGCCAGTCCGGACTTGCCATAGTAATAGTAGCGAATGTATCTTTCATGTTCTTCCAGGCGGATGTTCACTGATCTTCCTGTTTGCCCATAATAGGCCAAGTCACAGTCACATGGAACTTCATACACTTCTGCGTGCGCTAAAGGGTGAAGGTTATCCTTTGGCGAGCGGATCAGAGTTGCCAGCTTGACATGAGGCTTGAAGGTGGTACGAAGGCCATGTTTCAACAATACTTTGGCTATCTTTTCCGATGTACCTCTGATATAGGGAATGGTAATGGTCATGTTGTATTCTTGTGTATTAGGGGGGGGGGGGCAGAGTAATGGGCCTATGAAGTATTTTTTCTATTTTGTAGGGATTGTAGCCGTTGGCTAAGAACGTATGGCGCAGGTACTGGAGTTCAGTGGTCAGAGCTGTATCGTTAGAACAAATGGCTCTGGCTCTGTGTGTAAGTGTTTTTAAAATGCCGTACTGTTGGACTGGATGATGATGTGATTGTTTATGTAGGTATCTTCCTGTGTGTGTAGGCTTCCTGTAAATAGAAAAAGATAGTGATCCATCTGAAAGGCGGGTGACTAATGTGTCAAGAAATGGTAGACAGTTATTTGATTGTTTTTCTACTGTGAAGTGAATTTTGGGGTGTTGGCTGTTTAGGTAGGTGACCAAAGCAACCAAAGTGTCTTGTCCATGGGGCCAGAGATGGCAAACACATCATCTACATAGCGCAACCAAACTGTATGTAGCTGTGGTAAGTACTTTGTTTTCAAAGTGTTCCATGTAAAAATTTGCTAACGGGGGGGAGAGGGGGGAACCCATATTTTTGATATTTGATATTTTTGAATTATTTCAATTTACCATGAATGCAGGTTACTTTACATGGGGGGGGATTCTACAAACAGATTAATGGTACTGCTATGGGTCCCCCCCCCCCGTTAGCAAATTTTTACTTGGAACACTTTGAAAACAAAGTACTTACCACAGCTACATACAAGCCACAAGTTTGGTTGCGCTATGTAGATGATGTGTTTGCCATCTGGCCCCATGTACAAGACACTTTGGATGCTTTTGTCACCTACCTAAACAGCCAACACCCCAAAATTCACTTCACAGTAGAAAAAGAATCAAATAACTGTCTACCATTTCTTGACACATTAGTCACCCGCCTTTCAGATGGATCACTATCTTTTTCTATTTACAGGAAGCCTACACACACAGGAAGATACCTACATAAACAATCACATCATCATCCAGTCCAACAGTACGGCATTTTAAAAACACTTACACACAGAGCCAGAACCATTTATTTTGTTTTTTTTCGTTAGAGGGCGCCAAAAATAGGACTTTAGATCTTTTGTCTTTTGCAATTATATTGTTTCACTCACTCACTGTCGCATTTACATGTGTGTTGTGCTCTGAAGTTGCTGAGTTGAAAATTAGCGAAATATTAGCCTTAATAAAACATCCTTGTGGATAAAAGTGTTTGTGGTGTTGTTAATACCGTGAAAAATAAGTCATGAGTTAATCAACATATTAAAGCATTCTCATAGATTAGTAGACGCTTGGTAGACGACTTCTAAATGGCTGGAGTGATTATATGTACACTGATTGTTGCTCTAATTTCAATTATAATTTTATGAGCGTCAGAAAATTATAAATGTAAATTCATCTGGACTCTGATAAGAGAAGCGCCTTCAGAAAACGAGGTGCGAATTGAAAACTGAATACGTGTAGTAGAAATGAAAGGAATAAGTGAATAGGGAAGTTATTAATCAGTTCGAGTGCTATATGTTGTAAAGAAGTATTTATCGAGTATTATAAACGACTGCAGCTAGCTCACATCTAGGTAATTCTGGACTTTGTAAAGAATATACAGTTATTTTTGAAAGAACGGAAGTTTACAAGTTATCTGAAGACGATATGAAGATCGTGTATTTCTGGAAGCTAGCGTTTGTTTATGGAGCTCGTATAGAATTCGGGCCCCCGTTTTGAGAGGAAAACCTCAAAATCGTCTTATAAAAACTTACATTGTGTTAAAGGAATCAGGGAGTTTTAAGAATCCTCGATTCCTTGCACAAGGAGTGTAGGATTCTTGGAAGGAATCCGTTATCATTAATTATCCGATATAAATTTTTAGACAAAGATTCTATTCTTAATTAATCTGATTGCTGATTAAAAAAACTCTTGATTTCTTTTTTAATATAGACATGGAAAAGTGCCTCTAGCAAAAAAACATAAGTAATATTTTCTAAAAGTATATATTTAAATGCAATTTAAGAAGTTTATTTGTTCGATGAGAAAACTGTATGGAAATAAAATTTGAAAAGAAAATCTGGTAAGGAATGTTTCAGATTTATTCGAATTTCAAATATTTTCAAATTATCCGAAAATCAGATGTTATAAATACAAAAGTTACTTAATAAGAAATTGTAATGGAATGTGTTTTAAATTAAAATTAAACTTATCTTAATTTTTGGAATAAAATATGAACCGAAGAGCCTTGTTCTTTGTCATGAATAACATGTGATCACCTCTGAGTATGACGAAAGGCAAAACTTGATATATATCGGTATATAATTAAGAACATCTGTTTCAGTTGGCTATTTCTTGTTCGGCTTAAACTTAAACAACTTTTTCAAACTTCAAACTGGTAGACTTAAATAGGTTTCTCAGGGCTAAAAACTCTTGTGAAAATGTGCAGGTATCTTGATTTACTGAAGAGTTTAGCCGTTTACCTTCGGGATACAGATTCTTTTATTTCTTTTCCCTAATATTTTTTCACTTAAAATTAGGCGTAAGTGTACACATACACGGTTTTCAGGGTGGTGTTTGAACATGGCAGAGGAAAATTCTCTGCCACATAAGACATTCTCAGATATCCACACCACAATGCAATTTTAACCTACAGCCATTAGACCCGTTGTATGTTTCTGTATTTTATATATAACACTAAAATTTATTCGAAATCACTTGGATATATAAAAAAAAATATTTCTTTCTCCAATAAAGTTTTAATCCAGATTATTTCTTATTATTCTATTTTCAATTACAGAGCCTGGGACCCATTATCACTTACACTGTCATACTTGTGCAGTCATTACACGAAGAAAGGGAATGCCGATTCAATAACGTTCATCATCATTAACAAAACAACCACTACAATGTCTCTTCGAATAGTACCTTTTAAATAATGGAAGAAGTTAGTCACATGAACATAGACGTTCTCTGATTAAAAGAGTCTTCATAGTTCATAAAAAGAAAAGAAAAGAAAAGAAAAGCGATCTACCCTGCATTTCAATTAATGTGAATAATTAAATCTTTAAAAATTAAACGTGATTAGTAGATAAAACTTTTTATAGTAGGATCAGTAGTATTTTCATTAATATCCGTTCTCATAATCGACAGCTAATAAGAAAATATGGCATACAATCATAAAAAGATATGTATTATTGGATTTCGTGTATGTTGACCTTGTTAATTTCACCATTAAAATGGTCCAAATGTAGTGTGTGTGTGTGTGTGTGTGTGTGTGTGTGTGTGTGTGTGTGTGTGTGTGTGTGTGTGTGTGTGTGTGTGTGTGTGTGTGTGTGTGTGTGTGTGTGTGTGTGTGTGTGAATATAACATGCTTTATCATCCTACACGCTATCTATACTACACTGGGTATAAGATGATTCATCATTACATATACAAGTAAAATGTTTTGTTTGTAACAAAGAGTCTCTCACAATAACTCTTTACGTGCAGTAAGTGATCACCTGTGAAACTATTTCTACTCTAACATGTAATTTTGCTTGCAGCATTATATGTTAGAGATATTCTGCTAAGTAATCATATGATTTAAAGTATAGGAAAAGAAAGAGATTGGTTGAGAATGTGTCATCGTATAATGTTCAGAAAATACCTTAGAGGATTGATTAATTACTTTCCATTCTTTTGAATGTGTTTTGGAGTTTTCAAGTTATTTGAAAGGATTCAATTAAATACAGTGAACAACCATGCACTAAGATTTCAAGGCTTATATCTATGGTAAACAGAACCGTTTTGAAGCTTTAAATTTTAATTCGTGCATCAGTAGGTATCTGAACTGATAGCTTTTGAGCCCCGGATATTATTCTAATGCAAGCTACTAGGCATTTAAAGAATGCATGCTGTCGTCGTAAAATTTATTTATCAAATATGAACTTAAGAACTAATACCTTATCTTGCATATTAAAAAGAAATGTCAAAATAAATGCTTTGCTGTTACATGTACCTAACTCCAAAGCATTTTTGTAGACAGGCTTATACGTTAGTTATGCATTATTAAAACACTTAAGGAATTGAACAACGTAGTTAAGGATATAAATTAAATTAAATTTTAATAAATATTTTCCGATATTTCGACAATGTCACATTGCCATCTTCTAAAGGAACTAACTGTCTTACTTTGGCCAAACAGGCAGGACAGCAAATATCAGAATTTCGGAACACAAGGACTACATCCGTTTTCACAAATACAGTCATTCTGGACTTGCGGACCATGCTCTGGATACACGCCACAGAATACGGTGGAAGAAAGCTACAGTGATACACCGAAGCAAATACAAATTTGAAAGACTCTTCATGGAATCAGCCTCAGCCCTAAGAAATTCGCCAAACCTCAACAAATTTGGTTGTATGCGACTGCCCCAAATTTGGGAGGCCTACATCAGCAGACCTTCAGCCCAACGGCCAAGAACACCTACTTAGCCCGCAAGAGGGCACCATCAGGACTGTTAGGAGAACAATAGCTTCATCTGTTCATTCCCAGTTTCTGTGTTGTAGTGCCTACGTGCACGTAACTTTTTTTGTAAGTTCCTTTGGAAGATGGCAATGTGACATTGCCGATATATCGGAAAATATTTATTAAAGTTTAATTTAATTTATATCCTTAACTACGTTGTTCAATTCCTTAAGTGTTTTAATAATCCAAAGCATTTATTTTGACATTTGACAAAAAAAAAGAATAAAATGGCACAAAAGTAATAGGTTTGCAACTTTATACAAATGCTAGTATAAATAAACATGTTCAATCTCTGACAGTTCATTACTCTATATATCATTTTGTGGTTCGAGAGAAGAAGAAAAAACATTACCAGCTAACCACATTTCAACATATTTTTTGACTTCACAAAACAATACTTGCCTTTAAAACTACAAAACTTTCTAAAGTGATATTGCACTCACAAAGACTTTTGCCTTAAGTAATATATTATTAGGTAGACTATTTCTTTTGTGTAACGCAAAAGTGATGAAATACAAGTCTGAAAATTTTTATTGTGGCGAAGTTATAATATAACTGCATATGCTGACAGCTAGTTTGGATTATTATTGGTTGACTTTTCATGATCAAGTAATTATTTCTTAATATATATTGGGATAAATATTTTAGAGCAATATTAAACTACTGCACGCATTTTATCCAGTAACAAGAAGAAAGTAATTTTCGTTGGTTGATAAAGGCAGCAATACTTGGATCGATTCTCTTCGGTAAAAAGTAACGTACGTCATTACTAGGGAATGCACCAGTCTTCGTGGTTTATTTTCACTCATATTCGCTTAGAATGCAGAAGGGTAAAGAGGGGAGTTATTTTCTTTTCCAATTCTAAACATGGCTTTCACAGAAAGTAATTTCTACAGAGGATTTAGGTTTGTTGCTTTGATGAACATCTTAAGTGGTAGTTACTTTTTCAAAGGTTTTTTAAATTCCAGTATCTTCGGCATTCGCATTCGTGTATGCAGTTGGCAGACCTTCTATGGTTGTATCAGCTATGGCGTTGTTATTGCTATAATTTACTTTTCTGAACACGACAAATCTGAGAAATATGTGGACACGAATTTAAGTTATGTATATCAGGTGATGAATTTACACTCTGCATCGTCTGCTCTTTTCACGAGGTTGTTCTTATTCAAAAAGAGAAATCAAATGACCTCGCTTGTGATCAATTGCTGCAATCTCGAAGCAGATCTAAATGCCAAACATCCCAAATCGTTCAGAATAAGGAGCATTATAATAAAGATTCTTTCTATCAATATCTTTATTTATATCCTTTCCGTTTTAACTGCATATAATGTAACGGAATACGCAAAGTATCTTTTGTCAGATAAGTGGCCAGTTTGGGTTCAATATGTGCTGCTTGTAATAGGTGGTGGAGTGGGTTTCTATATTTTCTTTAATCCCGTTTCTGTCGTGCCATGTTGGATTTCTTATTTCGCAGAATTTCACAGATATTCCTTTTTTACCATAAACCAGATTTTAAGAGAGAAAAAGGAAAATATTTGCTTACAGAATATGGTCCCAGTGGAGGAAATACGCATGCTTTACATAAGATGCTGCTGTGTTGTGAAAGAAGCAAACTGTTTGTTTTCAAGTGCGCTGTTTTATAATTATGCTGGGAACACTGCCTTTTGCTGTTTACTGGGCTGTAAGATTTTCAATGTAGATATTGAGTCATCTATACGCATATTTTATGCTGTATATGTTGCTTATATATTTAGTCTTATGGTGCAAACTGCCAGTTGTTTACATGCAGCAACTGCTGAGGTAAGATGAAATAAATTTCCGATTTCTTACTTTATTTTTCTTATTCTACATATTATTTTATCTACTGTTTTTTTAATTGTAATATAAATCGAAGAGATCTCTAATAATCAACAGAGATTCAATCCTAAAACACTTCTAATCTCAAATGGTCATCTATCGCATTGGTTTCTACAGAGTTACATGTTAAAACAGAGACTTTCTTCCTCTTATATTGTATGAAACTATTACGAACTCTCTGTTTGTATTAAGCAATGAAATAAGAACTTTACAGAGTGTTTGCATGTCTTTTTCTATAATAATAATAATAATAATAATAATAATAATAATAATAATAATAATAATAATAATAATAATAATAACACACTTTAAATTCTCTAAATAAAATTAGTGAATACTTTTTGCATGTAACTTTATAAACTACAACTGATATACAGCTGGAAGTACCTTTCTTGAATAGTACAACAATAACAATAAATGATGGAAAGGATATTTTGCTTATAAAAATTCAGTTTTTATTTAATTTGTCATATATTAATATGAATCTAACATTTCAATACTTTTTGATCATCGGCATCGTAGTCGTCATTGTCATTTTTTGGGCGTCATTTTCTATCCGGACAGTCTAACATGGTTAATGTTTTATCATTAGTGTCTGATTTGTAACTTATGACAAATTCTTCTATTATTTTTCAGGTCATTAATTTGATCAACCCTCGTATGCATCTCGCCGACACCTCGTTTACTCTCTCTCTCTCTTTCTCTTTCTCTTGGTATTTTTGTATACTTCACCCACTTGCGTTAATAATCTTAATAATATTTCAAATAATTACATACATCTAGAATATTCTCATATTCAATTATTATATTGCCTTTGCGATATCTGATTTCTTTCCTAGTGCTCTTTCCTCAACTTCAACACTTTTCATCTAGCCTTCTAAATTCATTCAAAAATCTTGATATGGTTTAGCTACTTTTACTCGTAATTTTTGCTTCCTACATTTTTCTCTGATTTCTCCAACGAGAATATGCTCAACTATTTTTTCTGAGTAATATCGATATGACTTATTTTCGCGATTGTTTCTTTAACTCCTTCGAGTGTACTGTATAATTCTGATTTGTGTAACTTTGCACGAAACTTCCCTGCATGCTTCCCCGGATGAATCCCTAAAAGTCTGTCTGTTTCAGATTTTGCCATCTAGTGTCTTAGATTTGGTTCTTGTTTTAACACGTTTTAACTTATGGGCTATAGTAGTACACTTTTTTTTAGTGCATTTTATTATCTTTGATCAATTTGAAGAATCATTATTAAGAATACTTGGTATATGTTATGCACAACGCTTTTATCTATTTTATCATTTGAGAGTTAAAGTAATCAAAAATTGAGGAGGAGGAATGTTTTTCGTGATCTTTGGTAGACCTGATCTCAAGGTTTGTTGGTCCAAAAAATAAAAACAAAAAATAAAAACATTAAAGAAACACAGAAGTGAAATTGAATATTTCTCACAAACATAGAAAGAACATAGATTTCCATCTAAGTCCTGGAGAATAAAAAAAAAGAATTTTTCAATTTTCAAAAAAACGTTTCGTGATATCATGTAGAAAAGACTCAAATAATCAGTTTATTTCTGCAACTATAAACTTTTCTGATAGATTCTAGAACGTTTTCCAGAGTAAAAAATAGAAACATCGAAGAAAAAATACAGGGCAAATAAATTAAAAGACGCACAATATTAATAAATTTGAAATATTTTATGTACTAAAATAAAAAAAAAATCAACAAGAAAAAAACTGGAAGCCCCCCCCCTTTAACAACGACAATATTTAAATTTCATGAATGAAGAGGAAAAAGGCATATGTCACTGTAGATGAACATGACATTTTTCCCACCTTTCTATTCAAATTTTAAATGCGCTTCATCTTTATATGACAATAATGAAACGAGGGAATTGTAATGTGCAATGTCTAGGGAGAGCTCCACTTAAAGAGACAAAATTTAATTAAATTATTCGCTTTCAACACGGATAGTAGCGCTGAAATTTTGCACTTATTTTCGAAGATTTGACCCTTTCTGAAAATAACTTTACCAAAGTCTAGAAAACAGAACGCCTGTTAAGTATTATGATCAGAGATTGCCCCTTCCTTTGCAAGACATGATCTTTATTGACTTAGCGAGTGAATTCTATCCATAGTAAATTTTATGCAGTATTAGTTTCCTCTTTTCCTCCTTCCCTATAATTTCGCTACCATCTGCGCCTTAAAAGACGTATTTAGTTTTAAGATGAGTGGTATTTCCGTTCGTACCTGAAGCGCGCAAACACTATAACTTGATAGCATTTGTTCTTGATTTTTCACTAGTTTCTCAGTATATAGCTGTAGCAACGAAATCTTCGGATCGAAGTTCAAGATATTTGCAATACGCAGTTGTGTTCACTATTTCTGAACTGGAATGCGCTTGTGCATGTGTTTATGTGCTTATTGCTGGAGATCGAATGATATCCTTGCTGTACACTTGCTACACGCTTGAACCCAATATGATTACAAAGCAGATGAAACTACCAGATTATACTCGATTGCTTTGGTAATTTTTTTCTTTCTGTTCGCATGTTCTTATTAGGGCACACTGTTTCATTTCTCTACTTCACTTTCCGGAGAGAAACAACATTTTTTTAAAATACTTTTTTAAGTAAATGTAAAGCGTATGATGGTACTACTAGTGATTGAATTTTTTACTTTCGTTCTTAGTATCCAGGCAACCAAGATGTTCTTCGAAATATGTTATTTTTTTCCGAGTTTTTAAGTTACTCTTTAACTCTGTGAATGCGATATTATAAATACAAAAAAAGTTTTTCTTTTAGGAATTATGAGAGAACCAGAGGAGATAAGAATGCTTCACATCCGATGTTAATCTGTTGCGAAAGATACAAATGAATGCTTTTCTCTGGCTTTATTTATACTTGAGTAATTCTGTCCGCTGTTTCTCATGTTTTTAGCGTTCAATCCGACATGATACCATTATGTTGAGTGGGTAGTGGCGTCTTTATTGTGTACATATTTTTGTTTGTGTTATGTATTGCTAGCTATTTACAAAATGTGATGAACGAGGTAATTGCAATAAAAGTATTTATATTTATAAGTTGTATTCTTGTTCTAACATTGGCGTTGAGATATAATAAAATATAAAAAATATAACAGCTTCTCTGTCTAAACATGTCATTAAAATATGTATGTAATGAGCAATATCAAATCGGATTTATGTTTATTAAATTTTCGCAAATATCTTCATTTTCGAAGTTTGTCCTTGCAGACCAGTAGTTTTTAGGTATGAAGAAGATATTTTAAGATAAATTAAGGAATGGTCCTCGTGCAAAATACTTTCCGAAACATGAGATAGCATGGATATTTTAGGCTGGTGGTAAAGATGGATGTGTCAGTTCTTCATTACTTCGGAGTACAACTATATACTTCACATCACAAGAAATTAAATTTATTCTAATATCAACCGCGTAACATTGAACGCAGAAGTCAAGCACTTTCTTTATCAGCATTTTTTGTGTAAATGCACTTTGTTTTAAAATTATTAGATTAGGGTAATGCGGAACAGTGTATAAAGCCCAGATATTTTACGCTATAGTATTGCATAAATAATATCGGAAAGAGTAATCACTTAAAATTAACCGATGCTAACTTTAAGGTTAACGTATTTATTCCGCCGAGATGTGGTCATTGCCTGTTTATATGACTGTTATTGGATTTTATATGAGTTATGATTTACTTCCTGCGACTATTGACAATTATGGCTTTCAAGATCAATTGTAATGGATGTATTAAAAAGATGGAAAGGTGGTGGTGGTGAAAATTAACACAAGAAAGTAACAACAAACTTCACGAATGCGGGAATTCCACAAGCAGAAAAAAAGATTTCAGAGTGATAAAAAGACTTGGATATACCTCTCTAAAGAAATTCAAGTCGTCCGCAACTGAAAAGCGTTTGTAACAAAATTGTGCCGAAAGGTGCAGCTTGCTTTTCAAAGAAGGGATGATGAAGGAATACCACCAAAGAATCCTGTTATTATTATCATACAACACCTTCACGAAGTCCAAAGACTCATCGAAGGAGGGCACCTACACCACAACTCTCGGTCTCCACCACACACACGTCCATCATCTATACCAACGCCATCTACCTCCGACCACCACTACTAGTATTTCCACAGACAATCACAAACATCCATGCCCGCGTCGGGATTCGAACGCGCAGCATTTTGGCCGGAGAGTGGATATGCTAACCACTAGGACAACCAGCCGGGTTGTCCTAGTGTTAAGAAGTTGTAATAATGAAGTCACAATACAAACCACCCACGACATTATAAATAAATGTTTTAGTATGATAGCTGCCTGGTAAACCAGTTTACCAGTTTAGTATCTTGTCTTTTAAGAGTAGTTTAGTTATGTTCTATGGTGTCCGAATGATTCTCTTCCTTTGAACTAAAACTCGGTCGTAGTATAAGTAAATAATGAACGCCGAAGATTATTTTGAATTCCAATCATTGGTTTCTTAATTGCGCTTTGGAAATTGCGTGAAAATTATTCATTGATACAGCAACCCACTGTAATTATCAGATGAAGTGAAGGTGCAAAGGAAAGACGGGCTGCTAAGAAGTACTAAGCTGTTCCAAAATGCCTCTCACTTCGATACAAGAAGTGACTGCAGTTTTAGAGCAGGTGAATGTCTGTTTATCAACATTTAATAGCTGAAAAGTTCTAATCTGTAGTGATGGCTAAACACTGGTTTGCTGACTAACGATATAAATGATGGCAAAATCAGCAGTTATGTTTTATGGTGTCCGAATGATTCTCTTCCTTTGAACTAAAACTCGGTCGTAGTATAAGTAAATAATGAACGCCGAAGATTATTTTGGCTATGAGACGAGTGTGTCATATCTGGAGGAAAAAACCTTCTCCCATTGAATGATACTGAGTAACTCACTTTCAGGTTTAAATACTTATAAAAGATGTTCGTTTCCTAGACGGAATTCGAACAAGGGTTTTTAAAAATGAAAGCTCATTGTCGTTACTAAGTACCAACTAAGTTATGTAGACTTGAGAAAATAAGAAGAAATGAAAGACCAGCTGCAAGTTAAAATGATTTTATACAATTTTTCAATATCAGTTTGAATAAGAGGTAACCAGTTATGAGTGGTTAAATATTTTTAAAGTTATGAGTGGTTAAATATAATAAAAATATTTTTCTTATCCCACCTTTTCTTCTCTCTCTCTCTCTCGCTCTCTCTCTGTGTCTCTCCTCTGTGTGTCAGTATTGTATGTTGCTTGTATGTGTGTGTGTGTGTGTGTGCGTGCGTGCGAGCCCAGTTTTTTCTTTTAAACACAATCAGTATATCTACCATCAGAAATAGAACTAAAATTATAAGATTACTCTCGAACGTAAAAAGAAAGATATAGATCTCCTAGGTTTATTTCATGACCTTTGTGCAGTCTTCAAGGATTGGATATGACTAATTTAGAGACGAGAGATTTCCTATTATTTAGACGAAGATTAATTTAATTATACATAAATACCTGTGTAATCATATCTGCGTTATTGACTTCCTATTGTGATTATGTTTTTAATCATATCATTTTTTGTTCTACAGGCTGAAGAGACTTCTTTCATTCTGAAACAGTTTCCTATTGGATCTCTGCCATTGGCGGAAAAGACCAATGTAAGCCTTTAATTGCATTTAATTTATGTTTATCCCCCCCCAGAAGCTTCCCTGCTAAATTTAGGCTGCTGATAATTTCATGTGTAGTTCTTGCTCCCGAAATCTTCTTTTCCAAATGATAGAGTGAAGCAGATCCTAATGTGTTCATGGCAACTGGAAGCTCAAATATTTATTTGTTTATAATTACACCCCAAGTATCTCAAACTAGGAAGATTGTATATTTTGCTTGATAACTGCGTGTGCTTTACGGAACAAGGGATAAAATCCAGAATTACCAAGGAAAAATCTTGTTAATTTGAGACTACTAATCTTAACTCATCTTCAGTTGAAAAGCTACTAGAAAATTTTTACACATCCAGGATGGGATTGCTATCTAGGTATTCACATTCAAAAGCATCTTGGATAGTAAGATAGGAAAGCAAAATACCTTCAGTGAAGTAACAAACTTTTCAAAAATAATGTGCTAGACATTGCAGTGTAGCAAATTATGGAGTGGCGAAGAGGCGCATAATAATAATGATAGCCTCTAATTGTGGTATTGTCAGTACGAAGTTGAATGGTTAATGTTCTGATTTATGGTCAAGTTACAGTTGAAAAACAACACGTAATCTACCGTTCTTCACCTCTACAACAATAGGCAGTTCAGTTGAGGGTGAAAATATTCGGAATTTCTGAGAGTCAAGTGTGATTTGCATCGTTATGAGGGAAAGCTTTGACTGAAGTGCCTTCTCACTTAAAAAAATAAAGTTCGATTGAGACTGAAGTGGAAATGTGGTGAATGGGGGATGCTTTTTTATTCTGTGAACGTTGATTTAGTTTCAAAAACTATTAATGGCGTATGATTTATATGGTCGCTATGGCTTGCTACATAGTTTTCTTTGTACAAGATGGCTACAACGTTACGTTATCCGTAAATGTAATTAGTTAATACCAATCATTTGGCATGTATTCTAATTCCTCCTGAAAGTAGGATTTTATTCGATCAACCCACTCTATTTTGCGAACATCGACTGTTTAGTGGATACAGTCATCCTTAAAAATGACCTAAACCCTCTTTGAAGGTGTGTTGAAAGTTTGATGTACCCTGGAACGTGTCTTCTTCTTATGAATTAGTAAACTTCTTGTCAGATAATATTTAAACAAGCATAGTACGATACTGATACAGTATTAAGCCAATTTTCATATATTTGAGTGTCGATCCTTCAAGTAATGCAGCATGGCTCTTTGCTGAGATAACAACTTGCGGTCTCACAACAGAACTGTCATGTTCATTGCATTTTTTCCCACTTGGGGAAAGGTCCACCAATCCTGGTTTTGTCTTTTAGACTTCTACCTAATGAATAAATGCTTTCCTCACCACAAGAGTTTGTTTCGCTCTCTCTCTCCCTCTCTCTCTCCTATCTTTTTTTTTTTTTTAGAATATCAGATCTCGTTTAAATCGCTGATAGCACTGTCATTATTTCTGCAGTTCCTTCACTGTCATGCACCCAATAACTGATAACAAATGTTCTCCGACAATGTAATTCAACGATCAGCCACTTTAAAACTAAAAATTTAAAACAAACAATTCAAATTACAGAATATGAAAGTTAATTCCAGGACACCTCCACCAACATTCACCGGAAATTAGAACACTTGTCAAACAATTTATATTTACGAATTTCGCATAGCGTAATGGGAATTTGTATCCTCATTGTAAACTTACAGTTCTATGGATTCAGATGATTGATGTATGTTCCAGTACAATGAGGTTCAATAGTTCTAATCGGGATGTGTTTTGACAAGAATCTTCAAAATTAGTACGGAAGTTGAACCAGAATCTGACATTCGAGAAAAGCTGATACATAGAAGTGAAAAGACAACACCTGACATTAGGTAGAAATCAAGTACACATGCCCTCCACTGAATTAGAAGTTTTACTTTCTCTTCCACTGAGCAGAATCTTACAGTCTTCTCTATTCTTTGCTGTTAGAAAAAGTTCTTTATATGTTCTGCATCCAGAAATGTTCTTTATTGATTTCAGCCGAGTAATTCTTGGTCTTCCGGGCATTCTTTTTTCAGTTGGAAAAGTATTGATTAGGACGTTAGGAAGTCTGTCAGCGTCCATGCGTACAGTGTGGCCAAACCATCTCAGTTTTTGTTTTCTAACCTTTTCTATTATTGTCTTTTTATACAATAATTCTTGTCTGAGTGTGGTGTTTGTTTTCTTTTCCATCCAACTTGTTCTAATTATTTTTCGCAAGCATTTCATTTCAAATGCCAGCAGTTTTTTCTCCTCTCTTTTCTTAACTATCCACGCTTCTGCTCCATAGATGACTGTTGTTGTCTACGTGTTCTGTTAGTTCTCCATTTAGGGTGGCTGAGATGGTAGATCTGTTCTTTCCTATTTTCATCACTTTTGTCTTTTGCATATTTATTGTCATGTCATATGTTTTACAGGTTTCGTTTAGCTTATTTATCAATTTTTGTAGTTTATTTGGGGTTCTTACCATAAATACGAGATTATCCGCATATTTGATATTATTTATGTTTAAACCATCGGCATTGATTCCAGGCTCATTGCCTATTGCCTCCTTTATAACTTCGTATAGATATATAGTTTCATTTTACAGGTATTTATTTTTAGGCACACAACTGCCAGTATCAATTCTCTGTGCAGGTTCGATGCGATATGGGTCGGGAACAGCTTTCATTAAATGCTTCGGTCAATTACTGCACACAGAAAGTTCTATTTGTCGTACTAGCGTCTTACTCAGACGACGGCGATCTCGTTCCTGACAGACTCTCTTACATCCACAGTTATTCCTCTAATACAAACAATGTCGGTTAATTTACCACTGATTAAACACCCGGGATATCTTATCTTTGCAGAAACCAGTCAGCTCCGTTGTTTTCAAAATCGTGGCTCCAGCTAGAGGCAGGCCACAATAAGACCTTTATCAACTCTTAAAGAAAAACTTTTGTTTTTCCCGTTACAATCTTCGCTATTGACGATTTCTGACAGCGGCATTCTTAAATAGTTAACCTAGAACACGTGATAACGCAAGTGACCAAGTGTTTTGCATATACGTTGCATAAGTGACTTCACATACTTCTTTGCATAAAGGTTTCTAATTTAGTGACGGATATGTGCATATAGTTTCAAGTATCATGAAGAACTAATTGAAACTTGCAAGAGGGGTTGCTGATGTCATTCCCCCGACACATCGGTCCACATGTCATTAACCTCGTTGATAAACTGTTGTTTATATTAATTTCGTTGGTGAGCAAGAATCCTAAAGATATTCAGTATTTTCACCTCTTAAGCGCAATAATTAATTTTTGAAGAACCCATTAAATAAATTATATGCGTTTTTAAAGACAAAGCTTGTTATCCATTTGCACAATCCATATTTAAGTAGAATTGCGAATAAAGAAAACACCACAAAGAAAACCATGCCGAGCATATTAAAAAGAAGATCATAATTAATCAGTTCCTGTTATTCTGAAATGAAGTGTCGAGAACTAGAATACTTGAATGTAGATGAATTACCAAATACTCACTAATATACAAACTAGAAAAAGGATACTCAATGTCGTTTTGTTATTTTGCTTACTAATAATCATAAAATATTAATTTAATGAATATTTTATTATGCTCATTTCCGCACATTACTGTATTCATATAATAAATATAATATAGTAGGACCTTATGAACCTTTATGATCTTTTATGTTAACGGAATGCCAATCAGCTAGACTCATCGTCAGAGTTTTTCGTTAGGAAAACAGAAAAATACTTGAAATTTGCAGTCATAATAAATTTGTAAATTCCAAACATCGCGAATTAAAAGAATGACCAACGATTTTCATTTTGTTTAGTTCATCTGATGTTGATAAACACTGGATTTCTACATCCTAACTGGATAATATGATAAAAGTTGCCATCAGAGGTTATCTAAATACCACGGTCAATTTTCCATAATATGGTTTTCTGAGAGAGGGACTAAGCCTGCTCTAATTTTCCTTTCTTATTTTATCACAAACCTGTTTTCTGTATTAAACATTTCCATTTCACACAGTTTTTCTTGTAATCTCTATAAAATTTGTCCGACTCAGAACACAGTGAGGCATTGCATTAGCTGGTCAAGTTATTCCTACACATATACACTGCACGGAAAGAAGTCAACGGACACCACAGTGTGAGGAACACCGTGGCACACTCTCCATATAAGCGATCAATGGGGAATTTCACCAGCTCTTCCTGTAGAAGTGTAATAAGGTCCTGGACTGTTGTGAATGTGGAACATTCCTTGACCACAACTGGCGCTCCAGTTCATCCCACATATGTTCAATAGTGTTGAGATCAGGGCTCTGTAGAGGCGAGCCAAGTGGTGACGTTCATGTCAACAAACCGCAAAGTACAGCATCATCCTTTATGACTCAGTGCATTGTGTTGCTGAAGGAGAAAATGGTTAGTTCCATAGAAAGGCCACAAAGTAGGAGGTATTGCATTGTCCAGTATGTTCAGATATCTCTCGGAATTCAATGTCCGTGACACCACAAACAGAGGTTCAGAAGCCAAACTAGGAAAAACGGGACTATGTATCAGTGATCATCACACCGCTACCTCCAAAATTTCGTAGTTAGGGTAATGAAACCTGGTAAGAGACGTTACCGGTTATCCACTACATCCACACCCGTTCATCTGCTTGGTAGGGGATGCAGCCTGATTCGTCACTCCATAACAGAAATTTCCAATCTTTCGTGTCTCACCGTTTCACTCTTTGCATCACCGAAAACAACATTGCATCTTGGTTAAGGTAATGTGGAGACAGTGTATAATCGGTCCTAACTTGGAAACCCATTACCATGTTTTGAGCATAGGTTCTGAATGTCTTGTGCAGATTCCAGTTAGAGTCGATTCCTGGAACTCCGCTTTCAACGTTTCGACCAACGAGAGATTGATTTTACATATTATCTTTCGTAGCAACCTACGGTCACTTTCGGCGAGTGTAGTTGGTCGTACATAGTAGGTAGCACTTGCAGTAGATTCCCTGCGCTTCCATCTCATGTTGGATACATTGATTGTTTACCTGGGATGGTTAAATTTGTTAACAATTTGCCGAATAGATCGGCCTTTAACGTGACATCCTATCATAACTTTCCTTTCAAACTCCGTCAGTTCCCTACACAGCCATTTCACCCGGACACAGTTGCACTAATATGGAGCAGCGTATTCCTCCAATTTATATCAGCTTTGACTCTTTGAAATAAAGTTCCTGAAATAATTGAAGTTTAGAGAATAAATTCATACAAATCATTTTGTTCTTACATTTTCAGACCTCACACGATAATGAATGCTAATTTGCTTTTTCAGAATTTTTGAAACAGTTTCAGTGTTTCTAAAAATAAAAATAAAAACTATGTCATATCATTTTTACTGATCAAGCGAACATCAAACAACTATTTTTAACCTTCCAAACGGCTAGGACATCTGTAGACGTCCAGCTAAATCTGAATATGATTCAGCTCACCTGTTAAAAGAACATGGATAAGAAGTGCAATTTCGCCGTGATGCCGTTTAGAAGGTGTGATAGATACTCACACTGAAGAGAACACGTAATCGGATTATCTCACGTTCATAGCTGAGTCTCAGTTGCCTATAACAAGAAACGCAGTTCCTTGTTCTATGCTGGGTAACTGTATCTTATTTATATAGGATAGACAAAAAATATAGAAATTATTTATATTTTTGTTTTCTCTTTTTATTCTACAATACAATTTTAATGCCTGGACAAAATAAAGATCCTTGCCTAATTTCTTCACTTAAATATTGCTTTACCTTGGAGACCAATTTCATTTTTAATTTTTTTGCGCTAATTGTTTTCTAATCCTTACTCGACAAAATATTTTCTTTGTTCTCGAAGAAATTAATTCACGATAATTATTTGAAATATTATTAAAAAAGGAAAACAGGCTGCCAACGTTCCAGATTATCTTATTTTTATTTTTGTTCAAAATCATCGAAAACGAATAATGTTTCACAGCATTATTCGTTTCGATGTTTTTCGTTGATTATTCCTGAAAGACACGCTTGATCGACTTTGCTTTATACAGAATAACATGAAATTCTTTAATCATATCACTAAATTTTTGTCTTTATATAGTAATCTACTGTTCTTGGCACTTTCACTTGTTTGGTTTCCTTGTATAATTGGTCATTACAAAATGAAATTAAAAATTAATAGTTATGATTTAAATTTATATGTATATATTTTCTGCATAATTCAGATATTATGCTCCAATTTTTAAAGTAAGCGATACTTTTTCTTATATTCTATCATTCAAAATATGTATATACAAATGCATCAAATGTGAAATTTTATTTCCATGTTTTTAAAATAGAATTGAACTTTATTTCTCCTTTGATAGTTTAACCCCCCCCCTGCTGCATCATTGGCACACACCCAAAAACTTTTATGAAACATAGGTACAGTTTTTATAAAATTCGTTATTTTTCTCTAGTAATTGTTTCACATAACTTTAATTTTTCGATACAGAAATTGGTGGTGATTATTATAAATTAGCAAATTATAAATCAGAAAATATACATATTATTTCCTGATTATTATAAATCAGGAAATTATATGATACTGGGTAATAGGGGAAATTAATATTTAAAATCACTGTCATCCTACAAATACAATATCAGAAGAAAGAAAGATGTAAAAACCAAACAAGAAATTTCTGCCCGTAAATAATTCGGATATTGCTTGAGGCTCTTTAGTGTGCTGCCTACTGGGCATGTTCTATTATTCTGTTTCTCAGTGGGGGTTAGTAATCTCCGTTAGCTTACAGATTATTACTGGGCACAAAGGAATATTAGGAAGTATACCCAAGACACAATTCATTTACGAGATGGCAAGCAGCAGCAGTAACATTCAGGGTAAGAAAAGGAAACTTCGTGAGATGCAGAAAAGTTGCAGCCTTCGCCTTTCAAGCAGCTCTTGTTCTACCGATGAGGAGAGAAATCTTTCTAGCTCTGAAGATAGCGATTCAGCCTGTACTTTAGATATGTCTTCGTGCAGAAAATGGGTGATCGCCACTGAACGTACATCAGCTTGCGCATGGTTTCCCTTCATAGGTAAGCCAGGAATTACTGAAGACTTTGACTCCAGCAACATTTTAAGCTCTTTCCGTCTATTTTTAGACTATGATATTCTTTCATTCATAGTGTAACAGACTAACCTTTATGCTTGCCAACAACATCAGCAAGTTGAGTACAGTCTGCATTCTCGCAGTAAACTTTGGAGCCCAATGGATATCAACATATTCCTTACATTTATAGCACTCTTGATTGTGCAAGGTATCGTGAAAAAGCCCGCTCTCGAAATGTATTGGTCTAAAGACCGAATTCTGCACAAGGCAATGTTTCGCGATGTTATAACTGAAAAACAATTCAGTCTTATCATGAGGTATTTGCATTTTCAGGATAATGAGGAATACGATCAGGCAACACATCCTTGCCCAGTCCTCAACAAAATTTATGATATTTTGATGAAAATCAGTAAGAAATGTAGATCACTCTACATTCCTGAGAGAGACTTGAGTATCGATGAAAGTCTTATGCCATTCAAAGGTAGACGGAAATATAAGCAGTATATTCTCAAAAAGAAAGCGAACTATGGGGTAAAATATTTTATGCTTTGTGAACAGGAAAGCGGATATCTTTGGGATTTCAAACCTTATACGGGAAAGCAAACTGTAATCGAGCATGATAAATATTAGGATCTCCTCTTGTCGATGCCTGCAGTAATGCAGTTACTAGACCCTTTACTGGGGAAAGGTTACTACATTACAATTGATAATTACTATATGTGTCCTGAACTCGCTGATTTGCTTTTACAGCATCGTACTTAGTTATGTACTGTAAATACAAAAAGGCGAGGTATCTCCAGATCTGGCTTCAGGAAAGCTATCGAAGGGGGAAATCCGAGCTTATCGGCGAGGGAAAGTCTTTGCACTACGTTGGAAAGACAATAAAGATGTTTTTATGCTGTCTTCCCTGCATAATCCATCAATGGAAAGCATGATTCTCCAACGTTTCCGTTGGAGAAGCATGGTTTGAAGAAAAAACCCATTACTGTGTGTGCATACAACGAGACTATAGGTAGAGTCGACAGGTGAGATCAGCAGCTATCATTCTACTCTGTAATGAGGAAACAGCATAAATAATATTACAGAAAGATGTTTGTACATATATTGGATTTTGTTATTTGGAACAGTACACATGAAAACTACTATAACATACCTAGAATACAGAATAGAAATCGTGAAAGCATTGTTGCATGCACATGCGCCTTCTTTAGCAAGCAGAAATACAGGCAATCCTGTCAGACATCTGAGGTTGAACGCTGCTAACTCCAACCATTATCCCGAAATCTACCACCAACGACTAATATAAAA
The DNA here is from genome assembly GCF_054136105.1 of Typopeltis vanoorti. Taxonomy (NCBI): domain Eukaryota; kingdom Metazoa; phylum Arthropoda; class Arachnida; order Uropygi; family Thelyphonidae; genus Typopeltis; species Typopeltis vanoorti. Next base: position 51,865,350 of record NC_143564.1, read on the forward strand.
AAAAAATGCACTCAAATGTTATGTATGCAATAATTAATATCAGAGAGGAAACAAAAATCTGGTGCCCTGAGTGTAAAACTTTTCAGGGCCATCAAAACAGTCCTTTTCAGGAGTACAAATATTGATAGAGAGATATTACTGTACTGTTTCCAGTTCCTCTTGGAGGCGAATTTGTAAGTTGTTTTTATAACGCAGAATAATATATTGTTCTTTCGAAATGCCTAATATTATATTTTCGAAGGAATAAAATATAAAAGGAACTGGAATACTCTTTCCAGTTCCTCTTGAAGACGAATTTTTAAGTTGTTTTTATAAACCACAGAATTACATATTATTCCTTCGAAGTGTCTTACAGTACATTTTCGAAGGAATAAAATAAAAATAACGATAAATATTGGGAGTATCTCATGCCTTCTCTGTGCAAACCTTTTTTCATATCAACAACCGCAAGACTTTGGTATCTATACCACGTTATTACCATATGCAGGGAAAACATCAAAGATGAGACTAAATATGTTTTTTCAGGCCTCCAGCAAACAGATGTTATATTGGCAAAAATAGTAAGAAAATTCATTTGCACTTTCTTTTCAAAACACAAAGAAAGAACATTTAAATTCACCCAATGAGAAAGAAAATACATATTTTCTTCTGTTATCTGATTTTTTTTTTTTGTAGTACAAAGAAGAAATCACTGCATATAATACGAGGGATGAAAGAGGGCAAACATTTGGAAATTGATTACATTATAACGAATAGAGAAATCATGTCAGAAAAAATTATTCACGTAAAAGTTCTGTCATCATCTGTCCAAAAAGAAACCGAACTTTTCGACAATAGAAGATATTAGTGGCGCCACCTGTTGTATCTTCTTGTTGTCGAAAGCGGCAACCTTCAGTAGTGTTGTTTCAACTGTTTATGACATTTGTTTCATTAGACGCCGAGTTATAGTGCTAAGAGTGACAGTGTGTTTTGACGAACAGTTGGAAAATGAATTTCAAACAGAGAGCTGCCATTAACTTTTGCGTGAAACTTGGTAAACGTTTTACAGAAACGCATCAAATGCTTCAAAAAGCATACGCTGATGAATGCTTATTTTATTCTGGGGTCACGTTTACGAGTGGTTTAAGCGATTCCAAATTGGTCGTGAGACGCTTGAGGATGACGAAAAGCCGGTCCGTCCAAAAACTGGACTGAGCGAAGTTAACATCCAAAACGTGCGTGATGTCATCAAAGGAAACTCGAAATCGTCCGTGAGATTGATTGAAGATGAATTTGAGATTCCATAATCAACTGTTTACAACATTTTGACCGAGAGTTTGGGTCTTCGTAAATTGAAGTAGCGATTTGTTCCCCACAAGTTGACCGATGACCAAAAAATGTATCGAATTGAACACTGCAAGGACCTAATTAAAACCGCTAGTAAGGACTCAAACCTTGAAACGATTGTTACTGGTGACGAAACGTGGTGTTTTGAGTATGAGCCCAAAACAAAGCGCCAGAGTGCTGAGTAGAGACCACCAGAAGAGGGGCATCTGAAAAAACGTCGCTTGGAGAAGTCAAAAGTAAAGACAATGCTGATTTGTTTTTACGATTTCAAGGTTATTATTCACAAGAATTCATTCCACCTGGCAAATTCAAGCTGTCAATGGTGAGTTTTATCTCGAAGTTTTGAAGCGATTGATACCGAGTATTCGTTGCGTACGGCATGAATATCATGATGCAGGCAGGCAAGCTGGTTACTTTTGCACGATAATGCACCATCTCTCCATTCGAACATTGTGAGACAGTTTTTGAGCATAAACCAAGTTTGTGTGTTGGATCAATCGCCATATTCACCTGATTTATCACTCTGTGACCTCTTTCTCTTTCCCCGACTTCATTTGCCGATGAAAGGAAAGCGACACGACACCATTGAAAACGTTTAAGCGGCAGTAACCATGACCCTCAACACTATCCCAAAACCCGATATAAAAAACTCATTTAACGAATTAATTGACCGTACCAAACGCTGTACCGAAGCTGAGGGAAAGTATATTGATTGAAATAAATGATTTGAATAATTATAAGTGGCCTGTGTTTTATTTTCTATCAAACGTTCGGTTTCGTTTTGGCATATCAGCAGATATAACGACATTTTCTTCTAGTTTAAATAGGTGGCATTGTTGAAGTAGCTAAACCTTTGCTACCATTTTACACTAAAATGAATGGGCATGTTCCTAAGTGATTTACATTTGTAAGAGTTGTTTTGCGGATAATTTATAAAATAAATTCTCTGAAATATCTGCAGATTGATTAGGTCTATACCCCCCCCCCCAAATAAAGAAGATTATGAAACGCATATGCACCGTTTCTTTTAAAATAATTCAAATCCTCTTTTTCAAGATAATTTTATCAAATAATTTATAATTTTTTGATAATAAAAGTGAAACCGATCATTATAAATTAAGAAATAATTTTGGCATAAATAATGTATCAGCATGTAAAAGAAACGTCAGTATTTCGGTTAAGATATCTGCTAATCAACAATTGAAAAGCAAACAAGACATTCTTGATGTATTCTGCAGTAGTTGAGGAACTTTAGTGTGACTTAGTGTTCTTTCTTTTCTTTCTCAATAGCAGTGAGAGTATTCACTTGGAATTAATTATTAAATTAAGATAGACCTCAGGCTCTTAAAACATTTTGATCCATTTTCCCTTTACGCAATCATGTAGTCAGTGTAATAATGCTTGACTACGTTTCCGTTGGTCTATATAAAATTCAATTAAATAAATAAATATAGAATGAAAGGTTGTAGTATATAATAAAAATTTAATTTACTCACATTTATCAACGTTTCTGGGACCCACAGGATCTTTTTCGCTATCTCCAGAGGAGTCGTTACAGATCTTGCTTCATTTTTCAGGTTATGGCATTCTTGTTGACGTGTCAGGATGATAACCGAAATTTTAATGGCTGGGGATTCTTTAATGTAGATTTAGCACTGATCACATCTGTAAGTATGATTTCTTCTCCAATAGTCTTACATAGATAGCTTATGTACATCTGCAATCTATTTTAATACGATTCCATTTACGGTGTTTCTCTATCGATGAATTTCATATTATTATATTGTTTTAATTAACATACAGTGTGAATTTATTTCCAATTTCATAAATGTTTAATATAAATATCCTTAATTCTTAATATTACGCAACTCGGCTTGTTCGTGATTATGTAACATGGTATTCAAGATTATCCCCTTTCCTTAAATAAATATATCACTTTTAAATAATAAATATTAATAAAAACTCTGAAGTGGAAAACGATAAAATTCATATTAAGGTTCGTCAAAGAAAGCTACTTTATTTGCTTGATGTGTAAAGAACGTAGGGTTGTTAACGAATCAAATATTTTTTCAAAGGAATGTAAAAAAAAATGAAAAAGTCATATTAAGATGGCAAAATTATTGGCTGGTGTGCATACTATGGAAAACCGTAAGGATTTTATTGAAATTAGCTGAAGTAATAATCCATTACTCAATAATAATGAAAGCAGGCATTGAACAATCAATTCATGTCTAAAGTGTTTATTAGCAGTTGTTCATCATGAGAGTAGAAAGTGTCCGCGTAATAACTAAAAACATTTTTTTTTTATATTGTATGGGATAACTTTTAAAGCATGACAGTCCATATTTTTCTCAGAAGTTTTTGCGATGAAAAAGAGAGAGCACGTAATGAATGGTACATATGGTAGGAGTAGAACTGCCACACATACTCGTTGTAATATCCGTTATATGCTCTTTCATTCTCATCTCAAAACCCGTTTTGTCTGACCAAAATATAGAATTAAGTACTTGAGAAGTTATTTCAAATATAATCACCCTGAGAAAAAACACGTAGTGGATGTTACACGTCGTCAAAAAATAATATGTGAACTGCATGCCATTGTAAAAGCAAATTCTAAACCAATGAAGAGTTACATAAATTGGACATTCATATTATCGCTGCGATGGAAATATGAATTGGTTTTCAAGGAAGCGATATTAGTGTGGACACAACCGGGGAAGTGTATGTAGTTGGAATGACAGTCTCTAACTTGGTAGTGTTTTTTATTATTATTAATTTACTGCTGTCCTATTAGGGAAGAGAGGAAAAAAAACAGGATACGGTTTCTGTTTGCTGTACCTCAACGATATAATCCTGCCTCTGATCTAATAGCACTAATGATGCACGATTTGCAAGAAGCAAAAAATAAGCCCGAAGTAATGGCTTTCAAAATGTTAATCCTTCTTTAAATACTTGCCTTATAAATAATAAATACAATTAAATAGATCGTTTTAAAAGAATGAAAATGGAATGAAACTCAAACTAGTCTTTCATGTATATCAGTTGAAAAGAAAGAAGCTGAGTCGTCCATTCAAGAAACAGATGGCTTCTGAGGCAGGTGAACTGGCCATAATGGACCTGAAATGCAAGCTAATTGAAAATGATGAGTCGTCCTAAACTATTATTCAAATTTGGAAATTTATGTACGCTGCGTAGCAATTTAGTATTAATACCAAGATTCGGCTAATGGCTAAATATACCGAAACGATAGTTTGTAGACCAACCATAGAACTCTTTCATGTTACTTCGGATGTCAAATAAAACACATAAAAAACACAGTTTGAAAAATATAAATTATAAATATAAAATTTCTAACAGGTTTCAAGTGTCACAAAATTTCTAACATGTTTCATTAATCAAAGAATACCATCGAATCATCTGATATGTTTCATAAAAACATATCAGATGATTTAAAGTTAAGAGCGCGATTTGTAAAACATCGACCAGAAATTACAATATAAAATTGCAGAATTTTTTATTCTATAACAACTTTATATGATGAGAGTCTAACTAAAATTTCGATGACCAAACAAAGTTTTGTGAAGAAGATTTCTAAATAACGAAAATTCGCCAACCGAAGTGCAAGAATTACTTCCATACTTAAAAAGAGACAAAAAGAATTAGATTGATTCTTCTGAATTTTGAGAAAAGCATCTAAAAGGGAAAAAAGTGACTAACAATAAGCTAAATTATATGTAACTTTTAAAATAATGATGTAGTATATAAGAAAAAAACAATAGTTGGATTCTTCGGATTATCTTTTAACACTATATCTGTCTTAAATCTTGCAAACGATTAAATATTTAAATAAGGCAAATCCATGTTGCTCCTACTGTGTTTTAAGTCTCTCCACTGAATCATATCTGATTGATATGATTCATCATATCTGATTGATATGATTCAGTGGAGAGACAAAACACAGTAGTGTTTTAAGTCTCATTTAAAACACATAATTTATAAATCTCTTTTAAAACACATAATTTATAAATCTCTTTTAAAACACATAATTTATAACCAGAAATGCTATGATTGATATCATATCTGGTGAGTGGATCATGGTGTGCAAGGCATGTGTTGGAACTAAATGTCATGCTTTCAGATCTACTACTGAAAACATTTTCCTGGATGTCTAAATAAAAGCATGTTCATCACAGATGAGCCTGTCACTTGTGTGAAATAACGTTACCTTCGTGGATTGGACATAGTACGAGTCAGTGATATGCTTGGTAGTTATTATGATGAGCAAGAGAACCCCCAAGGGCATGCATTTTTCAATAAGCAGTTTCCTGTATGTTGAAAAAGCAATAATCGAAACCACCTTCCACTCACCATACAAAAGATCCGTAAGCATTTGAATGGACCTGGACTGATTTCAAATATCTTTTTACATTTTTTCTATCACATACGATACTGTAGAAAAACAATAGGCCCTATATGAGCTATTGTTGCCTACACCGGTGTCAAAAAGCGAAGGACGAACTAGTTGTTTTTTTTTCGCCTGTATATGAAAAACCTTTCGTGAATACAGCCAAATGTGGACATAAATTTATTGGCAACACACAAGCAAATTACATTACACAAATATGTGTAATAACTTTTGCATAGATTAAACTGCAATACGTTTTTGATAAAAGTTACAAATTTCATAAGGTCATAGTTAAGAAACTAATGTACAGTGGACTACGCGGAGAGACATTTCAGTATGGACTATGTCCGCCCCGAAATGCGATGTAGCTCTAACAATATTGTGTCATGCTTAGCACCACGTGATTCAAGAGTTCTTAAACCAAATGTCCCACTCCTCCTTCAAGCAAATGATAGATCTTGTTTACTTTCTGAAGAGGAATTTCGAGCAACAATGTTCCCCCTATTGCGTCTCAAACATGTGTTTTATAGGGTCGAGATTTGGCGAACGTGTTGGCCATTCGAGTTGATTAATACCTCGGTCTCTAGAAGTATCTACACTGCAAGTGTACGAAGTGGTGTGGCACTGTCATGCATAAAAGTGAATTCTTCGTCTATAACAACACGGAACAATCGAACATGACATTAAAGAAACTTCGCTGCGATAACATTCACCAGTTAGAGTCCCTTTTTCGAGCACTTTTAGCTTGGTGCGTCTATTAAGCATAACACCCCACACCATGATCTCAGCACTGTCATAACTATCCCTTTCAAATACATTCTGGCGATGATAAGCAGTACCATCATCAAGCTAGACAAGTACCGTTTTAGAATCAGAAGTAAGAATAAAACGACTCTCATCTGTAAAGAGTGCATTAGCACATTGATGTCGTGTTCAGGTTTATGGACACAACTTCAATGAAAACGTGCTTTTCGATGAGCTGTGTATAAAGAGACGCAGACTACAGGCCTTAGAGTGTGAGGGTCAGCTTGTGGCAGACGTCTTGCCACAGTTTGTCGAGATGTTCGCGTAACTGCAGATGAATGAAGCTGACTTGCAAGCGGGCTGACCTGCTGTGGTGCGTCGATAATATTTTGCTTGTATAGACAAACATGTGTCTTCATGTCCCGGGATGGAGCTAGGGCGACCTCTTAGCAAACGTATGGAACACATTCCATTGGTTTGAAACGCTGCACAGAGCCTAGATATAACGCTATGCGACATTCCAAACTCTCAGAAAAATCAGTAATTCTGTGGCCTTCTTCAAGCTTTATAATAATTCTTTCCCTCGTGAAATCAGCTTCATGATTTCACCCAGATATCTGATAATGTCTTTCAGACATTACAACACATCCAAATTTGAAACTCTATTTCTTCACGAAAAGAGCATCCTTCGAACAACACAATTCGTTTAGGGCAGCCTTTTACCTTTTATGCTGTTGTATCCTTTGTTGTACCATGTGTACCCTTTGCACACGATTCAAAAATTTGAATGTGTACTCGCTTTCTACTTAAAATCATCAATTATACAAATTGCGATAAGCTGATTCGTCTTAATTTGCAGTTGTAATCTTCAGAAATAGTGTTTGCCCTTAGGTTTTAGACACCAGTTCATTGCGATGCAATCAAATTCTGTTGTTATTGCATTAACCGTGCTTAGTTAAGAAGAGATGACGCATTACGTATGTAAGTATCGCGGATTATAATCATCATCTACTTTCAGAATGGAGCATTTTTGCAGTTTCAGGTTTTCAGTGTTGCACCCAGGCGAGGAACATTTTTCTCCTACTTTCATTGACAATTCTAAATTTGCTTTATAAATGTTAATATGTGCAAGTTCCACAGATGACGACTCAGGATTTCTTGCAAAGCATTCTACAGACTTCATTGCGAAACGAACGATATTATTAAAAAGTTTAAGATAGACGTCACATTATAGTATCTCGTATTAAATTTAATATCACGATTTAAATTATCTACTAGAAAGAAAGAGAGAGACAGAGATAGAGAGCGAACCTATTCATTCAATCTCTCTCTCTCTCTCTCTCTCTCTCTCTCTCTCCCCTCTCTATTTTATTTTGATAGAAAGGAAGAGTGAGTGGTATCTTGTATTTATATCTTAATAGGATTTCCTCGAAATGTTTTTATTCATTTATTTTGTTTCTTTCAGATCCTTGGGACTGTTATCACTTACACCATTATTCTTATTCAGTCGCTGAATAATAAAGAGCATCCAACAACCATAATCAACAACTAGATGAACTGCACTAGTGAAGAATGGACTTTAATGAATTGAATTCTTCGAGTTTTGGAGGGCGTCGTGAGAAAAAAATTGTCTATCGTGATTACACTAAATTCAATGAATAACGTGTTCATGGAATTCTATTGGCAACATTAAGTCTATTTACACGCGTATTGCTGTATGTAATGGGAGGATGGATATTCAAATTCATCCAAGCGTGATTCCAAAATGGTAGAATTTGAAGAGTTTGGATACCTATTATGTTAAGTATTTAAATAAGCATAATATTATTCAGTTCTCCTCTTGTCTGTTATTTACACTACTATTATAACTCTCCTTTTAGCTAATTATCTATTTTAGAAAATCCCAAAGAAGCTGTCTTCACACTTAACATTCCTGGTAGCTCTGTTGCCTCCATTGATGATTCACCGGTGACAGCCGGTGACAGAGAACGTGTGTGTGTGTGTGTGTGTGTGTGTGTGTGTGTGTGTGTGTGTGTGTGTGTGTGTGTGTGTGTGTGTGTGTGTGTGTGTGTGTGTGTGTGTGTGTGTGTGTGTGTGTGTGTGTGTGTGTGTGTGTGTGTAGCAAACAACTGCCGCTATCTCGTGTTCCTAACTTCAACTGGTATTCTTATATAAAATAATGTCTTAAACCTAATTTTTTATTCCATTCCATTTGCGATACAGTCTTGCGATACCAAGCATACTTCTTTTCATACTAAATTGTGCTGTTCGTAAGACTTCAATTTCCTTTGCATTTGGTATCTATGTTTCAAAGTCCTGTCAGTATAGGATAGGTTAAAAACTTTTCTTTTCCGGCAGATTGGTAATTGTATTTTGAATATTGACTGTAATTTTGAACAATTATATATATATATATATATATATATGTACTAGGGGAGACTGAGGATTTATAATTGTTATTTTAATTTTCGAGCAGAACTAGATTCGTACTTGGAGTGTTGAAACATGAGTTGAAAGATGATATACTATAGTGAAATGAATTCGGTAGTTCTCAACCATTTCGTAGTAACAGACATAACGTTTATGATCAACAGGTGTATGTATTTTTGTTGTGACCGGAGAGCGTGATTTTGTTAATAAGAAATCTATGGTGGTTTGTATGGTGCAGACGTATTTATCAAGATAGAAATAATTGACCGAAGAGGTTGTAAAGCATGTGTATGTTGATGTATGTTATTATATTGATTTGTGCTACTGTACTGATATCTCGTAATGAAGTTGAGTGGGATTGTACCCGAGGATCTGCGTATCATGTATGAGGCGTAATTGTAGTGATGCTAATTCTAGATAAATTTCAAAGACTGTCTTTTCATATCCAAGAAAACCATAAACGTGGCAATCACAGTATGTTGAATGGAATGCTCTAATTCCTGACTCCTCGTTTTGCTAGATGGCATAGGATATAGGAATAATAATGTTTTACACAGAAAATCTATTTCATTTATAACTATTTGTGTTAGAAATAATACACCAATATCTGCCAGCAGTCTATATCTCCGTTGTCAGTAACGATTATATCCAAATATTAATAACCCTACTAAGACTTGGGACTTCTTGTTTTAACCACCATCTACTCCTCTTTGGTTGGAAATATCTGGATTCTAATTGCGTTTAGGATGTGAAGAGCCTTTGTAAGCGCTTTTGGACTGAAGGTGAGTTATCTGATCTCCCACATTAATGTCAGGAATTTTTCTGCAAAACCGGCATTTTTTCCCACCAAGACAGACAGAGAAGGCAGAAAAAGAAAGAATATACACAATTAGCAGACATAATACCTTTTCCTAATAACCTTATTCGTTTCGGACATAATTCAGAATTATAATTGAAATTCATACACCGGCAGCTCAGCACGGCCATCACTTCATCGTTATACCTCCTGGTCAACGTTCTTCTCACTATTTCAGCTATCCTCCAGGTTGTCCACTATCACTACTACATTAATTGCTCATTTCCCTTCTTCGACAGCCCATTCTTAGTCCAACTTATTACATAAAACTTTACACCTTAGTAGCTAATATATTTGGATCTAACATATTTTGGATACACTTAGATGCTTTCAGCTATTATACCTGGAATTTGTCCAATTTTCTGGCTAAATGAAAGAATAAACTCCAGCAGCTTGTACAGAATACCGTTTCTAATCATCCTCAAGAGCTTCACATCGTTTGGAAACAATTAATATGTACCAGTGATCTGCACACATTATAGCGTTCTCTTTAAAGTCAAATTGCAACAACCCCAGTACTAAATTTCGTAAACTTTGTTGCAATTCTGTACACAATTATGATCTTTGATATCTATCATTTCACCAACGATCAAACCAATCATCTCATCTGATATCTAATTCCATTGATTGCAACTTACTAATTCATGTTGTAAAGACAAATTGCCAAATCATTTTCTTCTTCTTATTGTGCTATCTTCTATCGAAGGTCAGCGACCATCTTGGCGAACAAACTGCGATCTTGTGTTAATCTGAGCAGTTGTGCACTGCTCTTTCCTGTCCACGTCTTGATGTTGTCAAACCATGATATTCTTTTTCTTCCTCTAGTTCCTTTGCCATCAATTCTTCCTACCAAAATAGTTTGTAGAAGTTGGTATTTTCTGTTTCTCATGATGTGTCCAAGATATGATGTTTTTCGTTTCTTGATTATTTGTAAAAGATGTTTAGCTTTGCCAATGGATTTTAAGACATCTTCATTGGTAATTTTTTCTGTCCATGATATCTTTAGCATTCTTCTGTATAGCCACATCTCAAAGGCTTCGATTTTCTTGATGGTTGTCGCCTTCAATGTCCATGTTTCAACTCCATAGAGCAGAATAGACCACACGTAGCATTTCAGCATTCGGCATCTGACTTCCATGTTTAGGTCTTTATTGCAGAATAGTGTTCTCATTTTCATGAAGGACTGCCGTGCAACTTCAATCCTTGTCTTTATATCTATTTCTGGATCCCACCGTTCGTTATGCCAGCAACCAAGATATTTATATCTTGACACTTGATCAATATTTTTCCCATTGAGTGTCAGTTTCATTGATGAGACTGGATGTTTGCTGATGATCATGTATTTTGTCTTGTTGATGTTTATATTTATTCCCATTCTTTGGCTTTCTATGTATACTCTGTCAACGAGTTTTTGGAGATCCATAATGTTATCTGCAATTAGCACGGTGTCATCTGCATATCGTAGGTTGTTAACAATTTTTCCATTTATTGTGATTCCCTCTGGACATTCTTCCAATGCTTTTTTAAAGATTACCTCTGCATATATGTTGAACAGGAGTGGTGAGAGCACACATCCTTGTCTCACTCCTCTTTTGATGTTAATATCACTGGTGGTAATGTTGTCTAATTGAACGGTAGCTGACTGATTCCAATACAGATTTGTTATTAGTCTTATGTCTTGTTCGTCTAGCCTTATTTGTTGAAGGATTTCTATTAAGTTGGTGTGTCTGACTTTGTCGAATGCTTTTTCAAAATCTATGAAACACATAAAGACAGATTTCTGTTTTTCTATGCATTTTTGTATCAATATTTGGGTACAGAAAAGGGCCTCTCTAGTACCAAAACCATTCCGAAAGTCGAATTGTGTTTCACTTAGAGTTTCTTCACTTTTTCTATAAATGCGATTCTGAATTACTTTCAAAAATATTTTTAATGTTTGGCTCATTAGACTAATAAGTCTGAAGTCACCACAGGAATTCGCTATGGGTTTCTTTGGGATAGTGATAAATGTAGATTTGAGCCAATCTGATGGAAATTCATCACTTTCATATATTTTATTAAATAGTTTTTCAAGAAGTTTGATGTTATCTGGTTCGATTAATTTTAAAAATTCTGTTTGCACACCATCTGGTCCACTGGCTTTTCCTGTTTTACTTGTTTGTATAGCATTCTCTATTTCGCATTTCATGATTGCTGGTCCTTGAATGTTATCTTTTATATTTATAGGCTTCTGTCTAGTATCATTGAAAAGTTCTGTTACATATTTTATCCAAATCTGTGCTTTATTCTCTTCTTCTAGAACTATTTTTCCATTTTCGTCTCTTAGAGACACTATTTGCTTTTTCCACAGTTTTCCGGAAATTTCGTTGATTTTCTTATACAGATTGAAATTATCATGTTGTTTCTGAAGCAGTTCAATTTCAGTACATAAATTTTTCATCCAATTTTCCTTGGCTTATTTTATTTTTTTCTTGATGATGTTATGTGTTTCTGTATACCTGGCTAGGTCTTTGTTTTTATACATTCTTCTTGTATCAATAAGAGAAAGAATCTCATCTGTCATCCATTCCTGTTGTTTTATATTATTCACATAACCTACTTCTTCAATACTTGTTGTTACGATGGCATTCTTTAAGCTATTCCAAAGAGATTCCACACTTTTATTTTCTTCTATGTTAATCTGTTGTAATCGTAGGTTAAGCTGTGACTTGGCGTTTTTATTTATGTTCGGGTCTTTCAGTTTTTCTACATCAATTTTCTTTTTCTTCTTTTGTGATTTTTTAGCTGATTTTAATCTAAGACGTATTTCTGCAACTATGGGATTGTGGTCTGATGAGATATCTGCTCCAGGATAAGTCTTTGCACTCTTTATACTACTGTGGAATCTTTTATTTATCAGTATATAATCAATTTGATTTCTGACAATATTATGTTGGTTATCTTGAGGTGATTTCCAAGTGTACAGTCTTCTGGGTGGAAGTTTAAACCAGGTATTTGCTATTGTTAGATCTTCTTCCTGACAGAATTGATTGGACTAGGCGATCTCCTCTGTCATTTCTGGTGCCTAAGCCATGTTCGCCAACAATTTCTCCATCACCCCCTCTTCCCACTTTTGCATTGAAGTCACCCATCACTATGTTTATATCATGTTTCTTTGTTAGGTTTTTAATCTCTTTTAGTTGTTCATAAAACTCTTCAACATCTTCTTCACTTTTGTCAGTTGTGGGTGCATAAGCTTGGATGATATTTATGTTAACGGGGTTTCCCTTAAGTTGTAACAGCATTATCCTTTCAGAAAATGGAATCCAATTTATTACTGATTTATTGATTTCTTCATCTACTATTACAGCTACACCATGTCGATGTTTATTCTCATCATTCCCAGAGTAATACATTGTCATATTATCTTGTTGAAACTTTCCAGATCCTGGCCATCTTGTCTCGCAAATTCCCAAAATCCGGATGCCCAGCCTCTTCATTTCTCTTGTGGCATTTCTTAATTTGCCAGCTTCATACAAAGTTCTGACATTCCAAGTTGCTATTTTAAAAGTGGACACCATTTTGAGCCCGGAGATTCTTCGCACCCCTGTCCCATTTAAGGGACGCCGGGAACTTGGGGCCAATTGTAAGGGTTTGCTCACCATGGTGGTTGTTCTGGAGATAAGGTAGAGCAGTAATTTCTCCATTTTCTTTCTGCTCCGCAGTATTACAGACGTACACAATATAATCATATTGCCATCTGCAAATCTCTGATCACAAGCTTTTCCGTCATCATTTGGCTTCAACCTTGTGTCAGTACTGACAATGCTGCTTCCCAATGTCAGGGGCGGTAAACCCAGTAGGGACTTATTTAATGGCGGCACTACTCGCCATGTCACCGAGTTGTCATTGGGCTTTGTGAGGTTTTAAGTGAGACAGAGTTACCGCTTCTGCTCCCCCACGCCCTGATAGCTCAGTCGCTGTTGGTCCACGGCTGCTTATTCGCCAGATTGCTCTGCTTATATCGCAGCTAACCTCCATATCTGAAGGCTGTTCCCCGATCCGCCACCTGGGGACGCACCCGGTAGTAGTCAGCTCTGCCCCGGGCAAATCATTTTATAATATCTAAAAAACTAAGAGTATACATATATATATACTGGGTTGAAATAGTAATTGGAGTCATTCTTGTTTTATAATGGAAACATTCTGATCTTTATATTTTTGTATTAATTGGCTCCAAACTAACATCTAATCTCACGTGGGCATTAAATAGGATTTGCAACTTTTCATGCTTATGATTTATACAACCTTGGAAATATGATCTATAAAACCTTGGAAATAGAGATGTCACTGAAATCGACTATAAATTTGAATACTCTCATTAAAAGAACATTAGCATCTACTTGTTTACACCATTGGAAAGAAAGTACATCACCAAAAAAAAAAAAAAATTAAAATGCAGCAACGTCATTAGTGAATGCCAGTGTCACCTTTACCAAGAAACGAAAAGGAACACCCAGAAAACTAACACTAACAAGGGAATAAAAGGAATTCAAATGTTTACATCTTGCTAAGCCACGTGAAAACGATCGACCAGAAGATCAATACATCTATATTAATGCAGATTTTCAATAACGTAAGAATACGTAAAATGCTACACATTATAGGTTTCTACGAGAGGGTATGTGCACATACCCACCTACCATTTCGTAGGTGCGCATGCATGCGCCAAAATCGCTAATCGTATTGGGTAGCATAAACTACGCTGTTGAAAGCGAATATTATTGATATGAAGTAAAAATAAATCACGCTATTCCGATTTGATAGATTAGAGTACATACGGCGTGGAAAATACCTGGAGAGAATACCTGATTGCATAATCTTTCATGTGTTTTGATGGCGTAGGTGAAACTGGACCATGTTATGGCACTGAATCAAGATTTCTGGACCATTCGATACTTCGTGGTTTGTAACGGTAATATGAAATGTACTCTTGTCATTTAATTAAAATGAAAATGTACGATTATTATACTTCAAGTGCTACCGTAGCATGTGTTCAGGAAAATAACACATGATTGGCCTGAACAAAGTATCATTTCGAAACCTTTAGAGCAGTTTTTGGGGGAACTGACACATTAAAGGTCGTTCAAAACTGTCCTTGTCAACAGTAGTTGGAGGGTGAACTAATAGTCAGAGAACGAAGAATGGTACACTATATTTGTATCAATAATAACTAACTCTTATTTAGAAGTTTTTTACCATTTACAAACAATTAACCGGATTGACCATGGGTAGTCCCCTCTCACCCTTTTGTGCCGACTTATTTATGGAAGATCTTGAAACTAAAATCTTATCTCAGATTAACCCAAATCCTACAGCATGGCTTAGATATGTAGATGACATCTTTATCATATGGAACGACAAAAAGGAAGAGTTATTGGATTACCTAAAAAAAATCAGTTCGTTCCACATATTATCAAATTCACACTAGATCTTCAAAAGGACAAACAACTACCATTCCTGTATATTATAATAAAGAAACAAGAAAATAACAGTGGCAACGTATCTGTTTATAGAAAACCTACAAATACTGGACGTTATCTACACATCAGCTCATCACACCACATCTCCCACAAACTTAGCATTATTCATATGCTAAGGAAAAGAGTTATGCATTTTACTGCGGACCAACATGATCTACAAGAAGAATTGACTACAATATCCAGCGACCTATCCTTAAATGGCTACCCTAGAAGACTCGTCAATAAGAGTCTCTTCTCTTACATACCACAAAGACAATGTCATGTCACCCAATATATCACCACTATAACTATTCCATACGTTGGTACCATTTCCAAAAAACTGGCTCTCCTCCTAAAATCACACAGTATTAGAATGACCTTCAAGCCAGTTGAAACTATTCATAAATTTCTAAGATCACCGAAAACTTCAATCCTTTCTATAAGTATGCAGGAGTTTACAACATCCCTTGTTCCTGTGGTCTTCGTTACATTGTTAAGACGTCTAGAAGCTTCGAAATGAGACAAAAGGAATGCATCGGTTATGTAAGAAACAACAGACAAGATATATCTGGCCTTTCTTCCCACTTCTCTACAACCAACCACATTATTGAATGGAATAAAAGTGATATGCCTTATATAGAAGAAAACTACCGTTCCAGAATCTTCAAAGAAACAGCTATAGTCACCCGTTCCACAAAAAAATCAATAGGATCCAAGGTTTAACCATATCTAATATATGGAAGATCTTAATCAGATCACTAAACACACATGAAATAAACTTCAGTGCCAACTACAAAATGTTTCTCAAACACGTGTATTGTTTCACGCTTAGTACTACTTTGTTATAGAATTAGAATTGTCAGTTAACGTCTAGCTTGTAATTTACTTTGCCTACCTTATTGTACCCTGAAGAAGCAGACAGCAATAGCCGGCGAAACCAGTTGGTTATTAAATAGTTTATTAACACTTGACCAATACTTCTAAATAAGAGTTAGTTATTTATTAATCTCGGTGGTCTAGAATTGTAACAATTTCAGATATTTGTATCATATTACAAGGAGGTGAATGGCTACCTAAAAGAATGAAAAGCGATCATGATGAAGACGGGTCCATCTCTCCTTCTGTCCTGATGAGTATATACACTACTACCAATAATTGTCCAGACATCCCTCTTATTTGAGTTACTGAATATTCAGGTTTGTTAATAACATAAAACCCGGTGTACAGATAGTAGGATTCAGTATTTCATCGTAGCAGTTCAACACGAATGGTATGGTAACACCACGCCAACTCAGTAACTTGGAGAGAGAGGTATCATCGTGGGCTGTCACATTGGTGGCATGCCCATACGTGCCATTGCCGATGAACTGGAGCATCCAAAATCAGCGGTTGGCAATGTGATCAACAAATGGACACGTTCTGGCATCACCAGTTAATAATATAACTAGTATTCTAAATGAGTGGCACGCAACAACGGGCTACCATCGGCATGCACTATCCGTGGTGAGTTACAGAGTGCCAGTAGCACCATGGTAAGCACTAATACAATACGAAAATAACTTCATTTACTGGGTTTACACGGAATAGCAGCGTCTCGCAAGCCGAACATCAACAAACAACCAACAACAAACAAGGCTGCTTGTTTGTGGCCTGCTGCAAACAGCTTGTGAAAAGGACAAGTGATCAGTGGAAAACGGTACGCTGGAGCGATGAATCAAAGTTCATCTATTTCCAATTTGATGGCAGGGTATGGGGTGTCGAGGCAGCCTGGTGAACGGTTGTTACCACAATGTGTTATACCCACAGTAAAATTTGGTGGTGGAGGAGTATGGTATGAGATGCATTCAGTTGGTTTGTAGTGGGAACATTGGTCATTGTCCATGGTTCTCTGAAAGCTGCTAAGTACCGTGATATTCTAGATAATCATATGCTGCCTACACTGTGGAATTTTCATGGAAACGACACGTGTTGATATCAAGACGACAATGCAATATGAAACAAAGCTGCAGCTGATATGGAATGGTATGAAGAGATGGGTGTTAAATGACTTCCCTGGAAAACCATAACCCCATCAAACACCTGTAATACGAATTGCAGCTGCGTTTGAGGTCAAGAGCAGCATGTTGCTCGATATGTCGCTGAACTCAGTGCTACTTTCATCGGAGGAATGAAGACAAATTCCACTTGTCTGCAGCACATTGGTGGAAAGCCTCCCTCAAAGGGCTCATGAGGTGATCAAAGCCAAAGGTGCGCATACCTGATATGGGTTTTTTCCTGCTTATATTAATTGTAAATTGTTTAAAATGTCCGGACAATTATTAGTAGATAGTGTATGTATGTATGTATATATATATATATATATATATATATATATATATATATCCAGAAGATATATAAATATATCTTTTGGAGAAGGTATATTTAAGGTTGTTTACCTTTATCTTTTTTTTTCATCACAAATGGTCTTATATAGCATCTGATGTTCTCACTTACTGTACGGTAAACCTTAGTAAATAGCTACATGTTAGGATCTTGCTACTCAAGCTTTGCAAATCCTGCTTCAATGAGACAAAAGGCTTCAGATAATTTTTTGTTGTAAACTTTCTTGGCTCAGGATCTTCTGATCCTTCGTGTTCTTTGGTTTCTATCAGCTGCTTCTCTATCACCATAAGGTCTTCATGAGTCCCATTCACAAAAAATAACCAATGAAGACCTTATGGTGTTAATTGGCTAATTGACTTACTAATGACATCATTTTCATCGATGTCAGTTGCAGTGCATTCCCATTGTCCACCACAGCTTTTCTGGCTTTGGCGATGTCTTCTGTGAAGCCACGAAAACCATCACAGAACTGAGGGCACAGTTTGTTTCACACCCCTTTAATTGTTGATTGCTTCACTTCCTCCAAACAATCATCAGTGTTTATGATGGTATCATGGATGTTCTAATTCTTTCGTAACTCTCTCATGGTTATTACATCATCTATTTTGCCCTGACTGCTTGCAGGTATGCACGCCGTTAGTAATAAGCGTTAAATGCAGAAATGACTCTGGTCCGTTGGCTGTAGTAACGAACGAATGTTGGAATGTAACAATACGACCATTGCATTAGGGTGAAGGTCATCTAAAGATGTTGGATGTCCTGGAGCATTATCCAACACAAGCAGAATTTTAAAGGGAATTTTCTTTTACGGACAATAACATTCCACAGCAGGAATAAAACAGTTCAAGATCCAATCTTCAAACACGGGTAGTGTGACCCAGGCCCTTAAATTTGACTTCCAGATAATGGGCAGAGCAGCCATAATAATGAGGCGAAGTGAGCTTTGTTTATATGCGCGAAAGAAACTATTTCTTGAATTATTTTAATTATTAATTATCCTTATCTTTAGCCTTAGGAGCCCGTTCGTAAGTATGGAATGCCGTAAGTAGGGTCGTCCATAACCTGGGAACCGCCTGCATATATATATATATATATTCAAGCCAGGGAAATTAAGTGGCAAGGGGAGCACACAGAACATTTGACGTGCTCTTCGATTCGTACCTTGCTTGCATTGTGCGAACCATTTGACACTGGTGCTATCTTCATTAATGGGGCCATATCCATAGGGCCGCATTATCACCATGTAGCGAAATCGTTGGTCCGAAAACCCTCGGGTAAGAATTACCGCCCGAGGAATGTTTATTGGGATGAGGGGATTCATTGATGTTCCGAAGAACAACCCTATTCCAGGAGACCGCCATCACCGGTCTGTTTCAGACCACCCGTACATTCTGGTTGGCTCGAAAGAAGTTGGATTATCATTAAGTCTTATGTGATTTTTCTTACCGCCATACCCCTACCAGTTATTCCAGGATCACCGAAAAATTCTGCTCTAGAGATTAAACATTTGCCTTTTATTTGTCTCTAGAGATTAAACATTTGCACTTCAGACCTCCAATAAGCGAGGCGGTGAGCTCACGCTAGGTGATGATTTTCCATTTTCATTTAATCCATTGAAATACGTTAAAACTTGACAGTTTAACGTATTTCAGTGAATTCTGATTTTCCAAAAGAACGCTGAAGTCAGAATTTCATGTACAACAAAAGTATGTTCTATTGTATTGTACTGTGCAACTTCGAAATACCGAACAATCTACACATCATCTTCCATCTCTACACCTCTACTTCTTTGGAAAAATCTCCCCATTCTATTTTTTTCCATGGAGTATAATGTCTACATCTTTAAGAAACTTATCAATACATTACTTCTCTCTCGTTTGGTGTGTAGGATCACATGACGATATTAGTCTCATCCCAAGTAAAAATTATTTTCCAGTTTTTTAATAACGAACTACAATGAGTAATGGAATATGACAAATGCAACATCAGATAAAGTAAAATATTTTTGTTAATATATTTAGATAACTACATTATTATTATTTATTATTATTATTATTATTATTATTATTATTATTATTATTATTATTATTATTATTATTATTATTATTATTATTTATTTATTTATTATTATACTTTTAAACTGTTAAATAAAATCTTCAAAACGAAACACATACCTGAAACACTGAAGACTGCATTAATCACACCCATACACAAACAGGAAACATAATAAGTAATTACAGACCTATCGCCACGCTGCCTGTAATCAACCAAATCATGGAGCGCATTGTACATCAGAAACTATCCACATACGTTGAAAAATTTCAAATCATACCCAAAACACAATATGGCTTTCAAAAAATAAAGGAACAGCAACACTCCTGGAAGATTTCACAGATCTAATAAACGCTGAATTGGATAAAAACAAAATAACATTAGTGGTATTCATTGACCTAACAAAAGCATTTGACACACTAACACATAAAACCTTGTTAACGAAACTTACCCATATCGGAATTGGAGGTCGTCTACTCCAGTGGTTTAAAGCATACACGAAAAACAGAAAGCACATCACACGTATAGGATCAGCACACAGCAAAGAGGTACATGTAACCTGTGGAGTACCGCAAGGAGCTGTCCTATCTCCCATTCTATTTAACATATACACACACGACATAAGCCAACTCCCCCTAAAAAGTAAAATCTTCCAGTATGCAGACGACACTGCCATAGTATCCATTCACAACACTGCAAAAATCGCTTACAAAAATATGCAACACGACATCAATCAAATCACTAACTGGTTAACCGAAAACGGCATATATATAAACCCTGGAAAAACAAAGCTAATGATATTCAAAAAGTGGGAACTGACACATTAAAGGTCGTTCAAAACTGTCCTTGTCAACAGTAGTTGGAGGGTGAACTAATAGTCAGAGAACGAAGAATGGTACACTATATTTGTATCAATAATAACTAACTCTTATTTAGAAGTTTTTTACCATTTACAAACAATTAACCGGATTGACCATGGGTAGTCCCCTCTCACCCTTTTGTGCCGACTTATTTATGGAAGATCTTGAAACTAAAATCTTATCTCAGATTAACCCAAATCCTACAGCATGGCTTAGATATGTAGATGACATCTTTATCATATGGAACGACAAAAAGGAAGAGTTATTGGATTACCTAAAAAAAATCAGTTCGTTCCACATATTATCAAATTCACACTAGATCTTCAAAAGGACAAACAACTACCATTCCTGTATATTATAATAAAGAAACAAGAAAATAACAGTGGCAACGTATCTGTTTATAGAAAACCTACAAATACTGGACGTTATCTACACATCAGCTCATCACACCACATCTCCCACAAACTTAGCATTATTCATATGCTAAGGAAAAGAGTTATGCATTTTACTGCGGACCAACATGATCTACAAGAAGAATTGACTACAATATCCAGCGACCTATCCTTAAATGGCTACCCTAGAAGACTCGTCAATAAGAGTCTCTTCTCTTACATACCACAAAGACAATGTCATGTCACCCAATATATCACCACTATAACTATTCCATACGTTGGTACCATTTCCAAAAAACTGGCTCTCCTCCTAAAATCACACAGTATTAGAATGACCTTCAAGCCAGTTGAAACTATTCATAAATTTCTAAGATCACCGAAAACTTCAATCCTTTCTATAAGTATGCAGGAGTTTACAACATCCCTTGTTCCTGTGGTCTTCGTTACATTGTTAAGACGTCTAGAAGCTTCGAAATGAGACAAAAGGAATGCATCGGTTATGTAAGAAACAACAGACAAGATATATCTGGCCTTTCTTCCCACTTCTCTACAACCAACCACATTATTGAATGGAATAAAAGTGATATGCCTTATATAGAAGAAAACTACCGTTCCAGAATCTTCAAAGAAACAGCTATAGTCACCCGTTCCACAAAAAAATCAATAGGATCCAAGGTTTAACCATATCTAATATATGGAAGATCTTAATCAGATCACTAAACACACATGAAATAAACTTCAGTGCCAACTACAAAATGTTTCTCAAACACGTGTATTGTTTCACGCTTAGTACTACTTTGTTATAGAATTAGAATTGTCAGTTAACGTCTAGCTTGTAATTTACTTTGCCTACCTTATTGTACCCTGAAGAAGCAGACAGCAATAGCCGGCGAAACCAGTTGGTTATTAAATAGTTTATTAACACTTGACCAATACTTCTAAATAAGAGTTAGTTATTTATTAATCTCGGTGGTCTAGAATTGTAACAATTTCAGATATTTGTATCATATTACAAGGAGGTGAATGGCTACCTAAAAGAATGAAAAGCGATC
Organism: Typopeltis vanoorti; assembly: GCF_054136105.1. NCBI lineage: Eukaryota > Metazoa > Arthropoda > Arachnida > Uropygi > Thelyphonidae > Typopeltis > Typopeltis vanoorti. The sequence continues at coordinate 51,887,350 of NC_143564.1, forward strand.
ATGATGAAGACGGGTCCATCTCTCCTTCTGTCCTGATGAGTATATACACTACTACCAATAATTGTCCAGACATCCCTCTTATTTGAGTTACTGAATATTCAGGTTTGTTAATAACATAAAACCCGGTGTACAGATAGTAGGATTCAGTATTTCATCGTAGCAGTTCAACACGAATGGTATGGTAACACCACGCCAACTCAGTAACTTGGAGAGAGAGGTATCATCGTGGGCTGTCACATTGGTGGCATGCCCATACGTGCCATTGCCGATGAACTGGAGCATCCAAAATCAGCGGTTGGCAATGTGATCAACAAATGGACACGTTCTGGCATCACCAGTTAATAATATAACTAGTATTCTAAATGAGTGGCACGCAACAACGGGCTACCATCGGCATGCACTATCCGTGGTGAGTTACAGAGTGCCAGTAGCACCATGGTAAGCACTAATACAATACGAAAATAACTTCATTTACTGGGTTTACACGGAATAGCAGCGTCTCGCAAGCCGAACATCAACAAACAACCAACAACAAACAAGGCTGCTTGTTTGTGGCCTGCTGCAAACAGCTTGTGAAAAGGACAAGTGATCAGTGGAAAACGGTACGCTGGAGCGATGAATCAAAGTTCATCTATTTCCAATTTGATGGCAGGGTATGGGGTGTCGAGGCAGCCTGGTGAACGGTTGTTACCACAATGTGTTATACCCACAGTAAAATTTGGTGGTGGAGGAGTATGGTATGAGATGCATTCAGTTGGTTTGTAGTGGGAACATTGGTCATTGTCCATGGTTCTCTGAAAGCTGCTAAGTACCGTGATATTCTAGATAATCATATGCTGCCTACACTGTGGAATTTTCATGGAAACGACACGTGTTGATATCAAGACGACAATGCAATATGAAACAAAGCTGCAGCTGATATGGAATGGTATGAAGAGATGGGTGTTAAATGACTTCCCTGGAAAACCATAACCCCATCAAACACCTGTAATACGAATTGCAGCTGCGTTTGAGGTCAAGAGCAGCATGTTGCTCGATATGTCGCTGAACTCAGTGCTACTTTCATCGGAGGAATGAAGACAAATTCCACTTGTCTGCAGCACATTGGTGGAAAGCCTCCCTCAAAGGGCTCATGAGGTGATCAAAGCCAAAGGTGCGCATACCTGATATGGGTTTTTTCCTGCTTATATTAATTGTAAATTGTTTAAAATGTCCGGACAATTATTAGTAGATAGTGTATGTATGTATGTATATATATATATATATATATATATATATATATATATATATCCAGAAGATATATAAATATATCTTTTGGAGAAGGTATATTTAAGGTTGTTTACCTTTATCTTTTTTTTTCATCACAAATGGTCTTATATAGCATCTGATGTTCTCACTTACTGTACGGTAAACCTTAGTAAATAGCTACATGTTAGGATCTTGCTACTCAAGCTTTGCAAATCCTGCTTCAATGAGACAAAAGGCTTCAGATAATTTTTTGTTGTAAACTTTCTTGGCTCAGGATCTTCTGATCCTTCGTGTTCTTTGGTTTCTATCAGCTGCTTCTCTATCACCATAAGGTCTTCATGAGTCCCATTCACAAAAAATAACCAATGAAGACCTTATGGTGTTAATTGGCTAATTGACTTACTAATGACATCATTTTCATCGATGTCAGTTGCAGTGCATTCCCATTGTCCACCACAGCTTTTCTGGCTTTGGCGATGTCTTCTGTGAAGCCACGAAAACCATCACAGAACTGAGGGCACAGTTTGTTTCACACCCCTTTAATTGTTGATTGCTTCACTTCCTCCAAACAATCATCAGTGTTTATGATGGTATCATGGATGTTCTAATTCTTTCGTAACTCTCTCATGGTTATTACATCATCTATTTTGCCCTGACTGCTTGCAGGTATGCACGCCGTTAGTAATAAGCGTTAAATGCAGAAATGACTCTGGTCCGTTGGCTGTAGTAACGAACGAATGTTGGAATGTAACAATACGACCATTGCATTAGGGTGAAGGTCATCTAAAGATGTTGGATGTCCTGGAGCATTATCCAACACAAGCAGAATTTTAAAGGGAATTTTCTTTTACGGACAATAACATTCCACAGCAGGAATAAAACAGTTCAAGATCCAATCTTCAAACACGGGTAGTGTGACCCAGGCCCTTAAATTTGACTTCCAGATAATGGGCAGAGCAGCCATAATAATGAGGCGAAGTGAGCTTTGTTTATATGCGCGAAAGAAACTATTTCTTGAATTATTTTAATTATTAATTATCCTTATCTTTAGCCTTAGGAGCCCGTTCGTAAGTATGGAATGCCGTAAGTAGGGTCGTCCATAACCTGGGAACCGCCTGCATATATATATATATATATTCAAGCCAGGGAAATTAAGTGGCAAGGGGAGCACACAGAACATTTGACGTGCTCTTCGATTCGTACCTTGCTTGCATTGTGCGAACCATTTGACACTGGTGCTATCTTCATTAATGGGGCCATATCCATAGGGCCGCATTATCACCATGTAGCGAAATCGTTGGTCCGAAAACCCTCGGGTAAGAATTACCGCCCGAGGAATGTTTATTGGGATGAGGGGATTCATTGATGTTCCGAAGAACAACCCTATTCCAGGAGACCGCCATCACCGGTCTGTTTCAGACCACCCGTACATTCTGGTTGGCTCGAAAGAAGTTGGATTATCATTAAGTCTTATGTGATTTTTCTTACCGCCATACCCCTACCAGTTATTCCAGGATCACCGAAAAATTCTGCTCTAGAGATTAAACATTTGCCTTTTATTTGTCTCTAGAGATTAAACATTTGCACTTCAGACCTCCAATAAGCGAGGCGGTGAGCTCACGCTAGGTGATGATTTTCCATTTTCATTTAATCCATTGAAATACGTTAAAACTTGACAGTTTAACGTATTTCAGTGAATTCTGATTTTCCAAAAGAACGCTGAAGTCAGAATTTCATGTACAACAAAAGTATGTTCTATTGTATTGTACTGTGCAACTTCGAAATACCGAACAATCTACACATCATCTTCCATCTCTACACCTCTACTTCTTTGGAAAAATCTCCCCATTCTATTTTTTTCCATGGAGTATAATGTCTACATCTTTAAGAAACTTATCAATACATTACTTCTCTCTCGTTTGGTGTGTAGGATCACATGACGATATTAGTCTCATCCCAAGTAAAAATTATTTTCCAGTTTTTTAATAACGAACTACAATGAGTAATGGAATATGACAAATGCAACATCAGATAAAGTAAAATATTTTTGTTAATATATTTAGATAACTACATTATTATTATTTATTATTATTATTATTATTATTATTATTATTATTATTATTATTATTATTATTATTATTATTATTATTATTATTATTATTATTTATTTATTTATTATTATACTTTTAAACTGTTAAATAAAATCTTCAAAACGAAACACATACCTGAAACACTGAAGACTGCATTAATCACACCCATACACAAACAGGAAACATAATAAGTAATTACAGACCTATCGCCACGCTGCCTGTAATCAACCAAATCATGGAGCGCATTGTACATCAGAAACTATCCACATACGTTGAAAAATTTCAAATCATACCCAAAACACAATATGGCTTTCAAAAAATAAAGGAACAGCAACACTCCTGGAAGATTTCACAGATCTAATAAACGCTGAATTGGATAAAAACAAAATAACATTAGTGGTATTCATTGACCTAACAAAAGCATTTGACACACTAACACATAAAACCTTGTTAACGAAACTTACCCATATCGGAATTGGAGGTCGTCTACTCCAGTGGTTTAAAGCATACACGAAAAACAGAAAGCACATCACACGTATAGGATCAGCACACAGCAAAGAGGTACATGTAACCTGTGGAGTACCGCAAGGAGCTGTCCTATCTCCCATTCTATTTAACATATACACACACGACATAAGCCAACTCCCCCTAAAAAGTAAAATCTTCCAGTATGCAGACGACACTGCCATAGTATCCATTCACAACACTGCAAAAATCGCTTACAAAAATATGCAACACGACATCAATCAAATCACTAACTGGTTAACCGAAAACGGCATATATATAAACCCTGGAAAAACAAAGCTAATGATATTCAAAAACCCCCAAACCCTGCCCATAGAAACTAAATATCTCACTATCAAACATTCATCCTCCTATACACAAAGTGCAGAACCTAAAATCACAACCATCACACAGGTGAAAACAACACGTTACCTTGGACTTCACTTCGATGCAGATCAAAGTTGGAATAGCCATACAAACTACCTACATACCAAGCTTAGGATAATAGCAAGCAAACTATACAGATTAAACGACATTGCCCCAACCCACATAAAAATACTAATCTATAAAGCATTATGTGAAAACATTTTAAGATATGCAATCACATCATACGCATTCTGCGTAGACTACAGACTTAACAGGCTACAATGGTTGCAAGATAAAATGATAAAACTGATATTCTGGGAACAACCCACTCTTATTCAGGAAGCATGGACAAAACACAAAATATTTAAGGTGAAACACTTACGCCACTACACAGTCATGTTAAAACACTACTACAGCCCAACATATAGAGTAACCAGAACAACATATCAAATAACAAGACCACAGTCAACAAACTACATAACATATAAGTACAACAATCACTACCGCAAAGCCACCCGAAACTTCTACGTACCTGACATGATAAACAAACTGCCGTTCGACAACAGAAACCTAGGAACATACAGAGAGCTGAAACAGGCACTATATAAATATTATAGCGAGAATGAAAATTAGAGCAATTCCTGTTTCTCTCTCCCCCACCACACATACACACACACACACAAACCCACGACAACCCCCCCTCTCAAAAAACTACCACTACAAGAACACAAAGAAACAAACACACCATGTCTAAATCCAACCCTATTTTCACAAAAAAAAAGGAAAAAAAAGAAAAAAAAGTTAAACTGTAATAGCAGTCGAAGTCTTTCAAGCACGTACCAACAAACAGTAAAATCAACACCTGGCTTGTGACCACTATAGGAACACAACCATGAAACCACCACCCTCTGTCATCTATTATCTTCCTGAGATAAGCTCTGCAAAGCTTCGAGGAAGAAAATTACTAACTTGCAAGTATCTGTTATACACACTTGTAATGCGTTATAAATATTATATACATATAATTACTACAGCAACTATGTATGCAATTCATCTGAGACATAAAAAAAAAAAAAAAAATTCTGTATAATCCTTATTGTAAATACTGTAAATATTATTATTGTATGTAACTTATACTGAGACAATAAAATGTAAAAAAAAAAAAATTATTATTATTATTATTTATTAAGAGAGAGGCCTCTAAAAAATTCATTCTCAGCTTCTAAGGATGCCTTTTATTATTATTATTATTATTATATTATTATTATATTATTATTATATAATAATATTATTAAATTATTATATATATATATTATTATTATTATTATTATTATTATTATATTAATATAAATATTATAGTGAGAATGAAAATTAGAGCAATTCCTGTTTCTCTCTCCCCCACCACACATACACACACACACAAACCTACGACAACCCCCCCTCTCAAAAAACTATCACTACAAGAACACAAAGAAACAAACACACCATGTCTAAATCCAACCCTATTTGCACAAAAAAAAAAAAAGTTAAACTGTAATAGCAGTCGAAGTCTTTCAAGCACGTACCAACAAACAGTAAAATGAACACCTGGCTTGTGACCACTATAGGAACACAACCATGAAACCACCACCCTCTGTCATCTATTATCTTCCTCAGATAAGCTCTGCTAAGCTTCGAGGAAGAAAATTACTAACTTGCAAGTATCTGTTATACACACTTGTAATGCGTTATAAATATTATATACATATAATTACTACAGCAACTATGTATGCAATTCATCTGAGACATAAAAAAAAAAATTCTGTAAAATCCTTATTGTAAATATAAATATTACTATTGTATGTAACTTAAACTGAGACATAATAAAATGTAAAAAAAAAATTATTATTATTATTATTGAATTTTGTGTGTATGTTGCATTACTGCATTGTATCGTGAATAGTGTGCACATTGGTGCCAATCCATATTTAGCTAGTTTAAAAAAATGTATATTCATATTTATAAAATGTACTCTGCATTTTGTATATCGAATTTTCGTACTGTACAGAAAAGATAATATGTTTTTCATTGTGTGTATGCAGATACTCTGTGTGATAGTAAACCTTATCATTTTCATTGTAAAAATAAATAAGTCGTTTATAAAAAAAAAATTATAAAAAAAAAAAATATTATTATTATATTCTAAATTCAAAAATTCTGTATAAACCTTATTGTAAATATTGTAAATATTTTTATTATTGTATGTAATTTATATTGAGACATAATAAAATGTTTTAAAAAAAAATTATTATTATTATTATTATTATTATGTATATGTATATTCTAAAATCAAAAATTCTGTATAATCCTTATAGTAATTACTGTGAATATTATTATTGTAAGTAACTTATACTGAGACATAATAAATTGTTTTTTTTTTAAATAAAAAAAATTTAAAAAAAAGTATTACTATTATACTCAAGATAACTATTGTATATATGTATGTGTAAATATTTTAGCAGTGAACAAAAATATTATTTATTTAAAAAAAAAATTATTATAATTTAAAAATATTAATAACTCGCCAGTATTTGTTATTCACAATTGTAATGTATTATAAATATAATGTACGTATATATATATATATATATATATATATAAAACTATTGTTGTATCTATGTATGTAATTTATCTGAGACAATAAAATGTTTAAAAAAAAAAAAGAAAAAAAAATTATTATTATTATTATTCGGAAATATTATCACTGCCTCCTGTCTACACCATATAACCGTCCGAGCATCACCAAATAGTTACACTGCATCAGTCATAAAGTGCAAAGTAGCAGACCATTATTTCACCGCTCTAAACCTGCACACCAAGACAATGTCCCACAGTAGAAAAACTAAAGAAAACAATAATAGACGAATAAATAGTCAACCACGAAATAAGAAAAACAGACTGGGAACACCTGGCATCAGATTCAGCAGATATTTTTTACAACAACATTAAACTCACACTGGAGGAAATATATAAGAAAGCTACAAAGAAAGTCCGAATTCGATCAAAAACAACACAAAATCCTTGGATAACACAAAACTTAATCCTAGAAATACACAGAAAGGACACTTTATGGAAAGAACTAAAGCGATATCTAAATAACACAACTTTAAAAACTGAATATAAGATAACAAGGAATCGCCTTACAACACAAATCAGAAATGCAAAAGAGGCTACTACAGAGACAAACTATCCTCCGCCCAAAACAACATGAAACAAACCTGGCATCTGATTAATGAGATGCTAGAGTCTGTTCAGAACACCACTGCCTCCGAAACCATAAAACACAGCTTCATGAAAGACGCAAAACCTATCCAACAACTAGCAAATGACTTTAACCAATACTTTGTAGACTCCATCCAAAAACTTCACAGAAATATTCCCCCAATCACAAAACGAGACCCTCCACTTGGACCGCGATCAAAACAGACATTATGGTTCCCAACCATAAAAGAAGCAGAACTTCTCTCAGCAATACATCAAATCAAACCAAACAAAGGCCCAGGAATAGATGGTATCAGACCTAATGATATAAAGCAACATGCAACTAGTTTAAATCCTATCCTACTAAAACTAATAAATAAATTATTTAAAACAGGACAGATACCAAGTATGCTAAAGACCGCCATAATTACACCCATATACAAACAAGGAAAAAGAAATTTAATCAGCAATTATAGACCCATAGCAACATTACCAATTATCAATCAAATTATGGAGCGGATCATACTGAAGAAACTCACAGCATACACTGAGATCTTTAATATTATCCCCAAAACACAATATGGTTTTTTGAAAAATAAGGGAACAACATCTCTCTTGGAAGACTACAGACGTAATTAATACCGCCTTAGACAAAAACAAAATAGCCATGGTAATCTTTATAGATCTAACCAAAATAAACTAACATTCGATACACTCACACATCAAACCTTGTTAGAAAAGCTGAGGCATGTTGGAATAGACGGGCCTCTTCACAGGTGGTTTACAAACTACCTCCAAAATAGAAAGCATATCACACGTATCGGATCAAAACCGAAGCAGAGAGCTACCAGTAACCTGTGGATTGCCACAGGGAGCTGTACTCTCCCCAACTCTATTCAACATTTACACGATATTAATCAGTTACCACTCAAAGGTGAGATATTCCAATACGCAGACGATACAGCAATAATATCCATCCATAATAATGCAAGCATAGCCCAAACAAATATGCAACATGTCAGAAATGATCATAGACTGGCTCACGAAAAACTCTATACACCTAAACTCAGAAAAGACAAAATTAATGATATTCAGAAATCCACTGACTCGACCAGTTGATAACAAATATATAACCATCCAACATCCACTTTCCAACACAAAAAACACACAGAACAGCAAAACCACTACAATCACTCAGGTTGAAACAATACGATACCTTGGAATTTACCTCGACGCAGATATGAACTGGAATAGCCATATAAAACATCTACACAACAAACTCTACAGGTTAAAAGACATAGTTCCCATTCGCCTAAAAACACTAATATACAAAGCACTATGCCAAAATATACTACGATACGCTATAACAACGTATGCTTTCTGTGCACCCTACAAATTAAATAGATTAATGTCGCTACAGTACAAAATGACAAAACTGATCTTTTGGGAACAAAGAGAAAATCACGACCTTTTAAACATTGCAATGGCAGAACACAAAATTCTGACAGCAAAACATCTATGTCACTATGCAGCCTTGCTAAAACATTATTTCGATGCTAACTACAGGACAGTTAGAAATACATACCGTATAACAAGACCTCAGACTACTAATTATATCACATATAAATACAAAAATCACTACGGAAAGGCCACGCAAAACTTCTACATCCCAGACATGATAAACAAATTACCTTTTGAATACAGAAACCTTACAAACTACAATAGCCTGAAAAGAGCTCTAAGGACATACTACGAACAAGAAACACGTACCCAAAATACCATACAAACTTAATGAAACACAATATATTCGCTGAGGCTTCTAGTTCAGCGAAGCATCAGTACATTCCAATTTATTGTGTGTGTGGGGGGGGGGCGTGCGTGTGCATGTGAGTGCGCGAATTTCTCAATCATAGATTCCGTAGCATCCTAACACAGCAAAAAAAAAAAAAACAATACATAATAACCAACTAGTGTCATCCTCAGATAAGCTTACATTTAAGCTTCTAGGATGAAAGGAAAAAAAAAAATTTGTTCTCATCCAAGATGTATCATATGTAACCAAATGCATGTAATGTACGTATCACAAGAAAACCAATGTATGTATTATATGTAAACCAATGTACGTAATGTAAATATCACATGTAAACAAATGTAAGTAATGTATCATATGTAAACAAATGATTGTAATGTATGTGTAATGTATATAATAACTGTAACAAATGTATGCAATGTAAAAAAAAATTATTTTAAAAGTAAATAATGAGTTTACACCGTATGTTTGTGAAAATAAGGACACATAATATTCAGATTGCATATGTGTAAATACTGTTGTATAATCACACCTTTTCAAACTTGGAAAAAAAAAATAGTAAACCACAACATATAATATTATACAACTTATGTATCTCTGAACAATATAATTGTAAATTATTATTATGATTGTTATATAAAAAAAAACTGTTATCATCATTACTATTTAAATCTCATTATATGTAGCACAAAGTGCTGAACCTTGTAAAATGTACTGAATAGATGATCATTGTACATATGTAAATATTTGAAAGAACAATAAAAAAAATTAAAAAAAAAATATTATCTCATAAAAGCCAGCAGGCAGAAAACACCAGTTGCCAAGGGCTTGAACGCACAGCAAGACAATACACCAATCTTCCTATCCGAATATTTAAGACCATTCAACCAGAATCTGTTGTATCAAACAAGAAAAGCAAAAATGGAAAAAAAAATACTAATTTTCGTGGCCCAGAGATGCCAAGATATTCAAATTAAAGCGATACAAATTAAAGGAAAGAAGACAGAAAGGCTGCCACTTAGAAACAAAAAGCCTCCTAAATAGTTCAAAAAGAAGCTCACAATAAAAAAGAATGTGAACCGTCAAGACAGATGCAATAACACAGGATATATCACAATTTCACACACAGACCTCTCAGATCATTCATTTGACCTCCCAAAGATCTGCCTACTTCCAACACAGCAACCAAATAAATAACAAAAAAATATATATATATATATATATAACCAGTATCACCCTCAGATAAGCTAATTACAAAGCTTCGAGGGTGCAGTTGAGTTACACCCCAGTAGTAGTATTTGTCTAACATTATTCACTTCACATTCTGTAATGAATTCTAGTAGTAAACAGAAAATGTGATAGTAATACTTCAGTTATATATTTAAGTTTAAAATGATATATTTAATTTATATATTTAAATTAAAAAACTTATTATTATGTAAACTGCAACATAAGTAATATTGTTTAACTTGTGAGTTATTAAGTGTAAAGTATTACTATGATTATTATTAATGGTAATAATACACACTTTTTACTCTTGTGTCAATGAAAAATTCGGCAAATGATAATCTTATTAAGAGTAATTATAATTCTTACTGAACCATTTTGCAAGAAAAAGTTGCATTGTATATATTAGCATATATACAATGCAAACTTTATAATATTAGTATATTATAAAGTTGCAACCTAAATATTAGTATATTCATGTAATTTTTTGAGAGATAATAAACTATTATTATTAAAAAAAATTGGTGTGAATGTAATGTACGTATCACATGTAAACCAATGTATGTAATGTATGTGTTATATGTAAACAAATGTAAGTAATGTATGATATGTAATCAAATGTATGTAATGTATGTAACAACTGTAACAAAAGTATGCAATATAGAGTGATTATATCCATTGATATTGTATATATAGAGTGTAAAGTTGCAAAGAAACATATGTAATAATCATCATTATGAATATTATAATAATATATGTTGTAAACAGTTATTTTTATTATTAAAAAAATCAGCTAACTCCTTTTTATTCCCGTATACGGGAGTAGGCGAGGCCATTTTACCCCTATCTAACTTTTGGAGACTGAGTGGGCAGTTCAATCTCCACTGGTACCAATCATAGATAGATAGCCCAAGGCTATCATTAATTAAGCGGTACACAGTGAAGAGAGACGGCTCAAATGTGCCGCCATCTCGTGGTCCCTAACCCTAACACAATATATTTAATGTCTGAAATAATGTGGGTCCTACGGTCGATTTTCTTGAGTTTACGGGACGTAAAATCCCTGGTTACCGGGAGGAAAAACCCGCTTGCCCGTGCAAGAGATCGACTAACTCCGGAACCGGTCGAAAAAAGGCTTAGAAAAATTTCCTCTAGTCGCCGACTAGATTCGAAACCAAGTCTTCCTTCGTGCGGGCAAGCGCCGTGGTACGCAAACGCTACATCCACTGAGCTACACAGGCTCATTTGTTGTTATTATTATTATTTAAAAAAAAAAAACTTTATGTACCAGAAAGTATTTGTTATGCATAATTGTCTTCATATAATGTATGTAATTTATCTGCGAAATTAAAAAAAAAATTATTATTATTCTGTGACTCCTTCAGGGAGTCCAAAGACTCATAGAGGGAGCGCACCTACTCTACAACTTTTCGTCTCCATCACTCAACTTTATCCTCCTGTCATCTACTAACCGCATCTACACCTACGCCATCTGCTGTCCACCATCACCACCACCACCACCACCACCACTAGTATTTTCACAGACAATCACAATCATACATACCCACGGCGGGATTCTAACCTCTTCCTTTTGACTGGAGAGTGGATACGCTGACCGCACGGCGAACCAGGCCGGCAAATACATACTAGAGAACTTCTAACAATGGTTACAAAGAATATTAACTTTAATGCAATGTTGTGTTGTGTGGAAGCCATTTTAAAACCATTGTAGACGAGAGAGAGAGAGAGAGAGAAGCAAAGTTTGCTTTCGAATAGTGCGAGGAATTAACAAAACAAAAACATAGAATGGGCTACTAGCGAGGAAAATAACGGCAATATTTCGCTAAGGGTAGGTATATTTTTATTAAGTATGGATTTGTAAATTATAAATAGTAGCTGATATTTGCGCTTCATAAAAATCGCTTAAAAATCTAAGCGAAGTGTTATTTCAACAAAAACAAAATAGTAAGCCTCTCGTGGTATGAAGCTTCCCCTGTATATTTCAGCCTATAGACTAAAAATTAAATTATATTAATTTAAAAATGTATTAAAATGTGTTGAAGGTATTATACATGTGTTAAATGTTATACAGTATATGTATTAAATAGATATAAATTAAAATGATTAGCATAAAATAAATGCACGTTTCCATAAATTAAGAAACAAAGATAAAACTTATGATTACTCCAACAATAGAGTATTATGAATTTTTATGCAATTCGGTGAAAAGCAGTATGATACGAGATATAAAAGGAATACCCAAAAATGGTAAATAAATACTTTAGTTCAGTAGCATATGGGTTCATAAAGACAATGGTCAAAAATAAGAGGTCAAACTGAAATTGTCGAAGTTCGTCAGTAAGGAATGTGGCCATCTCAGAGCAATACATGACTCACAACAATATATCATACTATTATACAGGTGTCCAGCAGCTCAGTTGGTTTTAACAACCGTTGCTCTTGCAGAGCTTTCCCAAGTCCCTCAAAAGTTTAGAAAGGGGTGAGAAGAGCAGCAACACATCTATTTTGAGCATCTCAGCAGGTTCAGTACAATTAATCAGGAGACTCAGTTGGCCAACCCACATGTACGACAGTCTCTTATTGACGATATTAGTCCACACCCTTTGCCCCATGAGGATGAGTTTTATTGTCTTTTAGGATAAATGTTTCCCATATCGCGCCCAGATATCGCATATGGAGAAACATAGTCCAGCGCTTTGATTCTATACGTTGCAGCTTTCATTATTTCGCTAGGAAACACATAATGGGTGAGTCCGCCGAGCCGGATGCCTGGTTTTGCTTTATACAGGAAACTGGGACTTGTATAAACGACGAAGATTCCCATTGGTCTTCGGTCCATATGATGTGGAGTCTAGCCCAATTCAAACGTTTTTCCTGTGGTATTGTATTGGTATACAGAAAAGCACTCTACCGATCGCAAAGCACATAGAAGCAGATAACAATGTCCCTGTAGCTGACGACGCCATCTCGCTTATATGTCGCTTGAATCGACGAAATCTCCCTTAAATGTTTCTAATCAAAACTTGTTCGGTTGAAATAGAAACAAAATTATACGAACATTCCCAAGTGCCGGAAGTTCACTTCCATAAAAACGTTTTCCATTAACTTTTTTAATAAAGTTATACAATTGGGAAAGGGAAATGTCTTAAATATTATTAACAACACATTTCTCTCTTCATAAGAATACTATTCATTTCGCAATATTATCTACTGTAATGCATATGTGTAAGACAAATCACTATGAAACAAGGTTCAATTTTAATAAGAAAACACAGAAGCATCATAGACAACAACAATTATACACAGTGGGTGGATAGATCTTTCAATAAATGTATAGTATTGAATCATGAACAGCCATTAATTCTATCCAAAAAAACTTTTGTTTAATATCTCTGAAAACTCTTCAGTGATTTATAGAGCATCTGCCAAATGCTTTATAACTAATTTGAGAAAGACTCAGTTTTCTGTTCGAAAATTTTTCCATATCACAAGATTTAATTACAACCCTACATAGCTTCGAATTAAAAGTTGCATGCTACTAAGAACATAACAAATATTTCTGACAAAGATATTACTGAAAATGTGTGAACTCGTTTGTATAGTGTGAGATGCAGATGTTTGTATTTATACATCAAGGGTCGGCAAACTTGTTCAAAGAAGGGCCAGATATTAAATATTTTAAGATTCCAAGCAGTAAAACCAAAGATATAATTTACTTATACATAAGATAGAAAACGAAATTTGCACAATTTTATTAACAAAATGTAAATGTAACTGTGTTGTTCCAACAGATTTTTTGGAAATTAAAAGTTTGAGATTCTAATTTTTTTATTTTATTTTTATGGGATATAATTATGCTTAACTGAGTCAGAATTAGTATTCCTAGTCAAAATCGATTGAAAATATTCATCAAAGAATGCTGCTCCTTACCGAAATTGTATGTATTTATTATTTGAATATGCCTTTCCAAGATGTCGAGCGACTAAGAAACGCATGTCACTCAAAACACCATCTTGCACTATTAGTGCGTTAGGCACTAATAGTGTTAGATAGTGAAGATCGGTGGCAAAGCGAGGATACAAAACCGGAACAACATTCATCACTGCTGCAGTTACACGGTGCGTACGCGGCCATAGAAAATATGCAAACGAAATGGCACGCTGTGTCACATTAAGAATACTCTATGGATACTGAAATAGCAGTTGCATGGTTCTGCCACAAAATTCATTAATAAAATTGGGAAAAAAAAATAAATCATCCCTATCTCTTAGGGTGTAGAATAATAGGCAGCGGGGCGTAGTTTGCGAAAATCCCGCTATCTATATAATTGAAATTCTTGAAGCAAAAATCGAACCTGAAGCGAATGTGATGACCAATAATGGCAAGAATTAAAAATGATGATGAATTAAAAATGATATATATATATATATATATATATATATATATATATATATATATATATATATATATATATATATATATATATATATATATATATATATATATATAAGTTGTTGAATTTCTCAGATTTTATATAAGTTGCATTTTTATAAGTTGTTGAATTTCTCAGATTTTGATGAGATTAAAATTATCTTTATTATTCTCCTTATAATTACAGCCATGATTAGCGGCTCATGTATTCAGAAATAAATTATTATTATTATTATTTTATTATTACTACTACTACTACTACTACTACTACTATACATTGGAGTTCACGCACGCTGATATTGCTGCTCCAGTTTTTATAGTTTTAACCCCTGTTTTTAACTTGAGAGTGCTGCAAGGTAATTCTAGTTGTTATGTTGAAGACAGAGATGTATAATTCATTGAAATCGGGCATGTTGTTTCCAAATTCTGTGCAAAAAGTGGTAAACAAAATGGACAGTACACACTAAGAAGCGAAGAAAAAAGGACGACCCAATTTAACAGTCATTCTGCAGTTATTCAAGGAAAGAGGTCACGAAGCACTAACTCCTATAGCAGATCCAAAGAGCCGTTAAGCAATGAAGGGGATGGATCACATTGCTATGACTGCGGCTTTAGATTACACTACCGATGCTACAGGTTCTCAAAATTCATCTGGATAGTAAACGGAGCTGCCAAACGTACCAAAACGCCGTTTTCCACGGCACTGTCCGCAACTCCGTAAGAAATGAAGAACCAAGAACAGATTCCAAGCAAAATGAACGACACACATCAAGTAAGTCCCTTCCTGATCCTACGATTATTGCCAACGCAGATTCTTTCAAATTCTTAGGTATTATAGGTAAATTCTGCCAGCAAGCAAGTAAACAAGGTCGATAACATCGATCGAAACTGACAAGCAACTCCCATCTCCATATCTGAATACTGGAACCCATACTGGAACCCAAATCTTCTATACCAGGCAAGGAAAACAAAAGCAGAAAAAATTTCTGTGGTGCTACGGATTCACAGATATTTATGAGAGAGAATGAAAACAGTCGAATTTATATAATTGCAAGAGAATCCAACCTAAGCAGCCTACCAATATAGCACATATACTGTTCCCATACTTAAGAGCAAGATTTCAAATTATTTCTAAGTATGGAAGGAAGATCTCAAATCGGGACGAACGGGGAAGAAGCTTATGCATACTACATTATTAACTACCAATCCTATAACTTATGTAGACCAAACAAAATAGGAGGAGTCATCGTGGCATTTATCAAAGAAAAATACAACGTAATGTAAAAACAAACTTGTTTCGAACATGACAAACACTAATTTTGGAAATTACAAATAACGACAAACATAGCGTCAAATACACGATAAACATAATATACAGATCCACAGATAATAATCCCCTCAGCGGTTTGCACGAATTGAAAGCATAGCTAAGCGAAATTCAACATTAGCAGACATTTACATAAATACTGTTGACTATGCTTCTTCAACCATTAACACATACCCTGATATATTAAGTCAGTACAACATAAAGCCTACTATAAACTCCTCAACAAGAGAAGAAATACTCACCAAACAATCAACAAAAATTTCAGAACACAAAGTCAACAGAAAAACAGCAACTCTTATAGCTAAAACGAAAGACCACTCCTGGAATACATAAAATAAGACTCACAGACCTCTTAACACACTTAGAACAAATAAATCCAGTACTTTTGAGGCCAGTGAACATAATTTTCGACACACGTGTTATTCCGATATTATACCATTGTTATCATATCGAAACCTGCGATATTATACCGATTTACCAATATGGCAAAAGAAATGGTACACAGAACACAAACCAATAGCTAACCTACTAATCATCTTCAAAATTCTTGGAAAAAAAAATAACAGACACTAGACTACAGAACTATTTACAGAATTACAACATTATCTCAAAAAACCAATACGGCTTCCAGTAAACAAAAAGCACCATCACCTTATTAGAAGATATCACCGATTCCAATAAACAAAGCTCTAAATAAAAACAAGCTCATTGTCGACTTAACTAAAGTTTTGATACACTTGAACGTGATATACTGATAACCAAATTATATTCAATCGGAATAAGAGCAACACTGCATACCTGGTTCAGGAACTACCTCAAACAGAACTCACATATCAAAAGTATGCACGCATTACAGCCGTGGTATACAAATAAAACACGAATTCCCCCCCCCCCCAAGGCGCCATATTATCACCTACTCTGTTCAACATATACATGTCTTATAGCAGTTATCTGTTTTTTATTCTTATGAATTTAATGATATGTTTAGTGTGATTTTTTCATGACATTAAATAATACAATAATAACCTAATTCCATAACGTCCGATTTTGAAGTGAATTTTTAATTGGAGACAAAATCGAAAGGTTTGCATTTTATTTTTTAAAGTATAAGGAAAAAAAACTCAGGTTCTGTGATAGGCACACTTATTTCTGTTCGTTGAAGTAAGCAACTCAATATTAATATCAATTTATTTCTTTCTTCCTTCTTTTGTGTTATTAGAAATCATAAATCGACGTTTTAAATGACGAATTGCAAAAAGGGAGTAATTCAGTTTATTCGAGTGCTTTCTCTAATCAAAAAGTACAATTTGAGTAGTTGTAATAAATGTTTGTGATTGATTCCTGCTTGCTATTTAGGGACTGAATAAGTATGATGGTGTAAGTAATGATGGTTCCCAGGATCTGAAATAAAGAGAGAAAAAGACTGTAAACTTAATAATATTCAGTTAGATTTTCATTTATATATATATTTATTTACTTATTTACATTCAAGTCTATTCATTCACAAAAAAGAAAAAACATTAGCCAACGATTGATGATCTGTATAACAGATATTTTATAATATATTATACAATGTTAGTTCGCATATTGCGAAAGAATGTTGCTTTGAACACTTAGCGGTCAATTTACTCAATTAACCATGAACCCTTGATTTCTCAAACAGATTGTCTAATTTTTTTATAATCGTGAGTGTTCACAAATTCAGGTAATATAATAAATGATAAAAAAAATTAAAAGTTCATTTTATTATATTAACTATTTTAATCAACACACATCAAAAAATTGCTTTTTTTCTGTTAAATTATTTCTTAAGCGAAAGATGCTGACATAATAACAAAAATCTTATTTTATTGAAACAGAATATAACATAAAATTGCTTTTTTCAATTAAATTATTTCGTAAACTAAAGATGATAACAAAAATCAAATTTTAATGAAACTAATTAGTTATTCGAACGAACTAACTCTTAAAGTTGGAAACTATCTGTACTTTGGAAAATATGTAAACGTAGAAAACGAACTATCAAAGTTATTTTACTTTAAGATTCATAAAAAAAGAAAACAAAAACTATGATGGTCATGCTATGAGCTCACAACTTCTACCCAAATTATTTTGAAATATTTTGAAAGGAGATGGAATAATTTGAAAGGAAAGTCCCAGTAAAGTATCGAAAAATCCCAAAATATAGCAGCTTTATGTGGATGGCATATGCATAATCTGTCTAGGTTTAACAAATCAACTAGCAGAATTCTTACTTTTCCTGAACAGACGACATCTAATTTTTAATTCTGAACGTACCTTCAAAACAACAGGGATCTACACTTCTTGACCTATTGCTAAAGGTTTTCAAACTGAACAAATTCATTTACTTGGTATACAGAAAGCTTATCTGTATCGGGGTAATCTACCTCTCACCATCAGTCTTCGTTAAAGACAGGAATAATTAAAACGCTAAGTAAGGTGGCGTACACAGTATCAACATAGAGAAGAGGAATCATGAATTGGAATATCCCAGATATATACTTCCTCAAAATCGATTATGTACATGATGATTAATACCTCTTGCAAACTTCTCCTAACAGTGATAAACAAGGAAAAATTCAATGGCGCTTTAAACTTACTTATATTCAACATGTAACTGACAAAATGTCTAACCTATTTGGAAAACATGACATAAAGTATCTTTTACCGAGCTATTTAAATTTTCTAGACTTTTACAACCTCCTTAACTACGACATCCAGCACTAAATTAAGAATACATTCATGAACTCGACTGTTCATGTGGCATATGTTAAACATAAAAACAGGTCGATTATGAGAAATCAACATCAGAACAAGTTAAAGATGTGGAAAAGAAGAGAAAACACAAATCCGGATCAGTCTATCATGCATGTAACCACTGAAGGTCATTCTGTACTTTGGCAGAAAACGGAAATGCCATATTTGGATCATAACTGCTGTATTAGAAAAATTAAATAAGCTTCTGAAATGCTATGCACACCTCCTTAATGCAACCATTCTCAACCTATGGGGCGCTCCCCATTTGGGGGGCACTAAATAACTAAAGGGGGCGCGGAGAAAGTGGAATCTAAGAATTGTCTCCGAAAGGTCCACACGATTCAACGGTCTGTGTGGCGATGCTAGATCTATACACAGTGCCCGATTACCAGAGAGGCAGAGTAGGTAATTTGATAATCTATTAGGTAATCCACCTATCGACGTGGCTCCCACACCGTTTTGGGATCCCGAGACAATGAATCAAAATAATATTGATTTACCTTGAAAGAAAATTACCATCAAGCTTTCTTAAATTGTTTCCAAAAAATAGAAAAAAATGAATCGACTCAAAGAAACGAAAACTTTACATGAATGTTATCCCACTACAGCGCGCGCACGATAACCCCCCAGAAATGAAGCTTTCTGTGAGTTATTGTGTTGAGCGTTCCCGCCGACTCCAGATCCTAGTAGAATATTCGCGAGTAAACGCTTCGAGAACACCAACGAGTATATATATATATATGACTTCTGCGTATGAAGTTCGATTAACTTCACCGTCTAATTTCTACCGTAAGGGTGAAAACATAGTGTAACCTCGCCAAAATCAAAGCACAAAGCAATCGAGTATTCATTCACCTACTCAACCATCATATTAAGCATCACCTGCTTGCATAGTGGAGCATCAACTGACAACTATCGACAGTCTTGTTTTTTCCGAAGATGTATGTTTGACTAAAGATTCCCCTTTCTTTTTCATATATGTTATATTCCATTGTAAGTTATCTATTTGGCTGGCAATATTATAACATCCATTTGCTTAAATGACTAGTAGTATTTAAATTAGTTGCAATTACATTCCAATATTTACCCAAAACATATATAATTATTATAATGGCTTTTATGGAGTTTATCCCATATGGGAGAATAGCGCAAGACTTCTCGAATTTGTTCAGGCACTTTTAGTCATTTTTGGCTGAGAGTTAAGAATTCTTTCATTTTCTTGTACAAAGCATGAATATTGTTTGTCATTTTTTAGACGCAGAATGTCGCCGTCCGAAAAGAAGAGGTACCAAAGCGGTGCATAAAAAACAAACAAAATAAAACAAACAAACAAAGAAAAAACAGCAAGAGAAAGCGAAGAAGCTTGATGAACAAATCATAGCAAAGACACACAGTCTTTTCTAACTTGACCTTACTCGTAAGTCAACAGAGGATCAACACGAGGCCACTTCAAGTACATCTGCCGGCGAAGTGATGGCGTTAGATCTCCCCCATCCCACCCCACGAACAGATTGCTGAGGATGATGATATGGTTCAATTACTGAGTGCAGCCGGAACTGAGCCGGAAGTTCAGTTACATCAGGATATCAAAATAAGATTGGGTTATGGAGAAACATTACCGATGAGGTGCAGGATTTTTTGTGTAATACAGACCCTGTGGAATATCAACACTTTGGTGGTGATATTTCAGCTTCAAGCAGGCAGTATGAAGATCGTAAAAATTTTTCCCCCGTTCTATGATCTTTCGAAAACATGTAAGTTGTGAACAAATCAAAAGAGAATGGATCATGTACTCTCCGTCACACAGGAAATGTGTACTGTTTGCCATGCATCCTATTTAGTGAAACACATAAAGACTGAACTCAATTTTACGATGGATTTTCTGATTAGAAGAATGCTTTGCAGCGAATGAAAATGCACAAGGACAGTGCAACGCATCGTGCATGTGTACAGATACTGATCAGTAGACGACGGACACACACACACACACACACACACACACACGGTCAAATCGAGAGCTCTTTGGAAATTCAGTTCAACAAAGAACAAGAATACTGAATCAAAGTTCTGCAAAGAGTAGTGTCAGTGATCAAATTCCTCTCATCACGTGGATTAGCTCTTCGCGATGATACAAAACTCCTTGGTTCTCAAAATAATGGCAACTACTTGGGAATTTTAGAGTTAATCGTGGAGTACCACCCTTTTCTAAGTTTACATTTAGCCAAATATTCTAATCTAGGTCGAGAAAAAGCCCTCCTATTTGTCTTTCACAATTTGCGAAGTAATCGAAATAATAGGAAATAAGGTTATGAAAATTATTGTAAAGTAAATACAGGAAGCCAAGTACTTTCCTCTTAGCGTTGATTCAATACCAGACATATCTCACATTGACCAACTTACTATATTGGTTAGATAATATGTTGGAGTGTCAGCTGGTGAGGTGATAGAACGTTTTCTCACACTCATTCCCATAACATGCCACACTGGACAAGCAACACAAAACAGTTACTTGCCACCACTATTTTGATTTTCTTAAACAAATACTGCATTGGCATCAAAAAAAAAAAAAAACCTGAGAGGAAAGTCTTGTGACAATGTAGCATATATGTCAGGGTGTTACAATGGCCTTCAAGCATATATTGTCAAAATAAATCAGCTTGCACACTATATTCCCTGTGCAACACACTCACTTAATTTGGTTGGAGTATGTGCTGTAGAAAGCTACGTTGGAGCAATCTCATTCTTCGGGTTTGAGCAAGCAATGTACAACTTTTTCTCGATATCAACCCACCGTTGGGCGATTATGCTCGAATATCTTGAGGACAAAGATGGCGAACGTCAGCAAGCCTCTGCACTAGTTTTAAAAAGAGTGACTGACACAAGGTGTGCAAGAGCCGATGCGAAGCTACATCAGTTTCTAGAAAGCTTTGTAGGTTATTGTCGAAGATGTGAATCAAAAGTCAGAGTTAATCCAAGAGGTTAAATGTCTGCTAAATGACCTGTCAAAGAAGGAAAATGTCATCATGGCAGGCGTCTGGAGCTTCAATCCTAGATCGGATGAACGGAGTCAGCAAATCTCTACAAAAGGAAACAATAGAACTTCAAACGGTCGTCGATCTTCTGAAATCACTGCTCGATTTTTTAACATCACAAAGAGAAATGTTTGATGACTACGAGAGGAAGGCAAATGAAAAAAACCATACGCAATAAACGGATGAAAGTAGGCGTGTGCACGTAAGAAAAAGACATCACGACTATGATGAAGCGGAAGAGGTTGTGTTTCGAGAAACAGAAGAAGTTCAAGATTGAAACTTACCTACTAGTATTGTATAAGTTATGTGCAGAGCTTTCCCGTCATATGGAAGCATATAACAAAGTTCATTCTCTATTTGGGTTCCTCGTTGAGTTCCAACCAAAGACAGTCACCGAAATTAAGGAAGTTGCGCAATGATTTAGAGAGAATTATCTTGAGGACATTCAGTTGGAGATGCAGATAAAATGGTTCATTTCAAGTATTTCATTTCGCAGTTAGAAGATTTCAAAGCTGATACAGCTTTGAAATATATGGTGCAATCGACATTCCCAAATGCTAAGCCAACGTTAAGAATGTATTGATGTCTTCTCATGATCACGAACGCTATTGGTGAACGAACGTTTTTGAAGTTAAAATTGCTGAAAAATTTTCATCGACTTCAATGACACAAAAAGGACTGAACTCACTGACCATTATGGCCACTGAATACGACGTCTTGCAAAAGGTAGACTTCGAAGATATCATTAAAGATTTCACCACAAAAAACATTGATAAAAGTGAATGTTTAAAGTTTTGTTTGTTTATTAAAATTGAAAATTCGTTACTTTTGGTTTATTAATATTGTGCAATATTGTTTAATAATATTTAATAATTATTGTTTAATATCATAATATGTTTAGTTGTTTAATAACATTAATAACATTAGTAAAATTAGAAATGTATTATGAGATAATTTGCGAGGCGAAGCCCCAGATTTTGGGACTGCCCGGCTAATCCGGCACTGTCTATACAATTATCGAAAGATTTGATGGCGTATTTAAATTTGTATGAATATTTTAAAATTTCAATTAATTCCTAGTTTTTTTTATGTTGTTATTTTTGTTCTTGTTTTGCTAATTTTATGGGTTTTTTCAGTGTCTCAACACAAGAATTGCAAGTGTGGAATGTGGGGGCCCCAGAGAAACTAATATAATATCATCATCATGCGTATGAAGGAATTAGACCTAGAATAGCCTTTTCCAGCTTTAGAAGTCATCGCTGAATCATTTAAAAGGACGTCCTGGTTTTCTTTTTCCTAATGGCTTGTATTTTAAGGCTTGCTTTGGTAATCTTTATGTTTTCATTCTTTGAACGTGTTCTATCCATTTATGTTTATATTTTTTACTTTTTCCTATTACTGGTTCTTGGTTTAATTCTTTCATAATATCTTCGTTTCTTTTGTGATCAAATAGGGTATATTTTGCAGTTTGTCTCATAAACTTAATTTCTGCTGTTATTAATCTTTGTTTGCCTTTATGTTTTATTGTCCAGATTTCGCTTCCATATATTAATACTTGTAGGGCTAATGTATTGTATACTTTTAGTCTGGTTTGTTTTTGAACTAGGTTTGGTTTAAATATAGAGTTAATTACACATGTTGTTTTTAAATATTTTGCAATTTTTACATTTATGTCTTTTTCATTTTCATATATGATCATGCATCCTAGGTAGTTAAATGAATTCACTGTTCTAAGATCTTGTTATCTATTACTATTTTAGTTCTTGCTGGATCTTGTGTTTTAAAGGACACAGTTTTTGATTTTTCTGTTGCTATTATCATACCATAATCTTTGGCTGTCTTATTTAGATCTAAAATACGTTTCTGAAAGTTATCTTCAGAATTTGTAATTATTATTTGATCGTCGGCAAAAAGGAGAGTGTTTAACTTTAGTGTAGGTGAAAGTTTAATTCCTTGATGTAAATTTTTACTCCATTTTATTATTATTTCATTTAAGTAGATATTAAAAGGAGTTGCTGAGAGGGGACATCCCTGTCGGACCATTTGATTTATCTCTCTCATATATGATAGCTCGTGATTTAATCTTATTTGCATTTGATTATTTTCATATATACTTGTGATAGATTTTAGGATATTATTTGGTATTTGTCTTTCTTTTAATATGTTAAATAATATATTTATTTTAAATTTGTCAAATGTTTTTTCAAAGTAAATAAATGTAGCATGTGTTTCTAAATTCTATTCTCTTCTTTTCTCTGTTATTAATTTTAGGCAAAAGGCCAGGTCTATACATGATCGTCCTTTCTAAATCCATTCTGTACTTCTAAAATAAAGTTTTCGGAATATTTCATTAGTTTGCTATTTAAGATTATGCTATATATTTTGTAACAGGAATTTAGTATACTGATACCTGTATAGTTTTTAGGGTCATCTCTATTACGTTTTTTAAAGATAGGAATCACAATTGCTTTTTTCCATTCTATTGGGGGATACTAGTTCAAATAAATTTTATTTAAAAATAATGAGTCTTTCTTTGAACCTTATTCCTGCGTATCTATACAGTTCTGAACCTAGCGTATCTTCTTCAGGTGATTTTCCGTTTCTTGTTTCTTTCAGGCTGATTTCTAATTCTTCTTCAGTTATTTCCTTTTCATTTTCGTTAATTGTTTGCCAGTTGTCTTTTTTAAAATATTTGTCTGTCCACAATTCTGTGTAGTAATTTAGAAATTCTTCTAATTTCAATTCGGTGTTTAATTTTGTGTTTTCTTTGGTATCTGCATTTAAGTGTTTCAAAATCTTATATACATTGAGTCTTATTTTATATAAATTATGTTCTAAATTAGAAACAAATTTGTTCCATGATTCTCTGTGTCATTTTCTGACTTCTCTTTTAGCAATGGCTCTTATTCTTTTATATTCTATTTCATCTTCTAATCTTTTAGTACTTGACCATTTGTGATAGGCTTCTTTTTTCCTTTTGATTATTTCTTTGATTGCATCATCCCAGGTCTTCAGTATTTTCCTTTTATTGAATTTTTTGGTCTTTCCTAAACTTTCATTTGCTGCTGCATTTAGTATCCTTTTTATATTAAGCCATTCTATTTCTATTTCTTCATTTTGTTTTATTTTATCTAGATATTGGTTAATTCTTTGTTCATATAGCCATTGTACATTTGTGTCATTCAGTAGTCTAGTTTTATAAACAAATATTTTTTCAAATTTTCTTTCTGTTCTTGTTATTTGTAGCCATTTATGTGGTAATCTTAATTTTATTTTAACAAGGAAGTGGTCACTGCTTATTTCATATCCTCTGTGAACTCTAACATCTAGTGAAAATTTTGATGTCTTTTCATTTAACATAAAGTAATCTAATATTGATTTCCATCCTCTTGCTGCCCAGGTATATTTATTTATGTCTTTATGTTTATAGAAGGAATGCGTTATTTTTAGGTTATTATAAACTACAAAGTCAATCAATATTTTACAATTACTGTTTACAGTATGTTCTCAATATATACCTAGATTATTAATTTTCGTGTTTCCAATTCTGGCATTTACGTCTCCTGCTAAAACTACGTAATCATTTTTATTTATTTTATTATATATGTTTTGTAGCTGATTGTAAAAATCAATATTATTCTGTTCTGTTCCTTCTTATGGGGCATATTAACCAATTATTGTTAAATAGCCTCTATCTATTTTTATTCTAGCTTCTATTATTCTTTCATTCCATCATTTATAATGTTTTAACTGTTTTGAAAGGGAGTTATAAATCCAAATCATGACACCTGTTTTTGCTCTTTGGTCTCTGTCAACTCCACTGTATATCACATTAAAATTTTCGGTTCTCATAGTTTCTTTTAATTTCTTTTTTGTTTCAGTGATTACTGATATTTTAAATTTTCTTTCGTTTGATTATTGGTCGAATTCTATTTTTTATATGCTATTCTTCTTACATTCCAGTTTGCTATGTGTATTATATTTTGTCGTTTCCATTTTTGTTTTACCTTTTCCATTCCAGGGTCGTTTCCTATAGATTCAATCCGATTATCTTTTTCTGTCAGCTTACAAGTAGAATTATGTTCTCCATGTCAGGGGACTAGCCTGACGATGGAATAGTTCAGTGGTAGTGCCGCTATCTTAAGGCTTCTGAACTAGTGTTCTTCCGAATGTAAACCCATAGGAGGAATAGGGTATATTGAAACGGGAAAGAGTAGATTATAGAAGAATTATAGTATGGTTTATAGAGAGGGCATAGTTGTAAGGCCAGAAATGAAAAGACCCCATAGCCCTCGAGTACTCTAATAGCATAAGGGTCTTAAAATAAGAATAGAATAAGAATAAGAAGGAAAGGATAGATTCAGCCAGGCGTCCATGGGAGAGCCGCTTCCCTTGCAATCAAGATGATTGCCCCTTATGGCCCTGTTGGTCTACGAGTGCTTATTCAGCATATTCGGACCACCCCACCACACACACACACACACACACACACACACACACACACACACACACACACACACACATACAAATGGTGGGCTCCCCTATCCGCTACCCAGGGGACGCGCTCTCTAGGGGTTACAGGGTCCCCCCGAGAGCAATAATATTGAAAATGGTTATTACTTTCACACATAAAATAAGGTTGAGAAACACTGCCTTAATCCTATAAAAATGAATGTATCATCATCGTTCACCAAGTTCAAGTTTACGGTTTGCATGCACACATGACCTTTGATGTGAAGTCTATTTCATGTACAGTCGCATGGAATTGTGATGGCTAATTACTTTTGCCATCGTCATCAATTGTTAACTCATTTTTCACCCATTGACTCAATTTATATTAGCTTTGATACAGTAAGTGTCTTGTCATTTAATATATTTAAAAATAAAATCTCCCGAGAAAGTTGGAAATAAAAGTACATGTAACTAGTAAAGAAAAAGTGCATTAGCAGTACAGCTTTTCATCTTACAATTATATAGTTTTTTATATCTCAAGACTCGAGTATAGTCACTATTATTAATTCAGTGAAAGCAACAATTATATTTAAAAACATTTCGTGCTTTAACTTAGGGATGTACCTTAATAAATATAAACATTTACATACCGAAGTCATTAGTGTCAAATCCACATTGAAGAATCCCAAACCAGAAAAGACTGGTTTTTCATCCAGGCAAGTTAGTAAGAATGAAATGATCTAAAAAATAAATACAATTTAATTAAATTTAAATTTAAATTTAAAAAATAAAAATGAAAAGTTGAAGTGAAATAAAATTATATTTTTATATGTCCGATATTGATATTATGTTCCAAATATGGAAATTTATAATGACATATAAATCCTTTTCCGAGATGTATTGAATATGTTTTTTATCCGCCTTGAATTTACGTTAATTAAATTTAAAGCAAAACATCGAAGCATTTCAATGTTTTATGAGTGGTGTAATCAATTCAATGCCTTATACAGAATAGCTGCTACGCGGTAAAATAATACCTTTGAGCGAAAGAAAAAAAAAACTAAAAGAAAGCTGGAGATGTGAGATATCGCTCGAAGAAATATTTAATGGTTTCTAGAAATGTGGGTGCCATTAAAATTAAGACTGTACGTACGGGATTCTCGCAAGAAATAAGACAGCCCTTGGTTTTACTAGCATCGGAAGTACCAGTGTTATCAGAAACTAATTGAAAAATCATTTACCGATAAGATTGTAGAATTTGGAAATTTATATTCTAGAGGAATTGTTAAATCAAAAAGAGGAGTGCATTGTACACCCATCAGCGAAACAGTGGATTGGATTTCCAGTAACAAGAGAAATAATTTCACCAGTACTTGTAAAGTCTGAAGATGAAGATCCTTTCACTATTATATGCAATGTCGACCAAAGAAAAAGCTGTAAAGTTAGTTACGGAAGGAAGAAAGCATCTCATGAAACTTAGTAAATAGACATTTGTGTCATACACGATCAAATTAATACTTACAATAATTAAGAGTAACTGCTTGAGATTCCACAGAATAGCCCAAGGCATTTGTTCCATATGAATCAGCAAGATCTCCTGTTGGTCAATAGTGGTTGGAATCCATATTTGATCGGTTATTATTTGCAAGTTTTTGAGAAAGTGTAGAATTTCAGTATTAATAATTTCTCGGTTACTTTAAAAATATCTTGAAATTAGAGGAACTGAATAGTCATCATTTGAAGGTACAAAATGCTTTCACTTATTAGGCATAAGTTGAAAATCGAGTTATTTCTAATTTACTAGATAGATACAACTGAAACAGAAAAAAATAAAAATGGCGACAAAAATTCAGTACATTCGGATTGTGTAAATTGCAATGGGACCAAACATTTATTAGTATTCAGATTGGACAAATTATTTAAAAAAAAACTTTTCTGCGTCAAAATCTAAGAAGTAGAATTGAATGTTGCATATTTGCAACATGTATTATGCATATCATCTATGCAAAAATATTGAGGAAAAGTATGAAGTCAGGATATTAGCTTTTCCGTTAGTAATAAGGCAACAGAATCATGCAATCGCAAAAGAAGAGAAGGAAATGAAAAAAAAAAAGTTTTTTTTTTACATTAAACAAATTTCGATCAATACCAGTTGTAAGAAACTTGCAAGTATGACTGCCTTTTGGTATTCATCCTTTTTTCTTTTCTTTTTTTTTTTTTTTTGCTTTTAACGCTCGAAATTAATTTTGGATCCAGTGAAAAAATTTCTTTCAAAATGGAGAATTCGAAGAATGCCACTTTGAAAACATGCTTGATTCTTCTCCTGTACATACTCGTCTTGACACAATTTTCGGAGAATCAAGATGTAAATGAAGAGCGACATTTAAATGAAATGGGAACGAATGTTTTCGTTCTAATATGAATTGTTTCGGTGATTCGTTTGTTTCAAGTTTCAGTACCAATCTTTCAATCAAAGGACTGCAAAATATAATTCAGAAAGAAACGGAGAATAGAACTTAGTCCAGACTGGATGAGTATTGCTTCGATGGAAAAGAAACTCTTCGTTGTAGAGTAGTTAGGGGTATCTGGAATTATTGATAGGTACATAAACAGTTTCTTTAAAATCATTGATATCTGCGCTATCCTAGTGCAGTCCAAAAATATCAGCGAATTCAAGTAGCGAACATTAAAATCTCCAACGAAGGTGATTTTCTATTAGAAAAGTTAGACTCGTAAAGTTAAGAGTCAGAAATAGGAAATAAAAAAAAATCTAGTAACAATAAAACAGCAACAATTAGGACATCAAATGATGATAAATTGAGATACGAGTAATAAGAATTTCAAAGATGGTCAAAAAGAGAAGGTTCCGCTTTGGTACTTTCTGACATGATATATGGTAAATCGAACATTTGCAGAAATGCTATCTTAGAGAAGAAAAGAAAGAGTAACTGGAAAATATCGAGAAGAAAACTGTAATTTTTTTTGCACTTAATCTCCTGTTTCTCTTTGATTTACTTGAAGTTTGAAGAAGCAGGAATTGTGCGGTTATGGATCTGAACTGCATTTTCTTAAGGAATATCTGGCTGAACAGCAGCAGCACGAATAGTCGTGCTGCTGGTGTTTAACCAGATTATTTATGCTAACATTAACACTTGACTAAATCGGCACCATGACGTTTTATCCAGTATATACAACCTATTGGAAAGCTTGTGGAATAATTATCAAAACTTTATCTTCGAAATGAAGAGAATAGCCTTTCGGCGTAATTCTGGAAACATGACCCAAATTGTCTGTTAGAAGATATAGAGGAAAATCATGTCGTGTATTGACTCTGAAGATCAATATAGATTTCATTCATTTGTAGCTTTCAGTAAGCAAAGAGGTGGTATTGCACTACAGCATGAAACTCATCTAATACCTAGGACGCCACAAAAATTTCGCCTTTCTAAGTGATCAAGGCGTGGCATCGACAATTCTTTCCTTGCCTATGTGAATTCACTCACATTTTCTTCAATGTGATTGGTTTAAAGCCATAGTTTTTGCTGCTATTTTGGCTAATTTGAATTTACGGCTGAAGCAACTCGGTCTATGAGGAAGTGTATTAGATCTGTAAATTGTGTATGTTCTTAAAGCCGCTTTTGCCTGTTTTGTGAAATGAAAAACTGAATTTCTGAGAGAGCGAAAACCCCACCATTGCCTATAAGATCGTCTAATTCACCTTTAGTTTAAAAGCCCTGATGAAAATTATTCGCAATCTAGACGAGATTGAAAACCATGTCATTCCAATCAAGGGTCATCGCCGAAACATACTGAGTCGCGGAGGCTCCTTTCGCTGGTGATATATATTAAAGCTAACGGTTTCCATCCTAAACATGTTGGCACAGGAGTTGATTGTTGCATACTGACTGAACTTTTACAATTCTTGGTATTCTCTGCAGTGTGTGTGTGTGTGTATGTGTGTACCAAAAAATCATCTGTTCTATCAACGCTTTTTACCTCTAATGTTTATCCTTAGACAATTTAATTATGCAATCTTTGTTGGCTATTTTGAGAAGAATGTCATCAATGCCTTTCAGGCTGATATGTTTCTGAGAAAAGAATATTTAATATCATCCTTCCCTCGGTAATCTTCTAATGATATTCTCAATTATGGTGAAATGCAGAATATATGGTTTTCTGTTGATGTTATTATTTTTTAAATGGTTTCAAGTTAGAGACTAATTCAACTGTTTGCGCATTTGCATCAGAATTTGTGTAACTATGGATCATTCAGGGATCGCAGGCATGATAGTGGGCTACCACGATCGACGCGAAATCGTGCCATGGAAGAGGAGGTATTGCATGCGATGGACAATAATCCAGAGACATGCACACGTGCTGTTGCCTCTGCTATAAGAGTATCTCGATCCAGTCTATTGCGCGTTTTGCACTCTCAGTGCTTACATCCATTTCATCTGCAACGGGTCCAATTACTAATGGCCGAAGATTATCCTCGACGTGTGGAATTCGCACAGTAGTTTCTTCAGAAAAGTGCCATAGACCCGGATTTTCCAACTTCTGTTTTGTTCACGGATGAAGATTCATTTACCCGCGAAGGGATCTTCAATGACCACGATGCTCATGTGTAGCCCCATGAGAACCCACGCGCTGTGGATCACAAGCTTCACAACAACGCTTCGCCATTAATGTATGGGCAGGTATCGTCGCTGACTGTCTAGTCGGCCCATACCTGTTACCACCCCGACTGGACTCCCAGAAGTATCGGACCTTTCTGGAAGACGTTCTGCCGGATTTACTGAACAATGCTCCAATCACTGTGCGTCGGCAGATGTGGTTCCAACACCGCGGGGCTCCAACTGACATTTCTGTACGTCAGTATTTGGACAGGTCCTTTGGAGCTCGATGGATTGGGCGTGGTGGACCGTCGCATGGCCCCCACGCTCACCTGATTTATCTAGTATTGATTTCTTTCTCTGAGGGACCCTTAAAGCCGTGGTGTACGAAACGCCTGCTGCCTCTGACACGGACCTCGTGGCAAGAATCGCCATCGCTGCTGTTAATATCGAGAACTCCAGGTATTTTCGAAAATGTACGGCAATCAATGCGTCGTCGGTGTCAGGCATGCATCACTGCTAATGGTCGTAACTTTAAGCACCTGATGTAAACCATATTATGTATTCAACTACTATTGAACTGTTCAGTTACGTCTAATAATTTTTTTACACTAATTATTGCCTTGTGTTATTTCTGTGTCCCTGTTAGTACCTTCCTGTGCGGTTTCCGGTCATGCTTTCCTATGTGAATATTATTGATTTTGATGTTCTCTACATATCCTCAAAGTTTGTACGTGGAATTTTGAACCACCCTGTATATGTTTACACGATTATATTATTTACATTATAAATCTTGTACATGATTATATCTTTTACAATGTAAAAGGATTAAACATGGATTAGGAAAGCCATGTTAGTATGTTTGTTTTACGAAAAGAAATCTGTTTTTTGTTTTGAAAAAAAAAAAAAAAAAAAAAAAAAGAGTGTCATATATTTTTTGTCCAGATTAACCACACTTTTCGTAAATGATGTAAATCTTGCTTGCTGTCCATGCATCTTTAGATAAAATTAACTTTTATTATAAAATATTAAATAAAATATCATACGGATACTAACAGTATTCTGTTCCTTGGATGACAGGGTTCCAATAGGAAACTGTTTCAGAATGAAAGGTATCTCTTCAGCCTAAAAAGTATTTAAAAAAAAGAAATAACACCAATAAAAAATAATAATAATCAAATAATGTAATGAGTTTTACTGCAGGAAAAATAGTGCAAGGAGATAAACATTCTCCCTTCATAAAGATCTTAGAACATTTCATGAAAATATAATCTCAGATTTGGGTATATCAAATTCCTATCTTATCAACTAAACAGGGTCTAAGGGTTATTCTATTTAAAAATACAAATCTAACTCTTCTTTCTAAAGACAGTTGAGTATGCTACTATTGTGACCTGAAAATAATGCTCTTTGAAGAATAAAGAAAGTAAGAATATAAATTAAATAACGACACATTTCTGCATAAATTCACATAGTTATCATATTCGTAGGAATTATACTAAGAAGTAATAAACCAACGCGACTGCATTTTTCTGAATGAATTTATATAGCGGAATATTTATGGTAAAGATGTTTCTGAGATTATTTTCTTTGCCACCTTTTAAATAATAGTTTAAAACCTACACATTAAAAATGTATATGAATCTTTAAATATTTGCTTCTGACAAGTTTATTAAATTTAAACACAGATTAGTTTAAATGATTTGATCACTCACCTCGGCTCGAACTTTATGTAAATATCTAGCAAGCCACAACATAAGAAAAAAAAAGAAGTGCACTATAAATCCCATCGCTCAGTCTATATACTTTCAACTCAGATGAAATGAAAAGATGATAACTAAAAAAGCAACAGACAGCAGTGTTTGAAGCAAATATAAAAACGAGAGCACAAGAAAACAAATCGTTCGCTTCTTTAACAATCGAGCAACACCTTGCATAAAATAGCCTGATCACTTCGATTTTCTGAGTGTTTATTATAACATAATGTTCCTTAATTTCTTTAATTAAGTAACGTACAAATTTAAAGGAATGACCGAAAAAGTGAGCAAAATATGGCAGCCAAGAGAGCAAAATGACTGGTGAAAGAATTATGCTGAAATTGATTATTTCAGCCTTTACTAGAAATACCAAAGACAGCGCAGCAGAACACTTCTCACAAAATCCTAGCTCGTTTAGATAGTCAATATATGAAGTAAAACACACGAAAATGAAAGTTAGAAAGTGAAATGAAATAACACCTCCAAGAATATAGTTGATTGTGTACGGTTTTGAAAGCAGATCTGTTTTGAGAGTGCAACAACTATCATCCAGGGCAATCATTTTCTTTCCTGTCTTATACATGAACAGACACAAAAGCAGCAAAGGAAAGAAAGTAGAAATTAATGACGTACTCTACATAAACTGTTGCATCACTGTAGTTCATTATTATTTTTATGTATCTATCACAATAAGCCAAAGCTGATCCAAAATTTAAAAGTCCATAGATAGTTTGGACACTGCATACACGAAAATATACACGAGAAGTGTTTAAATGAAAGGGCCCTTTCAAGAAATAAGTACCCATAAATGTATAGCTTAAGGCAATCACACGAAAACCTCTGAAAAAGTTGCTTTGCTTATAATCCATGTTCAGATGATAAAGAAGTGTTCCTGCTACGTGTGTAGATGTAAAATATTTGACTTCAGGTGATGGAAAAAACCTTTCTTTTGAAAAAATTCTTTCAAAAAAAAACCACTATGCCCTACTGGTTTTTTTTTGAAAGAATATACAATCGATTTTACAATGAATAATATTCATCAGCATAGAATAACATTTGACAGCTGTAAATATTTGTCGAGAAGTAGTAGCTGAAGCATTGTAATTAGAAATGAATGGGTCATTTCCACATCATGATTAAAGAAATGACCCTTTAAATACAGTATACTTCAGAAATATTCATATTAATACTTGTTGCCAATTTTCATCCGATGTAAATCTAAATATATCAACTCGCAATAGAACTATTAAATAATTTAAAAAAAAAGCCCAAATGCCTTCTATCCTCCTCAAGGAATAGGCGAAGCTATTTAGCCCCAAATTGTTTTGAAGACTAGTAGATAATACGTATCTTGTATCTTCACCTTTAAGCATCATTGATATTTCGCCCAAGGGCGTAAATGGCATTGATAGACATTAATACATACAGACTTGTTTGAAATAGTCTGAAATTCTAGGCTAGCATTATTTTACTCACCTGCTTTTTAAAGTATTTAATACAAGTAAACTCGCTTATCACGAATTCAATATGAGCGATAACTTCTTAGCCGATTCAGTGAAATGATCTCGCTACCAGCCAAGACGTCTGTAGACGTTAATGTTATCATGGCAGCGAAGTGTTTATTAAAATTATAATACCATTGATATTATATTGAAATATATGATGGATACGAAGCGTATGAGGATCCGTATTTGATTCATTATGGCCGATAAGGTGGTTAAAGCGATTTTTTTACGTTATGCGAAATTTTACGTTAGGCGACTTTTGTCGCCAATCTGCAGCCAGCGGAAAAGCTGGAAGTCATTAAGAGACATGAAAGTGGCGCTTGTAATACAATGCTAGTAATACTAGGTCTCCCACATTCATGCAGCTAATCTGAAGCTTGGACTATAGTAAATAAGAGCACAGAATTCATACGATTCAAGACTGAATGCTTCTTGATAAATAATTAAAATCCATTCTATATACATAAAGAGAAGCCGAAATTTGAAACGTTGTTATGTCACGTTTTTGTAAGGTGACAAAAATATCCCCTATATATATATGGATTATCATTTTTTCTGAATTTTCATATATGATTTTCATTTTTTTCTGAGATCCAACTTTAATGTCACACACACACACACACACACACACACACACACATATATATATGTGTGTGTGTGTGTGTGTGTGTGTGTGTGTGTGTGTGTGTGTGTGTGTGTGTGTGTGTGTGTGTGTGTGTGTCCGGGCTAAAGTTCTATTGTTAGGCATCTGCGAGCTTATATATATGACTTCTACATATATATCCAATAATGTGTTTGCCAACAGTTTGTTTATCCAACAATTTGTTATTATATGATATATCCGTTCAGGATTATCAAATTCGGAAGAAGGCTAGTTCAGATGCCTTAAAGTACCTACCACTGAACTATTCCATCGTTAGGCTAGTCCCCTGACATGGAGAACATAATTCTACTTGTAAGCTGACAGAAAAAGATAATTGGATTGAATCTATAGGAAACGACCCTGGAATGAAAAAGGTAAAACAAAAATGGAAACGACAAAATATAATACACATAGCAAACTGAAATGTAAGAGGAATAGCATATAAAAAATAGAATTCGACCAATTATCAAATGAAAGAAATTTTAAAATATCAGTAATCACTGAAACAAAAAAGAAATTAAAAGAAACTATGAGAACCGATACTTTTAATGTGATATACAGTGCAGTTGACAGACACCAAAGAGCACAAGCAGGTGTCATGATTTGGATTTATAACTTCCTTTCAAAACAGTTAAACATTATAAATTATGGAATGAAAGAATAATAGAAGCTAGAATAAAAATAGATAGAGGCTATTTAACAATAATTCGTTTATATGCCCCAGAAGAAGGAAGAGAACGGGTAATATTGATGTTTATAATCAGCTACAAAACATATATAATAAAATAAATAAAGATGATTACGTAATTTTAGCAGGAGACTTAAATGCAAGAATTGGAAACAAGAAAATTAATAATAATGATATAGGAATACATGGAGAACACACTCTAAACAGAAATGGTAAAAAAATTGATTGACTTTGTAGTCTATAATAACCTAAAAATGATGAATTCCTTCTATAAACATAAAGACATACATAAATATACTTGGCCAGCAAGAGGATGGAAATCAATATTAGATTATTTTATATTATATGAAAATACATAAACTTTTTCACTAGATGTTAGAGTTCACAGAGGATATGGAATATGCAGTGAGCACTTTCTTGTTAAAATAAAATTAAGATTACCACCTAAATGGCTACAAGTAACAAGAACAGAAAGAAAATTTGAAACATTTGTTTATAAAACTAGACTACTGAATGACACAAATGTACATTGGATATATGAACAAAGAATTAACCAATATCTAGATAAAATAAAACAAAATGAAGAAATAGAAATAGAATGGCTTAATATAAAAACGATACTAAATGCAGCAGTAAATGAAAGCTTAGGAAAGACCAAACAATTCAATAAAAAGAAAAAACTGAAGATCTTGGATGATACAATCAAAGAAATAATCAAAAAGAAAAAAGAAGCCTGTCACAAATGGATAAGCAGTAAAAGATTAGAAGATGAAATAGAATATAAAAGAATAAGAGTGATAGCTGAAAGAGAAGTCAGAAAATGACATAGAAAATCATGGAACAAATTTGTTTCTAATTTAGAACATGATTTATATAAAATAAGACCCAATGTATATAAGATTTTGAAACACTTTAATGCAGATACCAAAGAAAACATAAAATTATACACCGAATTGAAATTAGAAGAATTTCTAAATTACTACACAGAATTGTGGACAGACAAATATTTTTAAAAAGACAACTGGCAAACAATTAACGAAAATGAAAAGGAAATAACTAAAGAAGAATTAGAAATCAGCCTGAAAGAAACAAGAATCGGAAAATAACCTGGAGAAAATAAGATAGGTTCAGAACTATATAAATACGCAGGAACAAGATTCAAAGAAAGACTCATTATTTTTAAATAAAATTTATTCAACTGGTATATCCCCAATAGAATGGAAAAAAGCAATTGTGAATCCTATCTTTAAAAAAGGTAATAGAGATGACCTTAAAAACTATAGAGGTATCAATGTGCTAAATTCCTGTTACAAAATATATAGCAGAATCCTAAATAGCAAACTAACGAAATATTCCGAAAACTTTATTTGAGAAGTATGGAATGGATTTAGAAAAGGACGATCCTGTATAGACCCGGCCTTTTGCCTAAAATTAATTATTATAAGACACCTCCAGGAAGTCCAAAGACTCATCGAGGGACAGTGTGCTAACAGCATTGAACGATTGTACCCCTTTCCAACTACTAACCGCGCTCAAACTTACTTAACTGAGCCATTAGTAGCAGAGGCTCTACGAATCGACCAACCTTTGCCGGCTAGTAACAAAGAAAAGAAGAGAATACAATTTAGAACCACATATTGCATTTATTGACTTTGGAAAAGCATTTGACAAAGTTAAAAGAAACATATTATTTAATGTATTAAAAGAAAGA
This sequence comes from Typopeltis vanoorti, assembly GCF_054136105.1. Classification (NCBI taxonomy): domain Eukaryota; kingdom Metazoa; phylum Arthropoda; class Arachnida; order Uropygi; family Thelyphonidae; genus Typopeltis; species Typopeltis vanoorti. Next base: position 51,924,793 of record NC_143564.1, read on the forward strand.
CAAATACCAAATGATATCCTAAAATCTAGAAGGTATTTTACCTTGGGTAGAATAAATGTTAAAAATACCAAGCAATTTTAAACCTGCTTTTACTCCATTTCCCAAGTAAGCAAACAGACAAATAAGTCAAGTTTGCCCCTGCAAGTGATGCAAGTCTAGCTGATGCTACAGGTAGTGCAAGACCAAGGCAACTCGTGGTAAAGGTGGAATAAGTTCCGATCACTAATCTTAATATTTACCCTTAATGCCAAAAAACACATCTACAAAAGGGGATGCTGATGTTTTGTATTAAAGGCAAGGGGCCACTACCCAGACCGGATTCGACCTTTATTGAGGTCTCATCAGTGGGTAAAATACTTATAAGCTCTGTATTACTAAATCTTGGTATTTCTAGCCTAGCTCCCACTGACGAGATTTCAATAAAGGTCGAAATACCAAGGCTAGAAATACCAAGATGCACTACCTGTAGGATCAGCTAGACTTGCATCACTTACAGGCGCAAACTTGACTTATTTGTCTGTTCGCTTACTTGGGAAATGGTGTAAAACCAGGTTTAAAATTGCTTGGTATTTTTAACATCCTAAAATCTATCACAAGTATATATGAAAATAATCAAATACAAATAAGATTAAATCACGAGCTATCATATACGAGAGAGATAAACCAAGGGGAAGACAGGAATGTCCCTTCTCAGCAACACTTTTTAATATTTATTTATTTACGTATTCGTTAATTGAAATAATAATAAAGTGGAATAAAATTATACATCAAGGAATTAAACTTTCTCCTACAGTGAACTTACACACCCTCCTTTTTGCCGATGACCAAATAATAATTACAAATTTTGAAGATAACTTACAGAACGTCATTTTAGATCTAAATGAGATAGCCAAAGATAATGGTATGATAATATCAACAGAAAAATCAAAAACTATATCCTTTAAAGGGCAAGAACTCAAATAGTAATAGATAACAAGATCTTAGAACAGGTGAATTCATTTAACTACCTAGGATGTATGATCAGATATGAAAATGAAAAAGATATAAACGTAAAAATTACAAAATATTTAAAAATAACAGGCGTAATTAACTCTATATTTAAACCAAACCTAGTTCAAAAACGAACCAGAATAAAAGTATACAATACATTAGCCCTACCAGTCTTATTGTATGGAAGCGAAATCCGGACAATAAAACAAAAGACAAACAAAGGTTAACAACAGCAGAAATGAAGTTTATGCGAAAAACTGCAAAGTATACCCTATTTGATCACAAAAGAAACGAAGAAATTATGAAAGAATGGGACGGCGAGTGGTGAGATAGACAGTGGAATGGTTATCTCTATAAAAAGCCACACATTTCCACTGACGAGGATGCGACATGGTGAGATGTAACCGCCATTTAATAAGTTACAGCCTGCGGGAAGTTGGAGCAGCAACACCTTTCATCCTGATCAGCGGAAGATCACCATAAGTGACAACGGTGTAAAGGATACTGTGGTAGGCAGATAATCATGAAAAATGAGAAATGGCTAGCACACTGAGCCTTTCTAGAAGGCTATCACCGGACAAGGAAGGAAAGGGGATACCATCTTCTTCTATTTTTCACTAGTAAGATAGCAGTATGAATGGACATTTTAAAGATAGTAAAGCGCACAATCAATAACTGTGTGGCAAGACTTCTCAGGTCGAAAATCATCAAAATCCTTGTACATTCATTGCGACGTGGAATGTGAGAATCCTCGAATAAATTTGGAAATTGGAAAATTTGAAGAGAGAAATGGATAAATTCAAAATAGCCATATTGTGAAATAGTGAAATGAGATGGAATGGAACCGGAGACTTTTGGAGTTGTGGTTACAGAATCATTTATTCGTGTGATGAGACAGCAAAAAATGGCGTCGCGGTGGTTCTCAATAAGGAATGGTGAAGAAGAGTAATGAACTCAGTAAAATGTAGTAGTAGATTGATAAAGGTAAAACTAGAAGCAAAACAAACAAATATTATAATAATACAAGCTTACATGCCTACTAGCGACCACAGTGATGATGATGAAATTGAGAGAGTACATGTAGATATTGAGAATCTAATCAAACTCCAAAAGGGAATAGAATCTTATTGTCACGGATGATTGGGATGCAGTCATTGGTGAAGGCAAAGATGGTAGAGAGGTGGGAAAGTACGGACTTGATTGCCGAAATGAAAGAGGAGATAGACGTTTGAAGTTCTGCAACCTTCAATCTGATCATTACCTGGTATGAAGTACCAAAAAAGAAGAAGGTATAATTGCAAAGTGCCAGGGGATATGGAAAGGTACCAAATAGATTGTATTATGACAAGAAATAGATTTAAAAATCAAGTAAAATCATGCAAAAATTATCCGGCAGCTGATGTGACAGTGACCACAATTTGGTTTTATTGAAATGTAATCTGAAATTTAAGAAGCTGTCACAACCAAGGAAAGGCCCAAATTGAACATAAATAACCTGAAAACAGAGGAAAACCACAGAAACTATAAACAGCAAACTGATGAAAGAATTAAAAGTGCAGAGATGGAAAAGAAAAACATAAAGGAAAAATGGACTCATTTAAAGGATACAATCATCAAGACTGCTAATGACTGCATAATATTAAGTAACAAGCAAATAAAAAAGCCATGGCCCACACAGGACGTTCTAGATCTAACAGAATAAAGAAGGAAATACAAAACCACCCTAAAGGAAGAAAGCCAAGACAAATATGAACATATAAAAAAAATATGATAAATAGAAAGTGTAAAGAAGCAAACGAACAATGGTATACAGAGAAATTTAAAGAAATTTAAGATTTAACCAAGACTGGGAGAATCGATAAAGATTATAACATTATAAACGAAATAAGTCAACAAAACAAGACAAGAAGTACAATTTTCAAATATAAACAGGGGAACATATTTATAGACAAGGAAGAAATTTCGGAAAGATGGAAGGAATACTTAGAAGATCTATATATTGGAAAAGATCTAGACGCCAAGGCTATAAAAGACGAAACAAGAATTGATGTGGAAGAAATTGGTCCAACTATATTAAAAGATGAATTTGAATGGGCACTGAATGAGTTGTCAATCAATAAGGCACAGGCATTGATAACATCCCTTCAGAATTAATAAAGTACTCAGGAAACATAAGTCATACCTTTTTATGAAACGGTGATCATCCACAAAGATTTTACACAATGCTCTATCTTACCCATTCCTAAAGTAAATAATACAAACAAGTGTGAAAATCATCGAACAATAAGCTTAATATCACATGCTTCGAAAATACTACTCAAAATTATACAAAAAAGAGAAGATTTAAGAATAATCAAAATGCTCTGATAGTCTTTCTTGACTTCTAGAAAGCCTTCGATAGTATTGATTGGAACCAAATGTTTCACCTCTTAAAAGATAGATTGGAGAGATAGAAGGCTCATATTCAATCTTTACCAAACACCAAGAAGCCCTAATAAAAACAGCCAGCAATAAAATGAAAACCGCAATAGCAAAATACGTAGAGGTGTAAGACAGAAGTGCTGTCTTTCACCCATATTGTTTAATCTATACACTGAAGATGCAATAAATAAATTTAAAGAACTAATAGAAACAGGAATTAAGATAAATGGAATGGATATCAACTGGCTACGGTTCCCGGATGATATAGCAGTTATGAAAGAAAAAATTCCGGAATTAAACAAAACCCGACAGGTTTCGTATGTCGTTTGACTTACTTCTTCAGGGATTAAAAATAACTAAACGTTTAAACACAGTAAATGAGAAAATTATTCAAAATAGTCCATTAGTTTGTTTTTATGGGCATCTAACTCTTCATCAAATTAAAAATTTAAAAATCTGAATGAAGAATCGATACATATATTCATGAATGCTATGTTTGAACAATGCTGGATGTTGTCACGATTTGTTGTTCACGTTCACACTGTCCAAGGTGTGACTTAGGTATATTTTTTATGAATGCTGACCAAACTTGTTGTAGAATTACCCCTGGTTTTTATTTCATTGCGTTGGGATTCTAAGCACATTTGCAGCTTCTTTAAATTTCCTTGTGGAACAGTTTTTTTTTTCAATATAAGACGTGTTCGTTTTATGCCAAAATACATTATGGCCAGTGGAAGTTGTGTGATATGCTAGGCCTGACTGATTTTCTATCATTTTTGCACATCTTTTTGATGTTCGTTCATACGAATTTCTCCCGTTCTTCCCGTCTGGGCTACGTAATAGATGCCAGAGAAACAGTAAATTTTATAGACAGCTGGTTTTTTTAATGGGTGATGTAGAAATCTAGATTTTTTTTCTAGCGGTAGAAAAGTTACTTTGATGCTCTGTATGTAAGGCAATTTGGCTATTTCCGTAACATTCTTGTTGTATGGTAGCGTAATTGCGTTATTGAAATCTTGCTTTTGTGAGATGCTTTCAGGAGGTATGTTGAGGATTTTCTTGATTGTCCTGGGTTCAAAACCGTTTTTTTTTTTTTTGAGTCTGTGTTAGAAAATGTAATTTTTCATTCAGCTTCTTTTCTGTGCTGGAAATGTAAGCTGTATCCCCCAAGGGTTTTATTAAACCTATTTTTGCATGGGGTGGTGGTGTGAGGCAGCATTAAGAAATCTTCCTGTGTTGATTGGTTTCTATAAATGGAGAATGATAATCTGTTTTCTCTTTCATTGATTGCTATTAGGATGTCAAGGAAAGGTTTTTTTATGTTCTTCCTGTTCCAAAGTGAATTTTAAGTTGTTGTTCAGATTATTGAGATAATCTTTAAAAGCAGTGAGTTCCACTGTTGTTTTCCTGGCCATATGATAAAAATATCGTCTACATAACGAAGCCAAATTTTCGGCTTTTATGATAAAAACGTCCTTTGTGTTCCCAAAATTTGTCTTGATACATGAAGAACGTAATTTTTAATGCAACACTCAGTATTATTCAAACAAAGCATGCATGAACCTTTGTATCGATTCTGCATTCGGATTTTTTAATTTTTAATTTGATGAACAGGTAGATGGCCATAACAACATCTAATGGACTATTTTGAATAATTTTCTCATTTATTGTGCTTAAAACGTTTAGTTTCCTTTAAGCCCTGAAAAAATAAGTCAAACCATATACGAAACTTGTCGGGTTTTGTTTATCTTTATCTCAATAAACATGTGGTCGTAATTCCGGAATTTTTCTTTTGAACTGTTAAACCACAGAACGCCTGTAATATAACAGTTATAGTTGATAATGAAAACAAACTGAAAGCCACCCTGACAAAGATGGAAGAAATTTTCACACAGTACAGGTTAAAAATGAATTATAAGAAAACAAAACTATTAATTAAATCCAATGAAAATAAACCTAGAAATAAATAATAACCTAATACAACAGGTATCCTCTTTTAAATATCTTGGAAGTCTTATCACAGAAGAGGGAAGAAAACAATCAGATATTAAAACATGAATAATCTTAGCCAAAAAAAGTATTCTACAACAGAAGAAACATTTTTACCAGTAAAGAACTTTTCATCCAGCTCAAAAAAAGGCCAGTAAAAACAAAACATACAAACATACATATTGCATTATTGCATTATATGGTTGTGAGGTCTGCACCTTAACAAAACAAGACATCAAAACGTTGGAGGCATTTGAACTTTGGTGGTGGAGAAAGATGATGAAAATTAGTTGGACAGAAAGGAAAAGTGATGAAGAAGATCTAAATATGGTTCATGAAGAGCGGTCGTTAATGAAACACATCAATAAGAGAAGAAAAAGCCTAATTGGACACCATTTGAGGCATGGGGGACTGATTACAGAAATAATGGAGGGGACTGTAGAATGAAAGAGGCCACTAGGCAGACCAAGAATTTCATATATAAATAACATAATGATGCTAACTTGCGCTGAGAATTATGAAGATAAAAAGAAGAGGTTACAAGACAGGATGTTCTGATGTGCTGCTATAATTACCAATCTTCGGATTGATGCACCAAAGAAGAAGAAGAAGATTTTATTTTAAATACAAAACCTGACTATATTCTCAGTTGTAGTTCTTATACTTGCTACTTGCTAACCTTGATATTGCACTTTTGCACAGAGATAGCGTCCAAAAAGCTCGCTTATTTCCTTTTTTATATCCTATACTCTGTTGTATATAACATAAACAGCAGAGCTACCAATACACTGAATGATGCGGTGCATAAGGAGGAGGACGAGGATGAGTTTCAAGAGTTGTTACCTAACATGAAACACGAGTCCTTCGTCTGAACAGGACTAGTTTCCGTTTTGGTAGGCAAAAAGTTTTTATGAGAGATAGGAGTGTTCAGTAGGGATAGCAATGGATTTCGAAATTGATAATTGAACTGTATTTCTGTCATTTTTTTTTTATTTCATTGCAATTAGAACTAATATCTGGAAATATTCTGAGAATACAATGAATTTCAGTATTAATAATAAAAACAAGCATTTTCATCAACCGTCTAGCTCACTGCAGTTGAAGAACAGAGTATTTAGTTCATTGTAGAAGACATAGTTGTTGAACATAAAGAAACGATATAAAAACCATACACACACATTTAGCACTAAACGTATACACTACTTTAAATTCCCTAAACCTGAGTAGTATAAAAACGCATGAAATTATCACACATAAATACACTATCCTCATAGCTTTAGACATTTGCAGCCATAATTGAACCAGAAAGAGGATGGCAAGACTGCAGTATAATGAATCTGCTGATTAAAGCTGCCGATTCTCTTGCAGCTTTCTCCTGTCTTCTATTTGCAATTAGAGAAGTGGCTGCTATTTATCACTTAATGGAACGCGCTATTATTTTTGTGAGTAAACTAAGAACAACACATTTTACACATTTGTAACATATGTTGGGTTCTTTGTTTTGAATTATAGCTGAAAGTATATATTGAGGGTAGTGTATTATGAGAATAGGGTATTATAAAAATGTATATTTGGAATCAGCCGTCTTTATTCCTTATAGATTCAGTTATAGGAACACGTTGAGGTTTAGTGTCATGCTGAGGTGAAAAATCCTGCCAAAAGATAATGATCAATAAAAATACTAAATGTACTTCCAATTTCAGATAGGATTAACATATCCTTTGCTTATATTTCTTGTGGAGAATTTTCCCCTTTCTAGAAATGGTTTCACACTACTCGGGTTCAGTGGTATAGAGGAAAGCTGCAGAATTCGAAATATTCAAGCTAGTAAATCTAAAATGCATCTGCTATTGCCAAATTACAAATAAAGCAACAGTATGCGACAATTACAAAGAAGGTCAGCAAGATTATTGATTATGTCGTCTATGTGATATGATGTGTTAATCCCATCTTAGAACATTATGGTATTGACAACAAAATCATTAGGATTATTAAATCTCTTTATTCCTCATCTGATATCAGAATTGAAATTAAAAATTACAGCAGTGAACCGTTCCGGGAAGAACGGGGAGTAAGACAGGGATGCATCTTGTCCCTTCTTTTTTGAACTGTTTTCTGGAATATGTCATAGATGAAGCTCTTTATGAATATGACACTGGAATAGCAGTTGGCGGACTAAGAATAAACAGCTTACGTTTCTCTGACGATATCGATCTTCTGGCAGAAAGTGAAGAAGAATTACAAGAGACAACCAGCCGTGTTTTCGGAAAATTAAAAAAAATATAGATTATACATAAACCTACAAAAAACAAAAACAATGATAACCTCAAAATCAGACATTGAATTCTTAAAGATACAAATTGGCAATAAGCAAATTGAGAATGTAAAGAAGTTCACTTATCTAGGAAGTACGTTGAGTCAAGATGGTCGTTCAAAACCCGACATTAAATACCGAATTGCTAAGGCAACCATGGCCCTACAGAAGTTAAAACCATTGTGGGGAGATAACAGAATAGCAATCACAATCAGACTAAGACTAATTGACACTTTGGTGAATTCTGTCCTTTTGTATGGTTGTGAGGCCTGGACTTTATTGAAGGAAAATGAGAGGAAACTCCTGTCTTTCGAAATGAAAACTTACAGAAGACTTTTGAGAATTTCCTATACCGCTCACGAATCCAATGAAAATGTCTGAAAACTGATTGATTCAATAGACGGGAGAAAAAGGGAAAATATTCTGACAGTCATCAGAAGAAGACAGATGAAATGGTTTGGATATGTGGAGAGGGCTAATGGCATTCCAAAGCAAACCCTAGAAGGAATCGTTCCGGGATCAAAGGTAAGGGGCCGACCTCGATTAAAATGGACTGATAACATTAAAAAAATGGACAAACTCCTCCCTTTCTCAACTGACATCAACTACAAGAGACCGAGACGACTGGAGGAGGCTAGCAAAGAGTATCACCTACCAGCCATGAATGACCCATCAGTTCATTTAGGGCTATGGGAGAAGAAGAAGAAGAATCCCATCTTAATAACACGTAGATGAATTATGCAGTAAGAAATCATGCACGCTATTATAAATATCCCTCTACTGAACCAAAGGAAAGGATTATTAACCTTAGAAAGCGTTTTTGTAAGAAAGGTCAAATTACGGAGGGTAAAGGGCACATTTGTAAATCCAAAACAGTTTGCAATTAGTGCTTTTAATCTGTTCCCGTGCGAATGCCTTGAAAATAACTCTTATATCAACACCTCAGCTGAAGGCAGTTAGGTGGATTTAATGTGGCAAGGGTTTTCTTCTGTAAATCATATATGACTGTCTGAAAAACAAAGTGGCCAAAGAACACACACACGACAGATATAACAGATTTTTGTAGTGTTATAGGTACTATCGCTGCATCAGCTATGTTTTAAAAAAGTCAGTTTATTTGAAACCGTGTTCGGGTTATGTTAAATTAATTTGGATTTGCGGCCGAAGCAACTCAGGCTATGAGATCATTCTATTTTGTCTCTTAATTGAGTATGTTCGTGTGACAGGTTTGCCTTTTGCGAGATAAGAAACCCGAGATTCTGGGAGAAAACACTCTTCGACTTCTGTATACGTCCGTGGCAACTCACCTTCATTAAGAAGTCCTGATAAAGATTCTTCGCATCGTAGATGGAATTCGAGCCTAGCAGGGGCTCCCATGGCGATAAAATTTAGTGTCCCTAAAAATTATTACATCTGGAAAAGTTAACGATATTTCTTTTGTATTCTGGTATATTTGTGTGGCAGTATTGAATTTGTCTTTATCTTCTTTTAAAAATAGTATAAACTGTTCAAATTCGCGATCAAAATGTGTAATATCTATATTGTTCTTATAGATCTCTTTTAATTTTTCCACATAGCTCGATCCCCTGGAGGCTGCAAGGTCCGACACCCGCTTTATCCCTCTCTGGAACCTAGGTCTTCACAGCCAATGGGGCTAGTCGAAAGCGTGAAGTGTAATACGTTAACCAGAGGTAAAATGCGTCAAACAAATACGTAATAAGTATTAGCGAGATTATTCGAAGTTAAGAAGAAGTTTTATTTGTTACAAAAATAAATTAGTAACAAATAAAAATAATGAAGCGAGTTTGAAAAATATACCTAAACATAATTGATTGGCATATAATTCCCAAATTCTGTCTCTAAATCTTCTTTATGCAGTGAGACTATTTTCCCCTCTTTCCACTCCATTCTCACCTTCCCAGTGCTGACTCTTGAATTAAACAGTTTACTCAAAGGAATTGATAATTCCCTTGCCTATTCTCAGAATACACTGGTCCACATCCGTATGATCTCATGGCGGTGTTCACCCTAACGTTCTGTGATATCTAAAGCACCTCTAATCACTCAAACTTCATCCATTGGTCAATATCAAATCGGTATTGGCATATCTCCACCTAGATTATACTCCATTGCAAAATAATCACTCAGTAACTCAACTCATTGGTTTGCGTTTCTTTATAATACTCCATGACAGTTCATTGTATTATTCTTTACAATAAATTTTGAACACATATAATATTTTTATCATAACATAAACGACTAGAAATTTCTCTAAACCTCTACCATATTTTTTTCATTATAAAATAACATATTTCTAATCAGTATGCATGTTTCTGTGTCGTGTATTGCAGTCCTATGTGTATTCAGTTGATATATCACCCTAACTTTAACATATAACTCTGAAAAGAAAAGTACTTCATCAATAGAATCCTTTGCGTGATGGCGATCAGTTTTTACATATAATTGCTCTCATATAGATGTAAAATTTTCCTTGTGGATATAGGGAACACTTATTTATGATTTATATAATATCTAAAGCCATAGCAACCCACCAACCAATCAAATAATTAGCCGAACAGAAAATTGGAATTTACGACAACATATACTTCACACGTCGTGAGTCGAAAGGCCTTTTCTACTAAACAGCTGTTTAGTCGAAAAGGCCTAAAGGTGCTTGGCATCCTCGAGGGAATTTGAAATTTAGAGTTTTTTTACAGAGGTGTCCGAATGTTCATATTCCTCGTCTTTTGGCATCAAGATTGGCGATTAGTAATTAATTGATTTATTTATTTTTTTTTATTTTTTAATTTTTTTTTTAAATCCAGGAAATTGAAGTGGGGCAATGGAGGAGCGGTTTCATGGCTGACTTTTATCCCTTTTTTTTCGGGATGGATTTAATACATTTTAGCTTCCATGCTAATCCAAATTTCAGTCTACTATAGACTCTGTACTCGAAATATAGGATTTAAGTTATTTCTGTTCCTCGTATTTCTCAACGAATTAAATTGCAGTATATTATTAGAATACGAAAGGTTTGGTATTCAAGATACCAAGGATTCTTGTGTTTCGGATGAAAAATCAGACTTATGTTTAGTCAATGTAGCATTGTATGAACGTGAAAAAGATGGAAGTATGAAAGGGTAAACTTTGCCCTCAATGGCCATAGCTAGGACAGGAATGCAAAACTGTACTGCAAGTAGAAGGAAAGTTATATCCATTTGTCTGATTTTTGGAAATGGAATATGGATTTGTTAAATATTTAGGAACATTACGGTTTGAATATAGACGAGGGAAAGCTGTAGTTTTTTGATCTGAGACTGCAGTATGCCAAGCCCAGCGAATGAGTTTTTTGTGTTTTGTTTCTTAAGCAATACTGTGGTTAAATAACTCATCTTAATATCAAAATCTCTCCTGTAATATATTGAATTAAATTTTCTAACTTTTATATCCAATCCAAGGCATATCCAATTTAGTAAGATATATAGTATCAATATCATGAATCATGCAAAAAGAATACAAAATAGTGTTTCAAAATATTTATCTTTACGGTGAATAAAAAAAACTCATCATCATATTTAAACTCACTTACCTCACTTAACATTTGCTTTGAATAGACAGCCACCCACATCATCAACATATATAAGAATACGCAGTACGTTCCAAACGCAATCCTGAGTAGACGAGACGTTCCTGCATCAAACAAATGAAAACCGCAGAGACAACACATAGCAGTATTGCCAGAAAATAAAAGAAACACACCCAAAGAGAAACACTTGTTTATTTCCTTAATGTTTGCGCAGCATCTTAAATAGAGTAATCGTGTCTCTTCTAGTTCTTTCGTATTCAATAAAGAACTATTCTTCGCTTGTATGTTCTTTAAGATCTGATGCAGGGAATTAAAAAAATAGCTGCTAAAAGACACGAAATAACAACTCAACGTGAATAAGACAACAGGTGTGACCAATCTAAGATAATCCAGAAGTGTACCAGTTATAGTTATTACCACTCTTTCGAAATCCAAATGCTGAATATTGTGAAAAATATACGATTTTTTCTCTTCAAGAAAAGGCATCATCATTTTCAAGAAGGCGAAAAGAAATAATCCCAAATGAATAAAAAAGGTGGTTCCAATAACTTTTCTTATAGGAAAAGGTTTTCTTCCTTTTTCTATCAAAAGCATCTCCATCTTACTACAATTATCTGCTAGATTTAGTAGTCGCGTTTCTATTGAATATATGAATCCACGTACAATTACTATTAACACCAGTTGATATAACCTCAGAGCAATTAATACATGCTGCGATTGTTCATTTGATCTCAAATCGAAGACCTCTTTCAAGTCATAACTGCCATGAACCACCATTATGACTGCGAACAGTAAACTGTACATGGCTTTGATACTGCATTTATAAGTGAAAACATATGGCTCTTTAGAAAAAGAAAGACCAGCCAGAAAGTAGGCGCCATTTACTGAATAAAATAAATAAGTAAAACGAAATACTCGCTTAAAATTACCCTTTATGGACTCCATCTTGATCAGTTAAAGCATTAACGTTACTGTACCTGCAGCAACTTTTATCTGATTTTCTTTTCGTCTGGAAGTGTATGCAGACTATGTAGAATGTCAAAGTAAGGCGCAATAGTCTCCTATTGATTCATCTTCAAGGGAGTCAGTTTAATGAATATAGGGCGTTTCCTTAGTAAAATATAAACTCGTGTACACAATACTTTCTTGCCATTAAAATTTTCAATGTTGCCTTTTATTAATTTTCTCAGAATTGAAGAAGCGCTTCTTAATTTTGTGTCTTCATGATACGTTTTGCGTTTAGCGAAACAGATGTTCAGGAGCATACCTCAGAAAATACGATATTGGCTATCCTCACTAAAAGTCTTTTAACATCATCTAATAGAAGATTTCTAAATCATCAAATTAACAATTTTTAAATAATCGAATAAATAATTTCATACAATGGTGGCGAACCTTTTTATGTGCGGGTACCAAAAATCTACAAATCGAGTTGTTAACGTGCCAGGCAGTTTTTAATATGGGAAAAATTAATAGGAAATTAATTAACTTAATTATATATATATATATATTATAAAATAAAAATATATTATAAAAAATAATATTATTTATTATTTTTTTATTATATATTGATTTCAATGATGTTGGTTTGGAAAAAAAAAACGGTACTGAGAAAACATTTTATGCATTGTAACTCACCAAATAAAGTTAGCTGAGTGGCAGAAGCAGCAGAAGAATGTCAACTTGTCAGAAAAATGCTTACCATATTTATTGGAATATAACTTTCCCTGACGTATAACTCGTACCCCTGATTTTACTTCACGAAAAACAACATTAAAAAGTTTTGCATATTACCTCGCACACGAAAAATGTTTAAACATGTTCAGGTCAAGCCGACAGTAACTCGTTTCCTGTGGTTAACAACACGCCCTCCCCAACATCCATTATACTGCAGATGCAAGAAAAACAAGTAGTTTTATTGTATTCCTGAATAAGGTACACGAGCGTTTTTCAGTCTGTGTAATATATTTTTCAACAAATAATGCAATTACAGACAGCTGGAATAAAAACGGCACTAACCAATGAATCACATCTACCCTCTCACAGAAATTATGCTGTATAGACTCAAGCAAAACTATATATTACACCAGAAACACAGTATCTAACTAAAAACTATTGTCCACTTTTTCAATTACATGAAATAAGTGTTTGTTTTATTGCATTTGAAACTCTCAGTGCCATTATGACAGACAAAGGCTAACTTCAAATAAAATTCTAGCACGAATTGAAACCGGCCATATAATGCATATGTGAGTTCGACTGCCAGCTGAAACGCAAACAAGCAGCATTAAAATTCAACCAAGGGTTGAAACTTTGTGTGAGTTGTTCATGAATGTGTTAAAACTAAGAAATATAGTGAATGTTGTTATGAGAGTTTCAGATGTTATGGAATTACACTGAAGAGAATTAGCATTTCAATTCAACAATTGTCAGTTGCCTTTGCCTTTGGATCGCGCGATCTTTTGTTAATAACGCACCAATCATATGCACGTCTTCATAGCTGCTGTCTCATGTACGAGAGAAAAATTTTATTGTTTTATTTAAATCAAAATAAAACAACAAAATTTAACTTGTGCATATTTTAACAATTAAAGAAAAAGGTTGAATAATTTATAAGCGTATAAAAGGATATCACCTGAAAATCGTTGACATGACAGCAAAATTCTGATGTGTCACCTCTGGCACTTGTGCCATAGGTTTGCCATCTAGGACGTAGACCATCAGATTTGTTTAAGTTACGTGAGTGAAGTAAAGTTTCACATATTTCTTTATAAAGCCGTTCCATGAGGAACCGACTTCACTCTCCTAACTTAAACAAATCCGATGGTCTACGTCCTAGATGGCAAACCTATGGCACAAGTGCCAGAGGTCTATCCCATTTGTGGGAGATAAAATCAAAAAATAATAAATACATCAGCTAATGCCTTTTATTCCTTTATAGGGAGTAGGTGAGACATTTATACCTTATCTAACGTTTGGAGACTGAGTGGACAGTTCAAGCTCCATCGGTAGCCAATCAGAGATAGCTGGCCCATGTCTTTCACTAATTATAGGCAGCCACCGATGAAGAGGTTGGCAAACAAGTGCTGCCATCTCTTGGTACCTAACCCTAACAGGATATGTCAATGTCTGAAATAATGTGGGTACAATGGCCGATTTTCTTGAGTTTACGGGACGAAAACCCCGAGTTTCCAGGAGGAAAAACCCGCTTCCCGGAGATAGTAGTTTACAAATCAGCTAATCTTTCCTTTTTAATATTATATTTATTTATATATATATAAATAAATAAATAAATATATATATATATATATATATATATATATATATATATATATATATATATATATATATATATATATATATATATATATATATATATATATATATATATATATATATATATATTTATTTATTTATTTATTTATTTTCTTTTTTTTTCTTTTTTTTTTTAAATAAGTTATGAAATTTATTGTACTTTTTTAGATATCTGACCTTAGCTACTTAGGTTGGGACTTTTGGAATTGTCAGTTATTGTTTTATTAGCTTTATACATGTACTGAAGATGCCCGTGATACTCATGCGAAACGTCTACTAATAAATAATATTTTACGTGAGTTAATTCCATTATTATAATTTTAATTTAGAAGATTATGGCGTTTGCATTTTCCCAACTTCTGGTCCCGTTGCCAATATCACATTACATTAATGGCTTTCATTTCCTACACAGTTCTTCTGAAGTATTCTATTAGACTTCTTACTTTAACAGTTTTTGCTACAAAACAATGATAATAACTCAAAATTTAAGAGTGAAAGAGAACCACTTGTGTGTGTCACATGAGCAAGTCAGAGATAAGTGAACAAAAGAAGAGACTCGCTTCAAGCTTATACTGTTCCATTCGGTGAAGCTGCCTAATAAAGTAAAAGGATAATTCATCTGCTTTTAGAACTATGCCATACATTTGATCTGCCTTTTGCATTCAATTTTCCAAATATACTTCAGTTCAGGATGTATACGGTGAATCTGTTAGATATATGGTGGAATATTTTCCAATAACTTTACTCATTCATGATAATAAAAGGAATAAGGCGTTGAATATAATATTTCCAGTATATTTTTATTGATCTAACTTACTTCAGCCATTTCTACAATGCAACGACATTGTAGATTGTATATTGTAAACAAAAGAAAATTCTTGGAAAACAGAACGAATTATACACAAACCAGAGAAATACACAGAACATGTGCAACAAATTTTGCGAGATGATTTGCTGCTCCATCAAACCATATTTATTCCTACAATACTCTCTCCCTATCGCTCTCTCATAAGTATTTTTTTTAAATTATGCCATCATAAATTCACTTATTCATGTTTAGAATTTATAGGATCGTGCTATTCGCTCTACCCAGCAACTTATAGGACACACATATCACAAATGATAATTATTAATAATTCGTTTACCATTAATGAAAGTGGTTCTACTCACATGTTTCCTATTCTCACATGTCTTATAAATGATGGTCACATATTTTCATCTTTGAGTATTTCAAATATACCAACCCAATATAGCATTCTTCTGCATTGTTGCTTTCTAATCAATCATAAAATAGATTGTTCCCCACTCTATGCAGAAGTATTCAAAGTTATCCTGCAATTAACTGCATTGGACCAATTAAGATTAGTGCTAATGCGCTATGCCCCTCTCAAAACTTTCATACATCGATAAAATGCAATCCCACGATCATGTGCGTCAGCAAGGGGGACGGAGCATTTCCCCCGGGATCGGTTAAAAAATTCAACAAATTATAATCCTAAATTTGATTGAGATATGTAATCTTATACCCCTCGACCCTGGGAACGCTATGTCTGTCTTAAAATTTTATTATGGGTTGGCCTGTTGCGGCGCAGCCACAGAACATGTGTTTTACTGCAGGTAAAATGCACGTATTCCTATTTTTCGTTCATCTTTTTCATTTCTGAACAGTGACCGGTTCAGAAATGAACCGGTTTGCCCTTTGTCTAGTAAGTCACAGAGTGAAGTATGAATTGTAAATTTATAGTGAAACAAATTTAAACAAAAAAAAAATAAATTTTTAAAAAGGTAAGTGTATGTAATTTAATATTATTTTACTTGTTAGTTTTATGATTTTTTTGCTTTTAAACTGAAATAAATTAATTTAGGATTAATAATTAGTTGATTTTTAATAAAATATGGCGTTCAATTTTTTAATATATAAAATTGTGCTAAAAACTATTATTACTGAATACCTCTTTTTTTCCCAAGAATTAAAGTTCATTAAAATCGATGCAAAATGAAAAGAATGTATTTATAGTTTACATCGACAAATAATTACATAAAAAAGCTAAAAGACGTTTATTGATGTAATTATTTAATTAAATCAATAATTATTAAAATTTATTGATGTAATTATTTGTCTCCAAACCCCCCCCTCCTGGAAAACATGACAGCACACCCAACCGAAATGATCACGCAACGCCATTGATATACTGTATATATATTGCGCTACGGAGGTAAGCGCCTCCGTAGCGCAATTGGAAGAACGACGGTACATTGCGCCCTTCGATTGGAATAGGCCTAAGTTCGATTCTCGTCGCGACGGGAGGAATCTTTATCTGGTCGATTTCAATCGAAGGTGAGTTAGCCGATCTCATATGGAGGTAGCAGGGTTTTTTCTCCCGGAAACTCGGGTTTTTCATCCCGCATACATACAAATCGGCCTATCAGAACACACGCAATTTACAGACAAAAATTACTAGTTGTGGTGGCGTTGATGGAGATGATTCGTAGTAGAGGTTAGGTGTAGAGAGAATTGTAGATGTCCTCCCACGATGAGTCTTCGGACTCCTTGGAGGTATCAGGAATAATAATAATAATAATAATATATATATATATATCGTATATGTGCTTTTTTTACTGTTAACGTGTAGAGGCGAGTACGCGTGCCCACTTACTAACTATGCTTGAGCACAGTTTAACTTTTTTTTGGGAGGGAAAGATGAATTTGGATTTGGCGTGTAACGGTGCCTCAGAGAGAATCTGTTATAGATTTGTGCGTGTGTTTGTGCATGATTGCCTTCTAATTTTCATCTCGCTATAATATCTATACAGTGCTTGTTTAAGCTCTCTAGGTCCCTAGGTTTCTGTCGTAAATGGAAGTTTGTTAAGCATGTCAGGTATGTAGAAGTTTCAGGTAACTTTTCCATAGTGAATATTGTACTTGTTATCCGATATGTTGTTCTGGTTACTGTGTAGGTTGGACTGAAGTAATGTTTTAGTATGACTGTGTAGTATCATAAGTGTGTAACATTAAATATTTTATGTTCTCTCCTTGCTGCCCGTATAAGTGTGGATTGTTTTCTCTTATTTCCCAGAATACAAGCAATCTCTTTTAATTGATATAATTTGCTTTCTATTATGCTGAATTTGTCGGGTAAGTAGTTTGTATGGCTAATCCAACTTTGATAAGCATCGGTGAAGTCCGTGATAACGTGCTATTTCCGCTTGTGTGATGGTTGTGGTTTGGGCTCACCGCTTTGCGTATAGGAGGATGGATGCCGGATAGTGAGATATCTAATTTTTATGGTCTGGGCGTTTTTGAATATCAAGTCAATCAAATCAAATCACTCAGTTAGTAATTTGATTGATGTCGTGTTGCATATCTGTGTAAGCGGTATTTGCATCGCTGTGAATGGATACTATTTCCGTGTCGTCTGCGTATTGGAAGATTTTACTTTTTAAGGGAAGATGGCTTATGTCGTGTGTGCATATGTTAAACAGAATGGGACATAAAAAGTCTCCTTGTGGTACTCCACAGGTTGCAGGTATCTGTTTGATGTGCGCCGATCCTATATGTGTGTGATGTGCTTTCTGTTTGTCATGTATGCTTGGAACCACTGGAGGAGACGACCTCCGATTCAGATATGGGCTAGTTTGTTCTTCAAGGTTTTGTGGGTTAGTGTGTCAAACGCTTTTGTTAGGTCAACAAAAACGACTAATACACCATTCTGTTTTTATCTAATCCAGTCTTAATCGGTCTGTGAGATCTTAAACAAGTGTTGCTGTTCCTCTATTTTTTGAAAGCCATATTGTGTGTTTGGGATGAGTCGAAATTTTTGATGTATGTGGAGAGTTTCTAATACACAATGCGCTCCATGGTTTGATTGATTACAGACAATGTGACGTGGATCTGTAATTACTTATGTTTCTTTTTCCATGTTTACGTTCGGATATATTAATCCGCACCTGATTAATATTATCATTAATAGTAATAATAATAATAATCAGCGGCGGCTCGTGCATAGGCACGGCGGAACTGCAGCTCCCCCAGTTTTTCTCGATATATAAATATATTTATTAATTTATTTATATTTGCTTGTAATATTTAATTTTATCGTCAACGATCCTATACAATTCTCTTATTTTGTATAAAAAATAATAAAAATCCATCTTGTAGCATTTAGGACGGCGAAGGACGCTAGCAGCGCTGTGTTTGCCAGTGTCATATTGCTACGCGCGCAAGCATATGCACGTCATAGTGAGATGCGAGCTATTAGCGTAATATGGCACTGTCCATCGCGCAGTTCCACTGCTGTTTATATGCAGTTTGAGCCAGTAGTAGAGTGTTCGTAGTGCTTATCTGTTTACTCCGTCTCTTTAAATATTTGGGCATTACAAGTAAAGAATTTAATTGTAATGTTTGAAAATTGTAAATCCATTCCTTTTAATTACAATTAAAGGACTGGATTTTATTTTTACGTAATTTTGAATTATACCAAACTGTACAATTTTATCCAAACACATATACACTGTGCTTACAGTGTATATGTATATTTCGAAAGTTGCAGCATCCCCACGATTTCAAGCCACGAGCCATCACTGCTGATATGATATGGAAATGGACCAATACGATCGCCAAGGAAAGGTCACATGATTATTAAAATTGAATATGTAATATCTAAGGATATTCAAGAGTTTCTCTTTATTAAGAATGTGCCTACTTTGAATAAAATACACTAATGGTTGAATTCATGTTCAAACTATAAAATGTGATTTTATAGTTTTTAAAACTGAAAAGGTTTGAGTTCTCAAGGTTTGAGAACTCAACACTACAGGGCATAGGATACACCGGGGCGTAGGGCTGACCACCTTATCCTGTGAACGGTTTGAGATCCGATGATTAATTAACCCTTGACACCGCAAGGTAAAAAGGGTAAAAGGTAGATGAGATGAGTGTAATTCATACAAATATCAGCTAATAAGTTAATAAATATTAATTATTCTCTTATCATACTGCATTGTAATCAATACTTAAAATAAACTAATATATAAAAGGTAATATTTGTATCAGTTTGACGCAGCACTTCTTTCTGGTTATTTCTGAGGGTGATGCCAACTGTTCTGATGCAGTGATTATGTTAGAGTGATATTTTAATCGCATATCAAGAGATAAAAACAGTCTTTTTAGTACAACATTACCTTTGAAATTTTAAGTTAAAAACGTCCCCATTTTTCTGAAATGCATTACATCCAATTTAACTAAATTCCTTTAAATATCCACAGAAAAATTGAACGGTTGTGTATATATATATATATATATATATATATATATATATTGTTATTCTTTCCCTCCTCTTTTACCTTGCGGTGTCGAGGATTTTATATTCACTTAACCGCTACCGTATCGAGGTAGCGGTTAAGTGAATGCCTCCCGAAATGTCCTATGTCTGTAGATGCGTGTGTTCACGGACCGGTTTGCCTGTTCTGGGGAACGAAAAACTCGAATTTCGGGGTGAAAAAAAACATATAACTATGTAGGATACTGGCTAACTCATCTTTTGTTGAAAGAGTCCAGATAAAGGTTCCTCAGGCCACTGACGGGAATCGGACCTAGGTCTTTCCTACCAAAAGTCTTCGTCTATACTGACTGAGCTATGGAGGCTCCATATATATGCGTGTTTACCCTCCCATATTACATTGCCAGATTTCAACTCGGTCACTGCGCTTAAATACTTAAGCACACCTGTACACAGAAGGAATTGTCTATAGTAGGGAGTGGCATACATCACAAAGCGTTCTCTGAATTTTTCAATGAATGCGTTGATTGGAGTCAAGGGGTGAAATGTTTAAGTAATTTTATATTGCAGTAATATTTAACGGTAGGCAACAGAAAGTTTAAAATTTAAATTTCTCGAGAAAATGAAAACTTAACTTGGTCAGGAAAATAAAATCCAAAAAACTCTTTATTTGGAAACAACCAGTTTCAAATCACACTTGTGATTCCAGGAGCTCTATATTAAGAATTTTAAAGCAAAGATCAGTTCATCGATCTCATACGAAGACTTGATGAAACAGACTGATCTTTCATTGAAGTGACAATGATTGCTACTGCAGTGAAAGATTCTTAAAGTATCCTTCGCTGGAGTTTAATAATAGAGGAAAACAGTGGCCAGACAACTGTTGCGGCTTCTGAAGAGTAAAGTATCTTTTCGGCTGCGAGCTATGCGACATAACATATCCATATGTGTTTTCACCTTAACTGTTGATTTCTTTATTTAAGAAAGAATTACTTAATTATTGCACGATGCAGCAGTAGTAATAGGGATTCGTAGAATTAATCTTTTGAATATTACAGTGGGAGAGGGGGGGGTATAAACTTCCGCTACAATGTCACAACCCACATGATATTGAGAAATACCCAGAACACTATAATGCTCAATATCCCAAAGGTTACTGGAGTATCTATCAAGAAAAGGACACCATAAAAAAAATTCTCTCTTATCGGAATAAATAGAACTTTTGATTCCGGCATTTGAATGCTAACATAAAATCATTCTCAATCGTTTTCTGAAGATGATAATTTTTATTAAACAAGAATAATTTTTTTACAAAATATGCGGGCTAAAAAATACGAAACATGGCATTTCTTAAAGTTTGTTGTATATTTAAAGTTCCTAATAAGAAATGCAAATTTTGGACTAATATCGATTAATTTGTTTTGAATTCAGTTACGTAGTGATTTGTTCAGTAATTGAATGCTTTCTCAATGTAGCCTCTAAATTGGAACCAATTTTGAAAATATTTTTTTGGAACGCCAAGCTACAACAGCCATTATCAACAACACTGAATCTTCCACTGAATCGATATTTCTATATTAAGATACGCCATATTCTAATCACCATCGTCACGCTTATATTTTTCTTTAGTCCATCCTCATATCGTTTTCAGGAAATTTTCGCATTTTTTTAATTTTTTTTACTCGCCGAAATCCATTATACTGGATGGACAGACACGCCTGTATAATTTTAATTCCTGATATTATTTTTGTAAATTTTTCCTGAATTATACAAGATTTACATTTCTAATCTTCAACACCTCCATTGTGAGAATCGAAATGCTGCAGTCAACTTCCTTTTGGAAGCGTACACTGCTTGGAAAGAAGTCAACGGACACCCCCCCCCCCCGTGAGTAAGGTGCACTTGCTATGTAAAGAGTCACGTATTTGTAGCCGCTATAAATTTGAGGACTATGATGCTCCCACGTCAGTGCAACTGTACCCGGGTAAAATGGCTACGAGTAAGAAACTAATGGAGTTTGAAGGAGAGTAACGATGCAACAGGATACCATATTACAGGCCTATCTGTTCACCAAATTGTTCACAAATTCAGAGATCAACAATCAGTAATACAATACTGAGATGGAGGTGCAATGAGTCAACTGCAAGTATTACCCACAGTGGACGATCCACTATTCACTACACTCACCGAACGTGACCGTGGGGTGCTACGAGGGATAATATATAAAAGCCGCCATTCATCAGCTGACACGTTGAATGCAGAGTTTTATGTATCGACTGGAACACGAACCTGCACAAAAACATTCAGAACCGAGGCTCACATAATGGGTTTCTATGGTAGGACCGCAATCTACAAGGCAACATTAAACGAACCAATTATGCAAAGTCGTGTTCAGTGATGCAAAGAACATGTGTAATGGGACGTGGAAGCTTGAAAAGCTGAGATATGTGGCAACGAATCACTATACATCCTCTACTGAGAAGATGGACGGGGGTGTATGGTGGATGCCTGGTGAGCATCTCTCACAAGAGTGGGTAATCCGAACTATGAAATTCGGAGGTGGCGATGAGATGGTATGGTCCTGCTTTTCCTCGTTAGGCCTCGGACCTCTGTTCGTTGTGCCACACACGCTGATCTCCGAGAGGTATCTGAACATTCTTGACGATGCAATGCTTTCTACCTTGTGGCGTTTTTAACGGAACTGGCCATAGTTTATTTCAGCATGACAATGCAGTGTCATAAGGCTGCTGATGTAACTACGTGGTTTGTGGACATGAACTTCAATACATTTGACTGGCCTCCATACAGCCTTAATCTCAACCCTATTAAGCATCTCTGGGATGAAGTGTAGCGTCGGGTGAGGACCTCATTACATGCCTACAAGACGAATGGTCGAAAATTCCCATTGATCGCTATGATACGCTTGTAAAAAGTAGGGATTGATGCTGCTGCGGTCATCACAGCAAAATGATGTCCTACATCTTATTAAGGTGGGTGTTATGACTATTTATTCCTTGCATTATTGTGACCGATAATTTTTTCTCCAAGACGTGTATATGGCTATGCATTATACAACAGTCACTACCCCGACTGGCCACACCTCTACTGAGTCAACAGCAAGTGTGATCAGTGGAAACTGGACCCAAAATACTGAGGGTAACTCAGTGCAGAGATCATAATTTTCTATACATGTGGTGAAACTGTTCTGTCGATAAATTTCCTTGAAAATCCATCTTGCCAAACCGAAGCATAATATAGATATGGGCAGAAGAAACCAGATTGTATTAGGTGAACGATTTTTTAGGAACACATTTTTATTGGCCGTGTCTTAATATTATAGCCTTATACAGGGTGTTCGGGATAAATTTGACAGTTTCGTAAGGAAAAAGAAAATCTTCTTTGTATCTATTAAATTTAATGAATTGACAAAAAAACATTACAGGTAGAGTTAATTACAATACTATCAACAAGATTTACTCAAAATAACCACCATTAGCATCGATCACAGCTTCAATTCTGCTTCGGAACCTCGAACAAGCTGATGCTACAGTCTCCCTGGGAAGGGCCGCAAAAACTGTTTTAATTTTATCCATTAACTGGGCTTTTGTATTACTGGAAGTGCGATTGGTGTCTTTTTCAACTGCGCCCCATACAAAATAATCCATGGGGTTAAGGTCTGGGGAGTTTGGAGGCCAAACATTTGGACTGGTGAAGTCGTAGAAATTTTCAGACAACCATTTTTGACTTTTCCCAGAGGTGTGGCAAGGGGCCGAATCCTGCTGCCATACATACGGCCTACCATTGGCTACCCTTGTTATCCAGGGCTTGACTACAGTTAGCAACTCCACGAACAAAGCCCGAATTCCAATGCCAGGGTTCTTCAACACCTGTTCCTGCAGATTTGCGAGGAATTCTGCTGTACGAACGCAATCAGATCGTCTGCTAGGGATCTTTCTTCTTGCTACATCCTCGTAGTCACCATTGCAAGTCTCTAGTTCATGCCTGATTGTTTTTACTGTATTCAGGGAGCATTGGGCAGCAGTCGTAATATCCTTATTTTGATGGCGGGCACGAATCATCATGATACAAGTTATTCTCTTCCATGATTCAGGTGGGTTCCAGCTATCCATCCTTTCTAACATCTTGTATATGAATGAAGAAGGGTCCAAACTTTTAAATGAAGAGAAGTGTGTGTTAATACATGTAACTTACGGAAAAATATAATTAATTATAAATATGTCAAATTTATCCCGAACACCCTGTATATATTTCACAATTGATATGTTTTCCTGTATTTGTCTAATGTTAATCAAACTAGAAATACATTTAATTATTGATAGTTATTAAGACTAATAACTGTTAGATAATTTTTTCTAAATGTATTTTGCTCATTTATTTACGCATTTTTAATTCTTCATTTAAGCTAAGAAGGTTATTTCACAATTAGAGTATTCATCAGTATCTATGAAATATTAAATTACAGGTCATTTATACACTCTAAAATCAGCCACATTTGCGATTCGAGTCCCGTGGTTATGGATGCTTATGAGTGTCTTTAGATGTAGGTTGAAATTCTTTGCCAGGTGTAAGATCACCTCCCATCGTATTGGAGGCCTAAGGGGATTGCAATAGTTCCTTGTTTTGTCTCTAGAGCAGGGGTTATGGATTTTGTAAACAATAAACATATGCATAAATACAAATACATATTCTTGAAAACAGATAAAGAAATCTTTACCTCATTCACTGTGATAATGCACAATTTACAACCTTCATTGGGTGAGAGTTACATAAAAATAACTTTGATATGAATATAAAATGAATGCGTTCCATTTTCTAATTCCAGATATATTTCTGAAACCGTATTTCCAAAATTCCAGATACTTTTTAGAAACATTAATTTTCTGTTAATTCAAAGCATTGTTCGCATCCAGCAGAAAGTGAAAGAGGGTGCTTTTCCTGCAGGTATTCGATTTCAGCTCTGAGTCAATCTGCCTTTAAATTATTTCATCGATGAATTTGAAATGAATAGGATTGCTTTCAGTAAATTTTAGTAATTGTATGCCACTTCTCCTGACCGACTAATAATAATAATCAAGAACAGTTTCATCAGAGGATTCCTCAGTGCATCAGTTCATGTGATACTTTCAAATATTTCCGTGGTGCAGTTAAAAATGGTGTAATTGTAATTATAGATGTTTGAACTTGCAGGCTTGTTATTGTCTAATGACTGAATAAGTATGATGGTATAAGTGATAATAGTTCCCAGAATCTGCAATAAACAAATTTAAAATGAATTAATGCGACTTTCAGGTATTAAAATATATTAATTAATATGATTAAAGTTTATATATTACAACAATTTATAATAGAGCAACAGATTTCTTCAGAATAATTTCTTTTTCACAATAATAAACATTTTTATAATAAAGATTGAATTATACATATAATCCATATGAAGTGTTCTAACAACATATATTCTTCCTTGTATAACTTGATGTAGTGTTTGACAATTTCATGATTTATGCGTTGATTTTTACTAATATATAATTGAGTGTAAATTAATCTATGAAATGTTAAAATTTTATATCATGCCTTATATAACAGACTGTTCTTAACATTATATCAAGCAATACTTAGTCTTTATTTGAGTTGTAAGTCAGCAGTTAGAATTGAAGGAAGTACAGGAAGATGGTTTAATGTTAAATCTGGTGTGAGACAAGGATGTATATTATCCCCTGTGTTATTCATTATCTATATGGATCACATTATGAAGGAAAGTGGTATTAAACATGATATCAAAATTGGAGATGTTAATGTCAGCTCTTTGCTTTATGCAGATGATGTTATACTTCTAAATAAATCCGCTACAAGTCTGCAAGATTCTCTGACTAAATTGAACAGCTGTTGTAATAGATATGGTATGAAGGTCAGCAATAAAAAGACAAAGACAATGAAAATAGGCAGAATCATTGAAAATGTCAACTGTGTTGTGAATGGAGAACCTGTGGAACAAGTAAAACATTTCAGCTATTTAGGCACGATTTTTACTGAAGATGGTAAATTAAATATAGAAATAGACAACAGAATCAGCAAAGCTGGTATGGTGGGAAGTCAATTGAATAAATTCATATGGAATAATAGAGAAATTAGTCGGAACACTAAATTAGCTGTATACAAGACAGTGTTCAAACCAGTTTTAACTTATGGATCTGAGAGCTGGGTCAGAAGTAAAACACTTGACCAAAGACTAGAGACCGCAGATATGAGAGTCCTGAGAAAGATTAGAGGCGTGAACAGATGGCATCAATGGCAATATCATATTAAAAATGAGGATATTAGGAAAGAACTTCACATTGTCAGCATCCAGGAATGCGTTAGCAGAGCTAATCTCAGGTGGTATGGTCACTTAAACAGAATGGGTGAGGAAAGATTAGCAAAACAAGTGTTCTCTGCCAGGTTGGCAGCAAAACGACCCAGAGGAAGACCAAGATATAGGTGGATTGATACGGTACAGTGCCTTAGACGATAGAAATATAAGATCTGATAATGTTGGAGTGATGACAAGTAACAGGCTGATTTGGAGGAAAATTGTAGATAGGAAATTAATAATGATGTAATTTTTTTTTTCATGTAGTACTATCATATCCTGTACACCCCTTGAAGGTACATGGCAGGAATTTGATGATGATGATGATGATGATTAGCTTGTACTGATTTTTAATTTTCCTATTATTTTATCCATGAAAGTTAAAAATGAATGCAGTTAGAAAAGGGTGTGAGAGCTAGAATTTTCTCTCATACAGATTTACATGATTGGAATGGCTTGTCTTTGGATGTGGTCAGTGAAGGGGGGGGGGGGGTACCGTGAATGAATACAAGAAAATCTATGACTGCTAGTTTTGTGTGTGTGAGAGACCTTCCTTGATGAATCCCTAACTCCCTGGAGATGTCTAGCAACAACGACAACAACAATAACGTTACAAGATTTGTCTCAATATTGCTGTTTAAAATAAATAAAATTAAACAAATCAATGGCTATCTGGATGAAAACTGCATTCATTCTCAGAATGCAAAGGTAGTTTTTCAGGTAAATCTAATAGAAAATACATAAGAATGCACTGAAAAATTAAAGACAACTTATTCATACAGAAAAATACGTTTCCGAAATGAAAAACTCACAAGCATTTAGGAAAAAAACTAAAAAAGGAAATAAATCAATAAATAAAAACTGTATTATATTATCTAACTTACTACCTGTACTTTTTTTATTATTATTTTTTCATAATCTGGAAACCTACAGTACAAATATGAAATTTTTAACCCACTTCAAACCTTTATTAATTTGGACGGGGATGATTGCTTTGCGCCGATGATGAATAAATCTCGTAAACAAACAAACAAACAAATGGATGAATGTAAAGACATTCATAAACATCTATGCCCAATACGGAATTCGAAGCAGCAGACTGTCAGATGGGGGGAAGGTAAGCTAACCAATCGGACAACCATGCCGACCGACTTATATAATGAAATATAAAAAGTATTCATGGACGGTGAATATTTTTTAATTTTATTTTTTCTTCTGTTTTATTTACAGTTTATTTGAACAAGAAGATACCCACTTTTCTAGATATTTAATGTTTTCCATTATACCCTAAATATGGAAGACCAAGTTATTTTGTGTTGGAAATTAATTTATGTTTTGTGATATTCACTGAAATTTAAAAAAAATTCATATTTTGGTGCAAAATAAATAAATACATAAATTCAACGTTTCTTGGCATTTCCTCTGAAGCATCTAATATCTCGCAATTCTTTTTTGCAGTTCACGTGTCATCTCATCTCGTGAAATATCATGCTACAAAAGGCCAAATTCTTGGTTGGAAAAAAAACAGGTTCAGATCGAAAAAAATTGAACAAAATTAACCCGTTCTTGGCTCACAAAAGACTCTTCGATTTCTACTGCTTAAGTGTTCGTTTTCTTTTTTTTTTTCTAATAATTTATGACCCAAACAACAAAAGTTGTAAGGCCAATATTATGCTTATAAATTTCGTGCGTTCTTCTTGCCAGTTTGCCTGTTCACCTGTAACTGAAGAATTCTCTCGAAGGTTAGCACAGTTTTCCTTAACGAAATTCATGTGTTTACTTATTCTGACCTATTGAAAAGTACCGGTATATCAGAGTACGCAATACAAATTAGCGTGATGACCTTGGTTAGCTTAACGCATTCTGCCTAATTTTTAAGACATGTACAAACACACACACACTGATTATTATTCCGTATCACAATAATATTTTATAAATATTACATCATTATTCACTGTATGATTTCATGACATCAATCTAAGCTAATAAATATAAATACGGTTTACCGAAGTCATCAATGTCAAATCCACATTGAAGAAACCCCATCCTGAGAAGGTAGGCTTTTCATCCTGGCATGTGAGTAAGAATGCAATCACCTAAAATATAAAAAATAAAGAAATAATTAAGTTAAACGAAAATGAGCATTTCTTTAAGAGCATAATAGCAATTCTCGCTTATCATTTATTTTATAGGGCCTCAGATAATTATACAGAATTTAGTATTTCTTAAGAAACCAGCCTGGCCGATTGCTAACGTAGTTTGTTGTTTGATTCATTTAATTTATGACAAAAATCATCTAGGTCGGAGGCAACGATGTTATTTAGTTGGCGACGTTTCTTCCCAAGACTTTTTGATTTAATGTTAAAAATCTGGTCTCATATGAGGTGACATTTTTACCTCTAATAACTTGGATTTCTCATCCCCACGGCCAAAAAAAAAAAAAAAAAAAAAGAATGAGAAGAGGACAGGAACATTCATCATGTTAAGAATATCATATACTGGCGTGTTGACCAATGTATGAATTCTGATAATTCTTAGTTATGATTATATGTATCAATTCCAATAAAAGTTCGTTTTTCAAATTATCGGTGTGGATAGCTTGAATACGAATATGACGGCAATGTACAGAGCCAATTAGTGATACTCCTGGACGGTTATTCTTTCTATATACTACTATATCTGTCAATCACCAAAGCCTTTTTTGCTTCTTTTCGGGTTCAAAGCCAGTTTTTTTAGGGAGCGGAAATCTCTGCAGTATTCAGTCGAAAAGCTTTTATGATGGGTTTCGCATTTTAAATAAAGTTCCATACTTGTTTTTTTCACTGAACGGCCTACAGTCTGAACTAACAAGACTAATTCAGAATATATATTCATATATACGATGTTCCTCTAGTCGCCTATTAGAGGAATATTGAATATTTTCTAAGCTTTCTTTGAGCGGTTTATTTCTTCCCGAATCTCGAATTAGCAAACTCAAAAAAATCGGCCGCAGAATCCACCTTATCTCAGGCAACAGAGTGCTAGAATTAGAGACCACGAGAAGACGACACTTGTCAGCCGCCCCTCTTCACTTGATGTCGGATATTGTTAATGATAGTCTCGAGCCAGCTATCTCTAATGGCATTTCTTTAATTTTTAATTTTAATTGCAAATTATTTGAATTTATATGTTCATGTAAACAAAAAATATGATTTATTTTTAATAGATGCAAATTTATTTCTTAAATTATTTTAGGAAGGTCTGCAAGGGGTACTTGGCAATTTTCAGCTATGCATCATTAAAGCATGGAATCATTATTAAGAAAAAAATAATTATTTTAAACGTATATATTTCTCAATAAATTATATATTATGTATGAATTCTCCTACTCAAATTACGAGTTACTATCGCCACGACATTCTCGTCCTGGCGATATTAACTCCCTCCCTGTGCTAAACACCACGCCCTCAACAACAGCTTCACTATACTGAAGACTCAAGAAAAACAAGTAGTTTTATTGTATCACTGAATGGGGTACCGAGACATTTGCAATCTGTGTAATATATTTGTCAACAAATAGTGCAATTTGAGACAACTAATTGCACACTTCCGAATTCTAATGAATCACATCTCCCCTCCAACTGCTGTATAGGCTCAATCAAAACCATATGTTGCCGGTGCAAAATATGGTTTTGCTTGACACCACCCCGTCGTGAACGTGTTAAAACTAAGAAACACATAGTGAATGTGTTTCAGATATTATGGAATTCGGTTGAAGAGAATTAGAATTTCAACTCAACTGTTGGCTTGCCTTTGTCTTTGGTTCGCGCGATCTTTTGTTAATAACGCATCAATCATATGCACCTTCTTCATAGGTGCTCTATGAAGAAGTGCATATGATTTCTAAATTCTTTTAGCTTTCAAATTCTTATGGATCGGTTAAAGACTGGATTAATATAACGCACAAAAGAGAGCAATATAGCAAATACAAGTAGCTGTAAGCAACAAGAAAACGTTGATATTTTATCTGAATCAAATGAAATTGATAAGCGTTTGTCGTCTGATATCACTAGAGAAACAACCAGGAAGCAGATGAAAAATGTTTGTAACTGTGGATTACTTGAAATGTGGATTTTCTTGGACGGGAAATGAAGCGGAACTTATGCCAAATTTTGTTCTATTAAAAATAAATCATATTTTTTGTTTACATGAACATATAAATTCAAATAAAATAGACATTTACAATGAAATATACTTTATTTATTTATTATTGTTATTTTGATAAGGGGATACTTGGTAATAATGAAAATCTAATAAGGGGTACGCGGATATCTGAAGTTTGAGAAACACTGCTGTAAGGGAATCAAAGGCATTAGCGGCTTTTTTTTTCTTATATAAATCTTTCCAAGTAACTTATAAGACATTAATCAGCTAGATTTTGTTTAAAAATAATATATAAATGACATCTAAGTTAATAGATGTAAGTGTATGATAGGGCTTCATAGTGCTCCATAGATTTTGTCAGATGTTCTAAAGAGCTTATGAAATAACATGAACAAAATGAGAATATTTCTAGAGAAAAAACGAACAAATAAACAAATCACTTCCGCTGACAGAAGTGATTTTTTTTGAGAAATGGGAATTTGAAAAGGAACATTTTGCCGTATGAACTAAAAGATTCGCATATCGCATTTATGCTTGAATGTTTCCTCGTCTGAATGTGGAAGCCGTAAATTCCGGAAGAAGATGCTTCCATTGGTTTCGGAATGCGTATTTCTTTCATCACAACATGAAATACTGAGTTGTTAAATGCAGAAATTAAATGAACTTGTAGAAGAAAATGTCAACAGAATTTCGAAGATTGTGCTTTTAATGAACACTCAGTGTAAAGAAAATTCAGTTTTGTCAACGCTGGGAAAAAACGCAAGAATTTCTTACGGACGATTAGAAAAAGTACATTTGTTGTCCAACGAAAACAATCAAAAGTTCTTTATGATTGCTTTATAAAATGAATAGAAGATTGTATGAGGAGAAAAGACGGTGCAACAAATTGAATTAACCCGGCGTTAGTAAGGTGGGATGTAACAGACCCCAAAAATTTTATATTAACCTATAACTATGACGACACCCCACCTTACTAACGTCGGGTTAAATGAAAAGATTGAAATAGTCCACACGTTACTTAATTAAGGACAAAAAAATTCTATTAAATCTTTCTTAGGCTGTATATGGAATACATAGTTTATCTAATAAATGAAAGTCCGGGAATTTTCATACTCGTTTATTGCAATCCTTAATAAAAACAATAGAAATGTGTGAAAGTTCTATCGTTAATCAAATTTCATTGCTTAAAAAAAAAGCAAGTAATTTATATACTTACAGTGTTTTGTTCTTTGATTGGCAGAGACCCAATAGGGAATTGTTTCAGTATGAAAGGAATCTCCTCAGCCTAAACACAGAATATATAACAAAAATATAAACATCCTGAAAATTAAATAAAAATTATAAACATACATGGCAAATTACAGATAAATAAACATAAATCTTTATGTTGACGATTTTCCATCGCAGGTGAGAGTTAGCCGATCTCATACGAAGGTAGCAGGGTTTTTTCTCCTGGAAACTCGGGTTTTTCATCCCGCATACACACAAATCGGCCCTTCAGAACACACGCAATTTAAAGACAAAAAATAGTAGTTGTGGTGGTGCTGGTGGAGGTGGGCGGTAGATGGCGTTGATGGAGATGATTGGTTGTAGAGGTTCGGTGTAGTGGTGGAGACAGTTGTATATAATAGTAGGTATCCTTCCTCGATGAGTCTTCGGACTCCTTGGACGTGTCACGAATATTTTTTATTATTATTATTATTAATTAATAAGATTAATAATAATAATAATATTATTATTATTATTAATCAGTCCTCCTCTAGTCTGTTTACTTACACTACTAGAATAATGCTTCTTGTAGCTAATTCTGTACTAGAACATACAATAATAACTTTTTATATATTTAAATATTTATACGTTACATGAACACAATGTGCATAATAGATACTTGCACGTATATAATATTTTTTAAATAATATTTTTTTTATTGATTGCTAAAATATTTATACATACAATAAACATATTGAGTGACATTACAACTTATAATTTTACACAATTCAGCACTAAGTGCTGCATTTTCTACATTGGATTTCAATTAAAGTTTTCAATAATACTTTTTTGCCTCTATGTTGTAAATACATAATATAGAGGCAAAAAAGTATTATTGAAAACTTTAATTGAAATCCAATGTAGAAAATGCAGCACTTAGTGCTGAACTGTGTAAAATTATAAGTTGTAATGTCACTCAATATGTTTATTGTATGTATAAATATTTTAGCAATCAATAAAATAAATACATATGTTAAAAAAAAATGTTCTCCTAATATTAACAATAAAGATTATACAGAATTTTTTGTATATGAAATATACACAAATAACTTTACAGAATTCAGCTCTAAATGCTTTATTTTCTACATTGATTTCAACTAAAATTTTTAATAGTATTTTTGCCTCTATATTATGTATTTATAACACGTGTTCTTCTAATGTTAACGATGAAGATTATTCAGTATTTTTTTGTATAATATTTTTTTGTTTATATAATTTTTTAATTATAAAAATAATTTATTACGTTATTTTTTCATGTTATATAAGAGTATTATATTAATGATATTTTCAATAATAATCAGTATCTCCAGTATCTTCTTTATTGTCGTATATTTTACTACCTGTTTTATTAGATAATCTGCTTCTTTGGTTATAAGGATTACGCGTGGTTGAGTAAGGCGGGTTAATCCCACCTACTTCGAAGCTTGGGTTAGATTTTGTGAAGAGAGTGGGATTTGGCTTCATTATTTATGTTGTTGCTACTGTTTATGTATGGGATATTGGCATTGGATACTGGTGATTTGTGATGTGTATATCAGTGTTAATAGTATATTAACTTTGTTGGTATATTTCTAGGGTTCGTGTTTTAATGTTCTGTAGTTATCTGCGTGTTTTAAATTTCTTGTTAGGTTGTTGAGTTGCATGGGTATCTGATGTGATCTCACAAATGAACCGTATGAGTTGTTGAAGGGTGTGGAGATGTAGAGAGTTGTTGTGGGTCGTGTTACACGACATGTGTCTCTGTTGTTTTGATAGGTGATGTTGAAGTAATTCCTTGTTAATGTCATGTAGTGTTTCATGTTTTTAATGCTCAGAATTCTATGTATCGCCATGTGCTTGTCGGATATTGGTTGTGTAAGGTGTCCAGATCACTGTTGACACGATTTTCCTGTGTAATGTTTCTAATTTTGTTAGGTGGCTGTTTCATGTGTTGCATACACTATTATTCCGTATCTGAGTATGGATTCGCAGATACCGTGACATAGGATTTTTTTATGTTGGGTTGAATAATGTCTTTAACTTGGAAGAGTTTTGCTGCGATGATCCAGAGTTTGGTGTGCAGGTATTCTATATGTTTTGTCAATTTAAGGTGGGAATCTATGTAAACACCGAGGTATTTTGCATGTGTTACAGGTTTGATTTCGGAAAACATTGGCAGGTATTTTTGTTGTTAATGCAGCAGTGGAAGTATGTTGTGATTTCATTTAGGTCTTGTTGTGTTTTGGACGGAGCCGTGTTGATGGCTGTGTGGATTGCTAGTTTTGTGCAGTGTCATCTGCGTACTAAAATATTTATATATTTATAATATTATTTATAATTTATTATTATTATTATTATTATTATTATTAATTCTTCTGCTGCTACTGCTACTTAGCACTTTCATAGAGTTCTGAACACATTGCAGGAGGGTACACCACATATTATATGTACTACTCCACTCCTTCATTATAAGGGTCGGCTGGAGAAACGTCACTTCTAAGCATAGCTGATGGTCAGAAGAGAAGTGAACAAGATGCGATCCAATGTCCTTGGAATTCACATAAGAGTGCCGTAAGCAAGACACGTTATAATAGATTTCCTACATTTAGAGTGGTGGATGAGGAATATGTTTGCCAGAACATCCTTTAAATAAGAAGAGTGCAAAGCATATTCTGACAATGCATTTATTCACAGCTATAAATGCAACAAATCAAGTCCTTCCCGTCCCGCTCACCACACTCTCAACAAACTCCAAGGATGTGAGATCTTTTCTTGTTCATTTCTCTTCCGCCCATTAGCCATGATCCGCAATTTACACTTCTCCAACCATTCCATAATGAACGGAGGAAATACATATAACTGGTAGTGCATCCTTCTGGGATTCTTGGATATCCATGGAAGTGCCAATAGCAACAGCAATAATAATTATAATATTTTATTTTATTATTTTTTTTCATTGCTAAAATATTTGTTGATTGCTAAAATATTTATACATACAATAAACATCTTGTGTGACATTGCGCCTCATAATTTTACAGAATTCAGCACTAAGTGCTGCAATTCCTACATTGGATTTCAATTAAAATTTTTAATAATACTTTTTTCCTTTATATTATGTATTTACAACACATGTTCTTCTAATATTAACAAAAAAGATTATACAGAATTTTTTGTATAATTTTTTATATTTTATTTTATTTTTTTAAGTTTGAGAAAGAGTGAATATACATACAAATTTCTGAATTTGATTATAAGGATTACTTGTAGATGAGTGAGGCAAGTTAATCCCACCTACTTCGAAGCTTGGGTTAGCTTTTATGAAGAGAGTGGGATTTAGCCTTCACTATTTGTGTTGTTGCTACTGTTTATGTATGGGATGTAGGGATTGGATGCTAGTGATTTGTGATGTGTATATTACTGAGTATATGTATATGTGATGTGTATATTTTCCAGAGTTCGTTTTTTAATGTTCTGTAGTTAACTACGTGTTTTAACTTTCTTGGTAGGTTGTTGAGTTGCGTGGGTATCTGATGTGATCTCACAAAAGAACCGTATGAGTTGTTGAAGGGTGTGGAGATATAGAGAGATGTTGTAGGTCGTGTTATACGATATGTGTATCTGTTGTTTCGATAGGTGATGTTGAAGTAATTCCTTGTTAATATCATGTAGTGTTTCAGGTTTTTAATGCTCAGAATTCTGTGTATCGCCATGTGCTTGTTGGATATTGGTTGTTGTATGTAAGGTGTCCAGATCACTGTTGACACGATTTTCCTGTGTAGTGTTTCTCATTTTGTTAGGTGGCTGTTTGATGTATTCGCATAAACTGTTATTCCGTAACTGCGTAGGGATCCGCAGATACCGTGACATAGGATTTTTTTATGTTGGGTTGAATAATGTCTTTAACCTGGAAGTGTTTTGCTGCGATGATCCGGAGTTTAGTGTGTAGGTATTCTATATGTTTTGTCCATTTAAGGTGGGAATCTATATAGAGACCGAGGTATTTTGCGTGTGTTACATGGATTGATTTCGGAACATTGGCAGGTATTTTTGTTTTTAATGCAGCGGTATGTGTGAAAATATATCGATAGTGATGCGGGACGTATGATGCTTGGGTTGTGTATTATCAACATCCGTGTTTTGGTGCTGTTGATTAGAATTGCGTTTTGGTGGAAGTATGTTGTGATTTCGTTTAGGTTTTGTTGTGCTTTGCAGAGAGCTGTGTTAATGTTTTTGTGGATTGCTAGTAGTGCAGTGTCATCTGCGTATTGAAATATTTGACTTCTTATGGATATGTTATGAACATCGTTAATGTATATGTTGAATAGAGTGGGTGATAATATTGCACCTTGAGGTATACCGCGTTTTATTTGTATACTCCGACTGTGACATGTATCTATTTTTGTTACTTGTGTTCTGTTTGAGAGGTAGTTCTTGAACCATGTTTGCAGTGTTCCTCTTATACCTACTGAGTATAGTTTGGAGTTTGGTGAGTAGTATGTCATGTTCAAGTGTGTCAAATGCTTTGATTAGGTCCAGCAGTATAAGGACGGCATACTTGTTTTTATCGAGAGCTTTGTTTATTGTGTCGGCGATGTCTTCTAATAAAGTATTGGTGCTTTTTGTTTTCTGAAAGTCGTATTGGCTTTGTGAGATGATGTTGTATGTCTGTAAATAGTTCTGTAGTCTGGTGTGTGTTATTTTTTCTAGAATTTTTGAGATGACTGGTAGGGTAGCTATTGGTCTGTAGTTCTGAGTATCGTTTCTTTTGCCGTGTTTGTATATTGGCGTAATTAATGCAGTTTTTAGTTGTTGTGGAATAATGCCTGTGTCGAATATTATGTTCCCGAGTTTTAAAAGTATTGGATTTATTTTTTCAAAGTGTGTTATAAGGTCTGTGAGTCTTATTTTATCTATTCCTGGAGTGGTCTTTGGTTTTAGTTGTAGGATTGCTTCTTTCAGTTCCTGTTTTGTTATGGGTAGAAAATACATAGTTTGTTGTTGACTTTGTGTCGGTAGTCTTTTGTTGATCGTTGGTAGTTTGTCTTTTTTGAATTGTGCGATGTTGTTTGTAAAAGCATGGTTGGATGAGTCTGCTAGTTCCTCTTTTTTTGTGTGCTGACCGAAGCTTTTTGCAATAAAATCTTGTGCTGAAGTTTTCTTTTTTCAGGTTACTAATATGTTGAGTGTAGCCCATGTTTGCTTCATGTTGTCGTTATATTCCATGAATTTTTGGAAGTAGTAGCGTCTTTTTGCCCTATGAATTTTTGTTGTTAGTTTATTTCTTGTGTTTTTGTATAAGGTTTGTAAATGTGTATTACTCGGTGACCTTTTAAGTTTTTTCCATAGATTTTCTTTCACAGTAATAGTATTGAGTATGTCGTCATGTATCCATAGATTGTTGTCTGTTTGTCGCCTCGTTTGTGTAGGTTTTGTTGCTTTTTTTTATATCTCTGTAAACGTTAGTTGAAAATTCTCGTATAATTTTACAGGATAATTTATTTTAAGTAGGGAATTCCAGTCTGTATTTTTTACTTGGTTATCGACAATGCTCTTTAGTATGATCGAGGTTTGTCGACTTTTGTGGTGGTGGGAGTGGGGGTGTAGGAAACGTAATAGAACGAAGTTGAGACAAAGTAGTGATCGGCAATTTTTACTTTAATTACTGATGATGTATATGTATGGATGGGAGCCCGTATGTTGATATGATCAATGCATGATTGTGTTAGTGAGTTGTTGAGTATTTCTTCCCTTGTTGGGGAGTTAATGGTAGGGTTTATGTTGTGCTGACTTAGTATATCAAGATATCTGTTAGTCGTTGAAGAAGCGTGGTCAAGAGTATTTATGTTAATGTCTCCTATTAGGTTGCTCGCCTGTGTGTTGCACGCGGTTCAATGCCGCTTAGCCATGTTTCTAACTCGTGAAGAAAACTGAGTGGATTATTATCTGGGGGTCTGTAGATTGTGTTTATTTTTTATTATGTATTCGATACTATTGTGGCTATTTGCGATTTCCAAAATTAGTGTTTGCGCATGTCAGAAGTGAGTTTGTTTTTCTGTCGCATTGTATTTTTCTTTGATAAATGCCACAATGCCACCTCCTCTTTTGTTTGGTCTACATAAGTTGTAGGTTTGATAATTATTTATGTTGTATGCGTAAATTTCTATGTCATTTATTGCAAATTCGGTCAATATTAGCACATCTATGTTTATCATGGTATAATTGAGCTGTGTTATCAATGTAAGCCAGTGTTTTTTTATTCTTCTTATGTTTGTGTGTATGATAGTGAAGTTGCTTTTGGTGGAAATGTTGTCTGACCATTTCTTCAAAGAGTCAAAGACCTTGAAGTTTATGTTGTCTGACTGGATATGTTCGCCTATGTTTGAGATCTCCATTATATAGTTTTTAAATGAGTTCTAATCTTATTCTTAAGGATGTGAAAAGTTCGTGTTTTATATTGGTAGGCTGTGTAAGTCGGATTCACTTGTAATTATGTATACTCGAGTGCTTTCATTCTTTCTCAAAAATATCTGGGAATTCTTTGTCCACAGGAAGTTGTAGTCTTATATATAGATATATAATATCTATATATAATATATATAAGTCTTATAATCCGATATATAGATGACAATAATAATAATAATAATAATTGCACTTTTCACAACCGAGATGGATATCCTCCACAGTTGGAGGGGAATACTTTGAGAGCCTTCTTAACCCGGGTAGTCCAGCAGTTGTGGGCATCTAAGAGGTGCAAATCGGGACAATGACTAGTCTCACAGCAGAAGAGGTCCATTTCGCAATAAAATCGCTAAAATCGGGCAAGGCTGCTGACGATGATCACCTATGGTCATGAGAGTTGGGTAATGACCGAAAGAATGCGGACACGAATTCAAGCAGCTGAAAAGAGGATCCTTCGAGGGGTTGCTGGGCTGACAAGACTCGAAAGTGTCAGAAGCTATGCAATTCGGGAAACCCTCAATATTCAACCTCTGCTTCTCCGTGTTGAGAGATCACAGTTACGTTGGTACGGGCACCTGGTCAGAATGCCACAAGAGAGGCTCCCTCAGCAGGCCCTCTTTGCCAAGCTAGAGGGTGGGAGGCCACGTGGAAGGCCAAAGACTCACTGGATAGATTATATCCTAAACCTTGGGTGGACACGTTTGGGAATCCCACCAGAACACCTGAGCTTGGTGGCAGAGGATCGTGACCATTGGAAGTTCCACTTGCAGCTGTTGCCCCCACAACCCAATTAGGAAAGGTGGGCCTTGAAGATGTATGTATATATGTATAGTAATTGTTTACACAAAATATTTTACATTAATATTAACAATGATGATTATTACAGATTTCTTTGGCATTTTTCACACTCTGTGTATATACAATAACAATACACATTATTTCTCTAATGATAATATTTTTAATAATGTTTTTCTATTATCATCATACAGAACATTTACATATGTACAATTAAGATATATTACATTTTGTCCTCTGTACAAAATTCTGTACGCAATTTAAAGCAACTTATTTCTTTTTAATATTTTTTCTTTAAATATAAATACACATTTTTTTCATTTCAATATCATTCATTATTATACATGGTATTGACATATACATTACAATAATTTGCACTCTATGAGGATTAGTTGAAGGAGTATGGTTAACTTTAATGAAGAGAGCAGGTTTAGCTTTAATGAAGAGAGCAGGATTAGCTTCATTATTTATGTTGTTTGGTAATGTTTATGGATGAAGTGTTGGTGTTTGATGCTGGTGATTTGTGAAGTGTGTATAAGTAGTAAAGCTATAGCCTCCAGCGTTCGTGTTTTAATGTTCTATAGTTGGCTATGTGTTTTAAATTTCTTGGTAGGTTGTTGAGTAGCGCGGGTATCAGATGCGATCTCACAAAAGAACCATATGAGTTGTTGAAGGGTCTAGGGTCTAATAATAATAATATATTTTTGTTATTTGTGATTGTATATTGACTTTAAATTTTACAGATTCGCTTTAATGCACTACACAATCAGTCAACTAACGTGGATGAATAAAATTGGATGCTAAACAAGATAAGAACCAAACTACAAGCTGTGAAAGATACATCAACAATACAACATACACCACCTATCACTAAAATATTAACATGAATCAAAAATCGTTGCGTTCGATATCAAATTCCGTTTCAATCTGATATCGCATTTTTGTAGGAAAAAAGAATTCGTCCAGAATATTTTTTTGTTGTGATAACAATAACCTTAACCTTCTCTTCTCATCGAAGGAAATGTTGAAGGAAATCGTTCTTACCTGTTTAGCAATTGTTTATCAACAGAAAAAATTTGCACCTTTATTGTGGCTATTCTGATCGTCATTAAACATTCGGAAATCTCTTTCCCTGAGTGCAATCCGATTTGTTTTAGACCTGCCCCCGTATTTTTAATGCCTCGCTTGACTATCTATCCTCCAGACAAGTGGTTCAAAATTTCATATCCTTTATGATAATGCCTATGTCATTCCTAAAACGGTCCGAACTAACTTTGCACATAATCTTATTGTTGCTGCAAGCCTTTCCCTAAATGTCTGAAGTATTTTCTCCTTAGTGGAAAATGAGAAATTTTAGATCCGAACAAACCTTTGAAAGACCAACCGACCAGAAAAGTATGAAACAAAGAATGTAGCGAAACCCTCGATAGACGTTGCTTTGTTGGTGCTCCGTATTTCAGTGAAGAAGAGAATAGAACACTGTTCTTTATTATAGTGTTCCTGAAAGCGACACGAAATAACAGCAACTACGGTCTGCTTTCTATTTTCCAGTATGAGGCTGAGCTGTTTGGACTGATCGATTTTAATATGGAGTTAGAATATCAGTCTATTTCAAGCGAAGGTAAGCTAATTGAAGTTGGGTGTGACTACTTCAAATCACAAAAGCGATTAAAAAAAAATGTTGCAAATTTCTTTTGAAGAAAGAACATCAAACAAAAGAATGCTTTTTAATGAAGCAGGATTTTAAAGATTTCTTACTTTTATCCCGGTTGAAAGAATAGCAATTATGGATTTTTCCATAACTATCAAATGCCTTAAAATGAAATTACTTCAAGGAATCTTTTGAAGGTTGAAACATTTAAATGGTTCGAAAATATTTATGTTAATTCAGACATAATATTTTATCGAATATTGTAATTTATATTATATCTTCTATTGACAATGTTTCCGTTTTTTTTTCTTTCTTTTTCTCCAGAAAGTTGTGTTTTTGATATCTTTCTTCAGGCTGTTAGTTGAAGGAAGATGGGACAAGTAAAAATAACTGATGGAGGGGGGAAATTAAAAAAATAGTATATCTAGAATAATGTTAATAATTATCTCCCACTCTCAGACTGGGATCCATTCCTTTAATAAATCCTTGAACTATTTTCCAAATATATATAGAACATAATTAAATATTGCTTCGTACACTTCAGCGGTGACATCATTTGAATCATTTTGAGTTTAAGGGACACTACACATTTAATATTGAATATATGCGTTCTCAGTTTTAATGTCAAATTAAATGACTCAGATGGCATTAAAATCCATTTCAATAAAAAATAATTATTCTGATATCTGCAATGTCATCTTATTTTAAATTAGAAATTAAGAAACTATGAATAGTGTTCTAAGATGATATTAAAAATAAATAACATGAATCGAGTTAGTTACTATATACTAGTGTAATAAAAACTTTCCGGAATAACCACCAGATGACACTACTACATTTAGTGTAAACATTCTCATTAGGTCTAGGAAACTGAATTGAATTAACCCGGCGTTAATAAGGTGGGGTGTCACAGACTCCAAAGATTTTAAATTGACTATAACTGTGACACCCCACCTTACTAACGCCGGGTTAAATGAAATAGATTGAAATAGTCCACATGTTACTTAGTTAAGGACAAATATATATATATATATATATATATATATATATATATATATATATATATATATATCTTTTATTATGTCTGTATATATATATATATATATATATATATATCTTTTATTATGTCTATCTATCTATCTATCTATATATATATATATATAGAGAGAGAGAGAGAGATCATTTTTTTTTTATTCTTTCTAACCCTACATTGTCATTGAAGCAAAGAAGATTTAAGGTTTATCGTTAGTTTTCAAAATAGATAAAAATTAAAATAATAATGATAATAAAACATTTTACTTGGACGATTCTAAACACAAAATGCAAATACTTTGACAATGGCGAACGGGAATGCCAGATTCCTCTGAAATACCATATAAATGCTGCTATCTGAAACTTAAAATGCACTTAAAAATATTCGTCACAGATGATACGCGAACAAACATCGGGTGATATTCGCACCCGCAGCCTGTTCGTTATTTAGCGAAGACGCTATGAGAGGGTGTGCTAAAAAAATTGTGACGATCACCATGAAGGAATTGAAGTACAAGCATGTAACTTATATATTATTCTACATATTCCACACGACGTGTTATCCACTTGCTAGAACTCCTTTGCATCATTTGCAATCCTCTGAGAAAAAAAATTGTTTCCATTGTTACACGAACTAGTCCTCAGGTCAAGATCATCGTCTATAGTAAATTTTGTTCCTTTTAAGTGTTTCTTTAAATTGCGGAATAGAAAATAGCCAGATGGGGCGGATCTGGCGAATACGGTGGGTGAGGCAGATA
Organism: Typopeltis vanoorti; assembly: GCF_054136105.1. NCBI lineage: Eukaryota > Metazoa > Arthropoda > Arachnida > Uropygi > Thelyphonidae > Typopeltis > Typopeltis vanoorti. The sequence goes on from NC_143564.1 coordinate 51,967,140, forward strand.
TGGTGATCAGGAGCATACCTGAGAAAATACGATATTGACAATTCCTCGCTAAAAGTCTTTTAAAATCATGTAATAGATGATTTCTAAATCTTCAAATGAACAATTTTTAAATAATCGAATGAATATTTAATATATATCATATTCTACAAAAATGTTTTCAGAATAATCTTCTTTTTCCCAGGTTTTTGTAGATAAAATGTCTATTAAAGAAGTTCCTATTAGGAAACTTGCGAAAAACAAGATTATGGCTTTGGCATTTTCCCAATGTCTGGTCCAGTTGCCAATATCATATTATATTAATCCTTTACATTTACCACACCGTTCTTCTGAAGTATTCCATTAGACTAATACCTTTAACAGTTTTTGCTACAAAACAATGATAATAACTCAAAACTTAAGAGTGAAAGAGAACCGCTTTCGTGTTTCACGTGAGCGAGTCAGAGATAAGTGAATAAATTTAGAATTAATATACTCGCTGCCAGCTGATACTATTCCATTCGGTGAAGCTGCCTAATAAAGTAAAAGGATAATTCATCTGCTTTTAGAACTATGCCATACATTTAAATGAACGGCCATCTGCCTTTTGCATTCAATTTTACAAATATCCTTTAGTTCAGGATGTATACGATAAATCTGTTAGATATACGGTAGAATATTTTCCAATAAATTTACTCATTCATGACAATAAAGGGAATAAGGCCTTGAATATGATTAAATATTTCCAGTTTCTTTTTATTTATCTAACTTACTTCAGCCATATGTTCAAATGTCGTTGCATTGCACATATGGCTGTGAAGAGGTTGCATTGCTTATAATAATCCATGTTATAATCTACGATCTTTTTTTTGCTGTAAATATTTTTTGAGAAGTATTTTCTGAAACATATTTCTAAAGTAAAGATCACCTCAGGCATGTGATTAATGAAGGCTCGATTATTATTATTATTATTATTATTATTATTATTATTATTATTATTATTATTATTATTATTATTATTATTATTATTATTATTATTATTATTATTTAATAATAATATATGTCCTTAAATGGACAAAACATATAGAATACATACACACTAAACTCCGGATCATCGCAGCAAAACTCTTCCAAGTTAAAGATATTATTCCACCCAACATAAAAAAATCCTATGTCACGGTATCTGCGGATCCCTACTCAGTTACGGAATAACAGTTTATGCGAATACATCAAACAGCCATCTAACAAAATTAGAAACACTACACAGGGAAATCGTGTCAACAGTGATCTGGACACCTTACACGCAACAACCAATATCCGACAAGCACATGGCGATACACAAAATTCTGAGCATTAAACACCTAAAACACTGCATGACATTAACAAGGAATTATTTCAATATCACCTACCGAAACAACAGAGACACATATCGTATAACACGACCTACAACAACTCTCTACATCCCTACACCCTTCAACAACTCATACGGTTCATTTGTGAGATCACATCAGATACCTACGCAACTCAACAACCTACCAAGAAAGTTAAAACACGTAGATAACTACAGAACATTAAAAATCGAACTCTGGAAAATATACCAACAAAGTTAAGAAACCATTAAAACTAATATACACATCATAAATAACTAGCATCCAATGCCTACATCCCATACATAACCAGTAGCAACAACACAAATAGTGAAGGCTAAATCCCACTCTCTTCATAAAAGCTAACCCAAGCTTCGAAGTAGGTGGGATTAACTTGCCTCACTCATCTACAAGTAATCAGCAGATGCAGAAATTTGTATGAATAATCACTTTTTCTCAAACTTTAAAAATAAAAAATAAAAAATATATATAAATAAAAATTAATAAGAAATAATAATTGTAATTATTACTATTATTAATCGTTATTATTACAAATGAGAAATAATAAAATGTTAAAATGTTTTTTTTTAAAAATTTAATTAATAATTAAAACATCTGTAATAATCATCATTATGAATATTAAAATAAAGAACTTTTATTATTAAAAGACCAGAAGATAAATGATAAAATATACAAAGAGCCAACAAGTTTCACTAGCCACTGTCTAGCATTTTCAAGGCTGAACTGGTGTGAAAACAAATGCATTAAGTTACATTTCAAACATACACTTTAGTAACTGTTAGGCCGTTACATTTGATCATTCTGTTTGAAGGCGTGCATGTGTTCGAAAGCTTCAGTCAGATTCCGGTACATGACCACGTGTTATGTAGTTTTTTGCATATTGTAATTCTGTCGAACTGAGAGATATGATGAGATTTTTCATATGTCTTTAAGAATAATACCCTGATTTCTATTTAAATTATTGCCTGTGCGTAGTACCACAGCTGCTTCTTTTAAAGTTCTGTATCTGTAGTCATTCTCGATGTAAGGCATAGAACTGTTTTCCCAATCTATAACGTGATTTGATGTTGAGAAATGATGAGCTAAACCAGATGTGATGGTTCTATTATGATTGACATCCCCCACGTGTTCCTTCTGTCTTATTTCAAAACTTCTAGAACTGCAATAGCCACATAAACCATCTACACAACAAACTCCGAACAATAAGTGGCAAACTCTACAGGTTAAAAGACATAGTTCCCATACGCCTAAAAACACTAATATACAAAGCACTATGCCAAAATATACTAATATACGCTATAACAACGTATGCTTTCTGTGCATCCTACAAATTAAATAGATTAATGTCGCTACAGTACAAAATGACAAAACTGATCTTTTGGGAACAAAGAGAAAATCACGACCTTATAAACATTGCAATGTCAGAACACAAAATACTGACAACAAAACATTTATATCACTATGCAGCCTTGCTAAAACATTATTTCGATGCCAGCTACAGGACAGTTAGAAATTCATACCGTATAACAAGACCTCAAACTACTAATTATATCACATATAAATACAATAATCACTACGTAAAGGCCACGTGAAACTTCTACATCCCAGACATGATAAACAAATTACGTTTTGAATACAGAAACCTTACAAACTACAATAGCCTGAAAAGAGCTCTAAGGACATACTACGAACAAGAAACACGCACCCAAAATACCATACAAACTTCATGAAACACAGTATATTCGCTCAGGCTTCCTGTTCGGCGACGCATCAATACATTCCAAGTTATTGTGTGTGTGTGTGTGTGTGTGTGTGTGTGTGTGTGTGTGTGTGTGTGTGTGTGTGTGTGTGTGTGTGTGTGTGTGTGTGTGTGTGTGTGTGTGTGTGTGTGTGTGTGTGTGTGTGTGTGTGTGTGTGTGTGTGTGTGTGTGTGTGTGTGTGTGTGTGTGTGTGTGTGTGTGTGTGTGTGTGTGTGTGTGTGTGTGTGTGTGTGTGTGTGTGTGTGTGTGTGTGTGTGTGTGTGTGTGTGTGTGTGTGTGTGTGTGCGCGTGCGTGCGCGTGCGTGTGCGCGCGCGCGAATTTCTCAATCATAGATTTCGTAGCTTCCCAACACAGCAAAAAAAAAAAATACATAATAACCAACTGGTGTCATCCTCAGATAAGCTTACATATAAGCTTCGAGGATGAAAGCAAAGAAATTAATTCTCATCCAAAATGTATCATATGTAACCAAATGCATGTAATGTACGTATCACATGAAAACCAATGTATGTAATGTATGTATTATATGTAAACCAATGTACGTAATGTAAATATCACATGTAAACAAATGTAAGTAATCTATCATATGTAAACAAATGTATGTAATGTATATAATAACTGTAACAAATGTATGCAATGTAAAAAAAAATAAAATAAAATAAAAATTAAAAATAAAAATTCCTTTAAAAGTAAATCATGAGTTTACACCGTATGTTTTTGAAAATAAGGAAACATAATATTTAGATTGCATATGTAAAATACTGTTGTATAATCACACCTTTTCAAACTTGAAAAAAAAATAGTATACCACAACATGTAATATTATACAACTTATGTAACTCTGAACAATATAATTGTAAATTATTATTATGATTGTTATATATATATATATATAAAAAAACTGTTATCATCATTACTATTTAAATCTCATTATATGTAGCACAAAGTGCTGAACCTTGTAAAATAATATACTGAATAGATGATCATTGTACATATGTAAATATTTGAAAGAACAATAAAAAAATAAAAAATAAAAAATTATGAAACAAAAAAAAAAATTTTGACACACCTCCAGGGAGTCCATAGACTCATCGAGGGAGGACACCTGCTCTACACTCTGTCTCCAACAACCGACCGCAACTACACCAACGCTATCTACGCCGATCACCACGACCACTGGAATTTCCACAGACAATCACAAACATCCATGCCCACGGCGGGATGTTTGTGATTGTGATTTATAAAGAGTGTTTGTGACTGATTTATAAAGAGATTGTGTGTGATTTATAAAGAGTGAACTGTGTTATGATTTATAATAAGACTAGTTTCTCTTGTAAATTCTGCTTTAAATTAAAATATATATCCATGAAAACACAATAATTAAAAAATAAACTCGATAGTGTCTCTTATTCTCCAAAGAGAGTACGCGAAGCCTGTAGCCTTAATTCACTTTGAAAGCTGTAGAGAAACCAACTCCATCTCCATTCTCGGCGAATCACAGACTGCTGGCTATCAATGATTTTAATAGGCATACGAAAAACAGAACACGGCAGACAACTGTCTCCCTCTCATGGTCCCTAACTCTAACTATTAAAATAATAAATGCTTATTAAATTTATATTATTAATAAATCCTCGAAACTAATGACGGTTTTATAAATATATTCTAAAATGATAAGCAAACTTTGTCTTTGAAACTGAAGTTTTGTTACAATCATCATGATGAAATATTTGATATTCACTTTTGTTTGTGGCTTTTACTTAGTGAAGGAAAGAATAACAATGAAATATGTGATTTACGTTTTACTGTATTCTATATAGGAGTATTTATATCCAGATTTTAATTTAAAACAAAAAACGATAAAATCACAGCTATACTCCGAACATTTTAAGAACACTGAATACGTTTCAACTTCAGAATCCACTGCTTAATATCGCACAACTTATAAGACACTTTCTCTAAAAACACGTTTATTTGCTATACCTGTACTATTTGACAACTTTAAATATTGGAAAAATACATTTTTAAGCATAAAGCCATAAATCAAAATTTGAGCATTTTTTACCCATTGCATGATCTTTATCTTTTTTGTTTGGATTCTTTATTTACCGGTGATAAAGAAAGATCAGCAGACAGTAACCGCTAAATTTGCAGTATCGCATATCAAAAGTTATCCTATATCCTATCAGTGCTGCTAACAAGCAATTAAGCGCCCACGACCTTTCCAAGTAATCTTGGACTTCGCAACCGTAATTCAAGAATATGGTGGTTAGCCTAAGCCTCCGGTTGTGTCCTATCTCTGTAGTCACGATGACGGCATGCCTGTTCTGGGGAACGAAAAATCCGATTTTCCGGGTGAAAAAACCCTACCTCTGTATGAGACCGCGAACTCACATGTCGTCGAAAGAGAGTAGATAAAGGTTCTTCACGTCACTGACGAGAATCGAACCCAGGTCTTTCCGACCAAAGGACATCGTCTGTACTGAATGTACCGAGGCTCATATCAAGAGTTATAGATGATCGCAAAAAGCTGCTGTAATAATTGTTATGAGAAAACCAATCTTGATATTGTATTATGCAATCGGCTCATTCACCACCACTTAAATCGTTATAAAAGTTTCTCTCGTCGAAGAGAGGATTCCAAGAGGGAACCGCTAATGCTAGCCGAGCTATCTTCGAATGATGCATTATTAGTCTGAGTACAAAATAACAATCATATTTATTTTATTGATCTGAAAATATTGACATATATGCAATAATCGCCTTAAGTGATATTCCAACAGGTTATTTTACAAAGTACTGCAACTGAGTGCTGCAGTTTAAGGTTCATTTTCCATATTAGATTTCTATAAAAAATTGAATAATTTTTATTATTAAACTTATGATTACATATTATGCATTTACAAAACAAATTGTTCTAGTTTTTTTTAACAATGAAATTCGTGCAAACTTTCCATTTGAATAAGATAACAATTTTAGAGTATTTGTACAATAAAAATAAATTATATATCTTTTCAATTTTTGCCTTAATGTACTTAAGTTATCTTAGTTTATTACAGCACCTAAATATAATAAATGGATTTTTTGTTCTTGTGTTGATCTCGGTTGAGATTAATGTCTGAGCTTTAATCTTTGAATCATTTTAGTAAGATTATCTGAGGATGACACCGGTTATTTATTGTCCATTGGTTTGATTGCTGTAATGGATGTAGGCTGATGTTTGGTAGGTCTGATATCCACTACTGCCGTAGGATGAAAAATTCATTCACTCACACGCAGGGACGCACGCGCACACACGCACATACACACACGCACACTATAATTTGGAATGTGTTGACCCGTCGCTGAATTGGAAAGCCTGAACCAATATATTCTGCTTCATTAAGTTTGTAAGGTGTACTGTGATTGATGTCGGGTTGCGTATCTGTGTAAGCGATATTTACGTCGTTGTGAATGGATACTATGGCCGTGTCGTCTGCGTAATGGAAGATTTCACATTTTAGGGAAGATGGATAATATCATGTGTGTATATTTTACACAGAATGGGAGATAGAACAGCTCCTTGTGGTACTCCACAGGTTACCGGTACCTCTTTGCTGTGCGCTGATCCTATACGTGTAATGTGCTTTCTGTTTGTCATGTATGCTTCGAACCAATGGAGTATTCTCCGATTCCAATATATGCTAGTTTGTTCAGGAAGGTTTTGTGGGTTAGTGTGTCAAACGCTTTTGTTAGGTCAATAAAAACGACTAATTTTCTATTCTGTTTTTTATCTAATGCAGCCTTTATTAGGTCCTTGAGATCCTCCACGAGTATTACTGTTCCTTTATTTTTTGAAAGCCATATTGTATTTTTGGGATGATTCGGAATTTTTCAATGTATATGGAGAGTTTGTAATACACAAAGCGGTCCATGATTTCTTGATTACAGATAATGGCATAATATATATATATATAATATAATATAATATAAATATACTACTATTAATTCTACTACTAATAATAATTAAAAGACCTGCTTCATTTCTTATTCTTATGGAATCGCTGACGTAAAGAATTTGCCTCGATTGAAACTAACATCTAAAACTAGAATAGAAAATCAAACGGACAGCTCGCTGTTTAATGCTAAATGTAAAAAATTACTAGGGATCAGGTCAGCATGCTCTGGATGTACAGGATTTCTTCGATTACTTAAGTTAACGCCATCATGTTCGGTTTATCGGTAGTTTGTCTGAGAGGTTAACATGTTAGCTATTTAAGTAACAGCAATTTCGTGTGTTTAGGTGCGCGATCATGTTCATCACTCGGTGTCAGACTACCACTGCATTTATTAAAGGCTTGAAGTAACTTGAAAAAGTTCGACGTTTGGTCTCAAAGCTGGGATTCCGGATTATGTAAAAAGTAGTAAAAAGTAAATGAAATAAATTATTTCTTAACCCACCTACGGTACTAATGTATTGTACTTTAAAAACGTTCGTAGCTGGTAATCGCATAAAAACTACTTACTTATTTATTACATTTCGACAGCCTTTACCAGAATTTACCAGACGGAAACTTTGGTAGTTTCCGTCTAGAAATCTTTGCCTCCATCTCACTTTCAGATACGATGACACATTCATTGATTAATTTTCATTCGAAATGCGATCCCCTTCCCTCACACGCACCGAAAAAACGTTGCACACCACAGTTATAATGAATATTACACAGCAAGAAATGTTCATGCTAGTTTGTAATAATAATAAAAAAAACTTCTGCTATTGCCAAATTACAAGTTATATTTTAAAATTTCTTCTATATAACACCAGTGCTTATCCAATTACTTTTCTCAGGACAACAGACCAAAGTAGTATAATATCAAATCCAGTACAACAAATATCTCTCCAAGGAACGATGTTTATCATACACAAAGAACCGAGTTCATGTAACTTATTGAATCTTTATATGTAAATTAGAACATTGCAAAAAATCACAGATAATCCAAGCACACATTTTTGTAGCAAAATAGGAGAATAATACGTTAAGGGGAGGTAGGATACGATGAAACGAATGCGCAATAAATATTAATAAGACGAAAATTAAATAGTAGCATTTTACTTACCTCATTTACAACTCTGTTTAAATTGCCAGCAAGCCATAATATAAAACAGAAGCATACCAGAATATAAATTCCAGAAGATACTCTTCTAGCAAGTGGAACGTTTTCGTTCATGAGTTGGAAACAGGCGAGACAGCAGTGTGCTGTAGAACCGGCATAAGTAAGAAACAGAAATGCAGAAAACAATTGATTTAACTCCTTGACAACCATGCAACATCTTAAATAAAGAAATCGTATTTCTTCAAGTTGTCCAATGTTTCCTAAGAAATTATTTTCTTTTCTTTCTTTTAGAATGTGATATATAACCTCAAAACAGTACTTATAGAAGTCGGCGAAATACGACATCCAAAAGAAAACCACGAGTTTACCCATATTTATTTCAAAACTCATTATTCCTTCCAGAATTAGAATTGGCGCATATGAATACTTTGGATACATTTCATGAAGTGCGGCAGTTGCTGTTCTAAGACCGATCACGGAAGGTTGAAATACGCCGGTATAAATTAAAATGAAGAAGTGAACAGAAATAAAAGTGCCCATAATGCACCTTATTCCGTACGGTTTTGCACCATACGAAATGAGACTAGTTTCAAGAGTGCAGCAGTTTTCTAAGAGTATAATTATTTTCTTTGCTTTTAAGTACATGAAGAGCCGTGCAATTCCTAAACAGAACAAATTATAAAGAGAAAAATAATAATCAAGACGTACTCCATTTTTATGTGATGTAATTATCTGATCAAGTATTAATGGATATCGATATATAATAATGACAACATAGTTTAGCAATCCATAAATAGCTTGAATACTGCATAAACGAAAGTAAATACCAGTTTCATTTCCCTTAAATAAACCTTTGAAGTAACAGTTAGCCAAAAACATTTGAATCAGAGCAATGTAACGAAATCCTCTATAGAAGTTGCCATTCGTGGGATCCATTTTTAAGAGTAATAACGAAACCTTTCCACTTACTGCAAGAATATTCGAAGTGTGTGATGCAATATCCAGAACTACAGTATATTTATCTATGCCTTGTGACACAAAATCGATTTTATCAGTTGCACATACAGATTTGAAAAGATCTATTGGTTGCACATGTGTTTTGTGCTAATTCCTATCACAACATTACTTATTGATGGTCACGTTTCTAGGGATATAAATACCTAGAACACCTTACATGCTTCTTGGAAGCCACACGAAATGTCTTTATTAAAATATAATATACTGTTATATTATATTTTAGTCTGGTCCTACTGTATTTTATTATGTGAATAAAATAATAATAAAATTAGAAACCAACATATCTTGAATCTTTAGACTTTAGGGATGTTTAGTATATATATATCTGCTCTATACTCTTACCATATACTTCCTTTTTCTCAAAGATCTAGTATGCCGCTTTGACTTTCAGCAGAGTAAACACATATAACTATTACAATAGCATTACAAGCAATGGAAGGTCCATAAATATTTGTCGAATAAATGAGGAAATTTGAAGATATAATTCTTGAACTATTGGACATTGTTATTTATCTAATTTTGCATTTTCTGGTAAATAATGTTCTCTATAAGAGAAATCAAAATTTAAGATGTTCTGTTGTGGTGAAAATAAAAAACGTTATTGTCAGGACTAATCAATGCTTGATAGAAAACTACTAAATGACTGGAGTGATTGGATGTACATTGACGGTTGCTCTAATTTCAGTTCTAATTTTATGAGCTTTAAAAAATTTTACATCCAAATTCATCTGGACTATGATAACAGAAATGCTTACAGATGAAGAGGTGCGAATCGAAAACTGAATGTGTGCAATAGCAATGAAAGGAATAAGCGAAAGAGGTGGTTGTTAATCAGTTTTAGTGATATGTGTCGTGAAGAAGTATTTACCGAGTATCATAAACTACTGCAGCTAGTTCACACATAGGTTATTCTGCACTTTGTAAAGAACACACAGTTATCTTTGAAAGAACAAAACTTCAGATTATCTGAAGACGGTATGAAGATCATATTTCTGGAAGCTAGTGTTTAAGGAACTGGCGTAGAATTCGGTTACCAATTTTGAGAGGAAAACCTCAAAATCCCGTTATAAAAAATTACACTCTGTTCAAATTGTCAGTGAATTTTACGATTCCTTGCAGAAGGAGTGTGAGATTCTTAGACAAGGAGTCAATGATGATTAATTATCAGATACGAATTTTTAGACAAATATTCTAGAATCCTCATTAATCTGATTTCTTCTCATATAATTCTCCTTTAGTATAGATATAGAGATGGAAAAGTGCCAGCCTTTTTCAACGATAAGGAATATTTTATAAAACTAAATATTTAAACGCAGTTTAAGGAGCTTATTTGTTTCAAGAGAAAACTGTATCGAAATGAAATTTGAAAAGAAAATCTGGTAAGGAATATTTTAGATTTCAATTATCCGAAAATCAAATACTCCAAATATAAAAGTTACTTATTGAGAAACTGGGAAAAAAAAAAAAAAAAAAAAAAAAAAAAAATATATATATATATATATATATATATATATATATATATATATATATATATATATATATATATATATATATATATTATTTTAAAATAAGCATATCTTAATTATTCATTTGCTCTTTAATGAATACATGTGATCGTCTCTGAGTGACGTAAGGCATTACTTGGTAAATATTAGTTGATAATTAATTAAGGAAATCTCTTTCAGTTGGTTATTTGCTGTTCTGCTAAAAATTAAGCAACTTTGTCAAACTCGTAGAGTTAATAGGTTTCTTAGGGATTAAAATGTTTGGTAAAATGGGAGGGTATCCTGATTTACTAAAGAGGTCAGCCGTTTAAATACATTTAAATGTTCATCTAAAAAAAAAAATCTAAACAACATTACAAGTATGTTTTCTGACCTCATCAGTGTCCATTTCATGTAGTCTAGTTGTGAAAATACTTCATACAAACGTTTGTTTGCTCACACTTGGGTAAAGATTTTAAACAAGAACATAATTTCTTGACAAAATTTAAAGAACTACGAGAAAGAGCCAAGAGGCTATTTTTCCGGCGGCGTAAATTAAGTTAAGGGGACCTCTCCTCATAATATGAAACAGTATTACATCTCCTAGGATCTGCGTTTTACATTATGAGAAAATATTAAGGTTAGTAGTGATGGAACTTGCTCCACCTTTGCTCCGAGTTGCCCTAGTGTTGTACTATCCAGGTGTTGACTTACGCTTGGACTCGCCGATAGATCTTCGGCATGAAACTCTTAAAATTCGATCTCCTCGTTCGTATTCGGCTTTAAAATAATGAGGGGTTTATTATCTCCTTAACTTAAAATTTAAAAAAGTTTACCTTCAAGACACAGATTCTTTTACTTCTTTCCCCCAATATTTGTTTCACTTAAAAGTATGCGTAATTGTAATATACACGGTTTGCTGGGTGGTGGTTGAACATGGCAGAGGAGACTCCTCCGCCACGTAACACATTCGTAGATATCAATAATACACTGCAATTTTAATGTAGAACCATAAATAACGAAAAGCAATGAATTATATGCATGTTTATATGTCTTGTAGATTTATATATCTTCTATCTTTGAAAATTTGCTAACTTATAGTGCTTTAGTACCGTGGTGAAAAGCAGTTTTCATATTTTACCGCATTTAATGTTTATTTCTTTTCTGCAGTTTTATTACTTTTTTGCATGCTGATACATCTAACTTCTTATGAATACGTTTTAATATTTCTTTTAATAAGAAATACTACAATAACGTAGTATTTCGTAAGTATCTGATAAATAAATTTTACGACGACAGCATGCATTCTTTAAATGCGTAGCTTGTAATAGAATAATATCCGCAGCTCAAAAGCTATCAGTGCAGATACCTACTGTTGCACGCATTAAAAATTTAAAACTTCAAAACAGTTTTCTTTACCATGAATTGAAACATTGATATCTTAGTGCATCATTGTTCGTCGTGTTTCATTGTATCCTTTCAAATAACTTGAAGATTCCAAAATACATTCATAAGAATAGAAAGTAATCAATCTTCTTAGGAATTTTTTGAAAATTATACGATGGCACATTCTCAACCAATCTCTTTCTGTTTCCTATACTTTAAATCATATGATTACTCAGCTGATTATCTCGCAAGAACTCTAACGTATAATTCTGCAAGCAGAACTAAAGAATTCATAGAAAGAGCTTCACAGGTGATCACTTACTTCACGAAAAGAGTTATTGTGAGAGACTCATTGTTACAAACATAAAACGGTTTGCTTGTGTAGGTAATGATGAATCATATTATACACAGGTAAAGAGTGCAAGTTTATAAATCATGTTACACACACACACACACAAATTAATTTTGACCATTAAAATGGCGAAATTAACAAGGTCAGCATAAAAAAGTTGCATAAAATATGCCATATATTGTTCTCTTAATCGACAGCAAATAAGTTAAGAAATTATGCCATATTTTATGCAACTTTTTTTATGCTGACCTTGTTAATTTCGCCATTTTAATGGTCAAAAGTAATTGTGTGTGTGTGTGTGTGTGTGTGTGTGTGTGTGTGTGTGTGTGTGTGTGTGTGTGTGTGTGTGTGTGTGTGTGTGTGTGTGTGTGTGTGTGTGTGTGTGTGTGTGTGTGTGTGTGTGTGTGTGTGTTTAACATGATTTATAAACTTGCACTCTTTATCTGTGTATAATATGATTCATCATTACCTACACAAGCAAACCGTTTTATGTTTGTAACAATGAGTCTCTCACAATAACTCTTTTCATGAAGTAAGTGATCACCTGTGAAGCTCTTTCTATGAATTCTTTAGTTCTGCTTGCAGAATTATACGTTAGAGTTCTTGAGAGATAATCAGCTGAGTAATCATGTGATTTAAAGTATAGGAAACAGAAAGAGATTGGTTGAGAATGTGCCATCGTATAATTTTCAAAAAATACCTAAGAAAATTGATTACTTTCTTTATGAACTGTGAAGAGTGCTTTAATCAGAGAACTTCTATGTTCTTGTGACTAACTTCTTCCATTACTTAAAACGTGCTATACGTATAGTAATTGTAGTGAGTGTGTTGGTAGTAGTGATGATGAGCATTCGAGATTCAGCATTCCTGTTCTTCGTGCAATGACTGCACAAGTATTACGGTGTAAGTGATAATGTTTCCCAGGATCTGTAATTAAAAATAAAATAAAATAAAGTGATAATTAAAACTTTATTAGAGAAATAAATAATTTCATTTATATATTCGTGTTTTAGAGTAAACTCTACTGTTTTATATAAAATACAGAAACAATCAGAGATCTATCTTGAGTAAAAATGGTAGTAGATGATTTTAGGCAATTCGTACATATTATGACGTTGCCACCATCATTGAATTTGAGCCTCCCATAACGCTGATAATAATTGTAATCTCTCCCCACCCTAAGATGGGTTAGTTTTACTTGCTAAGACGTTCACAGTAATTTATTACAGACTGTTCGCCCTTCCTTACATATTCACTAGGACAAGTTTTGTCTTCTTGCAAAATCCAGTTTTTGGGGAAATCCGAGTTCATTTGGTATGAGATCATCTCTTTACTTCCCTCTAGGTTCTCGGTTATCTGGGGGTACCAAGCTCTAGAAAATTTTATGAATCATCGACGAGTTTGAACCCACATCTTCCAACCCGAAGGTCAAACGTTATGTGGAATTTTTCAATGGAGATTCTGCTATAATAATAAAAAAATAATAATAAATCGGATAACGCCTTTTCTTCCCTAAAGGGAGGAGGGTGAGAGTTTATTGTAACTAAATTGTTGACTGCAGTTTGCAACCGATTTCCCCGCATAGCCAATCACAGAGAGTTGGCTGAAGACTATCAATAATTTTATTGAAATTCAGAGGGAAAGTATGGCAATCGGCCGCCATCTTGTGGTCCTTAACGGTATATGTTATTGTCTAAAACGATGTGAATTCTATGGTCTGCATGTGACTAGCGCTATGAATGGATGCACCATTTAAGCAAGGCTACAAGCAGTTAGTAATAATAATAATAATAATAATAATAGATATCGTGAAGTAACGTGATCTGGATGTTCATTGTAGTAATAGGATTGTAACATGGCGTTATAATCCCATTCTTCCAAGCTAGATGAAGGTTTTGTTCAGCCGGTGGGATTACTGTTTACAGTTTGTGTTTTACATGTAGTGTCCGAAATAACTGATTTTGTGTAGCTTTTCGATTTTATGGGAATGGTGAGATAATTATGTTGACGTTCCCTCCATAATTTTTGTTTTGATGTTCGATAATTGTTTAGGTGTTTGAAGTTCTGTGAAAGATTGTTGAGCAGAATAGGAATCAGACTCTTTAACACTGTTGCACTGTATGCATTAATGTAGCGCCTTATATCCAGTGTCGTATTATATTGGTGGGATTATGCTAGAAGAAACTGATGAGGTTAGGGATCTTGGAGTGTTAATAGATAAGAAGTTCAAGTTCAGGGGCCATATGGCAAAGATTGCAAATACAACTCAAACAATAATTGCAACGCTGAAACGAACGTTCACATGTAAAGATAAGGATGTTCTTTGGCTCTTTACAAGGCCTTGATTAGACGTCACTTGGACTATTGTGTGCAGGTCTGGTCTCTTGGTTTTCGTTGTGATACTGATACATTGAAGAACGTGCAAAGGAGAGTGTTAAAAATGATATTAGGATTGTGGAAGAGAGATTGAGAATTTATAAACGGGAGATATGATTGAGACTTACGAACTTCTGAAAGGGTCATACAGGATTTCAGTTGATGGAATTTTTCACTTTATGGAGGGTGAGGGAGAGGACAAGAGGGCATTCCTGAAGTCTGAGAATGAAGGTCGCTAATAAGAGGGTAAGGGCTAGATTTTTTTCTCAGAGGGTCGTGCTTGACTGGAATGGATTCCCACTGGATGTTGTGAGTGCAAGCAATGTGAATGAATTCAAGACAAGTATGATAACTGGTGTGTGTAGTATGTGGCCTCTTTCGATGAGTCTCTGACTCCCTGGAGGTTTCCCTTAATAATAATGATGGTAATAATAATAATAATAATAATAATAATAATAATAATGATCAAATTCCTGATATGTACCCTCAATGGGTATACAAGATATGATAGTACTGCATGAAAACTTACACCATTACTTACTTCCTATCTACAATTTTCCTCTACACCAATCTGTTACCCGCCAAGCCTCCACCTTTATCAGATCTTATATTACTATCTTCTAAGGCACTTTTTGCTGTATCAATCCACCCATATCTTGGTCTTCCTGTGGGTCTTTTTCCTGCCAACCTGGCAAAGAACACTTTTTTTGATAATCTTTTCTCTCCCATTCTGTTTAAGGGGCCATACCACCTGAGATTTGCTAACACAGTCCTAGATGCTAAAAATGTTAAGTTATTTCCTAATATCCTCGTTTTTAATACGACATCGCCACTGATGCTATCTGTTCACCCCTTTAATCTTTCATAGGACTCTCATATCTGCAGTCTCTAGTTGGTCAAGTGTTTTATTTCTAACCCAGCTCTGAGATCCATAGCTTAAAATTGTTTTGAACACAGTATTGTATACAGACAATTTAGCGTATTGACTAATTTTTCTTTTATTCCATATAAACGTATTCAGTTAACTTCCTACCATATCGGCTTTCTTGATTTTATTGTTTATTTCCATATTTAATTTCCCACCTTCACTAAATGCCTAAATAGCTGAAATGTTTTACTTTTTTATAGGTTCTCCATTCACAATGCAGTTGATATTTTCAATCTACCTATTTTCATTGTGTTTGTCTTGTTATTGCTTATTTTCATTCCAAATGTATTACAACAGTTACTCAATTTAGTCAAGGAACCTTGCAGACTTGTACTGGATAGATAAGGAATAATACACGGGATAGTGTACATCCACTCTGTTATTCATTATCTATATGGATCACATCATCTGAATAGAGTAAAGAGCTAAGATTAACATCTCCAATTTTGATTTCAGGTTTAATACCTCTTTCCTTCATAATGTGATCCATATAGATAACAAATAACAGAGAGTATAAGATACACCCTTGTCTGACACCAGATTAAACATAAAACCATCTTCTTGTACTTCCTTCTATCCTAACTGCTGATTTAAAACTCAAATAAAGATAAGTACTGCTTGATATAATGCTCCATTGATATCATACAACTGTAGCATTTTGAACAGCTTCTCTCTTGGCAACCTGTCATATGCCTTTCCCGATCTACAAAACTTAAATACAGATTTTTTTTATATTCCCACGATTTCTCAACTATTTGTAGTAACGTGAAAATTTGACCCTAACAGCCTCTATTTGGCCTGAATCCAGCTTGTTCTTCACCAAGCTTCCCTTCCACAATCCTTCACAGTCGTTTCTCAAGAATACTTGAATAAATCTCACCAGGAACACTCAGTAGGGAAATACTTCTGTAATTCTCATATTCAGTTTTATTTCCATTTTTATATATGGGTACTATGATGGTACTCTGGGTACTATAATGTTTTTTTTTCATACTTTATTTTGTCAACTGATAATTTTATATTCGTTTCGGGCATTTCTTTTCAGAACTAAATACGTTGCAAGTGAGATCTGATCAACAATTTTCCAAGTAAATATGAATATCAGAAAGTATGATTACAAAATCTGGTGGTTCATTTTTTCCAAGGCAGGCTTCTTGTCCAGCTTCTTACTGCTACTGTAAACTCAAAACATAAAACGTTTTCAATATCGATGAATGTTTCTTGGTTACATTTGTAACCACCAAGAAACACTGAGTTTAATGTTTACTCTATACATAAGTTTAATGATTACTGTAAACATAAGATTAATGATTACTTTAATTAATAGAAAAGATGTATGCTCACTAGGAGCCACGTGTGGTAAATAACACACTAGTAGAGCTTTTATTTTCTTTTTTCTTTTTTTTTTCAAAAATTGTTCTATAGCTGATACTGAGTATTCAACGACGCCTTACGGAATTACCTTTCATTCTATTTCCCTTTTTAGCATGAGCAAGAAAGCAGTTACCCTCTCTTTGAATGTACTTGATGTTGTGACCTTTCTTTGCTCCTGGAAGCGAGAGTTAATATTTTAGCGAATGCGATTCAGTTTCATAGTCATACGGATGAGCACGTCTCTGGCGATTTCTCGCTGAATCTCGAATTTTTCATCCAGGAAAATAATCAATCCCGTCAGAGAACCTAATGCTGTTAACAATCCGTACGCTGTCCTTATAGCGTACGGATCATATTTACTTGATATCGTCTATGAAACCGAGTCCAATTTGTTGTTACTTTTAATTGGATTCGATTAGCTTATTACATCATCTGATGTTCATTCGGTCATCGCTCATTGCTGATGTAAGAGACTTATAATTACACGAGTAAGCAGCTATGTTCCTCTAATCCTTTTTTAAATTCTGATTGGGAAGATATTATAATATTCGTCTCAAGTAGAAGAAAAGAATTCACCATCAAATGGATAAACCAACGATTGACAATTCATTAATCTGCACTTATGGAGATAACGTTGACGATAACCAAATGCTAGTTAATGCTAAACTAAATTACTCAGGCTTCCCGCTCTGATATTCACAGTTAGACTATCCTTTATGCCTCATTCAAAAATCATTTGCAGGATAACTGAAAAGTAATTTTTAGAATAAAAGTTTGAAAATCAGAAAATCGCCGTGTAGTAAGCGACGTTTTCTTGATAGTTTTTTGGTGATCATTTTCCACTTTTATCTTAGGTGGAGAAATAAAGCATAAGTTAGTGTTGTGCATTTCTTATTTTAACATATAATAGACTCTCTCACTATAAAACATATAAGACTAAATGATTTCCTTCGTTACTACTACTACGATATAAATTTACATTTTATGTTTCTTGCTTTTTTGATAAGAACTAAAATTAACAAAAGTATATGTTGCATACCTAAGTCATCAGAGTCAAATCCACATTGAAGAAACCCCATCCTGAGAATGTTAGATTTCCATTCTGATATGTCAATAAGAATGCCACGATCTGAAATGGAAAATCTCTTTTAAGGAATAACATGCATTTAAGGTAAGAGTATATCAAATTATAACTGCTTTTATACAATTTAATGAACTTAATTAAGCAAAACCATACCATTATTTTATATGGCACTTCCTAAGGAACTATCCTTGAATTAAATCCATACTATTAAGAGGTATTAAAAAATTAAAGTTCATTTAAAATATGAGCTAAAATATTCTACTGTTGGATCCTAATTCTTCTCAATCTATACTTTGGATCTGACATGATTACTAATATGATGTTCTTAACTAATTTGACAAGTTGTAAGTTGATTTCTAATTCAAATATAAAGAAAATTTATATTTAAAGACTGCGCTACTTTATATCTGAATTAGTTCAAGAATTGAAGATAAACCAACTCACAACTATCTCTCCTTTTAGATGTTAATATTATATATACTGGCCGAGTATATTTAACTTATTTATCACTCCCGCTTTGGTTCGAATATTTTATGAATGGTGCAGTAAAAGAGATTCAGGCAAAATTCAACTTTTGATTAACAAAAACAAACATTTAATTTTAAAATCATAAATTTTACACTTAACTTCAAATCACTAATTAAGTTATTAGAAACACTTCAGCCTTCCTGGCAATACAGTCATGCAAACTCAGACAATGGTAATTCTGCTATCTCTACTTTACGGTCTTCTCACAGTTCTTTAAATTCCAAATACAATAAAAACTTCAGTAACACTTCTTCACAAACAATCACTTTTAATTTTACACTTCGGCTAATTCTCCACAATAGTTACTGTTAGTATCAGGGAATTCTAAGATGAAACTCACACACTTCTCTGTACAGAAATATTAAGGTTGGAATAATCTTACCAATAATCTTTTCTTCTTCATTTACTTATACATAAACACGTTTGATAACTGTAAACACTTTAAACAGTAAACGGCACTCATTAAAATAATTCTTCTAAGCAATAACTGAATTAATCATCGGTCACAATACACATAAACAAACGTTGTTGCATAAGGTACTACCGATCACTCATGAAATAAAGCAATACAATAATTCCTTAACTTTAGGTTTTATAAGCACAGTTGTTCATTCCTCCGGCATTCAATTAATTTTTTAGGCACTATAATTCCAAACACAGCTAACGGTAAACTCCAATTTTACAGCCTGTACTATTCTCTAGTAACTTCGTACTTTGCTTCAAGGTTCCGTATGTCTTTGAAAGGTCGGCGCTGGAATTATATCTCAACTCAAGTATTGCTAGTCTATTTAGTAGTCGCTCAGATGTCTTCCGTAGCTATAATTGTTATTCTACAACTTATTAGCTAACCGCCTCTCGACTAGTAGAATTTATTTAGCTGCTCGAGTGACTTGCCGACTCGCTATTATCGCACTGTGATTCCCGAATGCCGAATGCCCGATTCCAACCTAATGCCAATCTCTCTCTCTCTCTCTCTAATAAATCTCTAATCTCCTAATTAATTAATAATGTTAACTGCTAACTTCTGTGGCTAGATGGATCTCAATCCCGTGGATTATAATCCCTTCATCGCTAGGAAGTTGATTTAAATTATTAAGAGATTATTGAGCACCTGGCTCGCCCAATTTAGGGTTGTGTGGGAGCGCGTGTACCGATGAGCAGAGCCGCTTTCGGGCGCTTGTGCTTCCACCTGTCGTTTTCATCTTAGTTAGATGACTCTCTAATGAGTTGGTTTGGGTGAATTGCTGCTTTGGTGAAAAATGCAGTAGCAATGTAACGGAGATACGTCGGAACATCCGGAATGTCAGCATCTCGGTGGAGGAGAGCATTCCTGACAAACCACGGAGCATCAAATATCATACGAGGCACTTGTTTTGGATGACTTGCAGTTTTTTGATGTTGCTGGGGGCAGTGTGTCTCCAAGCCGGCGATCCGTATATGAAAGTGGGTCTGATGATTGTTTTATAGATCTTAAGTTTGTTGTTAATATTCATTTTGCTTCTTCGGTTGATGAGAGAGTAGATTTGGCTTATTGCTGTGTTGGCTTTATTACAAGCATAAGTAATGTGAGGGTTGAAGCTGAGTCGGTTATCCAGTTGTATGCCTAGATACTTGGTTTTGGGTTTCCATGGAATTTCTGTGTTAAAAAGTTTGATTACTCCGTGGTGTGTTGCTTTTCTTCTTGTGAAGAGGATAGCAGTGCTTTTCTCCGCATTGACTTTTACTCGCCATTTCCTGAACCAGTCTTCCAGGCTAGTTGCTGCGTTTTGTAGACGCTGCGTGGCTAAGTGTGGTCTGAGAGATCTGCTCAGAATCGCCATATCGTCCGCATAGCTAGCAGTGGTGGTTGATGCTGCGTTTGGGATATCTGCGACGAAGATGTTAAATAGTAGTGGCGAAAGTAGTGATCCTTGGGAGGCGCCCGCGGTGATTCTTCTCGGTGAGGATCTGAGTTCGCGCAGCTTCACCTGGAATTTCCGGTCTTTCAGGAAGGAGTCTATGAGTTTTGAAAGATAGAGAGGTATGTTAGCTGTAAGTAGTTTATATACAAGGCCTTTGTGCCACACTTTATCAAAGGCTTTTTCAACGTCGAGAAAGAATTAATTAATAATTCCAGCGTTCGTCGCTTATATATCTGTTTTTCCCGCCTAAATTCTTCTCGTGATTTCTTTCTAAAACTCTTTTCAATAAACCTCACGTGGTGTTCCAAAACGTGCTCGCTCATTTACATACGTTTCCATGACAACAAAACAAACCATAAAAAATTGAGGTATTACATAATTAAACTTTACAAACAGGAATAAACAGAGAATATTTATATTTCAATTAATGCGCAGTTAAATTATCAAATACAAGTTCTTATAATATTAACATAGTAATAATTAAAATAGCTTAATAATATTTAATACAGTCTTATCACTATTAATACATATATCTTTGATTAAATAATTAGATATTAGACAAAATTAAAATAGTTATATGAATATTAGTAAAATAAGTTGTTTACATTAAATAATATTTACAAGTCTAGTCTTTGTGATGGAAGATTTTGTTGGATTCTGAAGCAAATAATAATTACTCTAATCTCTATATAATCAGAATCCAACACTACATTATTTTAGGTGAAATTTTCGATGGTTATACGAAGCCAAGCAAGGACGTGAATTACATTTTAGTAACATACAATGGTTTTTTTACCACAGAGCCGCATGATGCAAATCGTATGGTAAATTATTGGAATATCCATAAAGTAAAAATACCTCATTAACTATCCCTTAAACGGTCCACTCCAAATCAAACTGAATCAGTCCATTAAATTTTAATAATAATTCGGAGTAATACACGTAAACGTCATCAAATTCCACATATGCAAAAGAAAGATCAGAAGCGGGAATATTCATTTCGGGATTAAAAAAAGGCAATTTCGAAAAATTTGCAGCTTCACAATGGTACCCATGATATACATTTTGATCTCCTTATCATCACCATTATCAGCAATATTATACCTTTTATGACCACAATTACAGCTATGGAGATAAATGAAGAGTAATTTTTAGAATAAAATTTTGAAAACCACAAGATATGCCATGTAAGTGACATTTTATTGATAGCTTTTTGGTAATCATTTTCCACTTTTATCTTAGATGGAGAAATAAAGTATAAGTTAGTGTTATTCATTTCTTATTTTACCATATAATAGACTCTCTTGCTATAAAACATATAAGATTAAATGATTTCCTTAGTTAACATAAACCTTTACTGGTGCCATCAACATGCCCCACATGCAGTCTTAATGTTTTTCCTCAGATCTCATATGCAACAAAATCAGAAACTATTTACCTGTCTTCCTTTTATAATGCTATTTGCTCTTACTAAGACAGAACCACTTCTTTCCTCACTCACTGTAAGTTAAAAAATCGAGCAATTCAGAAGTCCATGCGATGTCAACGAATACTTCTCTAATAGTATCGTAAATATAGAGACATTTATAAATTTTAAATTCATTATAAATGCTGCACAGAAAATATGGTCCCTTGCGATGACTCTGTTATCATATTTGAAATGAATTCTAATTTTTTTCATTAAAAAGAAATTACTAAAACTATGCCAAAAGCTGTTGAAGTGAAGAACGTCTTGAAAGATTATAGATTTATGTTTACAAATAAATGTGAACAGTGTGTATATATATATATATTAAAGATACCAAAGCTATTTTAAACTTGGTTTTACTCCATATCCCAAGTAAGCAAACAGACAAACCAGTCAAGTTTGCGCCTGCAAGTGCTGCAAGTCTAGCTGATCCTGCAAGTAGTTATCTTTAACATTTATTATTTTATTATACCCAAAGTAATATACTTTCTACATATATATATATATATATATATATATATATACACACACGCGCGCGCACACACACACACACACATACATAATCCGAAGCCCTGCTTTAGAGACCAACCATTGAACGTTTCAAGCCACTTCGGGCGTTCAAAAATCGGATGGTGGTCTTGAACTGTGCGTTGAAATTCAGAGCGGAATTTGAGTACACAGTCTTTTGAAGAACGGATGTCTAACCACCCTGCCAACCAGACCTGCAGATGGACATATGCATGAGGAATTATCCAGCTTCCCCCCCACACACACACACTTCCAATTTATGAGCTTACGTAACTCACTTCCATTCTACAAGCTTATCTAGCTCAGTAGCATTGGACGATTCCTCTTTGATGGAAGGAATTTGGTTCACATCCTGTCTAAGATGAACAAAATTTTTATCATGGCTTTTCAGGTGAAGGAGTTGGTTGTTCTCATGGTGGACTATTAGATCTTTTCTCTTCCGAAAACTTGTTTTTTTTTCACACCGCCT
Source organism: Typopeltis vanoorti (assembly GCF_054136105.1). Taxonomy (NCBI): domain Eukaryota; kingdom Metazoa; phylum Arthropoda; class Arachnida; order Uropygi; family Thelyphonidae; genus Typopeltis; species Typopeltis vanoorti. The sequence goes on from NC_143564.1 coordinate 51,990,254, forward strand.
TGAGCATGCATGCATTCTGACATACAAAAACATATATTTAGATTGATTTGATAGTATTTAGTCTTACGGCTGTCTAGGGGATAGCTCTATATGCCACCATCTAAGGAAATGATTATGAGCAAGGTGGTTTCCCGTTGCCGTGCTATATCCTATGACTGTATACTGTGTGTTCACGGCGCCGGTTTGTCTGCTTGCCGGATGAAAAACGCCAGATAAAATGGCGGAAAAAACCCTACTGCCCACGCCCGTCTAACTTGGCTATGGCTGAGGAAGATCCTCAAATTCCTCATGTCTTCGACGGGAATCGAACCTGGGACACTCCTTCCCCAGTCATACGGTTGCGAAGCGCAAAGCCATAGACTGACCGCGCGGACATGTTTAAATATGGATTTGCAATTACATATTATTACTATTATTCTCATTTATTTATTGCAATAATAAAGAATATGTAGCATAAGATTCAAAACATAAAATTAAATAAATAAAACAGTATGAAGAGCCTGTGTAGCTCAGTGGATGTGGCGTTTGCACACCACCGCGCTAGGCCGCACGAAGGAAGTCTTGGTTTCGAGTCTAGTCGGCGACTAGAGGAAATTTTTCTAAGCCTTTTTTCGACCGGTTCCCGAGTTAGTCGATCTCTGGCACGGGCAAGCAGGTTTTTCCTCCCGGAAACTCGGGTTTTTCGTCCTGTAAACTCAAGAAAATCGACCGTAGAACCCATATTATTTCAGACATTAAATATATTGTGTTAGGGTTAGAGACCACGAGATGGCGGCACATTTGAGCCGTCTCTCTTCACTGCGTACCGCTTAATTAGTGATAGCCTTGGGCCATCTGTCTCTGATTGGGTACCAGTGGAGATTGAACTGCCCACTCAGTCTCCAAAAAGTTAGATAGGGCTAAATGGCCTAGCCTACTCCCGTATATACGGGAATAAAAAGGCGTTAGCTGATTTTTTTTTTTTTTTAAACAGTATGAAATCACTCCATGCCGAAATAACAGTAATAGTTTTGCGACATATGCTATCAGTCAAGTTGTGTGTAGGTCTGAGCATACTGCACTACGTATTCCTTAGGGAAGTATGTGATTGATTTTAAGAATACGGTTGCATCTTTCTGTTCGCAAAGACAGAAATCGGAATGCTGTCTAATATATATTAACTAAACAACACATGGTGCGGTACACTGAAGCTCGACAAATTCCATTAATGCAAGCCTTGCAGTTAATGCAGAATTTTCTATGGTCTTATGGCATGCCACAGCATTTAACTTTAACGCAGCACATCTAATGAGTCCGTGGTAAAACATTCACAGAAGGAGTAAGTTTAATTATGGATATTTCAGTGACTCTTCGACTTAAATGAGCGTGTTTTTCTCAGACATGTAAACAATATTTCACCTCGGTTTCTCGGTTGTGTCATTCTTCCCAAGTTCAATAGCTTAGTTGTTTCCTTGTTTCCATCATATCAATCATTACACAAAGCGCCAAGGGACATTTTATGCTCACAAAGCAGCAGCAACTATGAACAAAAAAACTAATCGTTTGAAGTATTTTTCCGATGGACGTTCTTCTAATACATTGGTTTGCGTGAATTAATGGACAATGATAAAAATAATGAGAACTCAGAAACTGTATGGTGAATTTTTATGCAATTCAGTGATAAACAGAGTGAGGCGAGATTAGAAAGAAACAACGTAAATAAATAGTGTAATATTCGGGAAACAACTGGGCACAAAGAAAATGGTCGAAGAAAACAAGAGATCAAAATGATATTATCAAAGTGCCTCAATAAGGAATGTGATCACCCATCATAGCAATACAACGACATTTCGTTACTGTTTATAATGGTGTCCCTCAGATGGTAATAACAATCATTGCTTCCGCAAAGTTCTCTTTAAGTCCCTCAAAGTTTTATGAGGGGGAGGGGTTGGTAGCAGCAACACGATTATCTAGATCATCCCAGGCATACTCAACAGTATTATGGGCAGAAGACCTGAGTGACAGTCCATACGCACGATGATCTCTTCCTGAAGATATTGGTCCATGCACTTCCTTCTGTAAGAAGGGTCGTTACCGTCTTTTAGGATAAATGTTTCCCCTATCGCATCCTCATACAGAATAATATAAGGTTCAAGACATCATCTCTGTAAGTAACAGAATTCATAGTTCCCCTAGGAAGTGCATATAAATTGGTACATCCACCCAACGAGTGGCCTCCGCAAATCATTACACTACCTCCACCACAACTGTCACTTTCACTGATATTAGACAGATGATGAGTTCCTGGTTTTCTCTAGAATAGACTACTTATTGCATTGTAGAACAAATCGGTTCTTGTCCATATACAATAATAAACCCCCCTATTGCTGTTGTGTCCAATTAAGGTGGAGTCTGGGGAATTTCAAACGTTGTCGCTTGTGATGTGGAGATAAGGGATAAGCAGACTGCCGTTCGCCTAGCATACAGACCACCTTCGTGAAGTCTTCTGCGCACATTGGAAGCACATATCAATGTTCCTGTAGCCGACAATAAGTCATATCGTAGGAAACGATGTTACACTCTTATTGTGATGAGCAGATAATTAGAGATGTAGGTAACCAACTGCGATTGCAGCTCGTGGCCTTCCTTCACTGTAACTCCGGGATACTTTTGGTTGCTGTTGGAGTTGGTTTACCACAAACTGTGATCTATGGATCAACTCACACACAGTCATCTAGCTACCTCCACCTCACTTTTGCAGGCCTCGATTATTACGATGGCTCGACTCCTGAATTAATGGATTAAATGATAACTTGCAGCCAAGAAATTTGCTATAATGAAATGTTGTGTTCTCACTTCAGACACAAAATTGAGAATATCCACAACGCCCGGTTTTATGTCTTGGCTTATTTGCATATTCCGCTTACAACGACACTCATTTGTACACGATAACTAGACTCAGTGTCACTTTTTAAATAATGTACCTGATGTTCATATGTTTTCCTCCTTTTTTTCCCCGAGTTATCGTGATTTTTCTCTTTGTTCTCCACACTAGTTTTTTCTCTTTCTTTTTCTCCACACTAGTTTATAAACTAGTGTGGTTATGTCTCCACTCTTACTTTTGTACGGGTGGATCTACATTTCCTACAAGCTGCTGAAATAACGTTTGTTACAGCTCATGTTATAAGCTCATTTTGTTTTGCATTAGATGATCGTATGCTAGTATGGCATCTATTTATCATTCTTCACTTATTCTGCTATCAGCATGTGATTTGCCAACTTTTCTTTGGTGTTAAGGGTCTCGCCTACATATCAGATAGGGAATAGTAATTATCGTATCTTCTGAATGAAGTAGTTATTCTTTTGCTTAATTATCTTAATGTATCACTCAGAAGTTTGTACTATTATTCGTTTTCTTTCCAGAGTACAGATGTTGTCATCATGATAGACAATTCGATAGATTAATAGCTTTTTCGCATGACCGCTTTGCGGGAGAGACTAACAGTAGAGAAAGCTGGGAAGAAGTGCACACCGCCTTTTGTAGTCACTTGTAATATTTAGATCTTTAGAAATAGTATTTACCAATATAGGTAAGCTCTTTTGGATGCCCAGCTGTTGCTCTTGGTAACGATGCGAACAATGCAATGTGTTCAGAGGGTTCGTTAGTGTTAAACCTGTACTACCTCCTTTACGTAATAAGCTGAAAGGGCTCTGTTACAACTGGTGACGTGTTTTGTTAGAAGCGTGATGCAATGACAGGGGAAGTGAATACTACTCTTCAGTTTGATATGTCAGTCAATGCGGGAGTTCCTGGCTGATTATCCAAATTATACAACATTCCTTTTGGATCATTACGAGAATATACAGTAATCCCACGATTAGTGCGACCCCGATTAGTGCGCCTCTAAAACTCGATTAGTGCGCCAATATACATTTTTAAAATAAATGTTACAGAATTTAAAAATTTTCTATCTATACATTTTTATGTTTAACTATTTAAAAAAATTACTCACCAGAATGAAATAATTTAGTTACCGATTTAAAACATTTTACAAAGTTATTTTTAATGGCATACTTCCATGTACACTATGTATACGATGTTCCAAATTTTTACCGCCAAAATTTATGTCTTCTGCTATAGTACGCCCACAGATTCTAGACCCTTCGACACTTCTGCGCATGTCACAAAAAACACTGTCCATTCCGATAATAGCGTAATCAATCCGTCTTCTGGGATGAGTTGTTTATTATTAGACATCGGAAAATTAACTTCTCTTTTATGATCATTGTATTTTTTAAATGGTAACTATTTTGCTTGTATAACAGTTGGGAAATTATATATATAAAGCATGAGATTTCGCGACCAAATAGTATGTTCTTCATTTTTTTCTTCCCTTCAATGATAACGTCCAAGAGTTAATTAAATCTCATTCTGAAGAACTGAGTGATTCCGACCTGTTAAATTTAGATGCACAGCGGGAATATCCAGAAGAATATGAAGAAAATTTAACCACCGATAGTCAGCCAAAAGAGATTTCACAGAAACAATTTGAAAATATTTTTTGTACAATCGAAGTTTTTAAGCAGCAATTCTTAGAGGCTGACCTTGATGGAGAGAGAAGCAGTAAAATTTGCAGAAGAGTAGAAGAGGCAATAGGGCCATACCGTCGGTTGTATGAAAAAAAGAAACAAAATGCCCGCCAAACTACGATAGCTCAATTCTTTGTTAAGAAGCAGAATAATTAAATTTATATTCTGAATATAACTTTAATTTTCCCATAGGTTATTGTATTCGATTAGTGCGCTTGTTTTAAAGAACGCATTAGGCGCCCTAATCGAGGGATTGCTGTACTGCACTTTTTTTTTTTTTTTTTGCAAACATCTTTATACTAACACTGTTCTGTTCCTTGAATGACAGGGATCCAAGAGGGAATTGTTTCAGAATGGAAATAGTCTCCTCACTCTAAAATGTAGAAAATGAAAATATCATGTGTCTGATAAACAAAGGTTAAATAGTAATCCATTATAAAAATTGAATAACTAAATGTTAGAAATTTATGTTATAATTTAAAGATATGAATTTTGGAACAAATTTAGCGAATTTGTTTTAAAACGTCAATGAATTCCTCTTCTTCTTCTTATTATTATTGGAATAGCCACATAAACCATCTACAAAACCATCTCCGATCAATAACTGGCAAACTCTACAGGTTAAAATATATAGTTCCCACTCTCCTAAAAACACTAATATACAAAGCACTATGCCAAAATATACTAAGATACGCTTTAACAGCGTATGCGTTCCGTACACACTACAAACGTCTACATATATGTTCACTAGACATCCACAGATGCCATATGGTCACTCCGATGCTCAGTGATGTGCCACACTAGGCCTCGCCATGTAGTCCTGTTGTTTGCTTTTCTGGAGACTTCAACTCTATAAAGATTAGTTGTTCCACACACACACCATCCACCCATCTCATTGATGGTCTACCCCTTCCTCTTTTTCCAGGGACTTTACCTTCTATTAATATTCTGAGAAGTCCTCCTTCCATCCTTTCAATGTGTCCAAAATATTTTAACTTTCTTTTGTCAATATCCTTAAGGAGCCTTAAAGTTCTACTGATCTTTTCTAACACCCATTCATTTGTATATAATATCCTCAACAGCCTTCTAGCACCACATTTCAAAAGCAGATATCCTTTTCTTATCAGACTTCTTTAGGTTCCAAGTCTCGCATCCATAAGATGCTGTTGGAAAAACAACTGCATCCAAAATCCCCAACTTTGTTCCCATGGAGATATATCCATCCTTCCAGATTTTAGACAAGTCTCTGACTGTTGTTTTAGCCATTTCTAACCTCCTTCTGATGTCTTCTGAACAGCAATTTTTCACATTAATAATGGATCCCAGGTACTCAAACTTGCTGACTTCCTCAATTCTTTTTCCTTTAAGGTAAACTTGTTTCTCAAGAGCTTCCCTGTTTGTATTTCCTTCGAGAACCATAACCTTTATCTTGCTAGGATTTAGTTGAAGTCCTGTGTTATTACTGATCTTGTTAATTATGTCAAGAATTTGTCCTAATTCTTCCATGTCATTGCAAAGGAGTACTGTATCATCAGCATACCTTAGATTGCTGATCAATCTACCTCCTATCCTGATTCCTGTCTTGAGCTTATCCAATGCTTCACGCATGATATCATCCGTATATATGTTAAACAAGTGAGGATATAGTAAACATCCTTGCCTTACTTTTATTCTAATCTGAAGCCAATTTGTCAATCCAACACCTGTCCTTACTGTGGCTTCTTGCTCCCTGTACAAGTTGGCTATCAACCAGATAGTGTGTTGAGGAAAACTCATTGTTTTCATTACTTCCCACAGATTCACATGCTGAACACAATCAAAACCTTTAGAGTAGTCTAAGAAACACATTTTCAGAGGAAGTGTAAATTCTTTATATTTTGCTATGATTTGTCTAAGGCAAAGGATCTGAACTCTGGTGCCCTTATCTTTCCTAAACCAGCTTGTTCGTCGGGCATCTCTTCCTCAACTTTGGCCTCAATCCTATTTAGCATAATCTTCAATAAAATTTTGCTTGCATGAGATATTAAACTAATAGTTATATAGTTGTTGCAAGCTCTCATATCTCCTTTCTTATGTAGTGGTAGGAAAACAGACTTCTTCCAGTCTCTAGGCCATGATCCTGTCTCCCATATCTTAAAATTTTGCTTTAATTCACGAACTAAATAAAACATCCTTTTATAATTGAGTCTCTTCATCTGGAACTTTATCTCTTCACATTTATTAGTATAGAACTTTTTCTTGTCCTGCTTGATGGCTCTTCTGACTTCTCTGTGTAACCTCTTATATTCTTCAGTCCCTGGGTCTCTTTAGTTTTCCAACAGCCTTCTTTTGATTTCCAATGTTGAATTCGATATCCGTGGGTCTCTTGGTCTTTTTATTGAGCCGAAATACTTCTTGGATATGTCCTGTATTATCACCTTGATTCCTTCCCAAAACATTTCTGGTGAGTTCTCCTCATTTGTCTCCAGAAAATCATCCAACCGAATTGATGTTTCTTCTGTGAATCCACTAGGAATTACTCTAACATCCAATCTAGTGGAATGTGCCTGACTTGGAAGTTTTGGGAGTCTTAGTCTTACTTTGGCTCTTACTAGCTGATGGTCTGTACGACCATCTGCTCCGGGACAAGTGTGCACATCAGAGATGCTTGCCTTCCACCGCTGGAGAGCCAGGATGTAATCAATCTGGTGCATTGACTCATCAATGTTAGATGTCCAAGTATAGATACGTCGCGGATGTTTGTGGAAGCAGGTATTGGTAATAACTAATCTGTTAGCATGGGCAAATTCCAACAGTCTTTCACCACGGGTGTTACGTCCACCTAGACCAAACATGCCACACTCCGGCCTAACTCTCATGCTCTTTCCCACATTTGCATTTAAGTCCCCTAAGATGTAAAGCATGTCTCTCCTTGGTAGGCAGTCCAAAGCAGTTTTTAAGTTTTCATAGAATTCCTCACTCTCTTCTTCAGGCCTATCCGTGTGGAGTACATAAACTACCACAATTGATACATTAGTAGGCTGAGCCTTAAGAATAGTAGTCTAATAGAAAGTATCCTATCATTAATGGGGGTTATAACCAAGAAGGCTTCTTGCCTGAGCTGTCTGCAGTATCACAGCTACCCCATGATGTTTTGAGTCACCACTTGAATAAATAACTAGCTTATCATCCTGTCTTTTGAAGTGACCGTCTCCATTCCATCTGGTCTCTGTAATTCCCAGAATGTCAATCTTATACCTATCCATCTCTTTACAGACAATCTCAAGAGTGCCGATCTGTAGACCTCGAACATTCCATGTGCCAATGTAAAATTCCCTTCTAAGATTAATCTTATATCTTCTGTGTTGCTCATTCACAATATCATACATACAATGCATATAATACATGTTGCTTCTGTGCATTGATTAACATTTGTATTTCCAATTTTGTATCAATATTCATATTTACATTTATATTTACTACAAACTTAACAAATTAATATCATTATAGTATAAAATAATAAAACTGATCTTTTGGGAACAAAGAGACAATAACGATTTTATATACACTGCAATGTCAGAGCACAAAATACTGACAGCAAAACATTTATGTCACTAGGCAGCTTTGCTAAAACATTATTTCAATGCCAACTACAAGACAGTCAGAAATACATACTGCATAACAAGACCGCAGACACTAATTATATCACATATAAACATAATAGGCGCTAAGGAAACGCCACTCTCGAAGCTTCTACATCGAGATATCCTAAATAAACCACCTTTTGAATACATGAACCTTACAAACCACAATAGCATGATAGGCCTTAAGGATATACCATGAACGAGAAACGCACTCTACACTCCTTACAAACTTAATGAAACACAATAATTGTTTCTTTTTATTTGTAAGCTTCCTATAATAGTACAAAATGTTGAACCAATCATATGTGTAACCTAAGAGCAACAGCTCATCCAGGTTACGATATGCATAAAGTTACAAAGATGTATCTAAGGCATTTTCATTCTACAGACATATGTACATTCATATAATATACACATTACATATTATTATAATATAATTGCATAATAAAATCACAGGAGACATGCTAATATGTACAGAGAAAGTTGCATAACAATTAATTGTGAACAAAATAAAACAAAGCAGTTAAATAGCATTTAAATATTTACGTTTTACACATGAGACTGGATCTTTGAATGCAAATATATTAAAAACCAATAATTTATACAATTATTTTGATCAGAGCTTCCTCATTTCTGTGGGAAAATAAATACTCTTTGATTAGAGTTTTGTATTTGTTTGGGTTAGTTTCATTTCTTATTGTTAAAGGTATAATATGTTGAGTATTTTTGGCGCTAAATAAGTCTGATGTTTGTGTATTGCTTCTTTATATGTTTTTGGAACTATATATGTTAGGCCTTTATGTCTACTAAGGAAAGCATCATGTTTGATATTTACGTATTAGTTGTCGTTTTTTATGAATAATAATACCCTATAGACGAATAAATATCTAAGGGATAGTATGTTTAGTATGATATATTTATTACACATTGCAATATCCTTATATTTGTTTCCAGTTAAGATTTTAATTATTTTATTCTGAGTCTAGACTAACGGTTTCAGTGTAGTGCGATAGATTCCTCCCCCAACTTAATATACCATATTGTAGTGTGCTTTGAATCCAGGCAGAATATAATATTTTTAGCATATTTAAATTTAAGAATCTGTTTAGGTAGTAAAGTCTGTTTAACATAATCCTTACTTTATTTATGACATCGGTAATATGCAGTTTCCAGCTAAAATTACCATCAATTATTAATCCCAAGTAAGTTATTACACTGACCTTTTCTATTTTCTCGCAGTTGCAATTTGAATTTGTCCTGCAATTCCAATCATGCAAAATTAATTGTGCAGTCACTTTTAACGCAAGTTAAAATTTATATATGTTGTTTTTGAGACGTTCAGACTAAGTGTATGTTTGACTGGAACCAATTTGTTACTTTCAAAAGCATTCACGATGGTTGTCATTTGTTCGGCTGTGTCCGTAGAGAAAATGAGTACTGTATCATCAGCAAAAGTATTTATTTTACTGTTTAATTTAAGATTGCAGAAGTCATTGATATAAATATTAAATAAAATTGGTCCCAAGACAGATCCTTGTGGTACACCACAGTCTACTGTTTTTGGAGCTGCTATAGTTGTTGTTTATTTTTACAATTTGTGATCTGGCATTTAAGTGATTTTTGAACCAGGTTAGGACAGTACCTCGTATTCGTATGACTTCTAATTTTTTGATTAAAATTTCATGTGATACACAGTCAAAAGCTTTGTGTATATATAGAAATACTGCTAATGTTAGTTTATGTTCATAAAGGGAGGTATAAACTGTGTTTGTGAAGTTCAATAAAGCATGTTCTCTGCTAAACGTTTGCCTGAACCCAAATTGATTCAGGAAAAGAAGTTGTCTTTTGTCCAAAAATTTCAAGAGTCTATCTTTTACCAATTTCTCTAATATTTTCGAAAGGTAGACGGGAGATCGGTCTGTAATTTTTCAAGTTATTTTTGTTTCCCTTTTTGTAAATAGGTACAACTACGGCTTTCTTAAAATCTGATGGAAACGTGCCTATCATCAGTGATAAGTTAAAAATGTACATTAGGGGTTCTATAATATACATTTGGCATTCTTTCACAGTTCTTGTGTGAATACCATCGTATCCTGAAGTTATGGTTGTTTTTAGGCTAGCTATAACACTTTTGATTTCGTTTTCACAAGTGGGGAAAAGATATATGGAATTATCAAGTCTCTTGAGAGTGCAATTCTGAGGGGTGGGTGTACATTTATCAGAATGCTTATTGAATTCTTCAGCTAATCCTCTGTCTCCATTTTCTCTATTTCTATCGATATCTTTAAGTACGGGGGAGGTTTTGTTCATGTGTATCTTTGCCGATTAATTTATTCACAAACTTCTATTGTTTTCTGGAGTTTCCTTGGCATTTTAGGAATTCAATTCTGTATTGTTCGTTTTTACTCTCTTTTAATTTATGATGTATTAGATTTCTATAGTACTTGAAACTGTGTTCATAATATTGATTGTGCGGGTATTTTTTAAACTTTTTATACACCTTATCTCTAATTTTTATGGAGTGTCTGATTTCCTGTGTAATCCAGGGTTTTGTTCCTTTCATTTTGTCTATTATTTTAACTTTAATCGAGTCTTATATTTTACTGTTCAATATTGCAATAAATTTATGATACGAGGTATCAAGATTTATTTCTGTCGTTATATTATCCCAGGAGACAGTGCTCAAGTTACGTTTCAATCCTCTGGAGTGAATTGTTCTGTACCGAATGTTTTCGGTTGTACTATCATTGTGCTGTTCATGCAAATGCACTTTAATACCGATTGGAAAGTGATCCGCGAGAGGTTGGAGCAGAACTGCTGCTAGGATTTTGTTTCCACTTAAAGTTCTCCCGAATACATGATCTAGACACATTCTACCACCATTGAATTTTCTCGTGGGGACATTAATATATTGTTCGAGTCCATGAATGGCAACTAGATCTAGATAATCTTGAGAGGATCCGCTATTCCTCAGCAAGTCAATATTCATCTCCCCAATTATGAGAACATTGTCACTTCTGATCTCATCTAGACTACACTCGAGTTCTTGTATAAAGTTAGACTCAGTGTAACAATGCGACCTACATACAGTCTTTATATACAGGGTGTTCGGGATAAATTTGACAGTTTCGTAAGGAAAAAGAAAATCTTCTTTGTATCTATTAAATTTAATGAATGGACAAAAAAACATTACAGGCAGAGTTAATTACAATACTATCAACAAGATTTACTCAAAATAACCACCATTAGCATCGATCACAGCTTCAATTCTGCTTCGGAACCTCGAACAAGCTGATGCTACAGTCTCCCTGGGAAGGGCCGCAAAAATTGTTTTAATTTTATCCATTAACTGGGCTTTTGTATTACTGGAAGTGCGATTGGTGTCTTTTTCAACTGCGCCCCATACAAAATAATCCATGGGGTTAAGGTCTGGGGAGTTTGGAGGCCAAACATTTGGACTGGTGAAGTCGTAGAAATTTTCAGACAACCATTTTTGACTTTTCCCAGAGGTGTGGCAAGGGGCCGAATCCTGCTGCCATACATACGGCCTACCATTGGCTACCCTTGTTATCCAGGGCTTGACTACAGTTAGCAACTCCACGAACAAAGCCCGAATTCCAATGCCAGGGTTCTTCAACACCTGTTCCTGCAGATTTGCGAGGAATTCTGCTGTATGAACGCAATCAGATCGTCTGCTAGGGATCTTTCTTCTTGCTACATCCTCGTAGTCACCATTGCAAGTCTCTAGTTCATGCCTGATTGTTTTTACTGTATTCAGGGAGCATTGGGCAGCAGTCGTAATATCCTTATTTTGATGGCGGGCACGAATCATCATGATACAAGTTATTCTCTTCCATGATTCAGGTGGGTTCCAGCTATCCATCCTTTCTGACATCTTGTATGTGAATGAAGAAGGGTCCAAACTTTTAAATGAAGAGAAGTGTGTGTTAATACATGTAACTTACGGAAAAATATAATTAATTATAAATATGTCAAATTTATCCCGAACACCCTGTATATATATATATATATATATATATATATATATATTACATATATATATATATATATATATTACATATATATATATATATATATATATATATATATATATATATATATATATATATATATATATATATATATATATATATATATATATATATATATATATATATATATATATATATATATATATATATATTTCGGATAAAGATAATTACTCCTCCAGATTTATTATAATTTCTACATTGAAAATAACTTTTAAATCCGCTTAACTGGTACAAATCAATTTCTTCCTCTTCAACCCAGATTTCTGTTAATATCAGAACATCTAGCCACTAGTTTAAATTGTCTAGTAGTAATTTAATGTGCTCTAACTTATCTCGAATACTTCTTATATTTATATGCAAAATTATCAAGGTACTTACAGTGCCTGAGGATAAAAAGTTTCTTAATTCTACCGAATCATGACAAATTACACATTTATGAAGAGTGACATCACAGTTATTATTCTCATCTGTCATTGTTGTTCGTAATTAGTTATTACTCTCGCTGTTTTCTCGGAGTTTAGACAAGTCTTCTTCGCATCTGATTCGCCATATTTTAGACGTGTCGTCTCTTCTCATGAAAATTTTGCCCTGCTTGACCCAGAGATATTTGTAGTTGACTTTTTCTTTACATTTCTTGGCAATAAATAGTAGGTGCTTTAGGTTTCCAGTCAGGTGCTCGTTTAAATATATTTTACTATCCTTAAAACTGTTACATATATCAGTTGTACTTAGTCTATATTTGAGACTTTTGTTTCCGTCCAGCCATTTGTCTCGGATCGTTTCTTTTAAATTTTATAACGATAGGCATTGGTCAGTTTTTCTGCCCACTAGGAACACATATCTTAGTTCAGACTTTCCATTCAGTGGCGCGTCATGTTTATCGCGCGCGCGCGCGCGCGTGTGTGTGTGGGTGGGTGGGTGGGTTTACCTCCCAATTGTAACCCTACCAGGAGCTAATTAATTCCCGTATGCTCCATTACATACAATGCATATAATACATGTAGCTTCTGAGCACTGATTAACATTTGTATTTCCAATTTTGTATTAATATTCATATTTACATTTATATTTTTACATCTATATGTAAATATTGAGCCTCCGTAGCTCAGTCAGAATTGGCGAAGCCCTCGGAAAGACCTCGGTTCGATTCCCTTCCATCACGTGAAGAACCTTTTTGACTAAAGGTGACTTAACCGTCTCATACGGAGGTTGAGGGTTTCTCCAAGTAAATAGGGTTTTCTTCCCTTAAAAACCGATCCTGTGAACACATATGTGAACACATACTATATATATATCCTGTGAACACATACTATATATATATATATATATATAAACAGAGACTTATCGAAATACTTTTTCGATAAGTCTCTGTTTTGACACTGGCCACTTGTCTCCTGAAGTGATGACGTCCTGTATTAGGATAATCTGGATGGAGCTAGTAGCTGACGATCGTAGAGTATGTGATCGACAGTCTGTTGAAGGTGCGTATAAATGTATGGTGGGGATTCCAGGATATTGAATCTGTGTAGGTAGTGTCTTAGTTTTCCATGTCCCGTTAGTGGCGTAGTTAAATCTGAAAAGTTGGAGTGTTTTTTCAGCCGGAGTCTGCTTCTGATGCTTGGCAAGAATTATTTTATATTGGATCAAAGTTTAGGCTTGTTTCTTTTGCAAGTGTTTTCATAGCAGACTTTGAGTACTATGGTAACTTATTTCTAGCGTTCATTTCTAGTCGCTTCTATAGCCAGCTGATCCCCTGTCCTGTTTCCTTCTACTCTAGTATGTGCCTTCACTCTACAGAACTCGATTTCCCTTCCCGATAGAGTAAGATTCAAAGCCAGATTTCTTGTCTGTTCTATTAACGCTCTATGGTTGTTCCGATTTTTATGCCGTCTATAATGCTTCTATCACTGAAAATTGTTGCTGTCTTTTGATGAGAGGTGTTGAGTTCTAATTCCCTGAGATATCGAAGTGAGTGAACTATAAAAATTGTTCTGCTTGGTTGTTAGAAAAGAGAGGATGCAACTTCCATTAATGTAATGAAAGACCAAACGACGTTCCCTCCGGATTTGCTTCGGTCAAGTGTATATATGGAAATCGTTCACTTTCAGAGCTTTACTTCTCCCCAATATATGTTCTCTTTGCTGAATGAAGCACCTACCATAGGGGAGCGTACATACGTAGCAATTTCGATCAATGTAACGATTTTCGTTATATGTTCCGGAAGTGACTTCATATATAAGAGAGAATTCTTGCATTTTCGGGCAGATCGGTGTTAGACCAGCAATAACGCAAACTGTCTCTAAAGATATTGTCCTGTTTCCTGTAATTATACGTGTGGCTATATGGCGTTAAACTCTGTTTAGCTGTTATCGGTTTTCTTTGATTTTAGTGCATGTTTCCAGGGAGGTGCAGTATAACATATCAATGGAAGTATAGCTCCAATGTGTATTGTTTTCAGACTTCATTGACCTAATTCCCACTTAATACTTGTCAACTTTGATAGAGGGTTTACTATTCGTAAGCTTTTTTTTTTTGGCAACATATGAGATGGGCATGTTTAAGGTAATTTTTTTTTTATCTTTTATTACTCCTAGTTATTTCAGCTCACGGACTGCCTCGAGAGCTTCCCCGTTTGGGAAGACTGTTACAGGTTGTTTTGATATTTTTTCGTTAGACGTGGAGCGCTTTAGATTTGGTGTTATTAAAGGTAACCTTTTTCTCGTGTGTCAACTCTGCAATTTTAAAGAGTTCTTCGTTGGCCGTTACTTGAAATTGTAAGCTCTCGTGTCCCTCGCATCATCATCGACGAATGCAATGAGTTTTGTTTCAGTAGTGAAAGGAAGCCATAACATCGAGTCGTACTGGATGTTCCAGAAACTTGGTCCACAGCAGGAACCTTTCGGACAGCCTCGTTTGGCTTCTTTCATTACAGCTGTGGTGTTTCATGCCGTAGTTACTCTTTTATCGGTGAAATAATTTTTTGTAAGGTATAATATGTTTTTTGGAACATTTTAAATATCTCAATCGATTGATTATGACTGGCCATCACGCAGCATTGAAGGCTCTGTATATCGAGTAAGATCAGTAGTACGTCTTTTTTCTGGTAAACCGTATTCTGTGAATTCTTTAACCGTCATAATTGCGTCTACCGTACTTGACGGAGGTCTAAATGCATATTGATTGCTGCTTAATAGGCTTTTTGAGTGGACAAAGTGCATTATTCGGTTTAACAGAAGTTTTTCTAGTTAGTACCTTACCAGCAACGTTAATGAGACTAATTTGCCTATATTTGTTCATTTCGTCAGATGTTTCTTTTCCTGGTTTGATTATGGGTATAATTTTAGACCGCTTCCAGGCTAAAAGAAATCGCCCTCTTTTTAGGCTTTCTTTGTAAACTGTTGTCATGAATTCGGGGAATTCGACGAACACTCTTAGGAGTATATCACTGGTTATTCCGTCGTCTTCAGGAGTTTTTCTTATATCCATTGATCTTAATACTGACTCAATTTCATTAGTTGTAAATAAGTCGTCGATAGGATTATATATGTCCGTGTTCATTCTTTGTCTGTAAATTTTGTGGATTTATTCATCTGTCGATTCCTCGTCATTATGAATAAACTTCATATCATAATAAGTGCGGTTTGTGGCAACAGTTTAGTGTAGGAGTCGTCTGTTTTCTTAACAGTTGATAATATATATTTTTTTGTTTTTGTTTATGCCAATCTCATACACGAGAGCTTGGTTGATCAACCTATAATACATTAGTACCGTGTATGGGCAGTGGGTTGGGAAAGAAGGTACTTGTTCACATTTAATTTAAATGACTGTATATTGTATTCCTTGGGAAACACAAAGGGGAGAAGACTGATCCATAGTACAGTAGTTGTACGAGGGACGAAGGAGGAGCAGAAGAAATTTGTTCGTTGGGTTTCAAGGTGCACTGTGAAGGGGATGTTGAACAGCAGCTGCATGTGTTCCAACGAGCTTAGTACTAAGTGGGGGGGAAACTATTGGTGCTATTTCAGATGAACACTTTTCCATAATAATATTTGTAGAACATAGATAGTGCAGAGACCAATCGTCTGTGTGAAAGTGGGGGGAGTGAGTTGGTAAGAGATGGATCATTGATGTCTGATTGCTAACCTCTGTATTGAGTCAAGCATTTTGAGGGAGCTTTTGAGGTCCACCCCCATATGTGAGAGCACTATTCAACAGCTGGTCGGATTTGTGATTTGCATAATCCTAACAGCTATTCATTGGTGAAGAAACGTCTTGCGCGAAAGAGAAATCCTAATTTTTTAGAAGCTGATGATGCAGTGGTTCTGATGTGTTTATCAAGGAGAGGCTTGATGTCAGGGTAATTTAAAAAAGAGAAATTTCAAATCATCTGGAAATTTGGATGTTATCAAAAATAATACTGGGTGAAAATGTTTTTTTTTTTTTTTTTAAATGAGAAATAAGGCACTACTGGGTTTTATTAACATTGAAGTTGATGAGGTTATCTGAGCCCTCTTGGAGGACGACTTGGAGATCAAAGCTGAGGGCAGTGGTGGTTTATGTTCTGTAGGTTGAAGTGAGTTCTGTAGAGTTAAGTGAGGAGCGTAATGTGCTGTCGTGTGCAAAACTGTATTGGATGGAGGTCAGCTGAAGTAGGTCATTGATATGTAGCAGGACGAGGGTTGGTGAGAGGACACAACCTTGTGTAACTTTGGCATTAGTTGAACGGTGAGGGGATAAGGAACCATCCACCACCACAAGTAGTGTGCGTAAAGACAGAAAGCTGGCGATCCAACTACCGAAGTCTTGAGACAGATGGCAGAACCGGTGGCAGCTTGCATAGTAAGCACTGCCTACTGGTCTCCATGGTGGCTGCTAGTGGCATCACTTGATTTTTGCAGCAATTTAACTTATCTGTCGTTGAAGATCCAACTGTTGTAACCATTTTGAAGTTTTTCTTCAAGTTGACTTCGAAGCTAGCATCCTTGTTCCGTTTGTGCAAATATTAAGTCTGGTCGAGCACGTAAGAGTTTCCACTCATACATGCTCGAAACGATGGCACTCGACGATATTTTTAGAATCGATGTTGCATTTGTCTGCCAACATGGTGTCTTCTTTTAGTGCTTTTCCATTTTCCTTAAAAAGTTCAAAGTAACGAAGTTGTAATTTTATTTATTTTTATTTTTAAGGAGTATATCGCTGGTTATTCCGTCCTCTTCAGGAGTTTTTCTTGAATCCATTGATCTTAATGTCGTCGATATGATTATGTAAGTCTGTGTTCATTCTTTGTCTGTAAATTTTTGACCTCCATCGATTCGTGTATCGTTGATGCGTTTAGATCACGGAGTTCATTCGCTGGGAAGGGTGAAGTTGCGTTGCGGCGCTGATCGTCAGTCAGTTCGAGCTTGGTTTCTAGTGCTCGTATTTTGGAGGAAAACATTTCATTAATAGAATTAATATGCTGTTCGAGGTTTCTGATTCGTTTGCCGATGTTCATGAGCTGTTTTGCAGACGGGAAGCACAGCAAACAGAAAAAGGACTGGTTAAGGTCGATAGATATCTTGTGAGCCGATTCGTCTATTTTTGCGCTGAAAGCGTGTAGCTAGTGGCAACAGAACTCGCACATTATGCCTTTTTTTTTAATCGCTGACATCAATTTTACAGCTGCGGCACTTTATGGGTTTGTTGGCAATCGACGGCACTACCCTGGCGAAACACGGGGTGCTTGTTCGTCGTTGGCTTTTGTTGCCGCCATCTTTGCTTCGCACTGTAGGCATAGCAGACGCTTGCACGTAGCTGATTTTTAGATCGAAAGATAACTGATTTACTGCACTGTAAGTACTTACAGGTTTTGCGGAAGCAATCATTTCCTTAGTACCCGCTGGTAACATTTCCACTTGATGTTTAATTTGAATGAGAAACACATGTTGTAGCGATAAAATGCTGGAGCACTAGTTTAGAGTAGCACTCACAGACGTCTCCTGGTGGGGGATCTTATTGTTTTTGCCTTATTCTTGCTTGCTGCTAATTTATGTATACAATTCCAAGTATTCGATACGGTTGAAACAATACAGTGTGTTTTCCAATTTTGTTTTCGCGTTTGTAATTTTGGACTGATTGGTGTATTTGTCTTTAGAGTAGTTCTGTTTTTCTACTCGGTCTTAAATCTTGATTATTGTGTGAGTACTGATTTTCTTCCATCAATGTTTAGCTTCTTGGTAGTTCTGAGTGTTTAGTCGTCGAATGTTTTCAGACCTGATGAAAGCCTTGAAGCAGGGAAGTCTGTATCGGCTTGTGCTGATGCCCAGATGGCTAGGTTCTTGTCTAAGCTGAGCTATTGTTTGCTGATCCCATTAAAGTGATATTCTGAGATGAGATATGAAAATTATCTTTTTAATACTTTAACAAATATCTCTAAATAGATTTTATTGGTGAAGTACTTGATGATAATGCTTTAATTTGTGTTGTGTTTGCCTTCTAAAGTTTTGTTACTGATGATGATGAAACTTAATATACGATGATTAGAACAGCTTTTCCTCGCATCTCCATTCCGAAAAACGGGGTAAATAGCGTTGCTTGCTTTTGTCAGATCAATGAAGCTGCTTGCTTTGGTATTTTCAAATGAGGAGTATTACAGTCGTCGTTTAGTATGTGTAGGGAATTTGATGCTAAGAACTCTTCCGAATTTTTACTCCTATTGTTTGTGCTCTGGTTTAACCATAAAACCGAATAGGCGTTACTTGCTATTCCAAGAATTAGGCCGTGATTGATGGTAAAATCCACGATGTTGCCCACTTTTTCTAAATCGTATTTTATGTCAGTGCAATAGTCTAGACACATACTCGCAGCAAAAGTTTCAATTACGCGGTACATAATTTCGATAGGTTCCGAGTCCTCCTTGCTGTACTGAGAAATTAATATTGCCTTGACTTCATGGTTGAGACGAATACTGCAGCTCTCTCTCTTTCTGATCCTTTGGAAAATATTTTATAATTAGTTGGAAAGCCACATATTTTGTTGTTGATGTTGTAGGGTTCTTAATGCTAGTCCTATATTTTTTCTGTTTATTATTATTGCGTGACACATCCACGAAGTCGAAGGACTCATGGAGGGAGGGCACTACTCTACAGCTCTTTGTCTCCAGCTCTCAATCCACTAATTACAACTAATCGCAACTACGCCAGCGCCATCTACCGCCCACTACCACCACTAGTATTTCCTCAAACGATCACAAATATTCATGCCGTGGGATTCGAACTTGCAGCCTTTTGGCTGGAGAGCGGATACGATAATCACTCCGCCAACCAGGCTGGCGTTTACGAGTTCTCTTAAGTTATTTACAGCTTGATAGAGCATTGAAGGTTTATTTGAAGGTTATGCCAAAGAGGTAGTGTTGTGTCTGCTAAGTTTATTATTGTCTTCTATGTTTTCACTTTTGTGCCGTCTATAGTAGTTATATGTCGGGAAGTCTTTGCCGTCTATAGTAGTTATATGTCGGGAAGTCTTTGCTTATTGCTCTGTGTTTGTAGTCGTTTTTGGTTTTGGAATACTTATGATTTTGGCAATTTATCATTGATTTTATGCAGTTCATCTCATCTTATGCAGTTAAAACACCTTGGAATGCTAACGTAGTCTAGGCAACGGCAAATTTTCCAGCATTTTAACACCAGATTTCAGCAGTTTGGTCCTCGTGGGATCGATTTCAATAATTAAGTTTCTTTTTTTTTCTATTTTTTATTTGTAATGATGAATTTCTGTGTCATATTTGTATCGCAACTGAAGAGTTCTTCGTTCTCCATGCAGATTGAGTCAAATGCATTCTTTGTATCAATTTCACTGGGAATGTGATATATAATTAGCCTTGGAAGATATTTTTACTGGGATTTGCTACTAACGTGTCTTTGCATTTTTTAGAGATCTCGTTATGCAGCAACTCAATGTCGTTCTTTTTTTTTTTTTTTTTTTGATTCAGTTAAGATTCCTCCGTTATCAATGCTTTTAATTTTTGTGGTACCAATTTTTATTTTTCTTGGGTCTATGTTTTTCTTTTATTATATTTTTGGTTTCTTCGCTGTTTAGTTGAAATATCCATTTCACTATTAATTTATAGCATGGATTGTTTTCAGATGTAACTTTGTTTTTAGCATTGTTTTTAACGATTTCCGACTATAGCTGAGTAGGCTGTGCTAAGTTTAGCCTGTTCCTATTTCTTTGTGGCAGATTGTAGTTTTATCGATAGTTTTGTTTCAATTTTCATTTTATTGAAAACCTTCGTTAGCTTCTCACTGTAGTTAGTATATCCGTTTTTAAACCATTTCTTAAATTATCGTTTACTTTGGCAACGTTATGCAGCAAATCGAAGACTTTTTCGAACTCTCATTCGTCCAGTTCCTTCATCTTAATGTTACTCAAGGTTGTGTTACTGTAATTCTCCTGTTGCACTATTACGTTTTCTAATGTACAAAGTTTAAGAAAATGTACTTATTTGCTGTTTGTTTCTGGACGTGATGCTTCCATTGCATTAGACTTTAGAGGGTTGTTTCTTGTCATCTTTGTACCTGCTGGTGGCAGCATTGGGGAGGGGGTGGTAACCCTTGCCATAGCAGTTAATCCTGTTGTGAGCGGGACGTTGTCTTTAAGAGTAGCTGAACAACAGATGCAGTCTGAGCAGCCGTATTCGGTCCATAAAGAATAAAATGCATAGTCCATAAAGTCCATACATATAAAATTTACTCATATGCGCTTAAAGCTATGAAACTATGGAGTAAATTACTCACTGTAAGAAAGGAGCACTGTACAAACTATCAGTTGTTAGTTTGCGCAGTGCTCCTTTCTTTCATCCAGCTTTCGTGTTCGATACTGCGCAAAATCAAGCAAAAAAAGAGCGATCTGAGTCACGGCTCCCGTTCACGTCCAAGCCTACTCGTTTTTTTTTTTTTTATTTTGTGTGTGTGTATGTGTGCGTACGTTTGTGCACGCGAGAATGAAGTTTTCATCCCATAGCTGTAGGGAATATTAGACCTATCAAATAAAGACCTACTTCCAACACAGCAATCAAACCAATAAATAATAACTAACCGATGCCATCCCTAGATAAGCTTAATAAACCTCTTCCAGGTTTCAAGCTGATAGATACATATCAACCGAGATCAACACAAAGAGAAAAAAAAAATTATTACAACTACTACACTTAAAAACATTAAAGAAAAAAATGTAAATATATATAATTTATTATTATTGCATGAATACTGTAAAAATGTAATCTTATTCAACCGCAATTATAAATTATCAACTACAGTAACTATTGAATAAATTAAGTTGATATTAAATCCAACATCATTTCAAAGCCGACTACAGAAACTATAAAAGTTTCGTGCGAAAATTGACCAGAGAGCTTGCAGGAATACACCACCGCCATACTACGAGTTGCCCCAGCCGAACCTAATAGGAAAGCACGAACATTAAAAGCGCCCTTATATTGCCTTCTATTGGTCCATTTTAATAAAGTTTCCCTAGTCTGACAGCTGTTTCAAACTCAATGGTTTCCGTCGGAGACTTGGAAGAAACCATTGATGTTAAACACATTTCCTAGGAAATGTATGCTGTTATTACATTATGGTAGGGAGGTCACTACCCAGACCGGTTTCAGCCTTTTTTGAGGCTTCATCAGTGAGTATATAATTTTTTTTCGCTATACACTTCGGTATTAGGTCTAGCTATTCACTGATGAAGCCTCAAAAAAGGCTGAAACCGGTCTGGGTAGTGACCTCCCTACCATAATGTAATAACAGCATACATTTCCTAGGAAATGTGTTTTTACATTATGGAAAATACCTAAGAATAGCGATCAGAATTTACCGACTTTGCTGCGAGTCTTCCGGTATTGCACTACGTGTTAGGGTCACTTGCATTTGCTCACGCCATTGGTCGCCGATACTTTATAGTTTACTATATTCGGCAAGAAACGCTCTGATTCCAATCTTTGAGTTTCTTATTCGGGTTTAAAACTATGTGGGATTTAATATCCCCTTAATTTAAATAAAATAAATGCGTTCGTTCCCTTAAGACGGGTGATGTGACAACGAGATACTTTTTGGAAACAGCATTTATTTTAAGTTACTTCAAAGCATTATCCGTATTTAGGGGAAAGTGAAAGAGGGTGCTTTTCTAGAAGGTATTCGAATTCAGCTCTGACTCAATGTTCCTTTAAATTATTCCGTCGATGAATTTGAAATGAATTGCTTTCAGTAAATTTTAGTAATTGTATGCCACTGCTGATCGACTACTACTACTAATAATAATAATAATCATTATTAGTAAGAGTTTCATCACAGATTCCTCAGTGCATCAGTTCATTTGATCATTTCAAATATTTCCGTGGTGCAGTTAAAAATGGTGTAATTGTTGTAGATGATTGGACTTGCAGGCTTCTTATCATCTAATGATTGAACAAGTATGATGGTATAAGTGATGATGGTTCCCAAAATCTGCAATAAACAAATTCAGAATGAATTAATTCGATTTTCAGGTATTAATAATATATTCATTAATACGATTAATATATATATATATATATATATATATATATATATATATATATATATATATATTAATCGTATTAATGAATATATTAAAATTAGAGCAACAATGTTATCAAATAATATTCGAGCCCACAAGTTTCGTTATAATTGTTGTTTTTTTATCACAATAATAAATGTTTTTATAATAAAATTTGGATTATAGTCATTATATATATATATATATATATATATATATATATATATATATATATATATATATATATATATATATATGAAGCAACTGCCTTTATCTTTCGTTGTATAGCTAACTGTACAATATAAAATGCAACGATAACTAACTGGGATTTTTGAAATATTCATAATAATATATAAATGAATTGATGATATTTCATATTTAATTAAATATCATCTAGTATATAATAGATTATTTTATAAAAAAAAAAAAAAACGTCCCATTGTCAGATAAATATGAAGTCCAGAAAATTATCGAAAATCCTTATTTTGGATGAACTCTCACCATTGTTGGTCGAGAAATATTAAAGTACATATTTAGATTTAAAACAGCTTACAGTCATTCTTAAATTTATCTCATATTTTATTCATAAAAGTTGAAAATGAATGCAGTCAGGATAGGTGTGAGAGCTATTTTTTCTCTCACAGATATTTGCATGATTGGGATAGCTTGCCTTTGAACGTGAGTGAAGAGGGTATCGCGAATGAATACAAGAAAATGTATGACATCATAAAACATTCATACCAGAATCACTTACGTTTATTATTTTCATTTGAAATATTTTCGGCTAAGTTTCATAGCCATTGTCAATACAGTTATAAGAAAACTCTGAAAAGAACATTTAAAGCACTATGTGTACTATAGGATGCAGGAGAATAGCCTCATCTGCATTAATAGATATTCAAAATAAATTAATTTAGTTAATTATTTTTAAATTTAGGCATCATTTAATTACAATTCATGAAGATATGAATGGTGAGTATCGGTTAATATAACTTCCCAAAATTGGGAAAGTTTTAGGCAATCTCTTTTATTCACATTCGGGTTGTGAATGTGTGTTTCACGGCTTTCTTTGTAGAGTCTTTCTATAAGAAAGTAATTTTTGTGTAACATTTTGTTTTGTTTCACCTGAATCCTGTTTTTTTTTTAACCGGATCTTTAAGAGAAATGCATTTTTGATATTCTGCTGATCGACCATTTTTTCCTTAACAACATAACCCACAGGAGCAGGTGATTCTGTCAACTCCATGATAAGATAGAGGAGGATATTTGTCTTTTGGTGAGATAAGGAATGTATTAAGTTTGCGACCTGGACCGAAAATGACTTGTATTTCTCTTAATCTGTCGAAGTAATCTTGTTTTTTTTTTTCTGAAAGTTCCTTAACATATGGAACACAAATTCTGGTAATTACTTCTTGAGGATGGATTAGGACGACGGCCATAATTACTGATTATGGCAATCAGAAGTATCTTCATTAGCAATGAAGGTAGTTCTGATAATAAACAGATCTTCGTTTAGATCGAAATAGAACAAATTTTATGAGCTCTGCCGAGTAAGGATTTGTTACCACCATATTTCTGACAGGGGTGATGATGAGAGCTAGACTCAATATATTTACTAGCATGAGTTGATTTTTTATATACTGATGTATATTTTTTATATAAAATTCTAACCAAAGGTAGAATGATGTTCTCATTCTACGTTTGGGTAACGTAGAACGAAAACATCCAGGATAGGAAGACAATTATCGTTTTCTACGTCCAGGGTAAATTTGAGTCTTGTGTTTATTGAATTAATATTTTCAAGTAATTCATGAAGATCGGAACAAGGAGAAGTTCATACAGCAAACACATCTTCAACGTATCTGATGGGATATTTGTAAAGAGTGAGATTACATCAAAACTTATTAGAAGATCTGTGGGTTGTAAGGATAATCCTGAAATTTTATTATTAAAATCTATTGAAATGTTTATGAAGTAAGCAGAGTTTCTAGCAAATGTAGAAAAAAGATTAGATAAGTAACTTGAGACTTTATACGTTGGGCATTCTGTGCAGTTCACAGTTTACAGAATCCTCTGCTCTTGTAATTTATGTTGTTATGGACAATTTGGCTGATTTGCTCAAATTCGTCTTGAAGAACATCAAGAATACATATCACTTCAAGAACCCAACAAACCTAGTTCAGCAAGCGATGGTTTATCTACAAAACAGGATTCAGTGGAACAAAACATTACACAAAAGTTACTGTCTTCAGGAAAGACTAAAAAGCGATTGCTTAAAACCTTTTCAATTTTTGAAAGTTATATTAGACGATACTCACAATTTACGTACATTTCTTAATTGTATTTAAATTTTGCTTCTATTTAAAAATAATTAGTTAACTAAATTAATTTACTGTAATTTATTTTGAACATCTATTAATGCAGATGGAGCTATTCTCCTGCTTCCTATGTTGCACATAATATCACGTGCTTTCAATTAAATTTTTGTTCTTTTTAGAGTTTTACTATAACTGTATTGACAACGTCTACGAAACTTGACCGAAAATTAAAAAAAAAGTATTAAACGTAAGTGATTCTGGTATTAAGATTTTATGATGAATTCTTCCGCTTCCATCTCAAGACGAAAAATGTATGACAGCTAGTTTGTGTGTGTGTGTGTGTGTGTGTGTGTGTGTGTGTGTGTGTGTGTGTGTGTGTGTGTGTGTGTGTGTGTGTGTGTGTGTGTGTGTGTGTGTGTGTGTGTGTGTGTGTGTGTGTGTGTGTGTGTGCGTGCGAGGAAGTTTTTCAGGTAAATCTAATAGAAAATATCTGAGCAATTTGTAAACGAAAACACAAAAGAGTGCACTGAAAAATTAAACGAAACGGGTTCGTACAGTAAAGTACGTCTCCGAAATGAAAACTCCAGAGACAT
Organism: Typopeltis vanoorti; assembly: GCF_054136105.1. Taxonomy (NCBI): domain Eukaryota; kingdom Metazoa; phylum Arthropoda; class Arachnida; order Uropygi; family Thelyphonidae; genus Typopeltis; species Typopeltis vanoorti. Next base: position 52,015,963 of record NC_143564.1, read on the forward strand.
TTATAAAAAAAAAAAAAAAAAAAACGGTGGTATAAATCAGCCGTATATTTTTTTTTAGAATCCGGTAACCTACTGTCGAAATTGAAACTTTTAACTCAGCTCAACCCTACATCTGGTAAACAAACAAATGAATAAATGTAAATATATTCATATTCATACGCATAGATGTGTATGAATATGTGTATGTAAATATATTCATACACATCTATGCCGGATGAGGAATTCGAAGCAGCGGAGACTGTCATTTGGGAACAGGTAAGCTAACCTAACCAATCGAACCAACCAAGCCGGCTTATAGAATAAAGTATAAAAGCTATTTATGGAAGTTGAATATTTTTTAATTTTAGTTTTTCAAAATCATATGTGCTTCATTATAAAGTTCATTTGAACAAGAGGATGTCCACTTTACTAAATATTTAATATTTTGTATTATATCTCAATTCTGGAAGGTCAAGTTGTTTTGATTTAGACATTAATTCATTTATGCTTTGTTATATTCACTGAAAATAAAAATAATGAAAAAATCACATTTTGTTACAAAATAAATAAATAAATAAATAAATTTAACTTTTCGAAGCATCGCTTCTCAATCATCGGATAACTCGCAATCCTTTTTTGAAGTGGGTTGGTGTCATTTCGTCTCGTGAAATATCATGTTACAATAGGCCCAATTCATGGTTGGAAAAGATAGGTTCAAATTCCCTTCGATTCCTATTGCTTGTGTGTTTGTGTTGGATTTACGACCGAAACAGCTGGCTGTAAAGCCAATATATTATGCTTGTAAGTTGCGTGTGTTCGTTTTACCAGTTTGCTTGATTTGCGGATAAAACAGATTAACCTTCAACTGAATAATTCTCTTGAAGGATAGCACAGTTTTCCTTCAGGAAATTTACCTGTTTACTGTGACCAATTTAAAACATATCGCTGTAGGCACTTCAAATTGGCCTCATGACCTTGGTTAGCTTGAGACATTCTGCCTAATTCTTTTAAGACACACACAAACACGCGCTCGCACGCACACATTAAACCTTATTCCGTATCACAATAATATTTTTTTAATTATATGATTTTTGACATCACTTTAAGATAATAAAAATAGGTACCGAAGTAATCAATGTCAAATCCACATTGAAGAATCCCCATCCTGAAAAGGTAGGTTTTTCATCCTGACATGTCAGTAAGAATGCAATCACCTGAAACAAAAAAAATAAATAAGTTAAGCGAAATTGAGCATCTGCTTAAGTCCATAATAGCAATTCTCGCCTATCATTTATTTTACAGGGCCCCAGATAATTATACAGAATTTAGTATTTCGAAAGAAACTAGCCTGGCCGATTGCTAACGCAGTTTGTTATTTGATTCATTCAATTTATGAGAAAAATCATCTAAGTCGGAGGCAACAATGTTATTTAGTTGGCGAGGTATCTGGTTTCATATAAGGTGACATGCTAGCATCTAATGACTTGGATTTCTCATCCCCCCCTCAAAAAAAAAAAAAAAAGACAGGAGCTCGCATCATGTTGATAAACTTCATATACTGACCTGTTGACCGATGTATAATGACTGTCAATTCTTAGTTGTCATTCTATGTATCAATTCCAATAAAACCAAGGCAGTTCCTCTTTTAAACTCTCCTATGGATATCTTATAAAATATAACATATTATATAAGCTATATAACATGTAATATAACATATTACATAGCTTATATAATATTATATAATATAATCACATGCAAAGCCAATTAGTGATACTCTTGGACGATTAATTCTTTCTACTTACGCTACTATGTCTGTCAATTGCCACAGACTTTTTGTCCCTTTACGGATTCAAAACCGGAGTTTTCAGTGTGCAAAAATCTCTGCAGTGTTCAGTAGACAGGTCTTTATAGTCTTTATAATGGGTTTCGCATTTTAAATAAAGCTCCAAACTTTTTTTTTTCACTGAAATTCCTATAACCTGAACTCCCCAGACTAATTCAGTTATATATAATGTTCCTCTAGTATTTTCTAAGCCTTCTTCTACCAGTTTCTGATCTCTGGAAAACGGACAAGCAGTTTCTTTCTCATCGAAATTCGAGATTTTCGTCCAGTAAACGCAAGAAAATCGACCATAGAACCCATCTCAGACAATACTTATGTAGAGTATTAGTATTAGGGTCCACGAGATGGCGGAACTTGTCAGTAGGCTCTCTTCACCGGATGCCGGATACTGTGAATGATAGTATTGAGCCAGCTCTCCGGCGACGAGTGAACCGCCGTCTCAGTCTCTAAGTTAAAAAAAGACCTTAACAATCTCGTCCTACTCTCTGTAATAGCGGCCTTTTTATTTTCTTAAAAAAAATCTTTGGAAGTAATTTATAAGACATCAATCAGCTAGATTTTGTTTAAAAATAATATAAAAATTATATCTAGGTAAGTAGACATAAGTGTATCATAGTACACTTAGGGCTTCATAGTGCTGCGATAGTTTTTGTCAGATGTTCTAAACAGCGTATGAAATAATTTGAACAAAAATGAGAAAATTTTTAGACAAAAAAAAAAAAAAAATCAGCACTGCCTACAACCGAAATGGGAATTTGTGAAGAACATTTTGCGATATGAATTAACATTCGCATTTAGCATTTATGCTTGATACTTTCCTCATCTGAATGTGAAAGCCGTAAATTGTTAAAGACGAAGATGCCCCCATCCGTTTCGAAATGCGTATTTCTTTCATCACAGCAAAACTTCCTCAGTTGTTAAATACGGGAAGTAAATGAAATCGTAGAAAAAAATGAAAAATGTTAACAGAATTTCGAAGATTGTGCTTTTAATGAACACTCAGTGTAAAGAAAATTCAGTTTTGTCAACGTTGTAAAAAGATGCAAGAATTTCTTACGGACGATTAGAAAAAGTTCATTTGTTGTCGAACGAAAACAACTAAAAGTTCTTTATGACTGATTTATTAAATGAATAGAAGATTGTATGAAGAGAAAAGAAGACGGATCGACAAATTGAATTAAATGAAATACATTGAAATAAGCTACATGTTATTTAATTAAAGACAAAAAAGAAACAAAAAAATCCCCAAACGATCCCTTTAAGAGTTTCTTAGACTATATATGGAATATATAAAAGAATCAGCTAACGCATTTTATTCTCGTATAGGGAGTAGGCGAGTCCGTTTTAACCCTATCTAACTTTTGGAGACTGAGTGGGCAGTTCTAACTCCATACCCAATCAGAGATAGATGGACCAAGGCTATAATAAATTAAGCAGCCCGCACTGAAGATATGGTTCATTGACTTCACCCATGGTCCCTAACCCGAACGCAATATTTTTAATGCCTGAAATGGTGTGGGTTCTACGGTCGAATTTCTTGAGTTTATTCGATGATAAACCCTAGTTTCAGGAGAAAAAACTTACTTGCGAATGCCAGAGATCGACCAGCTCAGGAACCGGTTGAAAAAAAGTTCCTCTCGTCGGCGACTAAACTTGAACTTAAGTCTGTCTTAGGACGGTTTAGCGCTCAGGAGTGTAAACACCACTTTCAGTGAGCTTCACAGGCTCTATACAGCTTGGAATTTATTTAATAAATGAAAGACCGGGAATCTTTATACTCGTTTGTTGCAATCCTCAATGAAAACAACCAGAAATCAGTGACCAGTCTATCATCAACCAAATTCCATTACTTAAAAAAAAAAAAAACATAAGTAACTTATAAACTTACACTGTTTTGTTCTTTGATTGGCAGAGATCCAATAGGGATTTGTTTCAATATGAAAGGAATTTCCCCAGCCTAAATAAGAAATATATAACAAAAATATAAATATCATGAAAATTAATTAAAAATTAATTTTTAGTTATTTTTTAAATTTACATTAATAGGCACTATTATTTTTATATATATTAGTTGATTTATTTCAGCTTATTTAATTTTCTTAGTTTATTTATTTCAGCTTATTTAATTTTCTTAGTTTATTTATTTCATAGTAGCATTTCGGATGCAGTTCTAATGAATATCGAAATCAAAGTTGAATGTAAAAATAATTATTATTATTATTGTTATTGTTGTTGTTGTTGTTGTTTTAGACCCTCCTTCATATTTTAATGCCTCGTTTGACTATCGATCCTCCAGACAAGAGGTTCAAATTTTCATATCTTTATGATAATACCGATGTCGTTCCTAAAAAGGTCCAAAATTCGAACTAGTTTCATAACTTATCTTATGCTTTTGCAAGCCTTCAGTTTTCTCCCCTTCCCTAAATTTCTTAAGTATTTGACCTGCGGTGAAAATCAGAAATTTTTGATCCGAACAGATCTTTGAAAGAGCAACTTCTCAAAAAAGTAAGAAACATAGAAATGTAACGAAACCCTTGATAGAAGTTGCTTTGAAGGTGCTCCATATTTCAGCGAAGAAGAGAATAGAACACTGTTCTTTGTTATAGTGTTCCTGAAAGTGACACGAAATAACCAGCTACGGTCTGCTTTCTCTTTCCCGGCATGAGGTTGAGCTGTTTGGACTGATCGATTTTAATATCGAGTTAGAATATCAGTCTATTTCAAGCGAAGGTAAGCAAATTGAAGTTGGGTGTGACTTACTTCAAATCACAAAGGCGGTTAAAAAAATGTTGCGAACTGCTGTTTGAAGAAAGAACATCAAACAAAAAAAAAAGCTTTTTAATGAAGAAGACTTTTAAGGTTTCAGAATTTTATCCCTGTTGAAAGAAAAGCAATTATGGATTTTCCATAGCTTTCAATTGTCTTAAAATGAAATTACTTCAAGGAATCTTTTGAAAGTAGAAGCACGTTTGAGTTTTTGAAATATTTATGTTAATTCAGGCAAATGATTTTTAACGAATTTTTTTATTTTTTTTAGAAAGTTGTATTTTCAATACCTTCCTTCAGTTTGTTAGTTGACAATGAAGAGACAAGTGAAAAAAAAAAAAACTGATGAAGAAAAATGAAAAAACATTTTACGCGGAACTACACATTTAATATTAAATATATGCGTTCTTAGATTTAATGTCAAATTAAATTATAATCATCACCATCATCAAATTCCTGACATTTACCCTCAAGGGGTGTACAGGATATGATAGCACAGCATGTGAAAAATCTATACCATTACTAACTTCCTATCTACAATTTTCCTCCAAATCAATCTGTTACCTGTCAAGGCTCCAACATTGTCAGATCTTATATTTCTATCTTCTAAGGCACTTTTTACCGTATCAATCCACCTATATCTTGGCCTTCCTCTGGATCTTTTTCCCGCCAACCTGGCAGAGAACACTCGTTTTGCTAATCTTTCTTCTCCCATTCTGTTTAAGTGGACTTACCATCTGCGATTAGCTTTAATAACACATTCCTGGATCCGAACAATGTTAAGTTCTTTCCTAATATTCTCATTTTTAATATGATATTGCCATTGATGCCATCTATGAAAAATATGAAACTAATCTTTCTCAGGACTCTCATATCTGCGGTCTCTGGTCAAGTGTTTTACTTCTAGCCCAGCTCTCAGATCCATAAATTAAAACTGGTTTGAATTTTGTCTTGTATACAGCCAGTTTAGTGTTACGACTAATTTCTCTCTTATTCCATATGAATGTATTCAGTTGACTTCCTACCATACCAACTTTGTTGATTCCGTTGTCTATTTCCTTATTGAATTTGCGATCTTCACTAAAAATCGTGCCTAAGTAGCTGAAATGTTTTACTTGTCCACAGGTTCTCCGTTCACAACGCAGTTGACATTTTCAACGATTCTGCCTATTTTCATTGTCTTTGTCTTTTTATTTCTGACCTTCATACCATATCTATTAAAACAGTTATTCAATTTAGTTCAAGGAATCTTGCAGACTTATAGCGAATATATTTTAGAAGTATAACATCGTCCAAGCTAACATTAACATTACCAATTTTGATATCATGTTTAATACCACTTTCCTTCATAATGTGATCCATATAGATAATGAATAACGTCTCATCTTATGTTTAGAATTCATTGTGAGTTGCCATTGTACGTCAAAATACAGATAATCATAGATATATTTTCTCTCCAATAAGGAAACGGTAACTTCACATCAGGCAATTAAAAGTATCTACCACTTTCAAAACATGATACTAATGTTACAATGGAATCGACAATGAAGATATAACTACAACCGATCACAAATCAGTGTTATGTGTAAATTTACAACAGCTATTACTTTGCTTTAGTTCTCCACGGTAATTCTTCCTTCAAAATTCTTTTCAAAACAAAGCTTTCTGGTATTTATATTCGCCATTCATACACACTCGCTGCTACTTCTTTTCTTCACAAATATTGAATAAAAGAGCTAGATTTGTATATGAAGATTCAGCTGAGCCATCACTAAGAAATATATAGAACAAAAAAAAGTGCAGAATGAAATCCAAACATCTAGCACAGTTCACTGAGATTTCTATTTTGTTATTTTTTTAGTAGATTAATATGCATTTCATATCCTTAAGCAAATACTTTGGTTGCGTTATTACCTAGTTGCCATACACTTTTTTAAATTATTCTATTTCGGTATGTTTGATATTCATAACCATATATATAGATCTACTTCTCGACACTCCTTATGTTGAGATTGTTAAAGAGACATATTATTTCTTTAGCCAAAACTTCGCTGGAAAATTACCTACAGAACTCTTGGGGAAAAATAGGGAAAATATATTCGAGTTCGTTACAGAATTTCCCCAACAGTAAATTTCTTGAAAAATTGAGAGAAGGAGAGTGAAATCAAAAGCTTCCCGCAGGAGCAACACCAATTGCGAATCTATTCCGAATTCTTGGACGCCTTTCTACAGGAAAGTGGTTTTATTATAATTTGAAAACTTCTGAATCTATCATTTAGGGGAAAGGGAATCGTGAGTAAGAAAGAAAGAATGCGATATAAAACAAACGATCTGGCTCTCAGTGGAGCAGATTTTTAAATATTTAATGACAATTAGAGAAAGGAAACGCAACAATTGTGCAAAAGTTTGCATAGATAATTAGAACTGAAATCTTAAAAGGGTAGGCAATTGTGTAGATCAGAAGTAGTTCCTCCAAAGGACGACAAATGCCCAATTTTTTAGGATGAACATGCAGTTAAACAGGATATGTTGAGAAGACAAGAATACAGGTTAAGGATATCGTTATCGAAAGTCAAATATATTATTGTCTGGAAGACTTGGATTTTTTAACAATAAATCTAATATGAAATCTAAAGGCATTTCTTGATGCAAGAAATTAAACGAAATTGTTTTGCAGCGAGTGAAATCGCCACTCTCCCCTTCCAGTTTAGTTCCAGTGGACAAATATTTTCGTATGAAAAATGCCAGAATTGTTAGCTACACTACCGGCCAAGATCTATAGACGTCAAGGTTATCATGGATGCGAAACGCATATTAAAATTGTAATACCATTGATATTAGGGGGTGCTTAAGGGTCAAGGTGTGCTTAAGGGTGAAAGCTGTATAACTGAGCGGAGACCTCCACATAGCCTTTAAAGGAATGCGGAGAACCGACCAGGGCTTCTGACCTAATGTCCAATCCTCACCTTCTCGTGGTGCACCCTGTTGGGTATCTACTTTGATACTGAACGAACGAGGATGGGCTGGCAATTTGGGATTTAGCCGACCAAATTGTATTCTTATTGGTTAAACCAAAATAAAAAATGATGGTACAACATGACAAAATTTCATGCCGGCTGGGGCGTCGCCCGGTTAAACAAGGCCCCCGTTGTTTTCGCCAGGGAACCAGGGCGAACAGCGAAAAGTCAGCTACTGGAACAAATCTGAAAACAAACCCCAACTCAACATCACCAGAGTTAAAGATCGGTACTATCAACGTAAGAAGCCTGAATGGCAAAGAAATGGAGCTAGCTGAGGAATTAGATAAGTACCAGATCGACATAATAGGGGTGACTGAAACAAAAAAGACCAAAACTGGTGAGATCTTTCTGAGCAATAAATACAAAATGTTATATTCAGGCAATGACAATCAAGGAAAAGAAGGAGTAGCCATAGTATTCAACACAAAATACGAGGCTAATCTTCTTGAATGGCAGTCAGTCTCAAGTAGAGTAATGTGGGCAAATATGAGAATGGGGAACTGGACAATGAGACTTATTTGTGCCTATGGTCCTACAGAAGGTTCTACTAAGGTAGAAGTGGAGGAATTTTTTGAGGCTTTAGAAAAAGCAACTGACACAATGAAAAAGGAAAAGTTGGTCCTTGTTGGGGATCTAAATAGCAGAGTAGGAAATGATTGTGAGACATACAAAAATATTTTGGGAAAATTTGGAGAAAAGAGCAAAGCTAATAATAATGGCAAATATCTGTTGGATTTCTGCTCAAGACATGGAATGGTTATTACTAACACCATGTTCGAACATAAAAATGTGCAGAAATTCACATGGAGAGAAGAGGCAAGGAATAAGAAAAGTCTCATTGACTATATTATTGTTGATAGTGATGTTTTCTCCCTGGTGCAGGACACCAGAGTGTACAGAGGATTTGAAATTGAAAGTGATCACTATTTAGTCTTGAGCAGGATAAAATTGAATTTCATATTGAAAAGAATAACATGTAAGAAAGTTTTAAAGCGAATAAAAGTTGAGCAGCTCTCAGATGTGAACTGTAGACTAAAATACAGAAATATTATTCAAAAGAAAATGAAAGAGTTTGAGAACAGGAATCAAACCTTGGAGATTCAGTGGCAAACTCTGAAGGAAACATTGATTGATTCTGCCAGAGAGGCATGTGGTGAGGTTGTGTGCAAGGATAAAAAAATCAGAACTCCCTGGTGGACACAGGAAGTTAAAGAGGCAGTGAAGGAAAAGAAGAAAGCATATCAAACATTTCTGTCAAATAAGTCAGCTTGTGCTCTTAGAGAATATAGAGACAAATGTAAGAAAGCTAAACAGTGTGTAAAACTAGCTAAACAAAAGTCATGGGAGGACTTTGGCAAGAATATAGAAAATAAATATCAAGAAGGTGGCAAAATATTCTGGAGGTTGTTGAAGAAGCTTAGGAATGGAGGAAAGAGTGCTGTAAAAGGAATTAGAGATGATAAAGGTGAAATGAAAACAGGAGAAAAAGATATCCTTGAAGTATGGAGTAATTACTTTGAAAAACTGCTAAATGAAACAAGCAGTGATGACAGCACAGTGATAAAAAACACTGACCAGGCATGCAGTCAGGAATACATATCCATACTTGAAGTCGAAAAAGCCATCAAAGGCTTGAAATGTGGAAAGGCAGCAGGAGTAGATGATATTCGACCAGAAATGCTGAAGTATGGTGGTATAAGAGTCTTACAGTGGCTGCACTGCATAGTTCAGAAAGTGACAGCACAGTGATAAAAAACACTGACCAGGCATGCAGTCAGGAATACATATCCATACTTGAAGTCGAAAAAGCCATCAAAGGCTTGAAATGTGGAAAGGCAGCAGGAGTAGATGATATTCGACCAGAAATGCTGAAGTATGGTGGTATAAGAGTCTTACAGTGGCTGCACTGCATAGTTCAGAAAGCCTGGACAGAGGGACGTATTCCCGATGATTGGAGTAGAGCTCTCATAGTACCCATATATAAAAAGGGAAATAAAACTGAATGTGAGAATTACAGAGGTATTTCCCTACTGAGTGTTCCTGGCAAGATCTATGCAAGTATACTTGAGAAACGGTTGAGAAGAATTGTGGAAGAAAAGCTTGGTGAAGAACCAGCTGGATTCAGGTCAAATAGAGGCTGTCAGGATCAGATCTTCACTTTACGACAAATAGTCGAGAAAGCATGGGAATATAACAAAGATCTGTATTTAAGTTTTGTCGATTTGGAAAAGGCATATGACAAGGTGCCAAGAGAGAAGCTATTCAATACGCTGCAGTTATATGGTGTCAATGGGGCATTATATCAAGCAATACTTAGTCTTTATTTGAGTTGTGAGTCAGTAGTTAGAATTGAAGGAAGTACAGGAAGATGGTTTAATGTTAAATCTGGTGTGAGACAAGGATGTACGTTATCCCCTCTGTTATTCATTATCTATATGGATCATATTATGAAGGAATGTGGTATTAAACCTGATATCAAATTTGGAGATGTTAATATCAGCTCTTTGCTTTATGCGGATGATGTTATACTTCTAAATAAATCCGCTACAAGTCTGCAAGATTCTCTGACTAAATTGAATAGCTGTTGTAATAGATATGGTATGAAGGTCAGCAATAAAAAGACAAAGACAATGAAAATAGGCAGAATCATTGAAAATGTCAACTGTGTTGTGAATGGAGAACCTGTGGAACAAGTAAAACATTTCAGCTACTTAGGTACAATTTTTACTGAAGATGGTAAACTAAATATAGAAATAGACAACAGAATCAGCAAAGCTGGTATGGTGGGAAGTCAATTGAATAAATTCATATGGAATAAGAAAGAAATTAGTCGGAACACTAAATTAGCTGTATACAAGACAGTGTTCAAACCAATTTTAACTTATGGATCTGAGAGCTGGGTCAGAAGTAAAACACTTGACCAAAGACTAGAGACCACAGATATGAGAGTCCTGAGAAAGATTAGAGGCGTGAACAGATGGCATCAATGGCAATATCATATTAAAAATGAGGATATTAGGAAAGAACTTGACATTGTCAGCATCCAGGAATGCGTTAGCAGAGCTAATCTCAGATGGTATGGTCACTTAAATAGAATGGGAGAGGAAAGATTAGCAAAACAAGTGTTCTCTGCCAGGTTGGCAGGAAAAAGACCGAGAGGAAGACCAAGATATAGGTGGATTGATACGGTACAAAGTGCCTTAGACGATAGAAATATAAGATCTGATAATGTTGGAGTCTTGACAAGTAACAGACTGATTTGGAGGAAAATTGTAGATAGGAAGTTAGTAATGATGTAATTTTTTCATGTAGTACTGTCATATCCTGTACACCCCTTGAGGGTACATGGCAGGAATTTGATGATGATGATGATGATGATGATGATGATGATGATGATGATGATGATGATGATGATGATATATGATGGAAACGAAGCGTATGACGATGCGTATTTGATCCATAATGGCTGGAAAGGTGGATTATAAATATAAACTTTTTTGATAAAAGACTAAGGGAAAAACTAACAATAAATTGGATAGATAACATTTGTCAGGAGAGGAACATTATATTTTAAATGTTCAAACTGGAGAAGTAAACTTTTAGAATCAGGTTTGGAGGCGAGAAATACAAGAGTCCAGTGCTCGATTTCGACTGTATAGCCAATTTGCCACATTAAAGTATTATACCTAAAACTAGTGCAATGATATTTGCCACGTGCAAATCATGTAAATATTTTCGGTGGGGGGAGAATGTTTCCAGAAATGAGATCTTGAAAGAGAATAAATTTGAGATTAAAAACCATTATACTATTGTTACAAATAGAAAGAGTTGAATTGAGAATTAAGAAAGGAACTGCACAATAAATAAATATTAAAAAAATATAAAATAATTGCATCTAATATGTTATGTTTGAAACATATTGGATAGACAATTACGTCTTGGTGAATCCGAATAAAATGATATATAATTCCTACAAACAAGTGTTTATATTTGGACAAAAAAAAATTAATAATAATAATAATAATAATAATAATAATAATAATAATAATAATAAACTGAAGTTTTGAACTCAATATAGAGAACCTGCGCCGCTTTTGCTTCCGTATTAAAGACGAGTGACTTTTTTTTTTAAAATATAGATTGAAATTATTTTATTTTCATAACAGTCTAATTTAAACGTTTTATCAATGCCTAACATGTGTTTCACGTCTTATATTCTGAGACTATTGTTACCGATAAGAATAGCCAATGGGTGATACCTTGCTGAGGAGTTGGTTTAAATGGATATACAGTATTTTACTGTAGTGTAATGTAACACAGTATAGTAAAATTTCCAGAACGTCCAATACTATTGGAGCAACTTAATATATATATAATATATATATATTATGGTATTATATATAATGTATATTATGGTATTATATATAATATATATTACTGTATATATAATACTAGAGGATCCGCCCCCTGGCGCCCCCCCCCCCGAGTTCCGGACTGGTAGGCCGGTTCTCCTTGAATTTTGATGATTCGAATTTTGAAAACTTGAAAGGGGGGTCCTCCCCTAGCGCCTACAGTTCCCTCCCCGCCCCGAGTTGCTGACTGGTAGGCCGGTTCTCCTTGAATTCTGATGACTTATTTGAAACTCAGGGTATCCCCTGAGTTTCAAAAAACTTGATAAAAACCGTGACACAAAAACGTTACATAAAAAAGGCTTATCATTTTATATATATAGGGTAGATTATATATGACATATATTATATTATATATAATTATATTATATTATAATTATATTATATAATTATATTATACATAATTATATATTATATATTATATATTATATATTACAGTTTCATATATAAATAAATCTCGTAATGCATTTTAATTCTCCTAAAGTAAGTAGATAACAGCTTTAACTCTAAATTTTTTTGGAAGTTTAAGGATAGAAATTCTTCACGTTATGTTCATCGCAGTCGAGGGCATTTCTGCGGTGTACTAGATAAGATTAATATTCTTACGTCTAACATTAATAGAAAACTGATTCTTAAAATCGATATGCATGCGTGTGCAAAATAAAAAAGGTGTATTTTATGAAATGTTCATATACACGTACCTCTTGTAAAACACTGTGCAAAAAGGCAGTAATTAACAGCATAAGAGAGAAATATTAAAACTTTGAAATATTAAACGTTGCTTCCTGCGAAGAAATAACTCAAATATTTATTTTTTTTTAAGTTCATCTTTGAAATCTGTTCATGCTTGAACGTTAGGGATATCAATGAAATAACAGAAAAGGTGAAATTCTGGCTGAGATCTCGGAACTTACTCATGAAAATAGATGTATTATGAGCGTGTTATCAATCATTTGAATATTATTAAAATCATTGTCTTCTGAAATTTTTGACCAAAATGGTACAAATAATTTTCATCTTCCTTACTTTAAATTCAATGTTCAACTTTTTGTTGTTGCAAGGCAAAGTAACATCAACTTCGATATTCTTTATAAACTGGATCGTCGATCATTGACAGTGACATTACACTCATTTCAGTTAAGTCACGTTCGTTGACATTGCGTGTTTCTTTTCATAAGTTTCTGTACACTGTCATTAATGAGAGCGTAGTTAGACGATAACTATTATAATTGCTTTTCTAATAAAATGATCGTTCCCGATATGGTTTAAACGCCTTTCGATATTCACTGCACGACTTAGTAGAAGATCCTCAAGTTTAAGATAACTGCATTTAGATTCGAAAGAACAAGTCATACTCAGTTGACGTGTGTTTCTATCAAATGCCGCTGTGGAATTGTTATTTGTAAAGGTTTTTATGAAGGAGATGATTTTCATCGCCTCGTATGAATTACCACCTTCACATAGTGCAAGACAGGAAGTCAGTGCATAGCTTCTCCACTAGGTGTAAGAAATCTAGAATCTTTTTCGCTGCTTATTTAAAAGATGCAATTATAGAGCATCGAATAAGTGAATGTACGTCAGTTGATTCTCACGGACGGCGAGTTATACAAGTGTATTTTAATAGGGTGTACTGTTACAAAAGGGTCTCCAAATTATCAAATGTTAAGTTTTGTTAGGGGAGAGAGAGAGAGAGAGAGAGAGAGAGAGAGAGAGAGTATATTTGTAATCTTACTTTGTTTTGTAATGAAATGACTGTTGAGTTGGATAAGAGTGGTGAGTGTGCGTGAGCGAGTATTATTAATGGATTTTAAAAAGGTCTTCAACCTCATACAGCAGGACAGTTGTTACATACATTAGGCTAGTTTGGAGTGGATAATGTTATGAATAGAAAGGTATCTCTCTGACAGATATCGAATACTAATGTACATAACGGAAAGGGTCAAAGAAAAAAGGATTTATAAAGAGAAGAAAATAGATCAATGAAATTCCGAATAAAATTTAAATGTCAATGTATGATAGGAAGTTGAAATACAGAAGAGATATGCATAAGTGGTAATTACAACGAAAATAATAATTCCTACGTTGGGAAGGACACTTCAGTATGAATAAGGAGCTCATTGTTGTTCTTTAGAGGGCCTCGAGCGAGTCGCATAAGCGATAATTAAAAAAAAAATTAAAAGGCTTCAATTTTAGTAACAGAAATAATTTTTTTAGGCACCTACCAAGAGTTTACAAATAATAAATTGAACTTTTTTACATAAAATTACTGTGGTAACAAAGAGGTTTTTCCTCTCGGGTGTCTGCATAGTCTCTGATGAGAAACATCACGTCAGGTGATTTTCTGGAATCTTGGGCAGAGTTTGTATACTTTGAGCAGTGTATACAAATAAAACTCTGATCCTGAGAGTTATATTCTTATAAGGTCTCTATTAAATTTACAAAACGTTTCTTAAATTTCCTTCTATATTTAGCTATAAAATATGGCTGGATCGATAATATAATAATCCGTTTTGCATTTTATAATATAAAAATATCTTAGAACAACAGAAAATACAGAAGGAAAGCAAACCGTCTGCACGAGAAAAGACTGCAAAGCTATAGTGGGACACTTTCCAATGACTCTCTCCTATTGAAGCATAAATGGAGGTTGGAAACCACGCTAGCTACAGTTTGTTACCGATTCCGCAAGTTCGGAAATTTCGTATTGAATCTCTCATATATGCTTGATCTAGTTTATTTTTTCCATTTCACTTTAATTTAGAAATAAAAGGAACGTTGAACGTTATTTCTATGTTAAAATTACTGTAGAAACTTGAATAATCTATGATGTTTTAAATATTTCATGCATGGATGTGAAAGTCGCAAACAAATCAAAGATAACTGTCATTGTCGGTGAAATAATTATTGATTACTGGAGGACTAATGTGTATTTTTAAAGAAAAAGACCTTGAGTTTTAGACTTTGACTTTTCATAGAAGATTTTTAGATTATCTAAACGGTTACTTTTAATATTTTAACCACCTTACCGGCCGTTATGGATTAAATACGCATCCGCATATGCTTCGTATCCATCATATATTTCATTGTTATAACAATGGTATTACAATTTTAATAAGCACTTCGCATCCATGATAAAGTGAACGTCTATAGACGTCTTGGCCGGTAGCGTGGTTAATGATCTGGGAAAATTGTTGACAACTATTTATGGATTAAGTCGAAAAAAGATTTCCAGTAATATTTTTATTATTTTTATTTATTTATTTATTTATTTATTTATTTTTTGATATGTGGAATAAAAGAGGATCGTCACATAACATGCCATCTTTATAATATGGCATGCCATCTTTATAATATAGCATACGTTCATTTATATTTTCCAAAATACGATAAGAATAACATTAATATTTTGCTCGAATAAGTAATATCATAAGATAATACATGAAGATTTATTTATTGCCTTCGTTTGATCACACACACATACACACACACTTATAATATCCATAAGGTGAAAAAAAGATTAAAATACGATTTTTTAAAATGCACTTACCTCTTCTAAAAGTTTGTTCAAATAAGCAGCAAGCAACAGCATCGTGAAGAACAGAAATGCCATATAAATACTAGAGAAAGCTTTAGTTATCTCATCCTTCAGGTCAAGATGATTAGCGAACAACTGAAATGCATTAAAGCAGCACAGAGCAGTGTTTGAAGCATAAGTGAAAAAAAGGGGCACAGAAAACAAACTGTTCGTTTCTTTCCCAAGAGAACAGCATTTCAAGTAAAGCATTCTGATCTCTTCCAGTTTATCAAAGTTCTTTAGAAAATATTTTTCTTTCCATTCTTTTAACATGTGATGGAGAGAACGAAAGGTATATCTGTGAAAGTGAGCAAAGTACAGTATCCAAGAGAATAAAATTAAAGGGGAATTATACATTTCGAAAAGGATTATTCCTTCTATCAATGCACCTCCAATGCATTGTATGGTAGGAGAATTTTTCTGACAGAATAATCCCTCATCTGAAAGTCTGTAAATGAAGTATAGAATTGAATAAAGAAAAATTAATATTATGAGGTGAAGAGAAAAAATGGTTCCAACAATATACCTTATTCGGTAGGGCTCTGGTCGTTTCGAAATCACGTGTTCTTCGAGATCACAGCATTTTTCTGCGAGACTAAGCAATTTCGTTCCTGTTGTATACACAAATATCCTTACGAATCCAATAAAGAACAAAAAGTAGATACAGAGCATGACTTCCACTAACGCTGCAGTATTATACGATTCCTTCAGGATTAAAATTATATGACAGTAAATGTAAATTACGACTACTGTCCAGCTCAAAATGCCGTAGATGACTGGAACACTACACCATCGAATATAAATATCAGAAATATTTAATCTGAATAAGCCTTTGAAATAACAAGTACCAAGGAAAGCATGAAGCAAAGAAAGGCAGCGAAACCCTCTGTAAAAATTGCTTTGATGTGACTCCATTACGCTGAGACAGAAACGGAATGAAGTGTTGTCGTGTAAGAAATGCTGAAGGTGTTATGAAACAAAACTTCGCAACGCACTTCCTTCTGCTGCCTTGCAATCGATGAACATGTGTCCAATGATAATCTAACTTGGCTAAAGGAGGTCAGGCGACACTTTCATTATGATATAATGCTAATCATTAAACAGCCAGTCGGAATTCAGTCTTTTTAACACTCCTGAGCAGAAGAAATCGGGAATCAGTTTTTGAATATATATCCACAATGTTTAATTGAAACTAACGAAACGCTCCCTACAAATTTATTATTAGGCAGGTATTTTTAGCTTATATCAATATGAATATTAATATAAGAGATATTAATAATTTTGTCACAACAATGGAAAACAGTAATGAAAAGTCAATAGACAGTTTCAAAATCATTCATTTAAACCTTTAGGCATTAAAATATTAAAATTATTTTAAATCACTTCTTTCTCTCCTTATTGTATGCTTAAACATAGCGTATCTTGGTGCGAATGTCATGACGTGACTTATTCAGCACTAATTTAGTACTAATTTTTATTTCCTTGTTTTATGGTTAATGTTTTTTATGGTTTATTGCAGAAAGCAAGAGGCTACTATTCCGGCTATATATATATATATATATATATATATATATATATATATATATATATATATTCTCAAAATGTCATGAGCCTCTTTCAGGGTGAAGACAGAAAAACTGCTAACGCTTTAAATTCTGAATACAAGAATGAGTCAAAGCACGCGTATAATATCACGTGCCTCAGTCGCAGTTGTACAGTAGAAGGAAACACTATTAGATTTCAGTGAGGTAGGAATAGAAGAAAATAACAAATAAATTATAATATGAAAAAATTATAATCAATTAAAAGCAATCGCTTCCCAAAACTTAGAAATAGGCAGTTAAGATTACGGTGATATACGGCTTCACACGATTCAAAAAATAGACGATATAATTAATGACACATTTTTCACACGCCTCTGAACTGTAATAGGGTTTCCTCCGACTGGACTGGACCCGTGATATTATTACACGTAAGTAAAATATCGTGTATATTATATATAGTATATTGTTACGAGTTGTTTTTCTCTAAACTTTAATGCTTTTTTTAGTGTAACTTCTTTGCCTATACTGTGATCTATCCCTTCCAGAATTTCCTAACCTTAAAACTCCAAATCACCCTTTTGTAACTTCGCTATAAAAGTGAAAATTAGTCACCAAATAAGAATGAATTCTCTAGACCTTCTTTCTTGGGCCGTCTCCTTTTCAAACACTGAAAAATTTGTTTTTTGAAGCTGCGCCAGTCAGAGTCCTAGGACAGAATAATCCTTGTTCAGAGAGACTTTCCCAGAATCTTAACGCCTATTTTATCTTACTAAAGCTCTACAACACCTGTAGGATTCTTAGCTTGCAGTTGTGATTCTCAAGTTCTAAATTCCCCTATCTTATTCCTTTCGCATAGGTTCAAATTTTATGAGTGGTAGGTTGGTCTCATGCTCAGGCAAAACTCAGGTTTACATAACAAAACATGTTTATTAGGATCTTAGAACACTTACATTTAGATCAAACATACACAAGAATTTAATCAATTAAACACTAAATCAAACTGGCGAATACAAGTGAACATTCTAAAAAATAACGCCGATCTCTCGCTTACTGTCCGTCCGGTACCCATCAAGCATCCACGGGAGAGAGCTCGTCGTCCGACATCGTAGTATCTTCTTCCACTGGTCAGAAACCGCAGGTCCAAGCGAGAAAAGGAACAAACTCGAGAGAGAGTTTGAAACTTGCGCGAATCCTTATTTATTCTATCTCCGTTCCGCCCTCTTTTCAGCTGCAGAAATCTTCACACGGTACTTTCCCTTGTGCCCTTAAACTGTTTCGTCATTACTCTGCTCCTGGATGAGCACTCTTTTCGGGAAATGCGAGCTCAATTCGCCTTCCGCGTAAGCCTTCGCATCAGGCATTACGCTAAACTGGATGGCACGTGACCTTTGGAGTTTTGTTTACACTTGATATACAGTTCTCATAGACCACAATTTGATCGCTACAACTTACAAAACGGAATTTCTATTTAGATAAACAAAATTCATCTTTCCTTTGTACTTCACATTAAAGTTATTCATTTATGCTCCCTCTTGCAATTTGTTTTCCTACTATAGTACAAGTATCTCTTAGTTATTTTATTCTTGTTAAATCTTGAATGAAATAATTTTTTTAATGAAAATTCCTCATTGGAGATCTAACAATATATTACAATATCGATCCTCTTTAATCCATGCTCATAGTTCGGTGAGATATGGGGTGGGAACAGCCTTCATTAAATGCTTCAGTTATTACACACAGAGGAAGTTCTGTTTGTTCGTCTCAGACGACGATCTCGTTCCCGATAGACTGTCCTAGGACCATGGTTGACGTACATTATACTTCTCCTTAGCAGTGTAGGTTATTTTTCCACTGATTAAACATCCATGTAGAATGCGAGGAAAAGCAAAAACCAAACAAAAAAACATGACGCTCGAAGACAGTTCAAATCACAAGAGCTCCGTTGAACTTCATCACATAGGCCGTCATTTTTACTGGAACAGAGACAAATGGGGATATTTGGTATAGCATTAATATATCAAACAAATTGCTTTCTATATTGGGGAAAACAGATATACAACGATCACGCATAGCTAAAATGAATAAATAAATAAAAGCCAATAGGAAGACAAAATATATGACAACAAAGCATTACTTTGCCAAAGCAAAAATACCCCAGTACAGCCAACAATACTTTTTAATGCACCTCTAATTTACCAGAAAGAATGAACAATTTTAGCAATAACGTGTTTTATTTTTAATTTTGTTGAAAATTTTAAGTAGAAATGTCTCCACCTGTCACCATATAAGTTTGAGTTCATTCCAATGTTAGACGAGAAGCAATGATATTTCAAAGTATTATTTCACTGCATTAGATTATTAAACAAACATGTTAGATATTTTCTAATTGTCTGAAAAGGCAATTTCTTTCTATCACTCCCACGGAGGTGTTGTCAACTTTAAACTCATGTTAAAGATTCATGAAGGATTGCATTAATGCAACCAGGTACGTCAGTTTCATCGAAAAATATTGCTGCATGATTGGCAATTAATATGTGTAACCCTAATCTTATTAATAGATTCAGGGAAAAGATTTACCCTCATGATAATTTGATTAGGCAAAGAATTCATTTTTTGATCATTTTAAATATAATAAATGCACTACTCTCTTCTTAACCCTTTCGCGGACCACGCCATTAATTGTCTCTATAAATAGTTGGAGGATATCGGGCATTTGCTTAAATGGAAAAGAATTATGTCTGATACTCGTTAAAATGAGAGAAAATTATTAAATGTGCTTTTTTTCAAAGGTGAGTAAGCTACTCTGATATGGAGTTAGCAAGGTATTTCGTCTGAGTCAATTCCGGTGTTTCTATTTGTATATTTCTAAATATATTCTAGGTTTCTATTTTTCTATTTAAAATCAAGCACACCAGCTGGAGTTGAGCACACATACGTGCATTGAATAGACAAACACACCGCAGTAAACGGTGAATCGTGTAAAGTGTGCAGAATTAAACTCCTGTTCCACAGGATAATAAAGAACCCTGATATTAAATCCGTTGAAATTTTCTCGTTGAAAAAGATTGATGTTAATCATGTACCATTTCATAGCCCAAGAAATGAGAAATGTGATTTCACAAACTTATGATCTGAATCTATATTTAGAAACAGCTGATTCAGATGATGCCAAGTCCGATATCACTCTTAATAAGTCACACAGACACAATTGAAAACATTTAATTAAAATGGATTAATACAAATATTTCAATTCACGTGTCATTGTCAAAGACAACAAAAAGATACAACAGGTGTCGCCACTAGTTTTATCTCTATTTTTGGAAAGTTCGGTTTCTTTTTGGACAGAGGGTGTATATATAATTTCTAATTAGCATTTAACACCTGCCTTGTTATCACGCACAAAAAATAATAATAATTTAAATGCATTAAGAAAAAATACTTTTTAATACGAGGAGTAAAAATTTGACCAATACGTTACTCAGGTAATGTCTACAGATTGACATGTTTACAACAAGTTAAGAATAGAAAATGTCTAAATTCATACGTTAATTTCGTTTTAATCATGATTCCCTCTCTCTCTCTCTCTCTCTCTCTCTCTCTCTCTCTGTCACACACAGAGAGTATACATAAAGTAAAAAAAAAACAAAGGGATATTTCAGAATTCCTCTATAATGACTGCATAACGAGAACTTATATATTACGAAAACGTTATTAAACAAACAGCTGCTCGATTAGTTGTGTGTGCCGACAGTTACGCTTCATCAAAAAGTAAACAGCTAAAGAGGTATGAGACATTTGATGAATGTAGCCCATACGTAAAGAAAAATTAAGTTTTCTTCATTGTGTACGAGTGTGTTTATCATTTCGGAATCCCCTTTAAAGTCTATAACAAAACAGGTTGAATAGACGGCGTCTCCGTTTATTGCCGAGGTACTGTTTGACCCTCATTGGTTGTAGGAAAAAGCTAAACTAAACCTTTTATTTTTCTACGACATATTTAAAATGCTGTTGCATGTAGATTACTTGGGAAGGCCTGCTTGATGACATAAACACCACGCAATAGTGAATCTAGTGGCGACCTTGCTTTTCAGGGGAATGTGAAGCGATTTTGGAGTACGTAAAAATCTGAAGATCTTGAATAATGGACCGAAAACATTTATCTCGTGGCTTAAGAACATCCAAGAAACTTTTGTGGATGTAGGGAAGAGTGAAAGTATCTTTGAAGTCTCTTGCATATTCATCTCTATCTTGTAGAAGTTTGCGAAATCTTAGTGATCATTTTGTGCCCATATCCATTAAATGGGAGACAAAAAAAGCCATGTGTTGACCATAACGTTCGTCAGAATTTGAAGAAATTTTCGGAATTATATACACCATCATCATCATCATGCTTGTCACACCAAGAGTAGCCTCTTCCAGCCTTAGAAGTCATCGTTGAATCTCTTAAGATGACCACCTGATTTTCTTTTTTTTCTAGTGGTTTGTTATTTAAGGCTTGTTTCGGTAATTTTTCTGTTTTCATTCTTTCAACGTGAGTAGTAGGGGTGACGGTAGTGACAAGATCAAGATCAAGATAAGATAAGGAATCGTGACGTGATTGGGTGATGACGTCATTGTGTGCATGGCTTCATGTGTGTGGGATGTTTGGAATTTCCGTATGGGCAAGTGTGTCACTGGCTTCAGTTGTTGTGTTTTGGTTCACGTATGGGATTATGGGTGATGGTAGAGATAAGGATTCGTGTTGTGATTGGTGGTGCACTAGAGACAAGATGAAGATCAAGATAAGATAAGGAATGGTGACGTGGGTGTGTGTTGTTTTCAGATGTAGATAAGTGACGTCATTTGTTATTTGTAAATAAATGTCGTCATTTGTTATTTGTAAATAAATGTCGTCATTTGTAAATAAGTGACGTTGTTGTTTTGAATGGAAAGGATGATATTAGTGGATAAGAAATCGTGTCGTGATTGGTGCTCACTTCTGACAAGATCAAGATCAAGATAAGATAAGGAATCGTGTCGTGGGTGTGTGTTGTTTTCAGATGTAGATAAGTGACGTCATTTGTTAGTTGTAAATAAGTGACGTTATTGTTTTGAATGGAAAGGAAAATATATTAGTGGATAAGAAATCGTGTCATGATTGGTGCTCACTTCTGACAAGATCAAGATCAAGATAAGATAAGGAATCGTGTCGTGGGTGTGTGTTGTTTTCAGATGTAGATAAGTGACGTCATTTGTTAGTTGTAAATAAGTGACGTTATTGTTTTGAATGGAAAGGAAAATATATTAGCGGATAAGAAATCGTGTCGTGATTGGTGCTCACTTCTGACAAGATCAAGATCAAGATAAGATAAGAATCGTGACGTTATGTCTTTGTGTGGTATTTTGGTTTGGCTATGGAATTGTGGGGTATGTTTTGAGATAAGATATCTTTGAATTTTCCCAGGGTGGCACACATCCGTCATTGTCGTCTATGGGAATTCTTAGAGTATGTCGTGATGGAGGGTGTGATTAGATTTTTCTGAATAATTAATTATATACTAGTGTCACTCAAACATACGGTTTTTTTTTATTATTTTATTTTATATAGATGTTTGTACTAATTTTCCAATACATTTGGGGTATTTGTTTCCTGCTAAAGGGTGGGAATTCATAGAGAAAGTCGTGATGGCGGCAGTCTTTCGAGCTTTTCTCAATAATTAATTACATACTGATGTCACTCAAACACGCATACTTTTTTTTTTCCATACCTCATCTGTATTTTCTTCTATATACATATTCTAATCAAGTTCATATTTTATTCATAATTCATCCGGGTATTTTGATTTGTCTAAAAGTAAGATCTTAAAGTTCAATAAATAAATAAATAAACAAATCGTGTGTGTTTTCACGGTTATTTCAAAAGTGTTCTTTTAAGTTTACATATTTATTTCACAGATATTATTTACAATGCAATATGCAGAAATAGGAATTTACATATATCACCAATGCAAATGGTATTTTTCTTGGCGTAACATTTCTTTGAAAAAAAAAACAAAAAAAACCTTACGTTTCTCTCCAGAATGGGAACATCGTGCTATCTAGGTTTTCTGAATATTCCAAATTGTTGATTAACATATATTCACAGAACACAAACACAAATCTGAAAAGACTTTTCATCATAGTTTACTGTGGCTAACATATATTCACACCACAAAACACACAAAACATAGGAGTTGAAAGATATTTCTGTAAATAACCAGAAAAGCTAGTGGACTACTTAATTTACTTTAGTATCCGTTTGGTTCTCTGTATTAATTCTTTCCCACGGGTGCCCATGGTGGGAAAGTCTATGCGCTGTTTTGTTTAGGGTAAGTGTTAATTCCGGTTTCGAATTCCGATTGCTGTTAGAGTATGGAATTCAGACAAGTGAAATTATTATTTTTTTTTCAAATTGATTGATTATTTTCTGTATTTTACTTTTACAGGTCATATTCTAACAGAATAACTGAGCAGAATTAATAAATATATAAAGTATATGAGACTTAGTTGAATATTTAATTTAGATTACTATCCGATTGGTTCGTTCTCTGTTTAATTCCTTCCCACAGTTGCTCATGCTATGTTTCCTAAGCTTGGTAGGAAAGTCTATGCGCCTTTTTGTTTAGGGTAAGTGTAATTTCCTGTTTCGAATTCCGAGTGCTGTTAAGGTATGGAATTCTGACAAGTGAAATTATTATTTTTTTTTTCAAATTGAATGGCTATTTTCTGTATTTTACTTTTAAAAATCAGTTTAATTACATATCTAACAGAATAACTGAGCAAAATTAACGAATAAATAAAATGTGAATTTATTTTCCAACACTGTAGATTTCTTACGAATTTCAGATTTCAGAAGTAGATTTAGTAGAAGTAGACGTAGATTTCAGAAGTCGTATCTTAAAGATATCTCTCTCTTATCCGGTCGCCAACTTGTTGTGCCTAGGTGAAAAATAGTGTGTGTGTGTAGTAACGTGTTGGTTTAAAATATCTAATGGCTCTGTAAAATAACCAAATTCTAGCAGTATTGTAATTTCAGGTGAAATCTTCTGCACTAAAATTCTGGTTATTAAAATAATACTCGATTTTTTTTTTTTTTTGCTTCCAAGAGTTGACAGATTCTTGATATATTTGAGGGCTTGCATGAACAAATAAGACTTTTAACTCACTGAGTCAAAAAAAAAAAATAAATAAAATAAAATAACAAAAATCTAGTTAGTTTGTGGCATTAAATTTTACAAGGAGAAAAAAAAAATGTTGTGGTCTTACTTAAATTTGTATTTTGACTGTTGTCCTCTCAGTCCGACTGTTTTTTTTTTTTTCACAGTAGGGATATTTATATATTTTAACACAATTATTATATTAGATATTCTTTCCAACACAAATAAATAATTATGTATTCTTATTTCAAATAAATATTAGCTCAGAAAGAAAGAAAGAAAATTGTAAAGAAAAAAAAAAAAAACGTTTACCTTCAAATAACTATTTTGGAATCACAGCAAACAAGAAATTCATCACCTTTTCAAAGTTTTAAATTCCTACCCATATTGTTTTCATCATTTGGTATCATTTAAATGAAGAACGGTTCTGGCTATAAGGTTTGTTAATGTTATATTGATTTTTCTCTTCCATTGGCTGTAATTTTTTTTTTTTTTTTGATACATTCATGCTGATTCCTTATTATCCACACTACGATACCTTTTTATTTTCTACAACAAACGTTTTTTGAGTTTAAGTAACGTGATTGGCTAAAATATCAGCTGTTTGTCTCTGTAAAATAAGCAAATTCTAACAGTCGTATTGTTAGAATTTGGTACGACTGTTTTTTCTAGTCTGGTGAAGGTATCTACTTCAGATGTAGTAACAAATTGTCACTTATCACTTCATTTTTACTTTATTCACAAAACTACAAATCCGTTATTTGGTATGGTCTCTGTTTTTAATTCCCCCATTACTAGAATGTACGGGTGGTAAAGTTTTGAAATAAGTTTCGACTCGCAAGAAAAATAAAATGTTTACATTCAAATAACTATTTATGATCACAGCAAGCAAGAAATTCATCAGCTTTTCAAAGTTTGTAAATTCATACCCATTTTGTTTTCATCATTTGGTATCATTTAAATGAAGAACGGGTATGGGTATTAAGTTTATTAATGATTTTGATTTTTCTCTTCCAAAGGCGATTATTATTTGATATATACATGTTGATTCATTTTTTATCTGCATGCTACGATACCATTTTTTATCTGCATGCTACGATATCATTTTTATTTTCTACAATAAACTTTTTTAGAGTTTAAGTAACGTGATAGACTAAAATATCAGTTGTCTCTCTGTAAATAACCAAATTCTAACAGTAGTATTGTTTGAATTTGGTACGATTGTTTTTCTAGTCTGGTGAAGGTATCTACAGATGTAGTAACAAAATTGTCACTTTTCAGTTCATTTGTACTTTATTCACCAAACTACAAATATGTGTTGTCAAGTTTTGAAAAAAAAAAAAGAAAAAGAAAAAAAAAAAAGTTTCGACTGGTAGTGATATGTTTTTAAACTTTTATCATGTACAAATATCTTAAAAGAAAAGAAAAATGTACCTTCTTTTCTTTTTTACATCAAGCTTTTTTAAGAGTTTGGTAACGTGATGAGTTAAAATATCTGCACTCTGTAAAATAACCAAATTTTTATCTTACTTTGTGTTGGGAAAGGTAACATTTGTATTTGTGTTATCTGGAGGGTATAAACCTTTTTTCTATACTAAACTTTAAGAGTTTAAGTTATGTTTTGGGTAAAATTATCTGCTTTCTCTCTGTAAAATCACCAAATTCTAACAGGTAGGATTTTCGAGTATGCGAACGAAATGTTTACAGATAACTCAAAAAAAATGTCAATAGGTAGACAAATTTCTAAATACTTAATTACAGGATATCAGGTTTCCCATGGTCCTTGCATTAATTTCACATTAGTGATTTTTTTACAATAATTAAACAGAATTGCATTAAGGTATAAAGTTATGGATTTTATTATCAAATTCTAAACTGAATAACTGAGTAAAAATTTCACTGTGGAAAACACAACAGCAACACACATCTTTTGTTCATTTAAGTTTTACAAATGCTTATTTTATTTTGCTGAAATATTACTTACAACGAAAAAAAAATCGAAACTTGTAATTACCTACAAATATTTCACAATATTTAGTTTACACTATTTTCCTGAAGAAAGAAAATTTCAAAGACTTTTGTGGTTCACTCATTATTTTACTTTACTGGACCTAAACACCACAACACAACACAACACAATACGATAGCTGCACTGGATGAACGAATTGCAGTAACTGAAAAGACACTCGACTCGATTGTTTTTCTTTATAGTACTGTTTACCTGACCCTTTACCCTGACCGTTCCTTCCAAATGAAACTTTCGCGCAGGTGACTCACAGACATGTTTTCGCATGCTGGTGGATTGATGTTGATGTGCGTTTATCTTACTTTGTGACATTATGGTACAAACTTTATCTCTGTGGCTCGAATTCATCCAAAGGAAGATGAGCGAGCTACCCATTTGTAGATATCTTTTAGTGATGTCACCTCAAACTGATAACCAATGAGATGAACGATCTCGCCATTGCGGATGTCCGAAATTGTTTGGATGGAAAAAAAAAAAATAGCATTATGTGTTGGGTGTGAAAGGGTAGTCAAGAGGTTGACAGTGGTCTTCCCTGCAAGGCTCCCCCACCCTCCCTATCCTCCAGAAGATGTCTGCTCATCTAAGGGAGATGAGCTAGTTTGCCGTTGTCGGATTTCTTTTAGTCATGTCACTTCCAACTGATGCTAAATGCTCCCCCATCCCATACTCTAACCCATCATCCCTCTCTCCTCCAGCAGATGTCTGCTCAGGCTAGCGGAGATTAGCGAGATTATTATTCGCGGATATCTTTTAGTGATGTTACCTCCAACTGATACTGATAACTTTGGAGGAAAAAAAATAGCATCAGGTTGTGGAAGTGAAAAGATAGTCAAGAGGGTGACTGAGGTCTTCCCTGCAATACTCCCCTAACCCCTCTCCTCCAGAAAATGTCTGCTCAGCCTCGTGGAGATGAGCGAGCTCATCATTTGCGGATATCTTTTAGTGATGTCACCTCCAATTGATACTGATAACTTTTTTGGGAAAAAATGGGTATGAATTTCCAAACTTTGGAAAGCTGATGAATTTCTTGCTTGCTGTGATCATAAATAGTTATTTGAATGTAAACATTTTATTTTTCTTGCGAGTCGACACTTATTTCAAAACTTTACCACCCGTACATTCTAGTAATGGGGGAATTAAAAACAGAGACCATACCAAATAACGGATTTGTAGTTTTGTGAATAAAGTAAAAATGAAGTGATAAGTGACAATTTGTTACTACATCTGAAGTAGATACCTTCACCAGACTAGAAAAAACAGTCGTACCAAATTCTAACAATACGACTGTTAGAATTTGCTTATTTTACAGAGACAAACAGCTGATATTTTAGCCAATCACGTTACTTAAACTCAAAAAAGGTTTGTTGTATAAAATAAAAAGGTATCGTAGTGTGCAGATAATAAGGAATCAGCATGAATGTATCAAAAAAAAAAAAAATTACAGCCAATGGAAGAGAAAAATCAATAACATTAACAAACCTTATAGCCAGAACCGTTCTTCATTTAAATGATACCAAATGATGAAAACAATATGGGTAGGAATTTAAAACTTTGAAAAGGTGATGAATTTCTTGTTTGCTGTGATTCCAAAATAGTTATTTGAAGGTAAACGTTTTTTTTTTTTTTTTCTTTACAATTTTCTTTCTTTCCTTCTGAGCTAATATTTATTTGAAATAAGAATACATAATTATTTATTTGTATTGGAAAGAATATCTAATATAATAATTGTGTTAAAATATATAAATATCCCTACTGTGAAAAAAAAAAAACAGTCGGACTGAGAGGACAACAGTCAAAATACAAATTTAAGTAAGACCACAACATTTTTTTTTTCTCCTTGTAAAATTTAATGCCACAAACTAACTAGATTTTTGTTATTTTATTTTATTTATTTATTTTTTTGACTCAGTGAGTTAAAAGTCTTATTTGTTCATGCAAGCCCTCAAATATATCAAGAATCTGTCAACTCTTGGAAGCAAAAAAAAAAAAAAATCGAGTATTATTTTAATAACCAGAATTTTAGTGCAGAAGATTTCACCTGAAATTACAATACTGCTAGAATTTGGTTATTTTACAGAGCCATTAGATATTTTAAACCAACACGTTACTACACACACACACTATTTTTCACCTAGGCACAACAAGTTGGCGACCGGATAAGAGAGAGATA
The DNA here is from genome assembly GCF_054136105.1 of Typopeltis vanoorti. Classification (NCBI taxonomy): domain Eukaryota; kingdom Metazoa; phylum Arthropoda; class Arachnida; order Uropygi; family Thelyphonidae; genus Typopeltis; species Typopeltis vanoorti. The sequence goes on from NC_143564.1 coordinate 52,044,469, forward strand.
TCTTTAAGATACGACTTCTGAAATCTACGTCTACTTCTACTAAATCTACTTCTAAAATCTGAAATTCGTAAGAAATCTACAGTGTTGGAAAATAAATTCACATTTTATTTATTCGTTAATTTTGCTCAGTTATTCTGTTAGAATATGTAATTAAACTGATTTTTAAAAGTAAAATACAGAAAATAGCCATTCAATTTGAAAAAAAAAAATAATAATTTCACTTGTCAGAATTCCATACCTTAACAACACTCGGAATTCGAAACAGGAAATTACACTTACCCTAAACAAAAAGGTGCATAGACTTTCCTACCAAGCTTAGGAAACATAGCGTGAGCAACTGTGGGAAGGAATTAAACAGAGAACGAACCAATCGGATAGTAATCTAAATTAAATATTCAACTAAGTCTCATATACTTTATATATTTATTAATTCTGCTCAGTTATTCTGTTAGAATATGACCTGTAAAAGTAAAATACAGAAAATAATCAATCAATTTGAAAAAAAAATAATAATTTCACTTGTCTGAATTCCATACTCTAACAGCAATCGGAATTCGAAACCGGAAATAACACTTACCCTAAACAAAACAGCGCATAGTCCTTCCCACCATGTGCACCCGTGGGAAAGAATTAATACAGAGAACCAAACGGATACTAAAGTAAATTAAGTAGTCCACTAGCTTTTCTGGTTATTTACAGAAATATCTTTCAACTCCTATGTTTTGTGTGTTTTGTGGTGTGAATATATGTTAGCCACAGTAAACTATGATGAAAAGTCTTTTCAGATTTGTGTTTGTGTTCTGTGAATATATGTTAATCAACAATTTGGAATATTCAGAAAACCTAGATAGCACGATGTTGACATTCTGGAAAGAAATGTAAGTTTTTTTTGTTTTTTTTTTCAAAGAAATGTTACGCCAAGAAAAATACCATTTGCATTGGTGATATATGTAAATTCCTATTTCTGCATATTGCATTGTAAATAATATCTGTGAAATAAATATGTAAACTTAAAAGAACACTTTTGAAATAACCGTGAAAACACACACGATTTGTTTATTTATTTATTTATTGAACTTTAAGATCTTACTTTTAGACAAATCAAAATATCCGGATGAATTATGAATAAATATGAACTTGATTAGAATATGTATATAGAAGAAAATACAGATGAGGTATGGAAAAAAAAAAAAAAGTATGTGTGTTTGAGTGACATCAGTATGTAATTAATTATTCAGAAAAGCTCGAAAGACTGCCGCCATCACGACTTTCTCTATGAATTCCCACCCTTTAACAGGAAACAAATACCCCAAATGTATTGGAAAATTAGTACAAACATCTATATAAAATAAAATAATAAAAAAAACCGTATGTTTGAGTGACACTAGTATATAATTAATTATTCAGAAAAATCTAATCACACCCTCCATCACGACATACTCTAAGAATTCCCATAGACGACAATGACGGATGTGTGCCACCCTGGGAAAATTCAAAGATATCTTATCTCAAAACATACCCCACAATTCCATAGCCAAACCAAAATACCACACAAAGACATAACGTCACGATTCTTATCTTATCTTGATCTTGATCTTGTCAGAAGTGAGCACCAATCACGACACGATTTCTTATCCACTAATATATTTTCCTTTCCATTCAAAACAATAACGTCACTTATTTACAACTAACAAATGACGTCACTTATCTACATCTGAAAACAACACACACCCACGACACGATTCCTTATCTTATCTTGATCTTGATCTTGTCAGAAGTGAGCACCAATCACGACACGATTTCTTATCCACTAATATCATCCTTTCCATTCAAAACAACAACGTCACTTATTTACAAATGACGACATTTATTTAAAAATAACAAATGACGTCACTTATCTACATCTGAAAACAACACACACCCACAACACGAATCCTTATCTTATCTTGATCTTCATCTTGTCACTAGTGTCCCACCAATCACGACACGATTCCTTATCCACAAATATCATCCTTTCCATTCAAAACAACAACGTCACTTATTTACAAATAACAAATGACGACATTTATTTACAAATAACAAATGACGTCACTTATCTACATCTGAAAACAACACACACCCACGTCACCATTCCTTATCTTATCTTGATCTTCATCTTGTCACTAGTGCACCACCAATCACAACACGAATCCTTATCTCTACCATCACCCATAATCCCATACGCGAACCAAAACACACCAACTGAAGCCAGTGACACACTTGCCCATACGGAAATTCTAAACATCCCACACCCATGAAGCCATGCACACAATGACGTCATCACCCAATCACGTCACGATTCCTTATCTTATCTTGATCTTGAACTTGTCACTACCGTCACCCCTACTACTAACGTGCTCCATCCATTTGTGTTTATATTTTTTAATTTTTTCTATTACTGATTCCTGGTTTAAATCGTTCATAATTTCTTCTGCATTTCTTTTGTGATCGAATGGAGTATATTTTGCATTTTTTTTCATAAACTTCATTTCAGCTGTTATTAATCTTCGTTTGTCTTTTTTTATTGTCCTGATTTCACTTCCATACAGTACGACTGGTAGGGCTAATGTATTGTATACTTGTAGTCTGTTTTTTTTTTGAACTCAGTAAGGTTTAAATATATATAGAGTTAATTACACCTGTTATTTTTGAATATTTCACAATTTTTAGATTATGTCTTTTTCATATGTAATCATGCATCCTAGGCAGTTAAATGAATTCACTTGTTCTAAAATCCTATTATATATTACTGTTTTAGTTCTTACTGGATCTTGTCCTTTAAAGGCCATCGCTTTTGATTTTTCTATTCATATGATCATTCCATAACGTTTGACTTTTTCATTTAAATTAAAAATATCTTTCTGTAAGTTATCTTCAGAAATTGCAATTATTATTTGGTCGTTGGCAAAAAGGAGTGTGTTTAAGTTCACTGTACGAGAAAGTTTAATACCTTGATGGACATTTTTATTCCATTTTATTATTTCATTTAGATAAATATATTAAAAAGGATTGCTGAAAGGGTACATCCCTGTCCGACTTCTTGTTTACTCTCTCTCGTACGTTATAGTTCATCATTTAATCTTATTTGTATTGGATTATTTTCATATGTTCTTATATCTTTTAGAATATTATTTAGTATTTGTCATTCTTTTAATATGCTAAATAAAATACTTCTTTTAACATTCTGTAGGTATTTTCCGGTATTGAGACCATATATTAATATAAAGCGCTTATTAAAAATAAACAACTGAAAAAACCTGACAAGTTTCGTTCGTCGTAAGACTTACATCATCAGGTGTAATGGTATTAATTACACATCAAATGTGTAATTAATTGTCAATAAGCTTTTGTTGTGTTAAACATTTACAGTATATACAGTAACCCCTGAAGATGTAAGTCTTACGACGAACGAAGCTTGTCGGGTTTTTTCAATTGTTTATTTTTAATAAATTATTAATATTAATATGTGGTCTCAATACTGGAAAATACCTAAATAACTGCTTAACCACAGAAACCTACAGTACGTGCACATTCTTTTAACTTTGTCAAAATCTTTTACAAAGTCAATAAATGTAATATGTTTATCTAAATTGTATTCAATTCTTTTCTCTACTATTAATTCAAATCCATTCTGTACTTCTAAAATAAAGTTTTCAAAATATTTATTACTTTGTTATTTAAAATTCTGTAATATATTTTCTAACAGGAATTTCGAATACTTATAGCTCTATAATTTTCAAGGTCCTTTCCACTACTTTTTTTTAAAGACAGGGATCACAATTGCTTTTTTCCATTCTTTGGTGGGTTACTTATTGAATAGATTTTATTCAAAAACGATAGGAATCTTTCTTTGAACCTTTCTCCTGCATATTTATATAATTCTAAACCTAACTTATCTTCTCCAGGTGATTTTTCATTGTTTGTTTCTTTAGATATTTCATTTTCATTAAATGTTTGCCAGCTGTCTTTTTTTAAAAGAATTATCTTTCCACAATTCTGTATAGAAATTTAGCAAGTCTTCTAATTTCAATTCTATGTTTAATTTTGTTTTCTTTAGTGCCTGTATTTATTTAAATGTTTCAAAATGTTATATACATTGGGTCTTCTTTTATATAAATCATATTCTAAATTAGAAACAAATCTGTTCCATGATTCTGTCATTTTTCCGACTTCTCATTTAGCTATTACTGTTATTCATTTATATCCTATTTCTTCTAATATTTTACTGCTTAACCATTTATATGCTTATTTTTTCATTTTGATTATTTCTTTTATTTTATCGTCCTATATCTCCAGTTTTTTTTTCTTTTTATTGAACTGTTTGGTCTTTCCTGAGCTTTTATTTGCTGCTGTATTTAGTATCATTTTATATTAAGCCATTTTATTTCTTCATTTCTTTTTATCGAAATATTGGTTAATTCTTTGTTCACATAGCCATTATGTAATTGTGTCATTTAGTAATCTAGTTTTGTAAATATATATTTTAAATTTTCTTACTGTTCTTGTTATTTGTAGCCATTTAGGTGGTAATCTTACTTTTATTTTTTACGAGGAAGTAGTCACTACTTTTTCATATCCTCTCTGAACTCTAACATCTAAAGAGAACGTTGATGTATTTTCATATAAGATCCTCTTGCTGCCCAAGTACATTTATGTATGTCTTTATGTTTATAGAAATAATTCATTATTTTAAGGTTATTGTAAACTATAAAGTCGGTAAAAAAAAGTTATCATTACTGTTTACAGAATGTTCTCCATATATCCCTATATTATTAATTTTCGTGTATCCAATTCTGGCATTTAAGTCTCCTGCTAATATTACGTAATATATATATATTACGTAATATATATATATATATATATATATATATATATATTGATGGAAATAAATTTTTAACTTGGGTATATTGTATATTAGGATAACCAAGCAATTTTATATGCTTGGTTATTTTAGCACCTAATCCCAAGTATGCAAACAATTAAGTTTGCGCCTGAAACAAAGTTCAAGTCTAAAGATGGTACATCTTTAGACTTGAATTGTTTTAATAAAAATCTCCTCCAGAGATTTTTATTAAAACTTAATACACCTTGTTGCAACTTATATAGGTAAAGTTGATAAGGCTTTGTATTACTAAAACCTTGGTATTTAGGGTCTAGCTACTCACTGAGGAGACCTCAAAAAAGGTTGAAACCGGTCTGGGTAGTGACCCCGCCCATAATGCATTGCAGTATACATCTTCTGGTGAGATGTGCTTTACATTATGGGAAAATACTAAGAATAGTGATCAAAGCTTTACCCACCTTTACAATGAGTTGCCCTGGTGTTGTACCATCTTTAGACTTGAACTTTGTTTCAGGCGCAAACTTAATTGTTTGCATACTTGGGATTAGGTGCTAAAATAACCAAGCATATAAAATTGCTTGGTTATCCTAATATATATATATATATATATATATATATATATATATATATATATATATATATATATATATATATATATATTCTTTTCTTTTGGAAAATGGAAAAGGATATATATATATCCTTTTCCATTCCAGGATCATTTTCCATATATTCATTTCGATTACCTTTCTCTGTTGGCTTAAAAGTAGATTAATGTTCTCCATGTCAGGCTAGTCACCTGATCTGGAGAACATTAATGGCGATGGATAGTCCAGTGGTAGGCTGCTATCTAAAGGTTTATGAACTAGCCTTCTTCCAATTTTAAACCCATCGGAGGAATAGTGTATACTGAATGGAAAACAGTAGATTATAGAGGCAAGGAATGGAAAGACCCCCCCCCCCCAAGTACTCTAATAGCAAAGGGTCATAAAATAAGAAGAGGTGGCTGATAAGGGCTTATAGGAATGATTAAAGTGAGTGGATCTTCCTCAAAGTAGAGGAAGAAGAGGATAGATCCATCCAGGGGATCAGGAGTGACACTTCCCTTACAATCAAGATGATTGCCCATGGTCCACGAGTCCTTATTCAGTATATTCGGACCATCGCACGATATCTGGTGGACTCATATCTTCCACCAAGGCGAAGCACTGTCTAAAGGTTATAGGGTTCCCCGAAAGGGAATTACATGCACTTCAATTTAATGGAAGAACCGATCTTCATTCATTTAAAATCTCCCATTTACACGGTCTCTGATGCACTACGTGGTAGTGTATCATAGTACTAGCTAGTATACAACATTTTACGTAATTATCGTTCATTGTAATTTTCATTTCTTGTATACTTTTTTGTTGCTTACTATGATACGTCGGATTCCTTTAATTATATCTTAAATGCATGCTTTTTTACGAAGTCATACCTGTCCGCAGATGACACAAGTCAAGCTGTCGTATAATGTTTAATAAAGTATTGTCGATATGGGTTTTTCATGTGGTCATGAAACATCAAAATTCTGAATAACGTCTTTACAATTACATAAATCAAAAACTTTCATTGAATGGTTACATTTCAAGATTTTTGTATTTTAAAATGTACCTACCTCTTCTAAAATTTTGTTAAAAAAAGCAGCAAGCAACACCATCATAAAGAACAGAAATGCAATATAAATACTGAAGGAAGCTTTGTCTGTTGCTTCATATTCGTTAAGATTTCTCTTGAAGAACTGAAAAGCATAAAAACAACACAAAGCAGTGTTTGAAGCATAAGTGAAAAATATTGGAACAGAAAACAAATCCTTTGTCTCTTTCACCAAAGAGCAGCATTTCAAGTAAAACATTTTGATCTGTTCCAGTTCCTCATAGTTTATTAAGAAAAAGATATCCGTCTTTTCTTTCAGTACGTGCTGGAGAGAACGAAAGAAATATCTGTAAAAATCTGCAAAGTACAATATCCAAAAGGATAAAATTAATGGAGAAATTTTCATTTCGAATTGGATTATTCCTTGTATTAATGCGCTTCCAAAACACTGAATGGTGGAAGAATATTTCTGACAAAATAATCCGACGGCATTTGAAACTTTGTAAATGAAGTATGACATTGAATAAAGAAAAATTAAAATTACGAGGTTAAGAGAAAAAATGGTTCCAACAATGCACCTTATTTGGTATGCCTTTGGTCGTTTCAATATCACGTCTGCTTCAAGATTACAGCACTTTTCTGCAAGAATAAGCAATTTTTTTCCTCTTATATACATGAATGTCCTTATAAATCCGGCGAAGAATAAGAAATAGAGGTGAAGCATGATTTCCACTATTTCTGCATAATTATAAAATTCCTTCGATTCTGAATATAAAAAGAGACAAATATTAACTACGACTACTCCGAAGGTTAACATCCCGTAGATGACTTGAACACTACACCAACGAATGTACATTTTTGATCTGAATAAACCATTGAAATAGCAAGTACCCAATAACGTATGAAGCACAGAAAGGTAGCGAAATCCTCGGTAAAAATTGCTTTGATGCGACTCCATTATCTAGAGACCGATAGCTGAAGTGTTGTCCGCAAGGATTTCTGAGGCATTGTGAAATAAAACAATAAGTAATATTTTTCTTCTCCAGTGTTGTGATCGATTTGTCTGTGTCCAATGATAGGCTAACACGACTACCAGAGTGAGGGCGACACTTGTCATTCAACGTAATAAACATCATTAAACAGCCAGTTAGAATTCAGTTTTATTGATTTTTTTAATACTTACCCTTCTGCATCTCTCCAAGAATTAGTGTTTAGAGCATCCACTCAAAAGTATTCAACGAAAACCTGCTTATCAGTTTATTCCCCAATATCATCCTTATCCGATATTAACAATTTTTCTTACAGCGGGAGAGTAACAAATAGCCGATAAATATTATTAAAAGCAGTAATGGAATCATTATGCGTTAGATATTTTAGATTTTTTTAAGCAGTGTCAGTAATATTTGCTTTATATTATTGGTATATTAAATGTACTTAGGTTTGTATAAAGCAGCTATACTTTATTTCAAATAAATGTATTATAATTTATGTACATATAATGGAAGGAAAACAATGTTACTTTATAATCTCGTATTAATTTAATTAATTAAATTAATACGAGACGTCAAGAAACTAAGATATGTTTGGTTCTTAATGGATGAAATCACAACATTTTCGATATTACTTTGTCACAAGCTTATCCATACTGTCATCTACTTTTCCAGATATTCGTCCTCTGCTGAGGCATTTGCCATATTGAAGCTTAAATGCTTGTATCTCATAGTCGATTTTTTTAGTGTTGAGCCCATACAGGAGAGGTTGGTTGATGAACCTATGGTACATTAGTATCGTGTACGGATAGTGGTTTGGGAAAGGAGGAACCTATTTACATTTGATTTAAAAGACTACATTGTATTCTTTGGGAAACACATCAGGGGAAGCTGTTCCACAATACAGCAGTAACAGGGATGAAGGTGGAAAAGAAACTTGTTCTGTGGGTTTTAAGGTGCACTGTAAAATGATGTTAAGCAGAAGCTGCACGTTTTCCAACGAGCTTAGTACTAAGTGGAGGAATTATTGATGCTATTTCAGATGAACATTTCCCAGTGAAATATTTATAGAATACGCATATTGCAGAAAACAAACGCCAGTGCGAGAATAGGAGGTGCCATTTGGTAAGAGATGAATCATTAATAAGTCTAATTGCTCTCTTCTGTATACAATGGAGCATTTTGAGGGAGCTTTTAAGGGCTCCACTCCAACTGTGAGAGCAATATTCAATAGCTGGGCGGATTTGTGATTTGTATAAGGTTAACAACTGTTCAGAGGTGAAGTAACGTCTTGAGCGAAAGGGAATCCTAGTTTTTTTTTTGGAAGCTGAGGATGCAATGGTTGCGATATTTTATGCCAGCAGAGTCTTGATGTCGAGGTAATTCCAAGAAGAAAAATCTCATCTTCCCTGGAAATTTCAGTCTTATCATAAATAATACGGGGAAATTGTTCTTTTTGGGAGAAATAAGACTGAACTGGGTTTCACGGGCATTGAAATTGAGGAGATTATTTGAGCCCCATTGGAGGATAGTTTAGAGATCAGAATTGAGGGCAATGGTGATTGATGTTCTGTGGGATGTGGTAGTTGTGTAGAGCGACATTTATTTAATATATGAAAGGAAGGAGTGCAATGTGCTGTCATCTGCAAACTTGTAATGGGCTGGAAGTCAACTGGAGTAAATCATTTATATATGTGTGTGTGTGTGTGTGTGTGTGTGTGTGTGTGTGTGTGTGTGTGTGTGTGTGTGTGTGTGTGTGTGTGTGTGTGTGTGTGTGTGTGTGTGTGTGTGTGTGTGTGTGTGTGTGTGTGTGTGTGTGTGTGTGTGTGTGTGTGTGTGTGTAGGTGTGTGTGTGTGTATAATATATATATGTGTGTGTGTGTGTGCGTGTGCGTGTGTATATATAAGGTAGGTGCCTCCTAATTTCAATAATATATATGGGTTGGAAAGAGGACAGAACCTTGTGGAACCGTCACATTAGTTGAATGGCGAGAGGATAACCATCCACCCTCACACAGTGTGCATCCAGACAGAAAGCTGGCAATCCGGAATAGCTTTGAACGAATGATGATATTTTGCTTAGCAATTGTGCCACACTCGGTCAAAAGTTTCGGAGATATCAAGTGAATCACTTGAGATTCAAACTTCTCTACGGCATTTGTCCGGAGATGGGTGATATATACACGAGTATATAAGGAGATCTGTTGATTGTTAGTTTATCAGGTAGGTGCCTTCAAGCTAGTGGAGGAGTTGGATGTTGATGACTTTTTTTTTTCATTATTTTATTAAGACAAAACTGAGGTGAGTGAGATAAGGCGGTAGTTAGATGGCAGTAATTTGTCGTTCTTCTTGAAAATGGGTTGAATATAGGCCAATTAATTTTCAATTTGTGGGATAGATACCAGTGGAGTAAGATAGCACATATACAAGCGACTTACCTTAGGAATCCGGTCTGGTGCACAAGCGTTCAGGACAATCGGAAGAATGCCATCAGGGCCAGGACTTTTTTTTGTGTCTAAGTTGAACACTATTTTCTTTCTAGAAAAAAGATATAGAGGCATTGTATGTTGGTCATATGGAAAGATTGGGAGACATTTAACATTGCCAGTTATGCATGTATTGGAAGCAGAGTATGGGGCTATTGAGCTATTTGGTATGATAGGGGTAGGAACAGCTTGGGTCAGAAGTTACGACCAATTGCTTGGGCGAGAGACCTGGTTTTTGATCTTTCAAACTTTACTTTGGAAGTAAAATGTTAGTTTAGTTTTGTTGCATTTATTTCGGGCTTGATTATAAGCTGTAAAGGAGGATAGAGTTCTTGATGTGAGCCAGTTATGATACGTTTCGTTTTTCATTTATATACAGCTTTGCACATCTTTTGGAGACCAGGGTTTAGTTATGGAATGGCAGTTCAGAGTAGTGTGGGGAATGTATATTTCCATGGTGATAACTTTGGAGAATTACTTTGGTGATAAATTCGGTGCGCATGTTTGGGTTGGAAGAGCGTGGGCAATAGTCCATCCATGGAAATGAGGTACAGCAGTCGTGGAGGCTATCCCCACCTGGTACTGATATAATGCCAAACTACCCTTGTATGGGAGTGGTTGTGTACACTTTATTTCATGGGGAAGGTGAGCACTAGATTATGGGCAGAATTACCTATGACCTTTGGGGAATGGGTCGGGTTATCTGGTTGGCATGTGAACAAATTGTGTAAGGTCGTTGTTGACAGCAAATGTTTCAGCATCTCTGACTGCAAGATCTGTGCAACTGGAGGAGGAAAGCCAGCTGGTGTTGTGAACGTTAAAATCTCCTAAGAGGATAATTTCAATGTTGGAAAGTGGTACTGGAGAAAATCAGTTTTTAATGAGAAGAAATTAAAGAGCGCAGAGTGGTTGGCGACATTAAGGAGCGATAGAAACAGCAGATGAATTTGAGTCGGGAAGGGTATTTTCAGGAAGGTGGGCGATTCTAGGTTGGGCTCTCTGGCAAGGTACATCATAGCAGATGTGCAAAGGCCACTCTTATGTCGAAAGGAGTTAAAGACTGAAGTTTGAGATGAATAGTGCTTGGGGAAGGTAAGATTTGATTCTGCCAAAAAGTGGGGTTTAGTAGACTAAAGATGATACTGGACACTATTAAGTTTGGAGTTGAGGCCAGGGATGTTGGTGAAGTGGATATGCAAGGTCCTGTGAGGCATATAACCGTAAGGGTCTTGCACATTTCTAGTTAATGCCTACATGCTAATCTCCATAGTGGCGTCACTTTATTCATATTTGTACTAATTTAGCTTGTTTGTAGTCTATGATCCAATTGTTTTCTCCTATTTTGTGTTTTTCTTCTAGTTCTTTTCGAATATGACCTGCTTTGGGCAAATGTTAGGTCTGGTCGAGCATGTATGCGCGATTGGGTATAAGTGTCCTTGAACTTGTTCATCGCTGGTATTAATTTAAATGTGGTTGTCGGCGTTTCACTAGTCACTTTGACGAGGTGTGAAAAGTTCGTTCCGTCCTTTCTTTTATTTATAGATCCGAAACGATGCCACCTGACAATATTCTTGGAATCAAGTTTGCATTCTCTGCTAATTTGATGTCCTCTTTGGATGAGTTTGCATCTTAAAGTTCAAAATAACGTATTTCTGTTTCCTGTCGAGACTATAAACTGTACCATTGATGCGATTTTTTTCCCGAATGTCATTTATTTTTTTAAGCTTCATATTCCAGTACAAAATTTTGACAATCATTGTAACCTACAGCAACAGCTCGTCCAGGTTAATTTCCATAAAATTATGTAATGCATTATCATTATATATATTAATTGAATGTACATAATATATATAATATAATAACAATAAAATCACAGGAAACATGCTAATATCTACAGAAAAAGTTGCATAACAATTAGTAACAAAATAAAACAAAGTAGTTAAATAGCATTTAAATTTTTTACATTTTTTATCTGAAACAGGATCCTTTTGATACCAACATGCAAAACCAATCATTCATATTATATTATTATTATGAACAGAGCTTCCTCATTTGTGTGAAGATAAATACTTTCCTTGGAGTTTTGTATTTGTTTGAGGTCGTTAGTTTTTCTTGTTGTTAAAGATAGTTGTGGAGAATATTTTTGGCGCTAAGTGTGTTTGTGTATTGCTCCTTTATTTGCATTGGAAACTATATTTTAGGCCCTCATGTGTAAGGAAGCATCTTATTTGATATTTATATATTCGTTGTCGCTTTTTTTTAATAGCAGTATCCTATAGGTATAAATATCTAATGGATAGTATGCTGTATTTATTTCACATTGCAATATTCTTGTATTTATTACTTTATCCTGAGTCGAAACTAAAGGTTACAGCGTAGTGCGATAGATTCCTACCCTACTTACTATACCATATTGTAGTGTGCTTTGAATCCAGACAGAATATAATATTTTTTAGTATATTTAAATTTAAGAAACTGTTTCGGTAGTAAAATATGTTGAACATAACCCTTACTTTATTTACGACATCGGTAATATACCGTTACCAGCTAAAATTACTATCAATTTTTAATCCCAAATAAGTTATTATATTGACTTCCATTTCCTCACAGTTGCAATTTGAATTTGTCCTGCAATTTAAATCATGCAACGCAGTTCATTTTGCCTGTTCTATTTCTCAAATTATGATATTATCAATCAACATTGTCCCGTTCCAATACATTCAAATCTTATCTACTAGTCATTCTGGATTTTTTTTAAAGATTTCTGATGTGAAGTAATCCTAAATTCCATACCAAAAATATCACACTGCTACGATTTATTTGAAATATTATTTATATTAAACAACCAGGGATATCCTTTACAGAATAGTGTATATTAAAAATAGTAATTGAATTAAAGTTCGAATTTTGATGTTTTAAAAGAACTTCACCTGTATTAAATCAAAGCGGGTAAAACTAAGAGTTAGCAAAGAGCCACGCAAAAAAACATAATCAGTTTTGTTTCCAATATTTGATACTAAACGGTATGCGTAAAACTCAAGAGTCCTACTTTTAATATGCGTACAAGCAAACACACGATAATTAGCTTCTATATTATGTACGTACACATATTACATGTACTTCTTCTATATTATATATTATATTATGTATTATGTATTTGGAATTTTCTGATTTTAATAATACGAAAACAGAGAAATTCAATTTTATCGATCCTTTCATCGGAAATGCCGACTTCCTCAGGTGAATACAGTGCCATGGAGAAAACAACATCTTAAAATTATATTGTACTTTAGACAAAAATAGAGTTTATAACAAGTAATAGGTGTGTTTGAAATTGAGTCCGATAGTCAGTTCTGGCGTGAAGCACTGTGCGTGTGAATGATATCAGGAGTGCGCCAAAACTGGATTACAGCGCTATGTGAATCGGGGCAGGCTGTAACTGAGTTTGCTGTTTAGATGGGCAGGATCGAGAGCTATTTCTTTTGATTTCAAGATACATTTTTCTAATTCATCGGAGCATTTATGGATGTTTGAAGTTCAGTTCCAGTCTATTTGATGTTGTCGTCGGAGAAAGAGAATTTATATACGGTTAAGAGATGTAGGCTGTTGGGTTTGAGTTATCTTCATTACTATGTTGATTACGTACACTAAGAAGTTTGTAGATATTTTCAGGAGAGTAACCGTTAATTAAAAAAAGTTCTTTTGAGGTAACTAAGTTCTTGTTGAAATTCCTCTTATTCTGACAACAAGGATCTCGCCCGATGAGCTAGTGTGGAAATAATTCAAATTTTTGAGGGGGGGGTAGTGGTGAGACGAAGCATGTAGGTATCTCTCGGTATGTGTTGGCTTTCTAAAGATAGAAATCTTGAGACCATCTGTTGTTCTAGTAAGTTTTATATCTAGAAAAGCTAAAACACCATTATCTTGTGTTTATATTTTGATGAAAATTGTTTAAATGATCCAGAAAGGTTTGTACGTTTTCTAGGCCTTGCACCCAAATTAGGAAAATGTCGTCCATATAACGTAGCTAGATTTTGGGGTTCAGTGTCGGTGAGGAAATCACCTTTTTCTCAACATTTTCCAGAAAAACGTTGGCTAGCACCGGAGACAACGGGCTACCCATTGCGAAACCGCTGTTCTTTTTGTAGATCTTGTCTTCAAATAAGAAGTAGCCTGAATCCACACAATGCACAAGTAAGGTGAAAATCTTTTTAGATAACTTGTTTTTTAAAAGACTTCTTATCTGAAGACAAAATCTACAAACAGAACAGTGATTTCAACCTTTAATGAGGTCTTGTTAGTGGAAGCCAGATCCTGAGATGGTAAGGTTGAAATAATGCAGAAATTCTAAATTTTACCTATAAAAGTTGCCATAAAGTGCTTTGACCTTATTACATAAAAATCTCAGGATGAGAGAAAGATGAAATTTTTTTTTTTTTTTACTTTGGTATACTGCGGCAACTCTCGGTAAAGGTGGAGCAAGCTCAGATCACTTTCCTTAGTATCTCCCATAATACAAAGCTCATCTCCTTGCGGACATGTATGATGCTATGCATTAAGGGAAAAAGGATTAAAACCAAGTTAATAAAATTGCTTGGTATCTTTAACGTATAATATACCCAAGATAAAAAATCTTTCTACACACGCACATTATATATATATATATATACACAGACACAATGATGCACATACAATGCGCATCATTCCATGTAACAAGTCAGGTTTCTCTAGCCTTTATTAATTGGAGGAATAATATTGATGCTCCCAAGTCAGTGCAACTGTATCCGGGTGAAATGGCTGTGAGAAGGGAACTCAAGGAGTTTGAAAGAGGTGTTGTGATAGGATGCTTTGGTGCAGGCCTATCTGTTCGGCAAACTGTTGAGAAATTGGGCATTCCCGGGGGTCAACAACCAATGATACCATACTGAGATGGAAGCACAGCAAGTCAACTGAAAGTGTTATCCGCTGTGGACGATCCACGGAGATGGACCGGTGTCGTGGATGCCCGGTGAACGCCTCTTTCCAGAGTGCGTAACCCGAACTATAAAACTCGGACGTGGCCGAGTGCTGTGTGGTCCTGTTTTTCCTGGTTTGGATTCGACCCTCTCTTTGTAGTGCCATGAATATTGAATTCTGAGAGGTATCTGAACATCTTGGACTATGCAATGCTTCCTACTTTGTGACGTTTCTACGGAACTGACCATTTTCTTTTTCAGCAAGACAAGACAATACACCGTATCACAAGACTGCTGCTGCAACCAGCTGATTGGTGGACATGAACGTCATCACACTTGAGTGACCTACATAGAGCCCTGATGTCACCCTACTGAACATCTGTGGTATGATTGCGTCAGGTGAGATCAAAGGAAATCCGCCCCAACAGTCCAGGACCTCATTATATGTCTACAGGAAGAATGGTCCAAACTTCCCATTGATCGCTATCGTATGCTTGTGAAAGCATGCCCCATAGAATTGCTGCATTCCTCGCAGCGAAAGAAGATCCTACATCTTACTAAGGTAGGCACCATGGCTGTTTTTTCTTCACACTATGGTGTCCGTTGTCTTCTTCGCAAGCCTAAAATTCTATGTATGATGATGAATATATAAAAAAAAATTGCACTTTAAAATATTATTAATATTAGTAGTAGTAGTAGATAGTAGAAATAGTGGCATTCACATTCGAGTTAATATCCACATAAAAACATTATTATGAATAATTCTAACATTTCAAGAAGATTTTATGATATCCAAAAGCTATCAAACTCTGAGTTGCAACGATTAGTTTATTTAATTAAAATCTAGGTACTAAGCAATTACAAAAATTTAATTAGATTTGTAAATTAATAACCACTGAATGACGTTTGATGTACTTCATCTATAAGCCTGCTTGAATAGCTAGCAATGAGCACCTTGATACAACATAGAGAATAAAATATATTTGAGTTGATAAACTTAACGTTTGGTTTAAAATATGACGTGACAAAAAACAGCAAAAACTAGTTTTAAAGGCATATTTAATAAAAGCAGCACTTGAAAATATACGATTAGTTACCGTCACGATATAGCAGCATTCCATGAAAACGCTCTCATCTTCTCCAGGCCCCTGATGTTCACCAAGACAACGGTTTTTTTTTTTTTGTTTCCTTCAAAATTTGATTTATGACGTAAAAGGAATACCTGCGAAATTCTTCAAAACAAGAAATCCAATCTAACACTATGACAGATGGAATAAGTAGCATCTAATAAATAATCGATGCAATATCCACGAATAGTATAATATGTTTTATTGCAGACCATCTATCTGTAAAAAAAAATTCATTTCCTTCTCCGAATCTGCGCTTTAAAAACACGCAAACTGAAGGTCAGTACATGGAGTGAAATAATTATTCTCACGATTTTCTTCATTTAGAATGGGTTTGTTGTTTTCGCTTTCAAATATATTTTTCGTGATTGCAGAAGTTATTCGCAAGAGAGAGAGAGAGAGAGAGAGAGATCAGTTTTTTTTTTTCTTACACGACCAGTTGCAGAATTTAATGTGAAAAATATTTCAGAAAAGTGCTGACAAATCCGATTATATTGCAATGTTTGAGGAGAATCATTATATGTCTCAATCTTTCTGAACGGTTTAAGACCAACTATAGCAGCACTGCATAACAAGCTGTAGCAAACAGACCCTAATAAGCCTTGAAGTAAATAGACTCTTGAAAGAAGCAACTTCCTCTGAAACTGTCAATGAGAGCCAACACACGAAAACATCTGTAAAATTTGCTATTCGCACACTTCATGTTCACTAGTAGAAAATTTACTTCTTTCTTCACTCTAACATAAAAAATGCAGGCGCTAGGAGAAGTAAGGTAGCAGTTGAATATTTGTTGTACTTTAAACCGTAAATCGATTTGTTTTCATTGCTACGCCCAAAATGCATTATATTTTTATGATATTTTTAACACGCCCTTCAGGTATTACTAGAATCTTCATTGTTGTTCTCACCGTTCTTCCCTGTATGGCATGCAGATCAAATATTTGAACCAACAGTTACTGTGTAAACTTTTAAACGAATTAAAGGAGTTGTATACATCTTATTGCTCGATGCGCATGCTCTGTACACATAGTCATTTTCCTTCAAGTAAGCTGAATATATACAATGCCTTCGCTCTCTATCATTATCAATCGGTGAACCAATTTCAGAGGGCTTAGCTTAATCATAAAAAAAAAAAGCTGAAAAAAAGCCTTGTTTCTGTAGAGCAGGGGTCTCAAACTCAAACGCAGCAAAGGGCTAGTCAATTAGATGTATATCAGACGGGGGTGGTATTCAATATTATTCTGTAAACCGAAATATAAACTAAAAGAAGAAAGGCTCTAATAAAGGCCCTTTTGTTGCCGCGCCTTTACACTTATGTAAACAGCTACACCACCACCATTTAAATTTTAAATTTATAACAATTTTTATATTTAAATTTTAAAAATATAACAATTTAGAAAATATGAGTTCAATTACATTTTATTCATATTTTAAGAAAATTATTTAATTTTATTAAATAATAAATAATAATTTTATTAAAGTAATAATATTTAAATTTATTAAATATTATTACTTTGCACCAATCTTCATCGGTGAGCTGAGGAATCAATTTTCCTTTGGATGAGGTAAACATGTCAATTTCTTTTAAGAGTTCAAAAAATCTTTTTAAAACGACGCATGACTAAGCCTCCTAACTTCCGTATAATATAGCAAACTGCTGTATTGGTAATTCAATTCATCCAAACAAAGCACTGAATTGTCGATGATTCAAGGCGTGGCAGCGTATCAAGATTACTGTTTTAATTACTACACTCATGACGTGTTCCATCTTTAGTTTTTTAGCACAAAGTGACTCCTGATGTATTATGCAATGAAACGATTTAAGTTTGTCCTTGCACAACATTTTCGTTTTCATTTGAAGTTTTGTAACTAGTCCGACATGAACACCAACCATATAAGAAGCCCTATCTGTAGTCACACTTATTCATTTTGAGCATTCCGCGTGAGCATTTTCAAGACTTTTCTCAATACACAAATATAAGTCATTTCCTGTCGTTGTTTTGTTCCAGGCATAGGCACTATATCCAATAGTTCTTCAGTCACATTCATATCGTCAACTGCAATGGAAAACGCTACAAATCTCTTTATTTTTTCACGCAATATATCTTGGAAGTTCTCTGCTGTATCTTCAGCACGCTCCGCAACCGATAGGCTTATACTTTGAAATGCTTGCTTTTTTTCAGGACATATGATTTCGACTGCACTTAAAACACATTTTTAATAAATTCTCCATCAGTAAAAGGTTTCGATGCCAGAGCAATTTTTTCACTTATGTCGTAACTACATTTAACAGCAGCATCACCTGTTGTGTTGACATTCGAAAATATCCTCTGTTTGAAACTTCCGTTCATTTATTAAATCTTTAAGTTTGCCATCACGCATCTTTTCTGCATATTTATCACAGTTCTGGTTTGTTTCATAATGGCGTTTTAGGTTATATTCTTTCACCAGGGCGAAACATGTCTACATATCAAACATGTTGGAATATTTTTTACTTCCACAAAGAAATATGTTTTCTCCCATTTTTCTTGAAAAGTTCTGCCTTCTTGATCTATTTTTCTTTTTTTTAACTTTAAATTCAGACAACATTGTTATGGGCAAAAAAAATATAAGTTATTGAATTAACTTTTTATTAACACACTATCATATTACAATGGTAATCTGAACTTATTGACAATTTATCAGGTCGATTAAAATGACTGCGTGACAAGTAACTTCCATTAAGTGTTGACAATATTTGATGACAGGAACATGGCACAAAGAATTATAGTAATAATTATATATATATAATAATTATATATATATATATATATATATATATATATAGCATTACAATTTTTTATCGATCTAATCTACTTTTAAGGAGATTGACATTCATGTATTTTGATATATCGAGATGTAAAAATGTGACCTTTTCCACCAAGCACTGAAGCAGAATCTATAAACCTGGTGTTTATAGATCTGATGAAGTTCATCTGAGATAACACTATTCAACTTTCTTTTTACATTAAGTAAATTGTCTTTTTAAAAGTATTTCTCGATTTTATCGTAAAAAGAAAGAGACGGATCCAATAAGATTAAATAAGTTAAAGAAAATGGTAATAAATCGAACTTTCAAAGAACATGCTCTTCTCTATTATGCAGCAGTAGTTGTATTTAGTGAAAATATTATTCTATTTTTTCATTAAAATGAAAAAAAAAAAAAGTAGACCTTGGTGCGCTCATCTCTATGGCTGACCAGATGGAATGTCCTTGAAATGCAATAAGCGACTACTCTACTCTGTTAAATTGATAGGTCATGTTTGCTTGTGAAGAAGTATACGGTAATTTTTAAGCTCCGTTTATATCTTCACAAGCAAACATGCCTACAGAAGTTAAATAATTTCTTGCACCATCCATCTGTCTTTTCTTGACAGATATTCCGAAGTAATCAAACCAAGAATAACCTGTCAAATTGCGCTAGCAGTCAGACATGTCTGCATGTTTTTGTTCTTATTTTTCATTAGGCTTGCCTCTAATAATAGCGTTGTCTTTACAGGTATACACGACTAACATACTTTCCGACGAAAAGCTCTACCAATGGTGCTTTATAATATTCTGCATTTGGCTAAAACAAGTGATAGTGTTGCACACCCATGGCTATTATGCCGAATAATATGCCTTTAAAAATAAGGTTTTTTTCTACAATTAGAAAAAGGTTTTTGCAATGAACTGGTAGGAGACAGCTTTAGAATGCGAACAAGTATAGCCTGATTTTGTGGCCTTCGTCTGTTTGTTGCCTTTTTCGCATGATATTTTCTTTGCCAGTTTTATTTGTGGCTTATCACATGCACTGAAATCTAGTGACCACACACCCTGAAATGTAGCAAACTGAATAAAACATCTTTAACAAATGATTCGGATTTTTTTCAATTCCAGACAGCTTATCTCGTCCGGAGTCTAATGTCAATCAACGATAAATAATGTAACCTATATTTATACTAATGTCAGTATTCCGCGACAGATGTAAAACTTTGTTGTACTGGAAAAAGACACAACATATATATAATACTACACAGCGAATTTAATATTACATAACCGATATGACCCGGTTAAAGTATACTTTTTTAAATAATAAGAAAGCAATAAAGTAATAATGTTTTGTTAATTTAATATCAGTGGGCTAAAATAAACACTAAATTCAATTAAATCCAACATTTTATTGAAGCTCATGGCTAGAATTTTTAATTAAGGCTGATAATTGAAATCGATAATTACTAAAATGAAAACTAATTGAAAATGTTACTCCCTTGTGCAATGCCAAAATTAATTTGACAAATTTCGACATTTCGATTATATGCAGTAAATAAATTTCAGTTATGGGAATGCAGCAATCTTCAAATACCAGTCGTAGATTCTGTGTGTGTGTGTTTAAATTTTTATGATCAAAATTTTTCCTCACAAAACTGCAAACGGGTTCCGCTGTCACTAGCTTTTTTTTGCACACGAGCCACTGACCATCATCTGTTCAAATCAACGATTTTGCATGCTTTTGTTATGCATAATATATGCAATGTAATGTTCTTCTTCCTTCCATTGCATCAAATTGGTGAGTGACAATGACATCTATAACTGAAACGTAGAAAACTATCTTATTACCAATATTTATTGACAAGTTGTAAATGGTTTAATACATAGGAATCTGGTTAACATACACTATTATAGTAAAGCATAAAACTTTAAGACGACATATAACTCTCTCTCTTAAGTTTTTGATGATTTCCTTTAATCAAGGACCGAAGAGTTTTGAAACGTGCAATTGAAAAAGTAGTAGTTCTTAATAGTTGGCTTTTGGTTATTATTCAGCGATTGTACAAGAATGATGGTGTAAGTAATGATGGTCCCCACAATCTGTAATGAATAAACAAAATTACATTAAAAACAAACAGTGACAGAGACATCTGAAGTAATCTATTTCCGTAAATAATACTATTTATTTTATCAGTATTCCATCTGCCTTTCAGTCTATTTTAACAATGCCATCAATCATAAGTTTACGGTCATTGAACATGTCTCCATGAAAATTTCATAAAAGGCTCGAACTTTCTGCATCTTCCCCAGGCATCCCTAATTAATTTTATCTCTCATTATCTCTTTCGTTGATTCTCTAATGACTCACCAAGAACTCGGTGGACCGAGTTATGGACATTATGAGTGAATGCTTAAGCGTGAAGAATAAAACTCACACCGAAATGACCCAAGGTTTTTCCAAAAACTCAGATTCTTCATCCTACAAACACAGGCAAACTTACAGAGGAACATACTTAGCTAAAGATATGGTATTCTGGCTTCATATAGCCTTAGTTACTCCAGTCGTATTTCCAAACAATAAGTGAGAATTAAAGTGTCACGGGAGAGGATGAGGGATGGGGTGCAGCAAGCATCGTATAATAGCATAGAATAGCATTAGAGGCGCTATACCGCATACGCATTCTTTACAAGCAATTTTTAAGTGAAACTGTTTTATTTTTATTTGATATTATTTGGAGTATTTGACAGAAAAACCGATGAAATCGAAAGAAGTCCGAGAATAAAATTAAGAAATAAATGGGAAAATTATATGATTTTTTCCTGTTGAAAATTCTGGACATTACTTCCTTCTTAGGGCTGTGAATTAGTGCCTTGTCAGGGAAAAGTGATAATTTGATCCAAACTTCACCCGCTGCATGTTCTTTACAAATGCTCGGCACACAGGTATGCGACAAAGAGATAAAGATAGTATGCAGGGAAAAGATCAACAAATGCCCTATCCCAACTAAAAGAAAGCTACAGAATTCGGAATGGAATGTAGAATTCATTAAACATTCACTAATCTAATTTTTTTAAACTGAAATTTATTTGCATAAGTTCATTGCGCAGGTACTTCATAAAACTGACTTCGCAGGAGTTCATTTTTATCAAAGAAAATATCTATTGACCATTCTATACCTGTTTGTAGCTCCAATAAATGACCCCTGAATCGATGACTATTTATATACAGTATGTAGAACATTTTCATTCAAATTTAAATATTTGATTTTATTTAACATATAAGAATCCAGGAAATGACAATTTTAGGTGATCACTGAATCAGATTATTGTCTGAAAGCGGTGAATGTTTATCGTGTGTTGAACACTTGCGTTGTTTAATGGAGTTGCTTCTCAATGCTTCTGTGACAATGAAGATACCTTCTTTCTCGAGTGGAAGTATTCGTTCGCAATTATTATAAAACAAAACAATCAAGGGGGAAAAGTTTATATATATATATACTGTATATATAAACTTTTGAAATATGAAATATGAAAAGTATTTTACCTTGGCTATAATATATGTTGGGGATGCCAAGTAGTTTTGTAATCTTGGTTTTGGTCCTTTTTCCCAAGTAAGCAAACAGGTCAAATGCGTTTTACATTTATGGGAAATACTAAGGAAAGTGATCAGAACTTAATCCATCTTTACCACGAGTTGCCTTGGTGTTGCACCACCACCATAAGTATTGAACTACGTTCAGGCGCAAACTTGACTTACTTATTTGCTTTGCTTGCTTAGGAAAAAGGATTAAAGCCGGGATTGTGGAATTGCTTGGTATCTTTAACATATATATATATATATATATATATATATATATATATATATATATATATATATATATATATATATATATATATATATATATATATATATATATATATATATATATATATATATATATATACTTGGTATCTTTAACATATATACAGGGTGTTCGGGATAAATTTGACATATTTATAATTAATTATATTTTTCCGTAAGTTACTGTATTAACACACACTTCTCTTCATTTAAAAGTTTGGACCCTTCTTCATTCATATACAAGATGTCAGAAAGGATGGATAGCTGGAACCCACCTGAATCATAGAAGAGAATAACTTGTATCATGATGATTCGTGCCCGCCATCAAAATAAGGATATTACGACTGCTGCCCAATGCTCCCTGAATACAGTAAAAACAATCAGGCATGAACTAGAGACTTGCAATGGTGACTACGAGGATGTAGCAAGAAGAAAGATCCCTAGCAGACGATCTGATTGCGTTCGTACAGCAGAATTCCTCGCAAATCTGCAGGAACAGGTGTTGAAGAACCCTGGCATTGGAATTCGGGCTTTGTTCGTGGAGTTGCTAACTGTAGTCAAGCCCTGGATAACAAGGGTAGCCAATGGTAGGCCGTATGTATGGCAGCAGGATTCGGCCCCTTGCCACACCTCTGGGAAAAGTCAAAAATGGTTGTCTGAAAATTTCTACGACTTCACCAGTCCAAATGTTTGGCCTCCAAACTCCCCAGACCTTAACCCCATGGATTATTTTGTATGGGGCGCAGTTGAAAAAGACACCAATCGCACTTCCAGTAATACAAAAGCCCAGTTAATGGATAAAATTAAAACAATTTTTGCGGCCCTTCCCAGGGAGACTGTAGCATCAGCTTGTTCGAGGTTCCGAAGCAGAATTGAAGCTGTGATCGATGCTAATGGTGGTTATTTTGAGTAAATCTTGTTGATAGTATTGTAATTAACTCTGCCTGTAATGTTTTTTTGTCAATTCATTAAATTTAATAGATACAAAGAAGATTTTCTTTTTCCTTACGAAACTGTCAAATTTATCCCGAACACCCTGTATATATATATATATGTTAAATTTAATATATATATATATATATATATATATATATATATATTAACATATATATATATATATACCTCAAGGGCTCACTCTAGTGAGTACGGGCATGGCGAACCCGAGGCACCTGAAGCTGGACCACGCCTTACTTCATGTAATATATACTTGTTATATTATCTGTAGACTGGTCCCTAATCTTCTTTCCCTCTGTATTTACTTCACCTTGATCTTTCCCCAATGCTATTAGAGTATTCGAGGGCTAGGGGTGATTATGTCCTGTTTACCTATTTTTTATCTCATGCACCTGCCCCCCACCAGTTAAAAATGGTGAAGACAAATCAGAAGACTATACCGCATCGGTCGTTGCGCGGGTTGCCAAGAACCGCACTGGATGTTAGGCTTCTTGGACAGCCAGTGACAAATGGACTACAGGAGCAAGATCCACAGAACTCGAAAGTATTTACTAGGAAGAAGTGGAGCATGGCTGAAAATAGAAAAGTCATGCAGTGCTTCTACAGTTCAAACCCATCAGTTAGGGGATTTCTTTGGCTTGAACAGCACCCAAATTCTGAAATTTCATTCGAAAGGCTGATGCAGCAACGCAGCTTCATTATCAAATGCAAGGTATTTAGTGAACTTGAGCTGGAAGCACTGAAACCTCAAGCTGTAAAAGGAGACCGTATTGACCCTGAAGTGACCAAGAATATGAATGAAGCAGAACCAGATTCCAACTTGCAGAATGCTGAAAATTTTGAAAATATAGAAATAGTTGAAAGGACGCCATCAGATAAGGAACAAGAACTCACACGAAAAATTATCGAGCAAATGAACAGCAACCAGGAACGAGTTAGGCTTCCAGTATTGAGACAAGTACGTCAACAAAAACTCAAGGAACTCCTACAAGAGGCCAATAAAGCTGCAAGGGATATTCCTACTGGAACTATTGGGCAAACAAATCAACTTATGTACTCAATAGCCTACGTCGTAATATCTGAATTAGGATATAAGATTAGTGAACCCAAAAGCAGTAAGGCTCAGCAACCAAAATCGAAGCATCGACTGGAGAATAAAATTCTTAAACTCAGAGCAGACGTGAGAAATTTGAAAAACCTTAAGGAAAAGAATCTGAAAAACACAAAAATCCGAAATAACCTCATAAAGAGATATAATACTGGAACACGACCTATTGATGAAGTATTAGAGGAAGTGAAGCAAAAAATAGTTGCAGTTGCAGCTAAAATAAGAAGATACAGTGCATGCATTGAACAATACAAGCAAAATTCGATGTTTCGCGCAAATCAGCACCAGTTTTAGAAGAAAATTGATTGCTGCAGGAATGATAACTTTAAAGAAAATATAAATATAAATACCAGAGACAAAGAAAATACACTAAAGTTTTGGAAAGACCTATGGGACGACCCTAAGAGGCACAATAACAAGGCAAAATGGATTGAACAAATTACGAACAAATCTCAAGAACGAAAAATGGACCAACTGAAAATAACAACTGAAATGGTTCAAAAGCAAGCAAAAAAAAAAAAAAATTGGTCAACACCCGGGAAGGATGAATTACATGGTTGAAATATCTAACAGGCTGACATGAAAGACTTGCTAACCAATTTTATGATGTTTTAGAAGGAAAATGCAAAGAAGAGTGGCTCACAGCAGGGAAAACGTCTTTGATCATAAATGATAAAAAAAGGTCCAAACCCAGAAAACTTCCGACCAATAACCTGCCAGCCAACAACTATTAAGCTACTAGCTGATAAAATATATCAGCTAGTAGTCACAGGCATACTAGCTGATAAAATAATCACAGGCATACTAGCTGATAAAATATATAGCTATCTTAAAGCAAATTCTCTTCTCCCAGTTGAACAAAAAAAGGTAACAGCAAAAATTCAAGAGGCACAAAAGCCCAATTGCTGATTGATAAAATGATTCTTAAAAGCAAACGTAGAAAAACCAACCTTCATATGGCTTGGATAGACTATAAAAAAGCGTTTCATTCGGTGCCTCATAGTTGGATTTTAAAATCCACAGCACTATTTGGTATTAGTGAAAAAGTGCAAAAAGTTTTGCAATCCAGCATGAAAAACTGGAAAACAACGTTGGTTATAAATAGAGAAGATATTGGAGAGGTAAACATAAAAAGGGGCATCTTTCAAGGAGACTCATTATCTCCTCTATTGTTTATATTGTCATTGATCCCCTTAACTAGAATTTTAAATAAAACTGCTCATGGTAATCAAACTGTGCAAAAGAGTGCAAAGATATCTCACCTTTTATACATGGACGATCTGAAGTTGTATGCAAAATCAGAGAATGAACTCGGAGCGTTGCTAAACACTGTGCTCATATTCAGTCAAGATATATCAATGGATTTTGGCTTAGACAAATGTGCAATTGCTTGAATAACAAGAGGAAAGTTTGAAGATATGAACGAAATCAAGCTGCTCAATGGTGAAATAATCAAAGCAATAAAATTCGAAGACAGCTACAAATATTTGGGAATTTTAGAAGCATCACAAATTCTGCGCAATAAAATCAAAGAAAGAACTAGAGCAGATTACATAAGACGATTAAGAAAACTCCTTAAATCAATGCTTAATGCTGGAAATTTAATAAAAGCAATTCATACCTGGGCCATGGCTGTTCTGAGATATTCAGCAGGCATTGTTGAATGGACCCAGCTAGAGATGGAAGATTTAGATTTAGATCGAAAAACTCGAAAATTAATGACAATGCACCATGCCCTCAATCCTCGCAGTGACATTGATAGGCTATATTTATCACGCAAAAAAGGAGGTAGAGGATTATTACAAGTGAAGCAAGTTACTGAAGAAGAAAAACGAAATTTAAATGATTATCTGCAGCAAACAACGGAAAATTTTCTAATTGAGGTAAGGAAAGAGGTTTTATTTAAACCCATGGAAACAAAATTGGAATACAAAACCAACCAAGTAAAAGTGAGAACCGAAAGATGGAAAAATAAGGCATTGCATGGAAAATACCTTCACAGAGGACAGCACTGACAGCAACTTGACCTGGCAATGGTTGAGAAATGGAGCATTAAACAAAGAAACAGAATCGGTAATATTTGCAGCACAAGAACAGGTCATTAAAACCAATGTAATGGTAAAAATACCAAAGATTCAAGAAGACAGTAAATGTAGATTGTACAAAGAAAAGGAAGAAACGGTAGACCACATTATAAGTGGATGCAGCAAAATCGCACAAATTGAGTAAAAGGCATGATAACGTAGCTAAGGTAATCCACTGGCATTTATGTAAAAACTATGGGTTTGAAGTATCTAAAGACTATTGGAAACATAAAGTTCACCAGAAAGTGGTTGAGAATGAAAAAGCTAAAATACTCAGGGATTTCAAAATCCAGACTGACAAAAGCTTGGAATGTAACACACCCGATATCACAGTGGTTGAAAAAAGTGAAAACAAGGGTGTTACGTTTATCGAAATATCAGTACCAGGAGATAGTCGGATTGATAAAAAAGAAAATGAAAAAATTACAAAATATCGCGATTTGCAAATCGAAGTTGAACGAGTCTGGCAAAAGAAAACGAAAGTTGTTCCCATAATAATAGGTGCTTTAGGCGCCATCCCTAAAACATTGAAAAAACATCTAGAAGCACTCGAGTTAGATGGATTAAAAATTGGGCAGCTGCAAAAGGCCGCTTTGTTCGGCACAGCTTTCATTTTCAGAAAGTATTTTCACAACTCGTAGGCCCTTGGGTAGGGTCCGAATTAGTGGAATATAACCAGTCTTTTCTTAAGACTGAGGAAGCAAATCAAGCTTTGATGAATATTATATATACATATATATGGCATCAAACTGAATCTGATTAAAATATTTTTTACAACGGCAGTTCTCAAAAAGGATTTTTTGAAGTGATGCCCAATCAGTGCTTGTTTAAGGTAGAAGGATGATTTTAATCTTCGTTCAACCTAAATTTGATTAATTCAGTGGGAATGTATTTCGTAGATTTCAGAGGTTTTAAATGAATATGTTTTAAGAATGGGTATATGTATTTAATACATATTCTGCTTATTCATTTGATGATAACATAAACTAATAAATAATACTCTAAAGCATTTGAAAACTCTGACAGAACGTGAGCTTGCATCTGATTGTTAAGCAAAAATTGCACTATTTTCTTTTTATATAGTGAAATTCACAGCAGGATGAAGATTAAAATTACAGGATGTCAGAAAGTTGAGTATTTCAAAATCATTAATCAGTGTGTTATTTAAACAATTAATGTTATAATCAAAACAATATATTAATATTATTTTGTTTAATAAGTATTATTGTTAATAATTTCAACAGTTCTGTATTAAATCTTTACTTTACTGAAGTTTATCAATGTTTGTCAAACTCTTTAATCGGATCCAGAGGGGGAGCCACCCACAGTTTAATAACTATTGGTCTAAATCTCTTACCGAAGTCATCAGTGCCAAGTGAATGTTGAAGAATCCCCATGCTGAGAAGACCGGCTTTTCAGCTTGACATGTCATTAAAAACGTTTTTACCTGAAACACAACACCAAACAGTAATTCACATTATCACCGGAAAATAATGAAATGATAAACTGTGTCACCCTATAGATAATAAGATTTCATTTTATAATTTAAACATATTTTCATTGTATTCGTTATTTAAGCGTGCACTTGCTGTCGGAGTTTGCAAAATATCGGTGACTATAAAGAAAAACCTTCAATCATAACACATCAAATAGAGTCAGTTTCATAATAACGAGTAGGGGTTATAATAACCTGAAGATTAATTTAATTATTGGTGTTTCATGTAATTTTAAATCCTCTTGAAATTTTGTCATTATTACATATGCTATTCAGCTATCTACCTTTATATTTCCTCAACTATACGGAAAAGAGGAAGTCGCAGAGCTTTAATGAGATGGACGGATGGTGTGACTGGAGTGACTGCACTTCAGAGAGTTGAAGCCGTCATAAAAGATACACTCGTACCATCTTCAGAGGACTAGGGTGACACATCACCGAGGAGCGGAGTGACCATACGGTATCTGATGATGCCAGTGATTTGATGAATACATGAAACAATATTAACAAAAAAATAATATTTTTTTATGATGAGCGTAATTTAATACTTCCTCTTTCTAGTTGGAAATTAGCATACAGCCGAAATATTTATTTCCTGCAGTATTAACAACTATTCGGTTGTTCTGCGTTTTTATTCAAACCACTAGCACTATGAATAGTTACAAATATTAATTCAGGAAATAAGGAATTATTTATTCTTAGAAAACTTGAATCTGATGACAATGAACAGTTTGAAACTCGGCTAAAAAAACCAGCACTTTGAAATATACGATCTGCACTGTAAACATACTTTAAAGAGAGATTGTTATATCATGTCATGGTTATCTATGACTCTTACTCCCTGAGAGGCAACGTTTGAACAATTTTATGATAATCTTACCCAACAGTTGGTAAATCTGTAGCAAAGTAAATTAACCCATAGGCTTCGTTTGATTCAAACATGTTTAAAAAACCTATACGCTACCTATAAAAAAGTATATGTTTAAGTAAAATAAATAATTAAGAATTAGTACTGTACTAGGAAGAGCCTCCGTTTTTTTACCCGGAAACTCGGGTCTCTCGTCCTCCAGAACAGGCAAACTGAACCCGTGAACACACATGGATTACAGTCATGAATACGTCTCAGCCATATGCCGGTCCCGAGCCCTGATACAATTAGGGTTGGGTGAGGGAAAGCAATGGTAAATTACCCTGAACAAATCTCACCAAGAACACCTTGTGGGCCTACAAAGTCATCTAATGTTGGAAACGACTGAAAAGAAAAAAATACCACAGTACTAAGAAGAATTATACAAATGAAACATTTGATTATAATTCCATCCACACTATATTGGATATTTGGGCATTAGTACCTGGGCGTGTCATAGATAAATACAGTGTTTTCACAAAAGCATTTGAACACTTTACCTGCAATGCAAATTTCGGATCCTAACGCATGCAAATATTCGGGAGTATCGCTTAATTCTGGTTATAAAACGGGGAGGTATGTTGCATTGTTTTGCACTGTACTCGATGCCAAGAAGCCACGTTCTGTTGTACTGATACACTTCAACTTGGGATGATAGTTGGATGTCACATCAGTGGTCTTTCTATTCTTGATATTGCTACCCGTCACAATATACAGAAATCCACCACTGCTTATGCCATTCTTACACGGAAAATTGTTGGTGCTACCACAGGAGGGAAACGTCCTGGGAGGCCTCTGACACTCACAGACAGATATCTACGAGCTCTGTCTCGGAATGTTCGAGCACCTGTACGTAATCAGGGCTTACTTCGCACTCTGGAAAATGCCAGGGACATCTGTCGGCTCGTTGCATGCCTTATTACAACTACAGAACTGCTGCAAAAAAAGCCACAAATAATCCCCACCCTTCATAATTTGGAAAGGGTTCTGTGGAGCGAAGAATCCAACGTTTAACTCTAACAGTCGTGTTTGGTTATGGCGATTACTAGAGATGCAGTTCCGGCAGAACTGCATCATTCCAACAGCCAAGTTTGCTGGAGACTCGGCAATGGTATGGGGTGTTTCAGTTGGATGGGACTTGGTCCATTCGTGGACGTACAGAAAACCATGATACCTAAAACCATGATGGCTACTTGGACATCCTGGACAACTTTATCCTCCCGACGCTGTGGAAGTACTTCGGCAGTGACCCTTGCATGTTTCAGCACGACAATGCCTCGCGCCATACTGAACTGCATGTACGAGACTGGTTTCCCCAAAACACTGTTGAAATGTTGGACTGGCTGGGACAGATTCCAGACCTCCTCAACGCCATCGAACATCTTCGAGACTAATTAGAATGCTGAATTCGCTGCAAACCATAGCGGCCTTCATCAGCATTAGCTTTACATGGGGTAACTTTGCGCGAGAAATGGAAGAATATTCCTGTTGCGACGTATCAGTAATTGGTTGAAAGCATACTCAGAAGGATAATTAACATTCAGGCCGAAGGTGGTCCAAACTTGACGCTAGAAAACTAGTTAAAACGCATTTTTTTACCAGAACTAGGTGCCTAAACACTTTTGTCAACATGATGTATATTAAAGAAGCAAAGGAAACATTATTATGTACTTTATTTAGTTCTTTGTTAAATTAACTGAAAACTAATATGATATAAAAGTAAGATAAACAGAATAATTAAAAAAGTAAATGTATTATAAATACTTTTAAGTGACATTCGTTTACCATTGATCGTCAATTTTAATTATATAATGGAGAAAAATAATTTAATTACATTGTTCTGTTCCTTTCCTTGTAGGGATCCAATAGGGAATTGATTGAGAATAAAATGTGTCTCTTCAGCCTAAAAGAAGAAAAACAAGAAAAAAATATTGAAAGATTAGTTTAATTTCATACCAAAACTCGTGATATGAAGCCATACGAAATACTACTTCATACTGCCTATTTATATTATTATAAAAAATACTATCGTTATAGGCATCGCCATGGAGTCTGGAGAATCAAACTATCGACACAATATCTTTCGTACTCCTTCTTGAACTCATTGACGGACGAAGCACTCACAACTGAGCCAGGCAACGCATTCCATTCATTCATTCACCACTCTCCCAGCGACAAATCCTGTTCCCCCCCCCCCTTGTTAACCACACTGTTTCTTAATTTCCAGGGATGACCTCTTGTTTTTCCACTATTATTCCACTGCTGAAATATTTCTCCTGCATCAATCTTATAAAAATCTTTTAGTAACTTAAACGTTTCTGTCACATCCTCTCTTCTTCGCCTATCAACAACTTCTGTAACACACAGACTCTCAATCTATCAATGAAAGGGCATTCCTTACACCATTAGCCAACTTGGTCACTCCCCTCTGAATCTTTTCTATCACTTCCTCATCTCCAAAGAATCCAGGAGACCAGACTTGAGCACACTAATACAGATGGGCATATCACCCCTTTATAAAGAGGAATCATGACGTCTTGATTTTTGCATGTTAGTGTGTTCTCCAATATCCAAGAAATCCTATGAGCTACCTTGGACACCTTAGCAATATGCCCTCTGAACTTCAATACTTTTTCCACCAACATCTCCAAGTCCCTAACCTCATCAATGTCTTGGAATGCATTTCCATCAATGTGGTATGTAGTTTGTAATCTTTTAATCCCAAAATGCTTAACTTTACACTTTTCCACATTGAACGTATATACGTAATCCTTTGCCCATGCTGCCACGTATCTCAATCATCCTGCACGCTTTCTACATCAGTTTGATTAATTACTGCGCTACCCAACTTTGCATCATCAGCAAACTAATGAATAATTCTCCCTCGAAGGTATGCTGAAATATTTCCCGTGCAACATTCTTATAAAAACTTAGTAAGTTAAATGTACCTATCAATCCTATCTTCTCTGCCTATCAACCAACTTCTGTAACATAAACTCTCAATCATATCAATCAAGGGATGATTCCTTACATCACTCACCAACCTGGTCACTCGGCTCTGAATATTTTATACCACTTCCTAATCTACTGAATGCTTGAGCAAAAAACCTGCAAAACAACTGAATTCCCCACCCACCCCAAGCCATTTTCTGTATGATTTATGTATAAATTAAACAATAATGGTCAAAGAACAGAGTCTTGCTGTACTGGTTATCTGCTTCATCCTGGACTCTGCTTCTGCATACATTATTTTTTGGTATCTGTCCATGAGCTATTTGCCCTCATTTGTATAAGTGTATTCCATCGGGTTATCCTCTCAAACACCTTGACAAAATCCAGCAGTATCACTGTTATTACTTAATAAATCAATCCAACTCTTGAACATCAAAGCTTCTCTGACTGCGATGTGTTTTAGAATCATACCAATGTACAACAACAACAATAACAACGACGTTACTGGCTAGATGGGTGAAGCAATTATGCTTTTCATATTCCCCTTTATCTGTGTAAAGAAATTTGAGGGTGGGTGGGTGGGTTAGGCTCGTCCTTTGGGGACTGTGGAGTTAGCTGTGTTCAGCTTGGAGCAAGACTGTCTTGCATCTTTTGTGTTTGCAGTTATTATCGGATTCATTGTAATTGGCAGCTTGTCTAACTAGTGGGTTTGGGTGCGTGCTTGTCTTTGAGAAGAACCTTTCCACTAGGTCATGAAGGAGGGGGAAAGATAAATGGGATTCTGGTCTTTCCGTGGATCTGGGTGTTTCTAATAAACCACGCTGCGTCCAGTATCATCCGCAGGCCCTTATTCTGTGTTCGCTGCAATTTTAGGTTTGATTTCGAGGTGTAGCTCCATGATGGCGAAGAGTATGCGATTACAGGGCGTATCACCATTGGTATAATATTAGCTTGTTTCGTATATCTAGTTTTCTGCAGCGGTTGATCATGGGACAGATTTTAGCTATGGCTTTGGCTTTGGATATCTTAGCACCTATGAGTTTGATGTGACTGTTAAATCGGAGTTTTTTTGTCGAGTTGTATATTCCAAGATACTTGGTCGTTGTCTGACATGGAATCTTTTCTCTGAAGAGATGGATGTCATCATTGATGGAAGCCTATCTTCTGGAGAATAGTATGACTGCGCTTTTCGTAGGGTTTAATTGGATCCTCCAGTCAGAGAACCATTTTTCCAGTGTAGTGATACTATCCGGTAGTCGTCGCATTGCCTGGTGGGGACGAAGAGATCTTTCTAGAATTGTCGTGTCATCTGCGTATAGGGTTGCGACAGTTGTCCTCAAGTTATGTGGGATGCCCGCGATTTAAACCGCGAACAGTAGGGGAACAAGCACGGAGCTTTGTGGAACTCCTGCTAGAATTTTGCGCCTGGTTGAGACTGTTCCGTTGATTTTTACCTGCATGGTTCTATTGGATAGGTATACTTTTATTAATCTTATTAGATTTTTTGGTATGTATTTGCTTTTATAAGTTGGCAGAGAAGGCTTTGGTGCCAGATCTTGCCAAAGGCCTTAGCGACGTCTAGAAATACGGGCGTTTGCAAATTTCAATTAAATCCTGTTGTGATGTATTCCACTATTCTGTTGTTAGTAGGCTGATGGGCCGGTAACTTTGGCGTAGCTGGGAGGTGTCACTGTCTAGCTTCTTTATGGATAAGATTTCGGCGATTTTCCACGCACGGGCAAGTTCTGGATTCTTAATATTGCGTTTGTTTTGTTAACTAGGTGCACTATAGCCTATCGTGGAAGCAGGTTTATAATTTGGTTGGTGATGTCATCTAGACCTGGGGCTTTTTTATTGTTGAGATGCTTTATGATGCTCTTTGCTGGATAGTAGGGGTGATGCGTTCTGAGTTGTCCTTGGATAGCCTTCAGGTGCGTTTGACCTGTTGATTAACTTTGTAGATGAAATCAATATATTTTCATATCATGGTCTACATTGTTTTTCCAGATTGTCCACGACTGCTTCGGCATTTTCCATATCATTGTGTGTGCAATATCGTGTTTGACCTGCATGGGGAGGTAATGGCTTACGTTTGGTACTAAGCGTTCTCAGGAATTTCCAGATTGTATGATCCTCTGGGTTGAGTGCTGTTGATTTGCTTTCCCGTTGTTGATGTATGTTATTTTCAAGTGAATCTCTGACTAACTATTCATGTTTTAGGATCTTTTTGGGTTCTTATGGTGTAGTATATCTTTCTGGCTTTACGCTTTGTTCTAATTAGGCCCATGATGTCCTCTTGAAGCCGACTAGTCGTGTGGGTGATTGTAGTTTTCGTGACTGCTGCTGCTGCTGCTTTGTATATTTGATTTGTTAAGTTATTACTGCTTCATCTACCTCATATTTTTTGTGGATAATGGATGCTGGGTCGATTTGTTCTGGGAGAATTTTAGATATCTTGTCCCATGCTATGCAGAAGTGTGTGGGCTGGGAGAGTTGATCTTGGGTTCCGTGTTTAAGCAGGATGGGGTTGTGGCTGACGGTAGCTCATTTATTGTCTCTAGTTCACACTGATATCCGATATTTCTGAAGATAACAATATCTAGTACATGTGATCTGCCACGAAAGCTGCGATGAGTAGGTTCGGTGGGTCCTGCTACTACAACTGAGTTGTGTGTTGTATAGTTGTTTAGCGTGCAACCGTTTCTTTTGATAGTGTAGCTGAACCATACTGTGTCTTTGGCGTTTAAGACTCCTGCTATGATAGAGGAGTCTGACATCAGGAGCGGTTACTTGGTGAGTCATAGGCTGCGTATATCTTGAGTTTGCCAACATTGTTGGTGTGCCTCTCCAGGTTGATGGTTTGTGGGTTGGTTATAGCATTGTGCTTTAGATGGGTTTTAATATAAATGGCGGTACTCCACCTCTGGTGCCAAGTCTGTCCGTTCGGCAGACGTAGTTTCTTCTTAGAGTTTGGTTATTTGCAGATTGGAAGTGCATTTTGTTCATTAAAATTACGCCAGGATAGCGTATGTGCGAAATAATGTAACTGCAGTACCTTGTTGGAAAGACCATTGGCATTCCAGGCATCGATCAGGAGGGTATTCCGTTTGATTTTGTTTTATTCATGACTGAGGGTTTTCAGAATGGAGTGGGTTCCTTGCAGGAATCACTTGTGGAAGATGGTGATGGGCCTGTTTTACTGAATTCATGGAGCACCGTAGCAAGCCAGGTAGTCAAGATTACTGCTCTTTTGGTCACCGGGAGCTATATTCTTTGAAAAATTCAAAATTCAAAATCCAATCGCCAATCAAAACCTATGCTTCTACATAGGTTTTGATTGGGATTGGATTCTTTCTTGAGTTATTGAGTTATCAGATTTGTATTTCTTTGTATTGGAAAATGATCACTCTGTTCGATTCGGGTGGCATTAAGGGGGGAAGTGATGGTTCTTACCGGCCCACGATTTTTTCGGATGGAAGCTGCAACCTTTATAATTGGCAGGATGGGACTCGCCACAGTTGGCACATCTGGCCAACTATAGGTCTTGGATTGGTGCAGGTGATGGTTTTCACCTGATTTCAGGCACTTATATTTCGCTTTGCTTAGTTTTTGGAAGGGCGAAATTTCTGGCAACTATGGTATTGCCCTACTGAATCTCTTTTTCTGAGTGGTTCTGTGGTGATCCTAAGACAGCAGACTGCGGTTAACTCGTTAATCTGTTTTTAGCTGTTGTTAATTTCCACCAGCACTAGTTGCATTGATTTTTTTTCTGTTCTATAAATCCTGCCTACCTTGATTGTGGTCAGATTCTGGTTGATGAGGTCTACAGTGATCTCATCAGAAGTGATGTCCTCGGCGACCCCTCGGAGTACCACCTTTAAATTTCTTTGGCTAAGTAGAGCGAAGGTGTTGTATTGCGGATTGGAATTGTCCATCATTTTGGTCATCTGTTTGTAGTCAGTGGTAAGTTGGATATTTACCCCCATCTGTGTTTTTGGCCCAGCAGTAGGCGATGTTTTGTTCCCTGAGAATAAAAAGTGAACCTCGGTCTCACTTTTCTTTATCTCGTTGTATTAATGGGGGAAACTTTTCAATGTTGTCTGGGACTCTTGTTCAAAGTCCAACTCCAAGTGGACATCATCAGTTCCGAAGCTCTTGATGGAGTGTTCGTCCTGCGAGTCCGTCTGTTAGGGCTGGCTCCTTAGATGGAGAGACAATTGTATTTTCACATTCGGCATCCCCCTCCTCCTCACTGTTAGTCACTCCCAGGTTCGTTTCGTTTGTGAATAGAGGTTGAGGAAACCGGGCCATTCGGTCTCCAATTTCCTCAATAGCTTCTTAAACAGGTCAAGCGCTTGATCTCTGTTCAAATGTTGTATCAAATCGCTTACGTTCTCCATACCAGCACGTATAGAATACCACCCACTGGAACCCACAGTCGTCTGTTGCTGGCTGGGGTTATTGCCGGCCTTAAAGATGCTTATGAGTTGATCTTGTTTACAAGTGTTACCCACAGATTTTAAATAACAAAATCAGTTAGAAATATATCAAGTTTGCGCACTTGGAGAGCTTAGGATTAACAGTTATAATTACTTATAATTTATAATTGTTTGAAGTCCGCCAATATCAGATAATCATCACTCACAATATCAGGAAAACTAAATTATCTGAACAGTCGCGTGTTATTCAGCTCACCGTATCAATATTCTTATGCACTCAAATCATCTGGTCATTGCCAAAATATTTTTTTCATTACCATAAACAACGGTATAATACTCGCCATGAAAAAACATAATCATCATACCAATGTATTATATAATAAATACATATATCGATACATGGAGTATAATTGTAAATAAGCAAGTTGACTGAAAACTAGAAACACCAAACACAATAATGCATTGTATGCAATTTAATAAAGAAAAACATAACTGATGCACATCGCTTACTACTATTTCTTATTACTATCACGCACGCGCGCGCACGCACACACACACACACACACACACACACACACACACACACACACACACACACACACACACACACACACACACACACACACACACACACACACACACACACACACACACACACACACACACACACTCATAAAAGGTGATTAATAGCGTTCTTGTGCTTACCTCTTCAATGACGCTGTTTAAATAGCTGGCAGCCAGTGTCATAGCAATGACAGAAACAATGATATAACCACTGCACAAGAGTCTCGTTGTTACAAGACGATTTTGATTAAAAACTTGATAACCCATAATGCAACAGAAAGATGTACATGATGAATACGTGAAAAAAAGGATACCTGAAAATAATCGGTTTGATTCCTTCAGGACATCACAACAACGCATATAAAGCAGTCTGAATTTCTCTATTTCTTCACTTATTCCTAAAGAAATATTTCTTTCCATGCCTCTTAAATTTCGATTCAAAACAAAAAACGACTGCCTATAAAATTCTGCAAAATATGAAATCCAACAGAGCATTATGCTGGGAGATATACACAACATGTAACCCATTATTCCAACTATTATTACAAACAGTACGCATTGAACTGTAACAGACCATTTCGGAGAAAAAACAAACCTCAATTGCTCCATTAAATAATATGCATAAAATATGGAGAAAGTAAACATTAGCAAATGAATTGAAATTATCATTCCTAAATTGTTTCTTATTCGAAACGGCATCAGTTTATTCGATGTCAGTTCTGCTTCAAGCCTACAGCATTTACCCACAAGAGAAACCATTTTGTTTCCTGTTTTAAATAAGAAGAAACGCATAAATATAGTCACCCAAATTCCGTACATATTTGTAACAAATTCACAATACTTGAAATCTGTCTTCCAGTCTAATTCTAATGTTATGCTTTGCAAGTAATCAAAAGCAATTGCAGCACAACAGCACAGCAAACTATAGAAGGTGTGAAAAGTGCACACTCGAACGCAAACATCAGAAATACTTGAAGAAAACAGACCTTTCAAGAAACAAGTACCGCTAAAAGTGTGAATCAATGCAAGAAAACGAAATCCTCTGTAAAATTTGCTATCTTGCGAATCCATGAATTCAAGAAACAAAATTCTTCCGGGATATTCAAACCACGCAGTAATTTTAATCCTTCTGTTGGTCAGAGTTAGCGCAACGAAATAAGCCAGAAACTGCATTTTATTTCTTCTAGGCATTAATCAACAGTACTCGAACTTCGACACCAATTTCCGGTTTTTTGTTTCATTTATAAAGCGGAAATTAAATGTTTGGCTTCCAAAATTAGTTGAATGTTTCGGCGTATTCCGATCTGCCTCAGTTTTATATTCATTCTTATTATTGCGTAATTAGAAAAAGGAGGACGTTCTTTCACGTTACCTAACAGAGCATAAAAAAGCTGTCTAAAGGACATGTTAATTGAGGTTATGACTGTGTATCTCCTACGGGCATATGAAATTTTAATATAGCTAAAGCAGCTTTCATTTGATCTTTCTGTACACGATACAAATGAAGTTTTAAAACCACCAAACTGTGGTATTTGCTTTATACTCGAAATAAAAAGTTTGAACAAGTGAACGATCTCCATCTGTAGATATCACAAGAATACCCCATGATTTTTTTAAAACATATATTATATCACACCCTAGGAATTACAGCATGTAATCCGTGTAATTGATAATATAGAGCCAAATTATTTAATACAGTATCGTCAAAAAATAATAAATAAAACTTTTACGGTGCATAATAATTTCACATTACTTGCCGTAGTATCCCATAATGCAAAGCATATATCCTTAAGAGAATGTATAATGCTATGCATTATGGAAAGGATCACCACCCAGACCGGGTTCGACCTTTACTGAGGTCTCATCAGTGGGAGCCAGACCCAGAGGTGATACTAAGGTTGAAGTAACGCCGAAGTCATATTTCATATACCAGTAGCCAAAATGTGTCACGCCTTATTATTAAAATACTCTGGATTAGATATTAGAATACTCTGGATTAGAGATTGGAAGATTATCCACTTGGTTATACTATAAATTAAAAATATCAAGAAATTATATACTTGGTTTAATCCTTTCTCGAAGTGTAAGCAAACACAGTTTGCGCTTGAAGTATTTTCAGGACTGAAACAACTCGCATATAGAGGCTAATGACCACATCACTTGTATCCCATGATGCAACGCACATATCTTTATGCGCGTTGCATCATGGGATAGGGATCTTAGCTCCCTTATGTAAGGGTCTGTGTCTGGTTCCCACTGATGAGAACTCAATAAAGGTCGAAAATGATCTGGCTAGTGATCCTTCCCATAATGCACAGCATTGTACATACCAGTAAGGATATGTGCTTTGCATTATGGGATACCATGGAAAGTGATCTGAATTCATTAGCCTCTATATCTATTGATTACAGTTGGATAAAGGATTAAACCGAGTATATAACTCTTGGTCGCGGTGGTGTGCAAGCGCGGTGGCGTTTGCACACCACCGCGCTTGGCCGCACGAAGGAAGACTTGGTTTCGAGTCTAGTTGGCAATTAGAGATAGTTTTTCTCAGCCGTTTTTCGACCGGTTCCCGAGTTAGTCGATCTCTGGCACGGGCAAGCAGGTTTTTCCTCCTGGAAACTCGGGTTTTTCGTCCTGTAAACTCAAGAAAATCGACCGTAGAACCCACATTATTTCAGACATTAAATATATTGTGTTAGGGTTAGGGACCACGAGATGGCGGCACATTTGAGCCGTCTCTCTTCACTGCGTACCGCTTAATTAGTGATAGCCTTGGGCCATCTGTCTCTGATTGGGTACCAGTGGAGATTGAACTGCCCACTCAGTCTCCAAAAAGTTAGATAGGGCTATATGGCCTCGCCTACTCCCGTATACAGGAATAAAAAAGGCGTTAGCTGATTTTTTTTTTTTTCAAATCGCTGGGTAAGATCAAATCTCTCTCTCTCTTTTAGATTATCTTCACACCAAGACTCTCTTTGTATAAACATATTACAACCGTTGCTTCCTCAGCATCCAAAAAAATTAGGATTCATCTTTCTTTCAAGGCATTATTTTAATCCCCAAAGAGCTATTAACTCTGTACAGTTCACAAATCCTCTCATTCTTCGAGTAATACTCGCACACCTGGGAGGAGGGGTTCTCCTAAGAACTCCCAAAATACTCGACGCAATACAGAATAGAGCAGTAAGACTAACGACTTTATTCTTATCAACTCACTCCAACCACTGGTGCACACGCGCCTAGTATCAATCTCATGCATCTTCCATGAATATTTTCATGGTAAATATTTATCAGATCCATCCTCAATAAAGCCACTCTTTATACCAAATCCATTGAAACATGCACAGCTACCACCCAGAATTCCTGCATAGTAAAACTCCATACTCATAGACCACGTTTTTCTTCCTTTAATCCTAATGCTGCTGCTACTGTTGTGGAACAGTTTTCACTTTCATGTGTTCCCAAGGTATACAATGCACTGGACTTCAAATCCAATGTGAACAACTTCCTCGTTTCACAATTCTCTTGCCTTCAATAGACGGTAATAATGTACTATAGGCTGAACAATCAACTTTTCGTGTAATTATAAAAAAAAAACATAAAAGAGGTCTCCATTATGCAGACTAAATCCATGGAATTTTTGCTAATAAAAGATGTTTTCCCAAAGTCGCTGTGCGATTTCCTGCAATTTATTATGTCAAAGATA
Source organism: Typopeltis vanoorti (assembly GCF_054136105.1). Lineage (NCBI taxonomy): Eukaryota > Metazoa > Arthropoda > Arachnida > Uropygi > Thelyphonidae > Typopeltis > Typopeltis vanoorti. The sequence goes on from NC_143564.1 coordinate 52,085,383, forward strand.
AAAATTCCATACAGATTTTAGATAAAAAAACAGTTCTTTATTGAATGTGTTCTGCACATATTTTAATACACATTGAATGCACATACATATATTATATTTGATTATTAAGTAGAGCCATAACTTAAAAAAAACAACAACATTTATTTGGATTAAACATCTATACAACAGTGAACAACACGAGAAAACAATTTTGTAGTACGAATATATAAGCATATTCATCTAAAAGCTAAAGTATCTGAAAAAAGAAAACCAGAATTGAATAGTGACAAATATGTGAACTGCCAAACACTAGTAGTATAAGATGATATCCATGGTTTTCATTATTATACTGCATTTAAATTCGATAACGTGGCTGGAATCATATGGATTTCGTCATCTTTTCAACAAAACTGTTGGAAACGTTAAACATGCAGCTTCAACCAGCAGTATATGTTTGGTTTTCATTGTGGGTGTTATCCGATTGAATAAGAATGATGGTATAGGTGATGAGAATCCCCATAATCTATAATAAAAATCAATAAATCCAGGTAACTAATACACAACTTATGGTAGACACAATCATATACTCTTAATTGTGTCTATTAACACAGGATGTTATTTAAAATTGCACTTTATAGAATTTATTCACTGCTTCGAAAGAAGTCAAAGAACACTCCCATGGGCAAGGTGCATAGAGGCATGCAACAATTCATGTCTTTGTAGCCGGCATAAATTGGAGAAATACGATGCTTCCAATTCAGTGCAACTGTGTCCGAGTGAAATGGCTGCGAGAAGAGAACTGACGGAGTTTGAAAGATGCATTATGATAGGATGCAATGTTGCAGGCCTATCCGTTCGGCAAATTGTTGACAGATTGGCCAATCCCAGGTCAATAATCATAGATAGGGTGATGGAAGCGCAGGGAGTCAACTGCAAGTGCCACCCGCATTGGACAACCTTCCACATTCACCAAGCGCGACCGTATATGGTACTACGAAGGATAATATGTAAAAACGGCCATTCTTCGATAGACACGTTGAATGCAGAGTTACGAACATCGACCGGAACACGAATCCTCACAAACGTATTCATAACCGAGCTTCACATGAAGATTTCCATGGTAGGACCGCCATATGCAAGCCTCACTTTACCCGAACCATCATGCAACGTCATTGGTGCAAAGAGCATGTAGAGTGGGACGTGGAAAGTTGCAGAGCTGTGTTATGGAGCGAGGAAACAAGCTAGACCATCCACCAGCAAATGGACGGGTATGGATGTGGCAGATGCGCGGTAAGCATCTCTTATGAGAGTGCATAACCCTAAATATGAAATTAGATGGTGGCGGAGTGATAGTATGCCAAACAGAGATTTGGCCTCAAATCTCTGTTTGCGTTACCATGAACATTGAACTGTGGTAGGTATCTGAACATTCTGGACAATGCCCTACTTTGGGTCGTTTCTACCGAACTGACCTTTGTCTCTTTCAGGAAGACAATGCACCGAGTCATAATGCTGTTGCTGAATGGTTTTTGGATTTGAATGTCACCACACTTGACTGTCCTATAAAAACCTCTGATCTTAACCCTAATGAACATCTGCGGGATAAACTGGAGCTTCGGGTGAGGTCATAGGCCATCCGTCCCACAATAGTTCACAACTTCATTACATGCCTAGAGGAAGAATGTTCCAATAATAAGCGTACGATGGCAGTAAATTCCGATTGATTGCTATCGTACACTTGTAGAAAGTATACCTCGTAGGACTGCTGCAGTCATCGCAGCGAAAGGAGATCCTACATATTATTAATTTGGCCGTCATGGCTCTTTGTCGCTCCCAGTTTAGTGTCCGTTAACTTCTTTGCAAGCAGTGTAAATATGTGTAGATGTTTTATACCTGACCGAAAATAACAATAGCAAGAACGTTTGTTCAACATTCGTTAACCTCTGGCTTATTTAAATATATTAAAGAAGCATAAAGTCGATTATTTCAATTCAAATGATTATTTTTCATTAAAAATTATACAACATAAGCAGATCCGTTATAATTCCGATATGGAAAATTTCCACAGTGTTAATTTTCAGAAATGCTTTTTACTATATTTATATTCATTGTGTTGTGTTGTAATTCTCAGTATCAGAACAATAAATATGATTTCTTAAAGTATCGTTATGTAATTATAGGTTATATAACCTATATAAGTTACGTACGGAAGTCACCAGCGTTAAGTCAACGGTAAAGAATCCCCATGCAGAGAAGATTGGCTTTTCCATTTGACATGTCTTCAGAAAGAGATTCACCTTCAGAAAAAAAAAAAAAAAAAAAGGCAAAGAAAAAGAAATTACACAACATATCCTCTGCATATAGAAACATTTTAAGTTACTACAAAAATTTAAAATGCAATGGATTCAAATATTAATGTTTAACTAAGTGTAATATGTATATAATGTAGTAAAAGAGTTAGAATACATATTCTTTCTTGCAAAACAAAAAAAACACAAGAATAAATACACAAAAATAAAAGAAAGAGAGTTAAAACAATGGTTAACGTAGTTTACTAAATTCTCGATATTCTAATAAAATGGAATATATGCATAGAAGATATAGAAGCCCTAGACGATATAAGAGAAATTAAATAATGAAGGAGGTTATAGAGAATACATAAAAATAATGCTGGAATCAGATAATAAAACTGAATAAGGTATAGATAAAAGAGATAAAAATTAATCAAGGTACTGAGATATAATCCGTCTGCAAAAAAACAAATAGCATTTAAAGGCATATGTCATAGTAGATCAAACGTAGTGACAGAAGATAAAAAGAATACAATATAGAGATACAGCAGAACATTGTAATAAGTTAATAAAGAAGGGAAGTACATAAACATAAAATAACAATAAAATAATAAAAATGGACATGTAAAGTAAATTTATAGAATAAGTGACAAAATTTAATTATTTAGGTTGAATAAGAATTATTACCTAAATTGAGTTGATGAGAATATATTATCTAAAATGCAAAGATATAAACTGAACGATAAATAATTTTCAGAATGTCTGTGTTACAAATAAAATAATAAAACAAACAATATATAAGAAATTCAGGTTAACTTTTAAAGTAACTGCTACTTCTGTTCTATTATTTTGTTCGGAAATATGAATAGTCTGTCACAAAGAAAGATTCAAGGGAAATATAGACAACCAAAACAAGAATTTTAAGAATAACGAAAAAGTAAAAACGAAAATTTTTGCTATACTTTATATTATCTATAAATAGTATTATTATTATTGGGTTTGGTAGACTTCTAGTGGTTTCCAATATACTTTAAAAAGCACATCACAGGCATAGAATCAATCCACAATAACCTGTGGAACCAATAGAAACGGAGCCGCACTCTCTCTCTCTCTCTCTCTCTACTTCTCTTTAAAATATGCACACATGATATTAACCAACTCAACATTCCCTAGATAAACATGACATTAATCTATCACCGGCTGGCTAGCCGAAAGCCACATTGAACTATGAGAAAACAACGCTAATGATATTCAAAAATCCACAAACAATGAAAGTACTTTAATATGAGACATCCGTCCACCTGTACACTATACAATAACTATACAAAACTATCACGCATGTCAATACAACAAGATACCTCGGACTGCACTTCGATGCTGGTCTAAAATGAAATCGCCATATACATTATCTGAATGACTAAATCGATGCAGTTTTTAATTGATACAGATTAATTGCTATTATCTAATTAAGCATTTAAATTCTAATTAAAACCTTAATAATAATAATGCTTATAAGGACGTGGATTAAAGTATAAAGTGTAGTAACTTTGCTGCACTTAAAACATGACCATTGTAAATGATGTTATCATTACTCAATGAATAAAGTGAGTAAATTACTCACTATCATTACTCTTCATTACTATCATTACTTATCTACCCACTTCAGGGTGAACGCGTCTCCCATTGAGGGAGGTTTGGGTCTACTACTTTCATGGTGACCTAGTCCATATTGGGAGAGTGTATTTATACTTGGATGAATTAACGTATGAAGGGTGGTGGACAATCACAAACATCCATGCCTACGCGGGATTCGAACCCACAGCCTCTTGACTGGAGAGCGGATATGCTAACCACTTGGCCAACGGGGCCGGTATATATCCTGAAGAACTACTTTATATGGAAATTGGGTAAGTAGTCAGTCAGTAATGGTCTCCTGGGAAAAGATTACAAAATAATTCAAAAAAGATATATTGATCACACTTTTTGTATATTGACGAACACAACACAATCTGATTAGTTGTCTGAATTAACAATAGAAAACGTGAATTTTGCCACTCTTCATTGGGTATGTCTTCTTATCAAATATAAATTATATTTTAACATAAACAAACAACTACTTTACACGAAAAAACATTTAGTATCTTCTATGTAGAGAGAGAGATAGAGAGAAAGAGAGAGAGAAAGAGAGAGAGAGAGAGAGAGAGAGAGAGAGAGTGCTTTACAACTGAAAAAGGAAGTTGTTTAATGTAAAGTAAAGTTCAATATGAAATTAATTAACTTAATTCGAGTAATGTAGAGTTTTGTTTATACATTTAAGCTTTCTGACCATATTTACCTTATTTTGTTCTACTGGTGGCAGAGATTCAATAGGAAACTGGTTAAGAATAAAATGAGTTTCTTCAGCCTAAAGAAAAGAAATTTTAAAAATTGCAATAACAGTTCTATTCATTAGAGAAGTATTGACAAAATCATGTTCCATGCGATGCTGTGAATACTTCTTATTAATTTCAGATTATTCTGAATAGTTCTTTAAAACAAAAACATTCGCTATTAATTCTTTCGTGTTGCAATCTGCTGCACCTGTTCTTTGGTCAGGAGAATACAAAACGCTGTAGTGAACAAATTCAGTTTATTAAATGTATCGAAAGAATTCGATCCTGTGGAATGAGAATTGTTTTGAGAATCATATCTTCATATGAGAAGTGCTTTTGTCGCCCCTAAGAAAAAGTAATATATTTCATAGTTGGAGGACTTAATGACACAGAATTGGTGTAATTATTCTTAAAATTGCAGATTTTGAAAAATAAACAGGAATCCAGGTAAAGTTTGAAAGCACTCTTCGAAGTATGGTAATTTAACCATTCAGTCGTGTCCGACCATTGGTAACATTGTAGGCAAGTGTTTTTTGCCACAAATAATTTTGATGATATTCTTTTTTACAGGGTAGTTCAACATTGCTTTCCCCAAACCTCCCTATTTTATACGGGCTTGGGACTGGTATATAACTGATAGTACGGGCATATGGCTAGACCGCAACTATTAATGTATATAATCCCTGTGTGTTTGCGAAGCCGATTTGCCTTCTGAAGGAAGAAAAACACGAGCTCCGGATGTAAAAATCCTCTACCTCTATGAAACCGTCTAACTCACCTTTAATCCAAAGATACCAGATAAAACTTCTTCACGTCATGAACAGGAATTGAACCCAAGACTTTCCGACCAAAGAGTTTCGTCTATACCGGTTGAGCCACTGAGGCCATTAATCCTTCAAAATATAGGATCAAGTTAATGCCTAAGGAAACATTTTTTATGCACGACGTTTCGTTAAACCTTATTATAGATTTCTCATTGATCGATTTCGAATGATTTCATGAAAGTTATTTCATGAAAAAAAAAAAAAAAAAAAAATATATATATATACAGAGAGAGAGAGAGAGAAATAACACACAGAGAGAGAAACACACAACCAAGCTTCATCTGCTGTAATGATGCGTTTTAAGAAGCTGTCACCTTCTTGTTCCAGTCTTTCTTTCCATTCTTTGCACACATTCACTCCATGCTGCATTTGCTCCGGTGTCAAGAGTCTGGGAATCCATCAGGCGCAAACACGTTTCAGTCCCAAATGTTCAGCCATGATTGAGTGAACACTTCCCACAGAAATATTCAGGACAACATGCAGCTGGCGTACTGTAATTCTGCGGTCCTCCTTGATGATAATCGCTGCTGTGTTGATCATTGTCTGTGTGATGGACGTTGAAGGTCTTCCCTCACGTTCAAGATCTTCCACATTTTGCCTTCCTTCGTTAAAAGTTTTATGCCAGCGAAAAACATTTGCCCTCGACATTGCTTCATCGTAGAAAGCTTCGTATCATGATAAAAGTGTCCTATGCCGATTTTTGCAAACGCACACAAAATTTAATCGCATAACGCTGTTCCAAGGACGCTTCCATATCGACGACTGGTCGCGGATCGTAGGCGCGCCGAAACAAGCTTGTGTTTAGTGACGTGACACTCTGGGATATATCAGCCCGTAAAACCAGCTATCAACCTCTTTTATTAATACAGACAGCAACATTTCTTTATTCCACAGAAATTAATATTGTGATCAGTGGTTTTGCGACAGTAAAATTAGTCTTATGACTTATTGAACAGCCCTCGTGTGTGTGTGTGTGTGTGTGTGTGTGTGTGTGTGTGTGTGTGTGTGTGTGTGTGTGTGTGTGTGTGTGTGTGTGTGTGTGTGTGTGTGTGTGTGTGTGTGTGTGTGTGTGTGTGTGTGTGTGAGAGAGATATTTTTTATCTCTCTCTCTCTCTCTCTAAGTTATTTCGTACCCTCTTAGACTTATTCTTCCCTTCTACATACGTGTCTCTCTGAAATTTACTCATAAAAGGGATCTGTAACATCTTTACCCCCTGTAAATCGGATGTTTCATTTGGTAGAATATGTAATCGCCACATATTTATTACTTTTCCTCAACGACCGATAGGACTGTCTAACACATGATATAACATAGACTGTTATATATAAAACCAGAAAATATGTTCGATATAAAAGAAAAGGAGGAATCAATTAATAAATCAGTATATGAAAAGTATATGCGGCATATTAACTTCATACGGAATAGTTAGCAACGTAGAATATAGAATATTACATTTTGCATTAAATGTAAACTTCTGCACAGTTTTATAATAAATAAATAAATATTAAATTAAAAGCATAACAAACAGTTTCTCTCTGTTTGTTATGACTGTTTCTCTTGCAAAAATTTCTTAGCCTTTTAACCCAAAGCATATAAAGCATACATATCCATCAACAAGTAAAGCAATTCCTGCCACAGTTTTTCTTATACGAAATAGTTTTGATGGAACTCATCCCAGATCACTTTCCAGTTAGCAACGATCTTACACGAGTATTATTTTATTTTTCTCCCATCCTGAAGTATCTTCTTTTTCGAATTTTTGAAACCTACTGTGTGTGTGTGTGTGTGTGTGTGTGTGTGTGTGTGTGTGTGTGTGTGTGTGTGTGTGTGTGTGTGTGTGTGTGTGTGTGTGTGTGTGTGTGTGTGTGTGTGTGTGTGTGTGTGTGTGTGTGTGTGTGTGTGTGTGTGTGTGTGTGCGTGCGTGTGTGTGTGTGTGGAAGTAGTAATGAAAGGCAACAGCGCTTCAACCCATAATAAATTATGGAAAGTTTTGAAAATTCCATGCACGGAAATGAAGACCACATTTCCTTCAGTAAACCGAATTTTTAAAGATTCAAGTTCCGTTTAAAATGTACATAAAAATAAAGAACTGAAATCCTTTCTAAAAATCAGTTTCTTTTGAATCCATGTTCAGTACTCAAATAGAAAACTGAATTTTTTTAGACCTGTCACAGCTACTTTGAGCTTTACTGTGCTGTCAGATAGCTTAAGAGATAATAAGGAAAGAAGAGAAATGTATCTTCTTTGCAGACAAAAGATTAATTTTTATCACAGTTCATGGATATTCGAAGATAATTTTTATGCTACGAAATTTCACAAACTTAAATAGTTATGGAAAGAAATCAAAGAAAATTGTCGAACAATTACGAGACACGTTAACCGAAGTTTGCAGATCAGTTTCTCCTCAATGGCTTTGATGAGAACGTTGGACATTTGGAACACTCGAGATAATGCATTATTTAAACATGAAACATGTAATGTTCTTATATCTAATCGTTATTTTAAAGTTGACTCTTTATAATATCATTCTATTTTCATTCTTTTTTTTAAATGTTTGGATTATTATTATTAGAGGGCGCTGTGTAGGCATGCGAACGGTTGCTTGCTTGTACCGCTGGTCCTGTTTTTATAGTTTTAATGTGGTTCTAACTCCTGTTGTTAATTTAAAAGTGACACAAAGTAACTCTACTTGTCACGCTGAAGACAGTGATATATAATTTATCGAAATAGGCCAAGTGGAATCCAAAATCTGAGTGTGCTAAAAATTGAAGCGTACAACACGGTTGCTAACGAGTATACAACAAAGGACGTCGCCATCTTTGCAGTTGTCCAAAGGAAGAAAGGTGAGGCATGAAATGCAACAAGTGTTAGAAGGAATTACCATCCGACGGATGTTATATAACCTGCAGGAAATGCCATAGAAATCTTCACTTTACAAGTTCCGGACTTTCAGAAACAACCTGGCAACGCAAATCCAATGCCAAACGAGAAGAATGGAAGTGCCTAAACTGTAGAGAGAACAAAGAAACGCCACTACCCACGACTCAACTGATTATGCAACAGGTATAATCCGACGATGAACTGAACAGACAACAAAATCTTATAATTTGGGTTCCGTAAATGTATTACTAGAAAAAGATTTAGAAAATATAAAATCCAAGAACTATTTTCCAAGAACTATTTGATAAACAGAATAAATAAATAACAAAAAAATTAGCGAATATGAAGAGTTTGTTCAATTTAATAATTCAAAAGTCAAAGAAGTCTTACAACGGTAAAAGACGTTAAAACCAGCATTAACGCATTAACTGACAGGCAGCACAAATTGATAAAAGACACATCGGAACTCCGTCAAGAATTTAATTCCCTGAAACTACAATACGAAGTTTTAAACCAACAACAACATAAAGAAGACCTTGTCATAAACGGTCTTCCAGAAACCGAATCCACAGAAAATCTCAGAGACGTAGTTTTAAAGTTAGGCCATGCAATTGACATCCCCCAACAGCATAATGATATTCAGACCATAAATCGGTTTCCAACGAAGAACAGGAAAACAAGGCTCGCCACGACCCGCACCAGTCATAGTTCGTCTGACAAGCAAGGCTACAAAAGTCATACTTGTTTTCTGGTACGCAAATGTTTCAATCTGAGTATTTAACACCTTTCAATCAGAATCTTTTGTACCAAGCAAAAAAAGAAAAACCATAAAAAAAAAGTATCACTTTTTATGGATCGAACACGGCAAAATATTCTTGAGAAAGTTACACACTTCAAAGTATATACAAATAAAAAGCTCGAAAGATATACACAGGTTGCCAGAGTGAAACAAAAGAATCCAACTTAGTTCAATAAAAAGATCTCAACCAACAAAAATGAATGTGAATACAGAATACATCAGTAATTGTACTTCCGAATCGCTTGATGCACGGAAACAAAACACAGTACATGAGAGAGGTCCCTCAATCTTGCATATTAGCATAAGAAGAATCCGAAAACATTGGCTATTATTACAGGCTTATCTGAGGAATTACACTGATATTATTGATATATTAATTCTTACAGAAGTATCCATAACTAATGACGAAGCGACTGCTTTCCAAATTCCAGGCTTCCAACAACATAGATCATGCCGCCAAACAAAAAGAGGGGGTGGAATATTAATATTTATCAAACAAAAATTAATAGCAATAGAAACGGCCTATCAGTTTCAGCATGCTGAAACCCTCTGCCTCGAAATCTTTAATACCGCAAATACACAGCATCCCATAATACTAAATGCTATTTACAGGCCATCAAACCTAAACATGATAAAATTCTTGCACGAACCTAATTGCTGGCTTTCAAGCCAAGAAATATGCTCAACCGAACACCTAATGATAATTGGCGACATAAACATAAATATTGCAAATGAAAACCAGAACAACACTGCACAATACCTAGACACACTATCCATGTATAATCTAATACCAACAATAACATCATGTACTAGAGAAAAAATATTCCGAAATACTATCAATGCCTCCTGTCTAGATCATATAAACGTCCGAGCACCACCAAACAGTTACACTGCATCAGTCATAAATTGCAAAGTAGCAGACCATTACTTCACCACTCTAAACCTGCACACCAAGACAATATCCATGCAATGTCCCACGGAAGACAAGCGACAGAAAACAATAATAGACGAAGAAATAGTTAACGAAGAAATACGAAAAACAGACTGGGAACACCTGGCATCAGATGCAGCAGATATCTTATACAACAACATTAAACTCACACTGGAGGAAATATATAAGAAAGCTACAAAGAAAGTCAGAATTCGTTCAAAAACAACACAAAATCCTTGGATAACACAAAACTTAACCCTAGAAATACACAGAAAGGTTATGGAAAGAATTAAAGCGATATCCAAATAACACAGCTTTAAAAACTGAATATAAGATAACAAGGAATCGCCTTACAACACAAATCAGAAATGCAAAAAGAAGCTACTACAGAGACAAACTAACCTCCGAACAAAACAACATGAAACAAACCCGGCATCTGCTCAATGAGATGCTAGATTTTGTTCCCAGCACCACCGCCTCCGAAACCGTAAAACAAAGCTTCATGAAAGACGCAATACCTATCCAACAACTAGCAAATGACTTTAACCAATACTTTGCAGACTCCATCCAAGAACTGCAGAGAAATATTTCCCCCAATCACAAAACGAGACCCTCCACTTGGGCCACAATCAAAACAGACATTATGGTTCCCAACCATAAAAGACGCAGAACTTCTCTCAGCAATACATCAAATCAAACCAAACAAAGGCCCAGGAATAGATGGTATCATACCTAAAGATATAAAGCAGAATGCAACTAGTTTAAGTCCTATCCTACTAAAACTAATAAATAAAATATTTAAAACAGGACAGATACCAAGTATGCTAAAGACAGCCATAATTACACCCATATAGAAACAAGGAAAAAGAAATTTAATCAACAATTATAGACCCATAGCAACATTACCAATTATCAATCAAATTATGGAGTGGATCATACTGAAGAAAATCGCAGCATACACTGAGATCGTGCATATTATCCCCAAAGCACAATACGGTTTTCAGAAAAATAAGGGAACAACATCTCTCTTAGAAGACTTTACAGACGTAATTAATACCGCCTTAGACAAAAACAAAATTGCCATGGTAGTCTTTATAGATCTAACTAAATCATTCGATACACTCACACATCAAACCTTGTTAGAAAAGCTGAGGCATGTTGGAATAGACCGGCCTCTTCACAATTGGTTTACAAACTACCTCTAAAATAGAAAGCATATCACACGTATCGGGTCAAACCGAAGCAGAGAGCTACCAGTAACCTGTGGAGTGCCACAGGGAGCTGTACTCTCCTAAACTCTATTCAACATTTACACGCACAATATTAATCAGTTACCACTCAAAGGTAAGATATTCCAATACGCAGACGATACAGCAATAATATCCATCCATAATAATGCGAGCATAACCCAAACAAATATGCAACATGATATAAATCTGATCATAGACTGGTTCACGAAAAACTCCATACACCTAAACTCAGAAAAGACAAAATTAATGATATTCAGAAATCCACTGACTCGACCAGTTGATAACAAATATATAACCATCCAACATCCACTTTCCAACATACAAAAACACACAGAACAGCAAAACCACTACAATCACTCAGGTTGAAACAATACGATACCTTGGAATTTACTTCGATGCAGATATGAAATGGAATAGCCACATAAACCATCTACACAACAAACACCGAACAATCAGTGGCAAACGCTACAGGTTAAAAAACATAGTTCCCATACACCTAAAAACACTAATATACAAAGGGCTATGCCAAAATCAACTAAGATACCTATAACAACGTATGCTTTCTGTACACCCTACAAATTAAACAGAGTAATGTCGCTACAGTACAAAATGACAAAACTGATCTTTTGGAAACAAAGAGAAAATCACGACCTTATAAACATTGCAATGGCAGAACACAAAATACTGACAGCAAAACATCTATGTCACTATGCAGCATTGCTAAAACATTATTTCGATGCCAACAACAGGACAGTTAGAAATATATACCGTATAACAAGCCCTCAGACTACTAATTATATCACATATAAATAGAATAATCACTACAGAAAGGCCAAGCGAAACTTCTACATCCAAGACATAATAAACAAATTACCTTTTAAATACAGAAACCTTACAAACTACAATAGTCTGAAAAGAGCTCTAAGGACATACTATGAGCAAGAAACATGCACCCAAAATACCATACAAATTTAATGAAACACAATATATTCGTTCAGGCTTCCAGTTCAGTGGGCAGTTCAATCTCCACCGGTAACCAATCAGAGATTGGTTCCCGGTGGAGATTGAACTGCCCACTCAGTCTCCAAAATCTAGATAGGGTATAAAGGCCTCACCTACTCCCTATAAGGGAATAAAAAGGCGTTAGCTGACTTTTTTTTTTTTTGAAATAAACTGTGTATATAATTTGTGAATTAAAATGAACTGCAAATTGAAATACAAATGTAAATGACTAAACGCAGAACAGAATTTTATATATATTTATATAAAATTATTATGTATATATTCCACAACCAACATCGTTAATATGAAAAATATCTCTCTTTTAGCACATTTAACAAATCATTATAAATATATATGTAAATATGAAAAAAAAACATAAACATACATTGTTATTATTATTATTTACTTAATATTTTTAATTATTTACATAATATACTGAATATCTGTAGTGAACAGAAATTTAATAGTAATACTCCAATTGTATATTTCTAAATATTCTGTATATGTGAAGAGGATAATAAACGTCATCAAAAATTAAAAAAAAAAAATATTATTATTATTATTATTGTATATAGGGCGTTGTGTAGTCATACCAACGGTTGCCTGGTTGTATCGCTAGTCCCGTTTTTAATTGTTTTAATGTGGTTCTAAAACTCCTGTTTTTAAATTAATAGTGTCATAAAGTAACTCTACTTGTCACGCTGAAGACAGTGACATATAATTCATCGAAATCGGCCAAGTGGAATCCAAAATCTGAGTGTGCTGAAAATTGAACAGAGTTCACCATGGTCACTAACAAGCATAGAACAAAGGACGTCGTCATCTTTACAGTTGTCCAAGGGAAGAAAGGTGAGTCATGAAGTTCAACAAGTGTCAGAAGGAATTACCGTCCGAAGGAAGTCATATAACCTGCAGGAAATACCTTAGGAATCTTCACTTTACATGTTCTGGAATTTCAGAAACAACATGACAACGCAAATCCAATGCCAAACGAGAGGAATGGAAGTGCCTAAACTGTAGAGAGAACAAAGAAACGCTGCCACCCATGACGCAACTGATTACGCCGGAGGCAGAATAGGACGATAAACTGAACAGACAAAAATTTACCACTGAGTCTTATAATTTGGATTCCGTAAATTTATTACTAGAAAAAGGTTTAGAGAATATAAAAGCCAGCTTAGTAGATCTTGTCCAATAACTATTTGATAAACAGAATAAACAAATAACAAAAAAATTAGCGAATATCAAGAGTTTGTTCAATTTAATAATTCAACAGTCGAAGAAGCCTTACAAACGGTAAAAGACATTAAAACCAGCATTAACACATTAACTGAGAGGCAGCACAAATTGATAAAAGACACATCGGAACACCGTAAAGAATTTAATTCCCTGAAACTACAATACGAAGTTTTAAACGAACAACAACATAAAGAAGACCTTGTCATAAACGGTCTTCCCGAAACTGAATCCACAGAAAATCTCAGAGACGTAGTTTTAAAGTTAGGCCATGCAATTGACATCCCCCTACAGCAAAATGATATTCAGACCGGTTTCCAATGAAGAACAGAAAAGAAGGCTCCCCACGACCCACACCAGTCATAGTTCGTTTGACAAGTAAGGCTACAAGCGACAATGTCATAAAAGTCAGCAGACTGAAAAACCCAGTTGTCAAGGACATAAACGCAACGCAAGACAACACACCACTCTTTCTATCTGGGTATATAACACCTTTCAAACAGAATCTGTTGTACCAAGCAAGAAAAGCAAAAGCAGAAAACAAATATCAATTTTTTGTGGATCAAAGACAGCAAGATACTCTTGACAAAGTCACAACCTTCAAAGTCTACGCAAATAAAAAGCTCGGAAGACATAGATTGGCTGCCAGAGTAAAACAAAAGAATCCAATTTATTCAAAAAGAAGACCTCAACACAACAAAAATAAATGTGAACCATCAGATTTAATTACACCAGAATACATCAGAAATTATACTTTCTACTCGCTTGATACATGGAAACAACACATACTACAAGCGAAAGGCCCCTCAATCTTGCATCTGAGGAATTACATCGGTATTATAGATATACTGATCCTAACAGAAGTATCCATAACTAATGACGAAGCGACTGCTTTCCAAATTCCTGGCTTCCAGCAATATAGATCATGTCGACAAACAAAACGAGGGGGTGGAATATTAATATTTATCAAACAAAAATTAATAGCAAAAGAAACGGCCTATCAGTTTGAGCATGATGAAACCCTCTGCCTCGAAATCTTTAATACCGCGAATACACAGCATCCCATAATACTAAATGCTATTTACAGGCCATCAAACCTAAACATAATAAAATTCTTGCACGAACTCAATTGCTGGCTTTCAAGCCAAGAAATATGCTCAACCGAACACCTAATGATAATTAGCGACATAAACATAAATATTGCAAATGAAAACCAGAACAACACTGCACAGTACCTAGACACACTATCCATGTATAATCTAATACCAACAATGATATCATGTACTAGAAAAGAAATATTCCGAAATACTATCACTGTCTCCTGTCTAGATCATATAAACGTCCGAGTAACACCAAACAGTTTACACTGCATCAGTCATGAAATGCAAAATAGCAGATCATTACTTCACGGCTGTAAACCTGCGCACTAAGACAATATTCATGCATAGTCCCACAGAAGAAAAGTACCAAAAAATAATAACAGATGAGGAAGTAGTCAACCACGAAATAAGAAAACTGACTGCGAACACATGGCAGCAGATATCTTATACAACAACATTAAACTCACACTGGAGGAAATGTGTAAGAAAGCTGCAAAGAAAGTCAGAATTAGTTCAAAAACAACCCAAAATCCTTGGATCATACAAAACTTAATCCTAGAAATACACAGAAAGGATGCTTATGGAAAGAATTAAACGATATACAAATAACACAGATTTAAAAACTGAATATAAGATAACAAGGAATCATTTTCCAGCACAAATAAGAAATGCAAAAAGAAACTACTAGAGGGACAAATTAACCTCTGCACAAAACAACATGAAACAAACCTGGTATCTGATCAATGAGATGCTAGATTGTGCTCCCAACACCACCGCCTCCTAAACAATAAAACACAGTTTCATGAAAGACGCAAAACTTATCCAACTACTAGCAAATGACTCTAACCAATACTTTTCAGACTCCATCCAAGAACTGCACAGAAATATTCACCCAATCACAAAACGTGACCCTCCACTTGGACCACAATCAAAACATACATTATGGTTCCCAACCATAAAAGAAGCAGAACTTCTCTCTGCAATATATCAAATCAAACCAAACAAAGGCCCAGGAATTTATGTTATAAGACTTAAAGATATAAAGCAACATGCAGCTAGTTTAAGTCCTATCCTACTAAAATTAATAAATAAAATATTTAAAACAGGACAGATACCAAGTATGCTAAAGACCGCCATAATCACACCCATATACAAACATGGAAAAAGAAATTTAATCAGCAATTACAGACCCATAGCAACATTACCAATTATCAATCAAATTATGGAACGGATCGTACTGAAGAAACTCGCAGCATATACAGAAACCTTTCATATTATCTCCAAAACACAATATGGTTTTCAGAAAAATAAGGGAACAACATCTCTCTTGGAAGACTTTACAGACGTAATTAATGCCGCCTTAGACAAAAACAAAATTGCCATGGTAGGCTTTATTGATCTAACTAAAGCATTTGATACACTCACAAATCAAATCTTGTTAGAAAAGCCGAGGCATGTTGGAATAGACGGGCCTCTGCACAGGTGGTTTAAAAATACCTGCAAAATAGAAAGAAGATCACACCTATCGGGTCAAACCCAAGTAGAGAGCTACTAGAACAGTACAGAGAGCTGTACTCTCCCCAATCTATTTAACATTTACACCCACGATATTAATAAGCTACCCCTCAAAGGTAAAATATTCCAACACGCAGAAGATACAGCTATAATATCCACTCATAATTATGCAAGCATAGCCCAAACAAATATGCAACATGACATAAATCTGATCATAGACTGGCTCACGAAAAACTCCATACACCTAAACTCAGAAAAGACAAAATTAATGATATTCAGAAATCCACTGGCTCGTCCAGTTGATAACAAATATATAACCATCCAACATTCACTCTCCAACATAAAAAACATACAGAACAGCGAAACCATTATAATCACTCAGGTTGAAACAATACGATACCTTGGAATTTACTTCGGTGCAAATATGAACTGGAATAGCCACATAAACCATCTACACAACAAACTCAGTATCAAATGCAAACATATGTAAGAAATGTATTATATGTAAACAAATGTAAGCAATGTATCATATGTAATCAAATGTATGTAATAACTGTAACAAAAGTATGCAATATAGAATGATCATATCCATTGATATTGTATATATAGAGTGTAAAATTGCGAAGAAACATCTGTAATAATCATCATTATGAATATTATAATAATATATGTTGTAAACAGTTATTGTTATTATTATTATTATTTTTAAAAAACACTTTATGTACGAGAAAGTATTTGTTATGAATAATTGTCTTCATGTAATGTATGTAATTTATCTGAGAAATAATAATAATAATAATAACATTATTATAAATTTATTAATTGATTAAATTAAATGATTAACTAAATATTTATCTATCGTATTTACATATGGGTTGACACATGTATGCATACAATTCACTATACAACACACATTTTTTTTCTTTTAAAAAAAACAAAATAGTGCAAGCTGAAAGAATACATCTCAACCGAGATCAACACAGAAAAAAAAATTCATTTATTATAAGTGCTGTTGTTACTGCGCATAATACATTAAAACAAAAATTGTAAATATATATAATTTATTGTAATTATATCAATGCTGTAAAAAATGTAATCTTATTCAAACGGAAAATTAGTATGAATTTTATTAAATCTTAAAAAAAAAATATATATGTTTTGTAAACGCATAATATATAATCATAAGTTTTATAATAGAAAATATTAGATTTTAATAGAAATCTTTATGTGGAATATGAAAAATACTTTTCAGAACTTAGTTGCAGTACTTTGTAAAATAACATGTTGGAATGTCACTTAAGAAGATTATTGCATATACAAGTATGTAAATATTTTCATATAAAAAAAAATATTATTACTTTTGCCATTGATAAAAGAGACGAAGTATGTCTCTTTTATCAATGGCAAATTCAACCAATTATAATGATATTAACTGTAATCTGTACTGAACCATCTGTATTGAATCTGTACTGGAGTCGATTAACAAAATTCCTGAATCTCTTCAACATCTGATTGATTATCCAATCGGTATATTTTTCCAGCCATTTTCAACGGTAAATAAAAAAAAAAACTGAACTAAACTAATGGTATACTGACATCGGAGGTCGCTGTATCTTTCAGATACAATTTACTAAGAAATATCACACACCTTTACATAACACGTGTTAAACCAAACCTGACCGCATAAACATTGTGGAATATCACTCGTAGTATGAGTATGCGCAGCTACTCATGATCTCCAAGCTATGCACTGAATATGTATAAGAATATTTATATTAAACAATTTGTTTGTATTTGTCAGATCAGCCGGGACTTCCGCAGGGTTAAGGAGAATTTATTTTATTCTGTTAAAAAAATAATAAAATAAATAAAAATCATTGCATGTATGCTGCTGTTATTGTAATGAATGCATTATGTAAATTATCTTGAATAACCATTCATGGACAACACTGCTTTACGATTTCGTTCCATTGATTTCGTAAATTACACTTTGGTAATCACTTTTCCCAGCAATGAAAAGAATCAGAACAATTTAGCCTTTCCTCATGTCAGGGAACTGAGATCATATTCATTGCTTGGAAAGAAGCTCAACGGATAACTCCATGAGCTAGATCCATCATGCCATGTAACGAGTCATATAGTTATAGCCGATATAAATTGGAGGAATGTGATGCTTCGTAGTCAGTGCAACTGTGTCCGGGTGAAATGGTTTGAGTTGGAAACTGATGGAGTTTGAAAGAGGCATTGTGTTAGGATGCCATGTTGTAGGCCTATCTGTTCGGAAAACTGTTTACACCTTTGACAATCCAAGGTCAACCATTAGTGACACCATACTGAGATAGAATGGCAGGGACTGCAAGTGCTACCCACAGTGGACGACTCACCACACTCACACTCACCAAACGTGACCGTGTGTGCTACGAAGGATGATGTGTAAAAACAGCCATTCGTTCGGCGACACGTTGAATGCGAAGTTCCCGGCATCGACTGAAACACGAAAATGCACAAAAGCATTCAGGATTATGACACAGAACATTGGTCTCCATGATAGACTGCAATATACAAGCCACACTACCTGAATTAACATGCTGTGTTGTCTTCCGTGGTGCAAAGAGCTGGTACAGTGGGACGTGGAAGCTTTCCAAACTTCAACTTCCCACGTCCCACAGTCAAGCTACACCCTCCACCGAGCAGACGGACCGGCGTGGGTGTGGCAGATGTCTGGTAAACGTCTTTTACCAGAGCGCCTAACCCCAACTATGAAATTCATAGGTGGCAGTATCCTGTTTTTCCTGGTTTGGCCTAGCACCTCTGTTGTGTCAGGAACATGAAATCCGAGAAGTATTTTGAACATTTTGGATAATGTACTGCTTTCTACTTTGTAGAGTTTTCTACGGAACTAACCATTGCTTCTTTCAGCAAGAATGAAGACATGCAAGACAATGCTATAAGGCTTCTGGTGTAACTGTGTGGTTTGTGGAGATGAACATCATCACACTTGATTGGCCTCTACAGAGCCCACAGAGCACGAATTATATTCTTTTATCAATGGCGAATTCAACAAATTATAATGATATTAATTGTAATCTCTACTGAACCATTTGAAAGAAAACGTTGGTTGTTATCTACATTTTAGTAATTGCACGTAAATTTTATTGGATATATATATATATATATATATATATATATATATATTGTTAATTTGTAATTCTGTAATTCAACAAAGATTTTATTAATAAACAACGATAAATGCGTTGCCCTGAAATTCATGTTAAGTTACGACATTCACTCTACAGTTGAAATTATTTTAGTCAAATGCAGGAAGTATTACTATGATTGTTTAAAAGTATACACATAATGATAATAGTACTTTAATAATTTGGAAAACAATAATGTAAGCAATTTATCAAAACTAGCTTTTGAAAAACTTAAAGAAAAAATCACAACTGAAGTTTAGGGAAATGAAGCCACCACTTTTATACCAATATGTATCTTATAATTATTTATTTTTTATTTAATATTTGATCATACCTGGATAATATGTAGTTTAGAATGATGGTGATATTTAGAGCAACTTTAAAAGTGAGCAAAAAACTGATATATGATTGGAAAGCAACGTGGTAAGTAAGTTAAATAAAATCAATAATTATGGCCACATTTAGTCATTAAAATGAAAGATTATGATATTGAATAATAATACGTGAAAAACACAACATGACTTGTAAAAATGACCAGTCGGCAGTATAAATGAGCGTATGCTGGTCGTTTGTTTCAAATTTACATAAATTAATCGCTCAGTCTCAAAATCATTACATATTCCTATCATTCGAATTTCTATATAATATACGTAGCCCTACTTTGTTACTCTGTAATTCCAACAAATATTTTATCAAAAACAATCTTAACATTTAAGGTTGCTATGAAATGAGTAGCTTCATTACTATTATTGATATCTCTCTCTGTGTGTCTTTTTTAATAAGTTGTTATAAAGGGAAGTACATTAATTTTATGTTTAACAATATACTAAATACAGTTTAATGAAATTACAAAATATTATAATAAAATGGAAGATAACCGATAAAGTAGCTATCATTAACTTACCTCTTCAATCACTCGATGTAAATAGCGAGCAAGTAGCGTCATAACGAAAATTTCAAACAAAACAAAAGTGGCAAATAACAATCTCATTGATATAGGGAGACTTCGATTGAAAAGCTGACAACTTAGAAAACAACACAAAATGGTGTTTACTGCGTAGGTAAAGAAAAGGGCGTCTGAAAAGAAAAGATTAACATCCTTCGTAACACAGCAACACTTTATATAAAGCATTCTGACATCCTGCAGTTTTGTATACTCCCCAAAAGAAATATTTTGATTTCTTTGTTTTAAAATCTCATTCACAACAGAAAACGAATGTCTGAGAAATTCTGCAAAATAGGAAATCCAACAGTACATGATAACAGGTACTGCGGTAATCATGTAATACATTATTATACCAATTATCACACAACATACACCCCGGATTGTGGCATATCCCTCAGCAGAGATAAGAAATGTGTCTACGTCTAATGTTCTGTATGAAAGAAATATGGAATATATGAATATCAACAAATGAAGGGAAAGAATCGATACCAAAGTGTTTCTTATATGAAAGGGTTTGGGGTGAATTGATCTCAGATTACTTTCCAGGGTGTAACAAATTTTTGCGAGCGCTACCAATTTCATTCCGGTTTTGAACAGAAACCAACGAACAACCAAGATGTAGAATAATCCATAGAAGTCGATCATAAGTCGCACGTACTGAATCTTGTGTTTCGAATACTCGATTGTTAAACGGATCTGAAAGTAGTAAAGGAAAGCAATACTAGAAAAACCGCTTAACGAAGTAAAAAATGTTTGAAAACTGCAAACACCGAAATAAAGACCAGAAATCCTTGAAGAAAACAAACCTTTAAGAAACCAGGTTCCGCAGGAAATATGAATCAAAGCAATGAAGCGAAACCCTCTGAAAAACGTACTATCCATCGAAATCATTTTCAGAACTGAAATAGAGAGCTTGAATTGAATAGAAAACCTTTCCTACCTTCGGCTTGAACTGTGTCGTCAAATAGGTTACGAGAAAATAAGACAGGAAGTGTAGTGTATTTCCTTTCTTGACTAAGATTGATCTTTATCACATCTCATGACAAGTTTCCAAACAATCCATTAAAACGCTTTGAATGCATTTCATGAAAACTAGTTTGCGTGATTAATATTTACTTCACTATTTGCAAAACATAAATAAATAAATAATAAAATTAAAATAAAAATAAAAACTCATTACGAGCTTGCAGCTGTTATTGTAATGAATGCTTTGTATAAATGACGAATTTTCGAATAACTGCTGCTGAACAACACTCCTTTATGCATTTCTCTTCTATAGATTTCGTAAATTACACTGTGATCATTTATCCTGATGTCAAAAGTTCACTATAAATTTGCCTGTCTTTATGTCAAGAATTGATAGTTTGAAGACCCTTTGTCTCTCTCTCTCTCTCTCTCTCTCTCTCTCTCTCTCACACACACACACACACACACACACACACACACACACACACACACATACACACATGTACACATAAATCTATACATATTATATAATTCATCCCTTAGTGAGCATGAATGTTAGTGAATGTTCCTGGAAATAGGTGGGCAATAAAGCAAATAAAATAAATGGCATAAATATAAAACATTTGGAAGTATTTTTATTTCTTTATTTTTATGGAAAATAATGAAGAATCACAAATAGGAACCAATACACTTCCTGCATGCGATTTGTAAGCCTTTTCCTTTCAAACATAAAACAGAATTTTTTGAGGCTGTTGCAATGATAAATTTTGAAGATGAAGAAGGGGATACAAAGACTGCATATACTGTCATGGGAAAATAGCAGTATTAATGATATTGTTCAGAGAATTAGAAATGGATTATATTATTCTTTAACTGAGGATAAGAAAAGAATGATCATAATATATCGAATTAACAGATATGATGGGGACTGTTCTGCCAAGCTTCACATGCAGTCCTCTGAAAAAGAAAAGTGTGCAGTTCGAATTACATTTCAACAGACTCCATTGGGAAAATCTTCATAACATTCTTGAGACAATAACACAATTGCATAAATATATTAATATTTATAAAACATGACAATTAATATGAAATTTCGTGACAACTGGATTGTAAACAAATATTGTTGCATCAAAGGAAATTCTGATCATTCAAAACTGCGGTTACAAGTTTTTGAAGTTTCGCTTTGCTCTACAACCCACTCGTAAAGGGATGTATAACACATTCGTCCTAGCTATGCGTGAAGGGACACAAACTGACAAATGTTTCCAATGAAAACAGAAAGTTTCACTTGTTGTGCGAAATACTCCTCATCTTAATTAATATTCCGTTTGCGCAACTAGCACTTTCGAATACATGAGAGAAAGATCAATTTTAGATAAAACCAGAAAATATATTGACTATAAAGAAAAAATGGAGAATGAAGCAATAAGTTAGTATATTAGAAAACTTATATGTGGCATATTAACTTTGTAACTTCACACACACACATCAAAATCTCATTTTAGGTCTCGTAATTTTCTAAAGAAACAACTGCTACTAAGTTCAATGGTGCACATGTGTTCCATTCATTGAGTAGTGCGACCAATGAAAGTTACCCAAGAACAAAGAAAGTATTAAGCATTTCCTTCATCTGTCTCAAGAAAAACTACAACGCTACTACTGATATTGTCTCCTAATATTAAGGCATGTGTTTTCTTGAGTTTCCATTCTAATTTAGTTTTCTAGTATACAAACATCAATTTGCTAATGCCCAAACTTTAAGTGTCAATCAAAATAAAGCAATGAAAGTCTTCATTTGGCAATTTAAACTCATGACTGCTACAAATTTAAATAATAATAAATCCACGATAACACTAACATTATTTCAGACTAACACTATGTTGTGTCAGGGTTTGGTACCAAGAGATGGACCTAATGAACACCGTACTCTTTTATCCTGAGGCATTTGAAAATTACTGACAGTCTTGTGCCACCTATTTAGGGAGGGTAAGGGTGGAGAATGGCTTCCCTTCAGTCTTCAAATGTTAGTTAGGACTTAACAGCCTTGGATACTCCCTTTGGAGAATAAAAGGCGTTAGCGGATGTCTTTAGTTTTTAATAATCATAATATTGAAGTCACATTACTGTAGGCTGATGAATTTACTCTGACTTGAGCGGCTCGGCTTATAACTGTAATGCATAAAGAAATGTGCTACTAAGTTCAATGTCTAAATTTCCAAAAAAAAGTTGTATGTTAATATTTACTTTCTCGACACCTCCCCAAAAAGTGTCACGCGCTTAATAATGAAATCATACTGAGATTAATAATATCATTCCCACATAAAAGAGAATAAGAATGTGTGTGTGCGAGAGAGAGAGAGAGAGAGAGAGAGAGAGAGAGAGAGAGAGAGAGAGAGACTGCATGACTTGAAATATACATTAGCGAGGTGTGTGGCTAATTCACAGTTAGTTTTTTTTTTTTTTTTTTGCTATTTACACCTGACGAAGTTTTAAACGAAATGGCCAACGTCCATTATGTAATTTGCTGGCTTACTGTGTATATGACTGTTTTTATTATTATTTCCTTTATTTTCAGTTATTTTAAATTCATAGTTTGTGTAATTCATCTATTCTGTAATGATTTTTCGTTGCTGGTTTTATTCACGTTCGACCATGTATTTCTATACCCAGTTATCGGTATTTTATGCTAACCACCTTTAATTATATACAGCTCAGCTCTGAACAAGTATTGTGTCAAGTTACTTATCATCTTTACCTTCAAAACATTATCACTCAGGTTAGTCAAATTAATATCCTGTAATTAAAATCTCATTTCATTTTATATCTTTTAGCCTAGTAGATAAAAGAACGATTGCTTCTTTACAAAAATATCTTAATCTTTTATCCAACATAAAAAGGAATGTTATGATTCATTGCGAATACGAAGTTCAGTTCCTATATGAAGTGAAATTAAGTAATTTTGATAGAAATTTATTTAATTTCTTTTCGTATATTTATATGTGTCATATAAAGATTATTGTGTTTGTTACAGATTAGGTCCCTTAATTTTTATTAACCTTAAATGCTATTTTAACGTTTTTTATCATTAAAATTGCTATCACGATTACAAACCTTAATTACATTTCATAAATATACTGTTTTTAAAGATCTGTTAAACATTAATGTTAGCAAACCAACGCAAATAGCTGGAACACTTTATAAACCATTTCCAGTATTTTAATGCAATTGTAACCTAATAATAAGAATGATGTTGTATCTAAAGAAATAGGAAATAGCTGACAGTATAATTTTCTTTCACTAACCGCAGCGATCAAGCAGTTTCACGTTAAAAATGCAAACAAAACAAGAATAGCAAAGTACACTCTCACTGGTTTGGGATGACATAGGTTGAAAACTTGACATCCTATGCAGCTATACAATAATCGAATATATTGCATAGATAAAGGAAAGAGGTTCGGAAAACTAATGCTTTGTTTCCTTCACAATATAGCAACACCTCATATAAAACATTCTGATTTCCTCGAATTTGCTTAATGAAATATTTTCCTTTTTTACAGTAAAGCTTCATTCGCTAACGAAAATGAATGTCTCTGAAATTCTGCAAAATACAAAATCCAACATGACATCATAACAGGTGACACAATGATCATATGATCCATTATTGAACCAAGTATCATAAAACGTACATGATGAATTGCTGCAGACCACTTATTGGAGAAAATAAATGTCTCCAATTCTGTTATTGGGTACGCACGAAAAACAGAAGTAACTATCAACAAGTGAAGAGAAACAGCCACTCCAGATTTTTTATACGAAAGGCTTTTGATGCAATCGATATCAGATCACTCTAAAGACTACAACAATCGTTCACGACTGTTATTTGTTTTTCTTTGCCATCCTAAAAAAAGAAACAAATATAATGTAAAGTAATCTATAAAAGTTAATCACATATCGAACAAACTGAATCTTCTTTTCTAATTATCGATTATTAAACTAACATGGAAAGAGTAATGAAAGGCTATGGTACTTAAACCGCATAATAAATTACAGAGGGTTTGAAAACTTCGTGCGAGAGATAATCCTTTAAGAAAAATAAAAATCAAGATCAGTAATCCTTTTAAAAAATAAACCTTTAAAGAACCAGGTTCCCCTAGAAATGGGGATGAAAGCAAGGATTCTAAATCCTTGGCAAACGTTACTATCCTTCGAATTCATCAGTATTCGTATAGGAAAGTGAAATGTTTAGACTCATCTACTTTAAGCTGTACTGTGCTGCCAACTAGTTTATAAAACAGTAATAGAAGAACGGGCATTGGTTTTTTTTACACAAGAAAGATTGACTTTTCATGCCAGCTGTACCAAACATGTCCTTTAAAATGCTGGCAGTATGTCTGACCAACATTTGTTGCGTGTTCAATATTTACACAAAATCGTCTGAACTGATTAAGCAATGACCAAGTTAAATGGCTCAGCTGATCTTCACAGTTTCACAACTGGTAACAGAAACTCCACACATTATTATGGAAAGGCATGTAAATTTACCAACTCATATAGTGGTATGAATTATCATGCAAAGGTTTGAGTAGATCATTCTTTTTTCATTGAACAGGTAATGCTATATTATAAATGAATAATTTTCTTGCAATTTTAGTACAGCTGAAGAAAATCAGTTTCATGCCAGGAAGTACACGAAATAGATAAACCTTTCGGTAGAACAAACGGTAGAAGATCCATAAGTAAAAACTGGTTTGAACACTGTCTTGTATACAGCTAATTTAGTCTTTTGACTAATTTCTCTCTTATTCCATATACATTTACTCAATTATCTTCCTACCATACCAAAATTGTTGATTCTGTTGTCTATTTCCATATTTAATTAACCATCTTCGCCAAACATCGTGCCAAAGTAGCTGGAATGTTTTACTTATTCAATAGATTTTCCATTCAAAATGCTGTTGATATTTTCAATGCTTCTGCCTATTTTCATTGTCTTTGTCTTGTTATTGCTGACCTTCATACCATATCTATTACAACAGTTATTCAATTTAATTATGGAATTTTGCAGATTTGTATCGGATTTATTTAGAAATATAACATCATACGCATAAAGCAAAGAGCTGACATTGGCAGTCTCAATTTTGATATCAGGTTTAATAGCACTTTCCTTCATAATACGATCCATATAGATAACGAATAACAGAGGGGATAATGTACATCCTTGTCTGACACAAGATTTAACATTAAACCATCTTCCAGTACTTTCTTCAATTCTAACTGCTGATTCATAACTCAAATAAAGACTACGTATCGCTTGATATAATGCCCCACTGACATCACACAACTGTAGTGTTTGGAATAGCTTCTCTCTTGCCACATGTTACATGCTTTCCAGATATACAAAACTTAAATACAGCTCTTCGTTCCATTCCCATGATTTGTCAATTATTTATCATAAAGTGAAAATCTGATCTGACAGCCTTAATTTGGCCTGAATTCAGCTTATTCTTTACCCAGTTTCCCTTCCACAATCCTTCTCAACCGCTTCTCAAGTATACTGGCATAAATACTCTTTCCAGGAACACAGCAGAGAAATACCTCTGTAATTCTCACATTCAGTTTTATTTCGATTTTTATATATGGCTACTGTGAGAGCTCTACTCCAGTCATCTGGAATTCGTCCCTCTGTCCAGTCCTCCTGAACTATGCAGTGCAGCCACTGCAAGACTTTTATAACCCCGTACTTCAGCATTTCTGGTCGAATATCATCTACTCGAGCTGCTTTTCCACATTTTAGGCTTTTGTTGCCTTTTTCTACTTTAAGTATGGATATATATTCCTGATTGCTTGCCTCGTCAATAGTCAATGTTTTTTATGACTGTATCATCACTGCTAGTTTCATTTAGTAATTTTTCAAAGTAATTACTCCATACTTCAAGGATATCTTTTTCTCCAGTTTTCTTGTCACCTTTATCATTTCTAATTCCTTTCACAGCGCTCTTTCCTCCATTTCTGTGCTTCTTCAACAACCTCCAGAATATCTTGCCACCTTCTTGATATTTATTTTCTATTTTCTTACCAGTCTTCGCATGACTCATGACTTTTGTTTAGTTAGTTTTACATAGTATTTAGCTTTCTTACATTAGTCTCTGCATTCTCTAAGAGCAAAAGCTGACTTATTTGTCAGGAACTTTGATATGTTTTCTTCTTTTCCTTCATTGCCTCTTTAACTTCCTGTGTTCACCATGGAGTTCTGATTTTTCTATCCTTGCAGACAACCTCAACACATGCCGCTCTGGCTGAATCAATCAATGTTTTCTTCAGGGCTTGCCACTGAATATCCAAGGTTTGATTCCTGTTCTCAAACTCTTTCATTTTTTATTAAATAATGTTTGTGTATTTTAGTCTCCAGTTTACATCTGAGAGCTGCTCAGCTTTTATTCGCTTTAAAACTTTCTTACATGTTCTTCTTTTAATTATGAAATTCAATTTTTTCCTGCTCAAGAATAAATGATGATCACTTCCAATTTCAAATCCTCTGTACACTCTGGTGTCCTGCACCAAGAAGAAAACATCACAATCAACAATAGCATAGTCAATGAGACTTTTCTTATTCCTTGCTTCTTCTCTCCGTGTGAATTTGTGCACATTTGTATGTTGGAACATGGTGTTAGTAATAACCATCCATATCCTGAGCAGAAATCCAACAACTATTTGCCATTATTATTAGCTTTCTTTTTTTTTCTCCAATTTTCCAAAACATTTTTGCATGTCTGGCAATCACATCCTACGCTGCTATTTAGATTCCCAACAAGGACCAACTTTTCCTTTTTCATTGTCCGTTGCTTTCTCTAATTCCTCAAAACATTCCTCCACTTCTACTTTTGTAGAACCTTGTGTGGGACCATTGGTACAAATAAGTCTCATTGTCCAGTTCCCCGTTCTGATATTTGCTTACATCACTCTACTTGAGACTGCCTGCCGTTCAAGAAGATTAGCCTCGTATTTATTGTTGAATACTATGGCTACTCCTTTTCCTTGATTGTCATTGCCTGAGTATAACATTTTGTATTTATTGCTCAGAAGGATCTCACGAGTTTTTGTCTTTTTTGTTTCAATCACCCCAGTTATGTCGATCTGATACTTATCCAATGCAGAATAATCCGTACAAGTCGATCATGAGTGGAATGTACTGGATCTTCTGTTTCGAATCCTCCATTACGAAACGGACGTGGAGGCAGTAATTCAAAGCAATAGTAGCAGAACCGCACAATAAAGTATAAAAGATTTGAAAACTGCATGCACGGAAATAAATACTAGAATCCCTTGAAGTAAACAAACCTTTAAACTACCATGTACCACTGAAAATTTGGTTCAAAGTTGCTTCTCTAAAAGTTGCTATCCTTAGCATCCGATAGTACTCAAACTGCAATTTTTAGACGTATCTGAGCTAGTTTCGGGTTGACTATACTGCCAGACAGTTTACGAGAAAATAAGCGAATAATAATTTTTTTTTTTGATGTATGATTGATCTATATCACAAATCACAGCAAGGGTACCAACCAGAAAAATCCTTTATAAAAGCTGTGAATGCATTTGACGGAACATGGTTCGCGTGTTTTGATATGTATGCATTTCTTTATTTATTTTACTTTAAAAATGTTGCTACACTGTAATACATGATTCGTACAAATGATATATTTCTAGAGTAACTATTTATCAGGAACTCTCCTTTGTCTGATGCAGTTCGATACCGAGCATTTCGTAAATTACACCGAGAATTATTTATCTTAGCAGAAAAACCACTGCGTTCACAGCAATGTTTTCTTCTCTTTTTGAATGGAGAACTGACAGCTCGAAAAATACTTGTCTGAATATATATATACACACACTAACATCTTTTATTCCTCAAAAGGAGTAGGCTTGGTCAGTTAGCCAAAAATAACTTTTTCAAACTGGTGGATAGATAGCCGATGTTAACCCTTGGCCAACAATGATAGATAGATAGACAAATACTATCAACAATTTTAAATGCGATCTGGGAAAAGTGTATGGTACAAAACTGGCTCCACCTCGTAGTCTCTAACCCTAACACTATTATTATTGTTTGAATAGTGTAAGTTCTACGATCGATATTCTTGAGTTGCGTAACTAAAATCTCGAGTGTCAGCGGGATATAATCATACATGCCAATGCCAGAGATCGAATAATTCGAGGACCAGTTGAAGAAAGTTCGAAATGTTCTTGTACTTCGAAAAAGTTCTACTTTCTTCGGAAAAGTACTCTGCTACTAAAATCTAACTCACAACGACCTTTCTTGTGTTAGAGAAGCAGAACACTTCCAAAGGACTGTAAAAGCTTTCTTGTCTTGCTGGAACAACCATGTAGAAAATGCTTACTATACAAATATAAAAATAATGTAAAATATAAGACTATGTAAGAATTTTCCAATTATTCTTTTATTTTTATGGAAAATGGCAAGTAATCATGTGAGAATTATTATGGCCCAAGGAATATTCTTGTCTAGAATAAAATGCAGTTCTATGTTTAGGCTTAGGTATCATAATATTTAAAAAGGTAGTACATAATAAGAATAATAAGAATGTATTAAAAGCTAGATTTAAGGTTACTGTAGCCCCTTCTTAAATTTTCGGGTTATAGCTTTTCAGAGGATTTGTTATGATGTGGGGCACTAAGATGTAATTTCTTCGTCTCATGCATAAAACCGGAGATAAAGATATTCATTAATTCTTACTGGCAATTCTGTTGATGAACTGTGATATAAAAACTGATGCTATAGTTTTTACTCAGGTTTCACAGAAGAAAATCGCCTACTTTTCCTGATCATATTAGGAGACAATCTATTGGAAAAAAATACCATGCATTCTTGAGATGGTTTAGAATTTTTTTTTACCACATGAGACACATTTCTTCTAACCTTGTCTTTGAGAACATTATGAAACAGCTTTTGTAACAACATTCTAGCTTAGGGGAAACTTTTTGGCATTGAGAGAAAATCTGAGAGAACATTCTGAAATATTCAATATAACTATCTGGATGAACATAGTGGCATTCAATAGAATTTTCTAAGACATTCGGAGACACATACGTCCGTTAGAACATCCTGAGACAATCTGAGGCGATTGTTCAAAATCCCCAGAAAATATTCTGAAATATTCAGTAGAACATTATGAGAAATGTTCTAATATTCGGCAGAAAATTCTGAAATATATAGTATGTATTCACACGTATATGGAAACCAAGCAAAACTGATTTAGAATGTTTTTACATGATCTGAATAATATTAAATGTTTACGCATTCACCATCGCTTTCACCGTGACGTTGGCATCTGCCAGATTGGACTGTGCATAGGAGAATAAATATACAGTGAAAGATTTTCGAACTATTTTGAGCTTTTTTAACTTTTTCTATCTTTATGAAGTGCTAAAAATAATGCCACATGCGTTGAATCTATTTAGGGTGGAAACTCATGGATGTAGTAATAACATTGTTCTATGTAGCAATGAGTTTGAAACTATATGGTGTGAAGTGGAGACTAACAGAATTAAAAAAATAACAAAATATCTCTAAAAATTATGTAACGATTTAAGTAACCATTAATCATTATGGGTGAGTGAAATCAGCCAAACATTGATAGGTTAGAAGAGAAACATTGATGATAAAATGAAGAACAATTTACTGAGCTGTCGTGAGAACTCTTTCAAGCAGCATATGAAAAAGGAAATTCAAGATCAAAGAATGGTAGATTAGATCATAACATCAGAAGGGATCTCAGTTATGGACTAACGTTAATGTTTTGTCTCCATTGCACTGCACCATTCTGTGATACACTGCTACTGCGCAAAGATTACTGTTGGTGACAGTAATCATTGCGTAATCTGTTCCATGTTATGAGATACTGACTGGGAAGGATGTTAACACTACATGGAAAGATTTTAAAAGCTACTTAAGTGATTCAGTATCTGAATGTATTCCCAGATTAAAAAAAATGTAGGATGGATGTGAAACGGATGATGTTATGGAAGGAATATTGTGAGTGTGACAGGAATTATGAAATATATAAATCCTAGGCCACAAAAAGTAATTGTATCGCACGTAAAGCTACACCGTAGTATAAAAAATATCGGCTTTTCAGGATAAAGGCAAAGTAAACGGATTTTATCGTTTGCTGCAAGGAAAAGAAATAAGCAAAATGAAAAGATGTTTTTACTGAACTAGACAGTAAGCATGTGCCAGAAACAGCTGTCGTAGTTCACATAATGAGTGCTCATTTCAATAAGATCTATCAAACTGATGTATTAACATAACGTAAAGTGATAGCATTATATTGGATGAAGAATTAGATGCACTGCACGATAATTTAAGACTTTGCTACGGAATGTTATAGGATGCTACATGAAAGGATATTACATAATAGGAGGCTATCACAAACTAATCAATTGGAGTATAAGGATTTCGAATACAAACTATTCACTTGGATAAATGGGTTGTGAACGGCAGATATCAGATCACAGTATATGGAGGTGTGATTTTGGCAGATTTTAGGGAATCTGTAATGTACAACACGAATCAGTCAATGCAACAGTGTTGTTTATTGTATACATTAATGATATTGGGAAATATCTGACAGGAGATGTTGAATTGCTTACTAATCATGTAAAGATAGGTCAATGCAATCAGGGATGGCTGATATCCAGCACACACAGAATGATTTGAATAGGGTAGAAATATGAGCAAAAGATAAGGGCAATCAATTCAGTGTTAGAAATAGTTGTAAATAGATAACCAGCAGTATATTATTTTGGTGAGATTATGTTTCAAGAAATTGATGAGGCTAGGGATCTTAGAGTCATGGTAGATATGAAGATAAAATGTCAATGTAAAGATCAAATAAGTCAACGGACTGCATAGTGTGAGGCATGATGCCAACCTCAATAAGATATAGGACCTCCTTTTGGGGTTACGCACTCTGCTAAGAGACATTCTCCGGGCATCCACCACACCCACACCCACCCATCTGCTCGTAGAGGGAGCAGCCTGATTCGTAGCACCATAACACAGCTTTTCAAGCATCCATGTCCCACTGCACACGGACAGGATTTGCGCCACTGAACGTGACACTACATGTTGGTTCGTGTAATGTGGGGCTTTCATATTGCAGTCCTACCATGGAAACCCATGTTGTAAGCCTCGGTTCTGAATGCTTTTGTACAGATTCATGTTATGGTAAATGCCCTGAAGATAGAGGTTTATTTACATTTCTCATTATTTTGTATTTTAATGAACCTGAGCACGCATCGATCCGTTTCGAGCTGATGCGAAATAAGGCACAAGACACATTCTAGTTTGAGAATATTAATTAATGTATTCATTTCAGTTGAATTTACTAAATCATGGATTCTCCACCAATAGAGTGATTGATTCTTCTTGACGCCCAACTGTACGATGTCCGATGAATTGAAGTATCCAATTCGAAAATCTACATTTATCATAAAAAGTAGTCTGTTAAAGAAATGTGTCCTCTGAAATTTATATCCGGATTCCTTATGAATGGTTATAAGATTATTTTGTTTCATAAGCAAATATTTCTTTGAAATATTTCATCTTTTATCACTGAGTAGTATTACTGAGTGTCAGTTTAGGTGATCTGGGATCCTTTTTGCTAGAGGGACTGCATTCTGGTGGCATTAAAGTGGACGAGGTTGTCCCCTCTCGATTGACGGATTTCATGGATATCAATGTTTAAGAACAAGAAACCAATTTTAGTGGCCTTCCATGCTTGTTTTAAGGTATTTTGAACAATAATTATCGTTTAATAGGAATCAAGTGATTAATTGACTATTATACTACTGTAAAACAATTAGAAAAATAATGTGTACTCATTAATTCCCTAGGGATAACAAGGAGACTGTCAAGTGATGGTAGAATTAGTTACTAAATTAATCAAAATTGCATAATATTTATATTTTGATCATTCTTTTTGAGTATATTGACTATAATTCGTTATTTTGCTCCATTAATGGTAGATATCCGATAGGAAACTGGGAGATTGTAAAATGTGTTTCTTCAGCCTAAATAAAAGATATAAGCAATTATTATTATTACAGTAAAAGTTTTATTTATTGAAGAAATATTCATAACATGACAGGACATGGTAGCTAAACAATTACTTTTGATTACTTGAACATTTCAGAATAAAATAAAAAGATTCTTGAAAATATAAATAATTCACAATATTATAAAGGCTATTAATTCAGCGGTACCAACCGTCTAACACTGTTGTGTGGCTAAAACGATGCATTTCAGTAAGAGTGTGTTGTTGCTCAAATACATGACATAGATATATTGAATAATTGTAGTGCGGAACGTTTTGAGCATCATATTTTGAGTGATGTAGCACTTTCGTCCCTGAGACAAGTGTTTATCTATTGATGCGAGAAATCAAGTATCATGTCAATTTAACGAAACAGAAGTAGTATCATCGCAGTTAATCATTTTTGTAGGAGCTGCAGTTTCTTCCCAATAAACTGGAACCGACCAACATGTAATTTTTTATTAAGTCTGAAAAATTTGAGATATTGACGTAATGTAGTAAGGACAACGCATCTGAATCTACACTAAGCTCAGTGCAAGAATATTCTGACTTTACGAATATTCTAACTTTACCATAGATGACTATTACAATAGTTTAATGAAGCTAATTCTAATCAACACTCTCAGATGTTACTCGATGAGATGAGGAAATTGCTGCAATTTTTCGAAGATTCCATGATCATCTTTTATTTGCACCCGTACTCCACATATTTCCAAGTTCTTATTTTGGGAGTCATATACTAGCTTTTTTAATCCATTTAAATCAGTTAGTTAATTCAAAACCGATATCACTCTGAAATGTTAAGGAAATGTTAGGTGCAAAAAGTAAGAATTCATTAGGTTAATACGATACATTACGCATTTTGCATTATTTATGCAATTGAAATATTCCTCTTCAGTTGTCTTTATTGTTATATTAATTTCCAGATAAGTTAAGTTTGGATGAGAGTGCTATATTTGTATATGAAGAGGATATACCAGTGCTTCGAAAACTTTCGTTTTCGAAGCACTGGAATATATATATATATATATATATATATATATATATATATATATATATATATATATATATATATATATATATATATATATATATATATATATATATTATATATATATATATATATATATATTATATATATTTTATATATATATAATATATATAATAAATATATTTTATTATATATATATTATATATATAATAAAATATATATAATATATATACCATCATAGCAAAACTCTTCCAAGTTAAAGACATTATTCCACCCAACATAAAAAAACTCCTATATCACGGTCTCTGCGAATCCCTGCTCAGATAAGGAATAACAGTCTATGCAAATATATCAAACAGCCACCTAACAAAATTAGAAACACTACACAGGAAAATCGTGTCAACAGTGATCTGGACACCTTACATGAAACAACCGATATCCGACAAGCACATGGCGATACACAGAATTCTGAGCATTAAAAACCTGAAACACTACATGGCATTAACAAGGAATTATTTCAACATCACCTATCGAAACAACAAAGACACATATCGTATAACAAGACCTACAGCAACTCTCTACATCCCCACACCTTTCAACAACTCATACGGTTCTTTTGTGAGATCACATCAGATACCCATGCAACTCAACAGCCTACCAAGAAAATTAAAACACGTAGATAACTACAGAACATTAAAAAACGAACTCTGGAAAATATACCAACAAAGTTAAGAAACCATTAAAACTAATATACACATCATAAATAACTAGTATCCAATACTTACATCCCATACATAAACAGTAGCAACAACACAAATAGTGAAGGCTAAATCCCACTCTCTTCATAAAAGCTAACCCAAGCATCGAAGTAGGTGGGATTAACTTGCCTCACTCATCTACAAGTAATAACCCTTATAAGCAAATGCAGAAATTTGTATGTATAATTTGTATGTATAAAGTTTGAGAAAGAGTGATACTCTTTCTCAAACTTAAAAAAAATAAAAAATAAATAAAAAAAATAAAATAAAAAAGGTATACAAAAAATTCTGTTTAATCTTCATTGTTAATATTAGAAGAACGTGTGTTGTAAATACATAATATAAAGGCAAAAAAGTAATATTAAAAAATTTAATTGAAATCCAATGTATTAATTGCAGCACTTAGTGCTGAACTCTGTAAAATTATAAGGTGCAATGTCACACAAAATGTTTATTGTATGTATAAATATTTTAGCAATCAATAAAAAACAATTATTATGAAAACAAATAAATAATAATAATGTATAATCTAAAATATAATAATAATAATATAATATAGATATGATATTATAATGATATCATATTATATGATTATTATATATATATAAAGATATAATAATCATAATCATAATAATAATAATAATAATAATAATAATAATAATAGAAAAATAATCACTAAGTATACATTTGGTTTTATTCTTTATCCAAGTGTAAGCAAATAAAGTCGCCACAATACAGGCAGAAACTTTAAGGACTGGGAAAACTCGTGGTAAAGGTGTATAAGTTCTCATCGTTTGCCATTAACCACAGTTTCCCCAGTCCTCAAAGTACTTCACGCACAAATTTTGTTTGCTTACACTTGGATAAAGGATAAAAACAAATATATAATTAGTAGCATAGTCAAATGAAAAAATCTTTCATAAACTTATCTCTAATCCAGAGAATTTTAATAATAAGGTGTGACACCCTTTGGCAACTCGTCCAGGTAAACATGACGTCTCCATTACTTCCCCCTTAGTATCACCAGTGAGTGATGTGATTAATCGACCGTAAGTTGCGGTGATTAATACCCTTGGAGGGTAATGGATGGCAATGCTGTAGCCAATGAAGTTCTAACTTAGGCTTGGCTATTGCTGTTACCCTCCTGCCATGATCAGAACTTTAATAATAGCTCAATAACCCTTATCCCTACACTGCCCTCTACAGATAACGGGGAAGATAAAAAGCATTCTTGCTTCGCCCCTTTAAGCCAGTCCTTATAAGGACTTAGTATCACCACCTCTGGATCTGGTTCCCACTGATGTGCTTTTGCGCATAAGTGGTTGCTTTCTCTGAGATATGAGAGGCTCTGCTTGTGGGGTGGGTTTGCCTGTCACTCAGTGGAGCTACCGCTGAGTTGGACGGGCCTTCGTTCACTCATAGCGACTGGTCTGGGGTACCGCCTAATTTTCAGAGAAGTCTTTACTTAAACAGCACCTCAATAAAGGCAGAAACCAGTTGGAAGCTTGGGTGATGGATGGCAATGCTGTAGCCAATGAAGTTATCTGAGGCTCGGCTGCTGCTGTTGGCCCTCATATAAGATATGAGCGGTTCTGCTTGGTGGTGGGATGGGCCTGCTACGGTGTAGAGCCAACGCTGAGAGTTCTTCTCACTGACGGGTGAGCCTGTTACAATTGTTAAATGATCCTTTGGGTCACTCATTGTTGGGTGATCTGGGGGATCTCACGAGTTTTTTGAAGAGGTAACCCCGCACTTAAACAGGGAAACCGGTCTTAGTGACCCTTCCCTTAATGCATAGCAATATATATATGTCAGCAAGGAGATGTGCTTTGCATTAGGGCAAGATACTAAGGCAAGTGATGAGAACTTATAACACCTTTACCAAGAGTTGCCCCAATCCTGAAAGTACTTCAGGCGCCAACTTTGTTTGCTTACACTTGGATAAAGGATAAAACAAGTATATAATTAGTAGCATAGATAGAAAAAATAATCCTTTGTACAATTGTACAGGAAAGTAATAATTTCGCAAATCAACTTTAGTGAGTCAGAGCCACATTAAGAAAATATTGGAAAGGTAGATTTGTTTTGTGTTTATTATTTTCGATAGAATAATTATCAATAGAGAAAGTATTATCTTTTATAAAATTTGACAACGTATGGGTTATTTTAGAGTCCAGCAACTGAGACAAAAACTTATGTAGTTTCCCCTGTATTTCAGGAATTTGAAGACAGAATAAACATCTGGAAATTGATTAACTTGTTGAAATATTAAATACTGCTCTCGCTCTCTGTATCCCTCTTCCAGATTTATGATATATTTGTGAAAGTCGTTGCTGGGTTATTTTCCTATCAATACAATACATATTTTTGGTGTATTGGATAAACTTTAAGGAAGTAGCCATTTGAAATTAATTTTTCGAATTTCGCGTTAAACTAGGGTTCTCGGTGTGCTATTAATAACTTTTGGCATGCTTCAGATTCCGAATAAACTAATCCAGAAAACATTCTAATATTCATCATAAATTGTAACCTCTTTGCTTAACAAAGTCATTACATGAAATTCTGACTTCAGAGATCGTTCTTGAATTTCTGAAATACGTAAATCAAATTTAACACTTTCATTGCCAAACTGAAAATTGGAATTTCGTGTGGTGGCGGCCAAATTTTTTTTATTTTTTTATTTAGTTAGCGACGTCAATGCGATAACGCGTAATCGGCCGTTTGCTGAGAACTCGCATCGCGCGATATCACGTGATTGGCAATGAACGTGTTAAGAAGTTCAGTGTTGAGAATACCAATGTAGACTTCAAATGCCTTTAGAATAAGTATATATATATATATATATATATATTTTTTTTTTATGCAGTCTTAATTTAAAACTTTTTTTTTCTAGGTGTTTCCCGCCATCTGTTGATAGCAAAAAAAAAAGCAAAGCATATTCATTGAAGCATATTATTAATAATAATAATAATAATAATAATAATAATAATAATAATAATAACAATAATAATAATATTTTAAACATATTAAGTGACTTTATTTACAATAAAGATTATAGGGAATTTTTGAATATAGAATATACATAATAATAATAACAATAACAATTTATTTATTTATTTATTATTATTATTATTTATTTATTTTTTATGTCTCAGATAAATTGCATACATACATGCTGTAATAATTATATATATATAATATTTATAACATGTTACAATTGTGATTAACAGATACTTGCAAGTTAATAATTTTCTTCCTCGAAGCTTAGCAGGGCTTATCTGAGGAAGATAATAGATGATAGAGGGTGGTGGTTTCATGGTTATGCTCCTGTAATGGTCACAAGCCAGGTATTGATTTTACTGTTTGTTGGTACGTGCTTGGAAGACTTCAACTGCTATTACAGTTTAACTTTTTTTTTTCTTTTTTTGTGCAAATAGGGTTGGATTTAGACATGGTGTGTTTGTTTCTTTGGGTTCTTGTAGTGATCGTTTTTGAGATGGGGTTTGTCATAGGTTTGTGTGTGTGTGCGTGTGGGGGGGGGAGAGAAACGGGAATTGCTCTAATTTTCATTCTCGCTATAATATTTATACTGCGCCTCTTTCAGCTCTCTGTATGTTCCTAGGTTTCTGTTGTCGAACGGCAGTTTGTTTATCATGTCAGGTACGTAGAAGTTTCGGGTGGCTTTGCCGTATTGATTGTTGTATTTATATGTTATGTAGTTTGTTAACTGTGGTCTTGTTATTTGATATGTTGTACTAGTTATTCTATATGTTGGGTTGTAGTAGTGTTTTAACATGACTGTGTAGTGGAATAAGTGTTTCACCTTAAATATTTTGTGTTTTGTCGCTTCCTGCATAAGAGTGGGTTGTTCCCAGAATATCAGTTTTACCATTTTATCTTGCAACCATTGTAACCTGTAAAGTCTGTAGTCTGTGCAGAATGCGTAAGATGTGATTGCGTATCTTAAAATGTTTTCACATAATGCTTTATAGATTAGTATTTTTATTGGGTTGGGGCAATGTCTTTTAATCTGTATAGTTTGCTTGCTATTATCCTAAGCTTGGTATGTAAGTAGTTTGTAGGGCTATTCCAACTTTGATCAGCATCGAAGTGAAGTCCAAGATAGCGTGTTGTTTTCACTTGTGTGATGGTTGTGATTTTAGGTTCTATGCTTTGTGTATAGGAGGATGAATGTTGGATAGTGAGATATTTAGTTTCTATGGGCAGGGTTTTGGGGTTTTGGAATACCATTAGCTTTGTTTTCCCAGGGTTTATATATATGCCGTTTTCGGTTAACCAATTAGTGATTTGATTGATGTCGTGTTGCATATTTGTGTAAGCGATATTTGCATTGTTGTGAACGGATACTATGGCCGTGTCGTCTGCATAATGGAAGATTTTACTTTTTAGGGGGAGTTGGCTTATGTCGTATGTGTATATGTTAAATAGAATGGGAGATAGGATAGCTACTTGTGGTACTCCACAGGTTACATGTACCTCTTTGCTGTGTGCTGATCCTATACGTGTGGTGTGCTTTCTGTTTTTCGTGTATGCTTTAAACCACTGGAGTAGACGACCTCCAATACCGATATGGGTTAGTTTGTTAACTAGGTTTTGTGTGTTAGTGTGTCAAATGCTTTTGTTAGGTAAATGAATACCACTAATGTTATTCTGTTTTTATCCAATGCAGCGTTTATTAGATCTGTGAAATCTTCCAGGAGTGTTGCCGTTCCTTTAGTTTTTTGAAAGCCATATTGTGTTTTGGGTATGGTTTGAAATTTTTCAACGTATGTGGAGAGTTTCTGATGTACGATGCGCTCAATGATTTGGTTGATTACAGACAGTGTGGCGATGGGTCTGTAATTACTTATAATGTTTCTATTTCCCTGTTTGTGTATGGGTGTGATTAATGCAGTCTTTAGTGTTTCAGGTATGTGTCCCGTTTCGAAGATTTTATTTAACAGTTTTTGAATAACTGGAAGTAGGTTGGTTGACTGTTTCTTGATGTCTGTTGGTGTGATTCCGTCTATCCCCGGTCCTTTGTTAAGGTTAATTTGTTGAATTGCCAGTGATAGTTCTTCTTTTGTTACTGTGGGGAACAACATCGACTGGGTTGCTCGTGGACCTAGAGGAGAATGTTCGTTTGTGTGAGGAAAGGTTGTTTCTTGTAGCTTTTGGACAGAGTTCACGAAGCGCTGATTAAATTTGTTTGCCAATTGTTTGAGGGATTTGGGATTGCAGGCAAAGCTGTGTTTTATTGTTTCTGAGGCAGTGGTTCTGTGTATATTGTCCAGCATTTCATTAATCAGGTGCCAGGTTTCCTTCATGTCATTCTGAGCTGTTGTTAATTTGTTGTTGTAATAGTTTCTTTTTGCCGTTCTAATCTGGGTTGTTAGGAGATTCCGTTTTCTTTTGTATTCAGCTTTTAAAGCGATATTATTTGGCGACTTCTTAAGTTGTTTCCATAGGGCATCTTTTCTTTGTATGTCTGTTAGTATGTTGTCTGTTATCCATGGATTTTGTTTCGTTTGGGGGCGTTTTTTTATTTTTGTTAATGCTTTGTTATATATTTTGGTAAAAGCAAGTTTAAGATTATTATATACAGCTTCAGCAGAGTCTAGAGATGCTATCTGCATCCAGTCTGTTTTTCTGATTTCATCATTCACTATTGCTTCGTTTACAATGCTATGATACTGTTTTGTAGTCTCAGTGATTTTTATGGGTTCTGGTTCAGTGTGTAACTGCAATGCTGTGAAATAATCGTCTGCTAGTTTGCATGTTATGACGGCTGCTGTGTGGCTGTTTGGAGGGGCCCTTATTTTTATATGATCAATGCAGGTTGAGGTTGTTGTGTTTCCGACTATCTCTTCTCGTGTATACGATTGTATGGATGGGGTTATGTTGTATGCCGATAATAGGTCTAGGTATTGTTCTGTGTTGTTATTTATGTTCCTAATGTTTATATTAAGGTCTCCTATTATTAACAAGTATTTTCTGGTGCCTACTTTCGTGGCTGAAAGCCATCTGTTTAGTTCTTCTAGGAATTTTGTGGTGCTTAAGTTGGGTGGTCTGTATATTGCGTTTAATATCAGGGAGTTTTCTTGTTTGATGTTTTTAATTTCGATACATATGTTTTCTGCGTATTCTAATTTATAGTTTATTTCTGTTACTTCTAGTTTATGTTTGGTAAATATTATTATACCACCGCCTCGTTTTGTTTGTCTGCAGTGTTTGTGTTGTTGGAAGTGTGGCATTTGGTAGGAGGTTGCCTCTTCGTTTGTCGTAGATACTTCAGTCAGTATTAAAATGTCTATTTCGTCTATATCTTCCTTCAGATAAGCTTGCAGGGTCAGCCATTATTTTTGAATGCTTCTGATGTTGATGTGGAGAATAGATAGTCCTTTTTTGGGGATTGTCAGTTGTTTCCATTCTGATATTGATTTCAGAATGTGGCAATTATCATGTTTCGGGGTGATTACGTCTGCTTGATAGTGTGCATTCATGTTGGTTGGTGTGCTGTTCC
Source organism: Typopeltis vanoorti (assembly GCF_054136105.1). Classification (NCBI taxonomy): domain Eukaryota; kingdom Metazoa; phylum Arthropoda; class Arachnida; order Uropygi; family Thelyphonidae; genus Typopeltis; species Typopeltis vanoorti. The sequence continues at coordinate 52,127,057 of NC_143564.1, forward strand.
TTCTTTACGAGTTGTCAATATTCCTTTCAATGTGACAGCCTGTTGAGGTCATCTACGGATTTTATTTCGATTGGTTTTGCGTCTTGTGTCTTTCTAAGGAATATTTTGCTGTCTCTTATCCATATAAACTGGTAATTGTTTTCTGTTTTTACTTTCCTTGCTTGGTAGAATATTTTCTGACAGTGTGGAGTAAGGTATTCAGACAAGTATATTGGGGTATTGTCGTGGTCTCCTTTCAGATCCTTGACTACTGGTTTTTTAATCCTGCTAGCTTTTATGATTGTAGTTTTTGTTGGGCTGTTGGTGAGTCGCACTACGACGGGAGAAGGACGGGTATTATTTTCTCTTTTCCTTTTTTGTGGTAACCGATACACTGTCTGGATGTCTCTTGATTCAATGGGAGAGCCAATTTTTTGGCTTAGTTGTATTACGGTGTCTCTTAGATGTTCCGTAGCTATTTCTGGGAGACCATTTATGAGGAGATCATTTTTGTGCTGCTGTTGGTTTGAGAGTTAGTACTGTTGCTTTAAAGAGTTTAGTTCTTGCCGTAGTTCCGTTGTCTCTTTAATTAAATTATGCTATCTTTCCGTTAGCTCTTTAACGCAGTTTTTAATTTCTCTTACTGTCTGTAATACACCTTCTACCGAGTTATTATTAAATTTAATAAATTCCTCATATTGGTTGAATTTTTCTGTAATTTGTGCGTTATGTTTTTTAAATAGTTCTCCAACAAAATCGATTAAACAGTTTTTTAGGTTTTGTAATCTATTTTCAAGTAATGCATTTAAAGATGGCTCACCTGGGTTTCCGTTGTTGTTTCCTTTGTTTTTAATTCCCGCAGTTGTTGATAGCTGTTTACTGCCCGCGGTTGTTTTCTGCATGTGCTGTTTTCCGCCTGCGGTCGAAGGCGACATTCGTTTGTTGTCTCTGCAATGGGGACACTTCCACTCGTCACGATTCTTGTTTGATTTTCTCTGCCAAGTAGACTCAAACAATCCTGAACATAGAAAATGCATGTTTCTCTGGCAGTTCCTACATGTTACGTGGTTTTCTTCCCCCGTTAAGTCTTCTTGGCATTTGTAGCACTTCATACTTCTTGTTTGACGATCTTGCTGTAATTTCTAATATGGCGACTTCCTTTGTTCTCTCCTCGCGTAGTTGACCAACGTATACTTCGAACTTTGAATACGTATATTTTACTTATTACTTAACAGATACTTACATTTTTTACATCAATATGTTCGTCTTGAGGAACGGAATACACTGATGTACTTTAAATTTTAATACCTCCAGGGAGTCAGAGACTCATCGAGTGAGGCCACATACTACACACACCAGCTATCATACTTATTCTTCAATTCAGTCACAATTGAATTCACTCACAACATCCAATAGCAATCCATTCCAATCACACATCACCCTCTGAGAGAAACATCTAGCCCTCACACCCTTCTTGGCGGCCTGCATTCTCAGTTTCCAAGGATGCCCTCTCGTCCTTTCCCCACTCTCCATGAATTGAAAATTTCCATCAATTGAAATGCTGTATGATACTTTCAGAAGTTTGTGAGTCTCAATCATATCACCCCTCTTTCTCCTGTTTGCTAGTGTCTGCAGCCTACAAATTCTCAATCTGTCTTCATATTCAGTATTCCACAATCCTGATATCATTTTAACACACTGCTTTGTACTCTCTCCAATATATCAGAATCACACCGGAAACCAGGAGACCAGATCTGCGCACAATAGTCCAAGTCAGGTCTTATCAAGGCCTTGTAAAGAGGCAAAATAACATCCTTATCTTTACATCAAATTTTGCTCCAATTGCCAAAAAGTTTTCAATTGACTCTGGAAACATATTTTCTATTTGAAATGATGTAGCAATTTTTTAAAGTATTGTATTAATATTGGCAACAGTGGTGTACCATACTCTCCCTGCTCATGCTAGCTTCTACAAAAGCTCTAATTCTCAAACATAGCAAAATCGTCTCTTTGGTTAACTAGAAAAATTTGCTTGCCTCAGCAATTTATTACCATTTTTTAAGGTAAGATATATATAATTATTTTCCTTAATTCCGCTAGTTTTATAATATCTACGTTTTTTTCTTATTTTATTAAAATTTATTGACTTTATAGAACATTAATTTACTTCATACCCAAATTTTAATTTTCTGGGGATACTATGCTCCACCTGTTTTTGAGTTTACAAGTGGAGCAAAATATCCCCACTCAACATTACTTTTAATAATTTTATTTATTTCAGCCTCTTATTTATCATTTCATTTCATTAATTCATTAATTTTATTTATTTAATTAATTTACTAGATTTAGATTTGTTCGATTCTATGGTTTGTTCAGGTTAACAAAATGCCTAGAAAATATAAATGAAAAGTCGGAAGTCGCCGATATGCTGATTATTCCAAGGATAAGTTAGAAGAATGTTTGGCAGCAATTCAGAATAAGGAAATGTCGCAAAGGGTTGCAGCTGAATACTGCAAAATACCAAGAACTATCATAAATAAATTAAGATATAAAGAGGGCAATGAACATCGGCGTCCTGGTTTTCCACAGATATTCACAGATGATGAGGAAGCTGAGTTTGTTAAATGTATTATTCGCTTAGTGAATATGGTTTTCCAGTCACACCATTAGAACTTAGATTTATTGTAAAATCATATCTCAGCAAAACAGGACGTACTGTTAAGCGATTTAAAAACAACTGTCCAAGAAATGATTGGGTGAGAACTTTTACTAAAAGATATCCTGAATTAACTGTACGCTTTGCTACAAATATAAAAAAATGCAGGGCAGCAGTTGATGAAAAAAGTATTCGAGATTATACTGAAAACTTATCTAACGAGAAAGATATTCCTGCTACTCAGGAGTGCAATTTTAATGAGAGTAATCTTAGAGATGATCAAGGTAGGAAAAGAGTTCTTACTAAACGTGGATCAAAATACCTGGAAAATATTTACAATTCATCCAAAAGTTCTGTTTCTCTAATGTTAGCTGGACATGCTGCTGGAGAGATGTTACCACCATATGCAATGTACAGATCAGCTCATTTATGAGATACATGGAATCAAAATGATCCTGAAGGTTGTTGCTATTCTAGTAGTCAAAGTGGTTGGTTTGATATCAGAACCTTCGCTGATTGGCTTGAAAATATGTTGCTTCCAACATTAAAAAATCTATTGGGGAGAAAAAAGTAGTCTTATGTGACAATCTAAGCTCCCGCTTGTCTTCACACATCATTCAACTGTGCCAAGAAAACGAAATAGCTTTGATAGTTTTGCCCACAAATAGCACACATATGACCCAACCATTAGATGTTAGTTTTTTTTCGTCTATTAAAAGCTGCTTGGAGAACAATTCTTTCTGAATGGAAGACAAGCCATAAGGGAAGAAACGAGACTGTTTTGCCGAAACAGAGCTTCCCTTTTCTACTGACGAGACTGATTGAGGTGATATCAGGAAATGCGGGAGATAATCTGAAAGCAGGTTTCTAAAAATGTGGAGTTCATCCTGTCAATGTACATGAGCTTCTCTCTCGTCTCACAGGTAGAGGATGTAATACAGCTGCAATACAAGTTTCTTTTGTTGAAATATTACAAAATACAAAATCTAAATGGATATCTGGTGCCAGTAGTAAAAGGGATAGAAAGAAAATTCTTTCAATTCCTGGAAAAAGTGTCTTGAACAGAAATCAGGATGAAAATAGCTTATATGAGAATTCTGATATTTCTCTTAAATACGCCTCATCCGAAAATGACGTCGAAAATTACTGTGAAAAACAGCTTGCTTCCATATGTGATGATGATGAGGAAATAGCAACTCCTTCAACAAAGTTAAAAGAGGTAGAAAAAAAATTCTTTCATCAGTTGGGCAGTATGTTATATTCATTTATGAAGGCGAGTATTTTCCGGGAAATTTTCAGAAATAAATAAGGAAGAAGTAAAAATAAGAGCAATGCAAAACTCTGTCAAGTCCTATAAATGGCCTATATCAAAAGATAAAATATTTATCCTTTAGAGGACATAATTTGTCCTATTAAATCCCCAAAAATGATAAATTGAAGAGGCATGTTTTCTGTCCCAGAATTGGAAAATATTTGGAATCCCTGAGGCTAAAGTTCTTAATTCCAATGATTTGTTTTTCTTTTTTTGCCACACTTTATGTATTTGAGTTTTAGAACTTAGTATATATTAATTTTGCATTAATTTGTACACGTGAATTCTAAATTTTTCAATTTTTTATATTTTAGTTTCCAATTTGTCTTAAAAAAAGCATGTTCAACAACAATTTTGTATGCCATTTATGTTATAATAAATAAAAGTTGTGTATTCTTATTTTGTGAAAAGTCTTACTTTGTTACATTCCCATTATTATATCTAAATTAGTAGTTTTTACTAGTTAGTGCAAAGTATCCCCATCAATGAGTAAACATTTCTCCAACTTTTTGAAAAAATAAAAGCCAATAAAAACTGTTATCTCAGAAATTTTACATAACGGAATTTATTTCAGAAAATAAAAACCTTTGGAAAAAAAATTTTTTTTCCAAATTACTAAAAGAAGGTAAGAAAGATGGAGCAAAGTAACCACATCTTATGGTATCTTTTGAGTTGTATTTGCAATCTTTGCCACAAGGCCCCTGAACTTCAACTTCCTGTCTATTAACACTCCAAGATCCCTAGTCTCATCAATTTCTTCTAGCCTAATGACACCAATATAATAATAAAAAAAACAGCTAACGCCTTTTATTCCCTTTATAGGGAGTAGGCGAGGCCTTTATACCCTATCTAGCTTACGGAGACTGAGTGGGCAGGTCAATCTCCATCGGTAGCCAATCAGAGATAGCTGGTCCGTGTCTATCACTAATTATAGCAGCAATATAATAAGACATTGAATATCTAATCATGCCGAAGTGAATGCCTTTACATTTACTGACATTGAACTTAGACCCATTTTCCCAATCCCACAATTCCAGCCTATTCAAATCATTCTGCAAAGAATGCATATCGGTAGCATTCAACATCAGCAAATAACTGTATGTCGCTTGCCAAATCCTTCCCAATATCATTAATGTGGAGACTGAATAATAGTGGACTAAGCACTGATCCTTGTGGTACACCACTTGTTTTTTTTTTTTTATTTATTTTTATTTTATTTATTAATATTGTTAATCTTTGTACTGGTTATGGGCAGTACTGCCCTTACAACACTTCCAAACATCTCGTCCAGACTCGATATAGGCCTAAGCCCCTACAAGTGTTTTACCCTATGCCTGTTTTAGTTATCATTGTAGTCATTCTCTGGTGGCAACGCCATACCACTAGTGTACCCTGTAGGACTCTCAAGGAAAGAACTTTTATAACTTTCTTCCTGAGCACACAGCTGGGACGAGTGGCAGGATCACCTCCAAACAAGAAACAGACATCTGGAATTGCTGAATTCTTATTCAATTTGTGCAACAGCTCTAATACCTCGACCTCACACATCTGCGGTTCTTCATCTAGTGAAGAGGTAACAGTGAGCTCAGTGTTACGTTCACTAGGTTGATAGCTTTTAACGAAATGGGCACTCATTAACTGAACAACCTCTTCTGCATCTGTAAACCTCACGCATCCCGATTTAGAAGGTTATTCTTTCATATTCATTCTTTCTTTTACTTGCAGCATATCGATAGAATTATTGTGGGTTGTCTTTTCTACGCAGACCCAGTTTCTTTTCATAATCAGACATTGCTTTCCATATAACAGTTGTGACTATTCTAGTCTGCTGCTTATACCATTCATAATGGACGTCACCCTTGTGCACACGATATTCCTTCCACATCATCCTTTTCTTACGAATTTCTTGCTTAATAAGATTACACATCCATTTGACTCCTACCCTATTTATTCTTCGAACTCTCGGGACACATTCTGGTATCGCATCATTTAAGTATTGTCTAAATGCTTTCCCCATCCACTGCCGATATTCTTTCCATCCAGAAACCGACCGCATTCCACTGAACTCAGTGAACTCCCGAGTTGGTCATAATGTCCTGTTTTGTAGTTCAGCATGTAACCTTTCATGAATGGAACATTCATAAACTTAGTCACTTCCCAAGTGAATTCTGCCTCGGGTTGGTGACAGTGATCATGCGGTACCCTCTGACACTATAATCAAATCCAACACTCTTTGACCTCTAGTTTCTTCTGTCATATGCTGCTTGAGGAAGTTGTCCCGCAACAGCTCAATAAATGCATTTTCATTCTTCCCATGAGATTCTTCTGCTACCCAATCAGTATTTGAATAATTAAAGTCTCCCATTATGATTACTCTTTTCGCGCTGACCTTTTATATTTAGTGATGCATTTCTTCATTACCAGCAACCGATCCACCAGATCTGTAACAACACCCCACTATGTAATTTGTCATGTTAGATTCCACCTCACACCAGATGGCTTCAAACTCACTGCCACATGAAATATTTTTAGTAGTATTACTATAGTCACAGGTCTCAACTCTAACAGGATTTAAGTCATCTGATATCATTAGCAGCACGCCCCTCCTCTCTATCCTTCCTAAAAATACTGTACCCTGGATACTCAATACCAGTTAGTAGTTCTCATTCTGATAGTCAGGTTGCACTAATTCCTACAATCTGAGGTTGCAACATCTTGACTAAGACAACAAACTCTAACCCTTTGTTTCTGATACCCCTAGCATTTGTGTACATACATAATAATCTATCTGCATGTTCTTTTGTATACTCTTGTTTGCAGTCCCTGACACAGTTGGACACCTTACAGATCTCTATTCTTCTCTAATGCCTTACACATCGGAGATGTGTAAAAATCAAATCTGAGATGAAATTCGTTGTCTGGTGTGAGCACTCTACTTCGCTTATTGGAGGTACGAGGTGTTTCTTAAAAGACGCATGTTTAATCTCCAGAACTGGATTTGTCGGTGATAGCAGAATAACAGTAGCGTTATGGTGGTAAGAAAGTTCACATAAAACATTATTATAATTCAACTTTTTTCTAGCCAACCGGAATGCACGGGTGGCCTGAAACAGGTGGTGGTGGCAGTCTCCTGGAATGGGATTGTTCTGCAGTTCATCATTGGATCCTCTCATCCCAACGAACACAACGTGCCCGGTAATTCATACCCCTGAATAGCTTCGGACGAAGTATTTCGCTACATGTGACGTAATAATGTGATCCTATGGATCTAGCCTCTTTAAGCGAGATAGCGCCTGTGTTGCAAGCAAGGATCGAAGAACAGATCAAGTATTCCTTCTTCGAGGGATCCTTCTTCGGTCATAATCACTTTCCATTCTTTGAGGCAACCGTTCAACTGTTTGTAATATGATACAAATATATTGTACCATTATTCCTTCTCTAACAATCAATTCACCAGTCCAAGTACTACTGACAGGCACACAGTTCTGAACAACATTCCGTGTGTTAGTTTCCCCCAAATGCTCTGATGGGTTCGAAATGATACTTTGTTCAGGCCAGTCATGTGTCAGTTTCCTAAACACATGCCCCAATAGCACCTAAAGTACAATAATGATGCATTTTCATGTCAAACGACAAGAGTACATTCCATATTACCGTTACTAGCCAAGAAGCATCGAATTATCCAGAAATGTTGAACACCCTTTGCTTGTATCCTTCCAGTGCCATAACATAGTCTTATTACACCTGCACCACCAAATTATACATGAAGGATAATGCACTCAGGATATTAGGACGCTTCATTTCTAGTTATTTACCGTGCCATACGTACTCTAGCCTATCCATTCCGAATAGCGTGATTTATTTATACTTCCTATCAATAATTCTCTCTTTCACCAGCGTATTTTTCGCTGGAGATTGAAAGGACAGGTGCGTGTGTGCACCTACCCTTTCGTAGAAACCGAGAGTGTATGGCATTTAACGTATTCTAACATTAAAAATCTGCATTAATATAGATGTATTGATGTTTTGATCGATCGTTTTCACATGGACTAGCAAGATACTAACCTTAGAATTCCTTTTATTCTTTTGTTAGTGTTAGTTTTCTGGGTGTTCCTCTTCGTTTCTTGGTTGAGGTGACACTCTGGCATTGACTAATGACGTTGCTGCATTTTAATTTATTTTTTATATTATTATTTTCTGATAATTTAGTTATGGTTTATACTGTCCGACTATGTAAAATAAGGTATACGGTATATGCATGCGTGAACTGTTGATTGACTAATTTGTTTATTAGCGTTATATTCACAAAACTGCAATCGTGAACTTTGACCACTTAAAATGCTTCAATTCAATTTTTTGAAGCTTTTATTTAACAAATTGTGTTCTCTAAATATTTTATAAACATTCCTTATGAATAGTAAAGAAATATTTTTACATTTTGCAAGCAGTTATTTTATAAGAATATTTTATATTTTATAATCAAATAAGCTATATATACATTCGTTTTATTATTTTTATTTTGCAAATTTCATTGGTATTAATGTAGCAAGAAATAACACATTGTCTTACATAACGTTCATGAATAATATATAATTAAGAACTCTAAAAAGTATACTGAATAACAAAAATCAGATTAGAACATCTACAAATATGTGAACAGTCGAAGAGGTCGTCTCCTAAAATTTCTTCCAGTTTGTTTTGTTTCAACATCTGATTTGGTAGCAGAAATGTAGGGAAGAGAGGGTCTGAATGGTTTATTAGGTAGAGTGGGTCTTGGAATTGGTATAATAGGCGGGTTGGGTCTTGTAATTGGTATAATAGGCGGGTTAGGTCTTGGAATTGGTATAATAGGCGGGTTAGGTCTTGGAAATGGTCTAATAGGTAGAAACGGTAGTATTGAGCTAGTCTCACACTGAAGATTATTGGACTGAATAACAATGATGGTGTATGTGATCAGAGTCCCTAGAACCTATAAAAAAACAAATAATTCAAAGTAAATAAAAGACGATCGGTAGCTGAAAGATTCGTAAACTGTAATTTTTAGCATAACTTAATATTAAAAGCAATGCCTTTCATGGTGTTCTCTGATTAAACATAATGACGCATGTTCTCCATAACAGTTGTTGTATAAGCTCAGTAAATAAGGCACCTAAGTGTATTAAATATAAAACTCTCACTATTCCCTATTCAAAAGTTTAAGTTTAGTTGAATAATATGTTTGATAGAATAATCTCTATTGATCGATAACTCTGTTTACTGAAATTTCACAATTTTCTGAGATTTGAAATTAATTTTCAAGAAAGTATTATATAGATATCATACGTGAAAATAATCAGAGAGAATCAGTTGGGATGCTCATTTCAACAAATTCCAGAGAAGAAAACTAACTGATTTGTAAAGGTCTGTGATTTTATGTAAGATACTCACCGACGTCAAAAGCATTAAGTAAACATTGGAAAATCCCGATGCAGAGAAGCTTGGCTTTTCCGCTAGACATGTCATCAGAAAAACAGTCATCTGGAGGGGAAGGGGGAGGAAATAAAAGCAAGATAATATAAGTTGCACATAATATGAGTTTCAAGTTTATACAAATCTCAAATTTAAGGTTTAATAAATTAAATATAGTCTATCATAATCATCATCAAAGATACATGAAAAGATATGTTATTACTAACTTCATATTAACAATTTTCCTCCAAATTAATCTGTCATTGGTCACACGCTAGTCTTATCAGAACTTATATTTCTGTCTTCTTAGGCCCATCTTATTGTATCAATAAGAGGTAAATGTAAATGGAGGTAATTATTTTCCTCTGGATCCTTTCCTGCATTCCCGGCACAGAACAATTGTCTTGCTACTCTTTACTCTCCCATTCCGTTTAAGGGACCATACTATCCTGGATTAGCTATACTAACGCATTCTTGAATGCTAGCTATATCAAGTGCTTGTCCAAAATCCTCATTTTTAATATGATATTCATTGATGCTATCTGTACACTGCCTTAATCTTTCTCAGAACTTTCATATCTGTAGTCTCCAGTATTTTTTATTGCTGATTTTCATACACATTTAATACAACAGTTCTTCAGTTTAGTCAAGGAATCCGCAGATTAGCACTGAATTTATTTAAAAGGATAAACTATTAGCATAAAGTACAGAGTTACCAATCTCTATTTTTGATATCAAGATTAATACTCCTTTCCTTCATAATGTGATTCTAAGTATTCTGAGAATACTTAGAATTCTAAGTATTCCTTATAATTCTCACAAATCCACCTCTCCTAAGTATTCTAAAGATGGGTGGATTTAGGATTTATATACAATTAGTATCTGGCAGAAGGAAAACAGCATCATGAGCGGAAAAGAATGGATAGTTTATAGTTTTAGATACTATAGACACTTTATGTGATGTCTTTATGCCGAGAAAGAAAGAAAGAGAGAGATATTGGAGGTAAGGCAAAGACGAAAAGGCAATACTGCGTTTTGGGGGAACTGGAACAGATTGGATATCACCCCACTGGATGATGACACGGAGATCGCTATTTATGGATATTGAAGTTTGGGATGTTTGAGCACCACGTTTGGTTTAATTAGTAGGATAAATCGAGTGTACTGTCATCATCAAACCTGTGATATAGGATCAATGGTGATTGAGAGTTGCTCAGTTAAGTATTGAAGAAAGGAATGACAATGACCCGGTCCATAAAGCACTGGGCAGGAATGGGTTAATGAGATGGTTGTTGAAGAACTTGACTGGCCTGAGCAGAACCCTGATCTGTGCAGTCTCGAGCACTTGTTAGATGGATTGAAACGCAACTGCGAGCCAAGCCGAATAGTCCATCAGTGGCTGATAATAATGCTTTTCTTGAAAAAGAAAGATAATTTAAACAGCATGCTTAAATTATCTTTCTTATAAAAATAATAAATAAAAGTCTTCCGAGAAGATTGAAGGCTGCCAGAGCACAAAATATGGACCAACTCCACATTAATGCTTTTTATATTAGCGTGAGAGTTGGGATGAGTAGGAATCCGGATGTTTTGATCGGATAATGTTTCTTACATGTTGTTACATCGTTTCTGAAGCATTTAACACTTACTTTATATGTTACGGATAACCAGACAATATATTGTGCTAAAGATCACGACGAATAAATAAGATATAAAAGAAAAATGTTTCTTAGTTCAGAATCTGTGATGATAAGCAATGTGTCAATATTCAAGAAACACAGTCTACAATCATCTCAGATAATTTCTTTATTCGTTATATTTTGTAACGCACTGAACTATCTGTTATGTACACTGGAAAACCATGATCGTCCAGCGGCACGAAGCATATATGTGGACACACCCAAACCCACCCAACCCGCCCATGGACATACACGTGCGCACTGCTTTGCAAAAACCTTTGTGCAAGTTTATTTAACTAAACGAAATCCACTTATTTTCACTAAGCAATATATACATGCCTTAGAACATTCAGACTTCTCATGAAGTGTCCTTTGAATAGCGCAAATGATATAATAAATGATATGTTGTATCTATTTATATAGCTACTAATCTTAATCTGAACCAGTTTTTAAATTGACTATTGATTCGTAATATGCGCTGTATCAAGTACATTTTTCGTAATCAGAAAATAATTAATGAACGTAATTACCTCATATCAAATATACATGAATTATGCACATTATGTACGTTAATAATCTAACAATCTATTTAAAGTCTATAACAACAGTGGCGTTCAATGTTGACCATAAACAGAACGCCCGTTTCTTGAGATTTCTTACTTTATTGCAGATATGCGATCTTTTATGCACATACACATACAGTGAATTAACAAGGAGATCGTATATAACTTAAATTCTCATATAAATTAAAATCGGAAAACGGCTGAACTCATAGAAGCGATTATAATTAGCGACTCTTTGATAAAGCTAGAGTCGAAGAACGGGCTAGTGGCATTATTAAGAGCAGGCAATGAATTTTAGTTCTCTCGATGATCGTTTCAACTTGTTAAGAAGAGTAATTATTCTTAAGGAGAAAATGATTAAGTGACCTCTCTATTAAAGCAATTTGAGAAATAACGTATATATTATTGCTTTAGAGATAAAAAGGAGATTGAGGTGGAGTTGATATTATTAACTGAAGGTTAGTAATATTTAGGGTTTAATTATTCATTTTTATTATGTTGACTATAATTACGTTATTTTGCTCCGTCAGTGGCAAAGATCCAATAGGAAACTGGGAGAGAATGAAATGCGTTTCATCAGCCTAAACAAAAGAAATAAAATATTACAGTAAGAAACTTATTCAGTAAAGGACATAAAGCTAAATTAATATTCATAGCTACACATGCTAATTTCAGAATAAAATGACTATTTCTGAAAACAAATATAATTCCACTGTGTTACAAGTACTAAAAGTTCAGTCATGAAGCAACCTTCTGTCCTGTGGAGAAAGGATGCATAACATTGTTGTGAATTCTATGTGACATGACGGGATCCCACTATATGAAGACAGATCCTTTGTGAAATAATTTAAATATCCAATTTGTAGCGCTCTAGCATAGTTTATAACTAGATATATTGGAATTTTCTGTCATTGTTCCAAGACCATGAATTCCATTTTTCCGGCAGTATTACACAGGAAGTTGTAGCCGCTACCTTAAAAATAACACAACCCGAATGACGTTTCGAATATACCCACTCCACTAGAGGGGTCCTGCAGTCTAAAAAAACCATTCCAGTTGGAAACTAACAATTGAGAATTCTTTCCATGGAGGTGAAGAACCATTATGGGATTTGATGTGTTGCCGATGTCCAGTTGGCTGATCTTTGACACGAAAAATTTGAGTTCTCCCTCTCAAAAGTCAGGTTTTATTCGTACTACTCAGGAATAAAACTCAGAAATTGAACATATCTCATTGTATTTCAGAAGGGAATAGCGACTGGTTAGGAACATGTGAATTCATACAAATCACTAGTAGCCTAGAGATCAATTACAGATGACGACTACGTATGAACCCGGCTGCTTACCGAATTCCAAAAAAAATATTTATATTTATATTTATATTTTATAAATATAAAAAAATTAATATTTATTTTATATTTATTATATTTATAGTATAATAAATATTACTATTATTATAAGTGCCTGTTTAGTCCTTCTGGTAATTTTATAACTTTAGATCTGCAGCAGAAAGACCTACACAAGTTCGTTTCTAGTAACCAACTAGAATAATTTGTTTAAGGTTTTTGTAGTGTCGATTTGTGGTAAGCAGATAAACTTTTCTCTTGGGAAATGCAGATATTTTTTACCGCCGAAATTCACAAACTCGGCTGTAGAAAACCCATTTTCACACAAAAATGCCAATTAGTTTAGGAACACAACATCGCAGCACTCCTCTGCCGAACTCTTCATCACAAATGCGAAGACCAACTCAGCTACCGGGAGGGAGAGTTAAGTCGGCTGTATTGCGATTTCCAAATTTAAGACTGAAAGAGTTATGCATACTCGATTAGTAAGATAAAAAAAAGTTTTTAGAGGATTAAGTTTTTTTTTTAGATTATTTATGTTACTAGTCTTCATTCATAAACTTAATAAAATGTGATGATATCCTGATCCCTCTGCACTAACACGCACACACGCATTTATTTGCTTTCAATTAATACGCTAATTAAAGTTTAATTAAAACATTATTATTGTAACTAAGGTTAATAGATTTCTTATGGCAATTTTTATGCAGCACAATTTTAATATTAATATATTTACAGTAAATTTTAGAATGCACTGGTTGTTTAAAACGGCTTGTAATTCCTGTTAAGACATATTGCAATATTCTTAATGAGATTATTAATTAAATTAGAAGACAAAGAAATATTAAAAAAATTTAAAATAACCATAATTAAAATATATTAAACATTGCATTTAATGTAATAATTTTTCAAAAAATAGTTTCCAAACTACTGCTCGATATTTGTATTGTGTCTTCGATGAATTAACAAAACACAGAAATGTGTTACGTGTTGTCGATATCAAGTACTGTAAATAATAAAATGGGAAATATTTGATAAAGAGTTTTGTTCCACTTACCTCGTCAATCACTCGGTGCAAATAGCGAGTAAGCAATGTCATAACGAACAAGGAAAACGAAAGAAAAACACCAAATTCCAATTTTACTTCTTTTGAGTGGCACGGAATAAAAATTTCACAAGCTAAGAAACAACAGAAAATGACATTTACCATAAAGGTGAAGAAAAGAGCCTCCGAAAACACACGATTTGCTTCCTTCGAAATACAGCAACATCTCACGTAAAGCATTCGTATCTTCTCTACTTTCGCAGACTCTCTTAAAATATTTTCAATTTTTTGTCTTAAAATCTCATTCACGACAGAAAATGAATGTCTGAGAAATTCTGCAAAATACATAATCCAAGATAACATTAAAATCGGTGATGCATTGATCATATAAAAAATTATTGAACGAGTAATCGTAAAAAATACACGATGAATTGTTGCAGACCACTTAGCAAAAATAGGTAACCTCTTTCGTTCTGTTAAAATGTACGCATGATAAACAGAATAAGCTAATATCAGTAAGTGAAGAGAAACAATCCCTACCAAAGTCTTTCTTATACGAAAAGGTTTTAAGTAAACTGATCGTAGATCCACTTCAAAATTGCAGCATTTTTTTGTGAGTACTGTCATTTTCTTTCCCCACCTGAACAGAAACACACGCAAAAATACAGTGAAGAATAATCCATAAAACGTGAGCACATATTGGACGTAATGTACCTTTTTTTTCGGACCCTCAATTGCTATCCGAATGTGGAAGTAGTACTGAAAAGCAACAGCTATTGAACAGCATAATAAACTATAGAAGATTTGAAAACTGCACGCACGAAAATAAATACCAGAAATCCTTGAAGAACACAGACCTTTAAAGAACCAAGTTCCACTGAAAATGCCAATCAGAGCAAAGAAACGAAATCCTTTGTAAAATTTGCTATTCTTTGAATCCATATTCAGAACTCGAACAGATGGCAATCGTCTTCAGACGCATCTACTATAGCTTAACTATGCGACAGACAGTTCAGGCAGAATAAGTTGCCAACTGCTGTGTTTTGCCGTTCTAGACGTGATATTGATTATCTGCGCTCATGTGAGTCATTATGAAAGCAAACACAGTTTAAAAAAAAAAAGTAGAATTCGTGTGATGAAACTTGGTTTGCATGCTGGCTATTATTCCTTTTTTCCTCAATAATTATGTTGGAAATCAACTTTAAATATTTTACTAAGGAAACATAGTAATGCTTGATAGAAGGACGAAATAAAAAAGATGGGATACTCGCAATTTATTGTAATGCACGAGTCACATACACGACCTTTGTTGCAATAATGCAGTCACGTTTATGCGATAATGCAGTCACATTTATGCAATAATGATAGCCGAACAACTTCCGTACGTAATTCTATTAGCATCGCGACATTTTACAAATTACAATACGATTTATTTGCTTAACAGACAAAATCTACTGTTTATAAATGTTTTAATCTTATTCTTCTGATCGAAGTGACACAATGACTACAACATAATTTTGAAGCAATAAATGAGGGATTTTTTTTCTTCTCGCATTCAGATGTACTTGAACAACAGTTTTGATGATTATTGACTAAGAATATTTGTATAAAAATTTTCTCGCATAGGAAACTTCATCTACTTCAAGATAGTCCAGAACGGTCTCTTTTCTAGTTTCAAAGAGTTTGTTGCTTTAGCATGTTGTTAGGAATGATAGTTTCTTAAGAAGAAAGAATGAAGAATGTAATCTAAAGGACAACAACTTGTAGCAATGTTAATGTTAATTTGTGAAACAATTACAAATCCCTAATAATACCATGATATGTTATCACGTATTTCAGAAAAGATTGCAATAAGATAAAAATTAATAGCTATGAAGTGGATTATATATAATGAGAATATGCGAATATGCAAACAATATATACTTCTAGTTTGCATGATTATTAGCTTATTTTGATGTCAAAGAGAAAACAGCAGTTCCCCAGAAAAAAACTCCCAGCTTCGACTCAAATTTCTACAATCTTAATTGAAGCTAAATAAATATATAAATAAATAAAAGTGTTTGACGATTCGAGGTTTGTCATTTAGAAATCCATACATGTCAGAAAAACCTTCTAACAGAGCAGTGCTTTATTGCGTCTCACCACCATTTCTTTCAAATAACCTCTACATTACAAGAATGAAATACTTTAACTTTTTTCGCTTTTATCAACTGCTACATACAGAATTTTCGGATTTATTGATATATGGAAGAAAGTTAATGAAATCTTAAAAATATTCACTTTTCTTATCATTATTACATATTTATTCATTTGAAACACTTTTGCATATTATGTGCTCTTCTGATGTCATATATTTGATTGTATTTGTAAATCTTATTTCGTGCAGCACACGCTCTAATTAACGATATTATTTTATGATCCAATGACTATCTGTAGAAAAAAATCATTTACTATTAAAAATGGTATTTAGTTGCACGAGTGAACAACGTGTAGCTACAATCTTCTGACTTTTTCTCTCTAATATGTTGAGATTCCTCTGGTAGTTCGATTTCTATAAACCCTAAAATGCGCAATCATTATCAATTCTAAATCTATATCCAAGATCCAATTTTATCCGATCACATTACAGTTAAAGTGGTCTAAGTCCCCTACACTTAATCCTTTTTCTATCAACTTGAAGATTTTTTAAATACCTTTCATCGATAATTATGACTCACTTATAAAGACAAATAGAAATGAATAGTTCATTTAATAAAAATTCTGTGCACTGCATTGACACACTTTCAGAATAATCCAATGTTGGTTAATGAGAATTAATTTCGAATAAGGAATGAAAGTACTCATCCCAGTAAAAATAATTTTAATGAAAGGATGTTAATTTTAATTAGAACCATTTTTTTTATATCTGGTGCACACAATAAAAGTCACAAGACCTATAGTACACTAATACCGTGTGCTGGCAAAAAGCATAGAAGAAAGGAGGAAATTACCATAAGATGGAAGTCTATGGAAGGTGGGGTATGAATGGATTAGGTGAGGAGGAATGATGGATGCTTGTACAATATGCGTGAAGTGAGAGAAAATACCTCAGCATTTCCTTTATATTTATTAGCAGATCTTTCAAATATTTGCGTTTGAAACTGGAGTTCAGCTAGTCAACGTTACAACAGCATGTAGGATTTTTTGATCGTTGACGTTTTTGTGGTAATGGTACTGTGCGCGCCCGCACACACACATACACCTATATCGCAAAATTTGTGGTTATTATTTCACACTAAAATCAGGTTATTAACTAAAATCAGCATCGCATCGGTAATGAAAAAAAAAAATAATAAACTAAAAGAAATCTTTCATAAACCTCAAGCTGAAAGTCTACAGATTAAGGCTTAAATTGCGATTTCATACCAATTCGAGTTTTGCTTCATTAATTATTAGAAAGTGCATTCGAAATATTTGTAATCAACACGAAGTTCCATAATGAGGCATCGTTGCAATTACGTTGCTATTATTAAATATGTTTATAATCGACGAGTTATACGAGTTATAAGGAGTTTTAAGGAATGCCTAAACCACGGTGTTGTTTTATCACCTTTCGCTTCAGCCCCCCGCACTATGATATTTGGAAGGATAAATACTTTTTCTCCTACTTTTTAATGTCTTTTAGCTTAAACGTTTTTTTTTCTTTACGAAAATAATATAGCCTAAGGTAGAAAGAAATAAAATATTTTTATTCAACTGTAAATATGAGAAAATGATTTCCTTAAAAAGTTCCATAAAAGCATGTTTATTTTCAAACTATATAGAATGTAATACAAAGAAATCAGAGTAGAATATCAACAAATATGTGCTTCACTGGAGAACAGGTCTTTTAAGTACCTCCTGGATACTCGATAGTAGATGAGTTCCACAAGTAAATCCCTTTCGTTTCGGTAATTTCATTCCTCTCGATTAATTTCTTTCGCATATGATAGTCCCGTCAGAACTATTGAAACTGTTAAATTTGCAGCTGAATCTACCAATAAATGACTGATTTTCAGAGTGGTTATTATTAGACTGAAGCAGAATGATGGTATAGGTGACCATAGTACCAAGAATCTGTAATGAATAAGAAATAAGAGTAAATAAAAAAAGCTTAACCCAGAAAGAGTCATATATTTTAGTTTCTTGTATAATACAAAAAATTATTAAAAATAACGAACTTAGTTTGATTTCAGTATTCTAGTTGAAAACAATAAAACGCTCATTATGGTCGAAAACAGTAATGTAAAAATATACCAACTTCTGAGCAACTACAGTTGAAAGCTTACATTTGTTAAATAAACAGTAAACCGCCAATCATGTTTTTAATTTTCTTAAAAGAACATATGCTCTTTAAAGAAAGTAGATATTTGATAATTATGGTCCAAAACTTACAATAGTATCGTTACAGAGAAGGAGGAGGCCAGAATAATACTGGACTCATTTTTCGAAACATGGATGTGTTTCGAAAAATTTCAGTGATCGTACCGTAAGAAACTTACCGAAGTCAGAAGCGTTAAGTCAATGTTAAAGAACCCCATTGCTGAGAAGCTTGGTTTTTCAGTTTGGCATGTCATCAGAAACATGTGCACCTTGAAAAGAAAAATTAAAGAGAAACAAAGTCACAAATATCAGTTTCAGTAAGCTTTACCGTTAAAAATTTAATGAATGAAAATATGGCTTTTATTAGGGATTTTGCTTGATATTCTAGATAATGTTAAAAAGTTCCTTAAATAATATTATGATTGTTAATAATCATATTCATGTTAATTCTCAAGAAATCAATGAATCAAATTATTTTCGAAGTAATAACTCAGCATTCTCAATGAATTTTAATTTTTGTTAACACTTCGCATACATGTGAGAGAAAAAAATCGAAAAACTATAAATTGCAAAACATAATGATATTGTTGGACAGTAAAACGATAATAATATTAATTATTATTTTGATGAACATTGTTAATTATGATACATTAATTATGCGTTTATGATAAACGTATATTGGCAAATTATCAGCATCGAAAATAAATAAATAAATAAAGGTAGAAGAGGTGAGACCTTTAAAGAAGAGTAGTAGCATACCTAAACTTTCCTCTCATGTATCCTTCTGTATTTTAAATTCCACTCCGTAATAAAAAGCAATTATCGGTATGTCATACATTTGTTTACATCACAGAGTTATCTCATTTGTGGTTTATATATGAAACGATGAAATTTGTTAATTCGAATCAAAGGACTGTCTCCCTTGTCTCCTTGAATAGCATAGATAATTTTCCAAATCGAAGTAGCATTTAAAATCCGGATTCAGAACGGGAAAAAAAGAAAAGAAAAGAACTTTTCATTAAACTATATGGGAAGAATTTTGTATTTTATACAAGTGGGAAAAACCATTAAGTTGGAAATCATTTCCAACTTTTCTAGAGTAAAGCAAGTTGTCGTCTTATGTGCATACGCCCCGTAAGTTGGTTGTACAGCAGAGCAGATAGATGAGTTCTGGAACGTGCTAGATGAAGAAATAAGGGTACTGGAAGAAATCGAGTTCCAGATAATACAATCGAGATGATGATTGTCGGAAGAGACGAATAGACACATAGGAAGACAGAATAGGAACTGTGAAACGGTGCATGTTGGCCATGGAGACAGAATGATGAACCAAGAAGGAGAGAGGATTGTGGGAAAATCGCGGAGTATTTGATCTAGCAATTGTGAACTCGTTTTTCTGCAAGAGGAAAGAAAATTTGATAACATTTAGAAGTGATGCCAGCAGTTCAGAGATTGGCTACATTTTGACTAGAAGAAAACATCTTAAAAAAGTAACAAATTGTAAGGTAATCCCAGCAGATCAAGTAGCGCAGCAACACTGGCTGCTCTGCCATTCTTTAAAATAAGGTCGAAGATAAGAACCTTTGGAAGCCATGGGATGACGACAATTACACTAGATTGGTGGAATCACAATTCAAGAGCAATTCTGAGCTATACAATTGAGGTGCTTGGCGAATCATCTGAAAAGATTAGAGATCAGTGGATTGGTGGAGGAATGATAATGTACAAGAAGCTGTGACGGCTGAGAGGAAGGCAAAGCAGAAGTGAGACGAGTCAGGAGTGGAGAGGTTCAGAGAGAGAAAGCGAGAAGCCGAGATTTGTTGCGCAGGCGAAGACCACAGCGTATCAAAATCTTTATGATTAATTAGAAACATAGGAAGGATAGAGAAAAATTTATCGATTGGCAAAATGTAGAAATAAGATATCAAAGGACATCTTACATGTGAGGCACAACACAAACTCTGGAGGAAGGGTAGTAAGGAGGAATGCCGATATAAGAAACAGATGGAGAATATACTTTGAATGGCTTTTGAATGAGGAAAATGCGAGGACTCACGAAGATGGGCAGCCTTATGTGGCGGCAGTGCAGAACACCAGTAGAGTGGAAATGAAGGAGACCATAAAGAGGATGAAGAATGGAAAATCGGTGGGCCATGACAGGATCCCAGTGGAGTATGATAAGCACTGGAGGAAAGAGGGAAGTGACTTGCTGTGTTTGCCAACAGGAACATATTCCCGAGGAGTGGGTCCCTATCTACAAGGGTAAAAGAGATGCACAAGACTCTAAGAATTACAGAGGAATAAAACTGATGTCCCACACAATGAAAAATCCTATAAAGGGTTATTTATGGAAGATTGAGGCAGGAGGTGGAGATTGTAATGGAGTAATTTGGTTTCATGCCTGGTCGATCGACGACAGTGCTATCGTTGGGTTACCGCAACTCATGGAAAAGTTTCGACAGAAACAACGGTGGATAGATGTCTGGAGAAAGCGTACAAAGGAGCGCCAAAGCAAGAAGGTACCGGAGAAATACATCAGGTTGGTGCAGAAGATGTATAGAAATGTGAACACAAGAGTTCAGACCTGCCTGGGAGAGACAGACAGTTGGTTTGTATCAAGGGTCAGCATTAAGTCCGTTCCTATTTAATATTGTGATGGAGATGATGACGGAGGAGATGAGAGAAGACGCTGCATGCGGATGATATTGTGCTGTGTACAGAATCAAGAGATGGAAAGATGGAGGAAAGTACTGGAAGGAGAGTTATGAGGCTTAGCAGAAGTATGTGTTGCAAAGTGGATGGCAGTCAAGAGACAGATCTAGAGCTGGAAGTAAATGTCATCAGGATGGTTACAGACTTTAGATACTTAGGTTCAACAGTGACAGACGATGAAAAGGTTGATAAGGGAGTGGAATGCAGTATGCAAGCTGGATTGAGGAACTGTAGAACGATGGCTGAGTGCTATGCGATAAGAGGGTGCCAATCAATCTAAAAGGCAAACTCTGCAGGACAGTAGTGAGACCAGCTATGGCATATACTATGGAAACTGTCACCCTGAGGAAAAATAACATCAGCAGGAGGGAGGCAGCGGAGGTGTGAATGCATACGTAGATGTGTGGTGTGACAGAAAGGATCTTCTGAAAAATGACTATGTAAGGGGGAACGGTGAAAGTTACGAACTTAGGAGCGAAGATACAAGAGTCAAGGTTGAGATGGTTTGGTCATGTGATGAGGAGAGAGGACGACTATGGATGGGAAGGAAAGTCATGCAAATAGATGTGTAGGGGAGGAGGAAGAGGGCGGCCAAAGAAGAGATGGAGAGAGCTGATGGTGGAGGACTTGAGGATAAAGAATTTGGATGTGGTTACAGCCCAAGACAGGAGAATGTGGAGTTGACTCACTAAGAACAGCGACCCTACTTAAATGGGATAAGCTGCACAAGAAGAAGATTAACAGGTCTATCTGCTCATCGTGTTTATCTCATGCTCTCTCTCTCTCTCTCTCTCTCACACACACAGACACACACACACACACACACACACACACACACACACACACACACACACACACACACACACACACACACACACACACACACACACACACACACACACACACACACACACACCTTATTAAGAAAAATGGTGCATTACGTTTCGTATACCAGTCGTGTAAAGCAGCTTGAGTTAAGCCATCGCTTTTTGTAGTCTTGTAACTATTTTCTGAATATTAATTACATACTATGTGTTGTAACTTCTATATAATGCTCTCTAATTAATGTCTATTCTCTCTCTCTCTCTCTCTATGAAACCACGTGATCTTATGATCACTATAAATCAACTGTGAATTAATAAGACCACATGTTTTCATAGATAGAGAGAGACAGATAGACAGACAGAGAGAGAGAGAGAGAGAGAGAGAGAGAGTTGGGGACTAGCAGAATATCATGCAATTACATTTCTATTATGATTCAGAAACGTTAGTGGTTTTCCGCACGCGTAAGCTTATATTTCAACAAATAATTCGTGATAAATACTTCCAAATATGTTTTTCTTATGAATCACATTAGTATAATACGTCGATGCAGTTAAAGAGATTCTCCTATAGAATTTCAAGTTTTCTATAGAAATTCTATAGAAATTGAGAGTGTATTAGAACGACTGCATATGTGCTCATACCAGTCAATGAATTAGAAACGTTTATGCAGATATATATAGATGTCATTTATGCAGCGTACATGCAAAATACGTGATCTAGGCAACTACGTAAGAATGATGCCAGTTAGTTATCATTGATAGTATTGATCACAGTGGTAAAAAAAGGATCTTTCGGAGTTTGATGAAGGGAGTCACGATTTTGATAACAGTAGAGCCGACTAACTTCTCAAAAAGGTGAGATATCCCAGATGTTTAATTAATAGGAAAATTAACCAACCTTACTTTTCTAAGAGACGTAGCTGTGGTCCTAAGACAGTCTGTCAGGAATGAGATCGCTGTATTTTGAGAAGGCTTGTATGGAAAACTTCCTGTGTGTAGCAATTGACCGAAGTATTTGGTGACAGCTGTTTTTGACCCATATGTCACCGAACTATGCTTAGAGAATCGAAGAGGGTATGGGCAGTCGAATGCCTATTCTGAAACCACTGATTTCTGCGGAGGTTCTAATTTAGAATAGTATCCTATTCTAAATTAGAATATCGTGTAATATTTAGAATAGTATCCTGTATTAAAGAATATAGATATCCTGTATATAGAAAATATCAATAATATATATAGAAATTACCCATACAGCTTCAGTAGGTATTGGTTTGGATTCTCATAGGAGATTGCAGGGTAAAGTTAAATATCTTCGTGAGGGATACGTTAGTCTGCCTCAGATGACGTAACAGGATTACCACGAATTTATTATGAAAACAGAATCCTACCAGGGAAGCAGACTAATGAGTAGCCAGCTTCATTACTATAACATCATGACTACTGCAATTTACCAAGTAATAACTTAATATGATTTTCTTACATTTGCTGATATAATGAACTTTATTTATTCGTATGGCATGAATATCAAAACATGCAGTACACTACACTTTAATAACATATAAAATTAAAAGTCAAAAGTCATTTTAAAAACCAATAAAATTAAAAGGTTACATCGAAATTGGTCAGATAGTTCATAGCTTCGGGTGTAGCACTTAAAAAGTCCAATTTGTCTCCTGAATATGCTCTGAGATAACACTGAGTCACAATATGGTTCACAGTTTGTCTCTGAGCTCCACAATCACAATGCGGGGATGGTCGTTTACCCCATTTAAAAAGCATGTCCGCACATACAGCATGACCAGTTCGTATTCTATTAAGCTGAGTCCAGGATTTTCGTGGGAGGTGTGAGCAAGCATCAAAACTTTCTTGTAAATCATTGAGAGAAAATTTTGTGATGTCATCTGTATGGCTCTCCCACTGTTCTTGCCACTTTTGCTTCAAGTCAAAGAGTAGTAGTAGTTGGGATAATTGTAGTGGTGGATGTCTTGATCTCAATCGTCGTACACTTAAGTCTGGGAGATCTAAATGTATTGGTAGGGCTGTGTTCTCCAAGATTTTCTTATACTCCTATAAGAGAGCCTTATTCCTGCGCAGATTCGGTGGAACAATGTTACTAAGAGCTGGAAGCCAGTGTGTGGGCGTTGATTTAATTGTGCCAGAAATCAGTCTCATTGTATTATTTAGTTGGCTATCAACAAGTTTAACATGTGTGCTATTTAGCCACACTGGTGAGCAATATTCGGCAACAGAGAAAACTAGACCAAGAGCAGTAATCCGCAGATTATCGGCTGTTGCTCCCCATGTTGTGCCTACTAGTTTTTGTATTATGTTGTTACGGGTTCTTAACTTAGCAGAAATGTTTGTTAGGTGTTGCGTGTAAGAGAGCGTGCGGTCCAGGGTCACGCATGCCCAAGTGCTTTGTAAACTTATTGTGTCCTAGTAAACACCCTTCAAAGAAGATATGTAAAGTGACATCTACCATGTGATTATTAAGGTGAAAACTTGATACTTCTGTTTTGTCTGGATTGAGCTGGAGCCTCCATTTTTTATAATATTCACCTATAGTTTTCAGATCTTTTGTAAGTACATTTTCAGCCTGACTTATGTTTTTGTGTCGAATGGAAATTACAGTGTCATCAGCATAACAGAACTTACGTGAGATGGTAGCAGGCAAGTCATATGTGTATAGGTTATAAAGCAAGGGTGCCAATACTGACCCTTGTGGAAGACCATTATTAAGTTTTCGTTGCCGGGACATTTTATTTCCTAATATAACTTGAAAGAAACGTTCAGTGAGCATGGAGGAAATTAAGTGTGCAGTCCGTTTACATGAGACAATGCTAAGAAATTTGTATATAAGACCTTCACGCCATACTGTATCATAGGCTGCTGTTAGGTCCAAGAAGACAGCTGATGTTTTATCTTGCTTCTGAAATCCAGCTTCTATGTATGATGTTAAAGTGAGCAATTGATCACAGCAACCACGTTTTTCTCTAAAACCAGCTTGCTCAATCGGGACATGCTGCATAATTGGTGTGGACAATCTGTTGTACAGAAGGCGCTCTAACATTTTATAGGTGCAACTCAATAAAGCAATAGGTCTGTAACTTTTTGCCTCCTGGGGTGGTTTTCCAGGTTTAAGAATAGCAACTATTTTTGACTTCTTAAACTGGCTAGGTAGTCGGCCAGTCAATAATATATCAGAAAAGAATTCACAGAACCATTTTATAGTATTTGGTCCGCTATTAATCAGAAATTCAGGATGGACACCGTTGAAGCCTGGGGCCTTGCCTGCTTTGATATCTTTTATGACAGCTTTTACTTCATCTATAGTGAAGATTGAGGCATATTGTGAGAAAGCAGGAGCATTTATTTTTAAAGCTCTAAGTTCTTTCTTAACTTTCTTGGTATGTTCACGGTCACTAGGTGCTCTGGACATATTAACGATTTGATTAGCAATTTTCTCAAGGGAGATGATTGTGCTTTTTCTTTTAGGTAGATTAGTTGTGGATAGTTGTTGGAGAAGATTCCAAGCTTTTCTACTTGATCGTTTGAAGACAAGGTTTTCAACCGTATCAATCCAATTTGTTTTTCGAGATGAGTTCAGGCTATGTAGTAATTCATCTGCTATTTCGGGATCTTCACTCTTCAGGAACTCTCTGTAGAGATGTTCACTCTCTTCATTCCATCTGGGGACATAATCTTTTCTGTAACCTCTAGGGATATGTTTTTTCGCAGTTGATATGATTGCTCCTACAAATCTCTTGTACTCTGCAACTCTAGCAGGTATCCACCGAACACATTTATCCAATTCATTCGCAAAATTTGTCCAATTTGCTTTTTTAAAATTCCAACGCGGTCGTGGAAAGGATCTTGCTATAGGTAGTGTCATATCAATTTCCAGTAACACCGGTCGATGTTGACTGTGTGGGAAGTTAGAAAGTACATATCGTCTTGCTGGTAATGGTTTCCCTTCTGTGTTTATTGAAACAAAACATAAGTCTGGATTAGTCTCTGTTTGCCATGCTGATGATCTAAAGGTGTTTCTATCTTTGGCATCAAATACAAGGTGTATATTATTTATTTCTGCCCATTGAACGAGGGTAGTCCCACAGTCGTTGTTATCACGGTACTTCCATTCTTCATGATGGCTATTAAAATCACCAATCCATACTGTTGGATGTTGATAAGTAGGTATCACATCTATAGACCATGATATTAAAGGAGGTTTATAGACGTTGACTATTTTTATGTTGTGAATTTTCACACTCACAAGATGGGTATCGTTATCACATCTCGTTGTCAGGATAGAAGCATTTTCTATATCATCCTTGATATATGTTGCAATGCCATAATTCCCGTGGTATGTAGCACCAATCAGAGTGTAACCAATTAATTTTCCTCTTCTATTAAGGTCGTCTTCGTTTTCAGCATGTGTTTCTTGAAGAAGCACAACGTTAATGTTATTTTCTTGTAGTATTTTGCAGAGATAGTCACATTTTGCTCTGTTAATTTCCTCGATATTCAGTTGACACATCTTAAGGCTAAATCCCAGTTTTTTATCAGCATCATCAATAAAATTAGAAAAATCAGTATTGTTTGACTGCCTGCCTTAGCCAGAAGAACTAAGTGTTAGACTGGCTGCCAAATCGCTCTAGCTCAGGGGTCGGCAACCTGCGGCTCGCGAGCCACATGCGGCTCTTTAGTTCCATACGCAAATATTATTTATTTTATCAAAAAAAAAATTTAAAAATCGTTCTGAATCGATTAACGAGGATTAGGCACCGATTCTATCTCTCAGCCACTTGTACTCGCTTTTCACCTCCCCCCTCCCCCGTGACACGCATCGTCACTGTCGTCAGTCCGTCGGAAGCTCTCGGAAGTTTATATGTTTTGCAATTTTCATTGATTTCGGCAAAGCTGGGCATAACACCTTTACTCGTAAACTAAGTATCTAATATTTGCCAAAATTAAAAAAAAAAAAAAACTAAAATGTGCAGACTGCGCCGTGATAAACACGTTCTGACAAGTCCGTTCGTGCCAGTCGGCGATCACCGCACACGTGAGGCGACCACAGATGTGACGAAACTATGTACTTATAGTCAATCAGTACGTGAGAGAGTGAGACAAACAGTGTTTCGTGTCTAAATTATTTATTTTAATAATTAAATTATTAGAGAATTATTTATTTTATTTAGGTAGATATTTTTAATTGGGAAATATCGTTGTAAAATGTTTTTTTGATAACTTATATTTCATTATGCCCAGCTTCTCGTATCCGCTAAAACAGTACAAGATAGAATAGCTAAAATGTCTTCAAATGTAACATATTTGCAGGTGGAAGATATTCAACCCTCTTCTGCCTTATCACTTGCTATAGATGAGTCTTGCGACATAAAAGACACGGCACAAGTTGGCCCTTTTTGTCAGGTATATGTCTTCCCAAGGTCCAAAAGAAGAACTTCTAGGATTGCTACCGCTCTCGGGACAAACTAGAGGGGAAGATATAGCGAATGCCGTGCAAAAAGTGCCTTGAAGACAATAAGATCTTGTGGCTCTTTAAAAACTTTTTAAAATTTTGTGGCTCTTTAAAAACTTTGAAATTTTGTAAATTGTAATTTTTGACTCTTCCGACTCAAAAGGTTGCCGACCCCGGCTCTAGCTCAATTAGCGTTACCCAGGGTGCACCACGAGGAGGCGAGCTAGATTACACCCCATCTAATGAACTAAACCATGTGAATAAATAAAATATACACCACTTCTGCATGCATAAACTTATATTGCAAAAAAAAGATAATTAAAAGTAAATATCACGAATTTTTTTTAAGACTCACACTTGTAGAATACGTAGATGCAGTTAAAGAATAACTGTAATTAGAAAAATAATATTAATCACCTTAATTTTTTTCTTTATTACAGATATGTAATAATTTATGAAACATACTGCGAGTTAAATAGGAAGTTAAACTCATATAATTCAAATTGGGAATAAGTAACATCTCACGAGCAAGCTGCAGTAAGGATTCAATGGTAAGCGAAGATAAAAACAAAATTGATGAAAACAAATTTTTGCAATGGTTTTTGGTACTTTCAACGTTCGAGCAGAACAATTAGCGAACAGTTAATTTCTGTATTAATCGTTAGATAAAAAATATATACATTTGGGCTTCAGAAATGCAAAAGGGATTGCTAATTGAAGGTATAGTTGTTATGTGTTTAATTATATGTTCTTAGTATAATGATTATAATGATTACATTAGTTTTCTCCACTAATGGCAAAGATCCAATAGGAAACTGGTTGAGAATAAAAGGAGTTTCTTCTGCCTAAAGAAAATAATAATAATAATAATAAATAAAATAGTTTAGCCACCGTTTATATAAGAAAAAATTCACAATAGTGCATAAAAATGAATATTTACATTTACATAATTATTTCATAATAAAATGAATACGCTTGAAACCAAAAATCAGGTAAAATGTTTCACAGGATACGTACAAAGATGTAATATACTGTGTCTTTGCAATGGTAGGAAAAATGTATATTAAATACTGTTGTCAATAATTTTCTTTACAGAAGCTCATATATAAATTCTTTTATGTGGAATGATGCAGAATTCTGTGTTCTTGTCAACTTTTCTCAGGTGAATATGTATCTCGGACGTAAAAGTAATGTTTTGAACTCTGATTCTCTTGCCTTATATAATGGAGTAGATCTTGCTGAAATGAGTTAAATATAGATATAGTGGGGTTGTAGCGTAGTTTTTAACTGGGTACTTTGGAATCTCCAGCCATTTTCTTCATTCATGTAGGTATATCATATACATTAAAGTTTCACATAGTATTGCATAGGAAAATTACATTCCGCTGTACGAAAACAAGACAACTAGAAAGATGTGCTTTAACTTTAGCTGCTCTATATGAAAAGTCTCTTAGACTAGTCCGAATATCCTATCCTATGAGTGTTCCTAACAGACATTTAAGCACTCATGACTTTCCCAAGTATTCTTGGACTTAGTAACCACAACTGTAACTCGAGGATAAGGTTAGTCCTATACCTCTTGGTGTGTCCTATGTAGATGCGAGTGTTCATGAGGCCGGTTTGCTTGTTCTGGAGAAAAAATCCCACGTTTCAGGAGAAAACAAACCCTACCTCCGTATGAGACCGGCTGATTAACATTTCATCGAAAGAGACTAGATAAATAGATAAGGATAAAGGTTCCTGACGTCACTGAATGGGATCGAACCAGGTCTTTCCGACCAAAGGGCTTCGTCTATGTCCGAATATGAAATCCATTTCTTTAGGATCACATAAGTCGAAATGCCATCTAAACCGTCATAAAGTCTTTTCTACTGAAGATGTTCAAACACTGTCATACGATGGTCTATTGATTTTCCACTTACAACAGGCAGACATGAGTAAACAAGGGACGCAGTTTACAGACACCATTAAGTCTATGTGTTTGAATTCATCTTTCTCTTTAATAACAACTGTTCGTCCATTGTTAAGTCGAGAGGATGAGATCTCTTCATTTCTTTCTATTCTCCCAAATTCTTTCTTTGTGAACTCTGTACCAGTTCTGGTTTCTTTTTTCTAGATCTCCTCTTATCTGGCCTCTCCATCTTTTCCATGGTCTTTCTCCTGGTCTCTTCCCCTCCAATTTCATTTCATAAATTCTTCTTGGTATTTTTTCCTTAGTCCATCTCCTTAAATGTCCAAATCACTTAAGGAAAGTTCATAAGCATTTTTCAACACATTTTAGCCATAAATTGTTCCTAATGTCCACATTTCATGTTCTGCCTTTCCTTGTTTTTGCCAACATTGTCATTCAAGATTTCATTTCTATTGCTTCTATTCTATTCATGTATCTTTTTGTTAGTCTTCCCATCTCTACTTCTGCACTGCTGCATAATCAACATGGGAAAAAGTAGCTTTTGTTAATTAAAGCTAGCACTTAAGTGGGACCTCGCTGTCTCACAGTGGACTACTTTCATTATTAAAAAGATGATCTAGTGAAATCGTCCTCTTTATCTTCCGGTCTAACCTTCCATCACTAGAAAATATACTTCCCAGATATTTGAACTTTCACCACTCTTCAAATCTTGCCCTTTGAGCCTAGCACCATTAATGTGTACATTTCCACTACGATTTAAAACCATTCTCCCACTCTTCCTATTATTAATATGTAATCCATAGTTCTGTGTCCCATTATTTCATTTGTCCAGTTTCTTCAGTAGTTCTTCTTCTGAATGTGCACAAATCACCACAGCTTCTGCAAACACAGTTTTTTCCCATTTCTTTTCATGAACTATATCTGGGCTATTCATCACCGCAATGAACATTAATGGAGAGAACACACTTCCTTGTCAGTACATTTTTAAGCATAAACCTCTCTGGATTACCAAATGTAGACTTTATCCAGCTGTTAATTTAACATATATATTCTTTACCATGACTATTTCTTCATTTTCTAGGCTTTTCCAAACTTTTCAGACATTTTCGTTTATCACCATTATGTCTTTCTTTTTTTCTATTCCTATATTTTCCAAACTTCTTGACTTTTCAACGAAATCAAAGGCTTTCTCTTTAGAAGAAATGCCATAAAGAGATCTTAAATCAGATCATCCTTTGTTAAAACCAAACTGCGTAGTCTTTCGTATCTTATTCCTGTTGCCATTACACTTTCTCAAATATTCACACAGTGACACAATAATATTATTTCTCTATAATTACTATACTCCCTTCTTGAGTCTCTTACTTTCTTGGTCTAATCATCAGATATCAGTCTAAACATGACACATAACCATTTCAATCTTGTACTACATGAAGCTCTGATCAGTTCAACTGACAATCTATTCCAGAGATTTTCATTCTTTATCTACCTTAATGCTTAACTTACCTATACTTATTCCATACTTTTGTTAATATCTCTCTCATAACTGTATTCATTCCAGTTCATTGCACTATGGCTTTTATCTTTTTTAACCGATCGGGGAAATAACTTTGCCACATAATCCTCATTTTTCATCCAGTAGTCATATCCACATTTCCTTCCTCATTTCTTCTTCTTCTTCTACTCTTCATATAACACCTTTTTGTTCCCATTAATATCTTTTTCCAACGTATTT
This sequence comes from Typopeltis vanoorti, assembly GCF_054136105.1. Taxonomy (NCBI): domain Eukaryota; kingdom Metazoa; phylum Arthropoda; class Arachnida; order Uropygi; family Thelyphonidae; genus Typopeltis; species Typopeltis vanoorti. The sequence goes on from NC_143564.1 coordinate 52,158,087, forward strand.
GTAAATTCAGCCCATCTTATTATCTGTTCTTATTAAAATTATAAAATCTTGTAATATCTTGTAATTCTGTGGTTCTGATGATTACAAACAAGTCTATCACCATTTGATCTAGTCTTTATAAATCTCAGAAAAGCTTTATATTTTAACATGCTGCTTCTCTAATTCTCTCTCTTTAACTCTCTAATTCCACCACAGAGTTTTCGTTTTCCTTTTCTGCGAGAGGAAGAACAGGTAGAAGACTTCAACTCCTCTTCTGCTGTTCCTACCGTTACATCTCGAAATGTTCCCATTCCTAATCTACATTATCTGTAGTTAACGCTTTACTTCAGACTGTTTTAATATCCATAGCTTCAACTTTCTATCTCTTTCTATTTCATAGACAATAAGAAGTCAACGATTCCCATCTAAAGCAATTGTAGGCAAAACTGTGATGCCCATGACAACCTTGCTCCATTCTTTATCAAGGATGAAACAATGCATTACTGATTTTTGCTCACCATTCCACGTATATCTTGTAATTCTGTGGTTTTGTACTTTTTTGAAACCAGCTGTTTCCAATTTTAAGATCTTCATGATTCAAAAATCTAATAATCTTTGTCTTTCCTCATGTCTTTGACCTAAACCGAAGAGATCCCAATTTTTTTTCTACTCCTGTTCTTTAACCTATGTATCAAGATTTCCTAAAATGATTACGCTCGTATTAGGAATTACACCTGAATAACAAGAAGAAATAATATTTATTGCATAGATAAAGAAAGGGGCGTCTGAAAACAAATTATTTACGTCCTTCAAAACACATCAACACGCTATAAAGAGCATTCTGATTACTCCACTTTGGCAAACTTCCCAAAAGAAATATTATTCTTTATTTTCTGTAAAATATCATTCGCAACAGAAAATGAATGTCTGAGAAACTCTGCAAGATACCCAATCCAACAAGTCATGATAACAGGTATTACAATAATCATATACGATTTTAGGGGTGCTTAAGGATCAAAGCTGTATAACTGAGAGGAGACCTCCACATAGCCTTTAAAGGAATGCGGAGAACCGACCAGGGCTTCTGACCTAATGTCCAGTCCTCACCTTCTCGTGGTGCACCCTGTTGCGTATCTACTTTGATACTGAACGAACGAGGATGGGTTGGCAATTTGGGATTTAGCCGACCAAATTGTATTCTTATTGGTTAAACCAAAATAAAAAATGATGGTACAACATGACAAAATTTCATGCCGGCTGGGGCGTCGCCCGGTTAAACAAGGCCCCGTTGTTTTCGCCAGGGAACCAGGGCAAACAGCGAAAAGTCAGCTACTGGAACAAATCTGAAAACAAACCCCAACTCAACATCACCAGAGTTAAAGATCGGTACTATCAACGTAAGAAGCCTGAATGGCAAAGAAATGGAGCTAGCTGAGGAATTAGATAAGTACCAGATCGACATAATAGGGGTGACTGAAACAAAAAAGACCAAAACTGGTGAGATCTTTCTGAGCAATAAATACAAAATGTTATATTTAGGCAATGACAATCAAGGAAAAGAAGGAGTAGCCATAGTATTCAACACAAAATACGAGGCTAATCTTCTTGAATGGCAGTCAGTCTCAAGTAGAGTAATGTGGGCAAATATGAGAATGGGGAACTGGACAATGAGACTTATTTGTGCCTATGGTCCCACAGAAGGTTCTACTAAGGTAGAAGTGGAGGAATTTTTTGAGGCTTTAGAAAAAGCAACTGACACAATGAAAAAGGAAAAGTTGGTCCTTGTTGGGGATCTAAATAGTAGAGTAGAAAATGATTGTGAGACATACAAAAATATTTTGGGAAAATTTGGAGAAAAGAGCAAAGCTAATAATAATGGCAAATATCTGTTGGATTTCTGCTCAGGACATGGACTGGTTATTGCTAACACCATGTTCCAACATAAAAATGTGCACAAATTCACATGGAGAGAAGAGGCTAGGAATAAGAAAAGTCTCATTGACTATGTTATTGTTGATAGTGATGTTTTCTCCCTGGTGCAGGACACCACAATGTACAGAGGATTTGAAATTGGAAGTGATCACTATTTAGCTTTGAGCAGGATAAAATTGAATTTCATATTGAAAAGAATAACATGTAAGAAAGTTTTAAAGCGAATAAAAGTTGAGCAGCTCTCAGATGTGAACTGTAGACTAAAATACAGAAATATTATTGAAGAAAAAATGAAAGAGTTTGAGAACAGGAATCAAACCTTGGAGATTCAGTGGCAAACTCTGAAGGAAACATTGATTTATTCTGCCAGAGAGGCATGTGGCGAGGTTGTGTGCATGGATAAAAAAATCAGAACTCCCTGGTGGACACAGGAAGTTAAAGAGGCAGTGAAGGAAAAGAAGAAAGCATATCAAACGTTCCTGGCAAATAAGTCAGCTTTTACTCTTACAGAATACAGAGACAAATGTAAGAAAGCTAAACAGTGTGTAAAACTAGCTAAACAAAAGTCATGGGAGGACTTTGGCAAGAATATAGAAAATAAATATCAAGAAGGTGGCAAAATATTCTGGAGGTTGTTGAAGAAGTTTCGAAATGGAGGAAAGATTGCTGTAAAAGGAATTAAAGATGATAAAGGTGACATGGAAACAGGAGAAAAAGATATCCTTGAAGTATGGGGTAATTACTTTGAAAAACTGCTAAATGAAACAAGCAGTAATGACAGCACGGTGATACAAAACACTGACCAGGCATGCAGTCAGGAATACATATCCATACTTGAAGTAGAAAAAGCCATCAAAGGCTTGAAATGTGGAAAGGCAGCAGGATTAGATGATATTCGACCAGAAATGCTGAAGTATGGTGGTATAAGAGTCTTACAGTGGCTGCACTGCATAATTCAGAAAGCCTGGACAGAGGGACGAATTCCCGATGATTGGAGTAGAGCTCTCATAGTACCCATATATAAAAAGGGAAATAAAACTGAATGTGAGAATTACAGAGCTATTTCCCTAATGAGTGTTCCTGGCAAGATCTATGCAAGTATACTTGAGAAACGGTTGAGAAGAATTGTGGAAGAAAATCTTGATGAAGATCAAGCTGGATTCAGGCCAAATAGAGGCTGTCAGGATCAGATCTTCACTTTACGACAAATAGTCGAGAAAGCCTGGGAATATAACAAAGATCTGTATTTAAGTTTTGTCGATTTGGAAAAGGCATATGACAAGGTTCCAAGAGAGAAGCTATTCAATACGCTGCAGTTATATGGTGTGAATGGGGCATTATATCAAGCAATACTTCGTCTTTATTTGAGTTGTGAGTCAGCAGTTAGAATTGAAGGAAGTACAGGAAGATGGTTTAATGTTAAATCTGGTGTGAGACAAGGATGTACATTATCCCCTCTGTTATTGATTATCTATATGGATCACATTATGAAGGAATGTGGTATTAAACCTGATATCAAAATTGGAGATGTTAATGTCAGCTCTTTGCTTTATGCGGATGATGTTATACTTCTAAATAAATCCGCTACAAGTCTGCAAGTTTCCCTGACTAAATTGAATAGCTGTTGTAATAGATATGATATGAAGGTCAGCAATAAAAAGACAAAGACAATGAAAATAGGCAGAATCATTGAAAATGTCAACTGTGTTGTAAATGGAGAACCTGTGGAACAAGTAAAACATTTCAGCTACTTAGGCACAATTTTTACTGAAGATGGTAAACTAAATATAGAAATAGACAACAGAATCAGCAAAGCTGGTATCGTGGGAAGTCAATTGAATAAATTCATATGGAATAAGAAAGAAATTAGTCGGAACACTAAATTAGCTGTATACAAGACTGTGTTCAAACCAGTTTTAACTTATGGATCTGAGAGCTGGGTCAGAAGTAAAACACTTGACCAAAGACTAGAGACCGCAGATATGAGAGTCCTGAGAAAGATTAGAGGCGTGAACAGATGGCATCAATGGCAATATCATATTAAAAATGAGGATATTAGGAAAGAACTTGACATTGTCAGCATCCAGGAATGCGTTAGCAGAGCTAATCTCAGATGGTATGGTCACTTAAATAGAATGGGAGAGGAAAGATTAGCAAAACAAGTGTTCTCTGCCAGGTTGGCAGGAAAACGACCAGAGAAAGACCAAGATATAGGTGGATTGATACGGTACAAAGTGCCTTAGACGATAGAAATATAAGATCTGATAATGTTGGAGTCTTGACAAGTAACAGACTGATTTGGAGGAAAATTGTAGATAGGAAGTTAGTAATGATGTAATTTTTTCATGTAGTACTGTCATATCCTGTACACCCTTTGAGGGTACATGGCAGGAATTTGATGATGATGATGATGATATACTATTTTATTGAACCAAAAATACAAGTTAGATCATTACATGCCACTTAGCAGCGATTATTTCATATCTTCTGAGACTATCAACCAACTTTCAAAATCCGGAAGCGGTAAAGAAGAAATGTATTGAAAATGTCATCAATACGTATTCATACTTGATAGAGTAGATTCTTGCATTCATTTACCTGCACGTACACTCATCCATCCACCTTAATAGTGTTAGCATTCCTCGCGTTTTTCCGGGTTGTTAGTGAACAAATTCACTCTAGACATCTAATTAAGAATCATTCAATTCCATCTGCATTATATAAGTCCTTCCGTTCATCAAATTCAGCCCGTAGGTCTGCGCTGTATAACATTCTTCTTCTGTGATCTTTCAACATTATCACACACAATAACATTCTTCGGACTTTTATCAATACTATTATTTACACAATTGTCACGTATTTTACATATACCGCATTAAACAAATCCTCGCATATTGAACTCACCAAAGAAAAACGTGTTGGCCGCTATTGTTCTACTACGCATCGGCCTCATACTGACAATATCTACTAATGAAACAATTGAAACTAAATTAAAATTAAATGACCAAATAACTTTGTTTCACTTACCTCATCAGTCACTCTATGTAAGCAGCGAGCAATGAGTGTCATCATGAAAAGTACAAATAACAATAAAACGCCATACGTCACTATACCTGCGGGAGAATAGCTCATATTGAAAATCTGACAACCTACAAAACAACAGAAAATGGTATTTGCAGCAAATGTAAAGAAAAGGGTGGCTGATAAAAAGTGATTTGCTTCCTTCACAAGACAACAGCACCTCATATAAAGCATTCTAATCTCCTCCAGTTTAAGAAACTTTCTTAGAGATGTGTTTGCATTGTTCTGTTTTAAAATTTCATTCACGACAGAAAACGAATGCCTGAGAAATTCTACAAAATACGAAATCCAGCATAACATGATCACAGGCGATGCACTGACCATATAAAACATTATTGAAGCAATTATCATAAAAAGTACGCGATAGATTGTTGCAGATGACCTCAAAGAGATAAGGTATGTGTCTCGTTCCATTAAAATATACTCGTGAAAAATGGAATAAATAAACATCAGTAAGTGAACAGAAACAGCGCCTGCCAGAACATTTTTTATGTGAAAAGGTTTCGGTCGAACTGATCTGAAATCAACTTCAAGACTAGAACATTGTTCCACAAGAGCAATAATTTTCTTTCCCATCCTGAACAGGAACAAACGTATAAACACCATAAAGAATAATGCGTACAAGTCGATCACTAACCGTACGTACTGTTTCTTCTGGTTCCAGTCATTGATTGATGAACAGATGTGAAAGCAGTAATGAAAGGCAAAAGCACAAGAACAACATAAAAAACTATAGAACGTTTGAAAGCTGCATACTTGAAAATAAAGATCAGAAATGCTTGAAGAAATTAGACCTTTAAAGAGGAAAATTTCGCTGAAAATGTGGATCAAAGCAAGGAAGCGAAATCCTCTGTAAAAGTTGCTATCTTTCGCATCCATGTTCACAACTGAACGAGAAAAGCAGAGCTTCTTTAGTCGTGTCACAACAGAGTTCCGTTCCTGTTATGCTGTCAGTCAGTTGAGTTACGAGAGAATAAGCAAGGATCTGTAGTGTGCTTCCTTTTGAGAGGATAAATCGATTAATTAAATTTTCATTTACGTCATGTAGTAAAAGAAAAATCTATTACGAAACTCTGAAGAAGCTTGATGAAAATGGGCTTGCGTGCTGCTGCCTATATAGCTTTTTTGTTTAATCAGTATCAATTTTATAAGTTCTGAATCTACTTAAAAATACAAAAACAAAAAAAAGATTGAGTACGTTGATGATATTTGTGTACATATTTTCATACGTTTTACTGAATAACGATCGGCTTATCAACGTTCGTTATGTTAATATTGTCTGGTGCACAGAATGTCAAATGCTACGACAGGATGGATTTTTTCTTGCCCCTGCAAAGTACTACTTGAAAAATATACTTTCGTCTGTCTTTGTGTCTACATTTGGAAACTTGAGTACAAGAAGTTTGCAGCAGATGAGACGATTTCATTGCAGTTATAAGCCACTAAAAGATTGAATTGCCCTTTCTCAACAGGTTATGTGCATGCCACGAGTAGCTTCACACCTGGGCAATGGCAACTGGTGGTCTGACACTATTCTGTCAGCTGAAAGCATTCAGAAACATCCACACCAACATCTGAAAAGGTGATTAAAAATGAGAGCGCACAACAAGCGATACATACTAATAAAATATTTAAAAACATTAATAAAATGTAAAATTAAAATAATATAAAATATATAAAAATATATATCGACACACTCGCAGATAACAACCATTACTGTCTATAGAATATTGTTGTTTAAACACAATTCTTTCAAGGCTATTAGGAATTATAGTACTTAAATTAGTAGAAGATATAATGTAACGCATATCTGACAGAGAAGTTCAAGAACAGAGCTAAGTGATTAATGCAGAAACAACATTACTAGTTGAGGATAGTCAGTGATCTTGTCTATTCTTCTCTAGAGATGAAAGTATTTTTAATTACATTTTTGCTTTCTATATTGATGCATGTTTAGATTTTAATAGACTCACTATCATGTCTGGGATGTGTATGGGGAAGAAGAGGATTATTAATGATCTTGTACTCACCGAAAGGTGCATGAAATCTCCGGAAGCATGAAGGAAAGATGTTGCTCAAGGCAGGAATCCAATAAGTACTCGTTAGTCGGATTGCTCCAGATATCAGCAGCAGCAATATTAAGTTGAGTATCAGTAAGCTTTGTGCTTGGAGTGTTGAGTTAATCTGGTGAACAATATTCAGCTACAGTGAATACCAGACCTACAGCTGATGAGCTAAATGTGGTGACAGAGGATCTCCAAGAAGATCCACAAATATTTGAAAGAATCTTATTAAGAGTCTTAATTTTAGCAGCTATATTTTATCTAAGTGTTTCCTGTAGAAAAGACATATGTTATAATGCGACATCTAAATAAAGTGCTTGGGAAACTTGTTGTGTCGTAGTGTAGTGTGCCATTCAAGGTGGGAATAGAGAACCTTCCGTCTTTTGAGGTGTTCAGCAAGGCCTTTTCGCATATTTTGTCAATTATGTATCTTCATTATTTACAAGTTATACATTCTGAAACAGCGTGTATTTTAATTAATTATATATAAAAAGAGTTATTTTTAATGGTAAAATGACGGGAATCGAATCCAGGTCTTTCTGACCAAAGGACTTTGTCCATACCGTCTGAGCTACAGAGATCTGTTATTTATACTATGATTATTATTTTAAAGATTGAGTCTCTCAATGTTTATTAAATCTAAATAACGATGTAATATTGTTATTGCATTAGAACATGAACATTTAGAGGTAAATTTCCAATGTTAATATTAATTGCACTTGCAGTTTTGCATTTAATTAAAAACTTTCCAGAAAGATCTTATGGATTTTCACCTTATTTCAAAGTTTAATTTGTTACTGGAATCTATAAAACCAGCAATTCTTACTATTATTAATTAAAAGAATGAACATGATGATAGCAATATTTTTTAACATATGATAAACATTCATGGCATCATTTCACTGAAAAGGGGTTTAAAAAAAAACATTAATCAATATTTTACTGCATCTTATAATCCAATCGCTGCAATCCTGCACATTATATTGTAATGGGAAACAAGCGACAAAATATTTGTACTTACCATAACAATCACTTGATGTAAATAGCGAGCAACCAGCGTCATAAGGAAAAATGCAAATAAAATAAGAACTGCATATAATAATCTCGCTGATTGTTGCAGACTTGGATTGAAAACATGACAACTAATGAAGCAAGAGAAAATGGTATTTGCAGCATACGTAAAGAAAAGAGCGCCTGAAAAGCAATTATTTGCTTCTTTCACAATACAGCAGCACCTAACATAAAGCTTTCTAATCTCCTCCAATTTCGTAAATGCTCTTAAACCAATATTTTTCTTATTTTGGTTTAAAGTCTCATTTACGACAGAAAATGAATAACTGAGGAATTCTGCAAAATACAAAATCCATGAAGACATAACAGTGAACGAAGCGAACGTCGCATAAAACATTAGGGAACCAATTATGATAATAAATACGTGTTGCATTTTTGAAGACAGCTTAGCAAAGGTGAGATTTGTTTCAGGTATTTGGTATGCGCAAAAAATGGAATACACGACCATCAATAAGTGCAGAGAAACAATTGCGCTCAAAGTTTTTCTTATACGAAAGGGGTTTGGCTGAAATGATCTTAGATCAATATCGAGAGTGCAACAACTTTTCACAAGAGCTATCATTTTCTTTCCCGTCATGAACAGAAACAAACGAACAAACACGACGTAGAATAATCCGTAGAAGAGGGTAATAAGTCGAACATACTGAATCTTCTGTTTCGATTGCTCGATTATTAAACGGCCGTGAAAGGAGTAAATCAGAGTAATAGTAGTAGCAGAACCGCACAAAAAAGTATAAAAGGTTTGAAAACTGCATACACGGAAATCAAGAGCAGAAATCCTTGAAGAAAACAAATCTTTAAAGAGCCACGTGCCGTTGAAAATGTGGATCAAAGAAAGGAAACGAAATCCTCGGTAAAAGTTGTAATCTTTGGCATCCATGCTCACTACTCAAACAGAAAACTGAAAATCTTTAGAAGTATCAGAAATGTTTTCGGGTTGACTATGCCGTTCGTTTACGAGTAGAATAAGTGAAGAACTAAGGTATTTCCTTTCTTGATATAAGGTTTATCTATATCACGATTCAGGGCAAGCGTGCTAACCAGGATTTCTATTGAAAAGCTGTAAACACATTTGACGAAAATGGTTCGCGTGTTTGATATTTACTTATTGATTTATTTACTTTATTTAAAAAAAAAAATTCATTGAGTGCGTGAGCTGTTATTGTAATGCACAATTCTTATAAAAGATACAATTCTAGAATTACTGACTATCAACAACGCTCATTTATATAATTCTACACGATACCAAGAATTTCGTAAATTACGCTGAGAATGATTCATCTTGATATGAAAAGTATTGGGGTTCACAAGAATGATTTCGTCTTTCTTTGCGTCGAGAATTGACAGCTCGAATAATACGTGTGTGTATATATACAGGGCTTTTCAGCCGGAACGTGTTCCGGTAAACTTGTAGGACTTTAATGGTCCCTAAACACATATTTTGTAAGTATTTCAAAACTAGGACTGTCTTCAATTTAAATTCTCAGTTATGGGCGTTGACAACGTAAATGAAGGGTCATCTTTGGTTCATCCAATCTAGTGCTGCCATCTTGTGTTGTTGACACTGAACCTCGAAGATCGAAGTTTTCGATTAGAATCGATAGTCGTCAGGAAGTTACGGTAGTTACCGGAAGCGGAATTTCTATGTGAACAAGCATACAAGCAGACGTTCTCTACGCAAGTAGAGTCGCACTTTCACAACGTGGGTGAGTGAGGTTAACGTGTTTCGTGGAAGTTTCACCAGTTTTACGCGATGAATAGTAAAATAGCACAATTTTTATCTTCCGCTCCCGCAACTAAAAAGTTAAAGCTCGAGAACAGTAAGTGTAGTGATAGTGATGGAGCAAAAACAGACCCGATGGGCAATGACACATAAACTGGAGAGATAAAACACGTGGCTGCTATGGTTGCTACAACGACCAGAACGACGACTACTAGATGCACAGGAAGATCTGCCCAACTGTTGGACTCTAGACGAAAAAGCTGATTTTTGCAACAAAAATGAATGGCTGTTGGTGGAGAATAAAACATTGGCTATAAAATGTGTAAGGAAGTCGCAAGTTTGGGAGTAGAAAGGAATAAGCAAGTTATGAATATTTCAAAGCCATGGGCAAATATTCAAATTTCTTATTATGGTAGGAATAAAAACGAGAAAAAGACTTCACTACGTAAAAAAATTCACGATCATAAGAACAGTTCAGCTCACATTGCTGCCGCTAAAATTATAGAATCTGCAAAAGAACGAAAACTGTAGGTAGCTTATTCAAAAGCATTTGAACATGAGAAAGAAGTCATTTTTAGAATCTTCAGAACAGCATATAAAGTTGCAAAGAAAACCCAGGCTTTCAATGACTTTGAATCAGAAATTTACCTCCGAGAATTGAATGGCAGTGACATGGATCGAATTCTACATTCTACAAATGCTTGTATGAATATAGCAAATCATACTGGAACTGAAATGAAAAAAATACTTTAAAAAAAATAATAGAGTCAAACTGTGAGATTTCTCTTTTGATTGACGAAAGCACCACTATTAGCCACTTGTCATTGTTAATAATGTCATCATTATTAATGATGATGATTTTTATTGACATTGTGGAGTTAGAAAATGTATTTGCACAAGGTATTTTCTGTAGCTTGATGAATACCCTTAATGAATTTGGGTTTCATGATGATTATTTGAAGAAAAATCTTGTTGTCATTGCCTATGATGGAGCAGTTATGATGTTCGGTATGAAAAAAGGAGTAGTGGCTTTGATTAAGGAACGTTATCCTCACATTTTGGTTTGGCATTGTGCCAACCATACACCCAAGCTCTCTGTTGGTGATGTTGTAAAAAAAGACTTTCCTGAACAAATCAACCACTTCAAGTCATTTCTTGACAAACTTTACTGTATCTGTCACCAGTCACACAAAAATGTCAGAGAACTAGGCAAAGTAACTGAAGATCTTGACAAGGAAATCTTCAAAATTGGAAGCGTTTTAAGTACACGCTGGGTGGCTTCTAGTTTAAGAAGTGTTTCCGAGGTATGGAAAGATTATGAAGAACTTGTGGCTCATTTTACAGCAGCAAAACAAGATGAAAACAGTGACAAGTCTGAAAGAGTAATGTATGAAGTCCTTTTGAAGAAAATAGCAAGTGCTGATTTTGTTTTCATTCTTGGATTGATGTGTGATGCTCTCCAAGATTTGTTAGCGCTTAGTGTTGGACTACAAGCAAGGGATATTACACTCTACAAAGCTCATGGCAGTAAATCAAGGCAGATTCGGCTGTTTGAAGACAGAAAAGTCAATGGTGGGCCTTTTCATCATGAAGCTGTACAAGCAGTTGAAAATCTGAACTTTAAAGGAGTGACTTTGAAGAAGACGGCAGTCGATCAACAAATGTAAATCGTTCTCTTGGTCCTACAAAATTTTATGACTGATTGAAACAACGAATGGAAAATCGCCTTCTATCTGCAGAACAGGCAAATTCCAGAATGGAAAAAAAGTGTTGTATCCAGAATGTTGGCCAGACGGTGATGAAAGGAATACTACTTTTGATGAGACTGAAGTGGAGAGTTTGTTTAAGAGGCTAAGAATTCCAGAACGACAGGATGTTCGAGCTTTTCGTGAATTCCAGACAGAGAAGAAAATGCATGCTGCACAATTGGAATTAATAAAAACTATCAACAAGATCCCCATTCCTACTGCTGAATGTCACCTTGGCTTTTTTCAGTTGAACCTGATTATTACACCGACAAGAACTTCTCTACAAATGAAGACCATGAGTACACAGATGTTCTTCAAGCTGGTTGGGTTTCCTCTGCCTGTTTTTCAACCCTCACCATATGTCAGTTCCTGGTTCCTGAAAGGCAGACATCTAGCAACAGACACGAAGAGTAAGGAACGATCTCGTGAAGATGGGAGCACCAGTGTGATGAGCCCAATTTGGAAGCTAGTGGGGTGCACTAGTGACAAGATCAAGATCAAGATAAGATAAGGAATCGTGACGTGGGTGTGTATTGTTTTCAGATGTAGATAAGTGACGTCGTTTGTTATTTGTAAATAAGTGACGTCATTTGTTAGTTGTAAATAAGTGACGTTGTTTTGAATGAAAAAGGGAGATATATTAGTAGATAACGAATCATATCGTTATTGGTGGGACATTTCTGGCAAGATCAAGATCAAGATAAGATAATGAATCATGACGTGGATGTGTGTTATTATAGATTTTGGAATGTTTTGAATTTCGCTGGGGCCCACGTCTGTCACAGACATCACATCGTGTATTTGGTTCGCTTTATAGCACTGTGGGTAATATTTAGAGATAAGAATCGTGACGTTATGTGTTTGGAAATTTCTGGGGTACATATGTCTCTCTCTGTGATATCACATGGTGTTTTGGTTTGCCTATGGAATTGTGGGCGATGTTTTTGAGATACGATATCGTGGAATTTTCCCAGGGTGACACACATCCGTCATTGTCGTCATGTTTTGTCTTTGGTTGTCTATAGATGGATGTACTAATTTTCCAATACATTTTGGGGTATTTCTTTCCTGTTAAAGGGTGAGAATTCTTAGAGTAGAGTCATGATGGCAGCTGCGATTAGTTTTTTCTGAATAATTTAATTATATACTGGTGTCCATTAAACACACACTTTTTTTGTTTTCCATAGCTCATCCGTATTTTCTTCTATATTCATATTCTAATTCTAATTCATATTTTATTCATAATTCAACCGAATATTTTGATTTGTCTAAAATTAAGATCTTAAAGTTCAATAAATAAATAAATAGACAAATCGTGTGTGAATTCACGGCGATTTCAAAAGTGATCTTACTTAAACATACATAACACATCAACGACACTGTTTGTTCTTTTAAGTTTACATATTTATTTCACAGATATTATTTACAATGCAATATGCAGAAATGGGAATTTACAGATATCACTAATGCATATGGTGTTTTTCTTGTCATAACATTTCTTTGATGAGGCATGTGTGATTGTCTGATTTTGATACTGCTTCCCAGATGAGTATGGCAAGTTCCACATACACTAATATTAGTAGTACAGGTATAAAAGCAAATATCTGCCACTTTTGCGATGGTTCTTGATTTTCACCTGCAAAGAAAAAAAAATCATTGATAGTGATGCAAAAGTTAGCAGATTACTATAATCCTAATACAGTAGTTAGTTTTGGAAATATCAAAGCTTTACAGAAACATACAAATTTGTCACGTGAAACCGTGAAAAGTTGGTTAGCTACACAACCTACTTATGTGAGACATAAGTAGGTTGTGTAGAAGAAAGTTTAAACTTTCTTCTAATGTCCATTAGAAGAAAATTTAAACACAATCAAATCAAAGTTCCGACACTTTTACACACTTTTCAATGTGATTTGGCAGATATATCGTCCCATGAAAAGAGAATGGGTGTGTGTGTGTTTCCTGTTTGTATGCACCGATTGTTTTTCCCGATTTGCGTGGATTCGAACACTGAAGAAGAAATCAGCAGACGCTGTTGTTAATGCTTTCGAGTCTATTTTTAAAGAGGAAGTGTCATGTTACCTAAATACTGATCAAGGAAAAGAGTTTTGCAACAAGAAAGTTCGTGCATTGGTTAAGAACCATAATATTCATTTCTACACGACCAGCAGAGAAATGATAGTACCCATTGCAGAAAGATTTATCAGAACATTGAAAACAAAGATCTTCAAATGAATGACGTATACTAAAAGTAAACGTTACACGAAAGTTTTGCCGACCCTTGTACATACTTATAACCTCACACCACACCGCACTATCAGTATGGCTCCTTCGGAAGTTAACCTTCACAACGAGGATCGTGATTGGAAATATATGTACAGAACCCAAGAGGAGACTACCAAACCAAAATTTCAAGTAGGTGATAGTGTGGTTTTAAGTGATGATACCCACAAATTTAGAAAAGGGTATTGGGGTAACTGGACACGAGAATTGTTCAGTATTGCTCAGGTTATTAATAGAAACCCTGTAGTATATAGAGTTCGCAGTCAGGACGGAGAGATATTGGAGGGAACTTTCTATGAACCTCAACTGCAAAAGGCTGATATACCCAATGAACTTCCGGAAGACGTGTATCTAATCGAACAAGTACTTAAATACCGCAAACAGAAAGGAAAGCTTCAGTATTTTGTTAAGTGGCTCGGTTATCCCTCATCGTATAATTCTTGGGTTCATAGAGAAGATATATTGCTTAACTCTTCCCAGTAACGCCAGTATGAAAATGTTTCCTACAAACACGCAAGCGAAATTTCAAGTGGAATTACCACACGAGATCAGACTTAAAGGTAAACGGCTCTTACCGGAATTCATCTTCCAGGAGAATTTAACAACATCGATTCCGGTTACGATGAGTTTCATATGATACGATACGTGGAGTTAGAGGAGGAGTCAACACAATCGGCAACAACAATCACAGGAAATAAAGTTTTCGAAAAGTCTAAAGAAGGATTTTACAAAGTATATAAGATTCTCCATGGCAATTGCAATTCACCCTCTGAACTTCTTCAAGCAGCGTTTGATTTGAGTTCTGTGATAACTGGAAAAAATAACCCAAACAACACCATTTCTCTGACAGTCCCAAAAGATTATAACCTGTTGTTTCCCAATGAGGCTCCAAGGTCGGGGCTTCTACTGGGTTTTAATCAGAATGGTAATAACTTGAAAGGCACAATCACTGGGAAATATCCAGTTGATATAAAGAGGGGTGTAGCCGCATATTTTGTTTATTCTGATTTAATCCAAGAACAGATAGTTGGTGATACATGTGCACCATTGTTATGAGTTGTTCAGTGCAGCACTAAGTGTTCTTTCGTGTTTGCTCACCCTGATTATTACCAGTTACGAAAACAAACATTTCAGTCAATCAGCATTGAAATTCGTTCTGACAGCGGTGAGTTGTTCCACTTTCGTGGCGGCAAGACAATAGTTAAATTACAGTTCCGACAAGTGAAGGTTACTGATTATCTGAGATATTACACAATGCAGGCAGATGGGGCTCAAATGTTTACGGGTCCCCCAATACAGCGTGGATACGGATTAGGTAGCATTTTCAGAAGTGTCTTCTCCTTTTTAAGTCCACGTTTAAAACCTGCAGCTCAATTTGTCGGTCGTCAAGCCTGAAATGCCTGCCAGCATATGATAGATGTATTGGAAGGGGTACATGTACGTCTAGCCTTTATAAACAGAGCATCAGAAGCTGGGAAAACCATTGCTGAAAAGTCTCAGAGCCGATTACTTCAGAGAGGTCAAGGAAACAAGAAGAAGAAAACGAATACAAAAAAGCGAAAGAGAGATTACATCTTTTGCTGAGGATATGATGTCAGAGTTAGATCTTTTTTCCCACCCTCGTGTCAACATGTGTGTGGAAAGAAGTTCTTATGTCACTTACCAACCAGTATGCAGTACTAACAGTGGAGGCCCTGTGGAATTTTGCATACTAGGTACATCTGAAGAATACTTGGATTTGGGAAAATCATACCTACGCGTTCGTGTGCGCATCACCGACAATGATGGTAAACCTATTGAAGATTCTTCAGTTGGTTTTGTGAACAATTTTTTCGATTCCCTGTTCAGTCAAATTGACTTTTTTCTCCAAGAAAAACTAGTGAATGTGGCATCAGACACGTATATCCTTATAGGTTTATATTGAAAACCTACTAAATTATGACAGAGATGCTAAAAATAGTCAACTGAGAAATGAACTATTTGTTAAAGATGATGTAGCTAATGTTATTGATATGTTTACCAAAAGTGAATGTGGGATTTGTAGACGACAAGCTCGAAATTAACTAATCGAAATGTGTGTCGAGATGCTTGGGCGAATACACGTTGACATCCTGCATCAAGACCGGTACTTGATCAACAACGTTACTGTTCGTGTTCGTATGGTTCGCAGTTCTCCCGAATTTTGTTTACTGACGGCAAATGCTGATTCTAAGGCTAAAGTGTAAATTGAAGAGGCTACACTTTTTGTCCGCAAAGTCAAAATAAATGCAAAGATTTAACTGGCTCACCTGTCTGTGTTAGACAAGTCAAACATAGTATATCCCATCAGTCATGTGCAAGTCTTATTTTTCGATTCCCAATGGTATGTCAGATGCCACATGAGACAATCTGTATCTAGGTGAAATACCATCTAGATTAATATTGGACTGGTCGCTAGTGATGGACTTAATGGCACTTTCAACAGAAATCCATTTGATTTTCATCATTTCAATTCTTGTGGTGACAGCCGACGGTATTCAGTATCCCTCACTACCTTTGACTCCGAACGTCAAAGAAAGGCATTACAGTAGATGTTACATGTCACTGTTCACATCGCTAGGCAAATGGAACAGAGACTGGCGTAATGGCATTTCTTATGAGGAGTACGTTAAGGGAAACGTTCTCTATGGATTTGACTTATCGCCAGATCAAAATGCCGTTGCCGCCCCCCAAGTCAGCCTGTTAAGAAGAGGAAGTGTGCGACTCGAAGTCAAATTTGCCCAACCTCTTCCTGAACACATCACAGTGGTTCTTTATGCAGAATTTGAGTGTACGTTATCCGTAACAAAGGATCGTTCTGTGTTACTGGACTATGAACAACAATTAGTAAGCATACTAGAGTTAGAACTCAACACAAGAAAAGTGGGTTTAGGAGTTTGTGCTCGTGATGAATTGCCACAACATCCGATCAGAAAACAACAGTCGATGTTCGTCGTGAACACAGATCCGACTTGGTTGCCAGGACAAAATTGGCAAGCTATCTATATTAAAGACAAACACGGCGATTTTGTTAACTTTCTGAATATCAACACTAATAAATAGCATTATAATACTGTAGCTGTACAAGCTAAGAAATCTGTCGCGTGTGGTTTGCACTGTGTATTTTTTTTAACATTGAGATGTCGTTGTCTTTCTATGCAAAATATTATTTTCATAGAAAGACCACGACGTTTGTGGTGGATGTGTAGGATATGTGGTTAAATGATATTGTAGTAACTTATGCTGTTACAGATCATTTACTGAAAATGAAAAATAATTTTTAAAAAATTTGTTTTTTTAAATTATCATTTTTTCCACACCAGTTTCTCATACCGACCCAGCTTTCGGAGAGATAAAAAGGCGAATTTGGAACTCCTTTTTCGAGCTCTCTTGCGGGCAGGGAGTGGAGTGGAAGCATTTTCCTCACTGGGACTGGCTGACGTTGATGGTTGATGGGAATAGTTCTGGGTATTCGGTTTGTTCAGTCAAGGTTCTGGATGTGGCAGTCTATGTTCCTGTTGCTCTCCTTCTGTGTGAGCCAATTGGTTTTTCAATCCTGAATACGTTTGCAGAACATTTAAATATGCTTTTACGTTTTCATCTGCATGTTTATTTCTTATTTTTAAAATGCCACTCATTTCATCATCGAGTGTGTACAATTCACGCTTCTCTGGTGATTGGAGTAACGTACATTTTTTAAACATATTCATTTTCTAAAAGGTGAACTCAATAAAGGTACAATGATACTGTCTAATAATGGGAACAGTGCTCCCACGTGCTGTAAAACCAGTTTTCTTCTAGTAATGAAGGGAAGCGATTTGTTACTTAGTGCTCTTATAATTTTTTTTTCCTTCGTAGGCGTGACTTCTGGTTATGTTTTAGTGAAATATTTCCACAAAAAACATTTTTGCAGATTTCACAGAGTGTGGCGATTTGGGTGGAAGTGCACTGTTTTAAAGCATCATTTGCTTATTTGGGAGAGGAATGAGATACATACTTGAGGAGATATTCATAGCGTTTGGATCTATCAGCCATTCAGGAATAAACACCGTATTGGGTTCTTCTCCTGGCAAAATCCGTGACCTTAAGCGTAAAATATCAAGTATTTCCTGTCTAAAGTCTGAAATTAAATGTGAGTGGGGTTCACTTCTTGCATCTTTATAAATCTGAATTAAAACGTTCGTTTGCCCTGAAATACTTGGGAAGCTAAATGAGAAAACTGTAAAGAGACTTGGGGATTTTTAAAAGCAGTAACATAATGACTATTGAGAGAAATTGTACGAAAATGTGTACCTTTACAGAATAAATTTTGTGTCAGTAGAATGACGTCAAGGTTACAGTGATGTGAACCTTTTATGAAAACATCAGCTATTTCCGTGCTGTCCTTAGCTGGTGAACCAAATCATCAATTCTGAGTAAATTTCTCACATTAGAATCAAATTCAGGTAACTTCAAACCATTCACGAATTCTATGTTGGTAAATGTTTTAAATTTATTCTGTTTTTCACTGTAACAATAAACGATTCGCTCTGGTGGTGGTTTGATTAGTTGATTACAATGTTCTATGAGAGACGACACGAATGTTGTTTTTCCTGACTGAGTAGCTCCCTAAATAATGTACGTAAATGAATGCATGAACATATATCCAAAATCATAACATAATTAGACTATGATTATTTTTATATAATCAGAGATCATGTAAAAACAAATAGATACTTGTTTTTTATATCAAAAAATCTCCCCTTGAAGATTTTTTTATCACAGTCACCATGTAATCATGCCAAGACGAATTTTCCGTTTTAAATTCGAAGAAAGAAAGAAAAAAAAATATTGCGGAATAATAGTAACAACAACAGTGATATGAAAACTGTACAAGATAAGGGCGACACTGCAAATTACTGTGTTGGGAAACAATCATGGATTTTTACCTACCAGGTAGAATACTGTTTAGTTTTCTGTCCCATAGATGGCATCTTTTGTGTATGGGGTATGTAAGTGTAAGGAATTATCCTTTAAAATATCCATAGGGAAAAGTGCATGTGTCTGTTGACACTATGCACTTCGCAAAGGTGTATCCAAATCTTTTTGTTACAGAGGTCCTTTTGAGTTGACAGCTGCATTTGTCTCTATAAACAGAAAATGGCACAGCAATTTGGATATTTTGTGGCTCACCACTTACTGCTGCTATCATAGATTCCAGATTAACATCAGTGGCTGTGCAAGAATTCAAAGTAAAACCTTTGCATTTGGTCACAATCTCCCCCCCCCTGCATTCTGTAGGAATAAAATTTACAGCCTGTGGTAACAAAATCAACTATAAACTTCCCAAGGTAGTGGACGGTGAGTATTCACCCTGTTTTTCACTGAAAATGACAGAATCGGTATCTGTGTATAAAAGTTGTCTTTGCAAAGGTTCCTATACCTCATATAACTTTATCCTAGCGTAGGCAGCTAGAAATGAGGAGATGACAGCATTCCATTTCCTATTTTCAGGCTGAGTGCCATCAATAGGAGAGTAGGCAACCATCAACTGCTCTTCTGAAACTAACCTGGCATCTTAGATAACTTTACCGTTATCTAAAAAAATTTCTACGAGATCTTCATAAGAGGAAATCACGTGCGTCTGAGTTCTTAACATTCTCATTCCAAGCCTTCCCCATAGAGAATTCAAACAAAGCTTAGCAATTGAACGTTTACCAGGGTTTTTACTAATGTGTTCATTATTTAGCATAATACCTTCCCTTAGCAAAAACTCATCCAGATAAGACTGTTGGTTTTTACCTTCAGGCCATTCAGATGCTTCGTGTTTCAGGTTCAGAAAGGTATCAATGTAGTGAGCAATAAAGTTTTCTTCACCTTCAAATTTTTGAGGAAAATGCCATACCTCATAAAATTCTATAACTTTATAACTGCGAGCATGTGCTAAATCTAATTCTGGAGTGCACCAAAAAACCTGTGAATGATCGCTCCTTATGGGAACATACTGGACCATTTCGGAAGTACACATTCCACACAAGGGGAAGAATAATTTTTCTTTAACTGTGAGGGGCAAAACCTGTAAAAAGAGATTGGTAGCTGCTTCCAATTCCACTTTTGCATGGCAAATACCAAAGTATACCCCTGGAGAATAGTCGAAATTATCGAGAAAAACTTCAAGATGCGCCATTGGAAAACCCTGGTATTTCATTACCCATGGATAAAGGCTATTGAAGTCCAAATAGCGAATAATGTCTCCTTCTGACTGAATTTTGTGATACATTTTGTAGCAGTCGGTTCTGCCACCATGCAGAGCACTATGATGTAAAATGGGATCTGGAAAATTAAGAGCAGCAATAAAGTTTTTCAAGGCTGTGTTTTCAGAAATTTCTGTATTAAACCAATATTCCCAAACTGAGATCACATCAAATCCTTTGCTATGACAATAGTCTTTGCGATCCTTTGTTTGCTCAAAAAGGGTGATCATGTTTGTATTTCTATATGGTTGGTAAGTATTTGCACTATAGCAATCCTGACATCCATGGTAGAAGCAACCGAAATATTCATATAATAAGCTTCCACATTTCCCATCAACAAAATAAGGTCTGATGCAGACTTCCCCCCCACAGAACATGCATGTTGTATTGTTATGTTGTTCTATCCATTTGAGCCAACCCAAAGCCTTTCGACTTTGCATGTTTGCCCCTATATAACTCAGAGCAGAAAGTATGGCCAAAGTGTTCGGTTTCAAAAAGGTTTGGAGAAATACTCTCAAACATACTCCTGCAATTGTAATTTCATGTAGAAAGTGATCAATCTAGGTGAGCTGTATAAAGAGAGTGTGAAAAGTGTTGTAACTGTCATGCAAAATGTGCATGTCATCTTTCATATAAGCTAAATTTTCGCTTTCAGACAGTACTCAGTGTCTAGCCGATTTTTGTACCACGTCTCGACTCTGGACGAGTTTCTTTGTTCATAAATTCCAGCTGGAAATATGATTTTTTGGGAATGACTTTGCAATAATCCAGAGAATCGGATGTGTGAAACTTATGAGGAAACAAACCTTTACGAACTTCTGGGAGATCAAACATGGCTGGCAATTTCCTGAGAGCGACACTAATGTAGGAAAAACTATCATGAAATATGATGTTTAAAGGGTCATAATAGATAGCAAATATATTCGATCCATCAAACACGACATGGGGTTGGAAATTTTTTGTAAAAAGATATTCCAAAATAAAATACCTGTCAAAACCAAGAAAATTGTGTGCAATCACATGAATATTTTCGTATTTTGGTTTGACCGTCTGAAGGATCTTACCACCTCAATCCCTTTTCATGATGTTCTTGACAGAAAATAGCTCGTCTAGGAATTGACCCAGTTTTCACCCCAGAACTCGCGTTCGTGACTACCAAAATCAGCTATACATAAAACAAGAACATGACTGTGATTTTTAGCAATAGTTTCTGTGTCAAAATAATCATAGAAATTTGCTTATTTGAGGCCTCCGATTTTGCACAAATCATATCTGCTTTGAGTGTTCTAATTTGCAGTGGCGGCAGTAGTTTTCAGGTGGACAGACGTGGCTTTTATCTGTAGAGAAAGTAGTCAAACACTGTCTGCAAGGATGGAATTTTGAACAAATATTATTTTGTATGTGCAAATTCAGAAATTCGTTGCCATAGAAAAATCTATTGCATGACTCACACAAAAGAAGGTTCTGCATGCTATGACTGGTGTTTGTACAACAACGGATGCATATGTTTTTACATCTATGCATTTGGAATTTGGTAGAGTTAGTGAATGTATTCAAACAAGTGGGACAATAATAGGCACCACCAAACAGATCTGGGACACTACGCACAAAATCATAACGAGAATTGCTATACAAAAGACAGATCTGTTGACTGTCTTTTGTAAAGCAATTCAAAATGTGAATGACATGAAGAATCCTATAGTCAAGGTGTTGCAACTTTGAATAACTAGGCTCCACTTTCAAACACACTAATTTGAAAGATCAACTAATATATAAAGAAGAAATGATGATGCATTATCTCTCATTTTCTTACACATATTGTACAAGAACCAATCATTCCTTATCATCTTATTAATTCATAACACCACCTTCCATAGACATTTCATATCACAGCCGATATAGATCTTTTCTTCTACTACTCATTAATTTTATAATTACTATGAGCTTACATTTGCTTCTACGGAATGCAAAATAAAACTATCTCCACAATTTATTCTCATGTTTCAGTAGATGAACTCTTCTAGCCTTCCGACATCGGTCGACACTTGCTTCGAACTCAATAAAATTATTTTTAATGGGATGAGTACCTTCATTCTTCAGTTGAACTTAATTTGGTTGAAGAATTAAGACATTATTCATCACTTGTGATGAAATTAAAAAACGCACATTTTGTACGGAGATCCTCCGGTTTCAATTATGGCAAACTGAATTATCTGAGTTATCTCATGGTGCCAGATTCAATTTGCTGGAAGTACAATTTGTGCATTACAAACGAACCATAGTACCCTTCCAATTTTATAACACTAAAAATAGGAAACAGTTAGTGTATCCTTAATTGACTACAAACCTACTAAAGTGTTCCTTTTCTCATACTTTTATTCAAGATAAAACATCTTTACCTTCGTTATTGCAAGGTTTATGGTTAATCTAAATGTCTCATTGATTTATAAGATTTATTTGGATAAGAGTGGAACGGAATTATTTGGAAAACTGCGTGAATTTTATCAAGTAAAAATCTTATAATTTCGTAAGTATACACTTTTCACAATTCTGTCATCTGCCATGTTTTGTTCTGACAGAACCCGAATAGCCTTCAGTGACTCGCACTTGAAGTTTACGCTTATTGTACTGCAATATTCTGCCTTGTTCTACATATCTCTATTGGGAAAAAAATGGGTAATTGAAGAAAAGTGCTTCTTAAAAATAATTACACATTAAAGCAGTGTTTATAGTTAAAGTTAATATTACCTTCGCCACTTTCGTGTCACTTTTTGTTGGCAACACAATGTGAAAGTTACAGGAAGTGGCAACTATCATATGCAGTTACACCATCCCATACAATTCTAGTTCTCCAAAGTTTATTACTTGTATGGTTTTCCTTCCTTTGTTTTCCTGCAATGGAAAATGTCTTTAATTGTTATGTCATTTTCCATAGATAATCTGGAGCCATAGATAATACAATAATGCCTTAATAATTTACTTACGCCATAAACGTACTTAACATTACTCTTTCTTAATGGTATAATTAAGCAACATTGAAGAAATCGTATAATATCATGGAAAATAAACAAAAAGTATAGAGTACTCTTCTTGTACTCTGCACAACAAACACATCATCTAACCTAATTATGCCATGGAGAACCTTATGATTCCCTTTTTTGGGTTTTTTTTATAGTTCTACAACTACGAACTAGTAGTTTCTCCGATGAGTACCGTTATTCTTCGCTTAATGTTACAGGCTGAAAACCGGAATATCGCACTTTATCTATCAGAATAACTGGTAGCTGAGGTGTAGTAATCTTTCACATCCGTAACTATACACAACTTACTCACTTGAGACATAAGAATAACTGGTAGCTGATGTGTAAAAGTTATGCATTTTTAATAAATGAACTGTTCATATCTTTATAAGTGAATCCTAATTATTGATAAAAAGTACGTAAAATATTCAAGTGGGTATAATAGTAGCAGAAAGTCTAATCCATCACTCATTATGAGAGATCAGCTGCGATGTGTTCGGATTAAACTGGATCATGAACATCGATTTAGATTTGGAGAGAATTGCACATCTATCCAAAACAGACATTATATCGAAAACCGGAAATCTAATCCAGAATATATATGTAGCAGCTGTTGAAAGAAAAAAACTTATATTCTTGTAATGTAGAGATACCTGGAAAGCAATAATATTAGGACGTAATAGAGCACTATTATATCAGAATATTATACTGAAAGATATGGATTTTTTATTGACAAACCTTGGGAAATCAAATACTCCTTTATTTGTTTATTTTAATTTTGTAAAGGTTGTTCTGATATGATTCACAACTCACAGTGATTTTTATTTTTAATTTATCGAAAAGGGAACTGCAAATTTTCCTATGACAGATAAACGCTTTTAATCACGAAAGAAAAAAAAAACTTTGTTGGCTAATTTTTCATTATATATAATCCGTTTTGTGGCTATTAAATCTATATCGTATTACCATTTTTTTACACTTTCATTCAGTACAGAATTGTACCAGGAATTTCAAATTACCATGAACACTGTTACTGACTGCTCTCTTAAAGAATACATTCGTCATGCATTGTACTTCAGGAATTGTCATTCCTGAGAGCCTGTAAAAGAATTGTTTTTAAAACCAGAAGAGAAACAATTCTGACAGTCTTAGAACGATTCATGTTTCCTATGTGGACGCCAGACTTCTCAGAACGATTCAATTTTCATATAAATGGTCAGCTTATACATCACAACTGTTGTTAATAAATATCTGAATGCGAGAAAAAATATTATAAAGTCCCTAATATGGTGCTTCAAAATTATGTTGTGTTCATTGTGTTACAACATGTTTCACTTTTTAATTTTCATCAGACGAATTCCACTTTATTTTTGATTGTATTTGCTTCATCACGGTCAGCATGAACATTGATAAACAATTTCTCGTCTTGAACGGGAAAGAACCGGAGTTGTCAACATATTTTGTGTGAACTGTCTGATAGCAGAGTTAAGCTACAGTAGATGTGTATGAAGAACATCGTCGATTGAAGATTGAAGAAAATTGAAGATTGAAGTTCTAAACATGGATTCAAAGGATAGCAAATTTTACATAGGATTTCATTTTGTTGCTCTGATCAGCATTTTTCGGTGAAACTTGGCTCGTTAAAGGTCTGTGTTCTTCAAAGGTTCCTGGTCTTTATTTTCGTGCGTATAGTTTTGAAATCGTCTGTAGTTTATTATGCTCTTCAATAGCTGTTGCTTTTCAGTACTGCTTCCACATCCGGGTAGCAATTGAGGGTCCGAAAAAAAAAAGGCGCATTACGTTCGTTATGTACTTTTTATGGATTATTATTCACTGTATTTCTGCATGTGTTTATGTTCAGGAGGGCAAAGAAAATGACAGTACTCACAAAACATTGTGAGTACTGTCTTTTTCTTTTCCTTTGCGATAAATATCATCTTCTGTTGTTTCTTAGTTTTGAAATGTTTATTCGAAGCTACGTGAAAGAAGAAAAATCAGAATTTGTTGTTTTACTTTCGTTTTCTGTTTCATTATGACCCAACATCTTCGCTATTTACATCGAGTAATCAACGAGATAATTGAAGTTAAACCATTTCATCAGGTACCTCCGCCACCTCCCTTTATATTGTTTACTTAATATTGACTACAACTGACAGTTTTCGGTGTTTCAATTAATCCAATAAGGCTACAGGACAATGACTAGCAACAGTTGCAAGCTACTGTCGAACGATGATTAAATGAAAATGTTTAGCAGATTTATGATGATATCATTATTTTTAATTATCTTAATAATACACAGTACTTGTCGATTTTCTTGTAAAACTACTAATACCATTAACAATATTGCAAATCTGGCTATTAACGGGAATTACAGGATTGGATTTAGACATCTGCTGTAACACTTGTATCGATATTAGAACGCATTATAAAATTGATGTGTGGAGTCCCACCAATAAAAAGTTCGTTTTAACACATTAACATTAAAACTGTACATTGCAAAACATCTCCAGAAGGAGTCTATTAAGAAGGAATAATCGTTTGACGAAAATTTAACGAACACATTAAACAAATACGCAGTGACAACTGCACGGAAATAGTGGTAGTGTGTGTGTGGGGGGGGGGGGGGGAAGAAGTTCATCAATGAAGACTAATACACAAATAATTTAAAAAATAACTGAATATTTCCAATTTTTTTCACCAAGTGAGTACACATAACTCTTTTACTGTTAATTTTCTGAAATCAAAATCTACCCGACTTCACTTTTAGCTTGTCTGGTAACAAAGTTCGTCTCCACATGTGTAGACTCCGATGAAGAGTTCGGAAGAGAAGTGCGTCTATCTCATGTTCCTAAACAACTTGATATTTCTGAGTGAAAGAGCGTGTGTTCCACTGTCGATTTTGTGAGTAGCAGTGGCTAAAAAAATCTTAGTATTAGAAAGGAAAACTTTGCTTTCCTATCCCAAAAATAGACACGATTAGGTATCTACTTATATTTAAAAAAAAAAGACTTAGAGCAAGTTTGTCTAGTTGTTCACTAAAATCGAGCCTATGTTGGTCATTTCGTTTTAGTCCTAAAATTATAAGTACTAACATGGGCCGTGAAATATAATAATATAGTAATGATAATAATAACAGTATTATTAAATATAATCCTGGTTTCATTTCTACTCTACTCACAACTATATGTACTGCTGAAAGAAGTCAATGGACCATAATGTGAGGAAGAAACAGCCATGGCACCCACCTTAATAAGTTGCAGGACCTCCTTTCGCTGCGATGAATGCAGAAATCCTACAGGGCATACTTTCCACTGTGTACAATAGCGATCAATTGGAAGTTTGAACAATTCTTCCTGTAGCTATTTAATTAGATCTTGAGCTGTTGTAGGGCGGAATCGCTTTAATTCCCTCGCCGTTCCAGTTCATCCCACATATGTTTAACAGAGTTGATATCAGGGTACAACAGATGCCTCCCGGAATTCAATGTTCGTGGGTCCACAAACAGAGGTCCAAGGCCAAACCAGGACAAACAGGACTATGACATCACACCGCTAACTCCTAATTTCATAGTTGGGGTAACGCACTCTGGTAAAACACATTCACCGGGCATCCGCCATACATCCACACTTGTCCATGTCCTCGGCGAAGGACGCAGTGTGATTCGTCACTCCATAACACAGATTTCTAAGCCTCCACGTGCACTGCACAAGCTGTTTGCACCAATGAAGATGACGCTGCATATTGGTTCGGGTAATGTGGAGCTTGCATATTGCGGTCCTGCCATGGAAAACCATGTTGCGAGTCTCGGTTCTGAAAGTTTTTGTGCAGATTCGTGTTCCAGTCGATGCTTGTAACTCAACAATCAACGTGTCAGCCGACGAATGGTTATATTTAAATATTATCCATCGTAGCAACCTACAGTCACGTTCGGTGAGTGTCGTCCAGTGCAGATAGCTCTTGCAGTTGACTCCGTGCGCTTCCGTCTCAGTACGGTTTCACTGACTGCTGATCTGAAGTGCAGAGCCGCATTAAAGTTTCATAGGCCTCAGGCACTCTTGTATTCGACTCCCAACCTCGTCCCGGCGTACCACTAGGAACAGACTGACATCATTTCAAAATAAATTGTATTGTATTCAATTTTGGGGACGATACAGAAAGTGAACGAGCATTTTCAACATTAAATCATATCAAAAATCATTTGCAGTCTGAATTATCTCAGTCACAAATATCATCTTTACCACTACTTTCTATAGAAAGTAAAATATTAAAGCAACTGCCCGTTAAAGAAATTATACAATAATTTACTAATAAAAAGATGCCTCGAAGTAAATATTCCTTAACAACAATCTTATATGTTGAATGTGATGTGATTTCTTTTTTTGCTGTTGTTTTTTAGAAAAGGTGATTCATGGTTGTTTATGTTTTCAAAAATTACTGTTTAATAAACCTATTTTTATTTTTAAAAATATAAATTCATAATTTTTGTGGAAAAAAATATAAAATATCTTTATTTCGAAATTTTGTTTATCTTCCAAATTCCTCTAAAAGTTTTTGTTAATCCTGTTTTCGTAGGCTTTAGGCACTGTGCCTAAAGTGCCTAATGGATAAGGCGGCCCCTGCTGAGATGGCTCAACATGTTACCAGTTTGTCGAACAGATAAACCTACAACATCGCTTCCTATTGCAACGCTTCTTTCAAACTCGGTCAGTTCCCTTCTCCCAAGCATTTCACCCAGAGACAGTTGCAATGGCTTCTGAGCATTCAGAGATACCATATATCAAAGGCACAGATATATAAACGCTTCGTAGTGGTCGTGTTATTTTAAGTCCTTAGCTTGCGCAACTTAAAATAACAATAAAAATAATCTGAAAACTTATCAGAATTGTATTCTCTTAAGCTCTCAGGTGAGAGTTTGGAAATGGTTCCTTCAAACATTCGGCTTTGAAATAATATTGGATCTTTAATATCCATTATTTTTATGTAATTTATTATACAATTTCGTGGCTTGGAACATTTTTCATTTTCCTTTTAAAAAAGCGCTGTATTTAAAAATTTTCATTATTTCTTCTCCCAACGTATGATAAATCAGATGGATTCATTCAAGTGCCAACAATCAGGAGAAATCGTACGACCATTTCAGCTACACAAAAGGAGAAGAAGAAGTCCTAATTTCCTGTAGTGATTGCTGTAAATGACTTGTGTGATTTATGCATCCATCGACATGCTTTTATTCAGTATACTCTAAAAATCAGCAATTCTTGATAAGCTATTTTTTTTCATCTGTAGTGATATATAGGGATTATAAAATTAAGATATTTTAGAAACGAAGTGTATTGGAAGCATTGTTTGGTTATTGGCACCCTTAAAAAATTGGTAGCTATGCGGCTTCTTTCAGTGTTCCATTTTTAATAAAATATCATGTTACTAGCATCCTTCTGGCACCAGTCCAGCCATAAAGTTCCTACTCCTAAACAACGCTATATCTCTTTGCCTTGATGGGAAAATGTTTCTATTATAACAGTCGAAGTTTCTCGAGATATTACGTGTAATATAACACAAGTTAACGAAGTAATTTAGTTAGGAAGGATGAACATGGATTTATTTGCCAAGTAACTTTCTTTGCAATAACTTGACTTGAAAAGTTTATATGCAGTTAACTTATGCCCTACATATTAATAACAAACATGTTTGTTATTAATGATGAATACATTGCACCGAAATAAATAACCAGTGTGAAGGAAGTTTGGTTTTATAATTTGAAGTTCCATAGTGCTTTTATAAAAGTGGAATGCTCGACAGAGATATTTGTTTATACCCAGAGCTTAGAAGTGGAGGAAGAAAAAAGGTCATCAGATAACTTCTTGATGAGATAGCCAGAAAAAAGAAAACATCACAGAAATAAAGTGAACAAAAAATTAGGTAGCTCTAACGTAATAACTGCTGGTACTCCTGTGATTCATTTACCATAATTTATCGTTTTAGTTACCTTTAAAATTATCGGGAATTTTTTATATTTTCCTCTAACTCAGAAACAAAGGAGAGAGTATATTTTAATTATGACCATTCTGAATTGCATTGCCTTTTAAAATTTGGGATGCATTTTTAAATGTTATTTCTTATGTTTTATAATTTCTTAACTTTATATTTTTTTGAATGAGAAACGGATTTAGAATTTTTTATTTGATTCAAAGGATGTAAGTTATATACAGTTCAGGAAAACGTCTTTCCATTAGAAGCAAATTAAATGCAGCAAGTAAATTACCTTTTTCGTTTATAGTTTGCTTTGATAAATATTTCTCCCTGCTTGGGAAATCTTCTAACAGCTAACTTCTTTGTTTTTGTGAGAAAGGCATTATGCCGAAAATGTTATTTATTACATTTTATTTATTGTTTTTATTTTTTTTTAAACTGACGTAACCAGAAAGCTTTACTGATTATGTCTTAATTTAATAATAACACAAGAAGCATTTATTAGGCACCGTACTAGCCTTAGGGGGCCAATAATGCTTCAAGTTAATATTATTACAATAATACCGGTCTTATGACGTTTGCTTTTCGACGATCCCCTTATACGACTCTTTTCAATTATAACCAGCACCCATTTATGCGAAGGAAGGGTGAAACGTTCTGATGAACATACAGAACAAAGATCAGTTAATGTTCTGTCTTCTTATATATCCTAAAGGAAAAGGAAGAAATATTTACTGTTGGACGAAACATGACTGAACAGGTCGACGTCTTCCTTTAAGCCATGCGATTCAGAATAATTTTTACGTTTCCTAAATTTATTCTAGATATTTCTTTTGCGTACTTGATTCCTTTATTTACGTTATTTACACACACACATCACTATTTAAAACATTATTTAGCCATTACATGCATTCTGCAAGTAATAAAACCGGAATTGATTCACTGTATAATGAAATTCTCTATGCGGCGGTGGTCTGTGACCTCCCAATATCAGTTTTTGACTGCAGGGAATTCTACAGTCGTTGACTTCCCTGCACTCAACAGCTGATATTGGGCGACCCTCCATTACACATACAGCTCATCATCCAGTGGCGTGAATGTATTCACCGTCTTCGCAAACACTACCCTTGCTGGCAACGCATTCCAACCACTCTCAACACACTATGCAAAAAAACTATTTCTTGCCCATTTGCTCACGACCTTTTTATGCAGCGTCCAGGGATGGCCTCTTGTTCTCTCTTGTCTCCTCCCATTCTATGAAAAATCTGATACTCATTAATCCGATAAATATTCCTTAATAACTTTATAATATGTCTTGATGACGTTTCCCTTCCGTCATTCTATCCACGAGACTCTACAATGGCAATTCCTCAATCTGTCTTCACATTCAACATTCCAGTGACTAGAAATAGTCAATCGTCTCTGAATCTTTTACTACATAACTTCATCTATTTGAAAACCAAGTAGCGAACTCTTGGCACAGTAATGCATATGCTGTCTGAATAAAGCTTTATGCCTATATTTCAGTGTTCTCGGTATCACTAACAATGCGCTGTTCTGTCCTCACCATTTTGACACCGTGCATTGCGATGAAAATGTTTAATTTTTTGTTTAACTTTAATGTTATATTGTATATATAATAGAATAAACATATAAGAAAATATATATATATACATATAATTATACATATATAAAGTATCGACGATTTCAATATTTGTATACAAATTCTTAATTCTGACAGCATTGCAAAAAGAAAAGAAAAAGAGCAAAGGCAAAATTCACACATTTGACACTAAAATAACAGTTATGGTTAGGAACTCAATATGAGATCAAGTAGTCATCTGTCATACTGAGATCTGTAAGTCTATAATTGCCCAGCAGAAGCAAATGGAGCTTTCCAGATGATTACGATCACTTAGTTTTTCTTATACAGAATGTGCAGACATTCTTCATAAGAAACGTTCCAGCTACCCACTAAAATGACGAATACGAGTATCATTGTGAAAGTTATTCACGTGAAATAAAAAAAAAATATATATATATATATATATATATATGTGTATATATATATATATATATATATATATATATATAATGTGCGATTATTCCGGGTGTGCTAGGTGTGCGATGCTCATCCACGAAATATCAGTATCACCGATATTATATTTTTGCATTTTCTCCCGTTAAAGATTCACCCAATTGTTTGCAGACTTCGCGCGATTCCTAAAATTGAACACAATATACTGTACTAATGCTTCATTGTCCTCTTCACGAGGATAATAAAGCATTAGTGCTTCATGAAGAAGGCGCTTTTCGCGGCGTAAACATTGCGTCGCCCGGGTGTGCTTTCAAAATGCATACACCTATGAGCCATTCGAAAAGATGTAAAGAGAGCGCAGCGTGTCAAATTCTTAGCTTTGTATTATTTTTAAACCGCTGAGAAGACGTGACTAGGAGAGCTTAAATTTTGAGCGCTCACTCAGCATCTAGCGGCTGTGATTGGGTATTGTGTCAACCAATCCAATTGAATGTGTCACTTGTCATTACTATATCCGATGGCTTTATTACAAACAGATGTTACACATGTTTTCTGGAACAAAATTTGAAAGTGGATGTTAGGAGAAAAATGCTCGTTTTTGTTTCTTTTGCTTGTGCAGTATAACATATATAGAGACATTTTTATTCTAGTCTTCGGAAAAAACAGACAGTAAAAAAAATATATATTCCTGAATAAAAATGAATATTCTGTGTATTATAAGTCGTTGTTGATCTACAACAAAATACTAGCATATGTGAGATTGATAAGACAGAACAGCTGATACTAAAAAAAAAAAACTAATGAATTTCGGATTCCTGAAAGTGTGGATAATGTTATGCTTACTGAGTCTCAGTAAACAAAATAAAATTCTTAGAAAACGGAGCGAAATATACACAAACCAGAGAAATACACATAACATGTGCAACAAATTTTACGAGATGATTTGCTGCTCCATCAAACCATATTTATTCCTACAATACTCTCTCTCTCTCTCTCTCTCATAAGTTTTTTTTTTAAATTATGCCATCATAAATTCGCTTATTCGTGTTTAGAATTTATAGGATCATGCTATTCGCTCTAACCAGCAACTTATAGGACACACATATCACTAATGATAATTATTCTTTACCATTAATGAAAGTGTTTCTATTCACACTTATTCCTTCCTATCTCACATGCCTTATAAATGACGGTTCACATATTTTCGTTTTTGAGTATTTCAAATATATCAGCCAAATATAGCATTCTCCTACATTGTTGTTTTCTAATCAATCCTAAAACAAACAGATTGTTCCCCCACTCTACGCAGAAGTATTCAATGTTATCCTGCAATTAATTGCATTGGACCAATTAAGATAAGTGTTGATGCGCCATGCCCTCTCAGAACTTTCATACATCGATAAAATGCACTCCCACGGTCAT
Source organism: Typopeltis vanoorti (assembly GCF_054136105.1). Lineage (NCBI taxonomy): Eukaryota > Metazoa > Arthropoda > Arachnida > Uropygi > Thelyphonidae > Typopeltis > Typopeltis vanoorti. Next base: position 52,190,668 of record NC_143564.1, read on the forward strand.
GGGCGTCCGCAGGGGGCACTTCTCCCCGGGATCGATTAAAAAATTCCACAAATTATAATCGTAAAATTGATTGAGAAGTATGAATTGTAAATATGTGAAGTATGAATTGTAAATTTATAGTGAAACAAATTTAAACAAAAAAAAAATACATTTTTAAAAGGTAAGTGTATGTAATTTAATATTATTTTACTTGCTAGTTTTATGATTTCTTTTGCTTTTAAACTGAAATAATTTAATTTAGGATGAATTAGTTGGTTGATTTTTGATAAAATATGCCGGTCAATTGAAACGGATATATGTATATATCCGTTTCAATATATTCGCAATATTTGTCTTTGTAGTTAGCGGTTCAAGGATTTTAATTGGCATAGGATATTGGTAATGATAAATAGAAATTGTACTGCAGGTTTAAGTTAGGTAATATAGTTACATATAAATTAAAAGGTTTGTCAACGGGTAACATTCACAACACTAGAGATTCCTGGATTTTTACTCATACACAGATTATTCTCTGCAACGTCGCACCTATAGATATTTTGTGTCACCCTGCTGTATCATATATGAAATCTGCATTTAGCACAAAAACGAATTCATCCTTAAATATACCCTCTAATTAGGTCATCAAAATTTGCTTGTTTATAAAATATTTTGATATTTCCTGAGCCGATATTTAAACAAAATTTATGTTTTATCGCCGAATAGTCTAGACGTTTTTCAAGAATCCTTAATTCGTGGTATCCAGAAATGAAAAATCTTAATGAAAAAGTAAACATGAGAAAAACACTTTGTTATATAATTTTCATTAAGTATATTTATTGGCAAAGACGTATACAGTACAAAGAAATCAGAGTACGGTAATAAAGGAATATATAGAAATGTTCTTCCAAGACAATATCTGGTGAGAATATCTTGATTTCCCTGACTGGATTCATATCAATTAGCTCATCTCTTAAATTGAACTGTTGACTCCTAGATGTATCGTTATAATTCGTAGCTATATCAATCTTACCCTGTAGGAAAACGTAATTTTAAGAACGAGTATTATCCGACTGAATAAGGATGATGGTATACGTGATGATTATTCCCAGAATCTACAATAAAAAAGTAAAAGTAAATAAAAAATGGATGAGGGAAGAAAGAATCGTACATTCTAAATTCTTTGTTTAACGCATATTTTTGCTTAAAGAAATATATTTTATAGTTTTTCTGTGATTATAACAACTTCTGTTAAGACCTAGTTAATGATAACATTTAATTACACACACACATATAATAATTAAACATAATTTTAATACCGTAATCGCTACTTTTTTAATTTATTTGCGTAACATTTCTTTTAAGATACAATTAGATGATTGATAATTCTGATACGAGAAATTTCGAGATTCCCAGTGTAATTATTTAGATTTCTAAATAATATCTAAAATTTTTCTAAGATTTTACATCCATTGAATATATATATATATGTATCCTATGATAAATTCGACAGAGAGGATGTGTTTTTACTGAATTTAAAGAATGCAGATAAACTAAAAAAACTTAAAACATTGCTGTATAATTATCTGTGGTTTCATGTAAGTTTCTTACCGACGTAATGAGCGTTAAGTCAACGTTAAAGAATCCGCATGCAGAGAAGCTCGGCTTTTCAAATTGGCATGTCTTCAGAAAAAGATTCACCTTGAAAAGTAAGTAAAATGGAAACAAAATTACTACTATTATTATTAAAATGATTAAATTAGGATCTCAGCTTCACTTAGTCTAGTTTTGATTACAGTACTGATTACTGATTTATTACCTACAATGTACTAAGCAGTTATTTAACCTCATCATTTCCACAACACCTATAACTAGAATCGATGTAGACATATTTGTATTTTACTCGATATATTGCAGTCTCTGAAATTGTTTTATAATTCTCTAGATGAAATCTCGCACACATGCCACTATAATCTATGCACAAATGAATGAAACACTAACTTTTTAATAGGCTTATAGCTGATACAAACATATTGAGAGAGAGAGAGAGAAAGTGGTAAAAATGTTTTCCAGAAGAATTAAATTTGCAGATCAACATGAAAATGCTTTCCCTTCACGGCGCCGAAGAAATTTAGAAATATATTTAATCTAATAGACAAGCTTAGGTGTTATTCATAATTTATTTTAACGGTATTAACAGCAAAGGAACTATTTTATATACAAATTATTTAAAAATTATAAAAGACTTATTTTATATAAAAATCATGTTTATTAACTGGCTTGTATTTTCGCTGAATTTCAAATCAGTATCTTCAGGGCACAAAACAGAATGTAATAGATTTTTTGTCAGTTATGGATTCAAATGTAACAATTTTTCCTTGTGTCGTATAAACTACAACATGCCGACTTATGCTCTGAAGATGCTGGTTTGTAATCCAGCGAAATATATTCAATTAATAAACATTTTTTATATATATTAAATAGTTCGTTTGGTGTTGTTAATAGCGTTAAAATCGATTGCGAATTAGAAATATATTTCCAAATAGAAGATTCATAATTTTATAAATGAACTGTATATTAGATAAAATAATATTATGTGTGTGTGTGTGTGTGTGTGTGTGTGTGTGTGTGTGTGTGTGTGTGTGTGTGTGTGTGTGTGTGTGTGTGTGTGTGTGTGTGTGTGTGTGTGTGTGTGTGTGTGTGTGTGTGTGTGTGTGTGTGTGTGATTTAGCATTGTATATATTTCTACACAATGCAATATTATTTATTTTCGAGTAAATCAGTCTTCTGATTTACTCAACCGAGTAAATCAGAAGACTGATTTACTCGGTTGAGGTACATATTTTTAGGATAAAATGACTGGGAAACCGAGATAAGAAATAAAACAAATTTTAATGGCACGACTAGTTTTGTGTTCAACAGACTTCATCAGGCGCAAAAAATAAAACTAAAATAAAATAAAATAAACCACCAATAAAACCCATAAAGGAAATAACTCTAAACAGTACAAAAAAAAAAGGTTAGCGTATGCATTTCAACGTTAATGCGTTAATATTCATGTATGAAATAGTGTAATTAAAATATGTTTTATATATATATATATATATATATATATATATATATATATATATATATATATATATATATATATATATATATATATATATATATATATATATATATATATATATATATATATATATATATGAAAAAGCTTTAATGACTGTTACCGAGAGATAAAAAGATGACAAGATATATTTAAAAAGATACTACTAGTTTACTAGTTTCGTTGAATAGATCAACATCCTCAGGTATCACAATCAAAGAAATATATAAAAAATTACAGAGACTTAAAATTGTAATAACAGAACAAGTATAAAAAGACAGTAACGTGTTTGAAAAACAAATGCGAGTATGAGTTCCAAACAAACGTATACTCCGCGCTGTCGCGAGTGCGCCAGTACTGAACAGAAGCAACGTGTGCATCAGGGAGATTGTAACTCAAGCTGTTGTCGATATGTGAGGAATCTAGAGAAATTTCCCTGGATTCGACAATCTTTCTTTCGAGTTCATCGTAGCACACATGGATGTTAGAAGTTTGAGTCCAGTTTACAATGTGTTGGCGGCCTTCGTCTGAGTTAGCTGAAAAGAGAACGTGGCTAGAGAGAGCGCTAGCTCTAGTCCTGTTATAGGAGATATCTCTACGGTGTTCATCCAAACGTAGAAGGATGGATTTGGAAGTCTGCCCATAGTATGACTTTCCACAATCACACAAAATCTTGTATACTCCTGGAAACTGAGTAGGAAGATGTTTCTCTTTATGTCTGCTAAGTAATGAACGAAGTTTTGGAAGCGTAGTAAAGCAAGTTTTGAAGTTAAATTTCTTGAGAATCTTGGCCAGTTCTGGTGAGAGAGAGCTGATGTAAGGCAAGGGGATGACGGATCTTGGGGAAGGGGGATCTTCAGAAGTAGTTGAGTGCCTGGGGGGGAAAGAAATTTGTCAATTTTCTTTGGAGAAAAACCATTGTTAATAAAAGTTGTTTTAAGAAAAAGGAGATCATTTTCAATTTCTGTTTCTTCTGTAAGTAATGATTTAGCTCGGTGAGCTAAGGTGGAAATAATACCACATTTTTGTGGGGGATAGTGATGGGAGGAAGCGTGAAGGTATCTGTCAGTATGAGTAGGCTTTCTAAAAATTGAGATTTTAATGCTCTCAGCACATCTGGTAAGTTTGAGGTCTAAAAAGGGAAGGCAGTCATCTGATTCCAGTTCGAGTGTGAAAGAGATTTTTTCATGGCACTTGTTTAGGTGGTCTAAAAATAAATAGAGGTTATTGACACCGTCTTTCCAGATGAGGAAAATATCATCAATTATAGCGGTACCAGACTTTTGGTTTAAAGTGAAAGGGGTTAATAGCTTTTTCTTCAAAATCGTTGAGAAATATATCCGCGAGAATCGGAAAGAGTCGGCTGCCCATAGCCAGACCTGAGTTTTGTAAGTAGATCTTATTATCATATTTGAAGTATCCTGACTTTATGCAATGGGAGAGAAGAGCAAAGAGTTTTTTTGATAATTTGTTCTTCAGAAGATCGAGGCCTTCTTGAGCAGGTTTGTAAAGAAGTCTGAAAAGTTTTTGAAGTTTGTAAAGAAAGAAACAATATCAAAACTGGCCATTAAATCTGTTTTTTTAAGTTTGATGTCCTTGATTTTAGAAACAAAATCTGCAGAGTTTTTAATATGTTAAGAGGAAATTCCAGAAAGATTTCTTAGAAAACTAGCGAGATATTTGGAGAGATTATAAGTAGGAGAGTGTATGCCTTCAACTATAGGTCTGAATGGGCAGTTAGTTTTGTGAATCTTGGAGAGACCATACAGTCGAGGTATCAAGAGATGAAGTGACCTAAGAGAAAGCCGAATGTTTCTTTATAACTCTAAGGTGGTTTTTAATAAATTATTAGTTCTATTGTGTAGTTCCATCGTAGGGTCACTAGCAATTCCTGAGCAAGTATCACTATTTAAAAGTTCCAATATTTTATTATGGTAATCAGACTTGTTTAAGATGACAGTTGCATTCCCTTTGTCTGCAGGAAGGATAACTATGTTACTATTATCTTTCAAGGACTTGATAGCTGTCCTTTCAGAGTAAGAAATGTTGTCAGGTAGAGGTCTAGCTTTATTTGTAGAGAAAATTGCTTCCATACGGAGGAGGTTAGCTTCTTTGTTTGATAATAAAGAAGCTGCCTTTTCTATCTTTGTTAAGAGATGTTCTCTAGGGATGGATGTAGGAGCAGTGACAAAGTTGAGACCTTTAGCAAGTATGCTTTCTTCTGCCAAAGATAATTGATGGGAAGACTTATTGATGACAACTTTTTTTAGATAGGTAGAGTCAAAATGAGAAGTTTTGCTATCCTGATTATATTTAAGAGAATCATATTTTCTAATGAGTTTGATTTTATTTAAATTATGTATTTTAGAAGCTTTAAGAGTGCTAATTTCTTTTAAATAGTTCCAAGATGAACTGTCTAGAGAATGAGAAAAACGTGTTTCGTGATAGGTCTTCTTGGAAAAATAAGCAGCAAGACAACGTTTGGTATCACAAATGCGTTCCGATAAAAGATCTAGTTTTGCTCTCCTGTAAATTCTTTCAGCTCTAGCGGTTTTTATCGATTCTTTAAAATTAAGGAAGCGTGGAATAATAGAATTACACTTACATCTTTTTAGAAATACAAATCTGTTGATGTATAATCCAATCGCTCTGAGATTCTTCTGATATTCTTTGACCAGTGAATTTAATTCCTCGTCATCAGGAAGGTTGATATTATGAGAATTCATTTTTACTCGGTTGGAATAGAAGAATCTCAGAGCGATTGGATTATACATCAACAGACTTGTATTTCTAAAAACATGTAAGTGTAATTCTATTATTCCACGCTTCCTTAATTTTAAAGAATCGATAAAAACCGCTAGAGCTGAAAGTCTCTGTAATTTTTTATATATTTCTTTGATTGTGATACCTGAGGATGTTAATCTATTCAACGAAACTAGTAGTATCTTTTTAAATATACCATGTCATATTTTTTTCTCTCGGTAACAACCATTAAAACTTTTCCATAATATTCCAACCGAGTAAAAATGAATTCTCATAGTATATATATATATATATATATATATATATATATATATATATATATATATATATATATATATATATATATATATATATATATATATATATATATATATATATATATATAGATGTGTTCAAATAATTGCAGCTTTTGTTTTATAATCTTCTGCATTAGATTCTCCTTTGGTTGTATCTTCCGATAGAACTCTTCATTTGTAATTTTCCGTACTCATCCTATTCTTAGAATCTTCCTGTAATAGGTTCTTGCAAATGCCAAGATTCTTTTTCTTGATTCGTTATTTATTACCCACGTTTCAGATACATACAGTACACCAATAAAGATGCATGTTTCGAGTTGAGTTCAGTTCTGATAGTTGAGTTCATGACTGCCGTTTACTTTGATGAACTGAAAGTTGTAAAATGGCAAACAATTGCTGCCATTTCCTATGACTATCGCCATCTGCACTTGTATTTTGAGAAATAGTTTGACAGTCTGAGTTTGACACCGAAGTTTATAATACTATAATATATATATATATATATATATATATATATATATATATATATATATATATATATATATATATATATATATATATATGAAGAATTGAATTACTAGAACCGAGATTTAAGTAAAAAGGTTTTAATATAAAAATTTTGTGTGATTGTGATATTCCTTATTTTGGTCAGATAGACAAATCTGTCGAATTGCGTATGGAAGAACACACGAGGGACATTACTTACAGGAGACAGCGAGCGAGTGCATTATCAAGTCATATCCTTTTTTCGGCTAATCCTAATGATGAAAACCAAAGTCACAAAGTCTGCTGGGAAAAATCTACTAACATCTTCCGTTGCAGTGACGATCTAGAGAGAAAAATCGTGGAATCTAGAGAAATCATCTTCAATCCTGTTCATCTAAATAACAACTTGATACTACAACCTCCCAGATAGTCATTCACCTGTAATCATGTACTGGCGTTCACGTGATGTCGCAAGCACGCACTCTCCCAACAATGCAACAAACGAAAGAACAGCTTCAAATACAATACAACGTTTTCATGCTATTTATGTATAGAGACCGTCTATGTTGTTCATAGTCTTTTAACACTCAATGTTTAGTGTTTTTTCTTCTCTTATAATGTCACCTGAAGAAGGCTCTTACAGTCCGAAACTAGACTAGTAGTGTTTTTATATTAAAACCTTTTTACTTAAATCTTGGTTCTAGTCATTTCATTCTTCATAAAACTATGTATGTTAACCGAGTTAATGATCATTCTGTGTATATATATATATATATATATGTATATATATATATATATATATATATGTATATATATATATATATATATGTATATATATATATATATATATATATGTGTGTGTGTGTGTGTGTGTGTTATAAAAATGCACTAACTAGAACTCATACTATTTTTCGAAATACCAGTGCAAATGGCGGTAGTCACAGGAAATGACGGCAGTTGCCTGCCATGTTCCAACTTCGAATTCATCAAAATAAACGGTAGTCATGAGCTCAGCTATCACTAACGACAAAGGTTGAACAACTGTTGCTTACCGATTTACAGCAGTATTTGTTCCTACAAGAGTTCCCCAACTTTCTCTCTCTCTCTCTCTCTCTCTCTCTCTCTCTCTCTCTCTCTCTTGGGACAAAAAAAAAACGCGTTAGTGGATATATTTATCTCTTTATTCTGAGCACACTATTCAAAAAAAATTAGCAGAACAAAATGTTTGTTTTTCATTTGGTTAGACTATAATATATTTAGTTTAATCCTTTATCCAAGTGTGAGCAAACTTTGTTTGCTCACACTTGGATAAAGATATTAAAGATAATCCTTTAATTCATAACATTATACATATCCGCAAGGTGATGTGTTTTGCATTATGGGAGATACTGAGATAGGAGTGATAGTATCTTGATCCACCTTTGCTATGAGTTGCCTGATGTTGTACTACCTTACTCCAGTCCTGAAGATATTTTCAGGCGCACACTTTGTGTGCTCACACTTGGATAAAGGAGTAAAGTAAATTTATTATAAAATGTTTGTCATTAAGATTTTTCATGTTTAACTGTTTCTCCGAAGGAAAATATTTTATATAATAAGCATTCTGACATGCTAATTGTGATTAACTACCTTCAGATATTGATCTACAATTCAACGTTTTTACATGATGCAAATTACTCATGCCTATGAAAAAAACTGGCTGCGCTCAACTTTTTTCTCCTTTTTTGGATTGCTCAGAGGGTTAGCCACAACTCCAGTACTATCATGAAGGCAAAATTCTAAGCCTTCTTTAGTCTGAACAGAATGAGATATACAGTATAATCTCTATAACATTAGAGAAAGGGATACTCACGGTAGAGGCAGTATTCTCGTGTGTAGCGGAATTAATGATACACATTTGCTTCATGCTTTTAATAAGTGTACCGTAACTGGGCACGGTACAGGTGCCTGAAGCTAAACATAGTCAGACCTTACGAAGAGTTGGGCTGACCCATTACTTTTCTTGGATGAGAGTTATAGTGCCCATAGAGCTCAACTGATGGAGCATCTTAAAATCGATGATATCTGATGACTGCGAAATTGCTAGCACAATCATCACACTTAAATCCGAATCGAATTTGAGTTGGACTGCACGCTAACAGCCACCGTCTAGTTCATTTAGTGATCTAAAGTTTATTCTGGTAGAAAATAACATTTGTTGACACAGAATCGAATAGATTCCCTTATGTCTAGCAGTGTCCACCTGTCCACCTCTGAAGTCAATGCTAGACATAAGGGAATATATACACATAATGGAACCTATTTAATCGTTTGAGGGATTACACGCCGTATTGAGATTATCTGCCGGTCTGGTTGGCCGATTAGTTAGCGTGCCCGTTCTCCAAACAACAAGTCGATAAATATGGGGAACAACTTACCTACCCCACCAACGGTACAAAATATACTGTAAGTTTTTAAATAACCTTTCGTGGGCGGGAGCAACATTAAAACAATATGACCATATTTTCGAGAATGTGTCGACCTCGGTAATATGATCTTTTTGGTAATTCTTATATCTCTCTCTATGTAATGTATCTAGCCAACGTTTTTCGCTATTTCCTCATTTCATTGTTATTATATTCCACACCACCATAGCAAATTTTGTCCTCTTTATAGCAAACATGATGAGTAGTAACTCATTTTCTAAATATTTTGTTAAGCTCATCGAGTTGTGCATTACTTTTGTGGTAGAATATAGTATATATATATATATATATATATATATATACGGAAGTTTACTGTATTCTGTTATATTAGTTTCTATAATGTTTGTTTATAGAAACTGTCCTGACTGCATTAGTAGAGCTTAGATTGGACTCGCATATATGGCTTCGAAATCCCTTGAAACAATTCTGGTGAGTAGGTTAATCCATCATTAACTGTCTCGGGCAGTTAATGATGGATTAACTGTCCATCATTAACATAACAGTCAACTGATAATGACATTTTTCTGACATACCAGTCATAAATGAATACGTCGCAACTTTACATTGTCTAATAATATTAAAGTGAATTAGTTTTTTAAAATGTATTTTATGAATAATTTGAATATATTAAATGATTTGTGAGTTAGATATTGGTCAATTAGATTAATTAAGTAGAGTCTTCACTTTAATCAAGCAAGCAAATTATCATGAAAATAATTAACTTTACATAAAATGAATAAATTGATATTCATCTTTGCAAACTCAGTAATTAGTTCCTTACTTCCTTACAGGTACATATGATCCTCTGCGAAAACAAACAATGCCTTAATCAAGGATTGCATAAAACTTAAGCTGTGTTTAGGTAATTATTGATGTCACATGTAAGTTATAAGACTCTTTCAGGAAAGAAGATCCACTAATACAACGATGAAAGATGGCATCGTTGTATTAGTGGTTACAAATAGAGAGTTTGATAAACCGTCTGTTTTCTAGTTTAATCGATATCACACAATTTAAGAACTGCCATATCGATGAGAGTAAAAGGAGATTTTTCAATAAAGATACAGTTCATTACGAAATTAACTAAATTTAAGTGATATGGAGTTTTTAGTTGAATACTGTATGCGAGAGTATAATTACGTTATTTTGTTGCATCAGTGGCAGGGATCCAATAGGAAACTGGTTGAGAATGAAGTGTGTTTCTTCAGCCTAAAGAAAAGAAAGAAAGAAAGAAAAAGGGGATAATATTGAAGCAGTCTTTCCATTTAAACAAATACTCATAACACTTATGAAGTAAAAGCTAAAAGAATATTTAAATTCAAATAGTCATTTTAGAATAAATTATAATAGTTATAAATTCAGTTGTGTTGAAACCTACCACCTTTCCTGGATTTATCATAATACTTTTATACATACGTACAGTTTACTAATAACTATTTCGAAGGAATTCGATTATCTGGAATGTTCTATGAATCATATTTTGGGTGATGGATCGCTTCTGTCAGTCAGACGAGTATACATCACACCTCTTAAAGAAACTGACATATATGAACGTTTCAAGGCATTCAAGAAATAATCAATAACCAAGATTAAATGCATTACTTGGGCAAAATTGAAGATATTGAATTAACGTAGAAAGGAATACACTTTTCATTCTTCACCGGGTTTCGAAGGAGTTTCAGAATAGTGTCGACTTAACGTGAGTGGTTCTCGATATGTCTTTAATGATATGTAATATTATACGACAAGTATAGCATTTGCCTAGGAGGGTGACAAATATTGATGAAACGAGAAAGTACGCAATATCACTTTGGCATATAGCACTGGAAAGTTGTCATTTTCCAAGTTGACATCATGTAGCGTGTTATAATTTTCCCATGTGTTGCAGGGATGAAACTCACAACATGCTACATGATGCTAAAACAACTTGAAAGAAATAATCGCGGTCAGCTGCTCTTCTCAAAGCGTTCGACGAAATATGGACAACTAGTATAAAGAATTTTCTTGACGTATAGGAACGTAAGACATAATATTTAATAAATAACACAAAACGGATTTAGCTTGCTTATTATTATTATTATTCGTTCCCTTCTCTTTTACAAGGTGAGGATTTTTTTTCTTTTCACTTAACCACTACCGTCTCGAGAATAAGATGATTGGTCCTATGCCTCCCGTGTCTATGTCTGTAGATGCACGTGTTTCACGGGCCGGTTTTCCTGTTCTTGGGGACGAAAACCCCTAGTTTCCGTGTGAAAAAACCCTATCCCTGTATGGAGACAGGGATTCTTTTTCCGGCTACCTCATCTTTAGTCGAAAGATGACCAGATAAAGGTTTCTCATGTAATTCACGGGAATCGAACCCAGGTCTTTGCGCTAAAGGGCTTCGTACATACTGACTGAGCTACGGAGGCTCTTAGCTTGTGTATATATTTTTATTAATATGAATTTTTCGCCGTACTATTAAGAGCATCTTTAAGATGACTATCAAATTAAACAACAAGAACAAATACCAGTATATTGAACAATGGCATGCGTGCACTTCACTCAAAAAATATCATAGTATATTTCAATTAAGATTCTAGCAAATATAACTTTAACAAGATTTAATATATATATATATATTATAGTTGATGTGCCAAGAACGTAATTAATTTTCCTTTGTATAAACGTTCCAAGACATGACTACTTTTATGAAGGACCTTAATTTTCTTCCACAGAACTGCTAACATGCCCCGCAAGTCCGATTGCTCTGACTCATGGAATTTAATGTTCATCACCTTAATGAATTATAATTAAAAATAATTATATTATAAAACATTTATTTTCTTTACTGTGCCTAAAGAAAGGTTCCGAAAAGCTTTGCTAGTGTTGTTTTTCTTTCCAATATCGACATTTATTTATTATTTAAAAAAAATAATTTTCCGAAAATATGAAAACTATTTATATTTATTCCAATTAGTTATCTTATTTCCAAAAATAAGCAAAGAGAATCGTAATTGAAAGAAAAATAAACATTACTTAATTAATATAAAATATAATAATATTATTATTTACGTAAATATAAAATTGATTTTCTAAAAATGCATAAAAGACTGTCTCTCTCTGTCTCTCTCTTTCTCTCTCTCTCATAAACACACACACACACACACACACACACACACACACACACACACACACACACACACACAGAGTTTTTCTTCAAATAAAAACAATACAACCAATATAAAAAAACTCGTTACTTTCCATTAAGAAACAGTTTGGCGTGTAGAACTCGACGTCTCTGAATTGAGAGTTTGTTTATAACACTTCTTCTAATTTATGAAGTGCTTTATTTCCAGAATATTAATTTCTTCTTGTCTCTGAGTATATTTTACTATGGAGAATCCTTCTGTATAGTGTGGCAATAGTATAATTAAAGGGAATTATTAATATAATAATTAAAGGGAATTATAAATGTCTGCATTTCATCAGTTTATATTCTCTCATCTTCACTCAAAATATGTGATGGCAATACATTTATTATGGACAGCAACAGTCTTCAAATAACTAACGGAAAATAACTTTCAAGTATATTAGAGTCTGTTATTTGGGGGGGAAAAATATTTTTTTTTTTTGAGGGGGAGAGCCTTATTGATATTTAAATATCTGACGGTCGTTCACTATTTGAAAGAAATTGTTTCAGATATATGATCAATTGGTCTCCGAGTTTCCTCATTTAACAGGAACCTCCGTAGCTCAGTTGGTTTCGACGATGCCCTTTAGTTGGAAAGACGTAGGTTCAAATCCCGTCTAGGATACGAAGAACCTTTATCAGGGCTTTTCGAATGAAGATGAGTTAGCCGGTCTCGTACGGTTGTAGAGGGTTTTCTCCCGGAAACTCGGGCTTTTCGTCCTGCAGAACACGCAAATAACCCATTAGAACACACAGTTATACATGATACACTGGCCTCATAGTCCGTGATTTGCTTTGGCCGTAAATCTAAAAATACCAAACCCTTATTTAACTTTTTACACTTTTCAAAAACTTATTTGAACTACAGTAATTTGTGGGCGTTTCCTGGCTGCCTTCTTCGAACCATGTTAACAGTTTATATTATGGAGTTCTTCTGGTAAGGCAGGACAAACAAACAAAATGAATTTTTAGGTGAAGAAAGCAGCTTCGGCGTTTATTAATGTAAAATAAAAAAAAATATTTACATTTGCAGATCAAAAATAAGTGCAATTTTTTAAACGCGAAGTTCTCAGATTCCTTATGTGTAATCTCCGTTGTCCGAATTCATCGAAACGTTGCTTTTGACAAATTCGTCATTCATTACGAAACATCATTAAATTTCAACGATTCTTTATAACATAAAGGTAACTCACAAAATGTTTTAATAACAACTTCAAAATTTTATAAAATGAGATTTCTATTAATATAATTCTCTGTTGGTCACATTAGAAGTGTGGAATCCGTAAAAAAGAACATTTAAGCGATGGCGAACACAAAACAAAAAAAAAACGGATTTACAGCGTACTTAATCAAAGAATGTCACGCATTAAATTGGCAAGTATTCTTCACGTCTTACTTAGAAGAAAATATTCTTCGACAGCTTGTTCAAGGAGATTTCTGAGGTCATTGCTCACAAGGCAAACTGAATAGAAACCAAAGAATTGTACTGCAAACATCTGGAAGTCAATCATTTAATCTATGTAACATTCACTACACTTCCTAAGGTAACAATCAGCTATACAGTTTACATGAAATACGTAGACTGCGCATATGTGAACAATGATACACGTGATTAAATTATCATTCCAGTTTTTTTTTAATAATAATTTATTGAAATTACATACATGACAAGTTGGAAAACCTTGTAAAACGTTTTATTTTATTTTAGTATCTTCCTGAAGATGCTGTCAGTCATATAAACAGCGAAACATATTGGGAAAAACGCTCTGTTTTAATAAAATCAAGTCTGGAATAAATCTACTCGTAGTAAATTACCTATCAATCTTATTTCTTGATTCTTAATGTACATTTGCAATTATTTCATAATACCATAAATAATAATAATAATTTCAGAATTTGTTAAAACGTTGCTTTTGACCAATTCGTCATTCAAATTAATGCGGAAACTATTATGGAATTATTTGTCCAGCCGTGAATACACGATAACCAACTAATTGCAATACTTCAATTTTACCTTATATAAATTGGATATTAAAAACAGATAACAATGATTATGCACTGTTGTTTCACTTACCTCTTCAATTACTCGGTGTATACAATAAGCAATCATTACCATAATGATAAATGCTACCAAAACGTATATACCAAGGTACACTCTTAATGCTTTGGGGTGATCTGAATTGAAAATTTGACAACATACGAAGCAACAGAAAATAGTATTTATAGCATAAGTGAAGAAAAGAGCATCCGAAAACAAATGATTTGCTTCCTTCACAACACAACAACACTTCATATAAAGCATTCTCATCTTCTCTACTTTCTCAAAAGATGTTAAAGACATATTTTCCCGTTTTTGCATTAAAATCACATTCACGACAGAAAATGAATGTTTGAAAAATTCTGCAAAATAGGAAATCCAACACAACGTTATACTACTTGACACACTGTTCATATAGATAATTACTGCAGCAATTACATTAAAAAATACACCAGCGATTGTGGACAACTTAACAGAGAAAAAAAGTGTCTCTAATTCTGTTCTATGGTATGCACGAAAAATTGAACAGATGATTACTAAGAAGTGAAAAATAACTACAATTGCCAAAGCCTTTCTTATACGAAACAGTTTTGGATGAACTGATCTCAGATTATCTTCAAGGCTACAGCAATTTTCCACGAACGCTAACAGCCTCTTGCTCTCACTGAACAGAAACACACGTACAAACACAATGAAGAATATTCCATGCAAACTGCTTACGTACCGGATATACTGGATCTTTTGTTTCGAATCCTCAATTATTACACGAATGTGGAAAAAGTACTGAAAGGCAATACAACCAACGCCGCATAATAAACTGTAGAAAGTTTGAAAACTACACGAACTGAAATAAAGACCAGAATTCCTCGAAGAAAACAGACCTTTATAGAACCAAGTTCCGCTGAAAATCTGGAACAAAGCAATAAAGCGAAATCCTCTGTAAAATTGCCTTTCTCTCACATCCATGTTTAGAACTCGAATAATATGTATATGAGAGCTACTTTCAGCTTGACTATGCTGCCGGATATCCTACGAGAAAATAAGTGAAGCACTGCAGTCTCTTTCAGCCCGTTTAATTGATTTTATCAGAATGCATGTCACATCTGGTAAAGGTGATACGCCAGTGAATACGTTTGATGAAAATTACTTGGCGTGTTGGCTATAACTGTGCGTTTTTTCTTATTATTTTCATCGGAGTTCAAAGTATATATTTTTTCTCATTATACTAGTAAATCATTCCTAGAAAGAACACAGTAATGCTCCAACCCTGGTTGAGAATGGATAAATAGGCTAGGGAAGTGTGAATTTTTTATATTAGCTTAAAGATATTAAATAACACAAAACGAAATACATTAAATTAATCAAGTTGCTGATAATTCAAACTAGCCTTTTCAGAGTATAAACAACTTGATAAAACACGTAAGGCAATAATTTGTGTCACAGCAATACAGATTATAATGAACAATAGAACTAAAATCCTATTTTAGCCCTTTAATATCGGATAAAAAATGATCTGACCTTCATTGTCATTAATCCCATAGAGTCAGTTTGTTTAGATTAACGTGCTAGGATTTTTCTATTGGAGATTATCCTTATCACCCTTCCTATATTTAAATTTATCTGTGACGAATTGTATTTTACTTTCCTATCCACGCTACTTGGAAAGAAGTTAACGAACACCCCCCCCCCCCATGGGCAAGGTGCATCGTGCCTTGTAACGAGTCACGTGTCACGTGTTTTGAGTATAAATGGGAATAAGACTGTGCTCCCAAGTCAGTGCAACTGTATCCGGGTGAAATAATAGTAGTGTGGAGGGAACTGACGGAGTTCGAAAGAGGCGCTGTGATAGGATGAATTGTTGACAAATTAGGCTATCTCAGTTCAACCATCATTGATATCATACTGAGATGGAAGCGTAGGGAGTCAACTGCAAGTGCTATCTGCAGTGGATGGACGACCCATCATACTCACTAAATGTGACCATAGGATGCTACGAATGATAATATGTAAAAACCGGCTTCATAGCTCAACTAATTTCCTATTGTACGCTTACGGAAAATATGCTCCATAGGATTGCTGCAGTCATCGCACCGAAAGAGGAGGTCCTACATCTTATTAAAGTGGCGCCATGGCCGTTTGTTCCTCACACTATGGTGTCGATTCTTCTTTGAGTCGATGTCAAAATATTTTGTCAATAACGAATAACAAAAAAATAGCATTCTTCCCACTATTTAAGGTCAGGATTCTCCTCTGTCTTCCAACATCTTTTTCATTACTCCAAAAAAAAAAAAAAACGAGGACATACAAGAGCAATTATTTGTTTGGATTTTCTACTTTAACAAAAAAAAAAAAAACATACGAGTTACGAGAGAGAGAGAGAGAGAGAAAGAAACATCAAGTACTATGACAGCATACAGAAATTGCCTTCATTGATTATAATTTCTTCGTCAGTGCATTCGAAGAATAATCGAAAGTGTTAAAAAAAATCCTAATTAACGCAACAGGAAACATGGTATGATCAACATCAGGTTTGATCATTTTTCACTAAAATCCTGCGAATTTAATATCACGTTGAATCTTGCGAGCACGAAATATTTAAATACCCATAAAATATTAAGTAGTACTGATATCGTTATCCTGCTATTCAAAATGAGATATGCTAACGCCTGAAACTTTATAGTATAAAGTTTCTCTATAAAAGTCTCTCTACAATTGTTCAACTCCCTCCCTGTTCAATATACATTGGACATAAACTCACAACAAAATTAACAATTCAGTGGAATTATTAATTTTGTTGTAGAGAGTATCTAGTACTCTTTTTTTTTTTTTTGGAATTTTCATACATACATTCATCTTCAAGGCCCGCCTTTCCTAATTGGGTTGTGGGAGCAACAGCTGCAATTGTACGCTTACGGTGAACTTCCAATGTGCACGATCCTCTGCCGCCAAGCTCAGGTGTTCTGGTGGGATTCCGAAACGTGTCCACCCAAGGTTTAGGATATAATCTATCCAGCGAGTCCTTGGCCTTCCACGTGGCCTCCCATCCTCTGGCTTGGCAAAGAGGGCCTGCTGAGGGAGCTTCTCTTGTGGCATTTTGACCAGGTGCCCGTACCAACGTAACTGTGATCTCTCAACACTCGGAAGCAGCGGTTGAGTATTGAGGGTTTCCCGAATTGCAGAGCTTCCGACTCTGTCGAGTCTTGTAAGCCCCGCAACCCCTCGAAGTAACCTCGAAGGAATTTTCATTAACAATAATTAAATCAGGGAGAATAGTAGAGGCAATCGGGGAGAGGGGGGTATTTCAAATATTACAAAGTCCGGGATGGCTAGGTAAAAACTGAATAAGGTTTTGTACTTGGGATCTCCAATAAAAAGTTCTTCTCCAAGTTGTCTCTCTATCGTAGCTTCAATCTGACGATTTTAGGAAGAACATTTTTTTTGCCTAATTGTTGCTAAAATGTTGTAAAACATATAGTAATCATGTGTTGATATTAAATAACGATGTATTAAAATAATATTTTTATAAAATGCTTGTTTTTATAATATTTTCTTTTATGTATATTGATGGGATTTGATGCCATATGGCGAAAAAGATCTACTGTCATGAAACGCCTGAAATATCGATGTTTTTTTTTTTTTTTTTTTTATTTATTGAGTGTTTTCTTAGATTAATTTAACGTAGTTTTGGTATATTATTGTAGTTTTAGAGTATTTATTGTACTAGAGCCTTTAATAACAACTTGGAGGTATATCATTTGTTTCTACTATTCTTAATAATGGAGCTGAAAACTCGTCACAAGGGGGCAGCGTCTAAAGCACACATTAAACTTGTTACTGCTGAGAAAACGTTTGTCCCAAGGAGCAGGATCGTTGTTCCAGAAATGACGATAATATATCCGCGGATAATCCGACATTGGAGGTAACGCAATTAAAAGACATTACTAGAAAATCGATCAGAGAATTGTAAAAATTATAAAAACATTTAAAGAAACTTATACAGGATAAGAAAAAGGAACAGAACAATAAGAGGTAGCAAAACATAAACTCTTATTATTGTAACAACAACAATAAGACAAGTCAATTAAAATCTAAGAAAAAATTATGATTAAGTCCTGTGATTCAATCATAAAATGTGCGCGTATCGACGGAGTAACTACTTCTAGCTTCTCGAGGGCTATAATTAAATATATGGCAAACGTAAAAGGAAAAAAATAATAACTGAGATGATAGTTCTTGCAATAACCAATAATTCAAATATCAACAAATATAATATGAGGAAGAATGTGAAGGGTCTGTTGGAAGAAGCGATAAAGAAATGTGAAAGAGAAAGAATTGTAGTTTGCTACTCAGATGCGACTGTATCAAGTTGAGAAGGTCAACCATGATAGTAAATTATTCAATGCGCAGGCTCTATAGAAGAAAGAGATGAGAGTTTTTAGATGTGTTGCGTGTTTTAATGGTAGAAAAGACGTATAAGAGGGACGAGCTGCATTTGTGTTCATTTGGCATCAGGAGCCTGAAAAAATACTTATTGGAATGGGATCTAATGCAGACAGCTAGGGAAACTGCATGATAAAGGTAGAAATGAAAAAAATATGTTGTATTGCATAGCTATGATAGGCAAACGTCATAAAGATATGAATGGCTTTGAACCCAGTTATGCATCTGGTGAAGGAGTGGAAATATACGCTTTAGATTTGGACCTTTTGAGTATGTCTTGATAAGGAAAACGGAAAGTTCTAAAAATGACTAAATAGATTGCATATGCAATTATAAAAATATGCTAGGTGGAAATTTATTATGTCTGTATATAAATTCCAGGAGCACCAGAAAGAAAGGATTGAGTTCATTTATCGAATACATTGTGACCTAGAATTGTTGGCTTTAGTGAAACTTGGCTATCAGAATCAGATATGGTAAATGGGATCGAGTGTAACGAGTATACTATTTTTGGGAATGAATGAAATAGTATAGTTCTACTCTAACAACGGTTAGGATAGAAAAGCAAGAAAAAAAATAGTAATAATAACTTTCCATGTTTCAGTGTTAGAGGCTATCTGGGCGGAAGTAGAGGCTAAGTGCATGGCATATAAATGAAATATACTGTATGATATGAATAAAAACCTGGCGGCTCAGTCGCAGAGGAAGATGATATACATCGCCAATTTAGCCTAATTGGTACTAAACAAGTCATCGTTATAGGTGACTTTAATTATCCGAACAAATTGAAGAGAAATCTCGCGATAAGAATAACGAGGAATTCATTGAATTTTTACGAGACAACTCGATGTCAAAGAGTGTTAGATTTGTTCATAGCGTCAGAATGGGGGAAGGGCTCTGTTACAGTATGGTTATTTTACCACAAATTGATGACAGTGATAATGTTGTACTGTAATTATATTGCGTTGCAATTAGAACAGGTTGCATGCTGAATCACAAAGCTGAAATTTTGATCATCTTAGGAGAATACTATCTTTGGTCCTATGGTATCATTTACTGAATGGAAAAAATGTCAGCAATTCATGTGAATTTTTGAAAAAGTGCTTAAATGAGGCGGTATCTTAATATATCCCTACAGTTCTAAGAATGGTCTGACACTAGAGGTCTCTAGTGTCAGACGTTAATGAGAATGTTCAATTAATGAGTGCTCGCTTTGCTAAGTTATATCAACCGTGTGTATGTACTATGGGGGAAGTGCTACTGCTTCAAATTCTTATCCACCATTACGTCAAAATCCCTAGCTTCATCAATTTCTTGTAGCATAACCCCGCCAATATAATATGTCGCTAGAAATCTCATCGGAACAAGCATAACTTTTCTAATTAATATTAAACTGATAGCCATTTTTGTTTGCCCAACTTTCTAGCCTGTTCAAATAATTTTGTAAGTGATGGATGTCAGGTAGCATCCCTGATTTCCGTGCCTATCATCGCATCATCGGCAAACAATTGAAACAATTGAATATCTCCTGTCATATCCTTCATCATGTCATTAATGCATAGACGAAACAATAATGGGCCATAGACTGAACCCTGAAATACACCACGGGTCACCTTTAATCTGGCAGATTCACACCCACCGTAAACCACCTTTTCATATCTGTCTGTCAACCGCCCACTGATCCAAGTCATGACTTTATATTCCAACCCCATATTCTTCAGTTTATGTAACAGAATTTTGTGTGGTGTTCTATCAAATGCCTTAGCAGAATCTAACAAAGTTCAAAGGTCACATAGGAAAATTGCAAATGCAATCAGAGGAAAGAATGCAAAGAATAGTTACAAAGGTTTTGTTGGGATTATGTGATTTTGATTATGCGAGAATATCTCGAACAAGTATAGGTGGCGCCAGTGGATAAGTAATGTTTAACTTGTGCTCCCGCATTTTGTCGTAATTGTAAGTACTTTTTGTGCAAAATAAGCAGCAAACGGAAAAGTAACAGAAGGTAGTAAGCAGCTGATTACTACAGTACAACTCGTAAGTACCCATAGTCCATTAAATCTGCTATATTTTACAACTAAAACACAGCCACGTGAAAGCGCTATGCCTACTATGCGAAGTAAAGATGGTGACCAACAACGGAAGACTGCCTCGAGTCCCATCAGCGTAGTGTCGCCGATCACCAAGAAACCGAATGACATTACGAAGTGCCGCAGCTGTGAAACCGAAGTCAAAGAAAAGAAAAAAGGTATATTGTGCGATTTCTGTTGCAACTGGCTATATATTTCCTGCACGAAAATGTAAATCTGCGCACAAACATTTTACCGATCTAAACCAGCCCTACTTCTGCATGACGTGCCTCCCTTCCGTAAAACAAATACTAAACCTAGGAAAAAAGAGTCAATAACCTCGAGCAACAGCTCAATACCGTGATCGATATGTTCTACAAAATCGGAAAGTTGGAAACAAAGCTCGAGACGCTCAACGACCAACGCCCGACCGCAAGAGCGCCCGTGCCTGCTAACGAACTTTTTGAACTAATCACATCATCGGTGCACTAATCGCTCGAGGCCGAAAATAGGAAACTCAACGCTGTTATCTTGAACATTCCGACGGAAAACGGTACATCCTTAAAATAAGGCGTCGGAAAACTTGCAGGCGAATGTAATTTCTATCCCAGAAATATCATCAAATACCATCGTATCGGACCCATTAACAAAAGAAATGACGGAACGAACTATCAACGTCTCGTTAAAAAGTGACCTGCGACTCACCAATAAATACAACCAAATTTATAACAGCGATAAACAACAAGCTAAAGGACACTTGCCCCCCAGTTGCGCATACGTGCTCGACCTGATTCATCCTTTGCCCAGAAAGAACAAAGACGCCAACTCCAAAGACAACTAGAAGAGAAACGCCAAAATAGAGACAACAGTTGGGTAATAGACTACAAGCAATCCAAACTAGTACAAAAACCAAGTGACGCCACTAGCAGCCACGAAGGACACCTGTATGCAGGCACTGCATAGGAAACGTGCAAGACCCTTGAGGCCACATCCATGCCTAACAGAACCATGCATATCCACTTCACTAACATCCGTGGCCTCAACTCCAACCTTAATAGCATCCACTACCATCTGCAGTCTACCAAACTTCACCAACACTTTTTAACAGAAACCAAAATCTATCCTTCCCCCAGCACTATTCATCTCAACCTTCCTAACTATACACTATTTAACTCCTTTCGACCCAAGGGTGGCGTCTGTGCATATATCCGCTCTGACATACTATGCCAGAGAGCAACCAACTTAGAATCGCTGACTTCGACCTTCTTTGCTGAAGATATCACTCCCCCCCCCTCACTCAGTCAAATTCATCTGCTGTCTCTATCGCTCTTCTAGTTCCACCAATCACTCTGAACACTTCCATTTCCTCTACTTAAAAGTTGATTTTATGCAGTCTCACTCTCCCAACAGCAACATCTTCTTCCTGGGTGACTTCAACGTCCATAACACCAATTGACTCTCCTCTTCCAGTTATACAGATAATGCAGGCACACTAATGACTTCACACAAATTGTTCAAAACCCGACCAGAATACCAGATAACCCACACCACTCCCCAAATATCCTAGATCCCTGCCTTACTAATGACCCCTCCAAATATGCAGTGAATGTAGTAAGCCCCTGAGCAATTCTGAGCACAACTTAATGCTCATCTCCTTCCCCATGCAACAACGCTTACACAGTCACCCCCACACAAGAATAGTTCGGCATTATAACAGAGACAAATGGGACAGTCTCTGAGACTACTCGGGTTATAATATTGTTTCGGCCTTCCAGTCCAAACATATGCACTGAACGCATCACCAAAGTGATCCTCACTGGCATGAAAACATATATTCCCCACACTACTCAAACCTGCAGTCCCCAAACTAAACCATGGTTCACAAATATTGTGCCAAGGCTGTACAAACGAAAAATAAGGCATACTAAAACTGGCTCAAATCAAGAATCCCATCCTTATTCAATGCCCACATTGAAGCCCTAAACAAATGCAAGAAAAATATGAAGAATTCCAAAACAGATTTTGATCTGGCCAAAAGCAGGAAGCTTGCAGTCTGTCCAAATGGCAGCCATGCTTTTTTCTCTCTTGCCAAGGTATGGCCTTAACAATTGTCCTACAGTATTCCCACCGCTATCATACCCAGATGGCTCAATAGCAACATCACCCATAGAAAAATCTAATCTCCTGGCATCACACTTTGCCTCCAATGCACACATAAATGACAATGGAAAAGCCCTCCAGTCATTCCAACTGCCCAATATACAATGCCCCTGTATCCTTTTGCCAAAACGACATCACAAACAATTTGTTGCAATACAATAACGTCTCCTGGCTATGACGGCATTCCCCCAATTATCCTGAAGGTCTGTCCATCGGAACTGACTCCTATCCTATGTCACCTGTACACACTCTCTTAATCCACTGGTATATATCCCAAAACCTGGAAACCGGCCTATATTCAACACATTCCTAAAAAGGGTGACAACTCACTACCATCTAATTACCTCCCTATCTCTCTCTCACTTCAGTCCTATCTAATGTAATGGAGAAAATCATAAAGTCTCAACTCCTAATCTACCTTGAACGTACCCGGCTATTAAGCGACCACTAGTACGGATTCCGTCAAAGCCGTTCAACAGGAGATCTACTGTCATACATCACCCATCACTGGACACACGCCATAGAGAAATTCGGTGAATCCCAAGTAGTTACACTCTATATCTCCAAAGTCTTTGACCTAGTCTGGCACAAAGGCTTACTGAGAAAACTCTCATCATTTGGACTGCCTCAGGACCTCTGCAGATGGAATGCCAGCTTCCTGTCTTGACGCACACTATGTGTGATGGTAGACGGCTCCCTATCCGCTCACCATCTAACAAATGCTGGGGTCCCACAAGGTTCAGTTCTCTCACCGACCCTCTTCCTTCTGTATATCAATGACCTACTTCAGTTGACCTATAACCCAATACACAGTTATGCAGATGACAGCACATTCCCCCTCCCTTTCATTTGACAAACCCTACTCTACACAGCTCACTCCACCCACAGAACATCAACCACCACTTCCCTTAATTCTGACCTCCAAGCATCCGCCAATGGGGCTCAGATAACCTCGTCGACGTCAATGCTAGTAAAACCCAGTTCTGTTTATTTCTCACAAAAAAGAACCATTTCCCCCGAGCATTATTTTCGATAACACTCAAATTCTCAGACAAGATGAAATTTCTCTTCTCGGAATTACCTTGCCATCAAGCCTCTCCTGGCATAAACACATCACAACCATTGCATCCTCAGCTTCCAAAAAACTAGGCTTTCTCTTTCGCTCAAGACGCTACTTCACAGCTGTTAACACTATACAAGTCACACATCCGCCCAGCTCACGATTGCTGCTCTTACATCTGGAGTGGGGCTCCAAAAAGCTCCCTCAAAATTCTTGACTCAATACAGAGGAGAGCAATTAGAATAATAAATGATCCATCCCTCACCAACTGACTCCACCCACTTTCATATAGACGCCTGGTCTCCGCAGTCTGTATATTTTATAAATATTTTCATGGGAAATGTTCATCTGAAACAGCATCAATAATTCCCCTACCCTGTACTAAGCCCATTGGAACATGTACATCTGCCGCCCAACATCCTTTCACAGTACACATCGAAACCCACAGAACAAGTTTCTTTTCCTCCTCATTCATCCCTGATACTGCAGTATTGTGGAACATTCTTCCCCAGACGTATTTCCCGAGAAATACAACATACAGGCGTTAAAATATAATGTAAACAAGTTTCTCCTTTCGCAACCCACCACCCATATACGGTACCTACGTACTATCGGTTGACCAGCCAACCTCCTGTATATGGGTCCAACATAAAAAAAAAAAAATGAATTACCAATTTAAATTTCCTGACCTACCAAAACTCAAGCTCTCTAGCCTGATTAGTTTCGTCTGGCATAATCCCATCATGAAAATATGATACTGAATATCTCATCAGGCCAAAGTGCATGATTTTACATTGATGTGAGAGCTATTATTTCGTCTCACAATTTTAGCCTCTTCAAATCAGTCTGTAATCAATGCATATAAACCACATTCCTGATTAGCCTGTCATTTTATCATCAGCAAGTAACTGTATGCCGCCAAACAAATCCTTCCTAATCTTATTAACGTAAAGATTGAACACAAAGGGACCATGAACTGATTGGCCTTGTGGTATACACCACTAGTTAGCCTAAATCCTGAGGACTCAAATCTCCTATATCCTTTTCGATATCTGTAGGTAGGGTATTCCCTTATCTACATATTCTACAGTAGAACAGTGCATGAAACACACTTCCATGCTGTATTCTGTCAAAAGCCTTAGCAAACTCCCAAGGTATCATGCTGTATCTATTCCTCTTATCTAACTCAACTATAACTTTATTATAGAAAGTGAGCAAGTTGCTCAAACATGACCTTCCCATAGTAAAATCATTGTGTTCATTGGAAAGTATAGAGTCTCTGTCAACCCATTTCTGGTCCTAGCCAAATTTTCCAAAATACTAACCACTCCAGAGAAACTGATAGGTCAATAGTAGGATACATAAGTTACATTCTTACCACGCCTAGGAATCTTCCCTCTTCTGAAACTCAAATTATATACCTTCGTCAAATTATATAGCTGAAGAACAATCAGTTCAACTGAACCATCTTTTCTTCGCATCCTTGCTGATATACCATTAGTCTCTATTGGCAAATTCTTATTCAGTTTCATTCATTTCAACAATTCTAATAGCTCCTCCTAATGCACTACGTTCTTTGATCATATGATGAGGTAGCAGTAAGCTCAGTATTGCATCCACGAGATTGATAGCTTTTAGAAAATGGACATTCATTAGTTTGAACAATCCCTTCTGTATTTGTCACTCCCATAACATCTACATTCATCAAAGTTGTTCTTTCATTTTAATTCTTTGTTTCTTTTAATTGCACCATAAAGATAGAATTTTATTAGGCTGGAATTTAGCTTGCAGATCCAGTTTTCATTTATCATACTGCCACTTTGATTTCCGTACAGCAGTTGTAACTCTTCTGGCCTGTATCTTCTAATTTTTAAAACTAACATCATCCTTATGCAAGCCGTATTCCTTCAACATAAATGTTTTCCTACAAATCACCTGCTTAACACGATTACACATCCGTTTCGCTCCTAAACTATTCATTCTTCGAACTCTATCAACGCATTCCAATATTTCATCATAATGAGCTTCATAATTAATTAATAATATTAATCATTTGTGTGAACTCGGTTCTTTATACGATGATCATAAAAATGTTCGGAGAAACGTAAAGAGAAGTGGTGAAAATTTAGTGGGTCCAAATTCAAAACAGTATTAGAGGAGAAAGAGTCGAAATCTGGTTTAAGAGAAAATAATAATGCAATAACTTGGACATTCTGGAAATATCCTAGGGAAGAAAATTCTTATTCTGTAATTTGAATTTCTTAGTTCACTAGGAAATTTAAGTTCAGTAATTATATTGGTGTGACAAATAATATGATAAATTTTACTCATCCTATAACAAGTTGTTTAATTAACTTCACTTGTAGAAGGAAGAGAGTGATGATACCATTGTATAAGTCTCTGCGTAGCTCAATATTATGATAATGGATAACGGCATAATTCTCCTTGATTTTCAATGGCTTGCAAGAGAAGCGATAACATTCAACAAAGGTAAACTAAGTACGCAGATATTGTGTGATCATAAAGTAATCGATCGCTAGTCCTAACTTTTTTTTTTTGAATTTATCTAACACGTAAAGGAGTGGAAGGAGTGGTGGCGAAGTTGAAATAAATAATGGCGTTTGTGTACACACACACACACTCACAATCACAAGCACGCCACTAACTCACTAAATTTTCCAAGTTTCCAAACCTCTCAGGTGTTTACTATAGTGAATCAGGTAATAAGGATTATAAAATCGGGAAACCCTCAAATAGACCAAACCTGGAACGAACTTCTTTTTTTTTATTTAGTCGATCTCAGATTGTGGTTATATAGGTGAGTTTTCTCCAGATAAACTATTTTTCTCATCTCAAATATAAAACCAACGATTGATACCATTGGTTAAAGTCCCCTATAGTGTAAATGGATAAATCTTAGTGAATCAAGATGTACTTAAGTTCTCTTCAGAATTATGCTTGATTGGATTGGACTGTTTGCAATTAGGTACCATAAAACTCTTTTCAGAATGTATATGTCTAACAGTTGCCATAGTATAAGAAGCTCGATTTTCCTGGAAGAAAAATTCTGCCAATTCTGAGAGAGAGGGGAGATCTTTGTATCTTTCCCGGAAAGCCTGTTTCTCAGCATGAGGTTTTCAAATCGACAGCTATAAATTCCTATAGAAGGTTATTGTATTAATGAGAAATTAAGCTCGTAGTCCTATAAGATTAATACCAGAAAGATGGTTGATAACATCGATTGTATGCCAATCATATTGATCTGTACTGATGTCTCTTCGGTCCAAGAATCCGTGAGATTATTATGATACAAACTGTTGGTTGGAAAGAAGCTCTGATTGATGTTATTTCACTAATGTCAGTTCTTAGAAATAAAAGTTTTTTCAATCCCAAAGGTGAATTAGCTAGTTGCATACAGAGAGTTCTCTTTCCTCGAATAACTCATATCCTGAAGCAGGCTAGTAGGTTTGATAAAAAATAGCCTGATATCAGGAGGTAATATCAAGGCTTATCATGGGTCAGATGTTCTGACCTTGTTCTTTAGAGATGACCCGAGGAAGTGGTGCAATGGAGAGAGAGAGAGAGAGACAGAGAGGGAGGAGGAGAAGGACCTCCAGCTGTGCTAGATTAGCTTTGGTAGGTCCATGTGAAAACCTAGAACATCGGAAAATTGATGAAGTAGAGAGAGAAAAAGAGAGTAATAAGGACCTGGATCAGACACCATAAAATAGGAAAAACCTGAAATGGGAAAGCACTAAGTAATCGAGCAGGAAGTTTATTCGAAGACTACTTCTGTACCTGCATCTCGAGTCAACCCTCCAGCCAACATGTGTAAATGGACTTATATAATCTTAATTCTGTTGAAAAGAATTAAGAGACCACTCAGATGATCAATTTTCCTCACATTATTGAGGAAGTCACTAAGGATATCAAATGAGAACATTCATGAATATAAATAATATGAGGACATGTAATAGGTTGCATCCTGAGTAACCTATTGGATATGCAGAACCATTCAACTGTAAATTATCAGTAATTTATTAGATTAGTCTCTTATGAATATATTCCTTTTCATGACTGTTTTTTACTCCATAAATATATCATAAATCGGCACATGGTTCATGTGTCATTAACGCAGGTTCACGTATAACTTCTGACATTTCTTAACAGTTTCAATAATGTAAATGCAATAAACAAATGTAGAATTTTAATTAGTTATTGGTTGGTAAGTATAATGTGAATCAAACAGATTATTTTCCTCATGGTTTCTAAATCTTTTTTTCTTCGACGTGATCATTGCGATTGTTCTTTTCTTTTAATTTCCAAAGAATACATTGCAACATCAATTAGTACATGATTTGCATTCCAAAAAATTGTAGCTGATGATAATTGCTTTATTAATGTACGTTTTTGAAGATTTTTTAGATTCATAGCATATTAAGAAAACGTTATTTTGGTATTGCATGAAAATAGATTCAACTCAAGATAAGATCACGTTTATTTAAAGTACTTAATTATAATACAAATACTAGTCCTTAGTGTTGGTGTGTTTGTGTGTGTGTGTGGATATTCAAAATCGCCGAAACTCTTCGACGATTTTGAATACACACACCTGGTTTGATTTATCCTGACAAGTAGGATTCATGAACATTTTATTGGCGGAGAAGTAAAATAACTGGCATCCATACAAGTAAAAATAAAAACGACATGATTGTTAGATGATTGAACAATGATGATTAGTAGTCTTCAAATTTAGAATTCATTTCGGATATATTTATTCTTCACAAGTGCAGTTCTTATAGTTATTGATAGTCTCTTCCTTTTGATTTAAGGATTGAATAAGAATAATGGTATAAGTTATAACTGTTCCAAGGATCTGCAACAAAAAAAAATGAATTAGCAAAAAAGTGATGGAAGCCTATTACAAATATAAAATTCTCTTCGGTCCTCTCAGTCAAGACAGTAGAGAGAGAAGGAGAAAAGGCTATCTCTCTCTCTTCTTGACAGAAAGTGATAATGTAAACTTTTCACATACTTCATGACATTTTTCGTAAAAATGACAGAAATACCAACTAGAAATTATACACTTACGCAATTTTTAATTTTAATGTATTTTCTAACGGTATTTTACATTTAATTTAGCTTCCATATTTTCCTCCTGATCTAGTACTTACCGTAATATGGATTAGAATCCCATTCTTTACATGGTGGACAACCCCCCCACACATATAACTTTCCGGCTTGTTAGAGACATGGAGTGTATTGATAAACTTGTATGGTTGGTTTTTAGAACATATTTCGAACTATTTAATCATACAAACATGACAATATAAGGTATATAGCCTTTTGTGGATGAAATTTATGTGTGTGTGTGTGTGTGTGTGTGTGTGTGTGTGTGTGTGTGTGTGTGTGTGTGTGTGTGTGTGTGTGTGTGTGTGTGTGTGTGTGTGTGTGTGTGTGTGTGTGTGTGTGTGTGTGTGTGCGCGCGCGCGCGCGTGCGTGCGCGTGTGTGTGTGTGTGTGCGTGGTGCGTACGTGCGCGTGCGTGCGTGCGTGCGTGCGTGTGCGTGTGTATTGTGGATAAAATTGAGTATCGTATCCTGCGGTTATAAAATTCTTCGTAAAAGAGGTTTAACGCTATAAGAAATTCATTCGAAGTTCATAAATGTTTATGGGCGATCTTCTCTTCTTCATTTTCGACAATTAAAAAATGGGCTGCCGAGTATAAACGTGGCCATACCAGCCTTGAAGATGATCCACGTGAAGGACGTCCAAAAAGTATAACAACACCAGAAATTATTGATCAAGTGCACGATATGGTATTGGATGACCGGCAAGTCAAATTGCGTGAAATTGCTGAGAATATAGACATTTCAAAAGAACGTGTATGATATATTTTGCATGAAGAATTGCATATGAAAAGCTTTGCGCAAGATGGGTACCCCATTTGCTCACAGCAGATCAAAAACGTACTCGCATGAAATTCTCTGAACAGTGCTTGGATCGTTTTAACAAGAATAAAAATGATTTTCTGCGTCTATTTATTACTCTGGATGAGACTTGGATTCATCATTACACACCAAAATCCAAATAGCAGTCAAAATAGTGGAAAAAAGCCGCTTCCCGTCAAAGTAAACAAAGTCGGTTCCATCAGCAGGAAAGGTCATGGTATCGGTGATGCTAAAGGCATTTTGTTTATTAATTATCTTGAAAAGGGAAAAACAATAACCGGGAAATATTATTCCGATCTTTTAACCGGACTAGACGAACAAATTCGTGAGAAAAACCCGGTTTGCAGAAGAAAAAAATCATATTTCACCAGGACAATGCACCTGCCCAGAAAGGTGTTTTGGCAATGGGAAAATTAAGGGATCTGCACTACGAATTTTTGGAACATTCGCCCTATTCCCCAGATTTGGCTTCCTCTGATTTCTATCTCTTCCCAAAACTAAAATACTTCCTCGCTGGCCAGCGTTTTTCTTCGAATCACGAGGTGATTGAAGCTGTAGAGGCATTTTGCAGATCTTATTGAGAACCTATACAGGAAGGAGATAGTGGCGCTGGAGCATCGCTGGAATAAATGTATTAGTCTTAAAGGAGATTATGTTGAAAAATGAAAATAATTTCAAAAGTATAACTTCGTTTTTTCATTGCTAGGCCGAGAACTTTTCAGACCACCCTCGTATATATACAGTCAAACATAATTTCTTAAAAACATGAATAAGCATCCAACTCTCAATAATAGTTTATAAGAAGATCTATCTGAAATTTTAAAGTTCTTACCTTTTGTTCAATGTTGGCGTATTGCATATCGTGTGTCACACAGTCGTGCTGTTTGGAGAGAATCGTGATTACATTGGTGAGGTGTTCCAATGAAAAACCAAATTCTGTTCGTTTCTCTCTCTCTCTCTCTCTCTTTCTCTGTCTATCTATCTTCGAGCATATAAGCAATTCCGTCTATAAATTGTTGCACTTTTTTTGTGCAACTGAGAAATTAAAAATGCATGGGCAGAAAAAACATGGACAGAATTGCGCATGTTTTTTTGTTTCAATGCTCAACGATGTTCAACAACTTTCAATTTATCCTGAACTGCATTTCTTATTTTTGTAAAACAGAGCAGATTTTTAAATGATAAGGAAAGGCACACAGAAGATGTTACACAGCGTAAGAGACAAAGCGAAACTGTCCATTTATGTCGTTGAAGAATCGTATGATTTGGACTGGAATTCGTCAGTTATGCCTTATCACGGGAAAAGAAAACGTAAATTTCGTTTCAATGAAGTTGCTAGTGAAAGACACCGTAGCATTCTGAACTGCAATGCCTCTTTGATGCTCAATAACCTTTGCCATCTATTTTATTTGTATTCGATAACAGGAGAAGATTGGCTTCTTACCTCACTACCTCAATTATGATTCGTATTAACAACACAACTACAGATATGCTACACGCAATGCAACATATAACATCGAGTCTATTTCCCTATCTGTCCAAAAATGATTATTCACCAGATCATAACTATTTTACTTCGTGATGATGACGGTGTTAGATTTCAGAAATAAAATGCATTTGCAGCTACATACGCGACATCTTTTACTTTTGTTAAGGAAGAATGATAAAATGAAAATATCCTGAGGAGGAGTTCCCCAAAGTAGTGCGATTATAATGAAATTATACTTTCATTATTATTTAGAATTATCAGGGATTGTAAGATTTCTTCATCTGTTTTGTGGTTCCACTTGGTATATCCAGCTGTTTTTTTGGAAACTCAATTTCTGCTGTTTGAATTCGTTTTTCATCTTTCCTTTTTGTGGTCCATGTTTCGCTTCCATGCAGTAGACTTGGTTTTGACAAGACATTAGTCTGATTCTAGTGTGTTCTTGTACTAGCGATGGCTTAAATATATATTATTCATTATGCCATTTACTTTGACAAAGTTTGATATTTTATTGTCTATGTCTTTTTCTTCTTCGTATGAGAGATCACATCCTAAGTATCTGAAAGTGTTTACTTTTTCTAGTATTTCATTATCTATCACTATTTTACTTCTTATTGGGTTTTCTCCTTGGAATGCCATTATTTTTGTTTCTTCTTTAGATATTCTCATATTAGATTGTTTTGAGATATCATTTAATGATTTTAATGATCTTTGTAAACCATCTTCTGATGTAGCTAATACTATTTGATTAGCTGCAAATAGTAATGTATCTATCTTCATTTGAGGGGTCATTTGTATACCAAATGGGTTATGATGCTCCCAGATTGTTATAGTTATATATATACATATATATCTTTCCATTCTGAGATGTGTTCTAATTTAACTGCTATTTTATTTCCTGTATACATTTCTTGAATGGATTGTAAAAGTCGGTTTGGTATGTTTAAATCGGTTAATATTTTAAACAATTTTTGTCTACTAATTTTGTCAAAGGCTTTTCATAATCAATAAAGGCCACGAGTGTTTCTTTTTGAAATTCTCTTCTCTTTTCTATTAATACTTTTAAAGTAAAAATTGGATCTATACAGGATCGGCCTTTTCGGAAACCATTTTGTTCTTCTAGTAATTTGTTTTCTACAATGCTGCTTAGTTTCTCTTTTAATATTCCTGCATATATTTATATCCTGTATTCAGCAGACTAATTACCCTATAGTTATTGCAATCGTCTTTATTTCCTTTTTTATAGATTAGGATAACCAGTGCTTTTTTCCAAGAGTTAGGAGTTTTCCAGACATCGAACCATGCTTAAAAATTTCAGAAGTCTGAAGTATTTAGAATTATAAATTATATAATTATATTTTTAATAATTTATAATTACTAATTATATAATAATTATAAAATATTAATACTTTATAATTACTTTAAAAATGATAAAGTATAACGCTTATAATTATTCGTATAATTTTGTAGTTCTAGTAAACTGCTTGCTGTTTTTTATACAGTTAATATGCAATGAGAAATAATATTCGTCATATTTGTGATTTTAATTGTTTTTATAACCTCTTGAAAAAAAAAATATTTTGAAAAATACACAGTGATAGTACTTTTTACACATTATCTCTATCTCTCTGATGAGCTGAAGAAGTAATAATACTTACCGATATCATAAGTGCTAAATCCACATTGAAGAATCCCCAGCCAGAAAAAGTTGGTTTGTCATCCTGACATGTCATCAAAAACCCCATAACCTACAAGATAAAGTGGATCTTGTTATTCATTCTTAATTTAATAAATAATTGAAGCTAAACAACCCATACCTTCAAAAAAATCCTCCTTCAAAAACATCCCTTAAAAATGAGCTGTTCAATGTTTGTTCGTTAGATAAAATTGACAAATTTTTATTAAACATTCATTCGTTTCAAATTAAGGTTTCTACGAATGGAAATTTTCATTCACTATCATATGAGGTATATGAATTTAGTAAAAAACCTAGTATACACAACATCACTCAGAAAGCTCTATTTATTCCACAAAGTAATGATGTATCTCATACGGCATTCTTAACAATCAAGCAAATTCCGATTACTCATACAACTTTAAGAATTACAAAGATGTACAAATCACAGCTTAACCACCCGACGTGTGCCAGAATTCTCTAAGTGAAACAAAATTTGATTGTGCATTACAAGAAAAACTCTGTCAAAACTCTTCGTTACCGAAAAAGCCTGTGAAAAGCATATATAAATAGCGTTCTCTTATTAAGATCTCTCTTGTGGATCTCTTTCGGATGCCAGCAAAAAATGGCCAGTTTTCGTATCATATAAACAATCAGATATATATGCACATGTACAACCGATGAAGGGAGTAAACAAAGCAAATGTGCTTTTACTGATTACCATTTTAATCTTTGAAGTTGTATTTAAAATCTAGCAAAACAGTTACGTTTGTAAGAACAGTGCATTGTTAACTGCGTAAGTTCTGGCTGTTGACCTTTTTTCCCTCTGAAAAATTCTGACACTGCCTCTTTCCTGTTATATTATATTTCAATGTCATATAATAGGATTTAATAATAGGTCCTGTTATAATATAATATAATATAATATAATATAATATAATATAATATAATATAATATAATATAATATAATATAATATAATATAATATAATATAATATAATATAATATAATATAATATAATATAATATAATATAATATAATATAATAGGATTGTGTTATTTCTGGAAGTAGTTATATTACCATATACAGCACAATAAAATCTTGATCAAATTGATACGTTATTACTATTATTAATAAAAATAACGAAAATAAACTGCCATATCCTTCTTGTATTTACTACAAGAGTAAGCCTTCGGTAATTCAGTATATATTTAGTTATTTGAGCGTTTTCCAAACTTCTTTACAGCAAAATTTAGCAGATGCATGATGCAGAAATTTCTTATTAGTATATCGCGTATTCTTGCCATGTTTTTTTTTTTATATTTTTCATTATTCATTATCGATTCTAATTAAATGAAGATATTATAAACCTGTGTTTAAATGCATATATAACTAATTTAGTAGTGGTTCCTTCCAAAATAGTTCAATGCAATTGAGAGGTGGAAATACACTTTAGGATTCCAAAGAAATTAATAGTACCGTGTTCCACATTTGTCTGAATAACGTCAATAATCCATCGTACAACATTTTTCTATCAGTGTTATATGATATCTGCACCAAATGTTTCAATTCAACATTATTTAAAGTGCTGTTTATTGAACTTTATCCAAATTTTAGTTCTTTCTGAATACAGTATTAGATGACAGTTCGAGTACCATACTAATTATGAAGATTCATTTCTAAAAAAATATGTGATTTAAAACATTAGATTAGAATTATGGAATCTCATCGTACTAATTTAGATGTTAGATGTTTGTTTCGGCAGGATGATATAGTTTAATAATCCAAGACATGTTGGATGCATGGCAAGGGGACGAAATGAAAACAAAACTTTGTTCGTTCCCACATGAAAAATACTCCAGCAATGAAAATCAAAAATGTAAGCCAAGCAGATCTTATCTTTTGTAAGAAGGGAATACTGTCGATAATGGACGATTCGGTTTCGATGTTATCAATGAAATTAACGCGCAAAAAAATAATCGAAACTTGGAGTAGCCCGGATTAGCATGCAGAAATAAATTAAAGTTGAACTAAAATTGCATCATTATCGCCCTCTGCGTATTCAAGAATTACCTGATAGGAATTTTCGTAATTTGAAAAATGGAGACATGCTGCTTCTAATTTTAGCACAGTTTCAAAGCTTTTATGAACAATTGAATGTGGAATATATTCGAAGTTGATGGTCAGGAAGCGTTAGAACACAATTAGAATGATTTGTATTTAGCAATTACATATATAAGTAACAGAACGTTTTGCCACCTGCACAACGAAAACTATGCAGCAAACCAAAGTGAAAATATACATTGTATGCCATTAAGAGATTTGGCAACAACACCGATGATCTCAGAACAATAACCTCCCCCCCCTGCAGTGCATTTTTCAGAGATGCAAAACAGACAGCCTGTAGGTTTTAAATACTACAGCTTTACAATAAGAAGAAAATTAACCATTCACCTTTACAAACAATGCATACGCAACTAGAGCAACTGAACTTAACTGAATCTCGGTATGATGACATCATGTGCTTATCCGTATCTGTTCTCCGCCCACGATTTGTTACACTGTTAGGCGTCTCAGACATTATTTTTTTTTAAACAATCCTCTTTAAGGTGGATACAGAATTTTGCTTCCGTGTCTCCGTTGCTATCCTCGCTGCTCATTGTTTATAACGGCATCCTCTACTGCATGCGAAAAAATTTATAAGCTTATTTTCAACTGAAGTCGAGTTAGCAGGTCTCAAGTTTGCAAGGTTTTCGCTCCTGGTAACTTCAAAGATCTTTCTCCATCAGAGTCCAACTTACTCCGATATATCTTCAGAGTGCGCTTTTTCCAAACCGAAGTAGGAAATAATTTGACACGCATCGCAGTTCATATCTTTTAAAATAAAAACAAGCTGCTGATTCGCAGCGTTTCGAACTTTAGTAGCAAATGTTTACAAACTAAATAATAATAATAAAATAAAATAAAATAAAATGCATTTAAAAGCTTACACAGGTCTGTTCTTTGAATGGCAGGGATCCAATAGGAAACTTTTTCAGAATAAAAGTAGTCTCTTCAGCCTAAAGAGTATAAAAGGATATTATTGAAAACAGTTTCACAATAGGAAGTTAGTAATACAAATATGTATATGATTAACCTCATCTTTGTTTAAACTATATGTGAGATCCGTAGGTTTCCTTTAACTTTTGAGTGCACAAAATAATTAAAATTAAACAGAGCGAATAAAATATTAGCTCTGTTTCCGCTTGTCGGCTTGTAGTTCTATCCAAAACGTATGTATGGATGATGGGGGAAAAAAACTGCATGTATACATATGCAGAAATATATTGAGAAAGAGAGAGAGAGTCGAAACACAATTTTGTTTTTTTTAAATCCCGTCAAGTATGTTGGGAATATGCATATACAGTGTCACGTTTCTGAATCGAAAAATGTGCAAGCTCACACAGTAGTGGCAGGGTGTTTCCTTTTCTTTTTTTTTATTCCAGAAACTCGGCTATGTTTTTATCCCAAAAGTTAACAAATCCAAGAACCCAACTACTTTCTTTTTTTTTTTAATTCAAAATTTAATACTCATATAAAATGTATTTGTTTCCCCATTTTAGCAATGATTATAGTTCCCATCCTCCGAGGTTCCAATATTCATAATTGGATACAAATATGCTATCCGTACATTTGCCAAACACAGTAATTTCTTTTATTGAACTAATCATTGGTTTTTGTATATTTAGCACAAATAGTCTCCTAAAGCGAGCCGTATGCACCATATCTATATATTGGAAGCAGATTTTTCCTTTTTTCCTTTCCTTTTTTCAAATAATCAACACTGTTTTGTTGACATGCCATTAATCCATTAATCATTTTCACGGAACCGTCAAAAAGCAGAAGTAGAACTGAAAAGAATTTAGTTTGAACTAAAAGAGTTTGCTCAAAGTAAGAGAATAATCAAAACATCATAACACTACAGAGCTACGTTTAACAGAGGAGACAATAAACTCGACCATACGAGCGTGATTGGCGCGCTTGTGTGTGTGTGTGTGTGTGTGTGTGTGTGTGTGTGTGTGTGTGTGTGTGTGTGTGTGTGTGCGCGCGCGCGCGCGCGTGCGTGCGTGCGTGCGTGCGTGCGTGTGCGTGCGTGCGTGTGCATGTGTGCGTGTGTGTGTGTGTTTCCTTCCTAATAGTAACCCTACCAGGAGGCAATTCATTCGTGCATGCTCCATTGCATGCAATGCATATACAACAGTACATGTAGCTTACAAGCACTGATTAGAATTTATATTTTTAATTTTGTATCAATATTCATATTTACATTTATATTTTTATATATCCATATATTAACACCATATAATTCACACAATATCAATAATTCACGTTAGATTACAAACACTGAAAGTTGATCTTATTGAAAAATATAATTAATTCTGAGTAATACTTTTCGTTATGTCTCTGTTTTGATATTGGCCACTTGTCTCCGAAGTGATGACATGTTGTATTAAAGTCATCTGGATGGAATCCAGTAGTGACAGTCGTAAAGTATGTGGTCAACAGTCTGTTGAAGGTGTGAACTACAAGTGCATGATGGCGATTCCAGGATACGGAATCTGTGTAGGTAGTGTCTTAGTTTTCATGTCACGTTAGTAGCGTGGTTAATCCTGGAGAAACGGCGTATCTTTTCCGCCGGAGTCTGCTTCTGATGCTCGGAAAGAATTCTTTTTGTCTCTTCTGCAAGTGTTTTTATAGCAGATTTTGAGTACTTCTGGTAACTTGTTTCTAGCTGTTCGTTTCTAGCTACTTCTTTAGCCAGCTGATCCGCTCTCTCGTTTCCTGCTACCCCAGTATCCGGAGAGTTTCATCGAAAAGGCAACTCATCGAAAGACAATTCATCGGAAGACAATTCATCGAAAAGGCAATTCATCGAATGAACAATTCATCGAACGACAAATTGTAAAAAATGCAATTCATCAAAAAAAACAATTCACCGAAATTTTTAAATTTTCGAAAATATGAAAAAATTGATCCATTTAGAACAAAAACCGAACCGTGCATAGGGAGATAGCAATGCTACTTTAATAGGAAAAAATATAGAACAGTATGGTTTCTTGTAGTCTTTCTTCTCCGATAACTGTTTCATGTCTGTTCATGAGACTGATTTGCCTGTTTCCGGGAGGAAAAGCCCAGCCATCTCCCTATTATGTCTGCTAACTTACCTTTAGCTGAACAGGACTGATAAAAATTATGCGCGTCGTAAAAGGAATTGAACTACCCAGTTCTTTCTAACTAAACGGCTTCGTTTATATCGACTGAACTACGCAGGCTCCATTATTATTATTATTGTTGCTAGTAGTAATATGCGACTTCAATACAGCAATTATTATCGGATGAATTTTACTCAGATTCGCTATTTGAAACTTTTACAAGAAAATATCGAACCATTTTCAGTTCAGCTCTATTCGAGGCAACAAAGAAATAACGTGTCAAATTATTGTGTTACAATA
Source organism: Typopeltis vanoorti (assembly GCF_054136105.1). Classification (NCBI taxonomy): domain Eukaryota; kingdom Metazoa; phylum Arthropoda; class Arachnida; order Uropygi; family Thelyphonidae; genus Typopeltis; species Typopeltis vanoorti. The sequence goes on from NC_143564.1 coordinate 52,229,302, forward strand.
ACTCTCTGACTTAGAGGAATTATTAGAAGTTGCCAGTACAAGAAGTTGTTTGCATGGTTCAGTTTTTGTTCTAAATCGATTACTTTTACCATAACATTATCGAAAATTTAAAATTTCGGTGAATTGTTTTTTTGATGAATTGCATTTTCGACGAATTGTCGTTGGACGAATTGTTCATTCGATGAATTGTCTCTCGATGAATTGCCTTTTCGATGAATTTTCATGTAATCGTTCACCCAGCAAAACTTGATTTCTCATCCCTCTAGAGTGAGATTCCGAACCAGATTTCTTGTCTGTTCTATTAATACTATATGGTTGTTTTGAATATTTATGCGGTCTATAGTGCTTTTGCTATCACTGTAAATTGTTGCTGTCTTTGATGAGAGATGTTGAGTTCTAATTCCCCAAGATATGTAAATGACTGAACTATTGCAAGTTGTTCCGCTTGGTTGTTGGAACAGAGAGGATGCAGCCTACAGTAGAGCAGCGTTCTTGTATAATGGACCCTGTTGCATGCAATAAAAGAACAACCAACCTTCCCTTCGGTTTTGCTTCCGTCAGTGTGTATATGGAATTCTTCACTTTCAGAGCTTTCCTTCTCCTCAATATGTGTTCGTTTTTCTGGGTGAGGCCACCCTGTAATGAAGCGAACGTTCGTAGCAATTTGGATTGAAGTTGTAACTTTCAATATACTATCTCATATACAAGAGGAAATTCTTGAAATTTCAGACAGATCGGTGTTACAGCTGCAATAACACAAGCTGCATCGAAAGTTATTGTCCTGTACCCTTTAATTATACGTACGAATATAAGGCGTTGAACTCTGGTTAAATTTTTTCGGTTTATCTTTGATTTTAGCGTATGTCTCCAGGCAGGTGCAGCATAAGAAATCAGTGGGAGTATAGCATCGTTATATATTGTTTTCAGCGCTCGTTGGCCTAATCCCTACTTAATCCTTCCCGGCCTAGCTAGCAGGTTTACTACGTGTAAGCTTTTTCGGTAACACATAAGATGTGCTTACTGAAGATAAATTTTTCATCTGTTATCACTCCTAGGTATTTTAACTCACTGACTACCTCGAGAAAGAAGACCGTTACAGATTGTTTTGATTTTTTGCGTGAGATTCGGAGCACCTTAGGCTTGGTGCTTTTGAAGGTAACTTTTTTTCTGCGTGCCCACTCTGCAATTTTAAAGAGTTCTTCGTTGGGCGTTACTTCTAACTGTAAGTCGTCGCGTCCCCGAATCATTATCATCGCAACATCGGCGAAGGCTATGACGTTCGTTTAAGTACTAAAAATAAGTCTTAAAAGCGAGTCGTACTGGATGTTCCAGAAACCTAGCCCACAGAAGGAGCCTTGCAGGCAGCCTCGTTTGACTTCTTTCGTTACAGTTGTGGTTTTTAATGTCATGGTTGCTCTTCTCTCTGTAAAATACTTTTTGTAAGGTAGAGTAAGTTTTTTTGGCATTTTAAATCTATTAACTGATTGATTATGGCTGGCCACCAAGCAGCATAGAAGGCTCCTTGTACATCGAGTGAGATCAGTAGAACGTCTTTTTTTTGCTGTAGACTGTCTTCTGTGAACTCTTTAACACGTTCATTGCCAATCACGCGATATCGCATGTTGCGAGTTCTCACCTGTCGGCCGATCACGCGTTATCGCGTAGACGTCGCTAACTAAATAAAAAAATAAAAAAAATTTGGCCACCAAGCTGAAATTCCAATTTTCAGCTTGACAATAAACATTCATTGCCAATCACGCGATGCGAGCTCTCATCAAACGGCCGATCACGCGTTATCGCGTAGACGTCGCTAACTAAATGAATGAAAATAAATAAAAAAAATTTGGCTACCACACGAAATTCCAATTTTCAGCTTGGCAATGAACGTGTTAACCTCCATAATTACATCTACTGTGCTGGACTGAGGTCTAAATGAGTATTCATTGCTGCTTGATATGTTTCGTGAGTAGAAATAGTGCATTATTCGGTTTATTAGGAGTTTTTCTAGTACCTTACCAGCAACGTTTATGAGAATGATTTGTCTGTATTTGCTGATTTCGTCAGATATTTCTTTTCCTAGTTTGATTATGTATATAATTTTTGAGCGTTTCTATATTCGAGAAAAGCGACTTCTTTTTAGGCATTCGTTGTAAGCTGTTGTTATGAATTCGGAGACTTCTAGAAACGCTCTCAGGAGTATATCGCTGGTTATTCCGTCTCTTATTATTATTATTATATACTTTTAATATAAATTTCTAGCACTCGGCAACAATTTTAATAGGTAAACCACCGACTCTTCTGTACTTTGTGTATTCAATTCCTTTTTACTGTTTGTTCTAGACTGATGATGTACTGTTAATTTCAGTACGAAATATTTGTAACTTTATTTCAATAGTTAATTACTGTGGTTATCATGTTAAGTTATTATTTATAGTTACGCCACGGGTACCTTTAAAGATTGGAAAGTGAGACTGCCATCCTGAACTGAAAATACTTTGTTTAGGATGGCTTGAAATGTAGTTGATAATACTCATTAATGTAGATAAGAATGCAAAACTCCTTTCAGCACTCTGAATGCATCTTCTATCTGTTTTGTGGACGTTCTGACCTTTCTTTTACCATAATTATTCCATGTTTTAATGATATATCGTTCTCAGTTAATCTTCACCTCTGTTTGTTTCTAGTCATATGATCTAAATTATAACTCATATTACAATCAATAATCACACCTTCTTCGAAGTCTAAACGACCATGCCCATTTGACAGTATCATACATAATTATATTCATATAGTGTAAAATACCTTGCTTTCCTGCTTTGTCTGCTGTGACATAATATTTTGAATATAGTGCATTATATACAAAATCTGTATTCCACATTCCTCTGCGATATTAAAGTAAAAATGTCCTTCATTAATTTAATATGGAGTGTGAAGTTCAACCAGTACGTAATTAAGAATTGACACATCCAACATTAGCTTTATTACTATTATAACTCCGTCTAGGCCACTAATTAGCAGGGATGCGCAACATAAGTCCTTCCCTGTCAATCCAATCCTTTCTTATTCGTGGTGTGTCCTGATTACAGAAAAGGCGATCTGGTACATGCAGTCAGCATTCCAGCAGCAAAAGTAGATCTTTGGAAAGGATATCATCATAACCAGAACTCATTCTCTCTTAAGAGAAATTCAAATTACAGCTACATCAACCATAGTTTACCTTCAATGTCCAAATTATACTCCTCATGCTTTATGTCTCCATTAGGGCAGCACCTGTGCCTTTATGCGTTCTGACATTGCCTGTCAGTGAATGCCAAACTTAAAATCCCCTGCTTTTGCCCTCCTCCTGCTTAAGGTTTCCATATCCCACTTGGTAATATTAATTTAGTGCATTTACCAGTTTCCAAATTCTGAAAATTCGGACCTCTTCATCTTCCTATCCATGAAGCTCGACTATCATAATCAAGCTGTCCAAACAGCGAAGCCATTTTCCTAGGCGACCCGAATGTCCACGGATCCAAATGTCTCCCCATCTACAATACTAATGATTAATCTGGTTCTGATGTAGAATTTTTTTTTTATAAATAATGATCTAACACAAATCGTACACCTACTTACCAGAAATTCTCTGTAATACCCTCCACTTTCCTAATGTTCTTGATATTTTCGGAAATAGTTCTTCTTCGAGACACCGCAGAGGTAACCTCTCCTCTAGGAAAACACTGCGACCACAATCTTGTGCGTTTTAACTCTCACATAATGTTCTCCCCTCCAATGATCACATCAAACAACAACAACAACTCTTCCCTTCCATACATGACTATCACTTCTGTTTTGACCGAGACAGCAGCACACAGTCACAAATCTTCCATACTGGTGGCCTTCATCCCTCATTTCCCCCAAAATTGCAGTCTACTTTCCACGACCCCTACTTTCACAGTTGAACAAACAAACTTAGCTTACCACAGGCGGCTTGTATCCATAACCCCCAGCTTCATACTCAGCCTATGAAGAAGCATGCAATAAATTTAATATAGCTGTCAGTCAATCAAAATTTACTTCATAAAGACAAATAGTAGAAAACTGACTTCTTGTCGAAACGAAGCCAAGTCTTCTTGTCGATCAGAATAGTCATCGAATGCAATTTCTGCTGTTCAACCTCTCTAGATAAAACCACTGTTGCAGCACCAAAGATAAAACTGACCTCCTGGCATCACTCTGACTCCTGCACAGACGGCGAAGACAAACCATCTCCTAACAGGTCAGCAACCGAGAAGGTGTGTTCTTTCAGTGGTATTTGGGGGGAAAAAAAACATAAGAAGAATATTAGTCAACCTGGACCATGCAAAGTTGTATGATCCTGATGGATGGCATCTGTCCTATTGTCCTCAAACGATGTGCTCCAGAGATAGCACCTATCCCTAATCGCCTCTTCATTTTCTGTACTCAGCTGGCACCTGTCCCATCACATATTACAATAGCAAGTGTGTAACCAACCTATTCCAAAATCAAAAAAAAAAAAGGAATTAAAGTCTACCACAATACCGATCGATGGATTGCCATTGCCTACATTCCTCTAAAATAACGGAAAAAGTTATCACTGGACAACTTTATCACTACCTTAAGTTCTCCTGTTAAACAGCAACCACCAGCATTGATTCTGCCAATTATGATCTACGGGTGATCATCTCTTAGCCTACTTCACGCATCGCTGCATACGTGTTATTAAAATGTTAGAAGAAAATTGAGCTGTAGCCCATGACATTTCCAGAGCTATGGATTGTATTTATTATTTGGCCTGCTTTGCAAGAAAAATGTCAATAGATTCCTTCTTTCTCATTCCTTATCTGCACCACATACAGCATTGGTGTGCTATTAGATTTTTGTGTCTCTCGTGTGAGGGATATATATCAAAGAAGTTCACAATTTTCAAATTATTTTATTTGGATAATACCTAAATTCCTTCACCATTTATTCTTCATGGCTAAAAATTAATATTTTGAAAGGATGAATTGCGAATATGAAAATTCTTGAAAACTTAACAAACATAAATCCGATTACAGATTTAAAATGGATATCCTGTTCGTTTTTTTTAAATATTAGCTATCGTTAAAAAGTTATATTGTCTTTAACTTTTCAGCTGCTTATCTTTTATGAAATATTAAAAGATGAAAACTAATACAGGGTGTTCGGGATAAATTTGACAGTTTCGTAAGGAAAAAGAAAATCTTCTTTGTATCTATTAAATTTAATGAATTGACAAAAAAACATTACAGGCAGAGTTAATTACAATACTATCAACAAGATTTACTCAAAATAACCACCATTAGCATCGATCACAGCTTCAATTCTGCTTCGGAACCTCGAACAAGCTGATGCTACAGTCTCCCTGGGAAGGGCCGCAAAAACTGTTTTAATTTTATCCATTAACTGGGCTTTTGTATTACTGGAAGTGCGATTGGTGTCTTTTTCAACTGCGCCCCATACAAAATAATCCATGGGGTTAAGGTCTGGGGAGTTTGGAGGCCAAACATTTGGACTGGTGAAGTCGTAGAAATTTTCAGACAACCATTTTTGACTTTTCCCAGAGGTGTGGCAAGGGGCCGAATCCTGCTGCCATACATACGGCCTACCATTGGCTACCCTTGTTATCCAGGGCTTGACTACAGTTAGCAACTCCACGAACAAAGCCCGAATTCCAATGCCAGGGTTCTTCAACACCTGTTCCTGCAGATTTGCGAGGAATTCTGCTCTACGAACGCAATCAGATCGTCTGCTAGGGATCTTTCTTCTTGCTACATCCTCGTAGTCACCATTGCAAGTCTCTAGTTCATGCCTGATTGTTTTTACTGTATTCAGGGAGCATTGGGCAGCAGTCGTAATATCCTTATTTTGATGGCGGGCACGAATCATCATGATACAAGTTATTCTCTTCCATGATTCAGGTGGGTTCCAGCTATCCATCCTTTCTGACATCTTGTATATGAATGAAGAAGGGTCCAAACTTTTAAATGAAGAGAAGTGTGTGTTAATACATGTAACTTACGGAAAAATATAATTAATTATAAATATGTCAAATTTATCCCGAACACCCTGTATATCTAAACAGAACTGCGGGTAAGGGCAAGCATAAAGTTCAAAACAATGTGTTTATTGGACTTACCTCATCAATCACGCGTTGTAAATAGCTAGCAATACATAACATGAGCAAAAATCCGTGCGTAATAAAAATGCCTGCTATCACTCGATATGCTACGACGTTGGCGGAGGTGAATAAAAGAAAACCTGATAGACAGCAAAGCGAAGCACTCCAAGCATAAATAAAACACAGAACTACAGCCAACAAATTACTTGTATCTCTCGAAGTAGAGCAACATCGGACATAAAGCATTCTGATCTCCTCCAGTTTCTCAGAATTCCTGAAAGCGATGCTTTGTTTTGTTTCTTTTAACAAAGCATTAACTGCTTTAAAGGAGTATTTCAAAAACTCTCCAAAATAGCATATTACCGAAAACATGGTGGTTGCTGGGATATACAGAACATAATTTACCAGTCCAATCGTTAGAAGCATCACCACACACCCTACGTTTACTGACCATCGATAACAAAACGGAAATGTATTTTCATTCCTTATTGAGAAATAGACAACTAAAAACGAAAACACTAATAAGAACAAATGTGCAGAAACAATTATTCCAACAATCGTCCTTAATCTGAAGGGTTTAGTCCGCTTTGCAATCAGATCGGCTTCAAGCTTGCAGCAACTGTATAGCAGGGTTATCATTTGATTTCCAGACGCGTACATAAATACGCGCAGAAACACGTTCCAGTTCAGGAGGTTCAACAAAATCGCGTATTGCACATACCTTGAACTTGGGTTAGAATGCTTCGATGAAGAAATGATATACTGAGAAAGTAAGACAAGCACAAGAACAAACACTACCAAATTATAGAGAGCATGGAAACTACAGAGGCGAATCGAAATTCCAGTGATCTTAGAAGTAAATAGGCCTTTCAGCATGCAAATGCCAAAGAAAGTGTAGAACAAAAAAAGAAAGCGAAATCCTGTATAAAAATTGCTGTGGCTAAAATCCATGTTCGAACTTGATAAAAATAGATATTGTAAAAGAGACTCGCAGTCCACAACGACAAGAGTTTACAGTCGTTCTGCTTTTCCAGACTTCGGTGAGGTCATTTTTAATAACGACCGCATGAGTTTCAGCAATATCACGAAGAAGGCGAACCTTTTTGTTTGTTTACGTGGAGCGCTCTCTGTATGCCGTATATGGTAACTGTTCTGCCTTCACTATGTCGTCATATTCAAATATTTGATTAGGAAGATAACAAAAAAAAAAAATCCTAATTATCTTCAGTCATAACACGTCTTATAATATCGACACAAATTGAAAAAAATAAAATAAATAAAATAAAACTGCTCTTAGAATAAAATACGTACATTTTATTAATAGATAAGGTTTAATTTAATTCCATAGATACATTTCTTTTTTCCATTTTACAGTTTTTAACTTTAAATTTTTTAGATGTTCCACGTTTTCTACCATAAAAGCTTACAATTGAAGAAATTCCATGATTCTCTATGCTTATCCCATACATTTTCTGCGTTTTCGATATTTTATCTCTTGTGAAAGATTTCTATGTAAAAATAATAAATAAATAATGAATAAAAATATAACTGTACTCATGGTACTAATATGCTGTTATTTACATCTACATCGATGAATACGTTTCTACCTTTATCAAGTGTAATACAGAGAAATGTATTCTAGCCGTAAAAATTAATTTTGTTTTGGCTGAAAGCAAGTATCAACAGAATTGAAATGAGAAATGAAATGTTCGTTTTATTTATTGAAATATAATAATTTGAAGAAGAAAACCTGATAAGTTTTATTTAAGTTGTAAGTTTATATCACGTTTATCTTTGAAATTATAAATGTGAAAAGTATTGAAAGAACTGGATGGTGAATTGTTAACGTACTCGCTCTGCGATTAATAGTCTGGGGAGTTCATATCTTACCATAATCATGAATGTTTGTGTTCGGATTTAGGCCGATTTATTATTACTATGAGTTTGCAATCCTGCTTATTGGAAGACTAAAATGCCTTGAAAAAAACAATGCTTCATCTCGTGAGGAAGATTTCTGGATTAGGTAAAAAAAAATAAATATAATAAATATAAATATAAATTCAAATCAATCGATGACCCAAACTTCGATGTTCCAAAATTCCATGTTTTTATCTAATGTAAATTAAACCTATTTTAAAGATGATTACAGATGTAATCATCCCACTGAAATCATTGTAGAATTCATTGTACATATCAGTTTTCGTATGCATTGTCAAACGCTCTCCTTTTCTAGAAGATTTTACAGACCAGATAGGTACTCACTCGCAACTGATATTTCTTTTTACCTTTAAATCCTGAAATCATCCCCATTGTGTTATTGTTAGTGCTAAATTGAATCATTTTCATAAAACCACTAAACCCTACTCAACAGAATCAATCGGAATATAAAATAACCTTCGTCGTTCATTTTTTACTTCCATTAAGGCAAGGAGTTTTAATTCAAAGTACGAGAATCATCCCGATACTAAACGACTTCCAATGTTAACACTTTCATTGCCAAGCTGAAAATTGGAATTTCGTGTGGTGGCCAAATTTTTTTAATTTTTTTATTTAGTTAGCGACGTCCACGCGATAACGCGTGATCGACCGTTTGGTGAGATCTCGCATCGCGCGATATCGCGTGTTTGGCAATGAACATGTTAAGCAAATAGATTAAATAAGGTTTACCCGGCACCATCCTACTCAAACATATACATATAATTTCTTTTTTCTGTCTCTCTGTGCTTTGTATGTGTGTATGTGTGAGTGTGTGTGTCGTTCTCCATTACTACAGTTTTCCAAAATATTGTCCAATTATGACATGCTTTTCACCAGTCTATTCAAATCCCATGATTTTCTGGGAATCATTCCTTACATGAAAATTGAAGCTTTGCCATTCACAAACATTTTTCATTTGCTAATCACTTAAACTCCTCGATAAGAATACACGAATACCCATGAAGGTTGAGGAATGTAGAACTCTATTCGGCAATCTCAATTCAATTTTAATCTCTTTTTTGTAGTCATCCTGAACTTTCTTTTGATTATTTTTCTTTCACCATCGTTTAATCTTTTAATTATATCAGAGACAGTTAATCTTGTATTATAACTGATATTACAACCAACGATCTCATTCCTGCGGAAGTCGCTTTTAATTCTAAATGACCAACCCTAATTCCAGTATTATACGTGAGTATATTCATATAGCGTAAACTACTTTGCCTTTTTGCTCTGCGCTGTAATGCTAGAGTAAATTTTAAATCATAGTGCATTATACCAATCGCTTATACAATAACTATTTGACTACACTTTCACTTGTTGATTACATTAGAATAAAACCTGAATCCTGATAAAGTCGATTATGACATTGAAAGGTTTGCCTCGCATTTCGTAACTGTTTCTTCGACGATGATTCTTCGTCCGAGGAAATGAAGAAAGCTAGCTATGAAAATTTCATAAACATAAATAAATATTACATACTACATTGAATAAACCGAAATGTTGTTCGTTTATTCAAAGTAAAAGTTTAATTAACATACATAAACACTTCTGCATTATATAACATTTCATTAATTTAAAATATTTAATTATGTTTATTGCATATTAAAAGGCAAAACCTGATATCGTACTTACTTCAGTGATGTTCCAGATAACTAGTAATACATAATATGAGCAAACATTCATACACAATAAACATGCCAAAAGTGATTCGTTATTGGAGGGCCATCGCTTGACTGAACACAAGAAAACCTGATAGACAGATAAGAGTTTGTATCTCTCGCAGTAGAACAACATCGAACATAGAGCATTCTGATTTTCTCCAGTTTCTCAGAATTCCTTAAAGAAATTCTTTGTTTTGTATCATTTAATATCTTATTGACAGCTTTAAAGGAATATCTCAAAAACTCTCCAAAATAACATATTATAGAGAACAACAAGGTTGCTGATATGTGCAGAGCGAAAGTTAAGAACCCAGTCGTTAGAAGCACCACCATACTCTGTACAGTTACTAACCATCGATGAGAAAACAAAAATATACTTTCCTTTCTTGTAGTTAAGTAGGAGATTGACAATGCATGCAGCAATAAGTATAAGAGAGCAGAAAGTATTATCCCAGAAATCGACCTGAATCTTAAGTGTTTAATCTGATTTGTAATCAGATTGGTTTCCAGTTGGTAACAACCGTGAAGCAGGGTTATCATTTGATTCCCAGTCGCGTACATAAACACCCGCACGAACACGTTCCAGTAAAGAAAACTTAATAAAATCGCGTAATGCACATATGCTGAGCTTGGATTCGAATATTTCGATGATGCAATTATATACTGAGAAAATAAAACAAGAACTATATATAACAAACATTACACAACTTTAGAGGGTTTGAACACTGCAGACACGATTGGTAATAGCAATGATCTTCGAATTAAAAAGGCTTTTCAACATGTAAATACCAATAAATGTATAGTACAAAAGAAGAAGACGAAATCCTGTATAGAAATTGCTTGGGTTAAAATCCATTTTTGAACACAAAAAAAACAAAATATCTGGTTTAGAAAAGAAAGAGACGGTGCACACTGATAAGACTTAATAGAAACGTAGAACGACTTAAAAGTCGTTCTACTTTTCTATACTTCGCTGAGGCCATTTTCAGTGAGGGAAATAAGTTTCAGCACTACGATCGGTAAAGAAGGCGAGCCGATTAGATGCTGTTTACATAGGTAGCGCTCACACTTGATGTTCCATATTACCGCCCTATTTTCATTAAATTTTCATGAAAAGACGCAGCACGTTTAGTAAGTGAAGTGCGGAAAACATTGAAAGCACACCTTTCAATCACATACTCTTTTCTGTCTTCACATAAACACGTAATGAAATGTAAATCCTCGTTGTTAAAAGGGTCTCCAATTATTTCTTTGACATGGCTTTTTTATTTTCATACATATAATAATACATAAATTTTTAAGATATGTTTTAATTTAATTTTTCTTCACTTCTTTATATCCGCTTCATAAGACGTTACAGAAGTTCAACTTAAGTTGTGCCCAATAAGCTTTGTTTTGAGTGTCCACTTTTTGATTTTCTACATGATAATGCAGGTAATCAAGAAATGGTTTCTACTCCTTAAAAATAAAAGGAGAAAAAACATTGCTTTTACATTCTCTCAGTTAAAGTTAGATGGAATACTCTTAACACAATTAATTTTTGGACATTTGTGTATAACAATTCTTCACATTGATCCGTTGCTAAGTTTTGGGGGGACAAAACTCTCATTCGTAATAATATCATTTTTTGTGAATGGTTGGGATAAACTAAAGTTTTCTGCCGAAACAATTGTCCTTGCTTACTCTAGAGAGATCTGTTAACTTCGAAACCGGTTAAAAATAAATTTAAAAAATTAGAAATAGTAATAACTCTAGAGAATTAGAATTAGAATTCGAAATAGAAATTGAGAAAAGAAGAGAATCAGAATCAATTCTATAATTGATTTTCTCCTCTCTAACATTTTTAAACTATAAAAGTTGCGAAAAGTCAGGAAATAAAATTTTGGAGAAGCTACTTCAAGTAGAAAAACATTACCATTCTCTCTGAGTATATTACTGAGCTCTTGCTTAAAATGACCAGAATTGTTTATTATTTAGGGCTTGAGAGAACAAATCGCTATCCATTATGCGCAGACTAAAATTTATATGCAATTTCTAATTTATTTAAAAAATAAAGTGCTTCATTATCTGTTATGAGTAAGTTGCGGTTAGCAATAAACTAATATTTAGTGGGCCCACACAACAAATAAAAATAGGAAAGAGTAAAGAATAAATCATAAAACTAGAGTTGATGCTTTACGACTCGTACGTTTGTAGGTTTCGAAATGGGAAGAAATTCGATGGCAGCGAATATTGGATGATGTTTAACTCTGTTGTTTTGGGTTTGGTAAGGGCAAAACTGGACAATTCCTTCCATTTGTCGATAATGTAACTTGTATTAAAATTATAGATTTTGTGTAAGTGGCCTAGACGAACTTAACTTCTCCATGGAATGCTAAGTACATCAGCTTTTGCCTCCGATGTCCCTCTAAATTGCACACCTGCGCGGTTACGCTGCCGTTGCACTTCCGCGCATGAGAGAGTCCTCCGCTTAAAAAAAGTAGACATGCCCAAACAAAAAGTAGACATACGTTTTTCTTTGATATCAGAGCAACGTACCATTGTTAATATTTTATGTACTCTTTGGAAATTCCTGAAATCTGTTTCATCGCAGCCAATGTCATCTATCGCTTCCAGCGTATATTAAGCTAATGCTCAGGTACTAAAAATAGCGAAGGATTGCGTGTGAGGGGTGAGAGAGATAAGTAGGCGTCAGTATGACTGGTGGCAATTCAATGCGATAATGATAATTTCGAACTGATTAAAATGAGTTTAAGCACTCTGTAATAACCAGATACCCCCGATGAAGCATTCCGAAAACTGTTCTTTATTTATTGTGGTGTCTGGAGGATCCTGAAAATGGTTCGCCAAGCAAAAAATATCGAGCCAATGAAAGCACCAGTCTCACAAACATCGTGCTAAATGAAAATAGCCAGAAGTATCTTGCTAATGTTAAAGAATGACAGAATGACGGAGGCCTATAAGAACCATGAAATCTAACAGGCAGACCATTGCTCCGATAACAATAGAATTGAATGCAATTAGTAAAAGAGTAGCGGAATACAATGATGATCCTGACAGGCCCTTACAGTGAATCAGGTCCTGTCAGGATCATCACCACCACTTAGACTCATTAAGAGTAGGAAAAGATCGCACTCCAATGCTAGGTTATGGCGATAGCAGCATGAAGTTATTAACCCATTGCTCTAGATGATAACACTGCGGCGTATCGTGATGTGAATCGCCGAGAATATCCTTTTACTGTTATGTTATACGAGAGTAAATTTTCTACTTCTGCCTTGAGAAGCATAAAGTACAGCTCTTCAAAAATAAACAAAGAAATGCCTCTTTTTTTTCTGGGAAATACTGCAACAAAAACAAAAGAAAAGCATCCTTCTGCATTTCTGTAAATTTTGTTATTCTTTTTGGCGTCACAGATTAAATTTGGTTCCGCAAAGATCATGACAATCGACCTTCTCGATTTTCCCGCTGTTGTTTAGATGTAAATTGAAGACTACCGGATAGTAAAGATTATCTTTAAAGACATATAGTAAAGAGATCTTGTTCATAGGGATGTCTTCAGATTAGTCTGTTACACTGATACAGATTCAGAATGATACAGACTAGTCTGTATTGAAAATAACGGTATGTACAAGAATGAGAGAAGCATTCAAAATCTAGCAGTTATCTGAAAACCACTATGCAATCAACCATCCGTAAACTACTGGAGAACACTCAAAAAGTCTGTAAACAAGAATCACTTCTTAGGCTACGTGATAAAAGCTGATAAAACACTAACTGATTCAACAAAGACTGCTTGTAGTGAGAATTTCCTGCAATATCATAAAAATCAGAACTGTATAGTTCCAGTTAAAGTTAAAGAAGTTATCCTTAATAAACAAAAATAACTACGACGACAATTCAAAGTCCATGGCAAGAAATTCAACATATATTCCTTAAAGAATACAGAGAAACCTGCAGATAAAAATGAGTTATTTAAAACAATAACTAAATCGATCTTGGTTTAGATCTTGCGGATTTTTGAAAGTGGTTAAAAATGAAATATTTGGAGGATAGCAAAATATTGGAGGCAGTATAAGAAAGCCTTGAAATAGAACTAGCTTGAGGAAAGTTGATATAAAGGTGATATAAAAGCTGAAATGACGTGTAATATGGAAGTATGGAGTAATTACAGTGAAAAACATTTTAAGACGAAAAGATTATCGAAAGAAATTGTAAAAGAAAATTTCCAAGAAAAATATCCAGAGAAAGATATTCAGGCATAGGTGAGATCGTATGAGGGTTGCTCAGTTTGGGGAACTAAAGGTAGATGATCAGAACGTAAACATGAGCCCTATGCTTGTCAGTGTTATGGTTTTAAATGATCATGAAGATGATATACTGAAAATATCACATTCACGTTACGTTATAAGCAAAGATTAAAAACATGAATTTCAAAAATTAATATATTTTTTCATTTTCTACTATTTTTGGTATTACTATGACGCATTTCTGACCATGTACGTATCATAACTTATACCGAAAAATTATTCGATGGATTTGTTTAGTGTTTTCTGGTGTGTTATTATTATTAAATAACGATGTACTAATACCTTGGTAAATTCTTTTTTTGATTACTTAACACAACAGGAAAGTTCGTAATAGTTTATAGAGTATACAGATACCTTCCACAGATTTAGAAACCTTTATGCAGATATGCGCAAACGTCATTTACGCAACGCATATGCGAAATACTTGGTCAGTGCGTCACCCCTGGTCCTATGCAACTATTTAAGATGCTTCTGGTCAAAAATCGTCAATAGTACTGATCCGAATGGGAAAAAAGAAAGATCTTTCGGAGTTCGATGAAGGGCTTATTGTGGATGTCGGGTTGGCTGGACCAATAATTTCGGGAAAAAAAAATAAAATAGCAGATTTGACTGGTTTTTTAAATATGAGATATCTCGGCTATTTAATGAACAAATAATCCACATTGCTTGTCTGTGAGGTGTGACTGTGGTAATAAGTCAGTCTGTCAGAAAGGAGATTGTGGTCATCTGCAAAGGCTTGTACGGAGACATAACTTCCTGTGTACAGCAATTGACCAAAGCATTTCATGGAGGCTGTTGCCTGTCTATATCTCAACGAACTAATGTTTTCACTGATTTTTCCGAAGAACGGGAAATTTCGTTTACAGTGGTTTTAGAAACACCGTGAATAGACACCGGAAGACTACAAAAGAGTCATGTGATCATTCGAGTGACTTTACACCTTGTCCTGTACCGACGGTAGGCAGAAAGTTTGGCGAGATCCTCATTAAGCAATGAACCCATGATGATATGTAAATAGAAATTCGAAGTTCTGGTGGAGTTGTTGTCATTGTGTGGGGCATGTTCTGTTGATACAGAAAGGGTCCTCTAATATTGCTGTAAGGTCGGTTGTACTCCACGGAACATCTGAACATTGTTGCCGATTAAGTCCATGCTGCAATACTGAACTTTAATCCAGAAGATGACTGTTATTTCACCTTCTATCGTCTTCTAAAATGGTACCGTCCATCCTCCCTGGTCACCACAAAGTCAGTTCTGAAACGAAAACACGAATGTATGGGAAATGTTAGAAGAAAAAAAAAGAGATCGGCGATATATGATCTCTTCTGTCCAATCTGAGCCAATTAAATATTCGACATTTTCGGATTCGACGATTTTAGGAATGCATCTCTGCATGCTATTATATACATATTAGAGCTCTTTTTTCTAATTCTAAAAACAAATCCATACAACATACCTTGAATAAGAAAATAAAATACCTAAGCGAAGAATTTCATTCAACTTACCACATATGTCATTCCCTGCATATAAATAATTGGCAGTCCGTACAATAAGAACGAATATTATTTGCTTAAATAGCAAATAATATTCGTTCAGTTAATGTAAG
The DNA here is from genome assembly GCF_054136105.1 of Typopeltis vanoorti. Classification (NCBI taxonomy): domain Eukaryota; kingdom Metazoa; phylum Arthropoda; class Arachnida; order Uropygi; family Thelyphonidae; genus Typopeltis; species Typopeltis vanoorti. Next base: position 52,245,001 of record NC_143564.1, read on the forward strand.
AAATGGATTAAAAACTTGTCATCCAAATAAATAAAAAAGGGCGTCGTTCACACCATAATTAAAAATCTGTGCACTTAGAAACAAATCACTTGTTGGTTCCCTTTATAGCAGCCTTTCACTTAAAGGGTTCGTATATATTCCTTGTTGACGTGTAACATTTTTCCTCTTAAAATATAATTAAAACTACAAATCTGAAATTCTGAAATATATATATATCTGTAATATATATATATATATATATATATATATATATTTCAAACTTACGCTCTCTTAAATGCTAATGTATGAACATACATTATAGGATGGCTTCAATGCTTCAATAGCAGCACATGCGCATGCTATGCAGATTATCTCCGATAGTAATCTGTTGCTATGATGGACGACCATCACAATAGGTTCTCCATTGTATTAGCGTGGAAAAACTAATACTGCAACTGCAAAATTATTGATAATTTATAAAAGTATTTTCAAATGAATGCATTTCTTTACACGGCTTTTCTTTCCTACTTAAATAAGCTCGTTCATTTGCGCGTAGTTCGTTTCTCATTATTTCACGTTAATATATATATGCATATTTAAATATGTCCCATTGAACATAGTTGTTTTTGAATGCGAATTATAGCTGACAATAATTCGTCAGTGTGTGTGTGTGTGTGTGTGTGTGTGTGTGTGTGTGTGTGTGTGTGTGTGTGTGTGTGTGTGTGTGTGTGTGTGTGTGTGTGTGTGTGTGTGTGTCACACAAGCCAAGCAATGATGACAGAACATTTTTTTCTCAATGATACTGATAATATTTATTTCTGATAAAATGTTAACTATCTAAAAGAAACCTTATTCTATAGTGTAAGTAAACAGACCAGAGAAGAATCGACTGATATTATGTTTATTAAAAATACTTATTATAATAGATATCCAAGCCTATCAAGTTCTAGCACTTTGGAATCACTTGGATGATTTTGAATATCCACTTCACCCCTAGACATACACGTGTAGATAGATTTAGTGTTGCAAATAGGATTCCTTGAACACGTTATCCATTGCACTTAAATGGAAAATTTTGGTTCACATAAGCGAAGCAATGAGGACAGGGCATTTTTTCTCATGACATACTCCAAAATTCGAAGAATTCATTTCAGTGAAGTCCATTCTTCACTAGTGCAGTTTATATAGTTATTGATTATCGTTGTTGGTTTCTCCTTATTATTCAACGACTGGATAAGAATAATGGTGTAAGTGATAACAGTCCCAAGGATCTGAAAGGAAAAATAAATGAATAAAAAGGTTTCTAAGAAAGTCTATTAATATATAAATATAAGGTATCCCCCTCTCTCCTGTCTATAAAAACAAAATGGAGAGAAAGAGAGAGAAATGGATAGGTTCGCTGTCTTTTTTTTCTCTCACTCTTTCTCGTAGATTATTTAACCCTTAATATTCAATTTAATATGAGATAATTTAATTTATATCTTGAACTTTTTAATATCGTTCGTTTCGCCGATGAAGTCTACAGAATGCTTTGCAAGAAATCGTGATACTGATCATCTGTGGAACTTGCAGCACATATTAAATTTCTAAAGCAAATTGAGAATTGATAATCAATGAAAGTAGGGGGGGTCATGTTCCTCGCCCCGCCTGGATGCAACATGAAAAACCTTAAACTGCAGAAATGCTCCTGACTGAAATACGAAAATTATTATAATCCTTGTCGTGTTTCAGCCAAGTGCTTTGTCCGTAATTCTTACTCAATTTCTCAGTCTTATTTCAAATTGCTATTAATTATTCCTATCACGTATAGTTTTTGAGAAACAACTGTATACATTTTATGATATAAACCCTATTGACAATATCATACATGCAGAATAAAAGCCAAATAGAATGACTGTCCTAACTCCTTCCATTTATAAGCTGAACTTGATGTTTCCCGTTTCAGACCCCAACAGTAATCACCTAATATAACACGACTCCACTTCTCCTTACACCTCCCATCCTCATAATCTGCTGATGAAACCTCTCTCCGTGTTTCTCACTTTTGGACCCAACACTATCTGGGTAAAAGTCTAGATATGAGGCGAGAAAGTGTATTTTCAGAGACATCAGATGCATCCCATGTCATGATATGCTTTGGGCATAGAATCAGCGATTTCTTTATAATTAGAATATTCGTGGTTGAATATCAGAAAAGTATGTCCATTCATTAGCTTCATTTTGGTATACGTTTGTTATGTGTCAAATTATAAATTTATGTATAATATATACATTTATATGTCAAAGAATCATAGTATTAATAATGAATTGCTATATAGCTTATGTAAATGTACAACTCTGAATAACAGTTTTTAGGACTCCTCCTCCTCATCTTCATCACCATTAAGAACTTGCTCCGGAGGCTTATTATGACCAGTTCGCGACCTCAGAACCATCAATGGACGACTTGGGCTTCTTTTTTTCTGCTGATATACAATGAAGGACAAGTTTGGGTAGATTTGCATGTTCATTCTTTTAACATGCTATATTCAAATGTATTTATAGGGATAGTAATTAAAGAAGACTCAACATTTTAAAAGCTATAACCTCAGTCTCATTTTTTGCTTGTTACAAATCGTGTATCAGGCATTAGTGCTATAAGATGAAAGGCAGGATTCTATCATTGAGGTGTATCAAGCAGAGACCAAATCCCCTCTCTCCTGTAATATTGCAACAGTAAATAAAACCCTACAAAACTGTAGACCATCATTTCATCTAAACACTCTTGCACGGTTTGTGGCCAGTCTAATATCACTTCCCTGAAAACCAGTTCATATATCCCATCGCAGTGTTAAGATCTTATCGTTGAATGTCCAATTTATGTCACTCTACGATGATTTAGATATGCGTTTTCAATGGCAAACACATCACATGTTATTTTTCTAGGATGTGCAATCCACTATGTGTTCTTTGTCATGTGATTAGGAATATGTACGAGATAACTTCTCAATTACTAAATTCTATATTTTTTGTCAGACAGAACGTGTTTTGAGATGAAAACGAAAGAGCATATAACCGATGTTAATACGAGTATGTTTGGCCCTTCTGCTCCTACGGTGTGCATTGTCATTACTGGCTCTTTCTTTTTTTCTCATCTCAAAAACTATGTTTGTTAAGTTATCTCATACATACTCCTAATCATAATAAGAAAGAAAAAGAGAATGATTCCAGTTCAGAAGGTTATTACAGCGTCTTTCTCTAGTGCTTCCTTGAAAATATTTCGATATTTTCATTTCCACATAAAATGCATCACTGCGGAATCCCGGTCCGGTTCGTTATTTCGATTCTTCATTAGGGTTAATTAAACTGAAATTTGGAATGCCTTATCGATGGAAGGGAAAACATCATCTTTTTAAGTAAGCATTAGTAGTTAAACACGCCTTGTATTCTGAACAGGAATGATTCTAACATATGCTTAATGATATTTGGTCAACTTATTCAAATGTGTTTGAGGCCAATTTTTATTCAAAATTTGAATAAAAATTGGCTTCTTTTTTTCCTTTCCCTTAAGAGCACAACTACTGCTATGTTTCACGCAGTGAAACGAGCCAATGAATCCATCTTGGTAGAATTTAAACATTTGAGTCTTTCCAAAATGACTATTTAAAGATGATTACGGTTTTATTTTGTGGCCGGTGTTTTATTGTGTTTCTTAACTTATTTTCGTTTATTTAATTCAAACCTTCCGATTTTTGCATGATTTAATGATGAGGTTGTTGGAGTGGACTATAAAAAGGAAAGAAAACAATAAATAAATAAGATTTTCAGCTACATTCGCAAACACTTACTCTTACGATGACTGGTAATAAACACTTTTGGCATTAACTAATTGTTTAAATGCCTTCTTTCATTATTATAGAATAACCGATTATTAGTCTTGCTGATTTCAATAAAATTATAATATTTTGCCATAATGTGTAAAGTAGTTTTCTTTGAAATTATATTAATATGAATTTTACCGATTCACACTTCTGAGTGTTATTATATTTCTTACTTAAAAGTAATATATTAATTTAAGGAAGGAGATCAATCTTTAGTAACTTTATATAATCATTAACAATTCAGTTTTCGTATTCTTTGAATTAGTGATATTTTAATTCGACATTTATGAAATTGCATATAAATACACTCTATATTTTAGTAAAAAATAAATAGCAAGATGAAATTAATTAATAGAGAAATATCGTGAATTGTGCCGTAATAAAAATAGATCACAGGTGTATATACGCTATCTCTGTATTACTAATGGAGAAGAAATGATACTTACAGATGTGATCAGTGCTAAATCCACATTAAAAAATCCCAAACCAGTGAAATTTAGTTTGAAATCCTGACACGTCAACAAGAATGCCATAACCTGGAAAAGTAAGGAAAACTTGTTAGTTTCTTTATCTCTTTGGTTCCGTAGCGATTCCTTTTAGGGATAGTGAAAAACATCACCAGTGGTCCTAGCAAACGTTGATAAATGTCAATAAATGTGAATATGATTATATATATATACACACACACTACAACTTTTCGTTCTAATGTTTTTTGTATAATGAGAAACAAATGTCATCAAGAATTATGACACTGATTACATGATAATCAACAGGAAGTGTGAATGAAACCTTTAGGAAACTGCACTCTAACTTAATTTAGTAATTAATTCCAAATGAACAATACGATGCAGTATAAATAGCTGTTTGATATTCGTTTGATCAGTGAACATAACATAATTTTTTTGATTTTAGAAACCGTCACGTTTTTTCGAAAATTTTGGAAAAGGAAATTGGCATTCACTATCATGTCAAGTCTGAAAATTTAAAAACAAAAGAGCCTGTATGAAGTTGTTCTGTAAGCTTTATTATTCACTCTGCTTGGAAAGAAGTCAACGGGTCACGTAACGAATAAAGAGTCACGTGTTTGTAGCGGGTATAAAATGGAGCAATATGATGCTCCGAAGTTAGCGCAACTGCGTTCGCATGTAATGATTACGAGAAGGAAAGTGGCGGCGCTAGAAATAGGAATTATTATAGAATGTCATGCTACTGGTGTTATCTGTTCTTCAAACTGTTGACACATTCGGGTATCCCATATCAACAATCAATGATAGCAGACTGAGAATGAAGAGCTGGGAGTCAAGTGCAAGTACTATTTTCAGCGACGACCCACCACACTTACCGAAACAAACTAACCGCAGTTTGCTACGAAGAATAATATCTACAAACAGCTTCGTCTTCGTCGTTCGACACGTTGAATACGGAATAGTTGAATAGTTTATTATGACTGTAAATTTCTCGTGTTTTTCTGCTTCGGGGACTTAAAGCTTTGACCGTGAAGACTGCTTAAACTAGCCTTCAGTTAACATAAAAGATCATTCTTGACGTTCTACTGTATTATATTATATTAATTCAGTATTGTAAGGCAGTATTAATGCAGTACTTAATATTGATTACTTTAATACTTCATGATTATTATTAAGATAAAACAATCTCATTATTATTATTATTATTATTATTATTAGTAGTAGTAGTAGTAGTAGTAGTAGTAGTAGTATTATTGGCGCTGTGTAGGCATACGAACGGTCGCACGGTGATATCGCTGCTCCAGTTTTTTATAGTTTTAAAGTGGTTCCAACTGCTGTTTTAAGTTGAAAGTGCTCCCAAGTAACCCTACTTATGACGCCGACGACAGTGATATAAAATTCAACTAGATCGGCTAAGAAGAAACCAAGTTTTGAAGTGTTGAAAAGGGAACAGAGAGGACCGTTGTTAACAACCAGCGAAGAACAAAGGACGTCGCCATCTTTATAATCACGCCTCACTGCCAAAGGGAAGAAAGGTGAGTCATGAAGTGTATCAAATGCCTGGAGGAGTTATCGTCCAACGGAAATAATATAACTTGTACGAAATGCAGTAGGATTCTACACTTAAAATGTGCCGGCTTTTCAGAAACAACCGGGCAACATAAATATGAACCCGATGTAACACGTAAGGAATGGAAGTGTGTAATCTGCTTGAGGAACAAAGAAACGCACGTAAGGCAGCCACCTACGATGCAGCTGATTATACCGGAGGCAAAATCAGATGACGAACTGAACAGACAAAAAAACGCAGGTGAGTCCTATAATTTAAACTCTTTAAGTATACTAATAGAAAACGGTCTAGTGACTATAAAAGCCAGCTTAGTAGATCTTGTGCAAGAACTCTTTAAGAAACAGAACGAACAAATAACAAAAAAATCTAGCGAATATGAAGATTTGGTAAAACATAATAATTTAGCAGTTATAGAAGTGTTGCAAACGGTAAAAGACATTAAAATGAGCATTAACGCACTAAAAGACAGGCAACACAATTTGATGAAAGAGACATCCGAACTCCGTCAAGAACTTCATTCTATAAAACTACAATACGAACGTTTAAATCAGCAACAACATAAAAAAGATCTTGTCATAAACGGTCTTCCTGAAACTGCACCTACAGAAAACCTCAGAGACGTGATTTTAAAATTAGGCCATGTAATTGATATACCCCTACAGCTTAACGACATTCAGTCCGTAAATCGGATTCCTAGGAAGAGCAAAAACCAAGGCTTCCCACGACCTGCACCAGTCATAATTCGTCTTGAAAGCAAGTCCACAAGAGACAATCTCATAAAAGCCAGCAGGGAGAAAAAACCAGTTGCCAAGGACTTGAACGCACAGCAAGACAATACACCAATCTTCCTATCCGAATATTTAACACCATTCAACCAGAATCTGTTGTACCAAGCAAGAAAAGCAAAAATGGAAAAAAATTACCAATTTTTGTGGACCAGAGATGCCAAGATATTCATAAGGAAGTCACAAACTTCAAAGCCGATACAAATTAAAAGCACAGAAGACATAGAAAGGCTGCCACTGTGAAGAAAAAAGCCTCCTAAATAGTTCAAAAAGAAGCCCACAATAAAAAAAGAACGTGAACCATCAAGACAGATGCAATAACACAGGATATATCGGCAATTTCACTTTGATCCGACCTTTCAGATCATTCATTTGACCTCCCAAAGATCTTCCTAATTCCAACACAGCAACCAAATCAATAACAAATATACGTATATATAACCAGTATCACCCTCAGATAAGCTAATTACAAAGCTTCGAGGGTGCAGTTAAGTTACATCCCAGTAGTAGTATTTATCTAACATTATAAACTTAACATTCTGTAATGAATTCTAGTAGTAAACAGAAAATGTGATAGTAATACTTCAGTTACATATTTAAGTTTAAAATTATATATTTAATTTACAATTTAAATTTAAAAAAATATATTATTACATAAACTGCAACATAAGTAATATTGTTTAACTTGTGAGTCATTAACAATAAACACGATTACTATGATTATTATTAATGGTAATAATACACACTTTTTACTCTTGTGTCAATGAGAAATTCTGCAAATGATAATGATATTAAGAGTAATTATAATTCTTACTGAACCATTTTGCAAGAAAAAGATGCATTGTTGCCTAAATGTTAGTATATTCATGTAATTATTTGAGAGATAATAAACTAAAAAAAAAAATTATTATTATTATTATTATTATTATTATTATTATCGTTACTATGACTATTACAGACACCTCCATGGAGTCCGAAAACTGTATGCAGGTGCCTGTATATTGATGCGCATTGATGTGGAAGGCAAAAACAATAGACTAACTATAGTCGTGTTAATTATAGCTTTATCATGAATAAAAGATTAACTAATCAAATTAATACAGACAATAACACAATTAAAGAGGATGAATGTTGTAATCTGAAAGTACTTTATAAAGATATCATGTGGTTAGGCGCCTCTTCGCCCCTGCACGATTTGCTGTGTTTCAGTGTCTAGCACATTATTTTTGAAAAGTTCGTTACTTCACTGAGGGCATTTTGCTTTCCTATCTCACTCTCTAGATGCTTTTGAACGTGACTGCCAAGATTGCAATCCCATTCGGTTGCGAGAAACCTTTCTAACAGCATTTCAGCTGAAGATGAGTTAGCCGGTCTCAAATAAACAAGACTTTCCTTTGGCCATTCAGGCTTTTATACCTTAAAACAAACAACCCTGCAGTAAAACACACGCATTCAATAGGTATAATAAACAAGCTTCATAGCTTAGGTTACTTTGGGTGTAATTATACACAAAGAAATATTTGAGCTTCCAGTTGCCATGAGTACATTATGATCTGCTTCACTCTATCATTTGGAAAGCGAAGATTTCAACATCTAGAAAAATATGCAACGGTCCGCAGTTGAAATTTAGGAGCGAAGTTTCTGGAAAATAAAATCTAAAATTAAATGTAATTAAATGCTTACATTGGTCTTTTCCACAACTGGCAGAGATCCAATAGGAAACTGTTTCAAAATGAATGAAGTCTCTTCAGCCTGTAGAATAGAAAAGAATATAATTGAAAATATCAAAACAGCAGGAAGTCAATAAACCAGCTATGATTTATGTATAATCAAATGCATCTTTGTTTAAATAATATGAGATGGCTCGTCTCTGAATTACTAATATCTGATGCTCAAAGAGTAATGAAAGGTCATTACATAAACCTGTGAGATCTACATCGTTCTTATTACGGTCGAGAGTAATCTTAGAATTTTAGTCTATATCTAATGGTTATTTCGATCCATAGATATACGGATCATGTTTAAAACGAAAAATCGTCAGTATACACATAAAGACGCAAAGTGGGTTGAGAAAAAATTTCCAAGTAATTAAAGCAATTTTCTATCATGGAAATTTGGTTACCTCTTATTCAAACACTCCCACTGAAAATTCGCAAAAAATGAATTCAACTTGAAGCTATACTTTCTTCTTATTTTCTCAAGTCTCCGTAGCTTACTTGGTATTTGGTGACGGCAATGACTTTTCGTTGGAAAACCCCTTCTCCTAGGAAGCGAACAGCTTTTATAAGTCTAAACTTTATCCTGAAAGTGAATTATCCAGTATCATATAATCGGAGGAAGTTTTTCCACAGCTTGAAAAGTCAGTAAAACCAACCAGTGCATACAAGCAATTAGCAGATAGTACTCGACTCATTGCAACGGCTTATGTTGTTATCATTCAGTCAGCAAGCCCGTATTTATACAGAAATACTGATTACAACTTCTCGGCTATTAAATATTGATAAGAAGGCATTCACATGCACGAAAACTGCAGTCACTTCCTGTATTGAAGTGAGAGTAGTTTCTGTTTTCCTTGAAGTGCTCTATGCAACAGATTAGGACTTATTTGCACCCATCTTTCCTTTGTACATTCCCATCATCTACATTAACAATCATCACCGGCTTGCCGTATGCCATGCTAATACCCCGTCGAATAATTTTCACGCAATTTACAAAACACAATTACGGGACAAATAATCGGAATTCAAAGTAATCTCCGGTGTTCATTGTTTACTTACACTTCGACCGAGTTTTAATTCAAAGGAAGAGAACCATTCGGACACGATGAAACTGACACTACACTTAAAACAAGACACTAAACTTCTAAATAAGGTTCACCTTGCAGCTATGATACTAAAACATGTATTTATAATGTCGGACGTGGGTGTATTGTAACTCAATTATTGCAGTTTCTTAATAGTCGAATCCCACGATTCTTTGATAATCATGTTCGGCTTTCAGCAGCATCCCTTCCCTGAAAAACGAGCTGTGTCTTTCGGCACGTAATATTTTTTTACAAACGCTTTTCAGTTGCGGATGACTTGAATACCTCGTGGCAAATTGCTTTAGAGAAGAATATCTAAGTCTTTTTATCGCTTTGGAATCACTCTGGTATTCTTGCATTTAGGTAGTTTGTTGTAACTTTGTTGTGTTTTTATCTTCACAGCGACCTTTCCATCTTTTAAATGCATTCGTTACCGTTGATCTTGAATGCCTTAATTGTCAGTAGTTTCATCATCTAAATTATAATCCATATAAAAACCAATAAGAGCCATATAAACAGGCAACAATCACACGCGGCGAAATTCGTTAACCTCTAAGTTCATCGGTTTACTTTAAGTGTTCACTCTTTTCAGTATAATTTATGCCTTGTCTTCATACATTGTTCTGCAATACTTGAATAATTTTGAAACAAAGTGCATTTACACAAAAATTTCTGACACAGGAAATACTTAATTTCTGGATTCAATATTGAGCAGTTGATATTAGAATAAAATTGAATTTTTTATGATATGAAGTATATAGTAGTACTGCGAAGTAATGAAGATATGACACATCTGTCACTACCATCAATGTAAAAATATTCATACTATCTTACGTTTCCGAAATTATTTTCCACTAGGATCATTCCTTAATTTATAAAAATATATTTTTTTCATACCAAAAAACTACAGTTCTGCAAAGACAAACTTAAAGTGAAGATATTTGCAAAAAATTAATAAACATAAATCCAATTCGATTTCGAAATTCAAACCGGATTGTTCATAACATACAGCCTGGTTAGCTGAGTGATTAGCGTACCCACTCTCCTGCCAAGAGGCTACAGGTTCGAACCAGGCCTAGGAATGGATATCTGTGATTGTCTTTCATCTTCATACATTCATTCACAGAAGTAAATACACGCTCCTTCAAGATGGATTGGGTCACCATGGGGATAATAGACCCAAACCTCCCACAATGTATAGAGGCCGTCAACCTGTATTGTGTAGAAAACAGACTGAATATCATCAAAAAAAATTTATGAACTATTATATTTTTATTATATCTAAATACAACTATCAGAAGACGAAATTGAACTTATAAAAATATTTTATTGCATTTACCTCGTTCGTCAATTTTTGGAAATAGCTCGCATTACATAACATAAGCAAACACCTGTACACAATAAAGACCCCACTACCCACTCAACATAGTGTAAACATTGTTGGGATAAACACTTAAAACCCTGAGAGACAGAGAAGAGAAACTCCATGCATAAATAATAAACAGAGCCAAAGAAAACTTTGATTTGTATGTTTCGCAACAGATCAACATCGGATGTAAAACATTCTTATCTCTTCTAGTCTCTTATGATTCCTAAAAGAAAATAAAAATTATTTTGTATCTTTTAATATCGCATTCACAGTTAGAGAAACCAATATACTCCGAAAATTAACGTACTACGAATAAATTCATGGTTGCTGGGATATGAAGAATGAAAGTGAAAAATCTAGTCGCTAGTAATACCATCCTCTACCATCGTACATTTACTAAAATTTATAACAAAACAAAAATGTTGTTTCGTTCCGTAAAGTAAAGTAAGAGAATGAAACAGTGTATCCTAATAAGAACAAGTGAACCGAAAAAAATTACCAAAGCAGTCATCTATAATCAGAATGGTTTCATCTGCTTTCTAATCAAATCAGCTTCAAGCTTGTACGTATATAAACACATGCACAGACGCATTACAGTTCAAAAATACTGAACACAACTTTGTATTGTAAATATCTTCACTTCGATCGGAATATTTCGGTGCTGCAGCTAATATGCTGAGAAACTAAGGTAACAAGAAACGTATGCTATCAAGTTAATAGAGTGTTTGCATACTGAAGGTAGGAACGAACGGAATTACCACTGATCTTAGAATTACATAGGTTATTTAAGCCTCATATGCTAGCAAAAGTATAGACAAAAAGGAGAAAACGAAATCCTGTATAAAATTTGCATTGAATGGAATCCATTCTCGAACTCAATAAAGAAAGCGCAGGTCTTGTTAAGAAAGTAGTAGTATATAATGATAATACTCAACAGTCGTGTGTTTCTTGACTTTGTAAAGGCTATTTTCAGAAAGAGTAAAGTGCTCGAAGATAAGTTCGAAATTTCAGGGCTACGATCCCTGTGAAAGTGAATGGTTTACATAGAAGTTGCGTTTTTAAGTGAATCTCTTGCTGGATTCATTATCTTGTCACCTAAGATGCAGGACATTCAATATATGAATGGAAATATGAAAAAGAAAGTTATGATTATTTATAGCCACATAATCATTTTGCTGTTCATTCATGAAATTTAAACCTCCTCGTTGTTAAATGGGCCCACAAGTTATCTCTGTGGATAGCTTTTTATATTCTTACATACGAAAAAAACAATATAAAATTGTATTGAAACAAGCATTTTAATTTATTGCCTGTTTATTTTTAATTCGGTAGTTCTATTTTTGACGCTATTGAATGTTCTAGAATGTATCAGCAAAGTTTATAGTTACAGAAATAAACTGATTATTTGATGCTTTTCTCCGTGATATTAGGAAACGTTTTCTACTCTTTAAAAATAAAAAAAATTCTTTTTTTTTTATTCTCCAGAGAGAGTTAGATGGAAGTCTATTAGTAACAAGTAACTTTGGCAAATCAGGAAATAGGATAAATGAAATAAAACTGAATTTTTTAAACAAAATATCCTTTCGATCATTTTTTATATTATTTTCGTCTTATTCAAAAAAGGTACTTCCAACTTTATACCAATTGTAGTTTATACAATTATATGCAAAAATTATTCACGGAATTTTGTTCAGATTATTTAAAGTGTGTATTATTTATTATTATTATAACCTTACTTAACACCTCTCTTAAGAAAACACCAAGCTGGATTTCTAAAAAACAAGGATGTACAGTAGAACAGATACATTGCATCAGAAGAATCATAGAAAGTTCAAGTGATAAAAAATTACCACTCATTTTAACCTTTATAGACTTCAAAAAAGCATTTGACACCATTAATAAAGAAGCAATGTTTAAAATACTCAGCTTCTATGGTCTACCCTCAAAACTCGTACAAGCAATCTCAGTGCCTTACAAAGATTACAATGCTACAGTAATTTTTAAAACAGAAACATTTGAATCCTATCCCGTGAAAACAGAAGTCCTTCAAGGTGATGTACTAGCACCTTATTTGTTTTTAGAATGCTTGGAGTACATCATCCGGACCATCAACACAGAAGATCTTCGTTTTAACATCAGAAAATCCGCCCACGCCATGCAAATAACTGAGCTTAGCTTTTGCTGATGATGTTGTACTTATTGATACAGAACCAACAAATGCACAAAAACACTACAGTCTACTAGAGGCACAGGCTAAACTTATTGGTCTGCAGTACAACATCAAAAAGTCCAAAGTATTCTCAATAGGTTGTGAAACTTTTATTCTTTATATCAACAATAAATCCTTAGAAAGAGTTAAGGACATTCAATACCTTGAATCGTACATCAGCAATGCAGAAAATAATATTAGAAAACGTAAACCGCTTGCTCTAGTCTTCCATAACAAACTCCGCCACATCTGCTTAATGATTGTACCATAACAATCATTAATATCATTAAAGACAAAATTAAGACTATACCATACAACCAGTAGATCCATTTTCTTCTATTGTTCTCAAACCTGGACAATAAGCATTAAAAAAACTATAGATCTAATTAACCCCTTTGAAACTATAGGTCTCAGACTGATCCTTGTATACACTTGAATGGACCGGGTCACTTACTCTGCTGTGCTAAATCTCGCTAAGCAAGAACCACTTGTCAATATATTCAAAAAACTACAACTCAGATGGCTTGGGCATTAACTCAGACATCCTGAAATCTCACCCTTTTTAGAATCCCTCATCCTGTAGAGATGGCAATCGCAGTAGAGGAAGACCATGCGAAGAATTTTGGCAATAGGTATGTGAAACCATGAGTAGGCTGAACTGAAAAACTCCATCTGACATCTACCAGTTAACTCAAGATGGAGAGACTTGGAAGACCATAATTTGCAATAATTAATTTTTAATATAAATCTATTTTCCCTTTTCACATTGTATCACATTGTGAATAAATTATTATTATTATTATTATTATTATTATTATTATTTATAATATATATATATATATATATATATATATATATAAAGGCATATTATTATTCTAAAGCAAAAATGCATGGTAACTCTCTTTAAGGTTTTGATTTCACTATATAACAAACGGAAATTGCATAATAGTTTCTTATATGTAGGAAGAAGAGCGTTTGTTTTAACATGCAACTCTGTGGAATCCAATGTGATAGATGACCATTCGGGATTACAAATTTCTTTTAGGAATGCATCTCTGTTGAATAATAGACACTTCTTCGGCTTATATTATTTTTTAAAATATATATACCAAAATATCATAGTCTAATAAACGTCATAATATATATATATATATATATATATATATATATATATATATATATATATATATATATATATATATATATATATATATATATATATATATATATATATATATATATATATATATATATATATATATGTTAAAAATATATATTTAATGACTTTATACCGAGATAAAATATTAAGTTTTAATGAAAATGATACTAGTTTCAGCCTTTTACAGCCTTCATCAGGTATTCACTAAAGATAGAACACAATAATAATAACTGAAGTTAAAAACTGAGAATTACAAGCAAAAATGCAATACATAATTGACACAAAAAAAAATATTTTTTTTAAAGTCATTAAATATCTATTTTTGAAATGTACCATACCAACCGAGTAGAAGCTCAGGAATATATATATATATAATAAGTAGAATAAGAAAAATAAAGTAAATAATCGAAAATTTCGTTCAACTTACCTCTTCAGTTGCTGCATATAAATAACTGGCAATTCGCATCATAAGACAAAATATATAAAATACATAAACAGCAAGGATTACTCGAATAGATGATGGATGAGCTAAATCGAAAATCTGACATCCCAGTAAACAACAAAGTGCAGTGTTCCCTGCATAATTAAAAAAGAGCGCACTTGAAAACAAATGGTTTGCTTCTTTCACAACACAGCCGCATCTCATATAAAGCATGCGTATATCTTCCACTTTGACCAAATTCTCTAAGGCAATATTTTCCTTTTTCTCTCTTAAAATCTGGTTTATGACAAAGAAAGAATATCTAAGAAATTCTGCGAAATAAGAAATCCAATATAGCATAACAGCAGGGGAGATAAAATACAAATATATAACCACTGCACCACCTATTACAAGTAGGACATATTGAACTGATACTGGCCACTTATCTGATAAAAGAGAGTTTGCATTTTCCAGTGTAATAGATGCAATCGAAACGGAAAAGGTACAGACGAAGATGTGGACGAAAAGAATTTTTATTATAATGCCCCTTATTCTGAATGGTTTGGGGTGTTTGGCATTTAGATCTGCTTCGAGATTGCAGCAATTGATCACGAGCGAGATCATTTGATTTCTCTTTTTGAATAAGAACAGCCTCATGAAAAGAGCAAACGATGCGGAGTATAAAATGATTACATGTATTACAAAATGTAAATTCTTGTCCACATATTTCTTGTATATGTCCTGTTCACTGAAGAAAACTAAAGTAATAATAAACCCATAACTGAGACATCCATAAAAGGTCTGCCAACTGCAGGCACGAATGCGAATGCTGTGGATATCGGAATTTAAAAAACCTTTGAAAAAGTAACTACCACTTAAGATGTTAATCAAAGCAACAAACCTAAATCCTTTGTAGAAGTTACTTTCTGCGACAGCCATGTTTAGAAATGGAAAAGAAAATAACTTCTCACTTCGTTATACTCCTGCATTCTAAGCAAACATAGGAACTAAGGAAAAATAAGCTGCGAAGACTGCTGCGTCCCTAGTAATGACATAACGTTATTTTTTGCTCAAAAGAATCGATCCAAGTATTGATGTCTTTATGGAGCAACGAAATTACCTTCTTCTCGTTTAATTTTAATGAATGCAGTGTATTTCCCTTCATTTTAACGGATAAAATATGTGCAGTTTTATAATATTGATCTAAAATATTTATCCAGATATATGTTATAAACCACTTGTTACATGATGATCATGTAACCTATTATAACCCGAACTAGCTGTCAGCATATACAATTGTAGCTACACAGGTGATGGATGCTCTGTTTGCGTGTAGCTCATTTTGTAGCCCATCTTGAAGACGGTCTTCAATGCATACAGCTGATATTAGGTTATTCAAGGGACAATAAAGTTTTCTTGTATTTATAGAAATATAATAACGTTTGAAGTAGATAGCTTGAAATACTTTATTTTGGTTTAAAATTTATACGAAGCATTGTAGACTTTATTTGCCTTGGAAAATATAAAACTTTTGAAATGGTTCTAAAGGCATAGTTGTTCGAGCTGTTAAAGTAACCGCTGTTAAGCTAACTGACTGAGGATTCGCATCTTATCGCCTAACGAATGTTTATGATTGCCATTAATTGGGTTTCATCATTCGCTATCAGACCATCTCACACCGAATGATGACACCCACTTATAGGCAGCTTGAATAAGTTCCATGTTTTCCCTTTCGATTTTCGGATTATGTAAAAAATAAATGAAAAATAAATACATAAAATTAATAAAAGTCAAACATATTTGGTCATCTATGTTATTACATGTTGTAATTATATTTTATAACTTCTTGGGTGCTAGTAAAATATAAAAAAAAAAAAGCTTTCTAAAACACTCATTGTTATACCTGTATATCATCACTACTTCATTACATAAAAGAAACGGCCGACCTAATAAGAGGTTACTTAAGGTGAAATTTTTGTAACGTTTGTTGGGGGACGGGAGCGTTTGACTATTTTCACCTAAGCAGATAATTCAGCAGGTTGCTAAACAGATAAATTCAATGCTGTACTGTATTTATTGTTTCACTTACATTTCTACTTATAAATAAATATAAATTTATAAATATATGAATATATAAATATAAATATTTATAAATATTTCCACTTAAATAAACAAGACTTCAAGAACGCAGTCAACTTTCCTTATATCAAGAATGTCACAGATAAATTAACCCAACTTCTCTACAAGTACAACATAAAAGTGACTTTCCTGTCACTTGAAAAGATATCAAAATCTCTTCATCCTCCGAAACCTCCACATCACCCAATGAAACAAACAGGACTTTACAATAGTCACTGTTCCTGTGGCCTCTGATACGTAGGCTAGACGGGGAGATCGGGAGATATACGTCTCAGTGAACATCAAAAGGACTTCCAAAAAAACAGAGAACATTAATCTGGTTTGGCATTTCACACAACTCCTACTGGTCGTGATGTACTCTGGGACAGAACAATCATGTCCTACATTGATCAAAACTGTTTCATAAGAAAATTCAAAGAGGCAGCAAATATGATTAAAATTCCTATGCAATGCAACAAAAAATCAAGGTTTGATTTTAAATCAAGTTTGGTCGGTATTTGTCAACAATTTACCCAGTTCAGACCTCGGACAGAGTGAAATTGAACCAGAGACCGTAACATCAAATAGCATTGTTTCCAGCTAATACGTATTAACGGTTGTATAGATCTGTTATTCGTTCTTTAACGAACTTTTTTGATGTTCATAATACCAACAAATGAACTTGTGTTTTTTAAATTTCTTATAATTTGTGCTTTAAACTGTTAGTTCTCATTACCCCTGAAGATGTTGGTCTGACGACTAACGAAACTTGTCGGGTTTGTTTTTTAGTACTCGTTTAGTTTTCAAAACAGTCTTTTTTATTAAAAATGTGGTCACAAAACCAAAATAATTCGATTTAACTTTTTACCCAGGGGGAACCTCCGCATGATTGTATTTATTGTTGTTTTGTAAAGATCTATTTATTAATTTTGCGTATGGCTCACACATGAAAAGTTATATTACATTAATTCTTAATATATATGGACATAGTAATAGACATATGTACAATAATAAGACAACACAGTCATACACGAGACATTCAAGAATAGGCTACAACTGTGTCTAGGTTGACAGAACAGGAGATCCCCTTGGTTTAGCATGAATTAAGTCTGACTCGTTTCCACTATATGCACATTGGACACATTGTGCTGTAACATGATTAACTGTCAGGAAGGGTGATTCACTTGGGTGAGGCAATCATGCCCCATTTGTAAAGGTGGTCTGCACATCGGCCATGGTTGGTGCAGATTCGGTTAAGGGTAGACCAAATTTTCAGAGGTAGGTCAAAACCCGAAGACATCTGTGTTGGGTTCACTAATTCATGACAGATCCCTATTGAAGTGTTACACTAGGACTCTTTCCACTTCTCCTTCATGTTAAACTTGTCTCTACAAGATTCTGTACTGTTAAGATTGGAGAGGGATCTTGACTTAAGCTTGTTTATTTCTAAGAGTGGGATATCTTCGTGGATTGGAATATTTTGGATTTCCATGATTTTGCTGCATTCATGTAGAAGAAAGTTGAATTTGGGGCAATGTGGAGGGGGGGGATGTTTCTTAGCACTGGGAGCCAGTAGGTTGGGTTGATTTTACAGTTCCAGAAATAAGACGCATAGTGGTGTTAAGCTGAGCATCAACCAAATACACATGGGCTCTGTCCAGCCATACGAATGAGCAGTATTCAACTGCAGAGTAAACGAGGCCAAAAGCACTGTAGCGAACCGTTGTTGCTGAGGCACACCAAGTTGTTCCACATAGTTTTTGTAGTATATTGTTTCTTTTTTTTAGCTTAGATACTGTATTAATGAGATGTGGTTTAAAAGATAAAGTTCTATCCAGAGCTATCCAGAGCCCAGCTATTTCGGAAATCGGCTGTAACGTAGTAGTTTGATTGAAATAGACCACGAGTTTTTTGTTAACCTCGTTATTGTTCAATTGCAAGCATACAACGTCTGTTTTGCTAGGATTTGGACGTAATCTCCATTTGTTGAAGTATTCATCTATGACTGCAAGGTCGTTTGTTAGTGTATCTTCCACTGTAGTAAAATTGTTGTGTCTGGTGGCTAGAGCAATGTCATCAGCATACCAAAATTTCTTAGAGGCTGTATGGTAAAGAAAGTTTTGTAAAGAAAAGTCTAGTGTATGTCGATTAATAAACTAAAAAAATATGAATTGTTACTTAGCTATTTTGCTATTATTATTTTTTATTTTTTAATTGCAAGTACATTTGTAGAGCCAGAAGTTCAGGAAAAGAATGAACAAAAGTTTCCAGGAGGAGATGTTTCTTGAACCTTTCGAAATCGCTTAACTCTCATAATTTCATTAACTAAGACGTAGATAATTACATGGCGATTTATTAATTCATCCAATCATGTCTGATTACCAACCATAAACGATCACAGCATTAAAGAAAAAATACTATTATTAACGTGACAAAAGTTCTTACTCAGTCAAACGTAAACAGGAATTTTATTTTTTTAAAAACTATATTTACGTAACTTCAATAAATAAATATACATTGATTTTGATTTTAAATTAATAATGTTTATTATTAGTTATTTGTTTGGTAGAAAATTGAAATATTTAGCACTAAATGCTTGTTATTTTTCCTCTCCAAGTGACCATTGAAAATTTTATATAATTAAATTTAAACATTTAGAGATATTCAACATTTAAAGATAATGACCACAGAATAGAAATTAAATAAAATATTTCTCCATGCAAGGATTATTCTGGACTGATTCCTCTCACTTTGAAAAAGCGCGCTTCATTTCTAAGAGTATCAAAACTTATAGCGAAAGCTCTACTACAACAGTCGATATGACATCATCCCTCCTCTCTCCCTCATTTTGATATCAATTTCAAAGATAATACTTCTATTCCCACTTTTTTCCAATGATGTTGAGAGTATAAGCGAAACGTGAGCTGCAGACTTGTTAAGCGACGACAAGAGTCGTCAGGTTGTCTTCAGCTCAAATAATTGATTAGATTCGATAGAGGAAATTGTCCAGGGATCTTGATGTTTTTCGCAACCGAACAGCAGAATAACAGATATCAATGTTTTACATAAGCGATTGCGTTATAATCCTCCGGTAGCCAGCGAAAAACATTGTCGTCCAATAGTAGACATATTTTTACAATTATCCGACTTCACAGCCGGCCTGGTTTGCCGAGTGGATAGAATATCCGCTCTTCAACCAACAGACTGTGGGTTCGAATCCCGCCTAGGGCATGGTTGCTTGTGATTATTATACTTACCGATTTTCCATATGTGCTGCTGTGTTCTGGCATAGTGTGACCTCTGCTTTCTTTACGCCATGAAATTTAAATCAAACCCAATCCGATTTCACTTTCAGGAAATGAGATTCTATTGGATTTATCCGTTTGTACTGTCTCCCTCCTTCAATATAAATCTCGAGTGTGGTAGAAACTTAGTACGATCTTTTGTACGATGAGAAGATGGTCGAACTAGAAAGAAGGAAACGAACAACAAAGAGTGATATTGAGAGCATAAGCGAAAATTTGAGTCACAGAAAACAAAATCTAAATCATTCACAATAGAGCATAACGTTGCCTAAATCTCTCTTTCTTATTTACTCCAAATATTCGGAATTTTAAAATAAACGTTTTGTTTGTTACTTTAAATGTCACTTTCGTATTATTTAGGAATTTGTCAAAAAGTCTGAGAAATGAGAAATTCAAGACAAAGATATTTTTCGTGGCATAAACAGTATGAAATCATTATTACAGTCATTATTACAGCAATCGAAGATTGCACGTTTTCTTGCACTTTAAATAAATGTCTATTGAAGTAGCTTCAGTGAAGCAAGTGGAAATAAAGATCGATTTAAGAATAATAAAAAAAATGAGTATAAATCTCGCAAAAATAAACCTCACACAGTATGATGTTTTTCTCTGAGCAACAGTTAGTCGTTTCAGTTTTGCAACATTCCAGTAAGAAAAATATCGTATGGTTTTCTAACATCTACATAAATATTGAAAAAAACGTTTCAGTTCACACATAAAAACAAAGCATATACCATGAATATGGATTCGGATGTTTGGATTCTGTTGAAACGTACTGCAAATTGTCGAACAGCAGGCAGGTTGAAAACTGCGCATATAAATAAAATGCCAAACATTTTAGAGGTAAGTAGAAGTTGCATTTAGAGGTTGCGTTGCTTGAAATTCATATTCCCAATTACGAAATAAAATTTTATATTTCTGCAGCACTTACGACAAATTTTAAATCATTGTGGAATTGAGGTACATATCAGTTTTCATATGTATATTCAAACGCTCTCCTTTTCTAGATGTTATAAAACAGACGGGTACTCACTGGCAACTGATATTTCCTTTTTACCTTTAATTCCTCAAATGATCCCCATTGTGACATTGTTAATGCTTCATTGAATAATTTTCCTAAAACCACTAAACCCTACTCAACAGAACCAATCGGAATTTAAAATAACCTTCGGCGTTCATTTTTTACTTTCACTAAGGCAAGGAGTTTTAATTCAAAGTAGGAGAATCATCCCTACTAATAGATTGATTAAATAAGACTTACCCCGCACCATTCGACACAAACATACATATAATTTCTTCTGTGCGTGTGTGTGTGTGTGTGTGTGTGTGTGTGTAGAAAAGTAGAACGACTTAAAAGTCGTTCTGCTTTTCTATACTTCGCTGAGGCCATTTTCAGTAAGGGACATATCTTTTACCACTGCAATCCGTAAAGAAAGCGAACTGATTAGATGCTGTTTACTTAGGTAGCGCCTATTCTTGATGTTCCATATTACCGCCCTATTTTCATTAACGTTTTCATGAAAAAGGCGCAGTACGTTTAGTAAATGAAGTGCGGGAAAAAATTCAAACCCCTCCTTTCATTCACATACTCTTTTCTGTTTTCACATAAACCCGTAATGAAATGTAACATCGTCGTTGTTAAAAGATCTTCAATTATTTCTTTGACACGGCTTTTTTATTTTCATACATATAATAATATGTGAATGTTTATCACGGGGTTTCAATTTAATTTTTCTTCACTTCTTTATATCCTCTTCATAAGACGTTACAGAAGTTCAACTTAAGTTGTGCCCGACAAGCTTTGCTTGTTGGGTGTCCACTTTATGATTTTCTACATGACAACGTACGTAATCAAAAAATGGTTTCTACTCCTGAAAAATAAAACAAAAAAAAAACATTGCTTTTAAATCCACTAAGTTAAAGTTAGATGAAAAACTCTCAGCCCGAATTAATATTTGGAAATCTGTCTATAACTTTTCTTCACATTGATCCATTGCTAAATTTTAGGGAGCCGAAAAATCTGCCGCCATCTGGTACACCAAAACTATCGTTCGTAGTAATCTCAGTTTTTGTGAATGTTTGGGTTAAAACTAAAGTTTTCTGCTGAAAAAATTTGTACTTGTTTACTAGAAAGATCGATTAACTTCGAAATCAATTAAAATAAATTTAAAAAAAATGAGAAATACTAATAACTCTAGAAGAGATTTAGAATCAGTTCTATAATTGAGTTTCTTCTGTCTAACATTCTGAAATCAAAAAAGTTGCGAAAAGTCAGGAAATAAAATTTTGGAGAAGCTGCTTTAAGTATAAAATATTACCGTTCTCTGTGAGTAGATTACTGAGCTCTTGGTTAAAATGACCAGAAGTGTTTATTATTGTGGGCTTGAGAGAACAAATCGCTATCCATTACGCACAGACTAAAATTTATAAGTAATATCTAATTTATTTAAAAAATAAAGTGCTCCATCATCTGTTATGATTACGTTGCGGTTAGTAATAAACAGATATTTAGTGGGCCCACACAACAATTAAAAATAGGAAAAAGAAAATAATAAATCCTAAAAATAGAGTTGTTGTTTTACGACTCGCACTTTTGAAGGTTTCGAAATGTAAAGAAAGTCGATAGCAGCGAAAATTGGATGATGTTTTACTCTGTTCTTTTGGTTTTGGTTTTGGTTTGGGCAACACTGTACAATTCCTTTCATTTGTCGATAATTTAACTTGTATTCAAATGACAGATTTTGTGTAAGTGGCGTAGACGAACTTGATGTCTCCATGAAATGCTAACTACATCAGTTTCTGCCTCCAATGTTCCTCTAAATTGCACACCAGCGCGGCTACATTGGCCATTGCACCTCCACGCTTAAAAAGTAAACATGCTCAAAAAAAGTGGACATACTTTTTGCTTGCGAAATAGAGCAACATACCATTGTTTATGTACTCTTTTGACATTCGTCAAATCTGTTTCATCGCAGCCATTGTCATCTATCCCTTCCAGCCTATATTAAGCTAATACTCAGATGCTAAACATAGCGAAAGATTGCGTGTGAGGGGTGGGCTTGGAATTTGGAATCCTCCCTTAAGTATAGTTCAGTATTACTGCTGGCAATTCAATGCGATAATGATAATTTAGGATTGATCAAAATGAGTTTGACTGTAATGACCAGATGCGCGCGATGAAGCATTTCGGAAACTGTTCTTTGTTTACTGTGGTGTCTAGAGGATCCTGACAATGGTTCACCAAGCAGAAAACATCGAGCCAATGAAGGCATCATACTCACAAACATCTTGCTAAAAGAAAATACCATACCAAGAAGCATCTTGCTAACATTAAAGAATGACGGAGGCCTATAAGAACCATGAAGTCTAACAGGCAGACCATTGGTTAGAAAGCAATAGAATAGAATGCAATTAATAAAACAGTAGTGGAATAAGTGAAACGCAATGATGATCCTGACAGTACCTTACAGTGAAACAGGTTCTGTCTGGTTCATCACCACCACATAGACTTATCAAGAATAGGAAAAGATCGTGGTCCGATGAAGCATCGTTTCAGTAGCTCCAGATCATGGTGATAGGCACGAAGTAATTAACCCTTTGCTCTAGGTGATAACACTACAGCCTACGGTAATGTAAATCTCCGAGAATGTCTTTTTACTGTTATGTTATACAAGAGGAAAATTTTCTACTTCTGCCTTGAGAAGCATAACGTACGGCTCCAAAAATAAACAAAGAATTGCATTCTTTTTTTCCTGAGAATTACTGCAAAAATAGAAAAGAAAAGAAAAAGCTTCCTTCTCGATTTTTCCCTTTGTTGTTTAGATGTAAATTACAGAATGAGGGTAAAGATCATCTTTCAAGACATACAGCAAAGAGATCTTGTTCATAGTGATGTCTTCAGAATAGTCTGCTACACTGATACAGATTCAGAATGATACAGATCAGTCTGTATTAAAAATAATAGTATGTCCAAGAGTGCGAGAAACAATCAAAATCTCGCAGTTATCAGAAAAGCACTATGCAATCAGCTATCCATGTACTATTGGAGAACACTGAAAAAGTTTAAAAACGAGCACCCCTTCTTAGACTACGTGAGAAAAGCTGATAAAATACTGACTGAATCAACGAGGACAGCATGTAATGAGAATGTTCTGCGATATTCCAAAAATCAGAACTGTATAATTTCGGTTAAAATTAAAGAAGTTATCGTGAATAAACCACAATAACAACGATGACAAATCAAAGTTACCGGCAAGAAATTCAGCATATATTCCTTAAATAATACAGAGAAACCTGCAGGTAAATGAGTTATTTATAAAAATAACTAAATCGATCTTGATTTAGATCTTGAGAATTATGGAAATAAATTAAAAATGAAATATGTTGAGAATAGCAAAATATTGGAAGCAGCATAAGAATGCCGTGAAAAGATAGCTTAAGAAAAGTTGATATAGAGATTATATAAAAGCTGAAGTGAAGTGTAACTTGAAGTATGGGGTAATTACAGTAATAAACATTTTAAGGTTAAAAGATTATCGAAAGAAATTGTTCAAGAAAATTTCCAAGAAAAATATTCAAAGAAAGATATTCATGCATAGGTGAGATCGTATGAGAGTTGATCAATTTGGAGAACTGAAAAATAACAGCATAATTTTGAGATGAAAAAAAAAGTAGATGATCAGAACGTAAACAAGAGGTATACCTTATGATTGTCAGTGTTATTTTTTTTCAATGATTGAAGATGACATACTGAAAATATCAAATTTACGTTAGGTTATAAGTAAAGATTAAAAACCAATACCAATAACATTACTGACAGGATGGGTGAAGCACTAGTGCTTTTCATATTCCCTTATCTGTAATGAGAGTTGTTTGGGAGTGGGAGATTTGTGAGCAATTAAGCTCGCCCTCTGAGGGCAGTTGTGTTAGCTATGATCGGTTGAGAGAAGAATAGCCTTCGGTCTTTTGTGTTCGTAGTAATCAGTCTCGTTGTAATTGTCAGCTTGTACTATTAGTAGGTTTGAATGTGAACTTGACTTCACGAAGAATTTTTCTGCAAGATCACGAAGAAGGGAGGAGATGTATGGAGTGCTGGTTTCTCGGTGAATCTGTGAATTTCTGACGAACCACGGTGCATCCAGGATCATCCTAAGGCATTTATTTTGGATTCTCTGTAATTTTGAAATGTTTGATCTTGAAGTGTGACTCCATGCTGGTGAGGCGTAGGTAATGACTCGACGTATTACCATCCGGTAAAGAAGCAATTTATTATGTAGGTTCAATTTGCTCTTACGGTTGATCAATGGGTAAAGCTAAGCTATGACTTTGGAAGATTTGGAGCAAATGAGATTAATGTGTTTGTTGAAAAGGAGTTTCTTTTCCATTAATACCCCAAGATATTTGGTCTCTGATTGCCATGGGAATCTTTTGACCAGAGACCAGGATGTCTTCTTTGTTGCAGATTTTTCTTCTTGAAAACATTATGGCTGAGCTTTTGAGGGGGTTCACTTGAATCCTCCAGTTGGTGAACCAGTTTGCTAGCTCATTGATACTTCCTTGGAGTCTAGTGATTGGCGAGGGCTGAGTGATCTAGCTAGAACAGCGGTGTCGTCGATATAAAGGGCCGCAGTAGTTGTTCTTGGATTGAGAGGAATATCTGCCATGTAAGTTGTGAAAAGTATTGGGGTCAGAAGAGAACCTTGAGGTACTCCCGCCAGAATTTTGCGCCTTGAAGAAACAATTCCGTTCAGTTTTACTTGCATGTATCTTTCATTGATATATGAATATATGAGTTTCACTAGTTTAATTGGGATATTGTTTTCAATTAGTTTGAAGATAAGGCCTTGATGCCAGACCTTATCAAAGGCCTTGGCAACATCCAAAAGCACAGCAGCTGTGTGAAGGTGCCAGTTAAAACCATGAGCGATATGTTCTGTTAGTCGGTGAATTTGTTGCACCGTGTTGCGAGCTTTGCGAAACCCAAATTGCTCATTTGGGATTATTTTCTGTTGGTCCACTGCTGATTGCAGTCTTGATAGGATGACGTTTTCTGTTACTTTGCCAAGACAGGAAAGAAGACTGATGGGCCTGTAGCTTTGGGGAAGTTGTGGGTTATTGCCAGGCTTTTTCAGAGGTATAATGTCAGCGATTTTCCAATCTGTGGGAAAGTACTGGAATCTTAAAATAGAATTGATTGGTAATATTAACTAGATGAATTATGGCTTTCCTTGGGAGTAGCTTTATTATTCTATTGGTAATGCCGTCAGGGCCGTGGGGTCTTTTTATTCTTCAGATGGGAAATTATATTTATTATTTCTGTTGGTGATGTGGGGATGATTGTTTCTGAATCATCCTTAGGCTGACTTAGTGCATTTCTAACTTTACGATGAACTTTGTGAATAAGATTGACATTTAAATTTGCGTAAGATGGGCTGCATTGATTTTCCAGATTGTCAATTAGGACTTCTACTTTTTCTTCATCTGTGTGTGCAATTCCAAGATTGGTCTTTAAAGGAGGAAGTGGTTGTCTTTTGGTACGAAGAAATTTTACAAACTTCCACATGGAGTTATCTTCTGGGTTGATTTCTTTGAGTTTGGTTTCCCATTTGGAGTTCCTGTGGATCTGGAGGGCTTCTCGAACCTGTCGGTTCAAAGTGTTTAAGGTTGCTTTATCCTGCGGGGCTCTAGTATTGTGATATCGCTTTCTGGCCTTATTTTTGGCCCTGATCAGGTCCATTATCTCTTCTGGGATCCAGTTAGGAGCGTGGAAGACAGTGGTTTGAGTGACTGATGCTATTGCTGAGTCGATTTGCCTAGTTAAATTGTTTACAGCTTGATCTATTTCTTTTTTTTTACGAATGACAGGGGGCGACCGATGTGGACTGGGAGAACCTTAGAGAGCTTGTCCCATGGTATGAAAGAATGATGGGGAGAGAGCTGATCTTGAAGTCCTAACCTGAGTAGGATGGGATTATGATCTGAGTTAAGCTCTTCTACTGTCTCCAGCTGGTATTAATATTTGATGTTTCTGAGGATAACTATGTCTAATACATCGGAACTTCCTGATGGGCTGTAGGGTGCGGGCTCAGTGGGTCCAGCTACTATTGATGAGTTGAGTAACGTACAGTTGAATAAGGTACGGCCTTTGGAGTTGATTGACGAACTGAACCAGGCCGTGTGTTTGTTGAAGTTTAGGTCTCCTGCTATAATTATGGAATCGGTGGAGCCGAGAATGGAGTCTAAGTCTGTTATCAATAGTGGAATACTGGGAGGGTTGTACGCTGCGTAGATTTTGAGTTTGTCTGCGTTATTAGTGTGCACCTCCACACCCATCACCTCAAGGTTTAGAGTTTGGGGGTTAGTCAGTGCGTTGTGACTTAAATAATTTTTGATAAAAATAGCTGTGCCACCTCCACTAGAGTTAAGTCTGCCTGTCCTGTATAAAATATAGCCTCTTAGTTTTGGATTGTTTGATGGTCTGAGGCGGGATTCACTGATCAAGATTATGTCTGGATTGTATCTTTTTGCAAATTCTTGCAGCTCGAGAATTTTATTTGTTAAGCCATTGGCATTCCATGCTGTTATCATGAGAGAATTTGATTTAAATTTGTAAACATTATAGACAGCTGTTAATATGGATTGGGTTTGTAGGTAGAATCTTTTTGTGGAGGATGGTGAGGTGCTCGCTTTGCTGAATTCATGCAGCATTTTTGCAAGTGACGAGGTTAAAGCTGATGTGAGATTAGAGCTTGTTTACTCTTGTGATGAAAATGTCTGGGTTCTTACAGCTTCCGCATATGATTTGGACATGTATGAGGGTCGAGTGCCTTCCTGTGTTGTCGAATGTGAGGTATTATGATCTGGAGGGCGAACTGCTTGGTTGTGTGTTGTGTCATTGCTTGTAAGAACGTGGTTAGTTCTTGTTGATCCACGGTTTTTTGGATGGAAAAGGCAACCCTTGTAATTAGAGGGATGTGTTCCTCTACAGTTGGCACAACAAGCAGGTGTGGATCTGGGTTTGGTGACCCTTACCGCATTTTAGGCATCTATATGCAGCTCTGCACAGTTTTTGGGCATGCCCGAACCACTGGCATCTGTGGCGCTGCCCTGCCGATGCCTTCTTCCTTAGAGGTTCGGTTGTAATTTTAAGCTTACAAATGTCCGTAACTTCATAGATGCTTTTTTGTGTATTGGAGATTTCGACCAACACCAGTGGCATTGGTGTTTTATCTGACCTCAACATTCTACTCACTTTGGTTGGAGTCAATCCTTGATTGATGAGGTCAACTGTGATCTCATCAGTTGTGATACCCTCAGCCACTCCTCTTAGAACTACTTTTAAGTTCTTCTCGCTAGCTACCGCAAATGTGTGGAAGGGCAATTTAGAGTTGTCCAGCATTTTCGTTATCAAGCGATAATCAGTGACAGTGGTAGGGTGGATCTTTACACCCTCTTCAGTATTTCTTGCCCAGGAAAAATTGATATTTTGTTCTCCTAGGGATCTTGAGACTGAGGTCCATTTGTCTTTATCTCGGATGATGACTGGAGGGACCTTTTCTTTTCTATCTTGGGTGGTCTGATTTTGTTGAGTTGTTACATCAACTTCCAATCCACCTTCCGACGTTCTGCGTCTTTTATTAGAATGTTCTTCATGAGAACAATCGAACTGTCGCGGAGTCTTTGAAGGTAGAACAGGTGTAATGTCCTCTTCAATGTCCAAATCATCATCTTCAGTGTCATTTACTTGAGTGAAGAGATTCAAGCAACCAGGATAATCTGTTTCAAATTTCTTTAGGAGGAATTTGAGAATGTCAAGTGACATATCTTTGTTTAACTGTTGAATGGCATCTTTGATATCGTTTACATTCTCCATTCTTGAATAGGTATAAAATATTTACAATGGCGAAGAGAACAGGCTAGGGCCAGAAAATTGTATCAAAAGTCAAATTCTTACCTCGTATTCCGCAAACAAAGCAGATTCAAAATATCTAAAACTCACTAATCACCACTTAAATCAAAAAGCTTTCTTCGCAAGAACAACCATCATGCGAGACTACAATGCGAGTCGCCATTTTTCATGATCAATTCCATGAAGATTAAAAACATCAATTTTAAAAATTAATATATTACGTCATTTTCTACTATTTGTGGTGTTCCTACGACGAATTTCTGATCCTGTATGAATCATATCTTGTACCCAAAAATTATTCGGTGGATTTGTTTAGTGTTTTCAAGTGTGTTATTTTTATTAAATAACGATGTACTAAACTTTTGGTAAGCTCTTGTTTTGATTACTTAACACAACAGGAAAGTTCGTAATAGTTTATAGAGTATATATACCGTCGACTGAATTAGAAACCTTTATGCAAATGTGCGCAAACGTCACTTACGCAACGCATATGCAAAATACGTCACTCCTGGCCCCTGGCCCTATGCAACTATTTAAAATGCTGCTGGTCAGAAATCGTCAATAGTGTTGATCCGAATGGGAAAAAAAGAAAGATCTTTCGGAGTTCGATGAAGGGCTTATGGTGAATATCTGGCTGGTTGGACCAACAATTAAAAAAAAAAAAAGAAAGTTTTTGGCTTCTTAAAAGATGAGATATCTTGGATGTTTAGTGAACAAATAATCCACATTACTTGTCTATGAGGTGTGACTGTGGGCCTAAGTCCGTCTTTCAGAAAGGAGATTGCAGTCATTTGTGAAGGCTTCTACGGAGACATAACTTCCTGTACGCAGCAATTGACCAAAGCATTCAATGGAGGCTGTTGCCTGCCTATATCTCAACGAACTAATTTTTCCACTGATTTTTCTAAAGAACCGGAAAGTTCGTTTACAGTCGTGTTAGGATCATCGCGAATAGACATCGGAAAACTGGAAAAACGTCATGTGGTCTTTCGAGTCATTTTACACCATGCTCTGTACCGACGGTAGGCAGAGAGTTTGGCGGGCCCCTCATTAAGCAATGAACTCAGAATGATATGTAAATAGAAATTCAAGGTTCTGGAGGAGGAGATGTCGTTGTGTGGGGCATTTTCTGCTAATATAGAAAGGATTCTCTAATGATGCTGTAAGGTCGGATGTACTCCAAGGAATATCTGAACATTGTTGCCGATTAAGAACATGATAAAATATGGACCTTTAATCCAGAAGTTGGCGGTTGTTTCACCATCTACCGTCTTCTAAAATGCTACCGTCCATCTTCCCTGGCCAACACAAAGTCATTCCTGAAACGAAAACATGAATGTATGGGACATGTTAGAAGAAACATAAATCAGATCGGGGATATATGAACTCTTCTGTCAAATCTTAGCCAATTAAAGGACTATCTGGTGAACGTCTGTATGTAGATGCATTTCAGCTCCTTGTGGAATCTATGCCAAACTTCATCTTCTTTCGCTATTCCTTTATTCCGTGTTAAACGGGGTCGGCTTTCCCATCTTTAATCTCTTCCTCCTGTCCTCCACCTCCATGCACTCCACTCGTTTACCAACATAACCGGCACTCCTCCTCTCTACATGACTGAACCACCTCAGCCTGCTTTCTTGTACCTTCTTACAGATCGGTTCCACCTTGACTGTCCCTCTGATGTAGTCATTCCTTATCCTGTCCTTCTTGGTCACACCACTCCTCCATCTCAACATCCGCATCTCCGCCACCTCCATCTTCCTCTCCTGTACATTTGTTATAGGCCAGCATCTAACCACCAGGATCTAACCACCATGTTATACAGCTTTCCTTTCTTCTTACAACTCACTCTCTTGTCACAGAAGAACCCGCTCATCTTCCTCCAGTTCATCCAGCTGCATGTTATTCGGTGCTGTATTTCCTCATCCAGGTCTCCATTCCTCTCGACGACCTACCCATGGTACTTGAATTTCTTCCCTGAAGTTAACCTTTCACTCTGCAGTTGTGTGACCATATCCTCGGCACTCCCCGTTGATATATATTCGGTCTTCTCCCGGTTAATTCTCATGCCTCTCTCCTCCAATACCTTTCTCCACTCTTCCAGGGTCTTTTCAAGCTTCTCTCTGGATGATTCGCAAATAACAATGTCTTCGGCAAACATCATGCTCGATGGCTCCTCCCTCTTGACCTCCTCCACTATTACATCCATGACCAGGTCAAAGAGGTAGGGGCTCAGAGCTGATCCCTTGTTGGTGCCCGACGACAATTGGGAACCCCTCTGTCATGCCGACACTAGACCTGACCTGAGGTTTCGCTCCCTCATATATCTCCCAAACATATGCCAAACTTCATATGTACTGTAATTCGGGCTAAAGGAAGTCCAACATAGTATTAAGTAAACGTTTCTTATTCATTGGTCGGTATGTGTATAAGAGAGAGCATCTCTGTTTGAACATGAAAATCTGTGAAATTCAATGTGACAAGGTGACTTTTTCGGATTCGACAATTTTACGAATGCATCTCTGCATGTTATTATATTCATATTAGATTTCGTTTCTCTTTAAACGTAATTCTAAAAACTAATCCATAAAACAATAAGTTGAATAAGAAAAATAAAATAAGTAAGCGAAGAATTTCATTCAACTACCACATCTGTCGTACACTGTATATAAATAATTGACAGCCCGTACAATAAGAAAAAGTACATATACCACTTACATAGTAAAGAATATTCGTGAAGTTAATGCAAGAAATAGATTGAAAACGTGTCATCCGAATAAATAACAAAGGGGGTCGTTCACACCACAATTAAGAACAGTGCACCTAGAAACAAACTGCTTGTTGATTATCGTCCTAGTAGCTTTTCACATAAAGGGTTCGTATATCTTCCTTGTTGACGTGTAACATTTTTCCTCTTAAAATCTAATTTAGAACTACAAATCTGAAATTCTCAACGAAATTATTACAAAATTCAGCTGTTTCATTAAATCATTTATGAAAAGACTTTTTATCACGTAATTTCTTACTTACAACCAGATCATAGCAAAATGAATAATATTAATAAACTAACAAAATTTCTTAATTAAACTTCAGTCAGTTCCGCAGTGAAATGTGAAAGAGGCGTTTTGATTTACTAAATTATAACTCCAAAATACACTGCATTTTACCTTAAAATAATATGTACTTTTAATAAATCTCTAAAGCTTCACGATTTCTTATTTCTAAAGGTGAAAACAGATTAAAGAATTATTATGAATTTCTTTGAAATAAATTCCGAAAATCAGTTCTTTTGAAATAGGTAGTTGTTCGTACATTCTATTCTGTTACCCTTATTGTATTTCGTTCTAAGAAAAAACGTTTGCATTTTTTTCTACATACGATGTGTATGTTTAACACTACTATACTCAGGTGTTTCCTATTGTTTCCTATTGTGTTTTTGTGTGTGTGTGTGTGTGTGTCAGACAAGCGAAGCAATGACGACAGAACATTTTTTTCTCATTGATACCGATAATATATTGATAATTATTTCTGATGAAATGTTAACTATCTAGAAGAAACCTTATTCCATAGTGTAAGTCAACAGACTAGAGAAGAATCGACTAATATTATGTTTATTAAAAATATTTATTATAATATATATTCAAACCTATCAAGTTCTACTACTTTGGAATCATTTGGATGAGAGTGAATATCCACCTTACCCCTACGTGTAAATAGATTTAGTGTTGCAAATAGGATTCCTTGAACACACTATCCATTGCCCTTAAATGGAACGTCTCGGGTCACAAAAGCGAAGCAACGACGACTGGGCATTTTTTCTAATGGCGTACCCCAAAATTCGAAGAATTCATTTCAATGAAATCCATTCTTCACTAGTGCAGTTTATATAGTTATTGATAATGGTTGTTGATTGATCCTTATTATTCAACGACTGAATAAGAATAATGGTGTAAGTGATAACCGTTCCAAGGATCTGAAAGGAAAAATAAATGAATAAAAACGTTTCCAGGAAAGCCTAATAATATATAAATATAAGATATCATTCACTGCTCTCAATCAAAACAAAATAGAGAGAATTAGAGAGAAAGTGGATAGGTTTGCTGTGGTTCTCTCTCTCTCTCTCTCTCTCTCTCTCTCTCTCTCTCTCTCTCTCTCTCTCTCTCTCTCTCTCTCTCTCTCTCTTTCTCGTAGATTATTTAAACCTTGATATTAAATTCAATATGAGATAATTTAATGTCTATCTTGAACTTTTTAATATCGTGCATTTCGACAAAGAAGTCTACAGAATGCTTTGCAAGAAATCGTGATAGTCATCCACTGTGGAATTTGCACATATGAACATTTCTAAAGCAAGTTGAGAATCGTTAATCAATGAAAG
Organism: Typopeltis vanoorti; assembly: GCF_054136105.1. NCBI lineage: Eukaryota > Metazoa > Arthropoda > Arachnida > Uropygi > Thelyphonidae > Typopeltis > Typopeltis vanoorti. The sequence continues at coordinate 52,278,332 of NC_143564.1, forward strand.
TAGGAGGAAAATGTTCCTCGCCTGGATGCCTCACGAAACACCTAAAACAATAACAACGCACCTGAGAGAAAGACGAAAATGATTGTAATCCTTGTCGGGCAAGTGCTTTGTCCATGATTCTTACTCAATTGCTCAATCTGATTTCAAATGTGTTATTAATTTTTCCTATCACGTATAATTTTTGAGAAACAAATCTGTATATTTTTATGATATTAACACTATTAACAATATTATACATTCGGAATGAAAGCCAACTAGAATGACTGTCCTAACGCCTTAAGTTTACAAGATGGAATTAGTGTTTTCCGTTTCAGAACCCAACAGTAATCACCTAACATAACATGACTCTACATCTCCTTATATCTACCTTCCAACCTCATAATCTGCTGATGAAACCTCTATTCGTGTTCATCACTTATGGACCCACTTTCTGGGAAAAAGTCTAGATGTGAGGCCAGAAAGTGTATTTTCAGAGACATCAGATGTATTCCATGTCATGGTATGCTTTGAGCACATAGAATTAACGATTTCTTTGTAAATAAAAAATTTGTGGTTGCCAGAAATGTTTTCTGCAACTAACGGAAAGTGTGTCCATGTATTAGCTTCCTCTTGGTGTACGTTGTTTATGTATCAAATTATACATTTATGTGTCAGAGAATATTATATTAATAATATTCTCTGACATAGTATTAATAATAAACTGATATATAGCTTATGTAAATGTACAATTCTGAATAACAGTTTTTAGGACTCATCTACTTCATCATCACCATCACCATTATCAACTTATTACTGAGGCTCATTATGACCAGTTCGCCGATCTCAGAGTCATCTATGTCTCTCGAATGGACGATTTGGCCTTCTTTTTTTGCTGATGTACAATGAAGAACTACTTTGGGTAGTTATTCCATGTTCATTCTTTTAACACGCTCTATTCAAATGTATTTATAGGGATAGTGATTAAAAAAGATTCAACATTTTAAAACCTCTACTCTCAGTGCATTCTTTGCTTCATTACAAATCGTGTCAGGCATTACTGCTATTAGATAAAAGGGCAGAATTCTATGACTGAGGTGATTCAAACAGAGACCAAATCCTCTCTCTCCTCTAATATTACAGCACTAAATAAAACCCTACAACGTTGACGACCCCCATTTCATCTAAAAACTCTTGCACGGTTTGTGCCCAGACTAATATCATTGAAAACCAGTTTATATTTCCCATCGCAGTGATAAAATCTTATCGCTGAATGTCCAATTTATATCACTCTTCGATGATTTAGATTTGCGTTTTCAATGGCAAGCACATCACATGTTATTTTTCTAGGATGTGCAACATCCACTATGTGTTCTTTGTCATGTTCATTAGGAATATGTATGGATAATTCTCGGTTACTAAATTTATATATTTTTGTCAGACAGAACGTGTTTAGAGATGAGAATGAAAGAACGTATAACCGATGTTAAAACGAATATGTTTGGCACTTATGCTTCTACGGTGTGCATTAAGTTATCTCATACATACTCCGAATCATAATAAGAAAGAAAAAAGAATGATCCCAGTTCAGAATGTTCCAGCGTATTTCACTAGTGCTTTCTTGAAAACATTTCGATGTTTTCTTTTTCACCTAAAATTCATCACTACGGAATTCCGGTCTGGTTCGTTCTTTCGGTTCTTCATTAGGGTTAATTAAGCTAATATTCGAAATGCGTTACCGATGGAAGGGCAAACATCATCTTTTTAAGTAAGCATTAGTAGTTAAACATGCCGTTGCATTCTGAACAGGAATGACTCTATCACATGCTTAATGATATTTGGTCATCTAATTCAGCTGTGTTTGAGTAGGAGAAAAAAAATTGGCTTCTCATTTGCCTTGTCCTTAAGAGCCCATCCACCGGTATGTTTCACGCAGTGCAATGAGCACTAATGAATTCATTTTGGTAGAATTTAAACATTTTCGTCTTTCCAAAATGGTTATTTCATGATGATTACGGTTTTATTTTGTGGTCGGTGTTTTATTGTGTTTCTTAACTTTCGTTTTTCGTTTTTTCGTTTATTTAATTGACACCTTCCGATTTTTGCATGATTTAATGATGAAGTTGTTGGAGTGGATTATAAAAAAGGAAAGAAAACAATAAATAAATAAGATTTTCCGCTACGTTCGCAAACACCTACTCATATGATGACTGCTAATAAACACTTTTGGCATCAGCTAATTGCTCAAATGCCTACTTTCATTATTATAGAGTAATCGATTATTAGTCTTGCTAATTTCAATAAAATTATTATGTTTTGCCATATTGTGTAAAGTAGCTTTCTTTGACGAATTACCTTAATGTGAATTTACCAATTCACACTTCTGAGTGTTATTTATATTTCTTACTTAAAAGTAATATATTCATTTAAGGAAGGAGGTCAATCTTTAATAACGTTATATAACCATAAAAATCCATTTTCATATTCTTGTGAATTAATGATTTTTAAATTCAACATTTATGAAATTGCAAATAAATAGACTCTATATTTTATTCAAAATTAAATACGAATATGAAATTCATTAGTAGAGAAATATCATGAATTGTATCGTAATAAAAATAGATCATAGGTCTATTGGAGAAGAAATGCTACTTCTCCAATAGACTAATGACTAATGGAGAAGAAATGGTACTTACAGATGTGATGAGTGCTAAATCCACATTAAAAAATCCCCAGCCAGTGAAATTTAGTTTGAAATCCTGACACGTCAACAAGAAAGCCATAACCTGAAAAAGTAAGGAAAACTTGTTAGTTTCTTTATATAAATATGTACACTACAACTTTTCATTTTAATGTTTTTGTATAATGAGAACTAAATGTCATCAAGCATTATCACACTGGATTACATGATAATCTATAGGAAAAGTGAATAAAAAACTTTAGGAAACCGTATCCTCTAACTTAATTTTAGTAATTAATTCCAAATGAATAATATGCTGCAGTACATATAGCTGTTTGATATTCGTTTGATCAGTGAACATCACAAAAAAATTTTTGCTTTTAGAAACAGTCAACTTTGTTTGAAAAGGAAATTGGCAGGCATTGTCATGTCAGGTCTTAAAATTTAAGAACAAAAGAGCCTGCATGAAGTTGTTCTGTAAGCTTTATTTATGCACGCTGCTGTGAAAGAAGTCAACGGGTCACATAACGAGTAATGAGTCACGTGTTTATAGTGGGCATAAAATGGAGCAATGCGATGCTCCGAAATCAGTGCAACTGCATTCGGGTGAAATGATTGCAAGAAGGAAAGTGGCAGCGATTGAAACAGGAATTATGATAGAATGCCATGCTACTGGTGTTATCTGTTCGGCAGACTGTTGACAAATTCGCCATCTCAGATGAACAATCAATGATAGCAGACTGAGATGGAAGAACTGGAAGTCAACTGCAAGTGCTACTTTCAGCGACGGCCCACCACACCTACCGAAACTGCCCGTAGGTTGATTGGAATAATAATATCTACGAACAGCTTCGTTGGTGGACATGTTGATTACGGAGTTCCGGGTATCGACTAGATATGCGCAAAAACATTCATAATTGAGGCTCAAAACATGTATATTGGTTTCCATGGCAGGACCGCAATATGCAAGTTCCACATTACCGTAATTAGCATGATGTGTCGTCTTTGTGCAAATAGCGTGTAGAGAGAGTAGGACGTGGAAGCTTAGCAACCTGCTTTATGGAGGTTAGAATCACGCTACACCCTCTAAGGAGCGGATGGATGTGGGGGGGTGGGCGGGAGTGTAGATGCCCGGTTAACATCTTTTCCTAGATTGCATAACCCTAGTTATGAAATTTAGGATGCGGTGTGATGGTATGGTCTTGTTTTTTCCCTGATTTCACTTCGGACCTCTGTTTGTAGAGCCAAGAACATTGAACTCCGAGGTATCAAAGCATTTTAATAATGCAATGGAATCTACTTTGTGGCGTTTCTACGGATTTGATCATTATCTCTTTCAGCAAAATAATAACACGCTGTAGCTGTAACTGCATGTTTACTGGACACGAATGTCACCACACTTGACTAACTTGCACAGACTCCTGATTTCAATCCTAATGAACATCTGTGGGAAGCATGGTCCAAAATATCCATTTAATGCTATCGTACATTTGTGGATATTATTGGCCTATAAGATTGGATATTGCTGCAGTCATCGCAGAGAAAGGAGGTCCTATATCTTATTAAGGTGAGCATCATGTCTGTCTGTTTGTTTCTCACACACCATGGAGTACGTTGACTTCTTTCCAAAGAGTGTATATGTAGGAATAACTTGGCTAGGTGATGCAATGCGTCAGTATGCTCTGAGTGCGACACAGTTTGATTGACATTACCAGAGATAGTGTGTGAAATGAAACTCTTTACTACAGAAATAAAGTTGTGATAAAAAAGAAAGAAATATTAGAACAGGCTTAACCCTCCTCCCCTGAAATTAAGACCCAATTATCCAAAAGAGGTCACCGTATTTAAATAATTTGTAATGCGTATAACTCTTATTATATTATCCAATTCTGATATAGCATTTCAGCGTGTATCAGCAACAGATTAATTTTCAAAAAAAAAAAAAAAAAAATCGAAAACCATCGTTACTTTTAATCCTTGGTGTTGTTCGGAATTTACGAAACAACATTTGCTTAGGGCTAGACGTTTTTTCTGCATTTGGGACGAAGAAATCTGACCGTGGAGGCTGTTTATACTAACCTTCAGTTATAATAAAAGATCATTCTTGATATCCTATTGTATGATATTATATTAATCCAGTATTGTAAGGCAGTATTGATACAGTACTTAATATTGATTACTTGAATAATTTATGATTATTGTCCTGACATGATAAACAAACTGCAGTTCGACGACAGAAACCTAGGGACATACAGAGAGCTAAAACAGGCGCTATATAAATATTATAGCGAGAATGAAATTTAGAGCAATTCCTGTTTCTCTCTCTCTCTCTCTCTCTCTCTCTCACCCTCACACACACACACACAAAACCTATGACAAACCTCTCTCTAAAACCACCACTACAAGAACACCACTACAAACAAACAAACACTCCATGTCCAAATCCAACCCTACTTTCAAAAAAAAAGTTAAACTGTAATAGCAGGTGAAGTTTTCTAAGTACCAACAAATAATAAAATCAACACCTGACTTGCGACCAGTATAGAAACATAACCATGAAACCACCGCCTATTATCTTCTATTATCTTCTCTCTATTATCTTCCTCAGATAAGCTCTGCCAAGATTCGAGGAAGAAATCAGAAATTCCTCCTAAAGAAAGAATATAATACATCATACAGAAAAAAAGAAAAGAAAGAAAAATTAGTAAGAATTTCATTTTCACACACACAAAAAACAGAACAAAAGCTGTTGTAAATATGTAATAATATGTGATGTAAATATGCAATCAGAATATACAATCATAATTTTAATAATAATAAAAAAAGGATTGAAATTTAAAACAAAAAAATATAATCAATGTATGAATCATATGTAATCAAATGCATAAAATGTAAAGTAATGGGCCAAGCATATGGAATCAAACGCACGTAATGGATGTACCATATGTAATCAAATGTATGTACAAAATGTAAGTATCATATGTAATTTACATATGTAATCATAAAGTTTAATTAAACAATTATTATTATTATTATTATTATTATTATTATTATTATTATTATTATTATTATTATTATTATTATTATTATTATTATTTAAAAACACAAATTATACAAAACACAAGATGGGTTGCATGGGCTACACTCAACGAATTGGTAACTGGAAAAAAGAAAACTTCAGCACAAGATTTTATTGCAAAAAGCTTCGGTCAGGACACAAACCAAGAGGAACTAGCAAACTCATTCAACTCTGCCTTCACAAACTATATCTCACAACCGAAAAAAGACAAAAACTACCAACCATCAACAAAAAACTAACAACAAATAATTAATTTCCCACCCGTTACAAAACAGGAACTGAAAGAATCACTCCTACAACTAAAACCAAAGACCACTCTAGGAATAGAGAAAATAAGACTCACAGACCTTATAATAAACTTTAACCAAATAAATCCAATAATTTTGAGACGTGAACATAATATTCGACACAGGCATTATTCCACAACAACTAAAAACTGCAATAATTACGCTAATATACAAACACGGTAAAAGAAACGATACTCAGAACTATAGACCAATTGCTACCCTACCAGTTATCTCAAAAATTCTAGAACAAATAACGCACATCAGACTACAGAACTATTTACAGAAGTACAATATCATCTCACAAAACCAATACGGCTTTCAGAAAAGAAAAAGCACCATCACTTTATTAGAAGACATCGCCGACACAATAAACAAAGCTCTCGACAAAAACAAATACGCCGTCCTTATACTGCTGGACCTAACCAAAGCATTTGACACACTTGAATATGACATGCTACTCACCAAACTATACTTAATAGGTATGAGAGGAACACTGCATACATGGTTCAGGAACTACCACTCAAACAGAACAAAAGTAACAAAAATAGGTACATGTCACAGCCGGGGTATACAAATAAAACACGGTGTTCCTCAAGCTGCCATATTATCACCCACACTATTCAACATATGCATTAATGATGTTCATAACATGACCATAAGAAGTCAAATATTTCAGTACACAGATGACAACACACCACTAGGAATCCACACAGACATCAGCACGGCTCTCTGAAAAGCACAACAAGGCCTAAATGAAATCACAACATACTTCCACCAAAACGCAATTCTAATCAACCGCACCAAAACACAGATGTTGATAATACACAACCCAAGAATCATACACCCCGCAGCACTATCGATACACTGTCATACATACCGCTGCATTAACAACAAAAATACCTGCCAATGTTCCGAAATCAAACCTGTAACACACGCAAAATACCACGGTTTCTATATAGATTCCCACCTTAAATGGACAAAACATATAGAATACGTACATACCAAACTCCGGATCATCGCAGCAAAACTCTTCCAAGTAAAACACATTATTCCATCCAACATAAAAAAAAACTCCTATATCCCGGTATCTGCGAATCCCTACTCAGATACGGTATAGCAGTCTATGCAAACACATAAAATAGCCACCTAACAAAATTAGAAACACTACACAAGAAAATTGTGTCAGCAGTGATTTGGACACCTTTCATGCAACAACATCTGACCAGCACATGGCGACACATAGAATCCTGAGCATTAAAAACCTGAAACACTACATGACATTAACAAGGAATTACTTCAACATTACCTATCGAAATAACAGAGACACATGTCGTATAAAACGACCTACAACAACTCTCCACATCCCTACACCCTTCAACAACTCATACGGTTCTTCTCTGAGATCACATCAGCTACCAACGCAACTCAACAACCTACCAAGAAATTTAAAACACATGGATAACTACAGAACATTAAAAAACGAACTCTGGAACATATACCAACAAAGTTAATATACCATTAACACTAATATACACCTCACAAATCACCAGCATCCAATGCCTACATCTCATCCATAAACAGTGACAAGAACATAAATAGTGAAGACTATATCTCACTCTCATCATAAAAGCTAACCCAAGCTTCGAAGTAGGTGGGATTAAGTTGCCTCACACATCTACATATAATCCTTATAATCAAATGCAGAAATGTAGCACAATAGTCAGTAAATTGCATAACAATAAAGGAGATAGTGAAGATACTGATTATTATGTGATAATTTCATTAACATAATATTACTATGTAACATGAAAAAAATAATGTAATAAATTATTCTTATTATTAAAAAAATATGTAAATAATGAGTTTACATTGTATGTTTTTTGGGGGTGCTTAAGGGTCAAAGCTGTATAACTGGGAGGAGACCTCCACATAGCCTTTAAAGGAATGCGGAGAACCGACCAGGGCTTCTGACGTAATGTCCAATCCTCAACTTCTCGTGGTGCACCCTGTTGGGTGTCTACCTGGATACTGAACGAACGAGAATGGGCTGGCAATTTGGGAATTAGCCGACCAAATTGTCTTCCTATTAGTTAAGCCAAAATACAAAATGATGGTACTACATGACAAAATTTCATGAAGGCTGGGGCGTCGCCCGGTTAAACAAGGCCCCCGTTGTTTTCGCCAGGGAACCAGGGCGAACAGCGAATAGTCAGCTACTGGAACAAATCTGAAAACACACCCCAACTCAACATCGCCAGAGTTAAAGGTCGGTACTATCAACATAAGAAGTCTGAATGGCAAAGAAATGGAGCTAGCTGAGAAATTAGATAAGTATCAGATCGACATAATAGGGGTGACTGAAACAAAAAAGACAAAAACTGGTCAGATCTTGCTAAGCAATAAATACAAAATGTTATATTCATGCAATGATAATCAAGGAAAAGAAGGAGTAGCCATAGTATTCAACATAAATTACAAGGCAAATCTTCTTGAATGGCAGGCAGTCTCAAGTACAGTGATGTGGAAAAATATCAGAATGGGGAACTGGACAATGAGACTTGTTTTTGCCTATGGTCCTACAGAAGGTTCTACTAAGGTAGAAGTGGAGCAATTTTTTGGAGAAAAGAGCCAAGCTAATAATAATGGCAAATACCTGTTGGATTTCTGCTCAGGACATGGAATGGTTATTACTAACACCATGTTCCAACATAAAAATGTGCACAAATTCACATGGATAGAAGAAGCAAGGAATAAGAAAAGTCTCATTGACTATGTTATTGTTGATAGTGATGTTTTATACCTGGTGCAGGATACCAGAGTTTACAGAGGATTTGAAATTGAAAGTGATCACTATTTAGTCTTGAGCAGGATAAAATTGAATTTCATATTGAAAAGAATAATGTAAGAAATTTTTAATGCGAATAAAAGTTAAGCAGCTCTCAAATGTGAACTGTAGACTAAAATACACAAAAATTATTGAAGGAAAAATGAAAGAGTTTGAGAACAGGAACCAAACCTTCGAGATTCAGTGGCAAGCCTTGAAGAAAACCCTAATTGATTCAGCTAGAGAGGTATGTGATGAAGTTGTCTGCAAGGATAGAAAAATTAGAACTCCATGGTGGACACAGGAAGTTAAAGAGGAAGTGAAGGAAAAGAAGAAAGCATATCAAAAGTTCCTAGCAAATAAGTCAGCTTGTGCTCTTAGAGAATACAGAGACAAATGTAAGAATGCTAAACACTGTGTAAAACTAGCTAAAGAAAAGTCATGGGAGGACTTTGGCAAGAACATGGAAAATAAATATCAAGAAGGTGGAAAAATATTCTAGAAGTTGTTGAAGAAGCTTAGGAATGAAGGAAAGAGTGCTGTAAAAGGAGTTAGAGATGATAAAGATGAAATGAAAACGGGAGAAAAAGATATCCTTGAAGTATGGAGTAATTACTTTGAAAGACTACTAAATGGAACAAGCAGTGATGACAGCACAGTAGTAAAAAACACTCACCAGGCATGCAGTCAGGAATACATATCCATATTTGAAGTAGAAAAAGCCATCAAAGGCTTGAAATGTGGAAAGGCAGCAGGAGTAGATGATATTCGACCAGAAATGCTGACGTAAGGTGGTATAAAATTCTTACAGTGGCTGCACTGCATAGTGCAGTGCAGCCACTGTAATAAAACTGAATATGAGAAATACAGAGGTATATCCCTATTGAGTGTTCCTGGCAAGATATATGCAAGTATACTTGAGAAACGATTGAGAAGAATTGTGGAAGAAAAGCTTGGTGAAGAACCAGCTGGATTCAGGCCAAATAGAGGCTGTCAGGATCAGATCTTCACTTTACCACAAATAGTGGAGAAATTATGGGAATATAACAAAGATCTGTATTTAAGTTTTGTAGATTTGGAAAAGGCATATGACAAGGTTCCAAGAGAGAAGCTATTCAATACGCTACAGTTATATGGTGACAATGGGGCATTATATCAAGCAATACTTAGTCTTTATTTGAGTTGTAAGTCACCAGTTAGAATTGAAGGAAGTACAGGAAGATGGTTTAATGTTATATGGTGTGAGACAAGGATGTACATTATCCCCTCTGTTATTCATTATCTATATGGATCACATTATGAAGGAAAGTAGTACTAAACCTGATATCAAAATTGAAGATGCTAATGTCAGCTCTTTGCTTTATGGGATGATGTTATACCTCTAAATAAATCCGCTACAAGTGTGCAAGATTCTCTCCCTAAATTGAATAACTGTTGTAATAGATATGGTATGAAGGTCAGCAATAAAAAGACATAAAATGCAAATAGGCAGAATCATTGAAAGTGTCAACTGTCAATGTTTAAAAAAAAATTATGTGGCCACTTGTAGGCATATGAACGGGCTCACGGTGATATCCCTGCACCCGTTTTTTATAGTTTTAAAGTGGTTCCAACTCCTGATTTTAATATGAAAGTGTTCCCAAGTAACTCTTCCAGTCACGCCGAAGACAGTGATATAGAATTCACCGAAATCGGCTAAGAAGAAACCAAATTTTGAAGTGTTGAAAAGTGAACGGAGAAGACTGCGGTCAACAACGAACGAAGAACAAAGGACATCGCCATCTTTATAATAACGCCACAATTGCTCAAGGGAAGAAAGGTGAGTCATTAAGTGTATCAAATGCCTGGAGGATTTATCGTCCGTCCGACTGAAATCAAATAACCTGTACGAAATGCAGTAGGATTCTACACTTAAAATGTGCCGGCTTTTCAGAAACAACCTGGTAACATGAAACCAATGCAACCCACAAGGAATGGAAGATGTGTAATCTGCAGGGGGGAACAAAGAAACACACCTTAGGTAGCCACCTACGACGCAGGCGATTATACCGGAGGCAAAGTCAGATGACGAACTGAACAGACAAACAAATGCAGGTGAGTCGTATAATTTCAACTCTTTAAATATATGTACTAATAGAAAACGGTCTAGAGACTATAAAAGCCAGCTTAGTAGATCTTGTGCAAGCACTCTTTGACAAACAGAACGAGCAAATAACAAATAAATCTAGCGTATATGAAGATTTAGTCAAACATAATAATTTAGCAGTGATAGAAGTACTGTAAACAGTAAAAGACATTAAAATTAGCATTAATGCACTAAATGACAGGCAACACAATTTGATGAAAGAGACATCCAAACTCCGTCAAGAACTCTATTCACTAAAACTACAATACGAACGTTTAAATCAGCAACAACATAAGGAAGATCTTATCATAAATGGTCTTCCTGAAACTGCGCCTACAGAAACCCTCAGAGACGTAGTTTTAAAATTTTGCCATGCAATTGACATCCCCCCCTACAGCTTAACGATATTCAGACTGTAAATCGAATTCCTTGGAAGAGCAAAAACAAGGCTTGCCAAGACCTGCACCAGTCATAGTTCATCTTACAACCAAGACCAAAAGCGACAATCTCATAAAAGCCAGAAGACAGAAAAAAAACAGCTACCAAGGATTTGAACGCATTGCAAGACAACACACCACACTTCGTATCATAATATTTAACATCATTCAAGCAGAATCTGTTGTACCAAGCAAAAACAGAAAAAAATTACCAATTTTTGTGGATCAGAGATGCCAAGATATTCTTAAGGAAGGCACAAACTTCGAAACCGATACAAATTAAAAGCTCAGAAGATATAGAAAGGCTGCCACACTGGAAAAAAAGTCTCCTAATTAATACAAAAAGAAGACCACAATAAAAGTAAATATGAACCACCGAGACAGATGCAATAACACCAGAACATATCGGCAATTTCACTTTGATCAGACCTTTCAAATCATTCATTTGACCTCCCAAACATCAGCCTACTTCCAACACGCAATCAAATCAATAAAAAAAATACATATATCTAACCGGTGCCATCCTCAGATAAGCTCATTAAAAAGCATCAAGACATACTGAGACATTACATCTCATCTGAGATCAACAGAAAGGGGGGCGGGAATTTTTTATTACATTGAAGTGCTGTAGTTTCAGCGGTTAAAAACGTGAAAAAACAAAAATTGTGAAATATATATAACTTACAGTTATACTATAAATGCTGTTAAAATATGTAACCTTATCCAATTGCAAACTATAAATTACCATCCAAAGTAACTATTATTAACGCATTTTAAAAACAAAAAACGAAAAATGTGTATAAAATTCACTATAAAAAAAATATATAATATGTAAATATATGTAATTATGTGTATATATGTAAATGCTATATACGATGATAAATATAATGTTAATGTTAATGTTAAAAAAATTATTATTATTATTATTAGGGACACCTCCATGGAGTCCGATGACTCCATGGAGGTGCCCGTATATTGATGCGCATTGATGTGGAAGGCAACAACTATAGACTAGCTATAGTCGTGTTAACTATAGCTTTACTATAAATAAAATATTAAATATTCATATTAATACAGACAATAACACAATTAAAGACAATGATTGCTGTTATCTGAATGTAAATTATAATGATATCATGTGGTTAGGCGCTTCTTCGCCTCTCCACGATTTGCTATATTTCAGTGTCTAGCACATTATTTTTGAAAAGTTCGTTACTTCACCGAGGGCATTTTGCTTTCCTATCTCACTCTCTATCAGATGCTTTTAATTGCTTAGATAGCAATCCCATCCCGATTGCGAGTAACCGTTCTAACAGCATTTTAACTGAAAATGAGTTAGCCGGACTCGAATTAACAAGAATTTCCTTTGGCTTTTATACCTTAAAACAAACAATCCCTCAGTAAAACACACGCATTTAATAGATTTAAAATACAAGAGCCATAGCTTAGATTACTTTGGGTGTAATTATAAACAAAGAAATATTTGAGCTTCCAGTTGCCATGAGGACATTATTATCTGCTTCACTCTATCATTTGGAAAGCGAAGATATCAACATCTAGAAAAATATGCAACTGTCCGCAGTTGAAATTTAGGAGCGAAGTTTCTGGAAAATAAAACCTAAAATTAAATGTGACTGAATGCTCATATTGGTCTTTTCCACAAAAGGCAGAGATCCAATAGGAAACTGCTTCAGAATGAAAGAGGTCTCTTCAGCCTGTAGAATAGAAAAGAATATGATTGAAAAGATCATAACAGCAGGAAGTCAATAACCCAGCTATGATTTATGTATAGTTAAATGCATCTTTGTTTAAATAATATGAAATGGCTCGTCTCTGAATTACTAATATCTGATGCTCAAAGAGTAATGAAAGGTCATTACATAAACCTGTGAGATCTACATCGTTCTTTTTACGGTCAAGAGTAATCTTAAAATTTTGGTCAATTTCTCATGGTTATTTCAATCCCTAGGTATACGGACCATGTGTAAAAGACAAAATCGTGTGTACACACACACAAAGACGCACAATGGGGTAAGAAAAAAACTTCCAAGTAACTAAAGCAATTTTCTATCATGCAAATTTATATATCTCTTATTCAAACACTCCCACTGAAAATTCGCATAAAATCATTTTAACTTGAAGGTATTCTTTCTTCTTATTTTCTCAAGTCTCCGTAGTTCAGTTGATATTTGGTAATGGCAATGACTTTTCATTGGAAAACCCCTTCTCCTAGGAAGTAAACAGCTTTTATAAGTCTTAACTTAAACCTAAAAGTGAATTATCCAGTACCATACAATTGGAGGAAGTTTTTCCACAGCTTGAAAAGTCAGTAAAACCAACCAGTGCATACAAGCAATTAGCAGATATTATTCGGCTCATAGCCACGGCTGATTTTATCATTCATTCAAGTCAGTCAGCAAGCCGCTGTTTAGCTAGGAGTACCAATTACAACTTCTGAGCTATTAAATATTGATAACAAGGCATTCACATGCATGAAAACTGCAATCACTTCCTATATTGAAATGAGAGGAATTTTTTTTTCGGTTTCTAGAAGTGCTCTATCAACAGATCAGCACTTATTTGCAGGCGTCTTTCCTCTTATCATCGCTAGCTTTCTGTATACATATTAACATTCCATCGAATACATTTCACGCAATTTACAAAACACAATTAAGAGACAAATTATCGGATTTCAAAATAATCTTCGGCGTTCATTATTTAGTTACACTTCGACCTAGTTTTAGTTCAAAGGAAGAAAATCAACCGGACATGACACGTAAAGCACAACTAACACTACGCTTAAAAGAAAAGATACTAAACTGGAAGGTAAAGTTAACCTGGCAGCTATCACACTAAAATATGTATTTATTATGTCGTGTGTTGGTATATATTGTAATTAAATTATCACATATTTTCAATAATCGAATCCCAGGATTCTTTGGTAGTCGGGTTCAACTTGTAGCATCATCCCTTCCCTGAAAAACGAGCTGTGTCTTTCAGCACGTAATAGTTTGTTCCAAACGCTTTTCAGATGCGGATGACTTGAATACCTCGTGGCAAATTGCTTTAGATAGGAATATCTTAGTCTTTTTTATGACTTTGGAATCACTCTGGTATTCATGCATTTATGTAGTTTGTTGTAACTTTCTTGTGTTTTTATTTTTACCGCCGCCATTCCATCTTTTAAATGCATTCGTTATAGTTGATCTTGAATGCCGTAATTGTCAGAGTTTCATCATTTAAATTAGAATTCATATAAAAGCTAATAAGAGACACATAAACAGGCAACGATCACACCTCGGAGGAATTCGTTAACCTTCAAGTTAACATCGCATAACTTAATGTGTTCACTCTTTCCAGTATTATTTATGCCTTGTCTTCATACATTGTTCTGGAGTACCTGAATAATTTCGAAACAAAGAGCCTTACACAAAAATTGCTGATACTTAACTTCTGGATTCAATATTGCACGGTTGACATTAGAATAAAATTCAGTTCTTGTAATATGAAGTGTATAGTTGTAGTCTGAAGTAATGAAGACCTGTCACATTTGCGACTACCGTCAATGTAAAAATATTCATACTAACTTACGTTTCGAAAATTATTTTCCACTACGATCATTCCTTAATTTATTAAAATATCTTTTTTCATACCTAAAAACTACAGTTCTTCAAAGACAAACTTAGAAATCGAAGATATTTGCAAAAATTTAATAAACATAAATCCGATTCGATTTCACCATTCAAACCGTGTTGCTCATAACATGCAGCCTGGTTAGCTGAGTGGTTAGGTTACCCGCACTCCAGCCAAGAGGCTGCGGGTTAGAACCACTCCTAGGCATGGATATCTGTGATTGTCTTTCATCTTCATACATTCATTCACAGAAGTAAATACACATTCCCTCAAGATGGATTCGGTCACCAGGGGGTAATAGATTCAAACCTTCTGCAATTAGAGAGGCCTTCACCCTGTATTGTGTAGAAAACAGGCTGAACATCATCATCATCATCAAAAAATTTATACATTATTATATTTCATTATATCTAAACACGAATGTCAGAAGAACGAAACTGAACTTACAAAAATATTTAATTTGCCTCATTCGCACTTTTTGAAAATTGCTCGCAATACATAACATAAGCAAAAATCTGTACACAATAAAGACCCCACTACCCATTCAACATAGTGGAAACATTATCGGGATAAGCACTAGAAACTCTGAGAAACAACGAAGAGAACTACTCCATGCATAAATAATAAACAGCCAGAGAAACCATTGATTTCAAAATTGATTTCATTGATCTCATAATTCCTAAAAAAAAAAGAAAATTATTTTGTATATTTTAATATTGCATTCACAGCATTAGAGTAACAAAAATCCTTCTGAAAATTAACGTACTATGAATAAATTCATGGTTGATGGGATATGAAGAATGAGAGAACAAAAGTCTAGTCTCTAGTAATACCATCATACACTTCGTACGTCTAACATCGTACATTTACTAATATTTATAACAAAACAAAAATGTTGTTTCGTTCCGTAAAGTAAAGTAAGAGAATGAAACAGTGTATCCTAATAAGAACAAGGGAACCGAAAAAATTACCAAAGCAGTCAGCTATAATCAGAATGGTTTCATCTGCTTCCTAATCATATCAGCTTCAATCTTTTAGCAACTGTACGTATTTAAACACATGCACAAACGCATTGCAGTTCAAAAATACTGAACCCTACTGTGTATTGCAAATATCTTTACTTCGATCGAAGTATTCCGGTGCTTCAGCTATATGCTAAGAAACTAAAGTAAAAACAAGAACGAATGCTATCAAGTTAATAGAGTGTTTGCATACTGAAGGTAGGAACGAACGGAATTACCACTGATCTTAGAATTACATAGGTTTTTTTAAGCCTCATATGCTAGCAAAAGTATAGACATAAAGGAGAAAACGAAATCCTATAAAATTGCATTGAATGGAATCCATTCTCGAACTCAATAAAGAAAGCGTAGTTCTTGTTAAGAACGGGACAGTCTACAATGATAATACTCAACAGTCGTGTGTTTCACGGCTTTATAAGGCTATTTTCAGAAAGATAAAGTCCTCTAAAATAAGTTCGAAATTTCAAGGTTACGATCACTGTGGAAAGCGAATCGTTTACTTAGATATTATTTGTTTAAGTGGATCTCTTGCTCGATTCATTATCATCTCATCTAAGATGCAGGGCGTTCAATAATTGAATGGAATGGTGAAAAAAGAAATCATGATCATTTATAACCACATAATCATTTTGCTGTTCATTCAGGAAATTTAAACCTTCTCGTTGTTAAATGCTAATTTTATCTCTGTGGATTGCTTTTTATGTTCGTACATACGATTAAACTTAATATCAAATTATATTGAAACAAGTATTTTAATTTATTTGCTGTTTATTTTTAATTCGGTAGTTCTATTTTTGACACTATTAAACATTCTAGAATCTATCAGCAAAGCATATAGTTGCATAAATTAACTAATTATTTGATGCTTTTCTCCGTGATATTAGGAAACTTTTTCTACTCTTTAAAAATAAAAAATAAAAATAGTTTTTTATTCTCCAGAAAGGATTAGATGGAAATCTATTAACAACAAGTCGTCGTCATCCTCCGGTAGCATCATTTAAAAACAGGGTTGCAACAGGTGAGCAGCTCTTCTCCATTTCTCTCGGTCTGTTGCCTCCGTTATTCTTAAACCAGTCCATTACACGATGTCATTAAACCACTGTTTGGTTGGCCTTCCACGTCTTCTCTTCCCGTCAACTTTCTCTTGTAATATAGTTCTTGTTAGTTGTCCTGAGGAACCTCTCAGATGTCCTGCAAATCTGGCCTTTCTTTGCATAATATTCTTAAGCAGTGTTCTTTCCATCCCAACTCTTCTTAAAACTTCTTGATTTGATATTCTCTCCATATAGCTAAACGTTTCAATCCTTCTATTAAAACCCATTTCCAATGCAATAATTCTTTCCTTATCTCTCTTTCTGAGTGTCCATGACTCACATCCATAACTTGCAATACTCCAGACTGTCACTTTAATTATTGCAATTCTCACACCTATTTTAATATTCTTATTTATTAAAATTCTCTTTATTTCCATAAATGGCGATTTAGCTTTGCCTATTCTATTTCTAATATACAACTCTGAAGTGCTTTCTCTGCGATCCAACTACCTAAATATTGAAATCTTTCCACTTCTTCTAAAATCTTTCTTCCTCTCTTATCTTTGCATTTTCTCCCATTTTTCTGCCCATTATCATTATCTTGGTCTTCTTTATGCTAATCCTTAGACCGTATTATTTACAGGAGTTTTCAATTCTTTGAACAATTTGTTGTAACCCATTTTCGTTTTCCGCCATCACCACTACACTATCCGCATACCTTAAGTTATTGATGATTATTTTTATTTTTATTCCATTTATTTTTATTCCTTCTTCTACATCCTCACGTTGCTCTCTAAGCATCTGTTCACTATAAAGGTTAATTAATAATGGTGATAACTTACATCCTTGTCTGACTCCCTCTCTCCGTTGGGAATACTCCTGTTTCTTCTCCATTTAACATACTGACGCTGTTTGTGTCCAATATGTTCTCTTTAAGATTTCCAAATCATACGAGTCATCATCAATATTTTCTAGAATATCAAAAAGCATTTTATGTTTGACTGTATCAATTGCCTTTTCAAAATCTAGAAACCCACAAATACCTTTCTACCAAGGTTTAATACCTTCTCCCCAATAATTCTTAGATAAGTTATACCCTCTTAAGTTCTTCTGTTGGTTCGGAAACCAAACTGTTCTTCATTGGTTTCTTTTTCTATTTTTCTCTTAATTCTTTCCAAAGTTATTTGTGCTGGAATTCTTTCTGTGTGAGTTATAAGACTTATCATTCTCAAATTACTACAGTCTGAAACTTAGGTCTTTTTTTAGAATGGAGATAATAATTGATCTTCTAAACTGCTCTGGTAATTTTTGTCCCTCATAAATTCCGTTAATAATTTGCCATAACTAACTCTTCCATGCCTTTTTTCACATATATTTTTATAAGTTCTATCTGTATGCAATCTATTCCGGGATTTTCCTTCTTTCATCTTTTGAATTGCTAGATTCAATTCTCCCTTATGATGTATGACCTCTGCTCACTATACACTTTCGTTTGATTTTCTCCTCTTTCTCAGTCTTCATACAGTTTACCTACATATTACTCCCATATCTGTAATATCTTCTCTTTTTATCTCAAAATATCACCTCTTTATTCTTGGCTGCTCCAGTATTTTGTATCTTTCTCCTTCCTATCATCATATTAATGTTTATATATATATATATATATATATATATATATATATATATATATATATAGGAAGAAGAGCGTCTATTTTAACATTTAACTCTATGCAACCCAATGTGATAGATGACCTATTGCGATTGTAATTTTTTTTAGGAATGCATCTCTGTTGAATAGTAGAGGCCAATTCAATTTATATTATAATTAAAAAAATATATACCAAAACATGTCGTGTTATACACGTAAAAATACGGTATATTATAATAATAAGTAGAATAAGAAAAATGAAATAAATATTCGGAAATTTCGATCAACTTACCTCTTCAGTTACTGCAGATAAACAACTGGCAATTCGTATCATAAGACAAAATATATAAAATACATAAAGAGCTAGGACTACTCGAATAGATGATGGATGAGACAAATCGAAAATCTGACATCCCAGTAAACAACAAAGAGCAGTGTTACCTGCATAATTATGAAACAGCGCACTTGAAAACAAATGGTTTGCTTCTTTCACAACACAGCCGCATCTCATATAAAGCATGCGTATATCTTCCACTTTGACCATATTCCCTAAGGCAATATTTTCCTTTTTCTTTCTTAAAATCTGGTTTATGACAAAGAAAGAATATCTAAGAAATTCTGCGAAATAAGAAATCCAATATAGCATAACAGCAGGGGATACTGGCCACTTATCTGATAAAAGAGACTTTTCCGGTGTAATAGATGCAAGTAAAACGGAAAAGGCATAGACAAAGATGTGAACGAAAAGAATCTTTATTATAATGCTCCTTTTTCTGAATGGTTTGGCATTTAGATGTGTTTCGAGACTGCAGCAATTGATCGCGAGCGAGATCATTTGATTTCGCTTTTTGAATAAGAACAGCCTCATGAAAAGAGCAGACGATGCAGCGTAAAAATGGATCATCTAAAATAGAAAATTTAAATTCTTGTCCTCATATTTGTCGGATCTGTCCTGTTCAGTGAAGTAAAGTAAATTAATAATAACGCCATAACTGAGATATCCATAAAAGGTCTGCCAACTGCAGGCACGAATGTGAATGCTGTAGATATCGGAATTTAAAAAACCTTTGAAAAAGTAACTACCACTTAAGATGTTAATCAAAGCAACAAACCTAAATCCTTTGTAGAAATTACTTTCTGCAACAGCCATGTTTAGAAATGGAAAAGAAAATGACTTGTCTCTTCGTTACACTCCTGTCTAAGCTAACATGAGAGAAAATAAGCCGCTAAGAATTCCCTACTAATGACGTGACGTTATTTTTTGCCCAAGAGAATCGATCCAAGTATTGATGTTTTTATGAAGCAACAAAATTACTTTCTTGTTGTTTAATTTTGATGAATGCAATGTAGAGCCCTTCGTTTTAATGGATAAAATGTGTGCAGTTTTATAATATTGATCTAAAATATTTACTCAGATGTATGTTATAAACCAATTGTTATATGATGATTATGTAACCTTTTATAACTCGAACTAGCTATTAGCATCAGTACAGTAACGAGATTATGAAGCGCCTGTGGTAAGTGTCTAACTTGCGCCCCCTAACCCAAAAATAACAAACATTTTGAAAAATTTAAATGTAACAAGTTAAATTTTACTAAATGCAATATGTTAAATACTTACTATTAACCCCATCAAAATGAGTTGCAGTGTGTTGCAGAATTTTTGTGTCTAAAGCGGCGTATTGCCGAAATTTAAAAATACAATATAAAATAGCGCACTTTTATATCTATTTTTTTTTTACATTTTTTTACGTTTTGCGCCCCAAAGCTAGTTGCGCCCCGTGGCGGGCGCCTCTTTCGCCACTCCCTCGTTACGGCACTAGTCAACATATACAAAGTCAACAGAGGACAATAAATTTATCTTATATACATATAGAAATATAATAATTTTTGAAGTAGATAGCCTGAAATACAGTACTTTATTTTTTATTTTTTTAATTTATACGAAGCAGGTGGACTTTGTTTGCTTTGGAAACTATAAAAATTCTGAAATAGTTCTAAAGGCATGATTGTTCGAGCTTTTCAAGTAACCGCTGTTAAACCAACTGACTGGGAGTTCGCATCTTATCGTCCTCACGAATGTTTATGATTGCATTTAAATGGGATTCATCAATCGGTGTGAGCCCACTGCACACCGAATGATGAAACCCACTTCAAGGCAGCTTGAATAAGTTCCATGTTTTCGCTTTCAGAGTACTAATTTCGAATTATGTAAAAAATAAATGAAACAAAAATAAACAAAATTAATAAAAGCTCAAAAATATTCTTTATCCATCTATACTATTATATGTTGTAATTATATTTCATAACTTCTTGGGTGCTAGTCACATAAAAAGAAAGCTGCCTAAAAAGCATTTCATACCTGTATTTCATCACTACTTCATTACATAAAAGAAACTGAAAACCTAATAAGAGGTTACTCAAGATAAAGTTTGAAACGTTTGTGGGGGAACGAGAGCATTTGGCTATTTTCTCCAAAGAAGATAATTCAGCTGGTCGCTAAACAGATAAATACGATGCTGTAGTGCATTTATTGTTCTTTGTTGTTTTGTAAAGATTTATTTATTTATTTAGCGTATGGCTCACACATGAAAAGTTACATTACATTAATTCTTAATATATATTGACATAGTAATAAACATATGTACAATCTTCTCCTTCTTCTCTCTTCCATCATCTATGCGGATGATGATGAGGCCGAATTAACTCTTATGTACAATAATAAGACATAATACAGTCATGAAAGAGACACTCAAGAATAGGATACAACTGTATATCTAAGATGATTATCCAGTCAACTGCACTTAGTGTAGCATGTATGGTCTGACAGTTTTCCACTGTATGCACGTTGGACACATTCTGCTGCAATATGATTAATTGTCTGGCTTGGTAATCCACAGTCGCACCTGGAGGAGGCAATCATGCCCCATTTGTAAAGATGGTCTGCACATCTGCCATGATTGGTGCGGATTCGGTAAGGGTAGACCAATATTTTCCTAGGTAGGTCAAAACCTGAAGGCATCTGGTCCACTAATTCATGGAAGATCCCTGTGGAAATGTTACACCAGGACTCTTTCCACTTCTCCTTCATCTTGAAACTTGTCTCTGCTAGATTTTTTGCTGTTAAGGGTGCCTGACTTTAGCCTGTTTATTTCTAGGGATGGGATGTCTTGGTGGATTGGAAGATTTTGGATTTCCATGATTTTGCTGTATTCATGTAGAAGAAAGTTGATTCTGCGGATGTGTGGATGTGGGATGTTGCTTAGCACTAGGAGCCAGTAAGGTTGCGGTTGATTTTACAGATTCAAAATTAAGGTGCATAGTGATGTTAAGCTATGCATCAACCAAATAAACATGGACGCTGTTCAGCCATACGGGTGAGCAGAATTCAGCTGCAGAATAAATGAGGCCAAGAGCAGTGTTGCTAAGTTTTGTTGTTGTTGAGTCACCCCAAGTTGTTCCAGATAGTTTTTGCAATATATTGTTTCTTCTTTTTAGCTTGGATGCTGTGTTAATGAGATGTCGTTTAAAAGCTAGAGTTCTATCCAGAGTGATGTCCGGAATCTGTTGTAGCGTAGCAGTTTGTGGTTGCAGTAGACCATGAGTTCTTTGTTAGCCTGGTTATTGTTGTTATTATTATTGAAACTTCTGTTTTGCTAGAATATGGGCGTAATCTCCACTTGTATTCATCTAGGACTGCAAAGTCGTTTGTTAGTATATCTTCCATTGCAGTAAAATTGGTGTGTCTGGTGGCTAGAGCAATGTCATCAGCATAGCAAAACTTCTTGGAGGCTGTATTGTAAATAAAGTTTTGTAAAGAATGGTCTGGTGTATGTCGATTAAAAAAATATGAATTTTTACTTTGCTGTTTTTTTATTTATTTTTTTATTGCAAGTGAAATTGTGGAGCCAGATGTTCAGGAAAAGAATGACCAAAAGATTCCAGGAGGAGATGTTTCTTGAACCTTTCGAAATCGCTTAACTCTCTTAATTTCATTAACTGAGACGTAGATAATCACATGGAGATTTATTAATTCATCCATGGCTGTCTACCAACCATAAAAGGTCACAACATTAAAGACAAAATAAATATTAATAACGTGACAAAAGTTCTTACTCAGTCAAACGTAAACAGGAGTTTTATTTTTTTAAAACTATATGTCTGTAACTTCAATAAATAAATATACATTGATTTTGCTTTTAAATTAATAATGTCTATTATCATTTAATATTTGTTTCGTAAGAAACTGAAGTATTTAGCTCGAAAAGCTTGTTATTTTCCTGCCCAAGTGACTATTGAAAATTTCATATAATTAAATTTAAACATTTAGCGATGTTCAAGATTTAAAGATAATGACCACAGAACAGAAATTAAATAAAAGATTTCTCCATGCAAGGATTATACTGGACTGATTCCTCTCCCTTCGTAAAAGCGTTCGTTTCTAAGCGTATCAAAACTTATAAAGAAATCGCTGCTACAACAGTCAATATGAACATTATCTCTGCTCTCTCCCTTCTATCGCTTTCAATTTAAAATTTGAAATTTGATAATTTCAAAGATAATACTCCTGTTCCAACTTTGTTTTTCCAGTGATGTCGAGAGTATAAGCGGAAAATTGAGTTACATACTTGTTAAGCAGTGACAAGAGTCGTTATGTTGTCTTCAACTCAAATGATTGATTATATTTATGGTAGAGAAAACTGTCCAGGGATCTTGATGTTTTTCGAAACAGAACATCGATATCTGCAGAATATCAGATATCAATGTTTGCATAAGCTATTTCGTTATAAAACTCCGGTAATCAGCGGAAAACATACTCGTCCAATAGCGTAGACATATTTTTACAATCGTTCGACTTTACAGCCGACCTCGTTCGCTGAGTGGATAGAATATCCGCTCTACACCAACAGCTGTGAGTTCGAATCCCATCTAGAGCATGGATGCTTGTGATTGTTCTACTTACAGATTTTCCATATGAACTGCTGTGTTCTGGCATAGTGTGACCTCTCATGTCTTTACGTCATGAAATTCAAATCAAACCCAATCCGATTTCACATTCATATTGGATAATTCCAAAAGAATGAGATTCTTTTGGAATTATCCATTATGCTATCTCATTGTTTCTTCCATGCTATCGAGCATGGTAGAAACTCAACATGCTCTTTTGTACGATGAGATGACGGTCGAACTAAACAGAAGGAAACGAACAACAAAGGGTGATATTGAGAGCATAATCGAAAGTTTGAGTCACAGAAAATAAAATCATTCGCAAGAGAGTACAACGTTCTCTAAATCTCTGTTTCTTATTTACTCCAAATTTTCGAAATTTTAAAATAAACGTTTTCTTTGTTACTTTAAATGTCACTTTCGTATTATTCAGGAATTTGTCAAAAATTCTGAAAAATAAGAAATCCAAGATAAAGTTATTTTTGATGGCATAATCAGTATGAAATTCATTATTACGGTCATTATTACAGCAATCATAGATTGTTCATTTCCTTGCACTTCAAATAAACGTCTGTTCAAATAACTTCAGGGAAGCAAGTGGAAATAAAGATCGATTTAAGAATAATAAAAAAATGAGTAGAAATCTCGCAATAATAAACCTCACACAGTATGATGTTTTTCTCTGAGCAACTGTGAGTCGTTTCAGTTTTGCAGAATCCAGTAACAAAAATATCGTATGGTTTTCTAACATCTACATAAATATTCGTAAAAACACGATCCACTTCACACATAAAAAAAA
Organism: Typopeltis vanoorti; assembly: GCF_054136105.1. Classification (NCBI taxonomy): domain Eukaryota; kingdom Metazoa; phylum Arthropoda; class Arachnida; order Uropygi; family Thelyphonidae; genus Typopeltis; species Typopeltis vanoorti. Next base: position 52,302,823 of record NC_143564.1, read on the forward strand.
AAAAAAAGTTATATACCATGAATATGGATTCGGCTGTTTGGATTCTTTTGAAACGTACTGCAAATTGTCGAACAGCAAGTAGGTGAAAAACTGCGCATATAAAAAAAATAAACAAACATTTAAGAGGTAAGTAGAAGTTGCATTTAGAGGTTGCGTTGCTTGAAATTCATATTCCCAATTAGGAAATAAAATGAAATTTTTGTCATATATATATATATATACGGAAAAATCTTGCTCTCTCCAACGTTTTCCAAGATCGATTTTATTAGTGAGTTCTGAAGATGTGGTACTAAAAATATTTCCCGTGAGGAAGACTAAAAATATAATTAAACTTTGTTTGTTAAGGTAGAGATGCCTTGTATGTCATATTTTATGACATACAAGGCATCTTAAAATATAACTCCACTAAAACGTATCCCTTTGCCATGTATTGATGTGGCACACTCAAATATTTGAATAGGAAGGCCAAAAATTACGATTTACGTTTCATAACTCATTGGTTCAGTTATGTGCTTTAATCGATAAAACACGTTTATAGTTCTTTAGTAACGGTTTTGGGAAATGTCTAAAAGGGTGAAATATATTGAAATTACAAAGTAAAAATTTGTACAAAGTACAAAGGAGGTTGTAGGGGGAAACATTATGAAGAAGATTGCTCTGGAGAAAAGAGGCAAATTATGTTGAAGAAGAGACGTTGAGTAGTCCTTGCACGTGTTATCATATGCTTATTGGCAATTACGAAGAATGACTTATGCCTGTTCAGTTCAGAACAAGTTTCCTGGAAATACTTGTCATAAAACACGAGGCAGAAACATACAGACTTTAAGATAATCTGATTAGCCGAACTATTCTGATCTTCACCAATTATGGAATTTTAGTGAGGTTATTAGTGTAATACTCCAAACGTGAACAGAGTGCAAAGGCTGAATGGATATCACTTGATAGAGATCGTACACGGATTGTTGAAAGAGTGGAAAAGGACAATGTAGATTTCTTTGATAGGTAATGTATCTGTGGATGTGCTATATCTGTGACAGAAAAGGTTAGAGCAAATTCTAGTACATTCAAAAGTATGAGGACGAAGTTAAATCGAAGTTTTCCTGTTCTTTTTTACTTGCACAGAAGACAACAATATGCATAAGTTGTTCTCATCTCAAAGGAATTGCATAGAGAGGAACGTTTAAATCATTATTGTAGGAGATGTAATTCGACATTGCAGTATTTGTCGAATGAGTAGAAAATCTCGTTATTCAAAACTAAAACTATAGGTATGATTTGAGATAAGTGAGAGATTAATTATTATTAAGTATAGAAGAAAAGACAGTAGAAAACCTTGTCCTTTCCTGTATTGACGGAGAAATCTTAACAAAGCAGTGTCTGCTGTCATAATATGCAGTGAAAGACCATAGAGAAAAGTGGAACCAAATCTCCAAGGATGACTAATTACATGGTGTAAGTTTGCTTAGTCTGCTGCTGTAGGATAGCAAATGCCTTCCAAATGTTAACATCAGCAGCAAAAATTTTCCAAAGCCTTTCAATAGCTCAGGTACAGAAGATTGCGATTTAGTAATCAACAAGCCTATAGAGCATCAAATGATATTAGTATCATTCATTAACTAGTAGGCCTTCTAGTATACATGGCATTGACTATCAAGTGTAATACAGGAAAAGCTATTCTAGTCTTAAAAATTAATTTGGTTTCAGCTGAAAGCAAGTATCAGCAGAATTGAAATGAGAAATTTTATTTCTCATTTCAATTCCGAGAAGTTTTATTTTAACTATGAAATGTTCATTCGTCATTTTTCTTGTTTTCTGTTATAAATCATACGTTACTAATTAGGTACCGACAACACGATTTGATTTTAAAAAATTAAAAAATAAAAGTTATTGGGGTACAGTAAAATCTTGTACTATCGCCTTTTATCCCATAAGTCAAATATATTAAACAAAAATACGTGCAATTACTACATGACCTTACTTATGGCGTAATTGCCTGCTAACTAACTTCGTGAACTAATCACATCATCGGTACACGAGTTACTCAGGGTCGAAAATAAGAAACTCAACACTGTTATCCTGAACTTTCCGACGGAAAACGGTACATCCTTAAAAGAAGACGTCGGCAAACTTGCAGGAGAATGCAATTTCTATTCTCGTCATATCGTCAAATACCATCGTATCGGACCCATTAACAAAAGAAATGACGGAACGAACAATCCACGTCTCGTGAAAGTGACCTGCGACTCACCAATAAATACAACCAAATTTACAACAGCGATAAGCAACAAGCTAAAGGACACTTGCCCCCAGTCGCGCATATGCGCTCGACTTGATTCAACCTTTGCCCAGAGAGAAGAAAGACGGCAACTCCGAAGGCAACTAGAAGAAAAATGACAAAATGGAGACAACAGTTGGTAGTAGACTACAAACAATCCAAACTAGTACAAAAACCAAGTGACACCACTAGCAGCCACAAAGGACACCAATATACAGGCACTGCATACGAAACGTGCAAGCCCCTTGGGGTCAAACCCATGCCTAACAGACCGTGCATATTAACTTCACCAACATTCATGACCTCAACTCCAACCTTAATAGCATCCACAACAATCTGCAGTCTACCAAACCTCACCTACTCTTTTTAACAGAAACCCAAATCTCTCCTTCCCCCAGCGCTATTCATCTCAATCTTCCTAACTGTACACTATATAACTTCTTTCGACCCAAGGGTGGCGTCTGTGCATATATCCGCTCTGTTATACCCTGCCAGAGAGCAACCAACTTAGAATCGCCTATTACCGCCAATCACTCTGAACTCTTCCATTTCCTCTCCTTAACAGTTGATTTTCTGCAATCCAACTCTCCCAACAGCGAAATCATCCTACTGGATGACTTCAACGTCCATAACACCAATTTACTCTTCCAGTGTACAGATCCTGCATGCAGAGATGCTGGAACATTTGCAATCACTAATGACCTCGCACAAATTCTTCAAAAACCGACCAGAATACCAGATAACCCAAACCACTCCCCCATATACCCTAGATCTCTTCCTTACTAATAACCCCTCCAAATATGCAGTGAATGTAGTGAGCCCCCTGGGAAATTCTGAGCACAACGTAGTGCTCATCTCTTCCTCCGTGCAACAGCGCTTACACAGTCACCCCCACATAAGAGTAGTTTGGCATTATAACAATGCCAAATGGGACAGTTTCCGAGACTATTATGCTTCATTCCCATGGTTAGACTATCGTTTCCGGCCATCCAGTCCAAACAAGACGAAGTGATCCTCACTGGCATGAAAACATATATTCCCCACACTACTCAGACCTGCCGTCCCCTAACTAAACCCTGGTTCTCCAAAAAATGTGCGAAGGCTGTCCAAATGAAAAATCGGGCATACCACAACTGGCTCAAATCAAGAACCCCATCCTCATTCACTGCCTATACTGAAGTCCGAACCAAATACAAGAAAATTATCAATTCTTCCAAAACAGAATTTGAATGGGCCAAAAGCAGTAAGCAAGCAAACTGTCCAAATGGCAGCCAAGCCTTTTGGTCTCTAGCCAAGGCAATTGGTCGTAACTTTTACCCTACCCTATTCCCACCTCTATCATACCCAGATGGCTTAATATGAACATTACCTATAGAAAAAGCTAATCTTCTGGCATCACACTTTGCCTCCAATGCACACACAACTGACAATGGCAAAAGCCCTCCAGTCATTCCAACACCCCAACATACAATACCCTCTGTATCCTTTTGCCAAAAAGACATCAAAAACCTGTTGTCTAAATTAGACAGAAAAAAGTCTCCCGGCCCTGATAGCATTCCCCCAATTATCCTGAAGGTTTGTACATCGGAACTGATTCCTCTCCTATGTTACCTGTACACAGTCTCTTACTCCACTCGTATATATCCCAAAACCTGGAAACTGGCCTATATTCAACCCATTCCTAAAAGGGGTGACAAATCACTACCATCTAACTACTGCCCTATCTCACTCACTTCATCTAAAGTAATGGAGAAAATCATCAACTCTCAACTCCTAATCTACCTTGAAGGTACCCGGCTATTAAGCGACCACCAGTACGGATTCCGGCAAAGCCGATCAACAGAAGATCTACTCTCATACATCACCCATCACCGGACAAACGCCATGGAGAAATTCGGTGAATCCCAAGTAGTTGCACTCGATATCTCCAAAGCCTTTGACTGAGTCTGGCACAACTGCTTACTAAGCAAACTCTCATAATTTGGACTGCCTCAGAACTTCTCCAGATGAACTGCCAGCTTCTTGTGATGGTAGACTGCTCCCTATCCTCTCACCATCCAAAAAATGCTCGGGTCCCCCAAGGTTCAGTTCTCTCACCGACCCTCTTCCTTCTATATATCAACGACCTACTTCAGTTGACCTCTAACCCAATACACAGTTTTGCAGATGACATCACATTACATTCCTCCCTTTCATTTGACAAACTCCACTCTAAACAACTCACCTCAACCCACAGAACTTCAACCACCGCTGCCCTTAATTCTGACCTCCAAACCATCCGTCAATGGGGCTCAGATAACCACGTCAACTTCAATGCTAGTAAAACCCAGTTCTGTGTTATTTTTCACAAAAAAGTACCATTTTCCACCAGCATTGTTTTCGATAACACTCAAATTCTCAGACAAGATGAAATTTCTCTTCTCGGAATTACCTTGACATCAAGCCTCTCCTGGCATAAATACATCATAACCATTGCATCCTCAGGTTCCAAAAAGCTAGGCTTCCTCTTTCGCTCAAGACGTTACTTCACCTCTAAACAGTTAACACTATACAAGTCACAAATCCGCCCAGCTCTCGAATACTGCTCTCACATTTGGAGTGGGACTCCAAAAAGCTCCCTCAAAAGGCTTGACTCAATACAGCGGAGAGCAGTTAGACAAATAAATGACCCATCCCTTACCAACTAACTCCCCCCACTTTCACATAGACGCCTGGTCTCCGCAATCTGTATATTCTATAAATATTTCCACGGGCAAGGTTCATCTGAAACAGCATCAATAATTTCCCCACCCTGTACCAAGCCCATTGGAATACATACAGCTGCCGCCCAACATCCTTTCACGGTACACCTCGAAACCCACAGAACAAGTTTCTTTTCCACCTCATTAATCCCTGCTACTGCAGTATTGTGTAACAGTCTTCCCCCAGACGTATTTCCCAAGACATACAACATACAGGCGTTCAAATCTAATGCAAACAAGTTTCTCCTTTCGCAACCCACGACCCATATACGGTACTGACGTACTATTGGTTGACCAGACAACCTCATGTATATGGGTCCAACAAAAAAAGATAAAAATAAAAAATAAAAAATAATTTAAAAAATTGATATCAGGTCAGTCGATGACCCAAATTCCGATATTCTAAAATTCCATGTTTTTATCAAATATAGGTGCACTTATTTTAAAGATGATTACAGATGTGATCATCTCACTAAATGTTAATAAATAGACACAGATTATGTTTGCAGCACCTTACGACAAATTTTAAATCATTGTAGAATTGAAGAACATATGTATTTTCAATTGCTCTCCTATTCTAGAAGATGTTAAAAAACAGATGGGTACTCACTGCCAACAGATATATTTCCTTTTTACCTTTAATTCGTGAAATCATCCCCATTGTGTTATTGTTAATACTTTATTGAATGATTTTCCTAAAACCGTTAACCCTACTCAACAGAACCAATCGGAATTTAAAATAACCTTCGGCATTCATTTTTTACTTTCACTAAGGCAAGGAGTTTTAATTCAAATTAGGAGAATCATCCCGATAATCAACGACTTCCGATGGCGCAGTCTTATCAAATAAATTTTCTAGTATCCATAGGCATAAAGCACACCGTTTACAATTATACCAATCGCTGATACAATAAATATTTGACTACACTTTTACATGTCGCTTACATTAGAATAAAAACTGAATTTTTATAAAGTAGATTATGACGTTGTAAGGTTTACCCCGCATGTGGTAACTATTTCTTACGATGATTCTTCGTCCGAGAAAATGAAGAAAACTATGAAAATTTCATGAACATAAATAAATATTACATAAATGTAAATCGAAAAGTTGTTCGTTTATTCAAAGTAAAAGGTTTGATTAACATATATAAACACATCTGCATAATATAATATTTCATTAATTTAAAATATTTAATTATTTTTAATGAAATATTAAAAGGCAAAACTGATATCGCACTTACCTCATCTGTTACACGTTGCGGATAGCTAGCAATACATAACATGAGCAAAAATTCATAGACAGTAAACATGCCACAAGTGATTCGGTACGATAAGGCCATCGTTTGATAGAACACAAGTAAACATGATAGACAGCTAAGAGCAGTCTGATCTTCTCCAGTTTATCAGCATTCCTTAAAGAAATTCTTAGTTTTGAATCTTTTAATATCTTATTGACAGCTTTAAAGGAGTATCTCAAAAACTCTCCAAAATAACATATTATGGAGAACATCAGGATTGCTGGGATATGCACAACGAAAGTTAAGAACCCAGTCGTTAGAAGTACACCATACTCTGTAAATTTACTGATCATCGATGAGAAAACAAAAACATTCTTTCATTTCTTATAATTAAGTAGGAGATTGACAACGCATGCAGCAATAAGTACAAGTGAGCAGAAAGAATTATCCCAGAAATCGACCTTAATCTTAAGTGTTTAATCTAATTTGCAATCAGATCGGTTTCCAGTTGGTAGGAACTGTGTAGTAGGTTTATCATTTGATTACCAGTCCCGTACATACACACCCGCACGAACACGTTCCAGTAAAGAAAACTTAAAAAAATCGCGTAATGCACATATGCTGAGCTTGGATTCGAATATTTCGATGATACAATTATATACTGAGAAAATAAAACAAGAACTATATATAACAAACATTACAAAACTTTAGAGCGTTTGATCACTGGAGACACGATTGGTAATACCAATGATCTTCGAATTAAAAAGGCCTTTCAACATGCAAATGCCAACAAATGTATAGTACAAAATAAAAAGATGAAATCCTGTATAGAAATTGCTTGGGTTAGAATCCATTTTGAACACGAAAAAACGAAATATTGTGTTTATAAAACAAAGAGACAGTGCACATTGATAAGACTTCATGGAAAAGCAAAACGACGTAAAAGTCATTCTGCTTTTCTCTACTTCGGTGAGGCTATTTTCAGTAAGGGAAATATGTTTCAGCATTACGATCGGTAAAGAAGGCAAGCCGATTAGATGCTGTTTACTTAGTTAGCGCCCACTCTGGATGTTCCATATTACCGCCCTATTTTCATTAAAGTTTTCACGAAAAAGACGCAGCACGTTTAGTAAATGAAGTGCGGAAAAAAATTCAAACCCCTCCTTTCATTCACGTACACTTTTCTGTCTTCATATAAACACGTAATGAAATGTAACAACGTCGTTGTTAAGAGGTCTTCAATTTTTTCTTTGACATGGCTGCTTTTTATTTTCATATATATATGAATTTTTAAGACACGTTTTAATTTAATTTTTCTTCACTGATTTATATCCGCTTCAAAAAACGTTACAGAAATTCAACTTAAGTTGTGTTCTATAAGTTTTGCCTGCTGTGTGTCCACTTTATTATTTTCTACATGATAATCAAGAGATGCACGTAATCAAGAAAAATGGTTTCTATTCCAGAAAAATAAAATAAAATAAAACCATTACTTTTAAATCCTGTCAGTTAAAGTTAGATGGAAAACTCTTAGCCAATTTAATTTTTGGAAATCTGTGTATAACTGTTCTTCACATTGATCCACTGCTAAGTTTTTGATTCTGTTTGGGTTAAAACTAACGTTTTCTGCCGATAAAATTGTACTTGCTTACTAGAAAGATCAGGTAAATTCTAACCGGTTAAAAATAAATTTAAAAATAATTAGAAATAGTAATAACTCTAGAAGAAAATTAGAAAATTTATATTCAATCTCTAATTTATTTAAAAAGTAAAGTGCTTCATCATCTGTTATGAGTAAGTTGCGGTTAGCAATAAACTAATATTTAGTGGGCCCAAACAACAAATAAAAATAGGAAAGAGAAAAGAATAAATCCTAAAAAGAGAGTTGATGCTTTACGACTAGCAGTTTTGTAGGGTTCGAAATATAAAGAAAATCGATGGCAACGAAAATTGGATGATGTTTATCTCTGTTTTCTTGGGTTTGGTAACAGTGCAAAACTGGACAATTCATTTTATTTGTCGATAATTTAACTTGTATTCAAATCACAGATTTTATGTAATTGGCCTAGACGAACTTAACTTCTCCATGAAATGCTAAATACATCAGCATCTGCCACCAATGTTCCCTCTAAACTGCGCGGCTACTCTGGGCATTGCACTTCCACGCATGAGACAGTCCTCCGCTAGAAAAAGGAGATATTCTAAAAAAAAATGTAGACATACTTTTTCTTGCGAAACAGAGTATTATTGTTTAAATACTTTTTGTACTCTTTGTACATTCCTGAAATCTGTTTCATCGCATTCATTGTCATCAATTACTTCCAGCCTATAATACACTGATTCTTAGATACTAAAAATAGCGATGGACTGTATGTGTGGGGATTAGAGGGTAAGCCTCCCTTAAGTAGGATTCAGTATGGCAGCTGGAAAATCAATGGGACAATGATAATTCAGGACTGATTAAAATGAGTTTGAGCACTCTGTAATAGCTAGATACACCCGATGAAGCATTTCGGAAACTGTTCTTTATTTATTGTGGTGTATATAGGATCCTAACAATGGTTCATCAAACAGAAAGCATCGAGCCAATGAACGCACCATACTGACAAACAACATTGCTAAATGAAAATACCATAGCTAGAAGCATCTTGATAAAATTAAAGAATGACGGAGGCCTAAAAGAACCATTCTCTTTTTTCCTCTTTTTTTACACTCTTTTTTCCTGAGAAATACTGCAAAAAAAGAAAAGGAAAAAGCTTCCATCTCAATTTTCCCGTTGTTGTTTAGATGTAAATTGCAGACTTCCGGATAGTAACGATTATCATTCAAGACATATAGCAAAGAGATCTTGTTCATAGTGATGTCTTCAGATTAGTATGCTGCACTGATACAGATTCAAAATGACACCGATCAGTCTGAATTAAAAATAATAGTATGTCCAAGAGTGCGTGAAACATTCAGAATCTAGCAGTTATCAGAAAAGCACCATGCAATCAACTACCCGTATACTATTAGAGAACACTTAAAAAGTTTAAAAACGAGAATCCCCTCCTTAGACTACATGATAAAAGCTGATAAAACACTGACTGAATCAACGAGGACAGCATGTAATGAGAATGTTCTACGATATCAGAAAAATCAGAACTGTATAGTTCCGGTTAAAATTAAAGAAGTTATCTTTAATAAAACCACAGTAATGACGACAACAAATTCAGCATATATTCTTTAAAGAATACAGAGAAACCTACAGGGAAAAATGAGTTATTTATAAAAAAATAACTAAATTAATCTTGGTTTAGATCTTCAGGATTTTGGAAAGAAGTTAAAAATGAAATATTTTGAGGATAGCAAAATATTGGAGGAAGTATAGGAAAGCTACAAAGAAATAGAATTAGACCAGTTATTAAATGAAAGAAACTTTAAAATAGCAGTGATAACTGAAACAAAAAAAAGAAATCAAAAGGAACTATGAGAACCAAAATTTCAATGTGACATACAATAGAGTCGACAGAGACCAAAGAGCACAAGCAGGAGTCATGATTTGGATTCATAACTCCCTTTCAAAACAGTTAAAACATTATAAATTATGGAATGAAAGAATAATAGAAGCTAGAATAAAAATAGATAGTGGCTACTTAATAAGAATTGGTTTATATGCCCCAGAAGAAGGAAGAGAACAGGATAATATTGATTTTTATAATCAGCTACAAAACATATATAATAAAATAAATAAAAACTGATAACAAAATTTTAGCAGGAGACTTAAATGCAAGAATTGGAAACACGAAAATTAATAATAATATAGGAATACACGGAGAACATACTCTAAACAGGAATGGTAAAACATTGATTGACTTTGTAATTTATAATAACCTAAAAATAATGAATTCCTTCTATAAACATAAAGACATACATAAATATACTTGGGCAGCAAGAGGATGAAAATCAATATTAGATTACTTCATATTAAATGAAAAGACATCAAAATTTTCACTAGATGTTAGAGTTCACAGAGGATATGAAATAAGCAGTGACCACTTTCTTGTTAAAATAAAATTAAGATTACCACCTAAATGGCTACAAGTAACAAGAACAGAAAGAAAAATTGAAACATTTGTTTATAAAACTAGACTAATGGATGATACAAATGTACAATGGCTATATGAACAAAGAATTAACCAATATCTAGATAAAATAAAACAAAATGAAGAAATAGAAATAGAATGGCTTAATATAAAAACGATAATAAATGCAGCAGCAAATGAAAGCTTAGGAAAGACCAAAATATTCAGTAAAAGAAAAAAACTGAAGATTTGGGATGATACAATGAAATAAATAATCAAAAAGAAAAACGAAACCTATCACAAATGGTTAAGCAGTAAAAGATTAGAGGATGAAATAGAATATAAAAGAATAAGAGCCATAGCTAAAAGAGAAGTCAGAAAAATGCATAGAGAATCATGGAATAAATTTGTTTCTAATTTATATACGCATATTTCTAGGCTTTCTTATAATCATCATGCGGATGATGATTATAAGAAAGCCTAGAAATGGAACTAGCTTAGAAAAGGTGATGTAAAATCTGAAATGAAGTGTAACCTGGAGGTATGGAGTAATTATGGTGATAAACATTTTAAGATGGAAAGATTATTGAAAGAAATTGTTAAAGAAAATTTCCAAGAAAAATATTCAGAGAAAAATATTCAGGCATAGGTGAGATCATATGTCATCTTCATGATCATTGAAAACCATCACACTGACAAGCATAGGGTATATCTCATGTTTACGTTCTGATCATATGAGGGTTTTTTCAATTTGGAGAACTGAAAAATAACAGCATAATTTTGAAAAAAAAAAGTTGATGATCATAACGTAAACATGAAATATACTCTATGCTTGTCAATGTTATCGTTTTCAATAATCACGAAGATGACATTCTGAAAATATCAAATTCACGTTACATTATATGTAAAGATTAAAAACAGGAATTTTAAAAATTAATATAATTCGTCATTTTCTACAATTTGTGGTATTCCTACAACGAATTTCTGACACTGTACGAAACATATCGTAAGAATACTTAATTTTACAAATCAATTTTGGGTATAAACCCAAAAATTATTCGGTGGATTTGTTTAATGTTTTCAATTGTGCTATTATTATTTTGGTAAACTCTTGTTTTGATTACGTAACACAACAGGAAAGTTCGTAATAGTTTGTATAGTATACACATACCGTCCACTGAATTAGAAACCTTTATGCAGATGTGCGCAAACGTCTCTTATGCAACGCATATGCAAAACATTGGTCAATGCATCGCCCCTGGCCCTATGCAACTATTTAAGATGCTGCTGGTCAGAAATTGTCAATAGCATTGATCCTAATGGGAAAAAAGAAAGATCTTTCGGAGTTCGATAAGGGGCTTACTGTGGATGTTTGGCTGGCTGGAGCAACAATTAAAAAAAAAGTTTTTCGTTTCTTAAAATATGAGATATCTCTGTTGTTTAGTGAACAAATAATCTACATTGCTTCTATGAGGTGTGACATTGGTCCTAAGTCAGTCTGTCATTAAGGAGATTGCACTCCTCTACGAAGGCTTGTACGGAGATATAACTTCCTGTGTGCAGCAATTGACCAAAGCATTTAATGGAGGCTGTTGCCTGCCTATATCTCAACGAACTAATTTTTCCACTGATTTTTCCGAAGAACCGGAAAGTTCGTTTACAGTCGTGTTAGGAACATCGTGAATAGACACCTGACGACTGGAAAAAAAGTCGTAGTCATTCGAGTGACTTTAAATGTTGTTCTGTACCGACGGTAGGCAGAGAGTTTGGCGGAACCCTCATTAAGCAATGAACGCATGACGATATGTAAATAGAAATTCAATGTTCTGGAGGAGGTGTCATTGTGTGGGGCATGTTCAGTTAATATATAAAGGGTTCTATAATAATATTGCTGTAAGGTCGAATCTACTCAAAGGAATATCTGAACATTGTTGCCGGTTAAGTACAAGCTGCAATACTGATTTTAATCCAGAAGGTGAAGGTTATTTCCCCTTCTACCGTCTTATAAAATGCTATCGTCCATCTTCCTTGGCCAATAAACACAAAGTCAGTCCTGCATCGAAAACAAAATGTATGGGACATGTTAGAAAAAAAAAAAAAATCCGATCAAGAATATATGATCTCTTCTATACAACCTGCTCCAATTAAAGGACTGTCTGGTGAACGCCTGTATGTAGATGCATTTCAGCTCCTTCTGGAATCTATGCCAAACTGCATATGTGCTGTAATTCGGGCTAAATGAAGTCTAACAGTATTAAATAAAAGTTTCTAATTTTTGTCGGTATGTGTATAAGAGAGAGCATCTTTGTTCGAACATTAAAATCTGTGAAATCCAATGTGACAAGGTGACGTTCTCTGATTCGACAACTTTAGGAATGCATCTCTGCATGTTATTATATACATGGTAGGGCTCTTTTATCTTTAAACGTAATTCTAAAAACAGTCCATAAAACAATAAGTTGAATAAGAAAAATGAAATAAGTAAGCGAAGAATTTCATTGAACTTACCACATCTTTCGTTCACTGCATATAAATAATTGGCAGTCCGTACAATAAGAAAAAGTAAATATACCACCTGAATAGTAAAGAATATTCGTGCAGTTAATGTAATAATTAGATTAAAAAGTGTCATCCGAATAAATGACGAAAGGCGTCATTCACACCATAATTAAAAAAAAACAGTACGCCTAGAGACAAACTACTAGTTGGTTCACGTCATAGCGATCATTGAGTTTGTCGTTGTGACCGGACGTATTCCTTTAGACTCTGCCTAGTTGAATTTTATATAAGGTTTTTCGGGAAGCTCGCATTGCACTGGAACTAACACAGTTCGTGACCTACTATCTCCCCCTCTGTATAAAATATCCAGAGGTCTAATGGCCGGCAGGCCCCACCAATGAGGACCAGTGGTGGTTGAATGGTATTTTAGGGAGGTAGGTCGCTGTATTCTCTCCAAGTAAGTTCTCGAAACTCCTTTTTCCTTGTTTTTAGGATAGTCACCTATAATAAACAATAATAGACGCTTACTCTAAGCTGTCTATGGGATTAGCTAGTAGACTCTCAGTCTACAGGATTAATCGGAAAACCCGAAAATCGCCATTTGCTCTCAGGCTAAATTATGGACTCCCCATACGACGAGCTCGATTTCAGGCAGTTATTGGCAGTCTTAAACATGTAGCAGGCTGTTGCAAAAAAATGGCCAGGAAAGGTAGCAATTCATCAAATAGAAAAGGTTGAATCAGAGGACTGCCAATCCCCTGACCCTCTCCCCAGCACTTCTCAAGATAACACCAGAGATTATGTCGCCGGTTAACGACCAGCCTCTAGTGGACTCAGATAACTCTACAGACTATCAGGTTATCAGCAAAAAGAAGCATAAGAAGGGTTCGCCAGCAGCAGATCTTGAAATAATATATCAACCCTTGGAAAGAACAACTCCAATGGACTTAACAGCACATCCTGATGAAAGAATAGAGACCGACTCCAGGGCACAACCCAAAGAGAGGAATCCACCAATAATTTTAAGAACAAAAGAAAAATGATCTCTAATTACAGCGACGATGAAGAATGCATACATCAAATTTACATCAGCCAAGAGTAGAGATGAAGGAATCCGAATTCAACCAGAAGGAATTTCTGACTACCGCCAGCTCACCAGACTTATTGATGAACTGAAAGCCCCCATATCACACGTTACAGCCTAAAAGCGAAAATAAATTTAAAGGTGGTAATCAGAGGACTGGCTGAGACCATACCAGCCGAAGAAATAGCTACTGACCTCGGATCACAAGGCCTTGAGCCGATTAAGATATCGCGCATGTACCGAGCAGAAAAGCGCCCAATGCCTCTGGTCTTGGTTGAGAGCAGTAAAGACCATAGAGAAATTTATGACCTTAAAACCATATCTGTAACTTGGATATCAAGACTGAACCCCTCAGAAGTAAGACATCCGCCGGACAATGCCATCGCTGTCAAAAGTATGGTCATGCGCAGACACTTTGTAGGGCGGAATACAAATGCGTGAAGTGCGGAAATAATCATCCCTCGCACACATGTGCCAAACCAAGAACCACTCCTGCTAAGTGTGCCAACTGTGGCCGCCCACATCCAGCTAATTACAAGGGCTGTACACTCCACCCATCTAACCTGACAAGGCATAGGGAGGAAGTAACTCCGCCCACTCAGAAGCGAGTCACACACCTTACATCGGAAATTAAAGTACGAAATATTACACCTGATAAATCATATACCTCTGTAGTTTCCTCATGCAACAAATCGGCAGAAACTACACCAAGCAGCCAAAACTCTGCTGCAATGCTTGCTGCCACTTTGGGAGAAATGCTATCAGCATTTATCAAATCAAATCCAAACCAGGCTGACACAAACAGATTTCTTAAAAATACCCAAGTCATATTCTCATTGATTAATGGATAATTCGGCCATCATAATATGCATTCTGGAATGCTAATGGACTCAGCAACAACATTCTAGATCTACAAGAATTTGTACTCACTACAAAATTAATATCATGTTAGTTAATGAGACCCATCTGCGGCCATGTAATAATCCCAAGCTAAGAAATTACTCGTTAATTAGGAATGACAGACCTAATGCCAGAGGTGGAGGTACTGCAATCTTTATCAAGAAAAACAACCGTTATAATGAGATAAAAAAGATTCCTACAACTAATCTGGAAAAAACTGGCATAGAAATTTACATTGATGCAGGCAACTTAAAAATATATTCTGTTTATAACCCTCCAGGCAGAACTCTGCTATCCTCTGATCTTTCTCAGCTGCTTGACACTACGGAAGCAAAAATAGTAGGCAGGTGATCTAAACTCAAAACATCCCTTATGGAATAGCAGGTGTACCAATTACAACGGAAAAATCCTTTCAAATTTTGCTAAGCGGAGAAATATTATCATCGCAGGCCCAATTGAACCAACACACTATGGAACACGTGGCAGGTCTGATGTATTAGATATAGCCATATTCAAAAACACATCTCATCAATTCCAGCTGCAAGTAGTTAACGACCTCAGTTCGGACCACAACCCAGTACTTCAAACTGGGAGAGATTCCGTAACTTATTCGCAGTCAGTCATTTACTAACTTCAGAAAATTCAAGGCTACAATCTACACTATCATGGATTCAGTGCCGAATATCTCCACTTGTGAAGAAATTGACGCAGCAGTCAACAACCTGGAAAGAAAAATTCAAACTAGCTTAAATTCAGCCTCTTCTATCTCCACTCCAGCTCAAGTAAACCTACTTCCAGAAGAAATCCTTGCTCTAATCAAAAACAAAAATAAAATCAGACATCGCTTTCATAACATGCTATCTCCTCAAGATCGCCAAGAGCTGAACAGAGCATCAAACTTACTCCGCTATGCACTAAAAGATCACAGAAATCTATAATGGGAAAGAAAATTTTGAAAACTGAAAATAAATCCTCGTGGAAGTTGGCAAAGGCTATCCGTACGGATGGCCTTTGCCAATATCCACTCCATTCACGGAGAAAGAGATATAGTTTATAGGGACGATGAAAAGGCAGAAGCCCTTCCAGAAGCTCTTCAACTTCAGTGCAGTGCTAATTATGCACATGCAGATTTGTTCATCATAGAGAAAATTGGCCGTCGAGTACGTACTGCGCTCCAGCAGCCTAACAACTCTGAAAATATCTGTCCCACCTCACCTAAAGAGGTCTACTCAATCATTAGGAAGCTCAACAACAAAAAAAGCTCCTGGCCCAGATGAAATTAACAACAAAACAATCAAGGCCCTTCCGCACAAAGCTTTCATGCACTTGGTAGGAATCATAAATGCATTGCTCAGACTAAACTATTTTCCATCCCGATGGAAATAAGCAGATATAGTCCTCATTCATAAGCCGGGAAAAGCACCTCAGTTGCCGCAAAGTTACAGACCCATCAGTCCCCTTTCATACTTGGGAAAGATTGCAGAAAAAATCGTCCTCAATCGACTTCAGGATGTGGTGAACAATAACAACACAGTACCGAAGGAGCAGTTTGGGTTTAGAACCGAACACAGTACTACACATCAAGCTCACAGACTGGTCGAATTTATCACTACTGGATTCAATTGGCGACAACATACAGATGCTGTTTTTCTGGATGTAGCAAAGGCCTTTGATAAGGTTTGGCAAAAAGGCCTCATCTATAAATTATTTATGGTCAAAGTTCCACTCTACCTTATCAAACTTATCGACTCCTTTCTAAAAAACCGGAAATTTCAGGTCAAGTTGAGAGGACTCAAATCCTCTTTGAGAAGAATCACTGCAGGTGTTCCTCAAGGTTCGTTGCTCTCCCAGCTGCTTTTTAACATCTTCGTTGCTGACGCCCCTAACACGACATCAACCATCACAGCTTACTATGCGGATCACATGACAATTTTGAATAGATCTCTCAGGCCGAACTTAGCTACACAACGTTTGCAGACCGGAGCAGCAAACCTGGAAAGATACCTCAGGAAATGGAGAATAGCTGTGAATGCCGAAAAAAGTACTGCCATTCTCTTCACAAGATGGAAAGCATCCCACTACGGAGAAGTCAAACTTTTCAACACAACTATTCCATGGAAATCCAGCACCATTTAGGTATTTGGTGCTGGATTTCTTTAACTTTAATCTCACATTTCTCATGGCTGCAACAAAGCAAACTCAGCAATTGCTCCGCTCTACCCTCTACTCAACCGTAGAAGCAAAGTCAGCCCAGAAAACAAATTAAGAATATACAAAGCAATCATTAGACCCATACTGACTTATGGTTCACCAGCGTGGAGCCACACTTCTCTTAGCAACAACAAAAGATTACAAATAATCCAAACTAAATGCCTCTGAATGATCTTCGATGCCCCATGGTTTGTAAGGAACACCACCCTCCATCAAGACGGAAACCTGCCAGACATGCCTACGTTTCTCCTCCAGATAGCAACCAAGTACTTTGCTCAGGCATCACTCCATCCGAACCTACTCATTCGTGAGTCATCAGATTACGATGAAAAAGAAAGATGGAAACCTAAACGCCCAAAGGCGGCCCTGATCACAGATTGAAATCTTTCACGTCATAGAAGTCTTTCTCATAAAGGTTTCGTATATCTTCCTTGTTGACGTGTAACATTTTTCCTCTTAAATCTTATTTAGAACTACAGATATGAAATTCTCAGTGAAATGATTAAAAAAGATTACAAAATGCAGCTGTGTTTTATTAAATCATTTATGGAAAGACTTCCTGTCACGTAATTTCCTAATTACAACCACATCACAGCAAAATGAATGATATTAATAAACTAACAAAAGTTCTTAATTAAACTTCAGTCAGTTTCACAGTCAGATGTCAAACAGGTGTTTTGAGTTATTAAATTATAACATTTTTCTGCATTTTTCCTAAAATAACGTAAAATTTTAATAAAGCTCTAAAGCTTCACAATTTCCTATTTCTAAAGGTGGAAGCAGATTAAAGAATTATGATGAATCTCCTTTGAAATAAAGTCCGAAATTACTTCTTTTGAAATAGGTAGGTATTTTGACATTCTATTGTATTATTGTAATTAGTGCTATAAAAAGCTTCTGGTTTTTTTTCTATATATATATATATATATATATATATATATATATATATATATATATATATATATATATATATATATATATATATATATATACATATGTATATGTATATATATATATATATATATATGTTCATTTTTAATATTAACTGACTTAAAACCCGAGAATTATAACAAAATGAGATTTATTTGAAAACACAACATGTTTAGTCGAGATTGACTTCATCAGGCGTTAAGAACATAGAAAGATATTAAAAGACACTGAAAATAACATTGAGACACTCTGAAGCTATACTTATATAATTATAAAGTTATAATATTCGACTGTGAATTACAGTTATTATGAACTTGAGCTATAATCCGTGTTAAAGTTCTATTGTTGTACACTTGTGCGTGTGTGGAACCACGCGATCTCCAGTGTCTGACAGTAGACTGAAAGAGTCAGGCAAATTATAGCTGAGATTATTGTTCATATGAAGTGTGTGTGTGTGTGTGTGTGTGTGTGTGTGTGTGTGTGTGTGTGTGTGTGTGTGTGTGTGTGTGTGTGTGTGTGTGTGTGTGTGTGTGTGTGTGTGTGTGTGTGTGTGTGTGTGTGTGTGTGTGTGTGTGTGTGTGTGTGTGTGTGTGTGTGTGTGTGTGTGTGTGTGTGTGTGTGTCAACAGAATGACAGAACCTTTTTAACCTTTAAAAGAAACCATATTCTATAGTGTAATTAACCAGACCAGAGAAGGACCGACTGATATTATGTTTATTAAAAATGCTTATTATAATAGATATCCGAGCCTATCAGGTTCTACCACTTGGGAATCACTTGGATGATTTTGAATATCCACCTCATCCCTAGACATACACGTGTAGATAGATTTAGTGTTGCAAATAGGCTTCCTTGAACACTTTATCCATTGGACTTAAATGGAAAATTTCGGGTCACATAAGCGAAGCAATGACGACGGGTCATTTTTTCTCATGACATACTCCAAAATTCGAAGAATTCATTTCAATGAAGTCCATTCTTCACTAGTGCAGTTTATATAGTTATTGATTATCGTTGTTGGTTGATCCTTATTATTCAACGACTGAATAAGAATAATGGTGTAAGTGATAACAGTCCCAAGGATCTGAAAGGAAAAATAAATGAATAAAAAAGTTTCGAGGAAAGCATATTAATATATAAATATAAGATATCCCTTCACTGCTGTCAATCAAAACAAAATAGAGAGAAATAGAGAAAATAGATAGGCTCGCTGTCTTTCTTCTCTCTCTCTCTCTCTCTTTCTCGTTGATTATGTAATACTTTATATAAAATTTAATATGAGATAATTTAATGTCTATCTTGAACTTTTTAATACCGTTCTTTCGCCAATAAAGTCTGTAGAATGCTTTGCAAGAATTCGTGATACAAATCATCTATGGAACTTGCAGCACATATTAAATTTCTAAAGCAAATTGAGAATTGTTAATCAATGAAAGTAGGGGGGACATGTTCCTCGCCTGGATGCAACATGAAAAACCTTAAACAGCAAAAATGCTCCTGACTGAAAGACGAAAATTATTATAATCCTTGTCGTCTTTCAGCCAAGTGCTTTGTCCTTGATTCTTACTCAATTTCTCAATCTTATTTCAAATGTGCTATTAATGTTTCCTATCACGAATAGTTTTTGAGAAACAGGTCTACACATTTTTATGATATGAACACTATTGACAATATCATAAATGCAGAATGAAAGCGAATAGAATGACTGTTCTAACGTCTTCCATTTATAAGATGAACTTGATGTTTACCGTTTCAGACTTTAACAGTAATCACTTAACATAACATGACTCCACGTCTCCTTACACCTTCCATTCTCATAATCTGCTGATGAAACCTCTCTCCGTGTTCATCACTTATGGACCCGACACTTTCTGGGATAAAGTCCAGAGGTGAGGCCAGATAGTGTGTTTTCAGAGACATCAGATGCATCTCATGTCATGAAATGCTTTGAGCACAGAATCAATGATTTCTTTGTAATTAGAAGATTTGTGGTTATAAGAAAAGTTTTCTGCAACTAACGTGAAGTGTTTCGATGTATTAGCTTCCTTTTGGTATACGTTTTTTATGTGTCAAATTATACATTTATATAATATATACATTTATGTGCCAAAGAATCATAGTATTAATAGTAAATTGCTATATAGCTTATGTAAATGTACAACTCTGAATAACAGTTTTTAGGGCTACTCCTCCACCTCCTCATCATCATCACCACCATTATCAATTTGCTCCTGAGACTCAACATGACCAATTCGCCAACCTCAGAGCCATCAATGTCTCTTGAATGGATGCTCTCTCTCTCTCTCTCTCTAATATTACAGCAGTAAATAATACCCTACAAAGTTGTAGACCCTCATTTCTTCTAAAACTTCTTGCACGGTTTGTGCCAAGACTAATATCACTTCTCTGAAAACCAGTTCATATTTCCCATCACAGTGATAATATCTTATCGCTGAGTGTCTAATTTATGTCATTCTTCGATGATTTAGATTTGCGTTTTCAATGGCGATCACATCGCATGTTATTTTTCTAGGATGTGCAACATCCACTACGTGTTCTTTTTCATGTTGATTAGCAATATGTATGGATAATTCTCAATTACTAAATTTATATATTTTTGTCAGACAGAACGTGTTTAGAGATGAGAATGAAAGAGCATATAACCGATGGTAAAACGAATATGTTCATTTCTGCCCCTAGTGTGCATAAACATTACTGGCTCTTTTTTGCTCGTATCCAAAACTATGTTTGCTAAATTATCTCATACATACTCCTAATCATAATGAGAAAGAAAAAGAGAATGATTCCAGTTCAGAATGTTACAGCGTATTTCACTAGTACTTCCTGGAAAACATTTCGATGTTTTCTTTTACACATAAAATGCATCATTGTGAAATTCCGGTCTGATTCGTTCTTTCGATTCTTCATTAGGATTAATTAAACTGAAATTCGGAATGCTTTATCGATGGAAAGGAAAACATCTTATTTTTAACTCTTTCTTTTAACGTTACACGGTAATCAGCTTTATATTTATGAATTTAGGGACACAAAACACACGTACGTCTATCATATCGAGAGAGAGGTTTAAGATCCCTCCCCGCCAATTTAGTTGACAAAATATGAATGGAAACTGCCTGTTTACTAAATTCAACCAAAAAATTAAGCAGCAACCTAAACAAAGCGGAAAAACTGGCTCTCAAATCCCTAAAAAATAACCGTGACATTATTATCACAAAAGCAGATATTTTAAATCCGACAACCTATATAGAAAAAATGAACCGTTTGGTATCGGACCACAACACCTACCAAAGGGTAAATTACAACCCTATGCAACGCAACAAAAAGAAAACTACTAAACTACTTAAATCAGTTAACTCGTGGCTGGAAGAAACAATTAAAAAATTAATACCGCAGTATGCCCGCGCGACCAGAATTTATAGCCCATACCAAAAGCACACATGCGTCCAATTGTGGAAGGAATCGACAGCCCGAATTACCACTTAGCCAAAAAATTAGCGGCCACACTTAAGGAATTGGTTGGTCATTCCCCTTCCTACAAAAAATACACAACATTTCATAAATAAAATTAAAAACATTACACTCAACGACCAAGATCTATTAATCAGCCTTGACATAACTTCCCTTTTCACTAATGTCCCAATCAATGATACTCTCTTACTCTTACAGAACATATTTCCACACGACATCACCTCTTTGCTCACGTACTCTGCTCCGGATATATCGTGTGGCAAAACAATTTTTACCTTCAAAAAGAGGGTACAGCCATAGGCTCATCACTTCCCCCCCCCCCCCAAATAGCGAACTTTTATATGGGAGACTTTGAGCAACGAGCTCTAGAGTCAGCGTGCCTAAAGCCCAAAATTTGACTCGGATACGTCGACTATATTTCGCCATTTGGCCCCACGGTCGCGAAGCACTAAATACATTCCTTACCTGAACAAACAACACAAACGCATCCAATTCGCCATAGAAATAGAAAAAACAACTCTCTTCCGTTCCTAGACACACTTGTCATACGTCTTCCTTCAGGCTGTCTGTCCTTCTCAGTTTATCGCAAACCTACATACAAAAACCATCTTATCACCACCCAACCAACACAAAAACTATAAGCACCCTTACACACAGAGCTCACACTATTTGTTCAACTGAACAAGCTCTTAACCATGAATATGAGACCATCAAACATACCTTTATAAAAATGGATACAGTATAAAAACTATTCACAAAATCCTCCACAAAGATACACTAATAACAAAACAGATTTCAAGAATGCTATTGCTATACCATATGTTAGAGGCATTTCAGAAAAAATAGACAGAACACTACACAAATACAACATCAAAACCACCTTATTAAACCCCCGACAAAATTAAGACACCTACTCAGTTCTTCCAAGGATCCTCTGCCACACTTAGCCCACCCAGTATTTACAAAACACATTGCACATGCAACAAACCATACGTAGGGGAAACAGGGCGAACCATCCCAATCAGGAAGGATGAAAACAAACGACACATAATTTACCTCCATTTTAGAAAAACTTGCCTTTCTGACCATGCACTCCAAACATACCACAGAATTGATTGGAAAGGTACCAAGTCCCTACACCGCACCAAAACCTGGTTCGAGCGGAAATTCAAGGAAGCATGTGAAATGCTCAAACATGATCCGAATCTGAATAATAATGATGGTCCATCCATTCCAAGAATGTGGAGGACCCATGTACAACCTTCATAGCAACCACAAAGAAAAATCTTAATACAAGAAGACTTGGTGAAGTGTTTTTTTTTTCCTGAACATTCAATAGCAACCTGTACTGTACAAATCCAGAAGATAATCATAATATAACAATATGAACTGGATAATTCCAGAAGAATCCTAGTACGTGAGGACTTTAGCAGAGTTTGTTGTGGTTTTTATTGGTATTTTTTTATCACTAGAGGGCAGGCTAAGAAAAAAGATTAGTTAACAACGTAGATGTAATTTACCTGTATGAAATGTAACAGCATGCAGTTTGGTTCTTATACAGATGTATCCTTCTGATAATGACCTCAATACAGGGGTCGAAACATCAAGTTATTATCTTATTATTAATCAGTAAAACAATCCTCTCAACATGTGGGTTTTGTGTCCCTAAATTCATAAATATGAATCTTATATTTAAGTAAGCATTAGTAGTTAAACACGCCGTTGTATTCTGAACAGGAATGACTCTATCACATGCTTAATGATATTTGGTCATTTAATTTAGCTGTGCTTGAGTAGGCTAAAAATAAAAATTAGCATCTCATTTTCCTTGCCCTTAAGAGTCCAACCATTGGTATGTTTCACGCAGTGCAACGAGCACCAATGAATCCATTTTGGTAGAATTTAAACATTTGCGTCTTTCCAAAATTTTTATTTCATGATGATTTCGGTTTCATTTTGTGGCTAGTGTTTTGTTCTATTTCTTAACTTTTTTCGTTTATTTAATTGATACCTTCCGATTCTTGCATGATTCAATAGATTTGTTGGAGTTGACTACAAAAAAAGGAAAGAAAACAAGAAATAAATAAGATTTTTAGATACATTCGCAAACACCTACTTTTATCATGACTGCTAATAAACAGTCATCATAAGAGTTAATAAGTTAATAAGTTAATAAGAGCAATTATTGATGGCAAAGAACTTTTGCCATTAACTAATTGATCAAATGCCTGCGTTCATTATTATAGAGTAATCGATTATTAGTCTTGCTAATTCAATAAAATTATTATGGTTTGCCATAATGTACGAAGTAGCTTTCTTTGACGAATTATCTTAAAATTAATTTCACCGATTCACACTTCCGAGGGTTATTTATATTTCTTGTTTAAAAGTAATATATTAATTTAAGGAAGGAGGTCAAAGTTTAATTACGTTATATAACCATGAGTAGTTTATATAACCAGAGTTTTGTGTCAGGGTAAACAGCACAAAGTCTGAGCCTTTCACGGTCTCCGTTGGCCTCCGCCAAGGGTGTGTTCTCTCACCCCTCCTTTTCATAATATTTATGGACTGCATTGATAGGCACAGCCGAAACAGTAAGTGTGTCAGAATTGGAAGATATAACGTTGGACGTCTGCTTTTTGCAGATGACCTAGTTCTGCTTAGCTCTTCCAGATGACCTCCAGCGAACCCTGGTTAGGTTTGTAGCTGTTTGTGCAGATGCAGGAATGAAGATCACTGTGGCCAAAACTGAAACATTTGTGGTCTCAAGACTGCCATCCCGGTGCACTCTACGTGTACATGGAGTCCTAATGAGGCAGGTGGAGAAGTTTAAATATCTTGGGTCCATATTCACGAATGATGGAAAGTGGGACGTAGAGCTAGATACTCGAATTGGCTTTGCAAGCTGAATTTTGAGGGAGCTTGGCCGTTCGGTAGTATTGAAGCGGTGGTTAAGCCAGAAGGTAAAGCTGGCTGTCTTCGATACAGTCTATGCCCCCCCCCCAGTCTTCAACTATGGTCATGAGAGTTGGGTAATGACCAAAGAATGCGTACACGAATAAGGTTCCTTCGAGGGGTTGCGGGGCTGACAAGACTCGACAGGGTCAGAAGCTCTGCAATTCGGGAAACCCTCAATTCTCAACCGCTGCTTCACCGTGTTGAGAGATCACAGTTACGTTGGTATGGGCACCTGGTCAGAATGCCAAAAGAGAGGCTCCCTCAGCAGGCCCTCTTTGCCAAGCCAGAGGGTGGGAGGCCACGTGGAAGGCGAAGAACTAGCTGGATAGATTTTATATGCAAAACCTTGGGTGGACGCGTTTGGGAATCTCACCAGAACACCTGAGCTTGGCGGCAGAGGATCGTGAATATTGGAAGTTCCTCTTGCATCTGTTGCCCCCACAACCCAGTTAGGAAAGGTGGGCCTTGAAGATGTATGTATGTATGTATGTCTATAACCATGAACAATTCGGTTTTCGTATTGTTGTGAATTAATTATATTTAAGTTCGAGATTTATGAAATTGAAAATAAAAATACTGTATATTTTAGTAAAAAATAAATATCAAGATGCAATTAATTAATAGAGAAATATCTTGAATTGTATCGTAATAAAAATAGATCACAGGTGTATATACGCTATCTCTGTATGACTAATGGAGAAGAAATGATACTTACAGATGTGATCAGTGCTAAATCCACATTAAAAAATCCCAAACTAGTGAAATTTATTTTGAAATCCTGACACGTCAACAAGAACGCAATAACCTGAAAAAAGTAAGGAGAACTTGTAAGTTTCTTTATCTCTTTGGTTCCCGTAGAGATTCCTTTTGGGGACAGCGAAAAACATCAGCAGCGAACCTAGCAAACGTTGATAAATGTCAGTAAATGTGAATAAATGATTTTATATGTATATACATATACACTCCAACTTTTCATTCTAATGTTTTTTGTATAATGAGAAATAAATGTCATCAAGCATGATTACACTGATTACATGATAATCTGTAGGAATCGTGAATAAAAACTTAAGGAAACTGCGCTGTAACTTAATTTAGTAATTAATTCCAAATGAACAATACGCTGCAGTACAAATAGCTGTTTGATGTTCGTTTGATCAGTGAACATCACATATTTTTCTTTTTACTTTTAGAAACAGTGAAGTTTTTTTGAAAATTCTGCAAAAGGAAATTGGCATTCATTATCATGTCAGTTCTGAAAATTTAAAAACAGAAGAGGCTGTATGAAGTTGTTCTGTACGAAATGCTGTTGGAAAGGTTTCTCGCAACCGGGATGTTCTTTATGAAAGAGCCTGTGTGTAAGATTTACTTATTCACGCTGCTTGGAAAGAAGTCAACGGGTCACGTAACGAGTAACGAGTCACGTGTTTGTAGCGGGAATAAAATGAAGCAATACGATGCTCCGAAGTCAGTGCAACTGTGTTCAAATGTAATGATTCCGGAAAGGAAACTGGTGGCGCTCGAAATAGGAATTATGATAGAATGCCATGCTACTGGTGTTATCTGTTCTTCAAACTGTTGACACATTCGGGTATCCCATATCAACAGTCAATGATAGCAGACTGAGAATGAAGAGCTGGGAGTCAAGTGCAAGTGCTGTTTTCAGCGACGATCCACCACACTTACCGGAACAAACTGACCGTAGGTTGCTACGAAGAATAATATCTACAAACATATTGACTTCGTCGGTCGACACGTTGAATATGGAATAATTGAATAGTTTATTATGACTGTAAATTTCACGTGCTTTTCTGCTTCTGGGAGGTATAACTCTGACCGTGGAGACTGCTTACACTAGCCTTCAGTTAACATAAAAGATTATTCTTGGTATCCTACTGTATTATATTAATCCAGTATTGTAAGGCAGTATTAATGCAGTACTTAATATTGATTACTTTAATACTTCATGATTATTATTAAGATAAAACAATCTCATTATTATTATTATTATTATTATTATTATTATTATTATTATTATTATTATTATTATTACAGGCGGGCACCTCCATGGAGTCCAAAGACTCCATGGATCTGCCTGTATATTGATGCGCATTGATGTGGAAGGCAAAAACAATAGACTAACTATAGTTGTGTTAACTATAGATTTACCATGAATAAAAGTTTAAATATTCAAATTCATACAGGCAATAACACAATCAAAGAGGATTATTGTTGTTATCTGAAAGTAATGTATAATGATATCATGTGGTTAGGCGCCTCATCGCCCCTCCACGATTTGCTGTGTTTCAGTGTCTAACACATTATTTTTGAAACGTTCGCTACTTCACTGAGGGCATCTTACTTTCCTTTCTTACTCCCTATCAGATGGTTTTGAACGTGACTGCCTAGATAGCAATCCCATCCCGGTTGCGAGAAACCTTTCTAACAGCATTTCAACTAAAATAAGTTTGCCGGTCTCAAATGAACAAAATTTACCTTTGGTCATCCAGGCTTTTATACCTTAAAACAAAAAAACAAAAAAAAAACCTCAGTAAAACACACGCATTTAAAAGGTATAATAAACACGCTTCATAGCTTAGGTTACTACTTTGGATGTAATTATAAACAAAGAAATATTTGAGCTTCCAGTTGCTATGAGGACATTATTATCTGCTTCACTCTATCATTTGGAAAGCGAAGATTTCAACATCTAGAAAAATATGCAACTGTCCGCAGTTGAAATTTAGGAGCGACGTTTCTGAAAAATAAAACCAAAATTACATGTAATTAAATGCTTACATTGGTCTTTTCCACAGATGGCAGAGATCCAATAGGAAACTGTTTCAGAATAAAAGCAGTCTCTTCAGCCTGTAGAATAGAAAAAGAATATGATCGAATAAATCATCACAGCACGAAGTCGATAACCAGCTATGATTTATGTATAATTAAATGCATCTTGGTTTAATTAATATGAGATGGCTCATCTCTGAATTACTAATATCTGATGCTCGAAGACTTCACAAAGGTCATTACATAAACTTCTGTAAACTACATCGTTCTGTTTACTTGTGTAAACTACATCGGAAGAGAGTAATCTTAGAATTTTAGTCTATATCTAATGGTTGTTTAGAGCAGTAGATATACGGATCATGTTTAAAAGAAAAAATCATGCGTACACACACAAATACGCAAAATGGATAAGAAAAAAAATCCAAGAAATTAAAGCAATTTTCTACCATGCAAATTTGGTTACCTCTTATTCAAACACTCCCACTGAAAATTCGCAAAACATGACTTCAACTTGAAGCTATTCTTTCTTATTTTCTAAAGTCTCCGTAGCTTAGTTGGTATTTGGTAATGGCAATGACTTTGCATTGGAAAACCCCTTCTCCTAGGAAGTGAACAGCTTTTATAAATCCTAACGTAAACATGAAAGTGAATTATCCAGTACTATATAATTCTCAGAAGTTTTTCCACAGCTTGAAAAGTCAGTAAAGCCAACCAGTGCATGCAAGCAATTAGCAGATAGTACTCGACTCTTCACCACGGCTTATTTTGTTATCATTCAGTCAAGTCAGTCAGCAAGCCCCTGTTTATACAGGAATACTGATCACAACCTCTCGGCTATTAAATATTGATAAGAAGCAGGACTGCAATTTTCGTGCACTCACATGCACGAAATACTTTCTGTATTGAAGTGAGAGGAGTTTCTGTTTTCCGTTTCCTTGAAGTGCTCTATGCAACAGATCAGCATTTATTTGCAGTGGTCTTTCCTTTGCACCTTCCCTTCATCTGCAGTAACAATCATCACCGGCTTGCCGTATGCCATGTTAATACTCCGTCGAATAATTTCACGCAATTTACAAAACACAATTACGAGACAAATAATCGGAATTCAAAGTAATCTTGGTGTTCATCTACTTACACTTCGACCCAGGTCTAGTTCAAAGTAAGAGAATCATTCGGACACGATGAACACAACTCACATTACGCTTAAAACAAGACCCTAAACTTCTAAATAAGGTTTTCACCTTTCAGCTATGATACTAAAACATGTATTTATAATGTCGGACGTGGGTGTATTGTAACTCAATTATTATAGTTTCTTAATAGTCGAATCCCACGATTCTTTGGTCATGTTCGGCTTGCAGCAGCATCCCTTCCCTGAAAAACGAGCTGTGTCTTTCGGCACGTAATATTTTGTTACAAACGCTTTTCAGTTGCGTATGACTTGAATTCCTGGTTGCGAATTGTTTTAGAGAGGAATATTTAAGTCTTCTTATCACTTTGGAATCACTCTGGTATTCCTGCATTTATGTAATTTGTTGTAACCTTGTTGTGTTTTTATTTTCACCGCCACCTTTCCCTCTTTTAAATACATTCGTTACAGTTGATCTTGAATGCCGTAACTGTCAGTAGTTGCATCATCTAAATTATAATTCATATAAAAACCAATAAGAGCCACATAAACAGGCAACGATCACACCGGGGCAAAATTCGTTAACCTCTAAGTTAACATCGGTTTACTTTAGAGTGAACACTTTTCCGGTATAATTTATGCCTTGTCTTCATACATTGTTCTGCTATACGAATATTTTTGAAACGAAATGCATTTATACAACAATTGATGATACAGGAAGTACTTGACTTCTGGATTTAATATTTCACGGTTGATATTAGAATAAAATTTCAATTCTTGCAATATGAAATGTATAGTTGTACTCTGAAGAAGTAATGAAGAACTGTCACATTTGTCACTACTGTCAATGCAAAAATATTCATGCTATCTTACGTTTCGGAAATTATTTTCCACTAATATCATTCCATAATTTATAAAAATATCTTTTTTTTCATACCTTAAAACTACCGTTCTTCAAAAACAAACTTAGAAATCGAAGATATTTGCAAAAATTTAATAAACATAAATCCAATTCGATTTCAAAATTCAAACCGTGTTGCTCATAACATTCAGCCTTGTTAGCTGAGTGGTTAGCGCGCCCACTCTCCAGCCAAGAGGCTTCGGGTTCGAACCAGGCCTAGGCATGGATATCTGTGATTGTCTTTCATCTTCGTACATTCATTCACAGAAGTAAATACACACTCCCTCAAGATGGAGTGTGTATTTGTTTCACCAGGGGGGTACTAGATCCAAACCTCCTGCAATGAGAGAGACCTTCAGCATTTAGTGTATAGAAAACAGACTGAGTATCATCATCATCAAAAAGTGTATAAACTATTATATTTTTTTATATCTAAACACAAATGTCAGAAGACGAAATTGAACTTATAAAACTATTTTATTGCATTTGCGTCGTTCGTCACTTTTTGGAAATAGCTCACAATACATCACATAAGCAAAAATCTATACATTATGTTTGACTAGGAGAAAAAATAATTGACTTCTCATTTGCCTTGCCCTTAAGAGCACAACTACTGGTATGTTTCTCGCAGTGCATCGAGCACCAATCAATCCATTTTAGTGTAATTTAAACATTTATATCGAGAACTAAGAGACATCGAAGAGAACTACTTAAAGCATAAATAATAAATAGAGTCAGAGAAAACCATTTATTTGTATGTTTCTCAACAGATCAACATCGGATGTAAAGCATTCTTATCTCTTCTAGTCTCTCATAATTCCTTAAAAAAAAAAATTCTTTTGTATCTTTTAATATCGCATTCACAACATTAGAGTATCAAAACTCCTCCGAAAAGTAACGTACTACGCAGAAATTCATGGTTGATGGGATATAAAGAATGAAAGTGAAAAATCTAGTCGCTAGTAATACCATCATACATTTAGTACGTATACTATCGAACATTTACTAAAATTTATAACAAAACAAAAAAAGTTGTTTCATTTCGTAAAGTAAAGTAAGAGAATGAAACAGTTCCTAATAAGAAAAAGTGAACCGAAAAAAATTACCAAAGCAGTCAACTATAATCAGAATGGTTTCATCTGCTTCCCAATCATATCAGGTTCATGCTTGTAGCAACTGTACGTATATAAATTAATAAAAATAGAGAGAATATTTATATATATATATATATATATATAATTATGAGAGTCTAGAAGAAATAAGAATGTTTTACATTCGATGTTGATCTGTTGCGAAACATACAAATCAATGGTTTTCTCTGACTTTGTTTATTATTTATTCGGTGCTGCAGCTATATACTGAGAACTAGGGTGAAACAAGAACGAATGCTATCAAGTTAATAGAGTATTTGCATACTGCAGGTAGGAACGAACGGAATTACCACTGATCTTAAAATTACATAGGTTATTTAAGCCCCATGTGCTAGCAAAGGTATAGACAAAAAGGAGAAAACGAAAACGAAATTTGCCATGAATGGAATCCATTCTCGAACTCAAGCGCAGTTCTTGTTAAAACGTGACAGTCTACAACGATAATACTCAATAGTCGTGCTTTTGTCGACTTTATAAAGGCTATTTTCAGAAAAGGTAAGGTCCTCGAAAATACGTTCGAAATTTCAAGGCTAGCTACGATCACTGTGGAAAGCGAATCGTTTACTTAGATATTATTTGTTTAAGTGAATCTCTTGTTGGATTCATTATCTTGTCATCTAAGATGAGGGCATTCAATATTTGAAGGGAAAGGGGAAAAAACAGTCATGATCATTTATAGCCATATGATGATTTTCCTGTTCATTCATGAAATTTAAACCACCTCGTTGTTAAATGGGCCCCCAATTTTATCTCTGTGGGTTGCTTTTTATAATCGTACATAAGAATAAAACTTAATATATAAAATTGTATTGAAACAAGTATATTAATTTATTTCCTGTTTATTTTTAATTCGGTAATTCCGTTTTTGAAGCTATTAAACGTTCTATAGTCTATCTGCAAAGCATATATTGCATAAATAAACTAATTATTTGATGCTTTCTTTGTGATATTAGGAAACGTTTTCTACTCTTTAAAATAAAAAATAAAAATATTTTTTTTATTCTCCAGAAAGGATTAGATGGAAATCTATTAGTAACAAGTCGTCGTCATCCTCCGGTAGCATCATTTAAAAATGGGGTTGCAACAGGTGAGCAGCTCTTTTCCATTTCTCTCGGTCTGTTGCCTCCGTCATTTTTTAACCAGTTCATTCCACAATATCATTAAACCACCCTTTAGTTGGCCTTCCACGTCTTCTCTTCCCTTCAACTCTCCCTTGTAATATAGTTCTTCTTAGATGTCCTAAGGAACCTCTCATAAGATGTCCTGCAAATCTGCTCTTTCTTTGCATAATATTCTCGAGCAGTGTTCTTTCCATCCCAACTCTTCTTAAAACTTCTTGGTTTGATATTCTCTCCGTAAAGCTAAACGTTTCAATCCTTCTATAACACCACATTTCCAATGCATTCATTCTTTCCTTATCTCTCTTTCTGAGTGTCCATAACTCACATTCATAACTTGCAATACTCCAGACTGTTGCTTTAATTATTGCAATTCTCACACCTATTTTAATATTCTTATTTATTAAAATTCTCTTCTTTTCCATATATGCCGATTTAGCTTTTCTTATTCTATTTCTAATATCCAACTCTGAAGTTCCTTTCTCTGAGATCCAACTACCTAAATATTGAAATCTTTCCACTTCTTTTAAAATCTTTCCTCCACATCTTATCTTTGCATTATCTCCTATTTTTCTGCCCACTGTCATTATCGTGGTCTCCTTTATGTTAATCCTTAGTCCGCATTCTTTACCGGAGTTTTCAATTCTTTGAACAATTTGTTGTAATCATTTTCGCTTTCCGCCATCATCCACATATCTTAAGTTATTGATGATTATTTTTATTTTTATTCCGTTTACTTTTATTCCTTCTTCTACATTCTACACCCTTTAAAGTGAACAGATGCTCTCTAAGCATCTGTTCACTTTAAAGATTAAATAATAATTGTGATAACTTACATCCTTGTCTAACTCCTCTCTCTACCGGAATTCTCCTGTTTCCTCTCCATTTAGACATACTGACGCTGTTTGTATCCAATATGTTCTCTTTAAGATTTCCAAATCATACGAGTCAATATCAATATTTTCTAGAATATCAGGGCATTCAAAAGGGATTTGATACAGTCAAACATAAAAGGCATTTAAAAGCCTTTTATGTTTGACTGTATCAAATCCCTTTTCAAAATCTAGAAATCCCCAACACCTTTCCACCATGGTTTAGTGTTTTCTCCCCAATAATTCTTATACAAATTACAGCCTATGTAGTTCCTGTGTTTGTTCGGAAACCAAACTGTTATTTATTCATTTCTTTTTCTATTTTACTCTTAATTCTCTCCAAAGTTATTTGTGCCAGAATTTTTGCTGTGTGATTTATGACTTATCATTCTAAAATTGTTACAGTCTTAAACTTCCGTCTTTTTTGAAATGGGGATAACAATTGATCTTCTAAACTCCTCTGGTAATTCTGACCCTCATAAATTCCGTTAATAATTTGCCATAACTCTTCCATGCTTTTTTTCACGTATATTTTTATAAGTTATATCTGTATGGAATCTATTCCGGGATTTTCCTTCTTTCATCTTTTGAATTGCTAGATTCAATTCCTCCCTCATGATGTATGACTTCTGCCCATTATATTCTTTCGTTTGATTTTCTCCTCTTTCTCCGTCTCCATACAGTTTACCTGCATATTCCTCCCATCTCTGTGATAACTTCTCTTTTTCTGTGAAACTGTCACCACTTTCATTCTTGACTACACCAGTCTATTGTATCTTTCTCCTTCCTGTCATCATATTAAAGTTTTTATTAACACCTTCTTTTATGTCATTTATTTCTACCTTTGATGTTGTGTCCTCATTCATTTCATCTAACCACTCTTCCTTTTTCTTATCTCTCTTTGTAACTCCCTATTCAAGTCTTTATAAATTATATGCAAAAATTATTCACTAAATTTTGTTCAGAGTATTTAAAGTATGTATTATTATTATTCTAAACAAACGCATGCTAATACTCTTTAAAGTTTTGATTTCATTGTTTAACATACGGAAAGTCCGTAATAGTTTCATATAGATATATATATATATATATATATATATATATATATATATACAGTATATATACGAAGAAGAGCGTCTGATTTAACATTTAACTCTGTGGAACCCATTGTGATATATGACCTTTTGAGATAAGAAATTTTTTTAGGAATGCATCTCTGTTGAATAGTAGGCCAATTCGATTTATATTGTAATTAAAATATATATATATATATATACCAAAACGTGTCGTGTTATACAACGGTATATTGTAATAATAAGTAGAATAAGAAAAATGAAATAAATATTCGAAAATTTCGATCAACTTACCTCTTCCGTTACTGCAGATAAACAACTGGCAATTCGTATCATAAGACAAAATATATAAAATACATAAAGAGCAAGGGCTACTCGAATAGGTGGTGGATGAGATAAATCGAAAATCTGACATCCCAGTAAACAACAAAGTGCAGTGTTCCCTGCATAATTATAAAACAGCGCACTTGAAAACAAATGGTTGGCTTCTTTCACAACACAGCCGCATCTCATATAAAGCATGCGTATATCTTCCACTTTGACCATATTCTCTAAGGTAATATTTTTCTTTTTCTCTCTTAAAATCTGGTTTATGACAAAGAAAGAATATCTAAGAAATTCTGCGAAATAAGAAATCCAATATAGCATAGCAGCAGGGGAGATAAAATACAAATATATAACCACTGCACCACCTATTACAAGCAGGACATATTGAACTGATACTGGCCACTTATCTGATAAAAGAGACTTGTCCGGTGTAATAGATGCAATTGAAACGGAAAAGGCATAGACGAAGATGTGAACGAAAAGAATCTTTATTATAATGCTCCTTATTCTGAATGGTTTGGGATGTTTGGCATTTAGATGTGTTTCGAGACTGCAGCAATTGATCGCGAGCGAGATCATTTGATTTCTCTTTTTGAATAAGAACAGCCTCACGAAAAGAGCAAACGATGCAGAGTATAAAATGATCACATGAAACACAAAACGCAAGTTCTTGTCCCCATGTGTCTTGGATATGTCCTGTTCCGTGAAGAAAAATAAAGTAATAATAACTCCATAACTGAGACATCCATAAAAGGTCTGCCAACTGCATGCACGAATGCGAATGCTGTGAATATCGGAATTTAAAAAACCTTTGAAAAAGTAACTACCACTTAAAATGTTCATCAAAGCAACAAACCTAAATCCTTTGTAGAAATTACTTTCTGCAACAGCCATGTTTAGAAATGGAAAAGAAAATGACTTGTCTCCTCGTTACACTCCTGCATTCTAAGCTAACATGAGAGAAAATAAGCCGCTAAGAATTCTCTACTAATGACGTAACGTTATTTTTTGCCCAAGTTCATCGATCTAAGTATTGATGTCTTTAAGAAGCAACGAAATTACTTTCTTGTTGTTTAATTTTGATGAATGCAATGTAGTGCCCTTCGTTTAAATAGATAAAACGTGTGCAGTTTTATAATATTGATCTGAAATATTTATCCAGATATATGTTATAAACCAATTGTTATATGATGATTATGTAACCTTTTATAACCCGAACTAGCTGTCAGCATATACAATTGTAGCTACACAGGCGATGCTCTGTCTGCATGCAGCTCATCTTGTTGCCCATCTTGAAGTTGGGCTTCAATGCACGGATCTGATATTAGGTTATTCAGAGGATAATTTTGAAGCAGATAGCCTGAGATACTTTATTTTCGTTCAAAATTTATACGACGCAGGTAGACTTTGTTTGCCTTGGAATCTATTAAAATTCTGTACTGGTTCTAAAGGCATGGTTGTTCGAGCTGTCAAAGTAACCGCTGTTAAACTAACAGACTGTCTGGGTTTCGCATGTTATCGTCCTCACGAATGTTTATAATTCCCTTTAAGTGGGTTTCATCATTCGCTGTGAGTCCACCACAAACCCTAATGATGAAACCCACAAAAGGCAGCTTCAATAAGTTTACACAAATTTAATAAATGCTCAAACATATTCTTTGTCCGTCTATGCTATTATATGTTCTAATTATACTTTATAACTTCTTGAAAGCTAGTCACATAAAAAAACAAAAAAAAGGTTCCTAAAACACGTATTTTTATACCTGTATTTCATCACCAGTTCATTACATAAAAGAAAAGGCCAAACTAATAAGAGGTTACTTAAGGTAATGTTTTTGTAACGTTAGTGGAGGGACGGGAGAGATCGGTTATTTTAACCAAACCAGATAATTCGGCAGGTCGCTAAACAGATAAATACGATGCTGTACTGTATTTATTGTTGTTTTGTAAAGATTTATTTATTTATTTAGTGTATGGCTCACACATAAAAAGTTACATTACATTAATTCTTAATATATACTGACATAGTAATAAACATATGTACAATCTTCTTCACTCTTCCATCATCTATGTGGATGATGATGATGAGGCCGAATGAACTCTTATGTACAATAATAAGACATAATACAGTCATGAAAGAGACACTCAAGAATAGGATACAACTGTAGCTCTACATCGATTATCCAGTCAACTGCACTTGGTGTAGCATGGATGAAGTCCAAAGTGCATACAGTCCACTGTATGCACTTTGGACACATTTTGCTGTAATATGATTAATTGTCTGGCGTGGTGATCCACAATCGCACCTGGATGAGGCAATCATGCCCCGTTTTTAAAGGTGGTGTGCACATCTGCCATGATTGGTGCGGATTCGGTTAAGGGTAGACCAAATTTTCCATGATTTTGCTGTATTCATGTAGAAGAAAGTTGATTGTGGATGTGTGAAGGTGGGAAGTTGCTTAGCACTGAGAGCCAGTAGGTTACGGTTGATTTTACAGTTTCAGAAATAAGATGCATAGTGGTGTTAAGCTACGCATCAACCAAATAAACATGGGCGCTCTTGAGCCATACGGGTTAGCAGTATTCAGCTGCAGAGTAAACGAAGCCAATAGCACTACAGCGAAGCGTTGTTGCTGAGGAACTCCAAGTTGTTCCACATAGTTTTTGTAGAATATTGTTTCTAGTTTTTAGCTTGGATGCTATGTTAATCAGATGTATTTTAAAAGATACAGTTCTATCCAGAGTGATGTCCAGATATTTCCGGAATCTGTTGTAGCGTAGCAGTTTGTGGTTGCAGTAGATCATGAGTTCTTTGTTAGTCTGGTTATTGTTCAGGTGGAAGCACGAAACTCCTGTTTTGTTTCTAGGATTTGGGCGTAATCTCCGCTTGCTGAAGTATCCATCTTGGACTGCAAGGTCGTTTGTTAGTGTATTTTCCACTGTAGTAAAATTGGTGTGTCTGGTGGCTAGAGCAATGTCATCAGCGTAGCAACATTCTTGGAGGCTGTATTGTAAAGAAGGTTTTGTAAAGGATGGAATGGTGTATATCGATTAAAAAACTAAAAAATATATGAATTTTTACTTAGCTGTTTTTTAATATATTTTTAAATTTTTTAATTGCAATTGCATTTGTGGAGCCAGGTGTTCAGAAAAGAATGAACAAGAGATTCCAGGTGGAGATGTTTCTTGAACCTTTCGAAACCGCTTAACTCTCTTAATTTAATTAAATCAGACAGATAATGACATATATTAATAACGTTCTGTGACAAAAGGTCTTCTACAGTCAAAAGTAAACAGGAGTTTTATTTCTTAAAAAACTATATATCCGTAACTTCAATAAATAAATATACATTGATTTTGCTTTTAAATTAATAATATTTATTCTCAGTTATTTGTTTGGTAGAAAACTGAAGTATTTAGCTCGCAAAGCGTGTTAATTTTCTCTCCAAGTGACCATTGAAAAGTTCATATAATTAAATTTAAACATTTAGCGATATTCAAGATTTAAAGATAATGACCACAGGACAGAAATTAAATAAAATATTTCTCCATGCAAGGATTATACTGCACTGATTCCTCTCTCTTCAAAAAAGCGTGTTTCGTTTCTAAGGTTATCAAAACTTATAGCGAAATCTCTACTACAACAGTCAATATGACATTATCCCTGCTCTCTCCCTCATATTGCTTTTAATTTCAAAGATGATACTTCTGCTCCCACATTTTTCCAGTGATTTTGAGAGCATAAGCGAAAACTTGAGTTATAAACTTGTTAAGCGGTGACAATAGTCGTCTGGATGTCTTCATCTCAAATAATTTATTAGATTTGTGGTAGAGGAAATTGTCCTGGGATCTTGTTGTTTTTTGCAACAGAACACTAATATCTGCAGAATAGCAGATATCAATATTTTACATAAGCTATTGCGTTATAAAACTCCGGTAGCCAGCGGAGAACATCCTCGTCCAATGGCGTAGAAATATTTTTACGATCATCTGACTTCACAGTCGGCCTGGTTAGCCAAGTGGATAGAATATCCGCTCTTCAACCAAGAGACTGTGGGTTCGAATCCCACCTAGGGCATGGATGCTTGTCATTGTTCTACTTACAGCTTTTCCGTATGTACTGCTGTATTATGGCGTAGTGTGACCTCTGATGTCTTTACGCCATAAAATTCAAATTAAACCCAATGCGATTTCACATTCAGGAAATGAGATTCTCTTGGAATTACCCGTTAAGCTGTCTCCTTCAATGCGGAGATCGCGCGTGGTAGAAACTCAACACGCTTTTGTACGATGAGATGACGGTCGAACTAGAAAGAAGAAAACGAACAACAAAGAGTGATATTGAGAGCATCAGCGAAAAATTGAGTAACAGAAAATAAAATTTAACTCATTCGCAAGAGAGCACAACATTGCCTAAATCTCTCCTTCTTATTTACTTCAAATTTTCGGACTTTTAAAACGAACGTTTTCTTTGTTACTTTAAATGTCACTTTCGTATTATTTAGGAATTTGTCAAAATTTCTGAGAAATAAGAAATCCGAGACAAAGTTATTCTTGTTGGCATAACATTAAATTTTTATGTATTAAATTATTGGTTTTTGAATCGTAATGCACTTTTTATTGGAAAGCCAGTTTGGATAGCTATCGTTAATCGTTATCAATAGTTAATAATCCTTAAGAGCAAATATTCTAATGATCTCATACAAAGCATTAGCAGCATAAATCATCATAATAATAATAATATATTTTCCCAATCAAGCTATTACTTCTGAATAAATAAAACAACTGTTGACAATAAAATTACTGTAGCTCAGAGTAAACAGAGCCTCCGTACTTTAGATTTGCGATGCACTTTAATTGGAAACACATGGCTTCGAATTCCTTCCAGGACACGAAGAACTTTCCAGAATTTTCCATCCGAAGGTGATTTAGCCAGTCTCAATACGTAAGTGGAAGGGTTTATTCTCTCAGAAACTTGGTTCTTTCAACCCAGAAAAGGAGCGAACCAGCGCGTCATAAGAACACACGCGTATGTAGACATGGGAGACGATGACGACAGACATGAAGATTATTCACTCTATTTCCGTCCGATCATGTTTAGGAAGCCTGCATGGTATTCTGCGGATCTGGACGTAAACGTATAAGAGAAACTCAACCTTAGTAAATACTATTAGGAACACAAATTATACTAAATTAATATCTTCCGATTAGTTCTCTAGAACATTGTATTCTTTACGGGATTTCCTACAGTATTTTCATGAATTTATTCCAACAGTCGGCCTCACTTTTTTCTACAAGAATATTTCTTAAGTCTAACCTATAGACATTCTAATATTTGTTTCAAAATGTGTGCTCCTAGTACGCGCCAAAATATCCTCATAGTTCAGTTTATGCTTTTCTGTCTTAATGATATTACAAGCAAATTACAATCAAATTATAATAAAGGCAATCGCTCCTCATAACTATTTGAAATAAAATAAATTTTCCTGCAGAACAGCTGCACTAAGTGTTTCTTTGGATAGGAATTCTAACATTTAGTTAGTTTGTTTTTTTCTTGAAAGTATAATTTTTTCAGTTTTAACGTTAATAAGTTTCTTTCAAGTCTCGGGTTCATAATATTCATTTTATTGGCACAATATAATAACTGCTAATGTTATTTATTTAACAATCTCTTTTTAGATTGAATATCAAACAGATATAAGGGTTTCCAGTGGACATTTTATCATTAAGAATTCAAAGAGCTATATACATACATAAATAATCAACTATTTTAATTCGAATGTCTTAGCGAATCATGTTAACTTGTATTACAGAATGCAGATACAATCACTGATTACAGAAATCTTTTATAGATATTTTATCGCCCTGTTCCAAAATGTAGATTATAATTATTGCAAAGATGGTTCAATTCCATCGAATAGAGATCGCTTATATAGAACAGAAATAAAAAACATCCTAGAAGTGACTCTTGATTAACTCCAATTTTGATTTGGTATTCGCTCAAGGTATTCACTTATTTGAACTACATGTCACCAGTTTTCTAAATACGTTTGAACCCATAAATGACATTTCCCTCTGATTCCTATAGTGTGAAGTTTGTTTCTTAATAGAATAGCTATTAAGAAACAAATCGACAGAGTCAAATGCCTTCTGTACGTCTATGAAGATAGCGGCTGTTTTCTTTTTACTGTTGTCAATGATTACTCGTATATGAGCTCTTCTTTCAGTACCCATGACAAGCTAGGTGTCGAGTTAAGTGTTTTATATATATATATATATATATATATATATATATATATATATATATATATATATATATATATATATATATATATATATATATATATATATATATATATATATACAACTAAAAAAATATACAGCTAAAAAAATTATTTGTGTATTTAAAAATTTAATTATCACTTTTGATTATTTTAATACATCAAATATTTTAATACAACAAAACAAACAAACAAATATATTGGAATAAAATATTTATTTCTCTATTTTGGAAAACCAAAGTTAGAAAAAACAACAGATTGATTACAAACTACAGTACAAGTTACAGGAAATGCTGGGTTGATTAAATAAAAAAAAAAAGTTAATGTAAAATTTGGCATTGTTTTGACCTCGCAATATTTTCATAGTCAAGTTGATATGAAGAAGTGGCCAATCACAGACAATCATCCAAAGCAGTGTTTCCTAACTCCAAAGCAGTGTTTCCTGTGGTCCGCGGACCCCCGGAGATCCACGAGTAATTCAAAGGGGGTCTGCAGGATAGTTTATTTTCATTAAATTTTATCTTATCATGTTGCTCACACCTGTTGTTCACACCTGGCCTAATTGATATGTTCATATTCTTCCGAATATCTCCATTTATAACAGTATTGCATTGTCATAAATGATACATTTAGTGTTGTAAAATTGTAATTTATTACTTCATATTTATGATATGTAAAATATAAAAAATTTTCATTTCGGATTTTATGGAGATCGCAGTGAATTAACATTCGTTACAGGGGTTCACGACATCAAAAAGTTTGGGAAACACTGATCCAAAGAATCATTTGCAAATTGGTTTCTTAATTGATTTTTTATGACGTTCATATTTGAAAAAGCCGATTCTGACAAGTATGTCGATCCGAAACACGACAGAATTTTTCGCGCAATATCAGTTAATATTGGGAATTTTTCATGAACGTACTTCCAAATGACTTCATTGTTTATTGATTTTAATTGTAAACTATTCTGAATGTATATTATCTCAAGTTCTACTTCGGCTTGGTTTATATCAAACAGTCCACTGATTTTATTTGAAATTTCTGTAATGTTTAAGTTTTCTTGAAATGGATTATTGATAAAAGATACAATCATTTCAGTTTTATTAAAATCTTTAAATCTTGAATTTATTTATTCTTCAACTAATTCTATTTCACGAATAAATTCTTTTAAATCATAGCGAAGCTTTCTTGATTTTGTTCAAAAAATTTTAATAAATATGGGAGATGTCTAAATTCGCGGTCATTCATATTTTTTTTAATAAAAGTACGTATTGTTGGAAAGTTTTTATTGAACTTAACATGTTAATTAAATTTTTATCTCTACCTTGTAACTCTAAATTTAAGTTGCTTAATTTCGTACAGAAATAAACTAAAAATAATAAGTGTAACAACCATCTTTTATCACTCAATTGTGGATAAATATCTCCTTTTTCGTCAAGAAAAATTTTATATCGTTAATTAATACAAGAAATCTTTCTAAAAATTGACTTCTTCTGAGCCAGCAAACATTAGTGTACAACAGAAGTTCACTATCATCATCTGCTTGTAATTTAAATAACCGCCATTGCAGGGCTTTTCCTAAAACAGAATTTACAATTTTAAATGTAATATCCAAAACATCTTTTGTGTTTAATCTTTTACTACACAGTACTTGTTGGTGAATAATACAGTGTTACGTTAAAAAATCTGGATATTTGTCATCATTTTTTCATGATGAAATGAAGCCTGATTTATTACCTATCATTGCAGGAGCACCATCAGTAGTAATAGACACAAGTTTAAAAAGCGGAAGTTTGTGTTGCTTCACAAATTCATCAAATGCCAAAAAAATGTCTTCTCTCCTAGTCCTTCCCAATAATGGTATAATTTTCAAAAGTTCTTCTTTACTTGAATGATCTTGAAATACCATGTGAATAAATACCATTAACTGAGCAATATCAGTGAAGTCGTTTGATTCATCAAATTTTAATGAAAATGCAACACACTGGTGAATGTCTGACCTTAACCTGGCCTGGAAACTTTTCTCCGGCAATTGGAACTCTTCCTTTCGGCAATTTGAAACCTTGTCGGCTGCCCAGAAGTAGTCTCTCTTTACCGACGTCTCGAACCGAGAAGCTCCTTTCTGGAAGCGGGAACTCCTCTCTCAAGCAACGTGGATCCGGGTAATCTCTCTGACGGCGACTCTGGACCGGGCAGCCTCCTCTCTGACAGCAATTTTGGAACCGGGACCCCTTCTGCTTGTTTCAGTCACTTTTTATTAGGCATCCTCTGAGACCTCGCATAAAGTTTGGCAATCCCCAAAGAATCGGTATCAGTCTTTCATCTTAAGTTTCAAGTTCGGCATTCCTTTTATTCTCCTCCGCTTTCTTTTGATTGTAAGTTGCCAACCATCGGAAAGTTTTTTGAACTCTTTATGACTAACTTCGGAGATGTTTACACTTAGAGCCTTCAAGCCTTTCTCATACATACACGTTTCAATAACAATCTTTCTAATGTCGCCATGTACAGCTTCGGCGACAAAAACACTGCCTTTGTTTTTAACACTCTAACATATTCTTATTAATGCAGTATATACAGTTAGCTTCAAATGAGTTATTTACAAAAACATATAATACAAACTATACCGAGACAAGCAAAGTTTATTTCTTTACAATATTCACATGGGACTTAATCTAAGTAAAAAATCGGTGTAATGTAGTTTGGAATATTTAATATGTAAGCTACAATCGCGTTTTTACACTCTGCTTATAATCGTATTCACGCACTGTTTGACTTTCACTGATCCGAATTAATTATTTACCAGGACTTATAAGAAAATTACTGATTTGACAATTTTAACGAAAAATAAATAAACAATAGCAATACACTTAAAGCGAATTAAAAATAATACAAATAATGATAAATAAAATATTATGTTTTCAATTTTAATTAAATTTGTAAGTAAGGAGGAATACACAAGAGATCGACCAAAAATCGCTCCGCGATCGACCGGTCAATCGCAATCGACGGGTTGAACACCTCTGGTATATAATATAGGATTAAAAACCAAGTTTATATAAAATTACTTACTTAGTTATTTACTTACTTAGCTACAGTTTGCCTGACGCTCACAGCGCAGTGATTGAATTCTCGCGCTCTCGAATCACAACTCACGCTAGTCCTGCCACGCGGACACCAGTTCAAATAAATATGACTGTTGCCATCCTATTTTGTTAATTTGGGAAGCCCATGTTTTTTACCTTGTTGTTTTTCCAGTTTTTTTTTTTGTTTTGTTATCATTTACACACCTGAAGAAGTCGGCGTTCCGACGAAACTAGTCGTGTGCGTGGTTTTTTGTGCGTGGTTTTTCATTTTGTGTAAGTGTCATTTCCCTCTCATTGTCCACCTCTCGAAATTGAGTTCGTTTAACCTCTGAGCAGGTTCCTATATATATATATATATATATATATATATATAATATTCATCTAAACTTGATTTGTTTCCTCAGTCTTAAGTAAAAGGCTGATTATATTCCACTAATTCGAGCCCTACCCAAGGCATATGAGTTGTGGAAATACTTTCTGAATATGAATGCTGTGCAGAACAAAGGCGGACTTTTGCAGCTGCCCAATTTTTAATCCATCTAACTCGAGTGCTTCTGGATGTTTTTTCAATGTTTTAGGGATGGCGCCTAAAGCACCTATTATTATGGGAACAACTTTCGTTTTCTTTTGCCAGATTCGTTCAACTTCGAATTGCAACTCGCGATACTTTGTAATTTTTTCAGTTTCTTTGTCTTCAATCTGACTATCTCCTGGTAAATTAGGTATATATATATATATATATATATATTTTGGATGCCAATCGAAGAATTTTGCATATCATCCATTTTAGTTGGCAATTTAAAATAACAATAAAAAGATAAACGTAATAATTAAGGGGATGCAAATCCTCCCTCGTTTTTCGATATATAAAACGTGTTGTGTGATATTAAAAGCAGCAGAGTTTTAAAATTACAGTTTTTATTAACGAATAAAATCCATATTAAAGACAACTTAAAAATGAGGAAAATAAGAATACTGGATAATTCTTTTGCGCCTCTTCATGGTTTCAGAATTCCTTACTGGCACAAACCTTTCGTTTCATTTGGCAATTTAAATTCATTCTCCCTTTCTCCCCTGGAAATATCCTTTCATAACCCCGAAAGTTACGTAACCGAATAATTGCAGCAGGAGCAGTTTGTCACGTTGTTAAATGAGACTGTGACTGGGGGCTGCTTTGTACCATTCAGTAACTGAACAAGAATGATTGTGTATGTAATGACGGTCCCCAGAATCTGTAATAAACAAACACAATGGAATTAATGAGTAGATACATCCTTATAAAATGTTATATGCTTACAAACATTATATTTAGGAACAAAACTAATTACGGGTATAGACCATAATTATTGCTATGATGATGATGACGTTATACTTATGATGATGATATGAGAGTGTATTGCATAATTGCTGGTACCTTGCACAGTATTTCGCTACCCTTCTATTGTGTTCTACATGAGTAGATCCATTAAAATTATATCAGATGCTTATTAGAATATAATCGCAGCATTCTGCGATTCACGTTACATCGAAAAAAAAATAGATTTTTACTTTTAGACAAGGACTGGACCGTCTAGG
The DNA here is from genome assembly GCF_054136105.1 of Typopeltis vanoorti. Classification (NCBI taxonomy): domain Eukaryota; kingdom Metazoa; phylum Arthropoda; class Arachnida; order Uropygi; family Thelyphonidae; genus Typopeltis; species Typopeltis vanoorti. The sequence goes on from NC_143564.1 coordinate 52,347,509, forward strand.
CTGTTTTAATCACTTTGGTTTTAGATGTTTGGGTAGGTATGTAGGTTATTTATTTATTTTTGTTTTTGTTTTTTTGTTTTCAGGAAGCACGAGCTTTTAATCTAGCAGCTCATAACGTCGACTTTGGAACACACACACTCGCGCACACGCCATATGCTCTTAGGATGTTGTTTGTATATAATTAATAGGAATAAGAGATAGTGGCAGTTGTTTGCTGTAATCTCGTCTTCTCTACTAGGCACGTTGGACAAAACTGGAACCCAAGTCTGAAGTCTATTGCAATAATAAAAGGCGGTGAATACAGGCTGCCTACTGATTTCCAGAACAATATTGCTGATAAAAAATGGGGAATGAAAGGCTTGAGAATATTTTTAGATTGTCTATATAATCTTAAAGGTCGGAAATGCAGTTTAGAGTGTTTTGCTGATGTAGGAAAAATATACTAATAAAGACCTGATTTTTATGATGACCCTATCAAGCAAAACGAATCATTAATAAAATTTAATATCCATTTTACTCCATTTTTGTGCACTCAAGCACTCCAAGCAACATGATGCAGGTGTGAATCCTTCTTGAGTATGAACTATGTGAATGCATTAAGTGAGAGATGAATTTTCTGTTTGGTGTGGAATACTTACCACTAATTAGTGGTTTGGAAACAGAAATATTTCAAGTTACTGGTTTGGCCATCTAAACCAGGATTTACCGAATACATAAATAAATAAACAATACAAGACATAAAGAATTAGTCAATCTACATTGCTAGTGTGCCAGAGGCTTGCATCATTTCCTGATCGTCCGTAACCCGGATAGTTAACGATGATGCTCTTTTGATGGGATAGACCTCGGCTCGAATCCGGTCCTCGATGCAAAGACCTTCACAAAAGTACAAGTGAAACTGAGTTAGGCCGTTAGAATATCAAAATGCATGTACACATGTACTACGTGGAGATATCCACAGATTCAAACAACCGCAGGTCTTCAGCACCTTTTTACATTTTCATCTTTAATGTTTACATTTTTATCTTTAATAATTACCCTTTTTAACTTTTTTTTATCTTTAATGATTACACTTTTTATTTTTTTTATCTTTAATGATTACACTTTTTTCGGATTTTTGATTATCTTTTAAACACTTTTCATCAATATCATGTTAATTAAAAAAACTGTTTACGTAAATACTAGCCCCTCCTATAAATTTTGTTTTATGTAAATACTAACACTGTAAAATACTGCAAAGTCTGAAAACTTCAGGTCAAAAATATTGCATAAAAACATGAAATGTTGTCTTCTTTAAAATGTATTATCATCATCATCATCATCATACGTATCAAGGATTTAGGCCTAGTATGGCCTGTTCCGGCCTTAGAAGTCATCGTTGAATCGTTTAAGAGGACGTCCTGGTTTTCTTTTTCCTAATGGGTTGTACTTTAAGGCTTGTTTTGGTAATCTTTCTGTTTTCATTCTTTGAACGTGTTCCATCCATCTATGTTTATATTTTTTAATTTTTTCAATTACTAGTTCTTGGTTTAATTCTTTCATAATATCTTCGTTTCTTTTGTGATCAAATTACTTTGCAGTTTTTCTCATAAACTTCATTTCAGCTGTTGTTAATCTTTGTTTGTCTTTTTGTTTTATTGTCCAGATTTCGCTTCCATACATTAAGACCGGTAGGGCTAATGTATTGTATACTTTTAGCCTGGTTTGTTTTTGAACTAGGTTTGGTTTAAATATAGAGTTAATTACTCCTGTTATTTTTAAATATTTTGCAATTTTTACGTTTATATCTTTTTCATTTTCATAAGTGATCATACATTCTGGGTAGTTAAATGAATTCACCTGTTCTAAGATCTTGTTATCTAATACTATTTTAGTTCTTGCTGGATCTTGTCCTTTAAAGGCCATGGCTTTTTTCCGTTGATATTATCATACCATAATCTTTGGATATCTCATTTAGATTTAAAATAGCGTTCTGTAAGTTATCTTCAGAATTTGTAATTATTATTTGGTCGTCTGCAAAGAGGAGAGTGTTTATGTTAACTGTAGGTGAAAGTTTAATTCCTTGATGTAAATTTTTACTCCATTTTATTATTATTTCATTTAAGTAGATATTAAAAAGAGTTGCTGAAAGGGGACATCCCTGTCGGACCCCTTGTTTTTTCTCTCTTGTATATGATAGCTGATGATTTAATCTTATTTGTATTTGATTATTTTCATATATACTTGTGACAGCTTTTAGGATATTATTTGTTATTTGTCTTTCTTTTAATATGTTAAATAATATGTTTCTTTTAACAAATGCTTTTTCAAAGTCAATAAATGCAATATGTGTTTCTAAATTATATTCTCCTCTTTTCTCTATTATTAATTTTAGGTAGAAGGCTGGGTCTATACATGATCGTCCTTTTCTAAATCCATTTTGTACCCCTAGAACAAAGTTTTCGGAATATTTCATTAGTTTGTTATTTAAGATTCTGCTGTATATTTTGTAACATGAATTTAGTATACTGATACCTCTATAGTTTTTAGGGTCATCTCTTTTACCTTTCTTAAAGATAGGAATCACAGTTGCATTTTTCCATTCTATTGGGGGGATACCAGTTGAGTATATTTTATTTAAAAATAATAAGAGTCTTCCTTTGAATCTTGTTCCTGCATATTTATATAGTTCTGAACCTAGCTTATCTTCTCCAGGTGATTTTCCGTTTCTTGTTTCTTTCAGGCTGATTTCTAATTCTTCTTCAGTTATTTCCTTTTAATTTTCGTTAATTGTTTGCCAGTTGTCTTTTTTAAAATATTTGTCTGTTCACAGTTCTGTGTAGTAATTTAGAAATTCTTCTAATTTCAATTCAGTGTTTAATTTTATGTTTTCTTTGGTATCTGCATTTAGGTGTTTCAAAATCTTATATACATTGGGTCTTATTTTATATAAATCATGTTCTAAATTAGAAACAAATTTATTCCATGATTCTCTATGTCTTTTCCTGACTTCTCTTTTAGCTATGGCTCTTATTCTTTTATATTCTATTTCATCTTCTAATCTTTTACTGCTTAACCATTTGTGATAGGCTTCTTTTTTCTTTTTGATTATTTCTTTGATTGTATCATCCCAGATCTTCAGTTTTTTTCTTTTATTGAATTTTTTGGTCTTTCCTAAGCTTTCATTTGCTGCTGCATTTAGTATCGTTTTTATATTAAGCCATTCTATTTCTATTTCTTCATTTTGTTTAATTTTATCTAGATACTGGTTAATTCTTTGTTCATATAGCCATTGTACATTTGTATCATTCAATAGTCTAGTTTTATAAACAAATGTTTCAATTTTTCTTTCTGTTCTTGTTACTTGTAGCCATTTAGGTGGTAATCTTAATGTTATTTTAACAAGGAAGTGGTCACTGCTTATTTCATATCATCTGTGAACTCTAACATCTAGTGAAAATTTTGATGTCTTTTCATTTAATATGAAGTAATCTAATATTGATTTTCATCCTCTTGCTGCCCAAGTATATGTATGTCTTTAAGTTTATAGAAGGAATTCATTGTTTTTAGGTTATTATAAACTACAAAGTCAATCAATTTTTTTACCATTTATGTTTAGAGTGTGTTCTCCATGTATTCCTATATTATTATTAATTTTCGTGTTTCCAATTCTTGCATTTAAGTCTCCTGCTAAAATTATGTAATCATTTTTATTTATTTTATTATATATGTTTTGTAGCTGATTATAAAAATCAATATTATCCTGTTCTCTTCCTTCTTCTGGGGCATATAAACCCAATTATTGTTAAATAGCCTCTATCTATTTTTATTCTAGCTTCTATTATTCTTTCATTCCATAATTTATAATGTTTTAACTGTTTTGAAAGGGAGTTATGAATCCAAATCATGACTCCTGCTTGTGCTCTTTGGTCTCTTTTTCACTTCACTGTATATCACATTAAAATTTTCAGTTCTCATAGTTCCTTTTAATTTCTTTTTTTGTTTCAGTGATTACTGCTATTTTAAAATTTCTTTTATTTAATAACTGGTCTAATTCTATTTCTTTATATGCTATTCCTCTTACATTCCAGTTTGCTATGTTTATTATATTTTGTCGTTTCCATTTTCGTTTTCCCTTTTCCATTCCAGGGTCGTTTCCAATAGATTCAATCCGATTATCTGTTTCTGTCAGCTTACAAGTATGGTTATGTTCTCCATGTCAGGGGACTAGCCTGACGATGGAATAGTTCAGTGGTAGGGCTGCTACCTTAAGGCTTCTGAACTCGCCTTCTTCCGAATTTAAACCCATAGGAGGAATAGGGTATATTGAAGGGGAAAGGGTAGATTATAGAAGAAATATAGTAAGGTTTATAGAGAGGACATAGTTGTAAGGCCAGAAATGAAAAGATCCCATGGCCCTCGAGTACTCTAATAGCACAAGGGTCATAAAGTAAGAAGAGTTGGCTGATAAGGCCTTATAGGAAAGATTAAAGTAAGTGGGTCTTCCTCAAAGTAGAAGAAGGAAAGGATAGATCCAGCTATGGGTCCATGGGAGTGCCGCTTCCCTTACAATCAAGATGATTGCCCCTTATGGATATATTCCTTTAAAATGTATCCCTAACTTTATTTCCATTATTTTAATAACTTCGATAATTACAGAAAAGCACACTATACTACTGTGAATTGAAATTGTAATTCAAGCTAATAATTCAAAAGATTGATAGACGATTTTAACTTGATTCAGGATTTCTAAAATTATAAGTATTATGATTTCTATATTCTAATCGGAAAAATCCAAACGTGACATCGTACTAGATTTGTCCTCATCACATTTCCCTACCTTAACAACATGATTCCATTTAGAGATGACATTAACCACGTCTAGTTTTATTCATAAATTATTAATCCAACAGACTATTTACTGTTCTAGGTGATTTTTTTTGCGGTGAGATCGCTTTGACCCACTCACACATCGTTGTTTTGATAATCAACATTTAATTATTTAATTAATTTAATCAGGAATACAATTTTGCCGAAAACACAAGGAACGTTCTCCACATCTTTTGGAAATGCTGATTTAGCCGATCACAAAGAGAATTGGAATAATTCTTAATTCTTTGTATCCCAAACTAGACAATTTCTCATGAGAAAATACGCAGTTAAGATAACAAACATAGGAGGGATTCATTGGCGAGCTATTATTTATCATCTACCAATTCCAGTGTCTCATGCGACAGGAATGCAGTTCGATCACCCGTGATGAGAAATTGATAAAAATAATAAAGAATAAATATATTAACATGTGAAATGAATGTAGATGCCATTTCTTTAACATGAAGAAGGAAATACTTAACGATCCAGAAAGTTTTATAAGAAAGAAAGGTATTATATCCGTTAAAGTATTTAGCTCTATAAACATACTCACAGAAGTCATGAGTGCCAGGTCGACGTTGAAGAATCCCCATCCAGAAAAAGTTGGTTTGTCATCTTGACATGTTGCCAAGAACACCATAATCTGAAAAACAAAAGGCAGGCCCGCGTTTTACATGTAATGACTCATGATGATCACTGAATAGCTTAAAACAAAGAAATGTTCCATAGCAACTTATTTAATAAACTCTGTAATGTACTGAAAAAATTTCATTTTTTCGTTTCTTTGACACAATCTGTTTGAAAGTTGTACTAACTGATCTGATAGGCTAGGAACTTTGAGAGCATGTTCAACAGCAGGAATTCAAGTCCTCATCATTATCTGAAGAATGCGAGAGAACGTCATGCTTACTTGTAAGGATGAGAGCTTGTGAGTTAATAACAAATTTACTCAAACAGCACAGTTTTGATTATTTGAGTTAAATTATAAGTTGAAATTACATTTTCGCATATTTACGAAATAAAATGAAAAAACACAAAAAAAAGTAAAAGAAAAGAAAGAACCATAAAAACGAAAATGCGAAATTAGACTCCTAAGAACTTATCTTTAGAGAAGTCCTTAGGAATCCACGAAGCCGTTAGACAGGAAAGTTTGGTTTTCTTTCGAGAAATAGTAACCTGTAGATAACCATCTGGCTGACGAAGAATAAGAGATCTAACCGAAAAATTTCAAAATCCCTTTTTTTTTTTTTCAAATTATACTGCATGCTATGAGGAACAGCATTAATCTTTGTGGTGAAATCTCCTGAAGTGCAGAAATGGAATCTTACCATATTCCCAAAATATTATCCACATATCTATACCTCAAGGAATAACTAGGTTAGTGGTCGCTGTGCAGTCGCTCTTCAAATCGTTATACAAGGTAAATCCCAGGACAAATAGATATATTAATGATACCTTCTTTTTGCTGGTAAATCTTTATCTTCCAAGCGAAGTATTTGTAACAACTTGCGTATTTTAGGATTGTTTCATAGAGTAACATTTATGTAGAGATAGACAAAATATTCTGGCTGCTAAAAAGTCACAACGACGAAAATGAAGCGCTGAAATTTACTCAGATTAATTTTCCTTTAAAACGTAGTCTGCTTAATAAAGAAGCAGATTTTCCTAGGATGGCTAGAAGTAAATTAGAAAAGAGATCCGCAAACTGAATCAGTACAATCGACATGATATCAAAACGGAAAACGGAACATTTTTGTGAAATTTGGAAGTCCATACAACCGAGAAGGGTGGCCATAGTGTTTAGCTTCTCTTTAGATTTATTAACTCTCATATTAATGATTGCAGATTCATCATTTTCGCCTGCCTCTTAAGAAGCTGTCAACCGAATTGTCATTCCTTATGTCATGTAAGTTTCTAAGAAAATCTCTAAACTGTAGAGATATCTTTAATTCAATGTAATGTATCGCCCAATCAACAGAAACTTTCTTCCTTTCTAGACTTTTCGAAGGATAAATTTCCGTCTCTAGCTAATTCCGGTGTAGATAACACAGAAGTTCCTCCAAATTCGGGTTATTTTACTTCTTCCAACAGAAAACTCGTAGGTTTGCTGTAAGGAAGCTGTTCTTTGTGATAAACATAAACACTAGATTCCAGGAATCATCTGTGTTTGTCGAACATACCTTCACCGAAAGCATTGGATTCGTTGGGAGATAATGAGATCTATCCAAACGTCATTTCTCATAAAGCGTTTTTGCATAAGGTGAGTTGCCAGAAATTCCTTCATCGTCCTAACCTGAATAGAAATGATGCACTAAAGTTATCCTACTTATGAGGTATTGTTATATATACATATATTGTTGTTTTAAAATATTTTTAGGTTTCATACAAGCACTTTAGATTCTCTGTATCCTTTATGTGTATCACACAAACATCCTCATTGTTAAATCTTCGTTGTATAATTTGTGCTTGTTTAATTTGAATTTCATACTAAAGATGCCCTTGATACTTGGACGAAAATATTCTGGAAATAAAATTCTCACATAATTTATTTTATTGTTAACTAATTGTATTTAATTCCTGGAAGTAGCTTTCCTGTTGTCCCTGAAACCTCCTTTATCACATTCTGTTTCACTCTGTCGATTTTATATCTTTTAGCTTTCAAGGTTCTAATTTAAGTTTAAACGTATTAAGGAAAAGTGTTATATTAAATTATATTTCACTGTACCGTGTCTGAAAATTTGTAAGTTTTTGTGTGTGTATTAAATACTGATAATTTGCCTATATTTTCTAGAGGGAAAAAGCACACTTGAATTTAACATAAAAAAATCTTTTCCACATATGTCTATGATCCACCTTGCCATTGCAGCTGGAAAAACTTTATAAATTCCTCGCGTCAGAAATGGGATTTTAACACGTCTTTTTGATCCAAGGCTAAATGCCAATCTGAAATTGCGACTCGCGACTCATAACTTGAACAACTGGGTGATGCAATTAGTTAAGGGCGAGAATATTTTCGATTATAAAGCTTCTAATATCTGTATTATTATTTAGCAATCTATTTCCAGATGTAATACCGATACCACCTTAGTTTTTCCTGGCAATACTGCTAAACCATCATTTCCCAAAAACAGATTGTCAGCAAGTGGTTCTTCGTGTGATACGAAATTCATTCAGAAATTCATGTGTGAAAGCATACGAGTTGGACCTGATTTTTAAACATCAGGAACATACGCACTGTCTCTGGAGAGAGTTGCATGCCTTAGTTTATGACGGCACGGCTGCTGTCAACAAACTACACATTAATTACCCCCTCAAAACAATGCGACTTTTGGACTGGTGTGTTTCACACCGTTTCTGGACAGTAGATGATGGGGTTCTGTGGAGCGACGAAACTCGCTTCCAAATGTTTTACTTTGATGGTCGTGTATGGATCTGCAGATGATTATCCAGGGAACGGTTCTGGAAGGATTGCATCATTCCAACTATCATGTTTGGTGGAGACTCAGTAAATAGTATTGGAGTGTTTCAGTTGGATGACGCTTGGTCTATTGGTGGACGTGTCCAAAACCATGAGTTGTGATGGCTACTTGGAAATCCTGGAGAATTTCATTCTTCCGAGTCTGTGGAAATGTCTCGGAAGTGACCCTTGCATATTTCAGCAACATAATCCTTCATACCAAACCATACTGCACTGCATGTCCGAACCTGGTTTTCATTAAACAACGTTGAAGCGTTGGACTGGCCGGTTCAGAGTCCAAAACGCACTCCTTTAAACATCTTTGGGAGGACTTAAAACATCGAATTCGCTCCAGCGCACAGCGACCGTTATCTGCATCAGCAATGAGGGGCAGCTTTCCTCGAGGAATAGAAGAAAAGCAGTTGGTTGAAAACATGCTTCGAGTGGGACATTAGGCCCGAATAAGACAAATGATGGTCCCACTCGAGCCTAATTTAAATCCATTTTTTAACTGCAACGTGGGAATTAAGCTGAACGTGGCGTCTACACATCTAGTACTGTGCAAAACATGCAGCATACTGCACCTTTTATTTAAAGACTTCGCTGACACAGTCTGAATATTTGCATGTAGGGGGATCCGAAAGTTGCACGTACGTACGGTGTCATTTTGTGAACATAGTGTGTATTGCTTAAGGGTATGTTTGGATTCAGCCTCCTCCCTAGTTTAGTTGCTATTGATGACGCCGTTTGTTTGAAAAATCTCGGGATGGAATCCCTTCTTTAACTGGAAGAAGGTTTATATCTTTTTTTTCTTATTTTTATCTCAAATGGATGCTCCTCCAGAAAGAGCATCACAGAAAATCCATTTTTCTGATAGATACAAAAATATAAATTTCATAATCCAAGCTTTCAACTTCTTCTTCTCTTATACAGGGTGTCCCAAAATTCACGCAAGATTTAAATTCAGCGCCATTTGTGTGGTAAAGTGTTGCGAGAAAAAAAAAGGCAGCATGACAGCTGACAGTTCAGGGTTATTAAAAATGGAGCGCTACACGAAAGAACAACGCATTTTCATTGTTGAGCAATATTTTAAAAATAATGAAGGTTTGGCAGCTACAGTTCGCAATTTTCGTACAAAATATGGTCGGAATAGTGATTTAACTTCATCAACTGTGAAAAGATTAATTAAAAAATTCAAGGAAACTGGATCAATTAGTGATCTTATACACTCTGGCCGTCCTTCAACAAGTCGTTCAACAGAAAACATCGAAGCAGTTCGTGAGAGTGTTGCTGAGAGTACAGGAACATCAATTCGGCACCGTGGTCTTGAATTGGGCATTTCGAAAAGCTCCCTACAGCGTATTCTCACGAAAGATTTGCATCCTTATGCTTACAAAGTTCAATTGACTGAAGAACTGAAGCCTACTGACCACACACACACAACGAAGAGAGTTCGTTGAATGGATTATGGAACAAACAGTGGATGCTTATTTTTCGAACAAAATCATCTTCAGCGATGAGGCTCATTTTCATCTTGATGGCTTCGTTAATCGACAAAATTGTCGCATTTGGGGTTCAGAAAATCCACGAGTGATTGTTGAGAAACAAATGCATCCACAACGTGTCACTATTTGGTGCGGATTTTGGGATGGAGGCATCATCGATCCATTTTTCTTCGAAAATGCGGCTGATAAGGCAATAACAGTTAATGGGGCTCGCTATCGTGACATGATAATCCGTTTTTTTGTGCCTAAATTGCAAGATATGGATGTGGACGACATGTGGTTTCAACAAGACGGTGCCACATGCCATACAGCCCGAGAAACAATTCAATTACTGCATGAGTCATTTCCTGGTCGTGTAATTTCCCGTTTTGGTGATCAGAATTGGCCGCCCAGATCATGTGAATTAACGCCTTTGGACTTTTTTCTTTGGGTTTTTTTGAAGTCTAAGGTTTATGCCAACAAGCCCACGACCACCCACGCCTTGAAGGTGGAAATTGAGCGCTGTGTCAACGAAATTCAGCCACATTTATGCAAAACGGTCATGGAAAATTTCGACAAAAGAGTGCGTATGTGCCAGCAAAGCCGTGGAGGCCATTTACCCGATATGCTATTCCATGCATAACCCTATACTGTATACTTTATGAATCAATAAGAAATTACAATTTTTAATTAAAAACCTGTGTTTTCTATCAAAATTACTTCTTGCGTGAATTTTGGGACACCCTGTATAAAGAAAAAAGTATAAATATTACTGGTAACATCACTATATAGGGTTCTACTAATTTCTACTAATCCATTCTCCAAGTCATGGATGACTAATTCATTTCGAGCATACAATTTACAACAGAACAGTTTTTTTTTATTAACGGAAATGTGCAAATCAAGTTTTCAAACATAAAATAAATAAAATTCTCCGACTTCGAATAATGTATTTAATGTTGCTTATAATATTATCTCAGAGGTGCTTGTATAATGCATTATTTGTGTTTCAGTGTCGACTTCGGAACATGCTTCCAACAGCAACGTTTTCTCTTGTAATGGCTTGTAAATTCTCCTTGAATCGCCATCATATTATAGTCTTATCAGTGTCAGAATAGAAAAAACAATATTACGTAGATTTTAGAACATTGTAGTGTGAATCTTTATTTCTTGTTCCGATGTCATCATGCCTTTTTCGATTTGCTTATCTCAAGTATCGCTTTGTATTTCTAATTATCATGTCGAATTAAATATTCAATCTAAGGTTCACTTATTCCAGGAATTTTGCATGCATGCTTACTAAATGGGTGTATGCTGATATACAAACAGCGCGCCCATTGAATTTGCTTACTACGGAATAAACACAGCGCCAAACAACAAAATTATCAATGTGTTGCTGTTATATTTCTTTTTTTTCTTCAGAATTATTATTTTCAATAATAAGTTCGGTTTCTACAGTAAATGTGCTGTCCTGTAGTGTGAATGGGAGGTAACACCTTGGAAGTTTCATTTCGGGGATAACATCTTATTTGCTTCATGGTCAGTGTCTCAAATATCAGTTAGGTCAATAATGTCCCACTTGAGGCATGCTTTTAACTGATTGCTTTTCTTTGACATCTCGAGCAAAGCTACCCTCATTGCTGATGCAGATGACGGTCGCTGTACGCTGGAGCGAATTCGACGTTCTAAGTCGTCCGTCCCAAAGCTGTTCAAAGAAGTTGAGTTTTGGACTCTGAATCGGCCAGTCCAACACTTCAACGTTGTTTTATGGAAACCAGGTTCGGACACACAGTGCATATGATATGGTATGAACAGCGCCGGCCCGAACAAAAATTTGTGCGAGTGGGCAAGATTTTTTTTCCCGTCCTTCGGTTGAAATTGTATATGTATATATAAAAATTATATATATATATATATATATATATATATATATATATATATATATATATAATGAAAAATAATAAAATGAATAAATAAATAATACTAATAAATAAAAAAAATATTTTTGTTTATTATATAATGAGTACATAATTTTAACACAATTTATAAATACCACATAAATCACGTTAAATATGACAAAACAAATATGAAAAAATCTAAATTAAGAATTAACAATTTTCATTACTTAAAAAAAAGAAACCTTTCTAGCCTTAATTTCCGCAAAACACTTTACTACTTCTTCTAGATCTAATGTCTCGGCTATATCACTCGGCTATACCACTTTATCTCTCTTGGGTGGACCTCAAATAATTTTTAATAAGTCTTAATTTAGAAAAACTGCGCTCTGCACTTGCAACTGTAGTTGGGATTGTTAAAAGAATTCGTAGTGATGTGTACACATTAGGAAAAAGACTTATGCAGTTATTTGCACAAATATAATTTAATACTTCTTTGGGAGAATAATTATTTGATATCCTCCGAGACGATATCTTTAATTCATCTAATAAATCTATTGCTGAAATATCTTTTTGATCACCATTATTTTTTTTTGTTTATTATCAAATTTTAAGTTACCAATGTTAAAGTGAAACCCAAAAATTGATTCATATTTATTTACCTGTTGAAATTTCTCAGTACGTGATGTTATTGCTGAATCAAGAATTACATTTAAAAATTAATTTGAAACTGTCGCTCAAAATTAGTAATTAATTCGTCAGGACATTCATAATCGAACTGAGTTTTTACATGTCGAGTTCGTGTGCTGTCGTTAGTTGGGAAATCAACATTTAACCCAATATTTAGAGCAAAGTTATGGGCTTGGTGCTTAACTTTCAAAAAATTATTTTCGCTTCTGTATGACGTCAAGAATTTTTTCGTGACATCTAATAATTTCAAGGCTTCCATAATATTGCAAGAGATATTTTGCAATTGTTTGCTAGATGCATTGACTTCAGTTAGAATGTCATACCAAACAAATGTGCCAAATATAAACTTGAACGAATTAATTTTTTTTGCTAACGAACTAGCTTCCAATTTTGTTTTTAATGCCTTGTTGCCCAATTAAACTGTCATCTTCTGTGATGAAAATTAAAGCTTCATGTATTTCTTTTACTTGATTTTGTATTGCTTTTACAGCTTCAACGCGACTTTCCCATCTCGTCGTGCATAAAGGTTTTAAAATAAAATTTTGGATGTGGTTTAGAACTTCCCATCGATGACACGATGAAGAAAAGCAATTATAGATTGACTGAATAATGTCAAAAAATAAAACCGTATCTACATTGCAGCTTGCTGCATAGATCAATACCAAGTTCAAGGAATGCGTACAACACGAAACAAAAAACGCTCTAGGATTTTTGTTCCTTAAAAGTGCTTGTAACCCTGCATTCTTGCCCTTCATATTTGATTCGTTGTCATATCCCTGATCACGGATATTTTGAATATTTAAGTTTTTTTTTTCTTCTAATAATTTAAAATTACTTCAGTCATACCACTTCCTGTTGTATTATTAATTTTAATAAAATCCAGAAATGTTTCCTCTATTTGTATAATATCTTCGGTTTCTTCATTTTTTTTTCTTTTATAGAAACATATCCTACAATTAAGGGCATTTGCTCCTGGCGCGAAATATCAGTGGTGCAATCAACAATTATTGAAAAATACTTAGCATTCATTATTTTAGGTATTTTTTAAATTTCATTACTCAATATAATAATGATTAATGATTAATCATTATTATATTATATTAATCATTTGTAATATTTGACCTCCGCAGGGTCAAAAATTACAAATCTTTGCATAATACGTGTTAAACCAAACTGACAGCAACAAAAGTGCAAAATAGCACTCGTAATATAATATACTCACGCGCATCTTTGTGACCTTCAACGATACAATAAATAGGTTAAAGAATATTCATGTGACCAATTAGCATGTATCTGTCAGATAAGATGCAGCGCCCGAGTGTTAAGCAGAGCCATGAGGCAGGCTGCCTCTATACTACACCCTGTCGACGGTACTGGTCCCAGGGATTATCAAACTAAAAATAATTATTTGGAGCATATATAATTAGAATAAAATGTAATTATCTTTATAAATATGTATATATAAATTTAATATTTTGTTTTAAATTTTTTCTGCCTCCAGTATAGTTGTAACATAAACTCAAAGTTTTCCGCCCCTTTACTTTTCCGCCTGCGGCAGTCGCCCATTTTACCCCTGCCTCGCGCGGGGACAGGCTATGAAGCATTGTCGTGCTGAAATATACAAAGGTCACTTCCCAGGCATTTCCACAGACTCGGAAGAATGAAGTTGTCCAGTATGTCCACCACCAATAGACCAAGCCTCATCCAACTGAAACATTCCCATAATATTTACTGAGCCTCCACCAAACATGACAGTTGGAATGATGCAGTCCTGCCAGAACCGCTCCCTGGATAATCATCTGCAGGTCCATACATGACCATCAAAGTAAAACATTTGGAAGCGTTTCGTTGCTCCACCGAAACCAGTCATCTACTGTCCAGAAACGGTGTGAAAGATACCTGTCCAAACGTCGCTTTGTTTTGAGGAGTGATGTGTAGCTTGTTCGCAGCAGCCCTGCCGTCGTAACCTAAGGCATGCAACTTTCTGCGGAACAGTGCTAGTCTTGACATATATATATATATATATATATATATATATATATATATATATATATATATATATATATATATATATATATATATATATATATATATATATATATATATATATATATATATATACACATATATATACACATTCTTAACCTACTCATAGTACTAATGTTCAGTTTTGTACATTTACAACTTTTTGTAAGTCGGAGTAACTTAAAAAATTAAATAAAAAAGGAAAGATCCTTTTATAATTCGGAAAAACAGAGAAATAGAATATAAAATACTCCGTTTGCAGACTAAATTGGCTAATCCATATAGTTAAAGATTTAAAAATAAATAATATTATTACGTAACACCTCTAAGGAGTCCAAAGACTCATTGCAGTTGGGCCCTCCACTGTACGCAACCCGACGTTTGCACTACTTAGATTTATATCCATGCGTAATAACTCTACTGCCTGCATTCTGCGCTCTACTTACACGCAACACAGTTCTGTAACCAACAGTATTTTTTGTTTGTAAATTGCATGCGTGTGTTAGGGCCGATTTGCCTGGAAGTGAGCCACCTGACTTTCCTGGAGAAAAATCCTGCTGACTCCTTATGAGATCAGTTAATACACATTAAACTGAATCTGTTTGTATAATGATTCCTCTCATCACCACGAGAATCAAACCCATCTCTTTTCCAATCGAAAGGAGCAATACCCCGTTATTCTTCTAATAGCGTTTCCAGAGGCATTTCGGGATTTAATGATGAAAAAGTCGATAACTGATATGCATGTATTTACATACTTACACTGTTCTGTTCCTTGCATGAGAGAGATCCAATAGGAAGCTGTTTCAAAATGAAAGGCGTTTCGTTAGCCTAAATAATAATAATAAAAAAGTATTTATAGTTTGCATCGCACAGAAGAGATAAGAAAAAAATACAATTTTGTACTATAAAAGTGTGTATTATAGAATTTGTGAGAAACATTTAAACATAATTTCATTAAAAAAGTAATAATACTTTTATAATCTCATCCATTTCTTTAAAGCAACTTTCCTGAAATTCCGTTCTTCGCGTTATTCATTTAATACATTTGCCAATGGGAATACAGTGGACCCTTTCCTCCATTTCACTTAAATATCTTTACAATACACAGATCAACTGTGTTTTTATCAAAATTCAGTATCACTTCTTTGAACGCCAATCTGCTTACCATATTCTAGTTATAAGTAGAAAACGACGTAATTTGGAACCATAATAATGACACTTTTCACTGATACCTATTGAAATTAATCGGTCTTCTTTGTGATTTCTCTTTTAATGCTGAATCATTTTTCCAGGTAAATAGCCGATTAGGCGTAATATATATTACTCCTAATTGACTATTTACTTGGAAAAATCCAATAGTCTTTGCTTATAATAATTGTACACCTTTCGTTATCCTTTAGATAGCTGGTTTGTTTCGTTCTACTGCACGGCATCATTTTCGTTGCTTAATTCAAATTTATCACAGCCTCCTAAATCACATAACACAGCACAGAACCTTTCTTGCTCTTCATTTTAAAATTGAACAGGATCGGTATTCACATTCGCTAAAAGTGGTCCAACTCTATAATAAATAAAAGATTTTGATTTAGTAGCCGATATGTGTACCTTAGACGAACTCCGGACACAAATGTTCCATTCCATGTTGTTATTATTGTTGGAAATTCCATCTTTTCAAGTATTTCCAAAAACATAGAATCCACATGTATTCAAAGCTAAAATTATTCATCTTCTTTCCATCCAATCTGCCAAACATCCACAGTGCCATTGAACAAACTACTCATGTTTAAGATTGACAGAAACGTGATTTAAATATCCCGTTTCGTGCAAATTATCAGTATATTAACAAACTGCCTTTGAAACAAAATTTGAAGACAAAAAACGGCAATCCATTGATATCGATGCAAAAAATACTTTAATAGAAGAACTTTGTCAATATTATCTTACTCCATTTTAACATGTATGCATTAGTACTGTGCAGAAGGTCCTACTGCCTTATAATGCAGTGGGACGTTCGCTATCAAGTCGATTTAAGAATAGAAACTCTACCAGGAAGAAATAACTGAGAGCAATATTTAATACACATTTAACTCACGTGCACTTTTTTTTGCAAACAGAGATCAGTGCACAACATTGTCAAATATTCATGCACAATGAAAATGTCTATTATGGATTTATAAGAGAGAGTTCCGTTCTTTTGACACCAAAATTAGTTTCAAATTTCCAGCATTTGTGAAGCGATTTATTTGATTTCCCTTAAAGGTGTATGAACAGGTTCCAAACGAAAACGTTGGTAAGAACAACACAATGTACGTATCTTGAAATTGGATTCTGATATTTGGATACCAAATAGAGATATAACAAATTTTATACAATAACAATAATACAGAGAAGTAAACTATAAGCAGCTTGAGCACTACACACACGAACATTGAAGTTTGAATTACAAACTTTGCATCTAAGTAAACCTTTAAAGAAGCAAAAACCACATAGAGTATTGAAACAAGCAAGAAAACCAAATGCTGTATAAAGTTTTCACTCTTAACATTCGTTTTTTGGTAGTTGTAAGAGGAAATTAACCCATTTTCTTGCAAACCTTCAGATACATGTTATTTAAAATTAAGACCTTCCTATTGTGCAGTCTCTTTCCTCTTTACAACTTACTCCTTGAGGGAAATAGGATTAAAAAAAGAAAGAGCGAGTGTTCTTCTTGATGAAGAAGATACGTAATTTACTTTGGGTGCAGCCTTCTTCCATGCATCTAATCTCCTTTATGATGTAGTGAATCATTAACTGAAATATGAAATATGGAGACACGCAAGTGATACAACATCGTCAAATTTTCTTCTCTGTAACACGTCACCTTCTTCTTCGTGAATCGATGAATTTATCTTCTTGATGACTTTTACGGTGTTTACGTGTATGCTATAGGTGTGTTCTCTAAGTGGAGTTCCAATTAGTTTACTACTTGATAAATGAAAGTAATAACACTTACTTGTCAAAACGTGAAGTGTTTAGAAGGTGCGAAACTCCCACTTCAATTTAATGAAATTAATGATATCAAATCTCCATCAACTTCTAAACTCCAAATATAACAAAAACGCTTATTTTCGGAAAAGTCACTAAAATGAAGTCATTTAATACTTGATATATCATACTCATAAACTTACTCTCTTAGTGTGACAACGATGTCATATTTACTTTATGTCATACATCACCTTCCATTCTTCGTGGAAAATACAAACTCCACTTAATAGAACACTTGATGATTATGTTTGTGTTTTGGGTGTGATTGAGTTATCCAGGGTTCAAAACGCTTATCGTTCTCTTTTCATCGACAATGTCAATAATACGACAAGAACTACAAAAAATGCTGAAGAGAGAGATGACTTCATGGATGACCCTTTCAGCAGAATCGTTAATATATACTAGTCTAGTGGTGCATTATTTTTAAATTTATGAAAGATCAATTCTTTTCGATTAGTGTTTATATCTTCTGTTTAAATAATTAAATATTTATTTATTTACAATTGAAATACTTTGACGTAGTCACTAAATGCAGAAATATTAATGGTCAGCAATTATTAAACTAAAAAAATTTTGCACAGTAATTAAGAGGGAACTAACATAACTAACATTCCATACCAAATCACTGGCCAGGAAAAGGAGCAAGGTGATGCTAACTTTCATATAAAATGCAAGGAATTTTTGCAAAGATGATTTGAGTTTTCTCATTGTTGTCTCTAAGAATCCCTGACATAATTATACATTTGTAATTTAGAGATCGAAAACGTTAGAAGGAAGTTATTAGTTACCACAATGAAACTTAGCAAATTGCAGGCAGTTCCGAACCATAACATTAGTACGGTTGTAATTAAAATCAATATTTTGAATCCTCTGCAAGAGAATGCCATCCCTACTAAAAGGCAGAAAGTGCTCTTCGCACTTTCGTTATCAAATCTAAACTTTGTTCACTTTTGACTTAGAAAATAGAATGAATTCGAAGACATATTCCTTCTAATTTTTAAATAATTCCAGTTTAAGTGGATACTACTTGCCAATAGGAAGGCTTACTCTGCATTCATTTCATTTTCATTTAAACCTGCATTTAACTTTCAGAATTTTAAACCTTAGCTCCAGAGCTTTTACGAAATTCTCTTTATACATACAGAAATTATTAGACTTTTAGTCCATTCAAGTTCTGCTAATTTGATCAGTAAATTGACATAATGGTAAAGACTAACCGAAAGAGTTCAAAAATCTACTTAAGGAATCCAATAAGAGTACAGTTATTTAAAGATCTTCTATCCAGAGCGGGATTCTTTTGAGTAGAAATGGAAGGATAAAACAAATATAACAGAATATGCTTCAGAATTTTCCGAAACTCAAGCGCGTACCTAAAACAATTTACATAAAACATAAAATAATTTATAGGTTTTTATATGAAGTAATGGCACAAACATCAGAATTTTATTGAACGAAAATATCAGTTTAAAATACAACTTCTGAATAAGAGTATTTGCTTACCTCATCTGAAACTTCCTGCAAACAACAAGCTGCCCAAATCATAAGAATAACGTTATATGCAATTAATATAATATTCATACTCCTACGCAAGAATGAGTACGCTGTATTAAAAACATTAAATCCAGAAAAGCAACACAAAGCAGTGCTTGATGCATAACTGAAAAAGAGAGCTCCTGAAAACAAAGTATTCCCTTCCTTCATAAGAGAGCAACATCTCACATAAAGTATTCTTATGTCTTCCAGTTCGGTTACTGAAAAATTTCCAGATCTTTCTTTTAAAAGTTGATTTATACAATAAAAGGAATATCTGTGAAAGTGTGCGAAATAAGAAATCAAAACGAATACCACTCCCATCTGGATATACCTGATGAAATTGATTCCAGTACTGATTAACAGAGTGGTAATACACTTCACGTTCAACGACCATTTTTCAATATAATTCGGTATGCGAGTTAGATAGTATGATAGAGCAGCACAATAAATGAAAACGAAAACCCACTTAACAAAGATAATCGCACGAATAACGTTAATGCTATACTCCTTTGCAAATCTGGCATTCAGATATACTTCGAAATGGCAACAGCTTTTCACCAAAGTGATCAAGGGCCTTCCTCTTATGTACATGAATAGCCTTACAAACGTACTCACGCTCAGAAAATAGCATAATAGCATATAATCTGTATATTGAGGCAGATACTTTACTTTTATAATCAGATAGTGAACATCGACAGCTGTAACAGCAGAAAACATTAACAAGCTATAAAACGTTTGAAAACTACATCTTTGAATATAAATATCGGACGCTTTTGAGCTAAAGATGCCTTTAATAAAGCAAGTGCCAGTGAAGGTGCCAAGCAAAGAAATGAAACGAAATCCTCTGTAGAAGTTAGTGTTCGTGGTATCCATGGCTATCCTTGGAGAAAAAAGCAAATTTCTATTATTGCAAACACTCTGTTTCGAAGAAGTAATGTGGATGCTAATGTTAAACAGCTTCTTTACTCTCTCTGTTGACCTGGCATTGATTCAGCACACCCTTAAGGATTGGAGATAAAATGACACGTGATTGTGGAAACCATCACGTTTGGTTTGTTCTTTACGAAGCCTGAATTTTTATTGATATTGATCTAATGCATAGACTCTCCATTCGCTTTATATATATATATATATTTAATATCCCGATTTATATATTCCTGACAAAAACAAATATTTAGAGAAAGAGAGAGAACGTTCTGGTGCACATAATCCAATTAATAAATGCTAGTGGAAAATAATAACATCAAGCAAAATATGCAATTTGGCAGTCCGATTTTAATGCACTAATTTAATCAGAAAAATGGTTATAAGCAGACGTCTTCGATAATTTTGATAATCTAGAAACTGCATGCTTCTGATATCAACATTCAATTACCTCGGTGATAATGTAAAATGCTTTTCGTTTTTCAAATGAAGGTTCTGTTCGGAGTTAAGACAATAGTCATAAATAGCGTTAAGGGCAAATTTACCACTGCGTATGTCATATATATAATTAAATAAAAATTTGCGTTAAGAAAGCCTCTAAAGCATGTGATATTAGTAGCATTAAATTCTCTCGAAGTGTATACATAATGCTCTCTTATGTAACAGCTGGTAGCAGATAGAGATTACATATAATATATATATATATATATAATAAAAATGGACAGCATCCGTCTACTTATAAGAAGGGCTTTTCATCTGAAGGGGAGTTAGCCAGTCTCATACGGGAGTGGAAGGCCTCTTCGTCCAGTAATACAGGAAAACCGGCAAATGATCCCGTGCAATTTACAGACAGCTAACATTGTTGTCAGTTTTGGGTAAATTTTAAAAGCTGCCTGTACATATAGGAATAACCTTCCTATCATAATCAGTAAGCATGTTTCAAAGAATTCAAGACACCAGGAGGTGGCAGGACATTTAACTTAACAGGAAAAGTAAGATGGGATGGTATAATAAAGTCCGAAAACAAATTACAAGTATTTGTCTTTTACCCCTACGCTCTTTGAGTAGTGTACTTATTCTTGGTCTGAATGGGTTCGAAAACCCTAAGTATTACGATTAGGTTGGTTTATAAAGAAATCTGTTGTTAATTCTAAAAGCTTCTTTCAAATTTGTATTTGTTGTAGTGAGGCATAGTCTTTTTCTACCATTTGATTCTATGCAAGATATCCAAGGCATGATCAGCTAGACCTGCCAGATGTTGGCAGATCTCTCAACTTGTCTATAGTATGAAAAGTTGCAAGAAACAAAGAACTTCATAAACACCTGATACAGAGGATACGGAAAGAGAGGAATTAGATGATCCTTGGGAGAGTGAATGAGGGTAGCCTACTTCAGATGAGGTTTGAATTCAGTGCATTGACTGTACGTTTTTAGAGTTTTGGCTAATTTTCTGAGGTGCCCCAAATATAAGAAACATATTTAGTTACCTTGCAAATAAACGACTGATTTGAGTGAGATGGAAGATGGAAGTGATTGAGTTAGAAAGATATTGGACTTTACTACTCTGACATACACCTAACGGTTCGAGTGTAGAGTTAAAATGACTAGCTCTAGCAGCACCACTATTAGATTTTTCCACCATATAATGGATGCATGTTATTTAAGATTTTAATCCACAGTCCATCGCAATAACCAAAGGTTATTTATTAACAAAAATCGCACAACTGTTGCTGGAAGAATGATCGACGATTGTGGATGTGTAATCAGAGAGAAATCATTTACCATTTCTACGTTGAATTCCTTATAGTGCATTCAATGGAAAGTTTCATCAGGGAACTGAATCAACAGCGTTTTGGATTGCGCATTGCAGAACTGAAATATGTCGCAGATATATCTCTGCCAATGAAATACTGACTTTCAAAATATGTTGTTCTTGGTTACAATTGGATTACTGCATTCAAATTTCTTCATGTCTTGATTTTAGTAAACATGTTTCGTTATTTTGACTTCATTCTCTTATGGATAACGATGTTCAGTATAAAACTTGTTAATATTCGATGACAAACATTCAAATTAGGCATTTATCTTTGGATAATTATTGCTGATATTTTAGGCATCGGTTATCTCAGTAGCATGTGTAAATATAATGTGAAAGTGCTATGTATGCCATTATCCTTTATATGATCAGTTATCAAATTCATTTAATCTCTTTTGATTCAATTCAGTTTTAGTAATTTATTTTAATTGAATTCAGTTTAAATAATTTCTTTTAATTATTTCTCCATTCAGGTAAATTCTACGAGATTGACAGTTATTAAAGTTTCTTCATTTCATTAATATTTTAATTTTGTACAGATTGGTGTTTTTATATCACTGCAACACACGAAAAGGGACAAACAACAAAGCAAATAACTGTTATGAATTGTTCATGGGTGCTCTGAATTTAAGATTCCATTTAATTATCGCGTATTCCATAATGGTGTGAACTTGTGATTTTCTGCTCGTCTTGGTAAAATTTTATGGGAATACAGTAGTTTTAACAATAGCGATAAAAGGACCGTAGCCCTGTCGGTGATAAAAAAAAAGAGCATTTAGAGTGATGCTGATGATTTTGGGAAAAAATAGTAAGAATTTGTACAAAGAAATAACCTGTCCAACAATCTACACTTTCTATTTTAGCATGGGTTTTCTAAGGGAGAGTTCTGTTTGACTAGCCTGTTTACATTTTATAATAAAGTTGCAGTTGCATTTGACAAGAGAATTGATATTCCTTGACTTTTGGACTTTTCGAAGGTGTTTGACACGTACAGCATGGACGCTGATGAATAAGTTGCGGGATACGAGGATGGGTGTCTGACACATATCAAAACGTTGTGCATGAGAGATATTAGTCTGCAATATTTAAGGTGAACGTTGGTAGGCCACAGTGATCAGTCCTTGGTGTTTCTGATAAAGTTTTCATATCAATGATATCGAGAAGGATTTCACAGAAGACATACAACTATTTTCCAATGATACAACGATAACAAGGGCAATCAGTAAATAAATAACATGTTGCGGGACGAATGATTTTTTATAAGCTGGATTTTTCATTTTTCATTTTTAATGGCTGCGCACAGCGTATCTCAGTTTCACCGAGATATGCTACACGTAAACTCTAATAGTAAGAGAGAATATTGAGAAAATGTTCAAAATCTTGGGAGACGACGAAAATGTTTTCGTTTTAGTTGCCTTGTCACAAGATGACTAACCTTGAGGGTCACTGATTGCATACACAATAGCTGATCTACATATGATAGAAGAAAAACATTCATTATATTAGAAAGTGAATTGGCTGCAAGTACTCCTTAATGCCTCTAATCAGATCTGGAATGATGTTAAATCAAATAGCTATAGGAGTGATAATATTAGTTTTCACCAATATTCCTCCTCAACACTTTAACACATTCTCCAAGATTTTAATCCTGAATCAATGAAGATTCTTTTCATTGTGTGAAAAAATTTCATCATCATCAGAAACAAACGCAAATATTGGTAAAATGGTCAAGAATCGATAGAGTTTAATCAAAGCGAAGTATCCGTGTTATGTTTTTTGCGTATCCTAACAGTACATTCCCTTTTGGGCTCGATCAGGGATTGGATGGATAAAAGTTTCTACTGCGCATCAGACGTGTTTCTCTAATAAGTGTACCAACAAAAAATATGAAATATACATCGTCAAAAACACCTCGTACTTGCATATGATTGATTAATTTGGTTGCAAATGTCTTCATTTTAGTGAATGCTTCATATGAGTTTGGCGGTATTCTGTAATGAATGATGATATTCAATCTAAAACATCATATTCAATGACGATCATTAAACTTTGGCATTTATCTTTGTATAACTGTTTCCATTTCTTTGTGTATCGGTTAACGCAATGAGAAATATCATGATATTGGTTTTGTATCCATTTATATGAAGGTTGTCATATTTTAATTCATCTCTGTTTGTTAATTATTTATTTTAAATAATTCTCCATTTAGGTAATTTCAGGGATAAAAAATATTTGTTAAAAAATTACTTGTCTACTCTTTTCAGATAGGATTTCTTATATCACTTCGACTAACAAAAGACTGCAAAACCTATGGCAAATAAAAGCCATAGGTTTTGCAGTGCAAATGTTCCACATGGTGCAACCACGTGGATGCTCCAAGTGGTTGCACCTAAGTATCACAAAGGGCTTAATAATGAAGTCAGTGAGTAGCGTTTTGTTGTAAAATTAACTTCGGGATTTCAGGATTAATGGTGTTACCAATAGCAGTAATAAGATGACTGAAAAAGGGCTGTAGCTCAAATGCCAATAAAAATTAGTAATATATGCATTAAAAATAATAATAAAACACTGTTAAAAACGTTATTATGTCTTGTACTTAAATCATACTAAAAATATATATTGGGTTGCCTTCTTGAAGACGAAACAAGCGTCTCTGTTGTCCTATTAGCAGACTATGGGAGTCGAATTCCACCACTGTTGCCTACATGTTACATATAATATTCATATATACTGTAATCAGTGTAGTTCATATCCGGAACTTATGTTCAAGGCAAGCACAATGTGTGGTGCTCTGTTCACACTGCTTCAACATCGTAATGTTAAAAATCTAACGCAATACATGAACACGTTGTATAAGTGTTGAATATTGCATTGCGAATATAACTAATCGGATGCCTTTAGGTGAAGAACCTTTTAATGCCCTTTTCATTTAAAAGTGTAGATCTGTGATCCACTTCCGGATGAGAAATATCACTACTTCCTGTCGACTGCTGTAGAAGCAAACATTACTTAGTTGAGAAATTTCATATAATTATGCAATATCTCAAGTGCCTTTTTTTTTCTAAAGAAACCGATCAGAGTTG
Organism: Typopeltis vanoorti; assembly: GCF_054136105.1. NCBI lineage: Eukaryota > Metazoa > Arthropoda > Arachnida > Uropygi > Thelyphonidae > Typopeltis > Typopeltis vanoorti. Next base: position 52,372,294 of record NC_143564.1, read on the forward strand.
AAAATATACGCTTACAATGAACTCAATAACTGTTCAGAATGTACAGTCACTGTCCAGTTTTATAATGTTAAAAATAAGCACTTGGAATTAAGGGAGACTGCTAAATTTTGAAACAGTAATTTCAGTTCTCAAATATATATTTTTAGATTACAATTTTCCTATGCATTAAACAATTCGATTTACTATTCTGTAATTATCTAATTATGTAAAATATCCAATTTTGTGCGGACGTCCTTGTCATTAGACTCTCCCAACGACGTTATGCAACGGATAAAGTGTAGGTCATAAATTAACACACAGATCCAAGGATAAAACAAGGATATATAACTGGTTATTGAACTGACCTATTGATATTCGAAAACATATTTTGAATATAAATGATATTGTTTTTTAGTAATATAAGCATTTCAGTACACATCATGTAGAGTTAATTTTTAAGAAATTCTATATAAACTTAATCAATCAATTAATTTTTGCTATCCTTTTCAAGTTTCGCTCATTTTCAGACTAAAATGGTTCAATTAAAAACTTTGAAACTGTTAAAGAGATAATTTCTCAAGAAATCCTAAAAAAGGCATTTACATAAAAAGACATTTATTTAAAATTCTAGATTCCTATTCGGATTTGTTATATGAGTAAATATGGATGGACTATACACATATGATAGGTATACTATATAAATTTCACACTTACTTCGATTCTTTAAAAGTGAAATAACGATAACTATTTTGATACATTCAAATCTTTTAAGCCACTGCATGTTTTTAATGCTGCTTAATCATTAAAATGTTTTTCTGTAAATATCAGTGAAACAAACTGCACATTCATATCTATCTGCCTCTTGTCTAATATCAAAATTTTATACAGAAACTTTCCAACGAAAGTTTGAAAAACATGTAATTGTGCTAATACTATGAGTGAGAAGCGAGTTATATGTAAATAAAGAGAGTAAGATTACATCGAAGCAAGAAACTCATGAGACAAGTGGACTTGACTGTGCATATTTTTTTTTTATTATTGTTGTTTTTCGATTTGTCTAGTTTGGACTTATTTTGAGAAAGAATAATATGTTTAATGTAAAACATCCCTGCTTCCATACTGAAACTTTCGAATTCTCAACGATAGTTCAAAAACCATATTTTATGTTTAAATGGGAAAATATCTTTGAAATATATTTTCAATGTGTCTTGTAACACCTTGAAAACATCTTGTGATTTTCGTAAAATATCTCGAAACATTCGAAGAAATAAATTTTTAACAGTAATCTGGTGAATTCGTAAATTAAATAACAATATTTCACATGTTTTATACATCCTTTTCTTTGTTATAAATCGTTACTAATTCTAACCTTTTCTCTTAAAGGCTACTTAATAGAGTGCAACTTACCTTCTGAATCAAAATTTCACTATTCTTGCCTAAAATAGGAAAAAATTGTGAAATTTACTCATACACAGAAATTAAAAGTTTCACAATTTTATCATTTCTGTATTTGTCCTATTATACACAAATCACAGAAATCTCAATTTTAGGAAACCGTTATTACAAATGAATTGCATGATTAACATCGGAATCATCCAACAATCGCCAGTCATTGTGAAATAAGTAGAGCTCATTTTAAATAAAAACTATATATTTAGTGAAGTTACTTATTGTTTTAAAAATGGCCTTAGAAACAAGACAAACTAACACAAGAAAAATACACCAGATACGATGCTCTTGGAAATCTATGAAGTGATCGGACAAAGTATCTAAGCCTTATAAAATGAGAGAAAAACTAAAAGCTAATGAAAAGTGAAAAGAAGATAAAAAAACTGAAACCCAATAAAACAACAGAAAGGAGATTAAAGATGTCGAGAAATTATATTCTAGGTTTAATCCTAGAATATAATATATTAAGAATATAATATAACGTGTGTGTGTGCGTGCGTGCGTGCACATAGCATTATAGGATACTAAGGAAATTGCTGTGAAGTCGTTAGCCTCTAGATACAAGTAGCCTATTCTCGAAGATACTACAAACTCAAACTTTATTTTCTCAAGCTTGGATAAAGGATTAAACCAAGAATATAATTTCTTGGCATCTTTATCTTATCACTAAGTGGAAAAGCTTTCAACAGAAAGTAGGTTTCAGTTCATGTTTAAAAAGCAAAGTGTCAGAGAACAAATCATTCTCTTCCAATACATGGGAGCATATTACTCTGATTTGTTATAGTTCCCTTTAGAAATAATTTCCTTCTCGTTCAATGATGATATCCTTTAGACACGAAAAGATTGTAAATAAAATTCAGGGAAGGATAAAGAAATCCGAAAGGAAATGGCATTAATAGTGACAAACATTATGGAATTCGCTATTATAGTTATAAGTAAAATTTTTGCCCATTTAAACTTTGCCGACCATTTTCATAAAAAATAATAAGATTCGTTTATCAGAGAGAAAAATACAACTGCAAATGAATGAACGAAAGAATACACGATTAGCACTTAGAATTACTTTCCTGTCATAACATGACCAGCTGCACGAATATATTTAAATGAAAATATTATATCAAACATAAACCTTGGAAGTGAATTAGAATGTTTTCTATCGGACTTTTTTATTACACGAAATAGACATACTGTCCAAAAGAGCACACGCAGCCAAAAGAATTGCGCACTAGGTAGAGAAGAATAAATCTGTTAGATCATTAATTAGATTTCTCTAAGAAGCCTTTGTCACTCGACCATTACTGGCCATTGAGCCTAACATACATTCGAGAAATAACAACAAGTTGATAATTACTCTTAAAAGCCATGTAGTAAAGTAAAATTACCTCTAATTTCAGAGGCATTTTATCAATGCTGTTCTTTTTATGCGTGAGTATTTTCTTATTCACAGAAGTCGCATTCTAACTCTAATTGCATGCCTTGAATTAATTAATCCTAAATTCTGATACATTCTAATTCTATGCTTCAGAGACTCAATAAAAATGTGATACTTGTTGGGAAATAAGTGACAGCAACCAAAGATGATTTTATATTCCATTGGAATACGCAGAATATATTTGTTCTTTTAATATGTAAGACCAACCGCGCTCCTAGGCCAAACGACATACCGCACAGTTCCATTTATGAAGTATTACTTAACAAATATTTGTGTCCTAAAATCTTAGTAGCTGTTGAAAAAATAATACACAAAACGCTTCCTTCACAAGAGAGCAACATCTCACATAAAGCATTCTGGTTTCCTCCATTTCACCTAATGAAATATATCCTGTTGTTTCTTTTAAAAGTTTATTTATACAATTATTATTATTATTATTATTATTATTATTATTATTATTATTACCACGGGCTACTCCAGGAGTCCTTAGACTCATCGAGGGAGGCCCTAGACATCATGTTCACACAGCTGTTCAACATTCTCACAGTATCTATCATACCTTGCCTTGAACTCGCTCACTGTCATAGCACCCACAACAGACTCTGGCAGCTTATTCCACTCATTTACCACTCTAAAAGTAAAGAACCCAGCTCTAACACCCCTGCTAACCACGCTCTTGCCCAGCTTCCATGGGTGTCCCCTAGTTCTCCCACCACCAGTCCTGATCTCAAAAATATCATCTGAATCCTTTTAGCAATTTGAATGTCTCAATCATATCTCCCCTTTTTCGCCTATCAACTAGTTTCTGCAACCCACAAATCTTCAACCTGTTCTCATATGGTTCATTCCATAGACCTGCTATCATCTTAGTCACTCGCCTCTGGATCCTCTCAACCTCCTCCCCATCAAGAAGGAACCGAGGTGACCAAATCTGGGCGCAGTAGTCGAGATGAGGTCTTATCAGGGCTCGGTACAGAGGTACAATAACTTGTTTTTCTCTGCTCGTCAAGGTATTTTTCAACAACCAAGTGAGTTGATGAGCTGATTTAGCTACCTTCGCAATGTGCCCCCTAAACTTAATCTCCCTATCCACCAACACTCCCAAATCCCTGGCCTCATCAATCTCTTGGAGTACAGTTCCACCAATGTGGTATACTGCTGCTAATCTTTTCACTCCGAAATGCATAACCTTACATTTTGTCACATTAAATTGACATCCATTCTCCTTAGTCCAGAACTCCAATCTATCTAAGTCATCTTGCAAGACTTTGACATCTTCTGCATTCACTATCGCCCTACCCAACTTTGCATCATCAGCGAACAAATGAACTGTCCCACTTAGACCATTCCCTATATCGTTAATGAACAGATTAAACAGCAGTGGTCCAAGAACAGAACCCTGTGGCACACCACTAGTCACAGGCCGTTTTTTGGACTCTACTCCTGAATAAACTACTCTTTGATATCTCTCCTTCAACCACCCAGCTATCCATCTCATCAACCCTATATCCATTCCCATATGTTGTAGTTTACGGATTAGAATTCCATGTGGTATCCTGTCAAACGCCTTTGCCAGGTCCAGCAGTATCACTGTAAACCCATTTCCCTTATCCAGTTCAGCTGTCACCTTGTTATAAAACTTGAGCAAGTTACTGAGGCATGATCTACCCTTCACAAAGCCATGCTGTCCTCTGTACAGTATCTCATTTTCATCAATCCATTCCTGTATTTTTCCCTTGACTACTTTCTCCAAGACCTTCAGAACGACTCCTGATATGCTGATCGGTCGGTAATTTGCAACCATAGTCTTGGATCCTCCTTTATGCAGTGGAACTATTTTTCCCTCTTTCCACGCCTTCGGGACTAAGCCAGACCTGAGACTCAGATTAAACAACATGGTCAAGGGCATTGATAATTCATTAGCCGCTTCATGCAAAACCCGTGCCGGTATACCATCCAATCCCACAGATGTATTCACATTAAGGTTCTGTAATAGCTATTCACCTCCACTTCATTCATCACAATTCCCATATAAACTAATGGTTCCTTCATTTTTTCAACGTCACCACCTGTATGATATACTTTTGCAAAGTGCGCGCTCAGTAACTCCACTATATCGACTGGTTCAGTGAACTCTTTACCATCGTCATTCCTTAAAATCAATTTGCCATGTACAATTTTTTTCTTGCTTGCAGCATATTGAAAGAACTGTTTGGGATTCTCTTTTGCTTGCATAGCTAGTTTCCTTTCATAATCGGCTTTTGCTGTTTTTACCACACTCGTTACCCTTCTAGCCTGTACTTTATACTGTTCGTGTGCCTGCAGGTCACCCCTTTCTTTAAATTCCTTCCATAGTTGTTTCTTTTTTTGCAGCTCAAGCTTAATGGTGTTATTCATCCATTTAACCCCTCCTTGTTTCACTATTCGGACCTTAGGTATACAATAACCTCCTGTAAATGCTCTTTGATCACTTCCCATGCTCAATTCCCAATTAAGAGAATACCTATAAAACTGTGCGAAATAAGAAGTTAAAAAGAATACCACTCCTATCGGAATAAACATGAAGAAATTCATTATCGTACTTATCAAAATAGCAGTCACACATTTCACGCTTCTAGGCCATTGTCCACAGGAGAAGTAATATAATGCATGCATTAGAGAATGACTTCGACTGCGGCAGAATACACAAAGACCAACACATGATAACCAATGATAATTTCAAGAATATACTTTATTTCGTACGTCCGTTATTCTGGAAACCGAGAAAAAAGTTCTTTCCTCTTACGTATATGAATAGCCTTACGAATATGTTGAAGCTAAGAAAATAGGATAAGATCGCATAATTTGTATATGGTTGCGAATCGTGTAGTTTAGCAATCGCATGGTAAAATACAACGCAAGAATGGCAAAGGACATCAGCAAACTATACAGAGTTTGAACGGTGATGACACGAATAAAAATATTGGACACGTGTTTGCTGAAGACACCTTTGATGAGGCATACACCGGTGAAAGAGTGTATCAAAGCTATAAAACGAAATCCTCTATAGAATTTGCTGCGTGCGGAATCCATATTTATTCCTGAAGAAAAAGAATAATAATAAGAAGAAGCTAACTCACTTTTCTGTAAAACCGACTCGTTCGAAGAAGTTACAGAAAAATAAAGATAAAACCTCGTTTCGGCTTTCTCTGTTGATCTTCTGATCGATTCATCACTCGCATTGAGTTTCAGGAGATGCGCAACTTTTGCAGTTATTTTTGTTGTTTCTAAGAAGAAGGTATATTCATTAATATGGATTCAATATTACCTGCGAAGACATCCATTCGTCCAGTAAATTATTTCGCCTTGCCTTTTAATATATTAATCACCACGAGCACAAAGGTTACAAAAGAGACAAAAGAACAATTAACCTCTATCTTGAACTTTATATCATATCTTTGGATACAATAAACGAGATGACAAGATAAAAAAATAATAAAAAACAAAATTCTAAATTTGGTTTCTTTCTGAACTGAATACATCAGTTTAAGTAGATTTCGTATGCTATGCCATGTTTACAGTATTCGTAGATTTTATGTAATAACGTTCTACATAATACTTCTACGATTTTACATAATAATGTTATACGTAATAAAGTAATACATTTCACCAATACTCTTAATGACCTTCCATAAGATATTCTGTAGGATTCCCTTCGACTGGAAATGACTGGATGAGGATATAGTTTAGGATGCATGAACATTTTTAACCTTTTTACATGAAGTGGAGTTAATCGTTTTCACACAGAGGTGAAGTGGAGAATCCCTCCCTCATATAAACCTTGACTTTTTGATTTCGATATACAAGAAAACCTCCCGGAGGTTAACACTCAATGTACACATATTATGCAATGGACCAGTAGCATTACTTGCTTGGGCTGTAATACCAAACAATTCCACCCAACTCGTATTAGTGTACCAGGGTTGGTTACCGGGTCATTGGTTTTGTTGGTGTGTTTGGTTTGGACATATATGGTGTTATCTTCTTCTTCTTCTTCTCCTTCTTCTTCTTCTTCAACCTTCTGGTTCTGTCCACTGCTGGACGAAGATCTCCTCCATGATTTTCCAGATTACTCGGTTTTCTGCTTCTCCCATCCATCTCACTCCTGCAATTTGTTCCAGTTCATCTCTCCACCTTCTTCTCGGTCTTCCTCTTTGACTTGCTCCATCCATTGATCTCCACTCTGTTGCTTTTCTAGTCCGTCTTCCGTCACTGCATCAGGCAATGTGGCCAGCCCATCTCCATTTAGCCTGTTGAATGTATTTTACAATATCCATGACACCTGTTTGAAATCTTATCCATATATTTGTCTTCCTATCTCTTAATGTTATTTTTAGCATACTTCTTTCCATGCGATGTTTTGTTTTTCTCAGCTTTTTGTTTAGGGCTTCTGTTAAAGTCCATGTTTCTCCTCTATATGTTAGGACAGGAAGTATGCACTAGTCGAAAGCTCTCGTTTTTAGACTCATAGGGATGTCACTTCTGAATATGTCTCTAATTTTCCCATTAGCCATCCATCCAAGGGGAATTCTTCGTTCAATCTCTTTTCTTTGCACCCCTCAAAGGATAACAATTGGCTCAAATATACAAATGAAGTAACTTGTTCTATTTCATGGTTTTCCACTTTGATAGTTCTATGGTTTATGTATTTATTCATCATTATTTATGTTTTTACTCTATTTATTTTTAATCCAATTTCTCTGGAGGCTTCATATAGCTGATTTAACCTTTTTTCGAGATCTTCAAGATTATCTGCTATCAGGACAATAACATATGAAAATTTTCAGATGATGCAGCCTTTCTCCATTTATGTTTATTCCTTTTGTTTCACAATCAAGGCTTCTAAAGACTTTCTCTAGTGCAGCTGTAAATAATTTGGGAGATATAGTGTCTCGTTGCCGGATGTCTGGATATATGGTGTTATAATTATTTATAAATCACTCATAAAAGAATTACTCAAGTCACCTGCAAAACAAATATTAGAGCAATATTGAGCAAATTTGTTGGAAGAAGAGTGGAAGGAAAGTTTTGCAGCAGAGAAAAGATACGGATCGAATATTTTGTGTTTGCTTATTAGCTTTACAGAAATAACTTACAGAAAATACGTAATTAGAATGAAAATTAAGAATCGAAATGAATAATAAATGAGAAACTTTTTCCCTGCCAGTAATTATTCTGAGAAATCTATAGTCAAGTTTGCACTCAATGACCCACTCAAATAAAACATACAGCTACATCCCATTCAAGAAAATATGTTAGTCCATGGATCTTATTATTGGTATCGTGGCTAAGACAAGAATAGATATTATATTACGGAGACATTACTCAATAAAGCAAACTCAAACTTTCAAGCCACTTCAGATCCAATAAACAGAGTCTATCATCGCTTGTCTAAATACATTCGCTGAAAATCCATAGTCAAAAGAGATATTCGAACAGGCTTGTTGATTGCAGAGCGAATATGCTAATTATTCGGCTAACCGGACTGGCAAAAGCAGAAATAGAAAAGAAATCCTTTACTGAAAGAGGGGAATTGGTGAAAATTTTTAATGTTGTGAAGTGCTTCTTTTCCTAATAAAAATTATACTGATTTGAAATTCCAGATATATAATTTTATTATTCTCCATCTAAACGAATACAGAGACAAACATCAAAAGCCTACTTGTAATGGGTTGCGCAGTTATTTTCGGAAATCTGATATTATCACAGAAGGGAATAGCATTTCCGATGCAGGAAACCATGAGTTGAAAACCAGGTCAGTACCGGATCTCAATAATGCCAGTGCCAGACCACTGGTGAATTCAGCTTTCAAAAAGGCAAATATGATTTTATTTATCATACTTGTTTTCTTCTTTTTGTTGCGTAATTCATTAAGAAATTCCTTTCTGTTACATTTCTAAAATATCTGGAATCACTGACATCATTCGGATCACGTGGCTGTGTATGTGTTTGTGTTCACTTTTTTCTCACTAGTGGCATTAAATCACTAAGAGTAATGCATACATTCCTTCTAGGCACGTCAAGGAGATAGCGACATTTTTGTTCGTTTGGTAAGAGAACACAAATAACCTTTATAACGACTTGAACATGAACGGTGAGTTAGCCAGTCTGATTTGTACGTTATTATCTAATCTATAACAGGGTTTTTAGAGTGTAAGAATAAGACATACTAGCTCAATAAAATACGCATTTTATAGAACGGTGTAGTACGTAATATACTGATATTACTGCTTTTAGTTACTTCGACCGTAATTCTACACAACCCCCACAAAATTCTTTAGTGTTAAACCCGTATAACTGTTTTGCTACCCGTCTAAGAAACCTTTTTAAATAAACATTGAATGACCATTTATTTAATTAAATGATAATTACAGCGATGTTTTGTGTGAACGAAAGGATCTTCTTCAGCGTGTCAAAATATTGACAACAAAAATTAACACTTGTAGAATTACGAATGATGATGCCTTTTAAATGTACAAAACAAGAAACGAAACAAAAACAAAACCAAAAATAGTTCAAGAGTGAGCTTTCGGCTATTGTTATTTTTTCAAGCAATATCGAGTTTATTAGTTAGAGATGAATAGGCAAATCGACGGCAAAACAGAAAGATAGTGAATAAGATAGGAATAAGATACATAGTTTATTTATTTTTGAGTTATTTACTATCTTTCTTCTGTCAAACTTTATAGCAATCGTGAATTCATGTAACTGTAAGAAGGAATTCTGTAATTGCAAATATTTTAAGTCTATGTTAACCGAACCTGCAGTGTTCGTTCTTATTCGTTTATTATACGTTTATAATTGAAATTGTACATAGCATTTGTTTGCTTCTGTTTGATGTACGCATATAAATAAAACAAAACGATTTTGACAAAAAGATTTTTGAGCTTGACTAAGAAGTAATCACAATCACTGCTGACCGCAGTAGCTAATACTTCGTATCTGTTTTAGCGGTGCTAAAACATCACAAATATAAATCCGACACCAACTTCGTATGCAATTAATTTTATGCGTTTAATGCCATGAAAGAGCTTCCGTAGTTAAGTTAGTATCGACGAAACCCACTGGTCGGAAAGACCTGGGTTCGATTCTCGTCGATGACATGAGGAACCTTTATCTGGTTTCTTTCGACGAAAAGTGAGTTACCGAGGTAGGGGGTTTTGTTCACCCGGAAACTTGGGTTTTTCTTCCCCCAGAACAGGCAAACCAGCCCCGTGAACAACACTCATGAAGACGTCCCAGCCATATGCCGGTCCCGATCCTGTAAAAAATCTGACCAGGAATATTCTGTGGGCAATGCCTACAAAGTCACCTATGGTCGGAAACGACTGAAAGGGAAAACCAGAGAGTGAGAGAGAATGTCATGATGACGATAATTGGTGATTTCTTTTTTTTCCTATTGCTGCCCAAATACTGAGAAATTCGATGATAATAATAATAATAATAATAATAATAAGAGAAATGTTTACGCTGAATATTTTCCGCAGGCAAACCATGCCTAACAATACGTCGAAAAGTCTCAATTAACAGAACTTTAGAAATGCAAGAAGCCATTAGAGATGAACGCCGCGATCCTCTAAAATATGATGAATGGTAAATGAATATTTTTATATATCATCAGTTTCAGTTAGTTAAAAAAACTGTTTTGTGTCTGTTAAAATAAAAAACAATACAATTTGGATATTTTTATTAACGAATAAAATGCACTTAAAGACAAATCAAAAATAGGGAAAACAAAATGAAGTAAAAATACTTCAGAATTCATGTGAACCTATTTACGCTTTGATTTTTTTCTTTTTCCAAAAACAGCACTTCCAGTGTGATTCGAATTATAAGATTAATCGGAGCTAAAAATACTTCAGAAGTTATGTAACGAATAGTTGTAGGCGCAGTTTGTCATATTGCCAAATGTGACTGTAACTGTGGCCTCTTTCGCATCATTCAATGACTGGACTAGAATGATCGTGTAGGTAATGACTGTCCCCAAAATCTGCAAAAGTACAAACACAATTAATTAGTGAGAGGAAATATTGCTTACAAAAATTATACCTATGATGACATCGGCATTGCTTCATTAAAAGGATATAGCGCAGTATTTTCTTAGAGATAATCTCTTGTCCATGAGTGGATCCATTACAATTGCATCGGATGCTGCAATTACAAGGGGACAAGGCTGAAAAGTTCTGCTAAACACCTAAAACGAAAATGATATTAAAGCAACTCTTCTTATATTTCCTTGACGCAAAGCAAATGATTACAATGTGATGAATCATGGGGTTAAAGGGTTTTAAGATATGTTCTTTCTTGTGGTTATATCATTTGCTTTAATCATCATCATCATCATCATCGTCATCATACATATCAGGAATTTAGGCCTAGTATGGCCTGTTTCAGCCTTAGAAGTCATCGTTGAATGGTTTAAGAGGACGTACTGGTTTTCGTTTTCCTAATGGCTTGTACTTTAAGGCTTGTTTTGGTAATATTTCTGTTTTCATTCTTTGAACGTGTTCCGTCCATTTATGGTTCTCGGTTTAATTCTTTCATACATTCTTCGTTTCTTTTGTGAATAGGGTATACCTTGCAGTTTTTCTCATAAACTTCATTTCTTCTGTTGTTAATCTTTGTTTGTATTTTTGCTTTAATAATATTTTAATTCTAGGTGTGCATCAGAACTTTTCAGCCCCCGCCCTCGTCTATCGAATATACTTTTTGCAGCATTCAACGTTTTGATCCTCTTAAACCCGTTTATCTGCAATATCATGTTTTTTTTTATATATTGATGTAAATACTTAAGCTCCAAAGCACTTAGCGCTCAAATGTACCCTTATGTACGAAAACCTGATGTTTTCAAAATTTACGCCTAAGTTACTTTCAATTTTTTATAATAACGTCAGAGAAAACAAAACTTTGCTGCTATATTTTTAAATCTTTATTCGAATAATTTTTAATTATTTTAACTGCTTCCAGATTTCAAAAACGACAGATTGTTTTGATGCGATACTCAAGTTCTAACCAAAAAAATAAAAATAAAAAAAAACGACAACTAAACTCTTTTTCATAAAAATGCTTTCGGTTTCCAAGAAATATCGTGCGAGATCTGCCCTGATAAAAAAAGTCAAAATTTCCGATAATTTATCTACCTTAACATCACTTTAAAATGTCATCAAATATGGCCAATTTTCCTCACAGTTCTTCATACATAATATCTCCTGCTAGTGATATGCCTTTGGTCGGTGGTGCACTCTCCTTGAAGCACTCATTAAATCAACATCTAGCCTTTGGGACAAGAAACGTTTCCTTTATCTTTATGGAAAGGTTGAGTTAGCCGAGGAAACACACAAACGGATTTATAGGTCAATGTTACTTACTATCTGCCAAAAAAGTTTTGAATGGCAGGTTATTCATCTCGGATACAAATAATTGGAGTTTAAAATAAAACAGTAATTTTAATAAATACACCAGTAAATTGTCAAATGAATGCAGATATCATAGAGATCCTTTCACCAGTCGTGGAAGCTAACATTTTATCAACCATTGAAGTCTGGTGGTATTAGTTTAGGAAAGAACCAGTATCTGTTTGTAGGAATTTCAAGAACCAGTTTCTGTTTGTAGGAATTTCAAGAACCAGTTATTGTTTATTCTAGGAATTTCAAGAACCAGTTATTGTTTATTCTAGGAATTTAAACATAATGATTTCTTTCTTTGTATTTCTTCTATTGTTTCACAAATATGTATATTACACCTTTTCTCTCTATGTGAGAATGTTATAACTAACGCCGAATTAAAAATAAAAAAAAATGTGAAAGAATAAGCATGTTTATCAAATGTTTAACTGTCTTTGAGACAACTATTATTTGCTTCTTCAACTTGTTCAATGCAGTATAAACGATCCATATATCTTCAATATAACATGAATACTACTTTACAAATATTAGAACAAAATCACCAGAAATTAATAGATACATTTATTTGGATTAGAATATCAAAATACGTGTATGGCTCGTTGTTTCATATAAAGACACTACTGTATTAAAAATATGTACTTATTTTCATATATATTATGCAGATGTCCACATTTGCAAACATTCCTTGATCTTCAGCACTTTCTACTATTTCTGGCATGTTAAATGAGATTACACTGTTATCCTGTTTTTTTCGATCCTATTTCATTTGTTTGTTCATTATCATTCTATGTTATTACATTTATTTAAATACCGTAGCCTCTAAGCACTTAGCGTATTACTATTAATTAATTACATTACTAAAAATTGTTTTCCAATTCTATTGAAAGCAATAGAATTGGAAAACAATTTCTACATGTGCAGTTACATTTCTAAAATGTGACAGAGGTGTGTTTGTTTAAAATCGACTATGAATACCTTGAAAATAAAAGCAGGATTTGTTTGTTGCTGTCGCATATATCTAGATGCATATGATGCTTCTGTTTCTCAAATCAGCAGCCAACTCGACTTTAGTTAACTCATCATATTACGCGTGTCTAAACGTTCATATATTGGGATGAAATTATTGCTCGAACACTAAATGATATAACTGAATATCAAAACCCAAGACCCAGAATTAAATACAAAAGTGATGTTATTATATCTCTTAAAATATTATAGAATCTATAAAAATGCTTACCGAAGTCATGAGTGCCAGGTCCACATTGAAGAATCCCCATCCAGAAAAAGTCGGTTTGTCATCTTGACATGTTGCCAAGAACACCATGATCTGAAACATAAACAAGCAAGCAGATTTTTCTATTCCCAACCTTGCACATTTCATATCTTTGCAATGAACAGAAGATAGAATGTTCTGGAGCAAATTACTTAATAATAGATTTAATTTAGAGTAGAAATTTCATTTCTGATGTGTATAGGCACGTTGTGTTGAAAGTTGAAATTTCTTTAAGAACCTTTGATTATCCTCCAAGCCTGAATTTCACATAAGGAAAAAAAAAAAAGAAAGGGAAAAGACGAACTGAAATAGTTGGTGAAAATTTGTAGAGATTATAGGAGTAAAAAATAAGACGTTATGCCTTTCTTACAAAATCGAAATATTTTGTCGCTTAAAAACTAGAACTTGATGAAGACACTTGTTCCTTCGTTCATACCATTGATGAAAAGCATTGATTTGCATACAGAAATTACAACAGATTAATTCACGTGAGAATTTTACTTCAATAAAATTTTCGTTCAAGCAGCAAGAGCATCTTTAAGTATGAAAGTATGAAGATCACATTAACCAAGCACATGTAACAAAATGAAGATTCAATAATCTTCATTTTATCACATTTCTATCGTCAAAGCATATGAGATACATGTAATGACATGGAAACAGTAAATCATGATATTCTATGTTGTGCTATTCTTATTATTTTTACATAGCTCTCCTTGGTGTTTTTATCCCAAGAATAAATGTCATCATGGTTTCGAAATGGCTCTGCATAGATTTTTATCAGCTGGGCAACCTATCAGTAATATATTTCCGTAATATCTATTTAGCGACGATCACTGGCGTAGGGAAACACGCAAGAATTTTCCCCCAAAGGCAAGTAGCCGAGAGCTTCGGACAAATACAATGATGTTCTGAAAGGTCTAACTTGTAAGAAGATTATCACCGTTGCTTATTTCAGCTGCGCATTTAGCTTCCTTTCTTTCTTCGCGAAACCATTAAAAAATCTTAATCGATTTACTTCCTCACCAGTTTGAGCTAACTGCCCTCTATTAAGGTGAAAGGATCCTTGTCTTGAAAGTTTAGACCTCCATTTCTGAAAAAACAGACAACGTTGCTCAACTCACACACGACATTAGTTTCCTCGGTATGATAATGATACTAAATCGTAACTTCCTAGAAGGGTTATCCGAAAATGTTATTGCATTTCATTATTTCATGTGTTGTAACTGCATTTTTGCCGATTTTTATACAAAACTTCATGAATCCCACGAATTCCACTTGATTTTCAGATATCACAAAATAAAATTTGACAAAACATATATTATTGACTATATGGACTGTAAATACGAACTACGGGAGCAATACAAATGATCGGGCACAAATTGAAACGTGTCTAAGTGACTTCCCATCCATGACTGCAGGATTGTAGGTTTATCGCAGAAACCAGATCAGCTCTTCGTATTCGTAGTGCTTGTGAAAATTTCACAGCAAAAAGACGCTGAAGTACGAGGGAGCGGGGTCTGAAAAGTTCTGACAAACGCCTAGATCAAAATGAAATTAGAGTAACTGATATAACTACAAGAAAGAACGTGCTAGTAGCAGAGTTATGAACGGAACTTATATCTTTTTTCCTCGTATGTTCTTTCTTGTAGTTATATCAGTTGCTTTGATATGATTTTTGTTCTAGGTGTTTATCAAATTTTTTTTGTCATGTTGTACCATCAAATCTGAAAACAAATTGGAGGAAAATTGTAGATAGGAAGTTAGTAATGATGTAATTTTTTCATGTAGTACTGTCATATCCTGTACACCCCTTGAGGGTACATAGCAGGAATTTGATGATGATGATGATGATGATGTTTATCAAAACCTTCCAGACTCCTCGCATCAATTCGAAAAAAAAAATCTAATACAGTGGTAAAATATATATCATGCTGAGAAAGTATCTGAATATCTTAAGTGCCATGAAAATTTCGGATCCTACCGAAATTTTCATGGCACATAAGATATTTATTATCAAATGATAAATTTGATAATAAAGTATTACTTTTATTATCAAATGATAAATTTGATAATAAATGTATTACTTTTATTATCAAATAATTTATGACTTTTATTATCAAACGATAATGAATGATTTACGCTGACTCTCAGAAAGTGTCAGCGTAAATCATTTGATAATAAAAGGTGTGCTGCATGTTTTGCACTGTACTCGATGTCAGTTTGCCACGTTCAGCAGAACTGATAGACTTCCAACGCGGGATAGTAGTCGAGTGAAATATCAGTGGTCTTTCTGTCCATGACAATGAAATCAATCTCAGTATACCGAAATCCACCCCCGTTGTTTATGCCCTTCATAGATGGAAAGATGATGGCACTACCACAGCAGGAAAACCCCCATGAAAGGCCACCGATACTCACTCACCGAGATCTGAATAGCTGTTGAGTTATTTGAGATTGTATGAGGAGCTGGGCATTATAGCGCTTAACCAATTGCCGATCGAGTGTTTAGCGAATCCGCTATCCAACAGGCTGCAGTTGGAAACCCACTGTGGTCATTATGTTTGCGATTGCTAGTTGAGAGATTGAATTCATCACCAGGTGCGAGACCACCGCCTCGTTTATTGGAAGCCTGAAGTGATTTGAAAGCGTTCAAAATTAGGTCTCTACAGCAGGATTTCCGCACTATATATATATATATATATATATACAGCGCTTATAAATATTTTACCAAAACAAGTTATCATAAGGTGCTTTGACCTTATTAAATAAAAATCTCATGATGAGAGATAGATATAGGAAGTTTTTTTACCTTGGGTATAAAATACGTTAAAGATGCCAAGCTATTTTAAATATAAACCTGGTTTTAATCATTTCCCAAGTAAGCAAACAGACAAGAAAGTCAAGTTTGCTGTATTACTAAAACCTTGGTATTTCTAATGCTGGCTCCCACTGATTAGACCTCAATAAAGGTCGAAACGGGTCTGGGTAGTGGCCCCTTGCCTTTAATACATGGCATCATATATCTCCTCAAGGAGATGTGCTTTGCATTAAGGGTAAATATTAAGAATAGTGATCAGAGCTTATTCCACCTTTACCACGAGTTACCTAAGGCTTGTACTACGTGCGGGTCACCTAGACTTGCACTACCTGCAGGCGCAAACTTGATTTTCTTGTCTGTTTGCTTACTTGGGAAATGGATTAAAACCAAGTTTATATTTAAAATAATTGTTATCTTTATCCTATAGTATACCCAAAGTAAAAAACTTTCTACATCTATCTCTCATCCTGAGATTTTCATTTAATATGGTCAAAGCACCTTATGGTAACTTGTTTTGGTAAAATATTTATAAGCTCTATATTACTAAAACCTTGGTATTTCTAAGCCTGGCTCCTACTGATGAGACCTCAATTAAGGTCGAAACCGGTCTGGGTAGTGGCCGTTGCCTTTAATACATAGCATTATACATCTCCTCAAGGAGATGTGTTTTGCATAAGGGTAAATATTAAGAATAGTTATCAGAGCTAATTCCACCTTTACCACGAGTTGCCTAAGATTTGCACTACGTTCGGCTCACCCAGACTTGCACTGCTTGCAGGCACAAACTTGATTTTCTTGTTATATATATATATAATGCAAAGTTCATATATTCCCACATGTAAATATTCATGAAATGTGTCGAGGTAACACGTTCAGATGAACTCTTGTGTTCGTGTTTTCATGTGTAGATTACCTGGGGAACGGTTCTGACAGACTTCATCATTCCGACTGTCAAGATGGGAAAAAAATGGGGACGGTCTCAAAACCATTGTTACATCTGATATCTTAAGAATGTAGAATTCTCAGCTATCATGGTGTAACATGAAGAGAAATAAATTAAAAACCCTGCATAAAAGCTAATAGCTAATTTAAATAAATTATTTAAAAGAAAATGAAATATTCTTGCATCCAATAAAATATAAAGGTGTTTGGTTGAACTAACTAACAAAAAGAAAGAATATATTATTGTTGTAATGTGATATAAAAGAGAATATTTAACTAAATAAGACAGAAAAGGATTATTCATAAAAGATGGTATGTGAGAGGCTAGAGATTAAAATATTAAGTAAATTCATAGAGAAAATTTGAAAGGGGATTAAGTTAGAGGCTAGCACAAGAAAAACAACAGAAAATCGCTTAGGGCCGATTCCCGGATTGAGACATCGTTTGGCTCGCCGACCAAAGGAGGTTTTGCAGAAAAACGCCACCCTAATTGGTCGGTGAAGAAAAATCAAGAAGGGGGCTTAGAAAAGAAGTTGAAAAAGGTGCCATTAGGAGAGCAGGTATAAAGGGGTTGGAACCCCCCCCCACGTGGAGATTGGGGTTTTCCTGAGTGGAGATTGGGGTTATATCTCTGTTGTCACAACATGGAAACAAAAGTGAGTGGGATTTCGATTCCAGATTTCCTCTGTAAGAAGCGAAGAATGCCATAGAGTCAAAGAAAAGGAAACATATTCTTTGTGTTTCAACTTCAGTGACAACCACGAGAAAGGGAAAGCTGTAAAAATATCGATATCCACGTCGCGAGTTGCACAGCCGTCATATAGATGAATCAAAGTTTGTCCTGAATTACGAAAGTTTAAGACCGTGTAAGCACAGTTCAATTCCAAAGGGAACGTAGGAGTAGTAGATTATCGGGAAGGTTATACCAAGCTAGTTCAATCAGAAAAAGGTAAAGGCCCATATGGAAACTTCAAGAAAGAAAGGTACTGTAAAATATATCTAATGTTAACTAAAATTTGTCTGTAATAGGTATCATTATTCTAATACGGAACTGTTAAAGTGACCAAGGAAAATTTATACTAGGACTTTAGTATCTGACAGAATATAATGAAAGTAAGCTTGCTAATGAATATTATTAAGTAATTACGTGTCCTGAGAATTTTGTATTTCTATTGCAATGTATAGGAAAGTTGAAATGCCATAGCTGTGTGTTAGTGCAAAAAAAAAGGTTTAGTTAATCTACTTAAGTTTGAATAGTTAAATAGTGTGAATTAATCTTATTTGTCCATGTCAAATGAATTTACGTGTTGAATTGTTATGGCGGCATGATCGTAATACCCATTATAGGATCATAGCCTAATTACTTGTAATAAGCTAATGTTAGTTTGTAAGTATTTAGTTTAGCATTAAATTGAGTAATCACAAAAATCGAATTGTACCATGTTAAGGAATTTAATAAACCTTTTGTCCAATGATAAAATATTGTCTGAAATTGTTGTCTAATGCACCACTTGAAAAATTACAACCTAATCACGCGGGAAATTAATGTGTTAAGAAACGACATAAAATGTCACGACTGCAACATAGTTACACATTCAGACATATTTGAGTTCTTTCTCCTTGTTTTTGTATATAATATCTCAAACTAAACATCCCAAAAGGTGCAGTATAAATACAAATATTAGGGGTACTAAGGGGAGAAATAACTTAAGTATTAGTAAAAATTTTGGTGATATCTCCAGCATAGATAATAGAAGAACATAGATAAGAGGAAATTACTAGATCATAAACATGGGACACAACACCATGACGTCCGGTGACTATCTGCACATTTTACACGTCGTGCTTCGAACGCTGTGGAAGTATTTCGGTAGTGACCCTTGCATGTTTCAGGTGGTGTCGGGCGGGGAGTGGTTTTGAGCTAGTAATGGAAGAATATTCCTGTTGCAATGTATCAGAAATTGGTTGAAAACATTCCTCGATGTTGCTGTCATTCATGCTAATAGTGGTTCCACTTGGTTCTAGAAATGTAATTAAATTGTAGTTGAATGTATTTGAATGTAGTTTATATATATATATATATATATATATACAAACTCTCATTCACAATATATATATATATATATATATATATATATATATATATATATATATATATATATATATATATATATATATATATATATATATATATATATATATATATATATATATATATATATATATCACATATTGTGAATGAGAGTTTGTAGCTTAAGGCGATGTATGTTTGTTGTAAACACGTTCAGTGGGAGATTTACTGTGCGCATGCTAAGAGTTTCGGAGTGGGATTGGCAATATGGTATCTAATTTTGTCTTTTAACTCTTGTATTTCTGATACAGTGGAGAGAGAGTGCAAAGGAAAGTGTTAAATGATATCTGGACGGAACTGTGGAATATAAATTATGAAGACAAACTGAGATAGAAGAAAGAGGAGTGATATGTTTGAGACTTTGAAACTTCTGAAAGGGTCATACAGGATTTCATTTGAAATCTAATAATGTCCATAATATGAGAAATGAATTTTTCATTTTATGGAGGATGGAGAAAGGACGCGAATGCATCCTTATAAGTTGAAAATGAATGCCGTCAAGAAAGGAGTGAAATCTAGATTTTTCTCTCATAGAGTAGTTTGTGATTGGAATGGATTGCTGTTGAATGTTGTGTGTGAAAGAATTCAAGAACAGTTTGACAGTCTTCCTGGATGTCACTCTTAAAAATAATAATAATAGTAATAATAAAGAAAGTTCTTTATGTGATTGGATACATCAAACTAAGCATTTACTGAATTCTATGCAAAATGAGTTCATCCCGAAGACACATTAAGATGTACATCCTGGAATATTACATAATTCAAAATACCAACGGAGTATACGTAAGCATGGGTAAGTACTCTCCAAAGTCGGATAATTTTGCTTTTTTCCTTGTTTTCAGTAGCTGTATATTTCATTAACGCAGTTTCCATTATTAAAACATGATTCATCGTAAATTATATTCTGTAAATGAAGTAATCATTCGCTATCGGAAACTTCTTTGGTTGGTTAGTTGGAAATCTTCCATAATTAATTAAAGCTAGAAAGCTATGTCTGCTAACTTGAGTACGTTCATTATGGCAATCGGCCTGTATTGCTGATGAAAAACATCAGTTTCATAAAGGAAAATTCCTGCCAGCTCTGGGTGAGACGGGCTAACTTGTAACGCTGCTCTCTCTCTCTTTCCACGTATGCTATAATATTTTCTAGTGACTGTGGCTATATAATATCTGAGATTTTTTTACCCTCATAGAGAAGCCAAAATTGTTCGGAACGGCTTTTTGATTATATAACTGTAGGGGAGAAAATATAAGAGTGCGACATATAACAAATATTGATACTGATTAATCAATTATTTCTGTAATTAAGCAAACTTTGCAACAAAAAAAGTAGTGAAAATAATTAATTATTGTTTTTTTTAAATATCGGCAGCTAAAATGTTATCTTAAAAATAATAACTAAAATGCAATAGTCTTTCCTTACTTTGAACAATCAGAGACCTGTAATATATACTATGCTAAAAAGACCAAATTAACTAATCCATGGTAATCAAATGTTTAAAAATTAAGTAATTAATACGCGTGTATTTACTTACACTGTTCTGTTCCTGGAACGAGAGAGAACCAATAGGAAACTGTTTCAAAATGAAAGAGGTTTCGTCAGCCTGAAGAGATAAAACAGAATTTATGACTATCAAAAGAGTAGCTAAGGAAATACTTCCAGAATAGAATTATAAAAGTGTTCTTTATAGAATTCCTGAGAAGAACGTAAAGCAAAATTTCATTTTAAAAAATCTTCGCTACTTTTATTATCTCCATCCATTTATATAAAAATCACTTTCCTAAGATTCGTTTCTTCACCTTTCCTTTATATATCAATGTTTTTAGCTCATTTCATTCATTTGCCAATGAAACTACACTTCACTCCCCTATTTCACTTAAAATCTTTCCAGTTTGCCATTTTAGGTTTTAACGAAACTCACTTCCAACCTACTATTTCATTCAAATTCTGGAACTAAGTACTAATTTGCCTTCTTCTTCAAAGTGTCTATTTTAATCCACCCGTTATTCCGGCTGACTATTTGCACTGATATTTCTTATACTAAATAAACTTTTCGTATTGTTTAGCTAGCTGGTTTTCTTTTTATTCCAATGAAGACTTTTATCTTCATTGTTCATATTAATTCAATGATGATTAAGATGATTAAGAGACTGTGATATTCTTTTAAAGCACGTAACATTACACACCGCTATTCTTATTCTTCATTTTAAAAACTCTGTGTTATTGTATTCTTTGAGTAATTCGTTCAAATTTCCATGTTTCCTCACTGCATCTGATTCAGATAATGATAACAGGGTACGACATATTCTGAAAACTTCTATGGATCCCGTTATTATAAAATACACCAGGATTGGAATCATTGTGTTTTAAGCAAGACCTATAACATTCTCTGAAAATATTCGCAGTACATTTTGAAAAGGTTTTATCTAAAACGTAAATATATTAACGTTATTAGTAATATTTCATCATAAATGAGAAATTGACTAACAGAAGTGCGTAATTGATGTGACAAATGTGAAGTGAAGCATGCTGAAATATACATCCATATTTCTATGTTATTCGGATTTGAATCCAGAAATTTTAACTTATTTTGGAACAGCCATTAACCATTCTGATATACTGCAAATACAATCAAGAAGGTTCATGGAGTTTAAAGAAGGTAAGTAGCTTTACTCTCCTCGGTCTTTGTTAAGTAAAGCTGTTCTCAAAGATCAGGCCAGAACACAGGATTAGAAAATTTTAAAATAAATTATTAGGGAAACTGAAGAACTTAGAGCGACTCTGATGGCTGTTTAAAAGCATTTGAATGTTGATTGGCATAATATGGAAGGAAAACATAATATTTAGGAGAGGGAGAGAGAGAGAGAGAGAGAGAGAGAGAGAGAGAGAGAGAGAGAGAGAGAGAAGACTTTAGTAATTAGTAACCCGCAGATTTAGTAACGAAAGTGCTGCGCACGATTCTTAATAAACAAAATTTGGATATATATTTATGAGCAATATTTATTTTTTGAGAAATTTATCGTCCAGCCAGTCTAATCGACATTTTAATAGCTTTATTTATCTCCAATGCTAGATAAGACTGTCTTATACCTAGTAAACACATCTTCATTTTTTCTGTTTTCTACAATAATATCTAAATATCTCGATAAAATGCAATTTACGTCGGGGAAATAAAGACGCAAATTTTCTTAACATATACGTTCTACAAATATATCTCCAAGTATGCAATAAACAAGGGTTTTTTTTTCATTTCAATTTATTCTTTACTTTGCGCTGAACACAACAAATCATAAATACGCCAGAATACACAATATTATTCTTCCATCTTTGAGATGAGTCCCTTAATGTCCTAGATTCAGTGCATAAGAAAGCAAACAACGATCCATCTACTGCTGGTTTATTCCTTTCATACGGTCTCTGACATTTTTCTAATAGATGGATTTTAGAAATATTTTTATCACGATGACTGATAGAAAACTCCAGCTCTGTAAATATTTCCTAAAACTGCATTCCACACGCATTCAAAACTAATATTAATCAATCCTTTCTGTCCATCTAACATTCCAACTATTAGCTATAGAGCAACTTCTGATGTTTAAGATTAGTATAAAAATAAGGTCTCACATGGTTTAAAATGATAATAATAATAAAATCGGAAACACCCGTATTTGTCAGAACATTTTAATTCACATAAGAAAACAATTTAAATTAGATAAAATAGTTACAATAGTTCTTTTTGCCTATGTAGTTGATTTAAGAATACAAACAAAGCAAGAAAGAAATGAAAGAAAATAATATTTAATAGGCACTTACTTCATCTGCTACTTTTTGCAAATAGTGGGCAATGCACAACATTGTCGAATATCCATACAAAATGAAAATAGCAAACAAGATTTTGTAATATAAAGACACTTCGGGATGAAAGAGAAGAAATCCAAAAAAACAGCACTGACCGGTGTTTACGGCATAATGAGTAAAGAAAGCAACAGAAAACAATTTGTTCGTTTCCTTGACAACAAAACAACCGTCCACATACATCATTCGAATCTTTTCCAGTTTTTCAGTGTTTTTTCTAAAGGAGATATTTCGTTTTATTTTTTTTAATGTCATATTTACAATGCTTATATAATGCCTCAAAAAATCTGAGAAATACGAAATCCAAGAAAACAATGCGATTGGTGGAATATAGATTACGAAACAGATTATTCCAGTTATTATGAGAATTATTACATACGGGACGTTCGTAAACTTCTTTGGACCGAATGGAAATTCCATTTCGAAGTGAATTATGATGCCTGAAGCCACAAATGACAAAGGTAATAGCAGCAAGTTAAGAGAAAGAATCATTGAAACAATGTACCTTAATCTGTATGGTTTAGTTCGTTGCACACTTAAATTAGTTTCAAGCTTGCAGTAATGATTTAGCAGTGCTACCATTTGGTTTCCCTTAAAGTACATGAAGAGACGTACGAACACGTTCCAAGCGAGAACGTTGACAATAAGAACGTAATATGCGTATCTCGAACTTGCATTCTGAAAATTTGATACCACAACAAAATACAGCCAACCTTGTACACCAATAATAATAGAGAAAATCAAACCGTAGACTGTTTGAGCGCTACAGAAACGAACACTCATACTTACATTAGGAACTTTGGATCTAAACAAGCCTTGCACGAAACACATTCCAAATAAAGTATAAAAACAAGAAAGAATACGAAATCCTCTATAAAAGTTTTCTCTTTTAAGATTCATTTATAGATTAGAAGAAATTAACTTTCTTTCCGTCTTTAGATATATATTATTTTTCCTATTGTACGGTTTCTTTCTCTCTTTACTACTTACTCTGCGAGAGAAGAAGAAGAAAGTAAACGAAGAGAAGCAGTGCTATACTTTTTTGAAGAAGGTATGAAATTTACTTTGGGTGGAGCTGTCTTCCATACGTCAAGACTCTTTTATGTTTTAGTGTGCTGCTAAATGAAAATGAAAAAATAGAGACACGCAGGTGTTATGGTGTTACAACACTGTCAAGTTATGTCTTTGTAATACGTCACCTTTCTTTTCTTCGTGGAAAACAAGATATATTTAAGCGTGTGTCTGTTGTGTTGTCTGTGTAGAATTCGAAACTGTTTACAACTTTATTATTATTATTCGTGATACTTAAGGAGTCCGAAGACTCATCGCGGTATTTACTCGTACACACACTTGCTTGTTCAAAAGGTGAAGGATTTCTTTTAAAGTTGCCAACGCAAATTAACTTAATTTGGATTCAACTGTTTATCAATTCAAAATCCAAAATGTAACAGCAATGTTTTCTTTTTACTTCAATTATTTCTACTTCTGTTTAATAACTATATAATTTACGCTGTTATTATTCCTTCAACCAATTAGATTTTATCAGATGTGTAGTCAGTATTGAATAACGTCTGTGCTCTTCAACCAACAAGTCTGACAGGAAGAGTTTGATTCTCAACGTGCGGATTTGAATGCCAACGTGGTCATCAATGATTGTGTATGTCTTTAGGTACACATTTATAATTTTTTTCATGATTTCCTAAACAGAAGTCCACAGCGACTTCCATTCTGCTTCATCTAAAGCGTCTCCGTCTGCAATGAAATATGTTGAACACAGTAGTATTTTCAAAACCAGTTTTAAGAGAAGATATTTATGACTGTGTGAAACTATTATTTTTCTAATTAGACGACGAAGATGCAGTTCTTAGTTCCAATTGCTGATAATAACAAGCTCCAGGAATAGCTTGTTACTTTTTTTTGTCTTTGCATCTATAATTTTTCATTTTGGACTCTCAAATCATGATGTTTAGACATTTTCAACTAATTTAAAATAGCATGTTATTCCACTTAGGCAGTGAGTTGGCAGAAGAAATAAAACGTTTGTTTTATTTCTTCTGCCAACATTAACACCCAAGGAACTTATAAAAACCTTAGGCAAAATGGAGCAACTCTCATAGAAAGCATGCTTTGGTTAGGTTTCAATATGATATTTTCAATCTGATATTTAATCTCAAATGGAAATGTTTATCGCTTCAAATCCCCTGAAATCTCTCGTATCCTGGAAATATCACTATTCACAATGCATTTCCAATGAGATTAATCTCCTCCTGATATCTTTGCTCTATGCACATTTGTGCACATCTTTAGGCTGGTAAATGTTGTGAGTGATAACTACTCTTTATTCTGAACCGAAATCAAGTAAATTCTTAATATTATTATTAGCTTTACTACTTTCTTCAAATTTCCTCTACACGTTTTATATATCTGGTGGTCATTTCCTGCTCTGTTGTTCAGATCTCAACCAAACATCTTTTCCTTTTTCTTTATGTCATTAGAACTCTGTGAGACCATTTTAAATAATCTTTCAGATTTTTTTTAATCTATTGAAACTGATGCAATTTATTTGTACCTATGATGCCATAAATTGATCTGTACCGATTTTCCCCAAACGTTTTCATTAAGATAAAATTAGTGAATTTTTCGAATTATTACAGAGTTCAGTTGATATAAAGAAAAAATGGAAAGCTGGTTGTCAAAGGAGATCAAAACTGCGGAGAAGGAAATAAGAGACATTCAGAAAATTTGGGAGAAATTTTGGAGAAAAAGACAAAGTTATAGTAATGGTAAATATCTGCTGAATTTCTGTGCAGGGCATAGACTACTCATGATGTATGAATTATAGTCTCATCAAAAATTACAAATTCTCATGCAACGAATACGACACTAATAAGAAACAGCTCGTTGACTATGATATGTTTGAGTGTGATATAGTCAGAGTGGATGAGGAGAGGGAGAGAGAGAGAGAGAGAGAAGATTGCAAGGGATCTGTTCTACGATAATTCAGGAGACAAACCAATACAGGGAATCTGATTCGCGATGTTTCAGAAGACAAAATATACAATTTATCTGAAATATGAAGTGATCACCATGTAGCTTACAGGAAGCTAAAATAAATATCTTACTGAAAAGAAAAAATATCCAATAAAGTATAGAGTAGATTTCAGAAGTGAGGGTAAATGTTATTTAAGAAAAATTTAAGGGTTTGTATACAAGAACAAAACTTGGAATTTTGGAGGCAAACAAACAGGAGAAGCATGGATTGCTTTAGCGATGGAAGAATGTGGTGAAGTTTTTTGTAAAGAGAGAAATAGAAAATCGCGATCTCCCCAAAACGTTGCAGAGAACAGTTTTGTAAATGGCAAAAGCCCTTATCAATAAGTTCCCAGTATACTAGTATGTGCAAGATCCATGGAAGAATACGGGGGAAATGTAAGAAAACTAAGTCATGTGGAAAAGTAGTTAAACGAGAGTCATTGCGAACTTTGGTAAGGATATGAGAGACAAATAACAAGGAAATGTTCCTGAAACAGTACTTTCAAAGTAAACAGTGGTGATAAAGATAATATAAAACCTAAATATATTCTGAATAGCTGGAATACTGTATTCAAGCCTGTGAATATGTGTTGCTAAAAATTGTACTGCTAAAATATTAGATAATTGGAAATTCTGCTTTATAGATTGTATTTTGGGTTCAAGTTTAATAAGCAGTCTTTTCAAGCTTTAATAAGCAATACATTCTGTACGATGAATACTTTGAAAGAATATTACATGAAACATGCAATAAAAATGGTAGAAAATATTTATGCGGAATACAGTCAAGAGTTAAATCTTATTGAAACGTTCCATCGGCCACTGAAATGTCAACACTCAACTGGAAATTGGCATTAAAGCTTTGACAAATTAGTTTGCTGTTATGCAATTAATATTAAAATCTATAACAAAGATACAAAAATATGACATGAAATAAGAAGGAATATGGAAAAGACTATACCACAAAGTAAAACCTATACAAAAAGTAAAATATTTCAGCTAATTTAGCCACAATATTTAGTGATAACCGCAAAATAAATATTGAAATAGACACCCGACAAAAAAATAATAATAATAATTAATAAAGGTGGTGAGTTAATTCCAAAAATTTATATCGAATAAGAGGGAAATTTGTCAGAACACTAAAGTTGCATTATATATATGGCATTGTTCTATCCAGGTTTAGGTTGTAGAAATAAAACAGTTGAAGAAACATATAGGAGAATTCTAATTTAAAATGAAAGAAGCGAACAGCTATGGTAGAATACTAAAATATAGATTTTATGAAGGAAAATTATATTATTAGTTTTTAAAAAGGTTGTGTGTGTGTGTGTAACTAACCTAAGGTGGTATTATCACATATACTAAATGTGAGAAGAAAGGTTATACGAAGTTTACTTACAAACTATTCTTATAAGCATGCGGCTATCCACGTTGTCTTTGGATTACGCTGAAAAAATACAGTTCCTTGGAAATTCGAAGAAATTGTGACAGCCAAGGAAATACAAGGACATTGCAAGTTTAATGCCAAGATGGCAGGAAAATAGCACAGTGTTAAAAAAAAAAAAAAAAAAAAGCATGACCGGTGTTTGCGGCATAATGTCTAAAGAAAGCCACAGAAAACAATTTGTTCCTTCCCTTGACAACAAAACAACAGTCCATGTACATCACTCGAATATCTTCCAGTTTTTCAGATAATTCGTTCATGGTTTAGTTCGTTTCACAATCAAATAGCTTTCAAGCTTGCAGTAATAATTTAACAGTGTTATCATTCGGTTTCCTTTAAAGTACATGAAGAGACGTACGAACACCTTCCAAGCAAGAACGTAGACAATAAGAACGTAATGTGCGTATCTCGAACTTGCATTCTGAAAATTTGATACCACAACAAAATACAGTTAACCTTGTGCACCAGTAATAATAGAGAGAATCAAACCGTAGACTGTTTGAGCGCTACAGAAACGAACACTCATACTTACATTAGGAACTTTGGATCTAAACAAGCCTTGCACGAAACACATTCAAATAAAGTATAAAAACAAGAAAGAAGGCGAAATCCTTTATAAAAGTTTTTACTTTTAAGATTCATTTATAGCTTAGAAGAAATTAACCCTTTCTTGCAAGTCTTTAGATACGTATTATTTAAAATTACGACCTTCCTCTTGTACAGTTTCTTTCTCTGTTCGCTACTTAATCCGTGAGAGGAGAAGAAGAAGAAAATAAATGGAGAGAAGCAGTGCTGTTCTTTTTGAAGAAGGCATGAAATTTACTTTGGGTGGAGCCGTCTCCCATACGTCCAGTCTCTTTTATGTGCTGATAAATGAAAAATGAAAAAAAAATGAAGGCACGTAGGTGTTACGGTGTAAGACCTACCTGCCTTACACCGCAACACGGCAAATTGGTATCCGGAGAGTTCACCGAAAAACAATTAACCGGAAGACAATTAATAGAATGCATTTCATCGAACGAGAGTTTATCGAAAAAGCAATTCACCGAGTAAACAATTCATCGAAAAATCACACTTCATCGAAAATACAGTTCACCGATAAAATGAATTATAAGGCATGTGGGGTGAGGATATGTGTGCAATTTTTTTTAAATTGTTTTCAGAGGGATATATCTTTCAGGTCACTTATATACAGTAAGCTACTATTTATCCGACTTCGTTCGGAAAGCGATTTTTTTGTCAGTCATACTGGTTGCAGTGAATGATATCCACTGAGGCGGATATAGTTGAGATGTTAAATGAACATTTCATAAAGTATTTCATCCTCGTGAAAATAACATCCTACAGAACTTGGGGTCAGTGGGGAGGGAGGAGGAACACTGATGATAAGTGAGTTGGAGGTATATATGAGGAATTCAGTAAAGTCGATATCAATCAACATGTAGGACTTGTTGATATATCAACATATATCTTCGCAAATAATTTTTAACCAGTTTAAGCTTAGAAGAACTTCTTTCCGTACTTGGTACGCTAACAGGAATTGTTAGCGTAGCGACGGCACATACCGCAATATGGCTGAACGAGCGCCCTTATTAAGCCGCGCTGTGAGGCAGGCTGCCCCTATGCTACACCCTGTCGACGGTACTGGGTATAACATAGAGGCAGCCTGCCTTCCATCATACGAGGATGGAAGGTTTTTTCTTCCCTGAAACTTGGGTTTTTCTTGCCGAAAAACAAGCGAACCGAATAGAAAAACACACGCAGTGATTTAAAGCCAGCTGCTTCGGCCTTAATTCAAAACAACTCAACCCAATTCCAATTTCCTTTAGCACTGTGTTTTCTAACTGTGGTCCGCCGATCACTGGCATCCTGCAGAGGTCGGATAAGACTTCCAACCGCGGCTCATCTAAATATAACAACAGATGAGTATGCTTCAAAAAGGTTTATAGGTTTGTGTTTTTACAGCTCATTATTCATCATTCCTATTTTATTATTTTCCTATAGAATATTTTAACTTTTTTTTAACAAACTGCATCGATCACCTCCTCAAAACCCAGAAATATACCCACGCATATACTCATTAGCATTCGTAGCCTAATACTGCCCTTATTAACTGCAATTACTTGCTTTCGAGGTTATTCAGGAGATAATTGCATCGTCACTCCTGTCGTTGAGGAATAACAAAAACAGGAATAAATAAATGAAACATGATTGAAAAATCTTCAGAAATGATTTTTTTTTCAAATTTTTCAATATTTGTACTCTGAATTACTGTATATTTTATTATTATATTGTGAAAATATTTACATCAAAGAATCAATTTATTATTATTATTAGTAGTAGTAGTAGTAGTAGTAGCGATTAAATAGTAATATTAATGATTAATACTATTTTCCATCTTCCTCCTCAATGTAATGATTGTTGGTATAGCAATGCTACTTTACTCAGGTATAATAGAACAATATGGATTCTTATTGTCTTTCTTCTCCAATAAGTGTTTCCTGTCTGTATATATGTGTGTGTGTTCATGGGACCGATTTGCCTGTCTCTAGGAGGAAAAGACTAGTTATCTCCGTATTAGGCCTACTACCTTACCTTCAGTTGAAGAGGACTGTTAAAATTATGCGCCTCGTACTTTTATTAATAGAAAAATTTGACTCGGATTCGGTATTTGAAACTTTTACAAACAACTGTCGAACCGTTCCAGTTTTCAGTTCAGCTATATTCGGGGCTACAAAGTAAAATGTCGAAATTATGTATTACAATAACTCGCTGACTTAGCAGAATTCGCAGAACGTTTCAGTGCAAGAATCTGTCTTCACAGTTCAGTTTTAGTTTCAAATGAATCGCTTTTATAATAACATTTCCGTAAAGAAGTATCGAAATGATATTAGCAATTCCGCTCTGGCTGGATGAAATTTAATAAAAGTCGGACTAGAGTTATTGTGACAAAATTTGGTAGAACGAAATGTCTTCTCTACAGATAAATCGTTACTGCAATTAAGCAGTATGTACACTTACATTAAATGTTCTAAAATGCAAGAAAATAATTATTACGTTTCAATGACCACTTCCATATGTTGTCTTTATCATGAGTGATGTTCCGTATTGTTACTGAACATTTATAAACAATACTTTGCAAGAAAAATGACTTTTCGATGAATTATGAAAGAATTCATCGAAAAATTTTCGGTGAATTGTTTTTTCGATGGATTGAATTTTGAACAAATTGTCGGTTGATGAATTGTCGTTCAATGAATTGTACATTCGATGAATTGCCTTTTCGACGAATTGCCATTCGTTAAATTGTCGTTCGATGAATTGTTTATTCGGCGAATTGCTTTTTCAATGAATTGCTGTTCAATGAATTGCATTCGATGAATTGTCCTTCGATTAAGTGTTTTTCGGTGGATTTTCCTGTAACCGTTTCGTAGAATCTCTGCTCTTTAACCAACAAGACTGGGGTGCAGAGATTGAGTTTGAACGTGCGGATTTCAATGCCAAAGTGGCGATCGATTATTGTGAATGTCTTTAGATACAGTTAGTGATTGTTAGTGACACCATATCCCCCGAATTATTTACAACTGCGCTAGAGAAGTCTTTAGAAGCCTTGATTGGGAAACAAAAGGAATAAACATAAATGGAGAAAAGCTGCACATCTGAAATTAGCAGATGATATTGTCCTAATAGCAGATAATCTAAAAGAAAATAATAACATCAATCAAAATATGCAATTTGGCAGTCCGATTTTAATGCACTAATTTAATCAGAAAAATGGTTATAAGCAGACATCTTCGATAATTTTGATAATCTAGAAACTGCATTCTTCTGATATCAATATTCAATTACCTTGGTGATAATGTAAAATGCTTTTTGTTTTTCAAATGAAGGTCCTGTTCGGAGTTAAGACAATAGTCAGTTAAGGGAAAATTTACCACTGCGTATGTCATATATATAATTAAATAAAAATTTACGTTAAGAGAGCCTCTAATGCATGTGATATTAGTAGCATAAAATTCTCTCGAAGTGTATACATAATGCTCTCTTATGTAACAGCTGGTAGCAGACAGAGATTACATATAATATATATATATATAATAAAAATGGACAGCATCCGTCTACTTATAAGAAGAGCTTTTCATCTGAAGGGGAGTTAGCCAGTCTCATACGGGACTGGAAGGCCTCTTCGTCCCGTAATACAGGAAAACCGGCAAATGATCCCGTGCAATTTACAGACAGCTAACATTGTTGTCAGTTGTGGGTAAATTTTAAAAGCTGCCTGTAAATATAGGAATAACCTTCCTATCATAATCAGTAAGCATGTTTCAAAGAATCCAAGACACCAGGAGGTGGAAGGACATTTAACTTAACATGAAAAGTAAGATGGAATGGGATAATAAAGTCCGAAAACAAGTTATAAGAATTTGTCTTTTACCCCTAAGCTCTTTGAGTAGTGTACTTATTCTTGTTCTGAAAGGGTTCGAAAACGTACTAAATTTAATTTTGCGGGCTTTCAGGTTAACTAACACTCAGCCAATGCGGGGCATTAAACAAAAGTGCTTTATCAATCTTGCCACATAAATGTTTTCGACCCTCTTCTTCATCACCATCTTCATAATCATTTTCATCACCATCTTGATGTCGAAGATGAATTATTTAATTCATCTATTTATTTATTATTTATTATGTAAGAAATACATACATAATTATGTTATGTACATATTGCCATACATTATGGCAAGAAGCAGTAGGTAAAGGTGGTTTCCACGTTTATTGAAGTCTCATCGGTGGGAACTACCTATATACGATATGATAAATAGAACCATGCTTAAATATCTGTAGAAGTCGTACATTTCGGACGTGTATATGCATGTATGTCTGAAAGTAAGTGGGCTTCGAATTATACTGAGGCAAATCGTATGAAGTCACCAGCCTCTATATACAATTAACTGGTTCCTGGTGTATGTTATACTTAATTTACATGGTTTTTCTCCCACTTTACGGTATTCTTATACTTAAATATGATCAGAGAGAACACCGGGAAAGAGTACATCAACCGCATGAAGAAACGAAAATATTTTCATTTTAATGGTTTATGGAGAGGAGATTAACACTTAGTGTCACACTTTTATTTAACTTATAAGGTTTAATGGAATAAATACAGCGCACATAAATAAGTAAAACGCGTTTAATCAATCCTGTATTTCGTCTCAGACACAAATTGCACAACACAATAAGTTCTAAGGTCCTATGCGGGGGGGGGGGAGGATTGCTCTCTATGGATGGTAATTGCTAGTCTTAGGTTTCAAGAGGCCTAAAAAATAAGCATTTTAAAATCTTTGGAAGTTTAATACAAAAAAAAGTATTACGATTAGGTTGGTTTCTAAAAAAATCTGTTGCTGATTCTAAAAGCGTCTTTCAAATTTGTATTTGTTGTAGTGAAGCATAGTCTTTTTCTTCCATTTGATTCTATGCAAGATATCCAAGGCATGATCAGCTAGACCTGCAGATGTTGGCAGATCTCTTCCCTTGTCTATAATATGAAAAGTTGCAAGAAACAAGGAACTTTATAAACACCTGATACAGAGGATCCGGAAAGAGAGGAATTAGATGATCCTTGGGAGAGTGAATGAGGGTAGCCTACTTCCGATGAAGTTTGAATTCAGTGCATTGACTGTACATTTTTAGAGTTTTGGCTAATATTCTGAGGTGCCCCAAATATAAGAAACATATTTAGTTACCTTGCAAATAAACTACTGATTTGAGTGAGATGGAAGATTGAACTGATTGAGTTAGAAAGATATTGGACTTTAGTACTCTGACATACACCTAACGTTTCGAGTGTGGAGTTAAAATGACTAGCTCTAGCAGCACCACTATTAGCTTTTTCCACCATATAATGGATACATGTTATTTAAGATTTTAATCCACACTCCATTGCAATAACCTTTGGTTATTTATTAACAAAAATCACCCAACTGTTGCTGGAAGAATGATCGACGATTGTGGATGTGTAATCAGAGAGAAATCATTTACCATTTCTACGTTGAATTCCTTATAGTGCATTCAATGGAAAGTTTCATCAGGGAACTGAATTAACAGCGTTTTGGATTGCGCATTGCAGAACTTAAGTATGTCCCAGATCACTGCCAATGAAATACTGACTTTCAAAATATGTTGTTCTTGGTTACAATTGGATTACTGCATTCAAATTTCTTCATGTCTTCATTTTAGTAAACATGTTTCGTGATTTTGACTTCATTCTCTTATGGATGAAGTTGTTCAGTATAAAACTTGTTAATATTCGATGACAAACATTCAAATTAGGCATTTATCTTTGGATAATTATTGCTGATATTTTAGGTATCGGTTTTCTCAGTAGCATGTGTAAATATAATGTGAATGTGCTATGTATGCTATTATCCTTTATATGATCAGTTATCAAATTCATTTAATCTCTTTTGATTCAATTCAGTTTTAGTAATTTATTTTAATCGAATTCGGTTTAAATAATTTATTTTAATTATTTCTCCATTCAGTTCTACGAGATTGACAGTTATTAAAGTTTCTTCATTTCATTAATATTTTAATTTTGTACAGATTGGTGTATTTATATCATTGCAACACACGAAAAGGGACAAACAACAAAGCAAATAACTGTTATGAATTGTTCATGGGTGCTGTGAATTTAAGGTTCCATGTAATTATCGCGTATTGCATAATAGTGTGAACTTGTGAGTTTCTACTCGTCTTGATAAAATGTTATAGGAATACAGAAGTTTCATCAATAGCGATAAAAGGACCGTAACCCTGTCGGTGATAAGAAAGAGCATTTAGAGTGATGGTGATGATTTTGGAAAAAAAA
The DNA here is from genome assembly GCF_054136105.1 of Typopeltis vanoorti. NCBI lineage: Eukaryota > Metazoa > Arthropoda > Arachnida > Uropygi > Thelyphonidae > Typopeltis > Typopeltis vanoorti. The sequence goes on from NC_143564.1 coordinate 52,406,962, forward strand.
TAGTAAGAATTTGTACAAAGAAATAACTTGTCCGAGAATCTACACTTTCTATTTTAGCATGAGTTTTCTAAGGGAGAGTTCTATTTGACTGGCCTGTTTACATTTTATAATAAAGTTGCAGTTGAATTTGACAAGAGAATTAACATCCCTTGACTTTTGGACTTTTCGAAGGTGTTTTGCACGTACAGCATGGACGCTGATGAATAAGTTGCAGGATAAGAGAGATTAGAGATTGACACATCAAAAGGTGTTGTATGCGAGATGTTAGTCTACAATATTTAAGGTGAACGTTGGTAGGCCACAGTGATCAGTCCTTGGTGTTTCTGATAAAGTTTTCATATCAGTGATATCGAGAAGGATTTCACAGAAGACATACAACTATTTTCCAATGATACAACGATAACAAGGGCAATCAGTAAATAACTAACATGTTGCGGGACGAATGATTTTTCATAAGCTGGATTTTTCATTTTTCATTTTTCATGGCTGCGCATAGCATATCTAGTTTCACTGAGAAATGCTGCACGTAGACTCTAATAATAAGAGAGAATATTGAGAAAATGTTCACAATCTTGGGAGGCGACGAAAATATTTTCGTTTTAATTGCCTTGTCACGAGATGACCAACCTTGAGGGTCACTGATTGCATACACAGCAGCTGATCTACATATGATAGAAGAAAGACGTTCATTATGTTAGAAAGTGAATTGGCTGCAAATACTCCTTAATGCCTCTAAACAGATCTGGAATGATGTTAAATCAAATAGCTATAGGAGTGATAATATTAGTTTTCACCAATATTCCTCCTCAACACTTTCACACATTCTCCAAGATTTTAATCCTGAATCAATGAAGATTCTTTTCATTGTGTGAAAAAATTTCATCATCATCAGCAGCAAACGCAAATATTGGTAAAATGGTCAAGAATCGATAGAGTTTAATCAAAGAGAAGTATCCGTGTTATGTTTTTTGCGTATCCTAACAGTACATTCCCTTTTCGGCTCGATCAGGGGTTGGATGGATAAACGTTTCTACTGCGCATCAGACATGTTTCTCTAATAAGTGTCTTTGTATTCTCAGAAGAGTTCGTTCTGCATGCGGATTGAGTCAGTTGCGACTCAATCCGCATGCAGAAAAGACTGCATCCTGACATATAACTAGTATAGACAGCTAATTATATAAGGGATTTTATCATATATAATTAGCCTTGGTAGATATTTTATACTGGGATTTGCTAGTAACGTGTCTGCACTCCTTAGAGATTCCGTTATGTAAGAAGTGAATGTCGGTCTTTTCTTTGGATTCAATTAAGATTCCTCCGTTAATAATACTTTTATTTTTGTGATTCCGATTTTTATATTTCTTGGGTCTATTATTTCTTTAATGATAATTTTAGTTTCCTAGCTGTTTAGTTGAGATATCGGTTTCACTAATTAAATTATAGCAAGGATTGTGTTCGGATTTGTGTTTGTTTTTAGCGTTGTTTTTAATGATTTGCAAATAGTTGAGTAGGCTGAGCTAAGTTAGCCTGTTCCTGGTTGTTTGTAGCAGTCTGTAGTTCTTTTGATAGTTTTGTTTCATTTTTCACTTTATTAAACACTTTCGTAAGTTTGCTCATTGCAGTTAGTATGTCCTTTTTTAAATCATTTCTTAGATTACCGCTTACTTTGGCAACGTTACGCAGAAATTGAGGCATTTTCGAAGTCTAATTCGTCCCGTTCTGCCATCTTAATATTACTCAAAGTTCTAGTATTATAATTTCCTATTGAATTGCAAGTTTTCTAAGGCACAAAGTTTAATAAATGTACTTACAGTTTTGCTGATTGTTTCTAGAAGTGATGCTTCCATGGAATTAGATTTCAGAGGGTTGTTTCTTGTGACCTTTGTACCTCCCAGTGGCAGCAGCAGGGAGGGAGGGGCTGCTAGCCCTTCCTATGGCAGTTAATCCTATTATGAGCAGGATATTGTCTTTCAGGGAAGCGTGTGTGTGTGTGTGTGTGTGTGTGTGTGTGTGTGTGTGTGTGTGTGTGTGTGTGTGTGTGTGTGTGTGTGTGTGTGTGTGTGTGTGTGTGTGTGTGTGTGTGTGTGTGTGTGTGTGCGTGTGTGTGTGTGTGTGTGTGGCAATATATTGAGAATACATCATGCATTTTCTCCTACAGTGCTTACACTGTGAACTATGGTGAGATGTGAAATTCTCTGAAGGAAAAAACTTGATAGTATTAGCATTATACATTAACTTTAATTTTTTGCGTTATGTTTTACCTTCTTTTCAATATTGCTTTTATACTTCAAATGTTGTTTATGAGAAATCCTTCCAGCTTTTGGTGTCTGAATTTGTTAAACAATTATTGCAATAATTAGATTTTGCTTTCTTTAAGAGATCTGGGAATGTAGAATTGGCATTCCTTGTGATGTTAACATTCACTTGATTTGATGGATGGCCTTTTTGTTTACTTGGAAGATTACCTGTATTCGGAGTTAATGAAAATATTTCTGGAAATTAGTCAAGGGGTAGGTTAGCGCTGGCGTGTTATGAGAATAATCCAATAAAAATTAGAGTTTCTAAAGCATGAGATATTAGAACATTAAAATGATCTAGAAGAGTAATTAGGAATTAACTAATTCCTAACTAGTAACAGATATTACTAATTAACGATTATAATAAAATTTAATATTTTAATGGCAGCTGAACTCAATTATAACAAACATTATTCGTCATAGTGGACAACGTGTCTTCTCTCCAAGAGGCTACTTATTCAGGAGGACAGAAGTAATTTTGCAAAATTACCAGTCTCCGGAGCAAGATTTTTGAATCAGTTAACCCTTACTTCACCTACCGCATTATTTTTCCAGATGTCTCGTAAATACTTTTGGTACTGCTTGCTCTTATGGTAAGTGAAATTGTTGTTGCTGCTTTTTTTCCAGAATTCTTCAATTTCTATCGCCAGATCTCTATATTAGATTATTTTCGTGAACTTGTCTTCCAGTCTAGTATTCCTTGATTATTGTTAAATGAATAAATTACACATGTTGATTATGTGCAGCGACATGAGGCATATTTAAGTTCTAGATATTGATCTGTCTGAATTTTTTCTTTCTTTTTTTTTTTTTTAATTTGACATCCGATAATATCATTGCATTGTTATTTTCGGTGTTTCTAAGAGTTCAGACAGGTTGAAAAAAACGATATTTCCTACACAGTTTCCAGAGTACAATTTTCGCAATTCAATCATGTCTTTGCTTATAGTCTCTGTATGAGCAATCATACCGCAAGAAATAATCACGTGTTCAACTGCCTTTTTTCTTCTTTTTTTTTTGTCCCTGCTAAGTCGGCATTTTCTATCAGGTATGGATCATTACATTTTTGGCATTATGCCATTAATTTGTAGTGTATGACCATAAACAGTATCAGACGTGACGTGCTGTCTCTTGATGCTGGCATTATGAACCATCAGGCCAGCATCAAGATGAACCATCGCTTAATTTGGCCATTACCAAATTAAACGATTGTCAAACTTTTCTTCAAAGTCCTTCGAATATTAAGTATGGAGTATTTATTTGTTTAATTTTCTGAAGTGTTCTCAATATTTTCCCCTTATATTGCTTTTATGAATCTACTAAGTTAAGTATTTTCTTTGTAAGAAGCATATTATTAATTCAATTTATATCTTCCCTGGACTTACATTGATGTAATCATTCAACACTCACTTTATTCTACTCTTTGGCTGACTTGCTAAAAATAGACGTCCTCCCCTTTTTCTTACTATGCGTCATTGAGGGCTTCTGTTAATCGTTCATATTGGCTTTTTTATGATTCCCACCTACGCAAGGTTGTAAAAGGTATGATTCTTTAATATTGTGGACGAACTAAAGGTAAAATAATCTGAAAGGCCTGCTGTCTTTGTGAATGTCTTAAAAGACATTCACAAGGATACAACCTGTGCAACAATCTATCGAATATAGGACCTCAGGGTTAGACAGGGGGAGACGCAGTCTAACCGAAAGGTCGTATGTTCGCTGTCTACCCACAAATTATGAGAGAGATTGTATAACCGCGGTTTACACAATCCCAATATATTCCACTTTCAAAATATATTTCTTGGGAGATATATTGTAGCCATCCTCACCAAGAATTCCCGAAGAATATTTTCAAATCAAGTTTTAGAGTTTAAGTTTCAATTTAGTCCTTTTGAGGCATATACTGCAATAGAGACAAAGGACAATGAAGTCATAAAAAAGTGCTTTGCGTAAATAGTATTCTTGTATTTAAAGATCTTTCATCATCACGGCAACTGAATCTACAGTCATTATCTACTTATGTAGATCAGACCATTTGCTTTAGTAGTATATAATGTTGCGCCGGTTTAAAATATTTCGTCTAATTTTACAATTATAAATAACAAGAAATAAATTAAATTTAGATGAAGATGCACAAATCTTATGACAAGGAATTCTCAATTTCAAATTTCTTTCAATCCCATTTCATTAAATTATTATTTTTTTTTCATTTCCATTAATAATTTTAATCATTCTTTTCATTAATCTTTTAACCCAAACACACAATGGATTACATGACATGTTATTGATATATTCAAATTATAAATTTTATTTACATCTATTTAAACATAGGCGAATCGTATTCTTTTAAAAATCGACTAGTTTTGCATCTGAAAATGGCATAATTATTTAAACGCCAATTTACTCGACACATTTGTGTTAAGATCCCCGGTAGCAAAGTTAATTAAAATCCAGAGAAAATGTCTTATATAGACAGGAAAAAAATCATAGGAAAAAAAAAGTATGAACTTACCTCATCTGAAACTTTCTGCAAACAGAATGAAGTCCAAGTGATAAGAATAGCATTAGCAGCAATTAAATTAATTATGAACGAGAGAAAAACTCACACGAAAGAGGTGAAAACCATAGAAACAACATAAACCAGTACTTGATGCATACAGAAAAAGAGAGCTCCAGAAAACAAAGTATTCGCTTCCTTCACAAGAGAGCAACATCTCACATAAAGCATTCTGATTTACTCCGGTTTACCTAATGAAATATTTCCTGTTGTTTCTTTTAAAAGTTTATTTATACAATTAAGAGAATATCTATAAAACTGTGAGAAATAAGAAGTTAAAAAGAATACCACTCCTATCTGGATAAACATGAAGAAATTCATTATCGTACTTATCAAAATAGCATTCACACATTTCACGCTTCTATTCCATTGTCCACAGGAGAAGTAATAAAATGCATGCATTAGAGAATGACTTCGACTGCGGCAGAATACACAAAGACCAACACATGATAAACAATGATAACTTCAAGAATATATTTTATTTCGTACTTCCGTTATTCTGGAAAACTAGAAAAAAGTTCTTTCCTCTTACGTATATGAATAGCCTTACGAATATGTTGAAGCTTAGAAAATAGGATAAGATCGCATAATTTGTATATGGTTGCGAATCGTGTAGTTTAGCAATCGCATGGTAAAATACAACGCAAGAATGGCAAAGGACATCAGCAAACTATACAGAGTTTGAACGGTGCTGACACGAATAAAAAATATTGGACACGTGTTTGCTGAAGACACCTTTGATGAAGCATACACCGGTGAAAGAGTGTATCAAAGCTATAAAACGAAATCCTCTATAGAATTTGCTGCATGCGGAATCCATATTTATTCCTGAAGAAAAAGAATAATAAGAAGAAGAAGCTAACTGACTTTTCTGTAAAACCGACTCGTTCGAAGAAGTTACAGAAAAATAAAGATAAAACCTCGTTTCGGCTTTCTCTGTTGATCTTCTGATCGATTCCTAACTCGCATTGAGCTTCAGGAGGTGCGCAATTTTTGCAGTTATTTTTGTTGTTTCTAAGAAGAAGGCATATTCATTAATATCGATTCAATATTACCTGCGAAGACATCCATTCGTCCAGTAAATTATTTCGACTTGCCTTTTAATATATTAATCACCACGAGCACAAAGGTTACAAAGAGACAAAAGAACAATTATCCTCTACCTTGAACTTAATATCACATCTTTGGATACAATAAACGAAATGACAAGATAAAAAAATAATAAAAAACAAAATTCTTAATTTGGTTTCTTTCGGAACTGAATACATCCGTTTAAGTATATTTCGTATGCTATGCCATGTTTACAGTATGCGTAGATTTTATGTAATAAAGTTCTACATAATACTTCTACGATTTTACATAATAATGTTATACGTAATAAAGTAATAAATTTCACCAATACTCTTAATGACCTTCCTTAAGATATTGTGTAGGATTCCCTTCGACTGGAAATGACTGGATGAGGATATAGTTTAGGATGCATGAATATTTTTAACCTTTTTACATGAAGTGGAGTTAATCGTTTTCACACAGAGGTGAAGTGGAAAATCCCTCCCTCATATAAACCTTGACTTTTTGATTTCGATATACAAGAAAACCTCCGGGAAGGTAACACTCAATGTACACATATTATGCAATGGACCAGTAGCATTACTTGCTTGGGCTGTAATACCAAACAATTCCACACAACTCGTATTAGTGTACCAGGGTTGGTGACCGGGTCATTGGTTTTGTTGGTGTGTTTGGTCTGGGCATATATGGTGTTATCTTCTTCTTCTTCTTCAACCTTCTGGTTCTGTCCACTGCTGGACGAAGATCTCCTCCATGATTTTCCAGATTACTCGGTTTTCTGCTTCTTCCAGCAAATTTCTTGGAAGAAGAGTGGAATGAAGGTTTTGCAGCAGAGAAATTTACGGATCGGACTTATTATGGTTTATATTAAGAAATTATTTTGTGTTTGCTTATTATCTTTACAGAAATAATTTACAGAAAATACGTAATTAGAATAAAAATTAAGAATCGAAATGAATAAGAAATGAGAAACTTTTTCCTGCCAGTAATTATTATGCGAAATCTATAGTCAAGTTTGCACTCAATGACGCACTCAAATAAAACATACAGCTACATCCCATTCAAGAAAATATGTTAGTCCATGGATCTTATTATTGGTATCGTGGCTAAGACAAGAATAGATATTACGGAGACATTACTCAATAAAGCAAACTCAGAACTTTTTCAAGCCACTTCAGATCCAATAAACAGAGTCTATCATCGCTAAATACATTCGCTAAAAATCCATAGTCAAAAGAGGTATTCGAACAGGCTTGTTGATTGCAGAGCGAGTATGCTAATTATTCGGATAACCGGACTGGCAAAAGCATAAATACAAAAGAAATCCTTTACTGAAGGAGGGGAATTGGTGAAAATTTTTAATGTTGTGAAGTGCTTCTTTTCCTAATAAAAATTATACTGATTTGAAATTCCAGATATATAATATTATTATTCTCCACCTAAACGAATACAGAGACAAACATCAAAATCCTACTTGTAATGGGTTGCGCAGTTATTTTCGGAAATCTGATATTATCACAGAAGGGAATAGCATTTCCGATGCAGGAAACCATGAGTTAGAAAACCAGGTGCTTTTGGTTAGTACCGGATCTCAATAATGCCAGTGCCAGACCACTGGTGAATTCATCTTTCAAAAAGGCAAATATCATTTTATTTCTTCTTTTTGTTGCGTAATTCATTAAGAAATTCCTTTCTGTTACATTTCTAAAATATCTGGAATCACTGACATTCCGAAAACGTGGCTGTGTATGTGTTTGTGTTCACTTTTTTCTCACTAGTGGCATTAAATCACTAAGAGTAATGCGTACATTCCTTCTAGGCACGTCAAGGAGATAGCGACATTTTTGTTCGTTTGGAAAGAGAACACAAATAACCTTTATAACGACTTGAACATGAACGGTGAGTTAGCCAGTCTGATTTGTACGTTATTATCTAATCTATAATAGGGTTTTTAGAGTGTAAGAATAAGACATACTAGCTCAATAAAATACGCATTTTATTGAACAGCGTAGTACGTAATATACTGGTATTACTGCTTTTAGTTACTTCGAACGTAATTCTACACAACCCCCACAAAATTCTTTAGTGTTAAACCCGTATAACTGTTTTGCTACCCGCGTAAGAAACCTTTTAAAATAAACATTGAATGACCATTTATTTAATTAAATGATAATTACAGCGATGTTTTGTGTGAACGAAAGGATCTTTCTCAGGGTGTCAAAATATTGGCAACAAAAATTAACACTTGTAGAATTACGAATGATGATTCCTTTTAAATGTACAAAACAAGAAACGAAACAAAAATATAAGCAAAAATAGTTCAAGAGTGAGCTTTCGGTTATTGTTTTTTTTTCAAGCAATATCGAGTTTATTAGTTAGAGATGAACAGGCAAATCGACGGCAAAACAGAAAGATAGTGAATAAGATAGGAATAAGATACATAGTTTATTTATTTTTGAGTTATTTACTATCTTTCTTCTATCAAACTTTATAGCAATCTTGAATTCATGTAACTGTAATAAGGAATTCTGTAATTGTAAATGTTTTAAGTCAATGTTATCTGAAATTGTAAATATTTTAAGTCAATGTTCAGTTAACATTGACTTAAAATATTTAAGTCAATGTTCAAATTAACAGTGTTCGTTCTTATTCGTTTATTATACGTTTATAAATGAAATTGTGTATAGTATTTGTTTGCTTCTGTTTGATGTACGCATATAAATAAAACAAAACGAATTTGGTAAAAAGATTTTTGTGCTTGACTAAGAAGTAATCACAATCACTGCTGACCGCAGTAGCTAATACTTCGTATCTGTTTTAGCGGTGCTAAAACATCACAAATATAAATATAATACCAACTTCGTATTCAATTAATTTTATGCGTTTAATGCCATGAAAGAGCTTCCGTAGTTTAGTCAGTATGAATGAAGCCCTTTGGTCGGAAAGACCTGGGTTCGATTCTCGTCGGTGACGTGAGGAACCTTTATCTGGTCTCTTTCGACGAAAAGAGAGTTAATCAGTCTCTTACGGAGGTAGGGGGTTTTGTTCACTCGGAAACATTAGTTTTTCTTCCCCCAGAACAGGCAAACCAGCCTCGTGAACACACATGAATTGCAGTCATGAATACCTCCCAGCCATATGCCAGTTCAGAGCCTGTAAAAAATCTGAAAAGGAATATTCTGTTGGCAATGCCTACAAAGTCACCTATGGTTTGAAACGACTGAAAGGGAAAAACAGACAGAGAGAGAGAGAATGTCATGATGGCGATAATTGGTGATTTCGTTTTTTTGCTATTGCTGCCCAAATACTGAGAAATTCAATAATAATAATAATTATTATAACAGGAATGTTTACGCTGAATATTTTCCGCAGGCAAACCATGCCTAACAATACGTCGAAAAGTCTCAATTAACAGAACTTTGCAAATGCAAGAAGCCATTAGAGATGAACGCCGCGATCCTCTAAAATATGCTGAACGGTAAATGAATATTTTTATATATCATCAGTTTCAGTTAGTCAAAGAAACTGTTTTGTGTCTGTTAAAATAACAAAGCAATAGAATTTGGATATTTTTATTAACGAATAAAATGCACTTAAAGACAAATCAAAAATAAGGGAAAACAAAATGTAGTAAAAATACTTCAGAATTCTTTTGAACCTATTTACGCTTTGAATTTTTCCTTTTTACAAAAACAGCACTTCCAGTGTGTTTCGAATTATAAGAGTAAACGTAGCTTACAAATACTTCAGAAGTTATGTAACGATTAGTTATAGGCGCAGTTCGTCATATTGCCAAATGTGACTGTAACTGTGGCCTCTTTCGCATCATTCAATGACTGGACTAGAATGATCGTGTAGGTAATGACTGTCCCCAAAATCTGCAAAAATACAAACACAATCAATTAATGAGAGGAAATATTGCTTACAAAAATTATAACTATGATGACAGCGGCATTGCTTCATTAAAAGAATATAGCACAGTATTTTCTTAGAGATAATCTCTTGTCCACTACAATTGCATCGGATGCTGCCATTACAAGGGGGCAAGGTTGAAAAGTTCTGCTAAACATCTAAAACAAAAATGATATTAAAACAACTCTTCTTATATTTCCTTAACGCAAAACAAATTATTATAATGTGATGAATCATGGGGTTAAAGGGTTTTAAGATATGTTTTTCTTGTGGTTATATCAGTTGCTTTAATAATCATCATCATCATGCATATCAAGAATTTAGGCCTAGTATGGCCTGTTCCGGCCGTAGAAGTCATCGTTGAATGGTTTAAGAGGACGTCCTGGTTTTCTTTTATTTTTTTGGTTTGTACTTTAAGGCTTGTTTTGGTAATCTTTCTGTTTTCATTCTTTGAACATGGTCCATCCATTTATGTTTATATTTTTTAATTTTTTCTATTACTGGTTCTTGGTTTAATTCATTCATAATTTCTTCGTTTCTTTTGTGAATAGGGTATACTTTGCAGTTTTTCTCATAAACTTCATTTCTGCTGTTGTTAATCTTTGTTTGTCTTTTTGCTTTAATAATATTTTAATTCTAGGTGTGCACAGAACTTTTCAGCCCCCACATTGTCTATCGAATATATTTTTTGCAGCATTCGACGTTTTGATCCTCTTAAACCCGTTTATCTGCAATATCATGTTTTTTTTATATATTGATGTAAATACTTAAGCTCCAAAGCACTTAGCTCTCAAACATTTCACCTATTTCAGTCTAAAACTGTAGTGTGAAAACAAAATTATTTTCTTATGTACGAAAACCTGATGTTTTCAAAATTTACGCCAAAGTTACTTTCAGTTTTTATAATAACATCAGTAGTTAGAGAAAACAAAACTTTTCTGCTATATTTTTAAATCTTTATTTAAATAATTTTTAATTATTTTAACTGCTTCCAGATTTCTAAAATGACAGATTGTTTTGATGTGATGCTCAAGTTCTAACCAAAAAAATAAAAATTAAAAAAAGACAACTAAACTCTTTTTCATAAAAATGCTTTCGGTTTCCAAGAAATATCGTGCGAGATCTTCCCTGGTAAAAAAAGTCAATATTTCCGAAAATTTGTCTACCTTAACATCACTTTAAAATGTCATCAAATATGGCCAATTTTCCTCAGATTTCTTCATAGATAATATTTCCTGCTAGTGATATGCCTTTGATCGGTGGTGCAATCTCCTTGAAGCACTCATTAAATCAACATCTAGCCTTTGGGACAAGAAACGTTTCCTTTACCTTTATGGAAAAATTGAGTTAGCCGAGGAAACACACAAACAGATTTATAGGTCAATGTTACTTACGATCTGTCAAAAAAGTTTTGAATGGCAGGTTATTCATCTCCGTTACAAATAATTGGAGTTTAAAATAAAACAGTAATTTTAATAAATACACTAGTAAATTGTTAAATGAATGCAGATATCATTGAGATCCTTTCACCAGTCGAGGAAGCTAACATTTTATCAACCATTGAAGTCTGATGGTATTAGTTTAGGAAAGAACCAGTTTCTGTTTGTAAGAATTTCAAGAAGAACCAGTTTTTGTTTAGATAATGATTTCTTTCTTTGTATTTCTTCTATTGTTTTTATTACTTACACTTTTTCTCTCTATGTTACACCTTTTCCCTCTATGTGAGAATGTTATATCTAACGCCGAATTAAAATAAAAAAATATGTGAAAGAATAAGCATGTTTATCAAATGTTTAACTGTCTTTGAGACAACTATTATTTGCTTCTTCAACTTGTTCAATGCAGTATCAACGATCCTTATATCTTCAATTATAACATGAATACTACTTTACAAATATAGGAACAAAATCACCAGAAATTAATAGATACATTTATTTGGATTAGAATATCAAAATACGTGTATGGCTCGTTGTTTCATATAAAGACACTACTGTATTAAAAATCTGTACTTATTTTCATATACATTATGCAGATGTCCACATTTGCAAACATTCCTTGATCATCAGCACTTTCTACTATTTCTGGCATGTTAAATGAGATTACACTTTTATCCTGATTTTTTCGATCCTATTTCATTTGTTTGTTCAGTATCATACTATGTTATTACATTTATTTAAATACTATAGCCTCTAAGCACTTAGCGTATTACTATTAATTAATTACATTACTAAAAATTGTTTTCCAATTCTATTGAAAGCAATAGAATTGGAAAACAATTTCTACATGTGAGTTAAATTTCTAAAATATGTGACAGAGGTGTGTTTGTTTAAAATCGACCATGAATGCCTTGAAAAGAAAAGCCGGATTTGTTTGTTGGTGTGGCCAATATGGCGCATATATCTAGATGCATTTCTTGCTTCTGTTTCTCAAATCAGCAGCCAACTCGACTTTAGGTAACTCATCATATTACGCATGTCTAAAATTTCATATATTGGGATGAAATTATTGCTCGAACACTAAAAGATATAACTTAATATCAAAACCCAAAACCCAAAATTAAATACAAAATTGATGTTACTATATCTCTTAAAATATTATAGAATCTATAAAAATGCTTACCGAAGTCATGAGTGCCAGGTCCACGTTGAAGAATCCCCATCCAGAAAAAGTCGGTTTGTCATCTTGACATGTTGCCAAGAACACCATGATCTGAAACATAAACAAGCAAGCAGATTTTTCTATTCCCAACCTTGCACATTTCATATCTTTGCAATGAACAGAAGATAGAATGTTCTGGAGCAAATTACTTAATAATAGATTTAATTTAGAGTAGAAATTTCCTTTCTGATGTGCATTGGCACGTTGTGTTGAAAGTTGGAATTTCTTTAAGAACCTTTGATTATCCCCCAAGCCTGAATTTCACATAAGAAAAAAAAAAGAAAGGGAAAAGACGAAATGAGATAGTTGGTCATAATCTATAGAGATTATAGGAGTAAAAACCAAGACGTTATGCCTTTCTTACAAAATCGAAATATTTTGTCGCTTAAAAACTAGAACTTGATGAAGACACTTGTTCCTTCGTTCATACCGTTGATGAAAAGCATTGATTTCCATACAGAAATTATAACAGATTAACTCACATGAAAATTTTAATTCAATAAAATTTTCGTTCAAGCAGCAAGAGCATCTTTAAGTATGAAAGTATGAAGATCACATTAATCAAGCACATGTAACAAAATGAAGTTTCAATAATCTTCATTTTATCACATTTTATCTTCAAAGCATATGAGATACATATAATGACATGGAAACATTAAATCATGATATTCTATGTTCTGCTATTCTTATTATTTTTACATAGCTCTCCTTGGTGTTTTTATCCCAAGAATAAATGTCATCATGGTTTCGAAATGGCTCTGCATCGATTTTTATCAGCTGGGCAACATCAGTAGTATACTTCCGTAATATATATTTAGCGACGATCACTGGAGTAGGGAAACACGCAAGAATTTTCCGATTTCCAAAGGCAAGTAGCCGAGAGCTTCGACAGATACAATGATGTTCTGAAAGGTCTAACGTGTAAGATAACTATCACCGTCGCTTAATTTAGCTGCGCATTTAGCTTCCTTTCTTTCTTCGCGAAACCATCAAAAAATCTTAAACGATTTACAGCCTCACCAGTTTGAGCTAACTGCCCTCTATTAAGGTGAAAAAATCCTTGTCTTGAAAGTTTGGACCTCCATTTCTGCAAAAACAGACAAAGTTGCTCAACTCACACACGACATTAGTTTCCTTGGTATGATAATGATACTAAACCGTAACTTCCTAGAAGGGTTGTCCGAAAATGTAATTGCATTTCATTATTTCATGTGTTGTAACTGCATTTTTGCCGATTTTTATACAAAACTTCATGAATGCTATGAATCCCACTTGATTTTCAGATATCACAAAATACCATTTGACAAAACATATATTATTGACTATATAGACTGTAAATACGAACAACCGGAGCAATACAAATGATCGGGCACAAATTGAAACGTGTCTAAGTGACTTCCCATCCATGACTGCAGGATTGTAGGTTTATCGCGGATACCAGATCAGCTCTTCGTATTCTTTCATTGGAAATCGTCAAATTCCTAAACTTTTTTTGAAGTGCTTGTGATAATTCCACAGCAAAAGACGCTAAAGTACGAGGGAAGGGCGCCTGAAAAGTTCTGGCAAACGCCTAGATCAAAATGAAATTAGAGCAACTGATATAACTACAAGAACGAACGTACTAGTAGCACAGTTATGAACGGAACTGATATCTTTTTTCCTGGTATATTCTTTCTTGTAGTTATGTCAGTTGCTTTGATATGATTTTTGTTCTAGGTGTTTATCAGAACCTTCCAGACTCCTCGTATCAATTCGGGAAAAAAAATCTAATACAGTGGTAAAATATACACTATGCTGAGAAAGTATCTGAACATCTAATGTGTCATGAAAATTTCGGATCCTACCTCATGCAGATATATTCAGAGTGTGTCAGCGTAAATCATTTGATAATAAAAGGTGTGCTGCATGTTTTGCACTCTACTCGATGTCAGGTTGCCACGTTCAGCAGACCTGATAGACTTCCAACGCGTGATGGTAGTCGAGTGGAATATCAGTGGTCTTTCTGTCCATGACATTGAAATCAATCTCAGTATACCGAAATCCACCCCGTTGTTTATGCCCTTCATAGATGGAAAGATGATAGCACTACCACAGCAGGAAAACCCCCTGAAAGGCCATCGATACTTACTCACCGAGATATGAATAGCTGTTGAGTTTTTTGAGATTGTATGAGGAAATGGGGATTATAGCGACTAACCAATTGCCGATCGACTGTTTAGCGAATCCGCTATCCAAGCGGCTGCAGTTGGATTCCCATTGCGGTCATAGATGTTTGCGATTGCTAGTTGAGAGATTGAATTCATCGCCAGGTGCGAGACCACCGTCTCGTTTATTGGAAGCCTGAAGTGATTTGTAAGCGTTCTATGTTTGGTCTCCACAGCAGGATTTCCGCACTATATTATATATATATATATATATATATATGTTAAAGATACCAAGCTATTTTAAATATAAACCTGGTTTTAATCCATTTCCCAAGTAAACAAACAGACCAATAAGTCAAGTTTGCGCCTGCAAGTAGCGCAAGTCCGGGTGACCCGCACGTAGTGCAAGTCTTAGGAAACTCGTGGTAAAGGTGGAATAAGTGCTGATCACTATTCTTAATATTTATCCTTACTCATTTCCTTGAGGAGATGTATGATGCTATGTGTGTTAAAGGCAAGGGGCCACTACCCAGACCGGTTTCGACCTTTATTTAGGTCTCATTAGTGGGAGCCGGGCTTAGAAATACCAAGGTTTTAGTAATACAGAGCATATAAATAATTTACCAAAACAAGTTATCATAAGGTGCTTTGATATTATTAAATAAAAATATCAGGATGAGAGATAGATGTAGAAAGTTTTTTACCTTGGGTAAAATATACGTTAAAGATACCAAGCTTAAATATTAACCTGGTTTTAATTCATTCCCCAAGTAAGCAAACAGACAAGAAAGTCAAGTTTGCTGTATTACTAAAACCTTGGTATTTTTAAGGCTGGCTCACACTGGTAAGACCTCATTAAAATTCGAAACGGGTCTGGGTATTGGCCCTTGCCTTTAATACATAGCATCATACATCTCCTCAAGGAGATGTGTTTTGCATTAAGGGTAAATATTAAGAATTTTTTCCGAGTTTATTTCACCTTTACCACTAGTTGCCTAAGACTTGCACTACATGCGGGTAACCCACATATATATACAGGGTGTTCGGGATAAATTTGACATATTTATAATTAATTATATTTTTCCGTAAGTTACATGTATTAACACACACTTCTCTTCATTTAAAAGTTTGGACCCTTCTTCATTCATATACAAGATGTCAGAAAGGATGGATAGCTGGAACCCACCTGAATCATGGAAGAGAATAACTTGTATCATGATGATTCGTGCCCGCCATCAAAATAAGGATATTACGACTGCTGCCCAATGCTCCCTGAATACAGTAAAAACAATCAGGCATGAACTAGAGACTTGCAATGGTGACTACGAGGATGTAGCAAGAAGAAAGATCCCTAGCAGACGATCTGATTGCGTTCGTACAGCAGAATTCCTCGCAAATCTGCAGGAACAGGTGTTGAAGAACCCTGGCATTGGAATTCGGGCTTTGTTCGTGGAGTTGCTAACTGTAGTCAAGCCCTGGATAACAAGGGTAGCCAATGGTAGGCCGTATGTATGGCAGCAGGATTCGGCCCCTTGCCACACCTCTGGGAAAAGTCAAAAATGGTTGTCTGAAAATTTCTACGACTTCACCAGTCCAAATGTTTGGCCTCCAAACTCCCCAGACCTTAACCCCATGGATTATTTTGTATGGGGCGCAGTTGAAAAAGACACCAATCGCACTTCCAGTAATACAAAAGCCCAGTTAATGGATAAAATTAAAACAGTTTTTGCGGCCCTTCCCAGGGAGACTGTAGCATCAGCTTGTTCGAGGTTCCGAAGCAGAATTGAAGCTGTGATCGATGCTAATGGTGGTTATTTTGAGTAAATCTTGTTGATAGTATTGTAATTAACTCTGCCTGTAATGTTTTTTTGTCAATTCATTAAATTTAATAGATACAAAGAAGATTTTCTTTTTCCTTACGAAACTGTCAAATTTATCCCGAACACCCTGTATATATATATATATATATATATATATATATATATATATATATATATATATATATATATACACATGTATATATATATATATCTATATATATATATATATATATATACATATATATATATATATATATATATCTATATATATATATATATATATATATATATACACATATATATATATATATCTATATATATATATATATATATATATATATATATATATATATATATATATATATATACATATATATATATATATCATACATATATGTTAAAGATACCAAACCATTTTAAACTTGGTTTTACTCCATAAATACTTACAGAGCTTGTAAGTATTTTACCAAACCAAGTTACCATAAGGTGTTCTAACCTTATAGTAACTTGGTTAGAACCTTATGGTTATGGTTAGAACCGTATTCTAACCTTATGGTTCTTACCATACCTGGTAAAAACCATAACCTGGTCTTGCACTACCTGTAGGATCAGCTTGTCTTGCATCACGTGCAGGCGTAAACTTGACATTTTTGTCTGTGTGCTTACTTGGGAAATATGGAGTAAAACCAAGCTTAAAATTGCTTGGTATCTTTAACATAATTATACCCAAGGTAAAAATACTTTCTACATCATATATATATATATATATATATATGTATATATACATATATATATATGTATGATATATATATATATATATATATATATATATATATATATATATATATATATATATATATAGATATATATATATATATATATATATATATATATATATATATCATACATATATATATATGTATATATATACATGTATGTATGATTTTAAATATTTACTATGTTGCAAAAGTATTTGGCCACCCTATGTCCCATGCAAAGTTCGTATATATTCCACATGTAAATATTCATGAAACGTGTCAAGATATCACGTTCTTCTGAACAGACAAGCTTCCATCGTGGGATCATAGTCTCGTGTCACATCAGTGGTTTTGAATGGTCGTCAGTGGTCTTTCTGTGAGTGGTCTTACCTGTGGAACTGTTCCGACATACACTTCATCATTCCGACTATCAAGATGGAAAAACAAATGGGGAGGGCCCCAAAACCACGGCGTCCGATGACTATTTGGACATTTTACACGTCGTGCTTCGAACGCTGTGGAAGTATTTCGGTAGTGACCCTTGCATGTTTCAGGCGGTGTCGGGCTGGGGGTAGTTTTGAGCTAGGAAAGAAAGATATTCCTCAGTAATTTCAACCAATCAGAAATTGGTTGAAAACATTCCTCGATGTTGTTGTCATTCACGCCAATAGTGGTTCCACTCGATTCGAGAACTATAATTAAATTGTAGTTGAATGTAGTTTATATATATATATATATATATATATATATATATATATATATATATATATATATATATATATATATATATATATATATATATATATATATATATATATATATATTTCACGCACATTGTGAATGACAGTTTGTAGCTTGAGGCAATGTATGTTTGTTGTAAACACGTTCAGTGGGAGATTGATGTGCGCATGCTAATAGTTTTGGAGTGAGATTGGCAATATGGTGTCTAATTTTGTCTTTTAACTCTTGTATTTCTGATACAGTGGAGAGAGAGAGAGTGCAAAGGAAAGTGTTAAATGTTATCGGGACAGTAATGTGGAATACCGATTATGAAGACAAACTCAGACAGAAGAAAGAGGAGTGATATGTTTGAGACTTCTGAAAGGGTCATACAGGATTTCATTTGAAATCTAATAATGTCCATAATATGAGAAATGAATTTTTCATTTTATGGAGGATGGAGAAAGGACGCGAATGCATCCTTATAAGTTGAAAATGAATGCCCTCAAGACAGGAGTGAAATCTAGATTTTTCTCTCATAGAGTAGTTAATGATCGGAATGGATTGCTGTTGAATGTTGTGTGTGAAATAATTCAAGATCAAGTATGACAGATGGTGCGTGTAGTATGTAGTCTTCCTGGATGTCACTGTTAATAATAATAATAATAATAATAATAATAATAATAATAATAATAATAATCCATGCATCAAGAGATAATAATAATAATAATAATAATAATAATAATAATAATAATAATAATAATAATAATAATAATAATAATAATAATAATAATAGTAATCCATGCATCAAGAGATAATAATAATAATCCATGCATCAAGAGATAATAATAATAATAATAATAATAATAATAATAATAATAATAATAATAATAATAATAATAATAATAATAATAATAATAATAATAATAATAATAAAGAAAGTTCTTTATGTGATTGGATACATCAAACTAAGGATTTGCTGAATTCTACGCAAAATGAGTTCATCCCGAAGTCACATTAAGTAATTAAATGTATATCCTGGGATATGACATAATTCAAAATGCCAATGGAGTATACGTATGCATGGTTAAGTACTTTCCAAGGTCGGATAATTTTGCTTGTTTTCAGTAGCTGTACATTTGATTAACGCTGTTTCCATTATTAAAATGTACCTGATTCATTGTAAATTGTATTCTCTAAATGAAGTAATCATTCGTTATCGGAAACTTCTTTGGTTGGTTAGTTGGAATTCTGCCGTAATTAATTAAAGCTAGAAAGCTATGTCTGCTAACTTGCGTACGTTCATTATGACGACGTGTATGTATTGTTGAAGAAAAACCCAGTTTCATAGAGGAAAATTCCTTCCAGCTCTCGGTGAGACTGGCTAACTTGTAACTCTGCTATCTCTCCACGTACGCTATAATATTTTTGGGTGACTTTGGCTACATAATATTAGATACGTTTTAACTCTCATAGTGAAGCCAAAATTGTTATGAACGGCTTTTTGATTATCTAACTGTAGTGGAGAAAATATGAGAGTGCGACATATAACAAACATTGATACTGATTAATGAATTATTTCTGAAATTAAGCAAACTTGGCAACAGTACTGAAAATAATTAATTATTATTTTTTTTTTTTAAATTTCGGCAGCTAAAATTTTATCTTAAAAATAATAACTAAAATGCAATAGTCTTTCCTTACTTTGAATAATCAGAGATCTGTAATATATACAATGCTAAAAAGAACTGAATAAGATATGAATAGCTGTTGAGTTATTTGAGATTATATGAGGAAATGGGGATTATAGCGCCTAATCAATTGCCGATATATATATATATATATATATATATATATGTTAACGATACCAAGCTATTTTAAATATAAACCTGGTTTTAATCCATTTCCCAAGTAAGCAAACAGACAAATAACTCAAGTTTGCGCCTGCAAGTAGCGCAAGTCCGGGTGACTCGCACTTAGTGCAAGTCTTATGCAACTATGATGCTATGTGTGTTAAAGGCAAGGGGCCACTACGCAGACCGGTTTCGACCTTTACTTAGATCTCATTAGTGTGAGCCGGGCTTAGAAATTCCAAGGTTTTAGTAATACAGAGCATATAAATATTTTACCAAAACAAGTTATCATAAAGTTCTTTGACATTATTAAATAAAAATCTCAGGATGAGAGATAGATGTAGAAAGTTTTTTACCTTGGGTATAATATACGTTAAAAATACCAAGCTTAAATATAAACCTGGTTTTAATCCATTTCCCAAGTAAGCAAACAGACAAGAAAGTCAAGTTTGCTGTATTACTTAAACCTTGGTATTTTTAAGGCTGGCTCACACTGGTAAGACCTCAATAAAAGTCGAAACCAGTCTGGGTAGTGGCCCTTGCCTTTAATACATAGCATCATACATCTCTCAAGGATATGTGTTTTGCATTAAGGGTAAATATTAAGAATAGTGATCAGAGTATATATATATATATATATATATATATATATATATATATATATATATATATGTATGTATGTATGTATGTATGATTTTAAATATTTATTATGTTGCAAAAGTATTTGGCCACCCTATGTCCCATGCAAAGTTAGTATATATTCCACATGTAAATAATCATGAAAGTTGTCAAGATACCACGTTCATCTGAACTGAGACAAGCTTCCAACGTGGGATCATAGTCTCGTGTCACATCAGTGGTTTTGAATGGTCGTCAGTGGTCTTTCTGTGAGTGACATTGCTACCCGTTTGAGTATACCGAAATCTACAGCTGCTTATGTCATTCGTAGATGGAAAGTTGATGATCACACCACAGCAAACAAAACGCCCTGGGAGACCATTGCACTCTTGTACTCACAGGACTGAAATCGGCGAGCTCTGTCTCGAAATGTTCAAGCATTCTAGCCATCAACGTGGAAAATGGTGTGGAGACGTCTGTCAGCACTATAACTGTCCGCAGACAGTTACATGCATTAGGTTACCACTGCAGAGCTGCTGTGAACAAGCCAAACATCAACGTCAAACGAAGTTTAGACTGGTACCTGTCAGACCGTTCCTGGACCATAGATGATTGGAAATGGGTTCTGTGGAGCGACGAATCACTCTTCCAAATTTTTCACTCTTGTGTTCGTGTCTGCATGTGGAGATTACCTGTGGAACGGTTCCGACATACACTTCATCATTCCGACTGTCAAGATGGAAAAACAAATGAGGACGGCCCCAAAACCACGGTGTCCAATGACTATTTGGACATTTTACACGTCGTGCTTCGAACGCTGTGGAAGTATTTCGGTAGTGACCCTTGCATGTTTCAGGCGGTGTCGGGCTGGGGGTAGTTTTGAACTAGGAATGAAAGATATTCCTGTTGCAATGTATGAGAAATTGGTTGAAAACATTCCTCGATGTTGCTGTCATTCACGCCAATAGTGGTTCCACTCGGTTCGAGAAATGTAATTAAATTGTAGTTGAATGTAGTTTATATATATATATATATTTCACACATATTGTGAATGACAGTTTGTAGCTTGAGGCGATGTATGTTTGTAGTAAACACGTTCAGTGGGAGATTGGTGTGCGCATGCTAATAGTTTCGGAGTGATATTGGTAATATTGTGTCTAATTTTGTCTTTTAACTCTTGTATTTCTGATACAGTGGAGAGAGAGAGAATGCAAAGGAAAGTGTTAAATGATAACGGGACGGAACTGTGGAATACCGATTATGAAGACAAACTGAGAACAGAAGAAAGAGGAGTGATATGTTTGAGACTTTGAAACTTCTGAAAGGGTCATACAGGATTTCATTTGAAATCTAATAATGTTCATAATATGAGAAATGAATTTTTCATTTTATGGAGGATGGAGAAAGGACGCGAATGCATCCTTATAAGTTGAAAATGAATGCCCTCAAGACAGGAGTGAAATCTAGATTTTTCTCTCATAGAGTAGTTTATGATCGGAATGGATTGCTGTTGAATGTTTTGTGTCAAAGAATTCAAGATCAAGTATGACAGATGGTGCGTGTAGTATGTAGTCTTCCTGGATGTCACTGTTAATAATAATAATAATAATAATAATAATAATAATAATAATAAAGAAAGTTCTTTATGTGATTGGATACATCAAACTAAGGATTTACTGAATTCTACGCGAAATGAGTTCATCCCGAAGACACATTAAGTAATTAAATGTATATCCTTGAATATGACATAATTCAAAATGCCAACAGAGTATACGAGCATGTTTAAGTACTTTCCGAGGTCGGATAATTTTGCTTCTTTTCAGTAGCTGTACATTTGATTAACGCAGTTTCCATTATTAAAATGTACCTGATTCATTGTAAATTGTATTCTGTAAATGAAGTAATCATTCGTTATCGGAAACTTCTTTGGTTGGTTAGTTGGAATTCTGCCGTAATTAATTAAAGCTAGAAAGCTATGTCTGCTAACTTGCGTACGTTCATTATGACGACGTGTATGTATTGTTGAAGAAAAACCCAGTTTCATAGAGGAAAATTCCTTCCAGCTCTGGGTGAGACCGGCTGACTTGTAACTCTGCTCTCCCTCCACGTACGCTATAATATTTTTGGGTGACTGTGGCTACATAATATTAGATACGTTTTAACTCTCATAGTGAAGCCAAAATTGTTATGAACGGCTTTTTGATTATCTAACTGTAGGGGAGAAAATATAAGAGTGCGACATGTAACAAACATTGATACTGATTAATTAATTATTTCTGAAATTAAGCAAACTTTGCAATAGTACTGAAATAATTAATTATTATTATTTTTTTTTAAATTTCGGCAGCTAAAATTTTATCTTAAAAATAATAACTAAAATGCAATTGTCTTTCCTTACTTTGAATAATCAGTGATCTGTAATATATACTATGCTAAAAAGACCAAATTAACTAATCCATGGTAATCAAATGTTTAAAATTAAGTGATTGATACGCATGTATTTACTTACACTGTTCTGTTCCTGGAACGAGAGAGAACCAATAGGAAAATGTTTCAAAATGAAAGACGTTTCGTTAGCCTGAAGAGATAAAACAGAATTTATAATGGCTATCAAAAGAGTAGCTAAGGAAATACTTCCAGAATAGAATTATAAAAGTGTTCTTTATAGAATTCCTGAGAAGAACGTAAAGCTCATCCATTTATATAAAAATCACTTTCCTAAGATTCGTTTCTTCACCTTTCCTTTATACAGTATATCAATGTTCTTAGCTCATTTAATTCATTTGCCGATGAAACTACACTGCACTCCCCTATTTCACTTAAAATCTTTCCAATTTTGCCATTTTAGGTTTTAACGAAACTCACTCCCACTTCTTTCCTTTCCTGTCTTACCTACTATTTCATTCAAATTCTGGAACTAAGTACTAATTAGCCTTCTTCTTCAAAGTGTCTATTTTAATCCACCCGTTATTTCCGGCTGACTATTTGCACTGGTATTTCTTATAGTAAATAAACTTTTCGTATTATTTAGCTAGCTAGTTTTCTGTTTTATTGCAATGGAGATATTTATCTTCATTGTTCGTATTAACTCAATAATGATTAAGATGATTAAGAGACTGTGATAATTTTTCAGAATTATAAAATTCTCTTAAAGCATGACACACATCTATTCTTATTCTTCATTTTAAAATCTCTGTGTTATTGTATTCTTTGAGTAATTCGTTCAAATTTCCATGTTTCCTCACTGCAACTGATTCAGATAATGATAACAGTGTATGACATATTCTGAAAACTTTTATGGATCCCGTTATTATAAAATACTCCAGGATTGGTATCATTGTGTTTTAAGCAAGATCTACAACATTCTCTGAAAATATTTGCAATACACTTTCAAAAGGTTTTATCTAAAACGTAAATATGTTAACGTTATTACTAATAGTTCATCATAAATGAGAAATTGACTAATAGAAGTACGTGATTGACGTGACAAATGTGAAGTGAAGCATGGCTTAATACATCCATATCTCTATGCTATTCGGATTAACTTATTTTCGAACAGTCATTAACCACTGATATCATGCAAATAAGATCAAGAAGTTTCATGGTTCATGGAGTTTAAAGAAGGTAAGTAGCTTTACTTTCCTCGGTCTTTGTTAAGCAAAGCTGTTCTCAGAGATCAGGACACAGGATTAGAAAATTTTAAAATAAATTATTAGGGAAACTGAAGATCTTAGCACGACTCTAATTGCTATTTGAAAGCATTTGAATGTTGATTGGCATAATATGGATGGAAAAAATAATATTTAGGAGAGAGAGAGAGAGAGAGAGAGAGAGAGAGAGATTGGAAGGGAAGACTTTCTTTTTCCTTTTGTCTTATTTATTTTATTCTTGTCCTTCATTCATCTATTTTTGATTTTCATTTTCACCCAAAGTTGCACATCACACGCAACGTCTGATTACAGCCTTTGATTTTACATCATTAATTATTAATATGATAACTTAAGTATCGGTTCTTTCTGCTTCTGCATGAAAATTGCTTTCTTCAGTTAGGTACAAACTGAACCCGCAGATTTAGCAACGAATATGCTTTGCACGATTTTTAATAAACAAACTTTGGATATATATTTATGAGTAATATTTATTTTTTGAGGAATTTATCGTTGAGCCAGTCAAATCGACATTTTTAATAGCTTTGTTATTTCCAAGGCTAGTAAGACTGTCTTATACCTAGCAAACACATCTTCATTTTTTTCTGTTTTCTAGAATAATCCAAATATCTTGGAAAGATGCAATTTGCGTCGGGAAAATAAAGACGCAAATTTTCTTAACATAGACGTTCTACAAATATATCTCCAAGTATACAAGAAAGAAGGCTTTCTCCCTTTCAATTTATTCTTTACTTTGCGCTGAACACAACAAATCCTAAATACGCCAGAGAATGCAATATTAATCTTCTACTTTTGTGATGAGTCCCATAATGTTCTAGATTCAGTGCAGAAGAAAGCAAAGAACGATCCACCTCCTGTTGGTTTATTTCTTTCATGCAGTCTCTCACATTTTTCTAATATATGCATTTTATAAATATTTTTATCACGATGACTGATATAAGTAAGCTCTGTAAATATTTCCTAAAAATGCATTCCACACGCATTCAAAACTAATATTAATAAATCCTTTCTATCCATCTAACATTCCAACTATTAGTGCTATTGAGCAACTTCTGTTGTTTAAGATTAGTATACAAATAAGATCTCACATGGTTTACAATGATAATAATAATAATAATAAAATCGGAAACACCCGTATTTGTCAGAACATTTTATTTCACATAACAAACACAATTTAAATTAGATAAAATAGTTAAAATAGTTTGTGGCTTTTTGCCTATGTAGTTGATTTAGGAATACAAATAAAGAAAGAAAGAAACGAAAGAAAATAATATTTAATACGCACTTACCTCATCTGCTACTTTTTGCAAATAGCGAGCAATGCACAACATTGTCAAATAGTCATACAAAATATAAAAAGAAAACAAGATTTTGTAATATAAAGACACCTCGGGATGAAACAGAAGAAATCCAAAAAAACAGCACTGACCGGTGTTTCCAGCATAATGAGTAAAGAAAGCCACAGAAAACAAATTGTTCGTTTCCTTGACAACAAAACAACCGTCCACATACATCATTCGAATCTCTTCCAGTTTTTCAGTGTTTTTTCTAAAGGAGATATTTCGTTTTATTTTTTTTAATGTCATATTTACAATGCTTATATAATGCCTCAAAAAATCTGAGAAATACGAAATCCAAGAAAACAATGCGATTGTTGGGATATAGATTACGAAAGAGATTATTCCAGTTATTATGAGCGTTATTACATACGGGACGTTCGTAAACTTCTTTGGACCGAATGGAAATTCCATTTCGAAGTGAATTAAGATGCATGAAGTCAGAAATGTCCAAGAAAATAGCAGCAAGTTAACAGAAAGAATAATTAAAAAAATGTACCTCAATCTGTATGGTTTAGTTCGTTGCACACTCAAATTAGTTTCAAGCTTGCAGTAATGATTTAGCAGTGCTACCATTTGGTTTCCCTTAAAGTACATGAAGAGACGTACGAACACATTCCAAACAAGAACGTTCACAAGAATAACGTAATGTGCGTATCTCGAACTTGCATTCTGAAAATTTGATACCAAAATAAAATACAGCCAAATTTGTGCACCAATAATAACAGATAGAATCATACCGTAGGCAGTTTGAGCGCTACAGAAACGAACACTGATGCTTGACTTGGGAACTTTGGATCTAAACAAACCTTTAACGAAACACATTCCAAATAAAATATAAAAACAAGAAAGAAGACGAAATCCTCTATAAAAGTTTTCGCTTTTAAGATTCATTTGTAGATTAGAAGAAATTAACTTGCTTTCCGTCTTTAGATAGGTATTATTTTTCCAATTGTACGGTTTCTTTCTCTCTTTACTACTTACTCTGCGAGAGAAGAAGAAGAAAGTAAACGAAGAGAAGCAGTGCTATTCTTTTTAAAGAAGGTATGAAATTTACTTTGGGTGGAGCCGTCTTCCATACGTCAAGACTCTTTTATGTTTTAGTGTGCTGCTAAATGAAAAATGAAAAAATGGAGACACGCAGGTGTTATGGTGTTACAACCCTGTCAAATTATGTCTTTATAATACGTCACCTTCTTTTCTTCGTGGAAAAGAAGAAATACTTAAGGGTGTGTCTGTTGTGTTCTCTGTGTAGAATTCGAAACTGTTTACAACTTTATTATTATTATTCGTGACACTTAAGGAGTCCGAAGACTCATCGCGGTATTTATTCGTACACACACTTGCTTGTTCAAAAAGAGAAGGATTTCTTTCAAAGTTGCCAATGCAAATTAACGTAATTTGGATTCAACTGTTTATCAATTCAATATCCAAAATGTAACAGAAATGTTTCCTTTTTACTTCAATTATTTCTACTTCTATTTCTTAACTAAATAATTTACGTTGTTATCATTCCTTCAACCAATTAGATTTTATCAGATGTGTAGTCAGTATTGAATAACGTCTGTGCTCTTCAACCAACAAGTCTGACAGGAAGAGTTTGATTCTCAACTTGCGGATTTGAATGTGATCATCAATGATTGTGTATGTCTTTAGGTACAGTGACGATTATCACCTTTAAAGTATGACCACTTTTATAAATGCTTTCATGATTTCCTAAACAGAAGTCCACAATGACTTCCATTCTGCATCATCTAAAGCGTCTCCGTCTGCAATGAAATATATTGAACACAGTAGTATTTTCAAAACCAATTTTAAGAGAAGATATTTATGACTGTGTGAAACTATTGTTTTTCTAATTAGACGACGAAGATGCAGTTCTTAGTTCCAATTGCTGATAATAACAAGCTCCAGGAATAGCTTATTGCTTATTTTGTATTTGCATCTATTATTTTTCATTTTGGACTCTCCAATCATAATGTTTAAACATTTTCAACTAATTTAAAATAGAATGTTATTCCACTTAGGCAGTGATTTGTTTAATAACAGTCCATTTCTTTTTTTCTTTTTTTTAATTTTTAAGGGTTAACTTTAATCAGTCTATTTCGAAATCTCTTTTCGCACTGCCCAATTTTGTTCGATCTTTACCACTGCGGTCAGAAAGAAACACGAAACAATCGATTTATTTCTTCTGCCAACATCAAAACCCAAGGACCTTATAGAAACCTTAGACAAAATGGAGCAACTCTCATAGAAAGCATGCTGTGGTTAAGTTTTATGATATTTTCAATCTGATATTTAATCTCAAATATAAATGTTTATCGCTTCAAATCCCCTAAAATCTCTCGTATTCTGGAAATATGACTATTTACAATGCATTTCCAATGAGATTAATCTCCTCCTTATATCTTTTCTCCATGCACAATTGTGCACATCTTTAGGCTGGAAAATGTTGTGAGTGATACCTACTCTTTATCCTGAACCGAAATCCAGTAGATACTTAATATTTATTAGCTTTACTACTTTCTTCAAATTTCCTCGACACGTTTTATATATCTGGTAGTCATTTCCTGCTCTGTTGTTCAGATCTCAAACAAACATCTTTTCTGTTTTCTTTATGTCATCAGAACTCTGCGAGACCATTTAAAATAATCTTTCAGATTTTTTTTAATCTATTGAAACTGATGCAATTTATTTGTACCTATGATGCCATAAATTGATCTGTACCGATTTTCCCCAAACGTTTTCATTAAGATAAAATTAGTGAATTTTTTGAATTATTACAGAGTTCAGTTGATATAAAGAAAAAATCGAAAGCTGGTTGTCAAAGGAGATCAAAACTGCGGAGAAGGAAATAAGAGACATTCAGAAAATTTGGGGGAAATTTTGGAGAAAAAGACAAAGCTAATAGTAATGGTAAATATCTGCTGAATTTCTGTGCAGGGCATGGACTACTCATGATGTATGAATTATAGTCTCATCAAAAATTACAAATTCTCATGCAACGAATACGACAATAATAAAAAACAGCTCATTGACTATGATATGTTTGAGTGTGATATAGTCAGAGTGGATGAGGAGAGAGAGAGAGAGAGAGAGAGAGAGAGAGAGAGAGAGAGAGAGAAGATTACAATGGATCTGCTCCACGATAATTCATGAGACATAGAATACAGGAAATCTGATTCGCGATGTGTCAGAATACAAAATATACAGTTTATCTGAAATATCAAGTGATCACCATGTAGCTTAGAGGAAGCTAAAATAAACATCTTACTGAAAAGAAAAAATATCCAATAAAGTATAGAGAAGATTTCAGAAGTGAAGGTAAATGTTATTTAAGAAAAATTTAAGGGTTTGTATACAAAAACAAAACTTGGAATTTTGGAGGCAAACAAACAAGAGAAGCATGGATTGCTTTAGCGATGGAAGAATGTGGTGAAGTTCTTTGTAAAGAGGGAAATAAAAAATCGCGATCTACCCAAAACGTTGCAGAGAACAATTCTGTAAATGGCAAAAGCCTTTATCAATAAGTTCCCAATATACTAGTATGCAAGATGCATGGAAGAATACGGGGAAAATGTAAGAAAACTAAGTAATGTGGAAAAGTAGTTAAACTAGAGTTATTGCGAACTTTGGTAAGAATATGAGAGACAAATGACGAGAAATGTTCCTGGGAATGTTTATAAATATTAGGAATGGTGGAAACAGTACTTTCAAAGTAAACAGTGGTGATAAAGATAATATAAAACCTAAATATATTCTGAATAGCTGGAATACTGTATTCAAGCCTGTGAATATGTCTAACCCCTCATTCTTAACTGTACTGCTAAAATATTAGATAATTGGAAATTCTGCTCTATAGATTGTATTTTGGGTTCAAGCTTTAATAAGCAATACATTCTGTACGACGAATACTTACTTTGAAAGAATATTACATGAAACATGCAATAAAAATGGTAGAAAATATTTATGCAGAATACAGTCAAGAGTAAAATCTTATTGAAAAGTTCCATCGGCCACTGAAATGTCAACACTAAACTGGAAATTGGCATTAAAGCTTGGGCACATTAGTTTGCAATTAAAATAAAAGTACCGCAATTAATATTAAAATCTGTAACAAAAAGACAAAATTATAACATGAAATAAGAAGGAATATGGAAAACAACTATACCACAAAGTAAAACCTATAGAAAAAGTAAAATATTTCAGCTAATTTAGCCACAATATTCAGTGATAACCGCAAAATAAATATGGAAATAGACATTCAAAGAAAAAAAAATAAAATAAAAAATAATAAACGTGGTGAGTTAGTTCCATAAATTTATATCGAATAAGAGGGAAATTACCCATAACACTAAAGTTGCATTATATATAAGACATTGTTTTATCCAGGTTTAGGTTGTAGAAATAAAACAGTTGAAGAAACATATAGGAGAATTCTAATTTAAAATTACATACTGGTTGCAGTGAATGATATCCACTGAGGCGGATATAATTGAGATGTTAAATCAGCATTTCATAAAAGTATTTCATCCTCGTGAAAATAACATCCACAGAACTTGAGGTCAGTGGGGAGGGAGGAGGAACACTGATGATAAGTGAGTTGGAAGTATATATGAGGAATTCAGTAAAGTCGATATCAATCAGCATGTAGAACTTGTTGATATATCAACATGTGTCTTTGCAAATAATTTTTAATCACTTTAAGCTTAGAAGAACTTCTTACAGTACTTGCTACGCTAACAGGAATTGTTAGCGTAGCGACGGCGCCTACCGCAATATGGCTGAACGAGCGCCCTTATTAAGCCGCGCGTGAGGCAGGCTGCCTTTATGCTACACCCTGTCGACGGTACTGGGTATAACATAGAGGCAGCCTGCCTTCTATCATACGAGGATGGAAGGTTTTTTCTTCCCTGAAACTTGGGTTTTTCTTGCCGAAAAACAAGCGAACCGAATAGGAAAAGACACGCAGTGATTTAAAACCAGTTGCTTCGGCCTTAATTCAAAACATCTCAACCCAATTCCAATTTCCTTTAGCACTGTGTTTTCTAACTGTGGTCCGCCGACCACTGGCATCCTGCAGAGGTCGAATAAGACTTCCAACCGCTGCTCATCTAAATATGACAACAGATGAGTATGCTTCAAAAAGGTTTGTAGGTTTGTGTTTTACGTCTCATTATTCATCATTCCTATTTTATTATTTTCCTATAGAATATTTTAACATTTTTTTTAACAAACTCTACCGATCACCTCCTCAAAACCCAGAAATATACCCACGCATATACTCATTAGCATTCGTAGCCTAATCCTCGCCTTATTAACTGCAATTACTTGCTTTCGAGGTTATTCGGGAGATAAGTACATGTGTCACTCTTGTCGTTGAGGAATAACAAAAAACAGGAGTAAATAAGTGAAACATGATTGTAAAATCTTCAGGGATGATTTTTTTCAAGTTTTCCAATATTTGTACTCTGAATTCCTGTATATTTTATTATTATATTGTGAAAAATATTTACATCAAAGAATGAATTTATTATTATTAGTAGTAGTAGTAGTAGTAGCAGCAACAGCAGCAGTAGTAGTAGCGATTAATTAGTAATATTAATGATTAATACTATTTTCCATCTTCCTCCTCAATATAATGATTGTTATTAAAAGAAACACACGTATTAACCACAGTGAATATTATTTAATTGTAAATATTTCATCCTAAGTATCTTAGGACATCATCAGTACAGTAGTTTAAAACAATAATAGGAATAACATACAGTTAGCGCGCATGATGACAATAGAATCTCATTAAACGTGCGTAACGTGCTACAGAAGTAAAAAAATAAAAATAAAAATAAATAATATTTAACACAATTTTGTATGACAATTTCTCATACTCTAGGAGTAGTAAGAACGTCGTTGCGGTTTAAGTTTGTTCTGTGTAGTAAGGCTTCAGAACTTTCTTTGTATAAACGTTCATGTTTATATAAAGATCTATGTAAAACTTTAGACTTTTCCCAATGGATTCTATGGTTTGGATTTTCAATTCCGTGTTGAGAGAGGCCAAATTTCTGCGGTTTAAAAAGACGAATGTGGTCTTGATATTCCGAGATGCGTTTCTGAACAAACCTACCTGTCTGTCTAAAGTAAGACAGTAAAAAATTAAAGACATTCAACTATCAAAAACTGACTTGTTAATCAGCTTCGACATTGTCTTCCTCTTCACAAACATTCCCCATAAAGAAACAATAGAATTACTAACTCAGAAATTTCGTCTGATATAGTTGAATTGTTCAAGTTTGTTATTGCATCACGTTACTTCACCTGGAAAGGTCAAATTTACAAGCAAGAAGAAGGAACAGCAATGGGATCTCCTTTATCACCAAACCTAGCAAACTTGTTTCTAGAACACCTTGAGGAAAAAATATCACTTTTAAACCCAAACCAAAAATTTGGTTAAGATATGTCGACGACATATTTGCAGTCTGGGATCATCCCGAACATGAATTACAACTTTTTCTAGATAAAATTAGCCTTCTTGATCATCGCATTAACTTTACGTTAGAGAAAGAATCTCTACAGGGTATCTCCTTTTTGGATTTACACATCCAAAGAAAAGAAGACGGTTCCATCGCCACTTCCGTCTTTCGCAAGCCTACATTCTCAGGTCGCTACATTCACAATTCTTTTTCTCATCATCCATCTCAGAAATCTGGCATTATTAAATCACTAGTTTCCAGAGCACACAAATTCTGCTCCTCTGAAGAATCTTTAAACCAGGAATTGGAAGTAATAACAAATACAGCCATCCTAAATTATATAATCCTAAAACAACTCAAAAATCATCAGTCACTTCCTCACACATCAAAACAGACAGGAAGACGTCCATAGGATTCCCATACATTACGTTAAAGGCATCTCTGAACGTCTTTCTAAAATTATGAAGAAATACAATTTTGCCACTACTTACAAACCTATCAACCAAATTTACAACTTGTTACCTTCTCCTAAGGACAAACTCTCACCTTTGATGTTACCTGGCGTTTATGAGATTCCATGCTCATGCAAATTGCCTTACTTTGGACAGACAGGTAGGGCTGTTAGACAAGTAGATCTCGGAACATCAAGACAACATTCGTCTTTTTAAACCGCAGAAATTTGGCCTCTCTCAACACGGAATTGAACATCCAAACCATAGGATCCATTGGAAAAAGTCTAAACTTTTACATAGATCTTTATATAAACATGAACGTTTATACAAAGAAAGTTCTGAAGCTCTGCTACACAGACCAAACTTAAACCGCAACGACGTTCTTACTATTCTTAAAGTATGGGAAATTGTCATACAAAATTGTGTTAAATATACAAAATTGTGTTAAATATATATATATATATACTTTTTTTTTTTTACTTCTTTAGCACGTTATGTATGTTTAATAAGATTCTATTGTATTCATGCACCCTAACTGTATGTTATTCCTATTATTGTTTTAAACTACTGTACTGATGATGTCCTAAGATACTTAGGATGAAATATTTACAATTAAATAATTTTCACTGTGGTTAATACGTGTGTTTCTTTTAATTATGATCACACCACAGGTTTAGTTATTTAAAAAAAAATAAAAAATAGTAATGATTGTTGGTATAGCAATGCTACTTTACTCAAGAATAATTAGAGAACAATATGGATTCTTATTATCTTTCTTGTCCGATAAGTGTTTCGTGCCTGTATATATGTGTGTGTGTTCATGGGACCGATTTGCCTGTCTCCAGGAGGAAAAGCCTAGTCATCTCCATATTAGGCCTACTAACGTACCTTCAATTGAAGAGGACTGATAAAAATTATGCGCCTCGTACATTTATTAATGGACAAATTTTACTCGGATTCGGTATTTGAAACTTTTACAAACAATTTCGAACTGTTCCAGTTTTCAGTTTAGCTATATTCCGGGCTACAAAGTAAAATGACGAAATTATGTATTACAATAACTCGCTGACTTAGCAGAATTCGCAGAACGTTTCAGTGCAAGAAGCTGTCTTCACAGTTCAGTTTTAGTTTCAAATGAATTGCTTTTATAATAACATTTCCGTAAAGAAGTATCGAAATGATATTAGCAATTCCGCTCTGGCTGGATGAAATTTAATAAAAGTCGGACTAGAGTTATTGTGACAAAATTTGGTAGAACGAAATGTCTTCTCTACAGATAAATCGCTATCTGCAATTAAGCAGTATGTACACTTACATTAAATGTTCTAAAATGCAAGAAAATAATTGTTACGTTTCAATGACCACTTCCATATGCTGTCTGCATCATGAGTAATGTTCCGTATTGTTACTGAACATTTCTGAACAATACTTTGCAAGAAAAATGACTTTTCGATGAATTT
Source organism: Typopeltis vanoorti (assembly GCF_054136105.1). NCBI lineage: Eukaryota > Metazoa > Arthropoda > Arachnida > Uropygi > Thelyphonidae > Typopeltis > Typopeltis vanoorti. The sequence goes on from NC_143564.1 coordinate 52,440,757, forward strand.
TTTCATAACTCATCGAAACATTTTCGGTGAATTGTTTCGATGAATTGAATTTTCAACGAATTGTCGGTTGATGAATTATCGTTTGATGAAGTGTCCATTCGATGAATTGTCCATTCGATGAATTGCCTTTTCGACGAATTGCCATTCGTTAAATTGTCGTTCGATGAATTGTTTATTCGGCGAATTGCTTTTTCAATGAATCGCATTCGATGAATTGTCTTTCGACTAACTGTTTTTCGGTGAATTTTCCTGTAACCGTCAAATTATATCTTTTTAGTACATCACCTACTATTTTGTAGGCAACAAAAATATATTTAAGGGTGTGTCAGGTGTGTGTGATAATCTATGTGGATTTTCCCAGCTGTTTTCAGCATTAAGAGATGTATTTACACTTACATTTGCTTGTTCAAAAAGAAAAGTAATTTTTGAAATTTCCCAATGCCAATTAACAAAATTTATATTCAATTCTTTATCAAATCAAAATCCAAAATGTAACGGAAGTGTTTATTTTTTCTTCGTTTACTTTTACTTTTATTTCATAACGGTATACTTTATGCCATTATGATTTTCGTCGAAATACATTTTGTAGGAAAGGTCGTTAATGTTTCGTAGAATCTCTGCTCTTCAACCAACAAGATTGGGGTGCAGAGATTGAGTTTGAATGTGCGGGATTTGAATGCCAAAGTGGCCATCGATTATTGTGAATATCTTTAGATACAGTTAGTGATTGTTAGTGACACCATATCCCCCAAATTATTTACAACTGCGCTAGAGAAGTCTTTAGAAGCCTTGATTGGGAAACAAAAGGAATAAACATAAATGGAGAAAGGCTGCATCATCTGAAAATTTTCAGATGATATTGTCCTAATAACAGATAATCTTGAAGACCTGGAAGAAAGGCTAAATCAGCTAAATGAAGCCTCCAGAGTAATTGGATTAAAAATAAATAGAGGAAAAACAAGCCTAATGATGAATAAATGCATAAATCATAGAACTGTCAAAGTTGAAAACCATGAAATACAGTAGAACAAGTTACTTCATATGCATATTTTGGCCAATTGTTATCCTTTGAGGATTGCCAAAGAAAAGAAATTGAACAAAGAATTCCCCTTGGAGGGATGTCTTATGGAAAAATGAGAGACATATTCAGAAGTGAGATCTCTATGAGTCTAAAAAGCAAAGCTTTCGACCAGTGCATATTTCCTGTCCTAACGTATGGAGGAGAAACATGGACTTTAACAGAAGCTCTAAACAAAAAACTGAGAACAACACAACATCGTATGGAGAGAAGTATAACATCGTATAATTTCCTATCTCTTAATGTTAAAAATAACATTAAGAGATAGGAAGAGTAAAATTTTTAAACTGGTTAAGAGAAGATATTATTAACTATGTGAAATTATTATTTTTCTAATTAGATGACGATGATGTAGTTCTTCGTTCCAGTTGCTGATGATAAATAGCTCCAGGAATACTTTGTTATTTTTTTCGTCTTTGCATCTATAATTTTTCTTTTGGACCCCTTCAAATAATAATGTAACCATTTTCAACTAGTTTAAACTTTAATTTAAACCATATTTTTAAAATCATATATATTTTGAAATCCAGGGGGTTAATTAAATCATAAATGGAGAAAGGTCAGAAACAAACGACATTTTTTACTTCTGTCAACTTCTGTTGAAGTTGACAGAAGGAACTTATAGAAACATAGGGCAACATGGGGAGCAACATTCTTAGAAGCCATGCTGTAGATAAGTTTCAATATGATATTTAATCTCAAACATAATTGTTTATAACTTTCTATTTCAAATCCGCTGAAATCTGTCGTATCCTGTAAATATCACCATCCACAATACATTGCCAATGAGACTAATCTCATTCCTTGTATCTTCTCTTCATGTAAATGTGTGCATATCTTTATGCTGGATAATATTGTGAGTGATCTGTTCCTTATTCTGAACAGAAAGCCAGTAGTTACTAAATATTTTTATTAGCTTTGATTCATTCTTCAAATTTTGTCGACACGTTTTTTTATATCTGGTATTCATTTCCTGCTCTATTTTTCAGATCTCAAACAATATTTTTTCCCTTTTTCTTTATTTTAGCAGAAAATTATAGAAAATTATAGAAAATTATTGGTGCATATTTTCTCCCGAAACCAGTTCGGTGACATTCTGAAATGTTTCGGGAAACTTTGGAGAAAAAGACAAAGCTGACAATAATGGTAAATATCTGCTGAATTTCTGCTCAGGGCATAGACTTCTCATGATATATTATAGTCTCATCATAAATTTCAAAATCGCGTGCAAAGAATGCGATAATAATAAGAAACAGCTTATTGACTATGATATGGTTGAGAGTCATATTGTCAGACTGGATCAGGAGACAGAATAATACAAGAAATCTGTTTCACGATAGTTCAGGAGAGAAGATATATATAGTTGATTTGAAATATGAAGTGATTACCGTGTAGTTCAGAGGACGTTAAAATAATGATCATACTGAAAAGAAAAAATATCCAATAAAGTATAGAGCAGCTTTGAGATGTGAAATGTTGACTAAAGAATATATAAGGCAAATGTTATTTAAGAAAAATATAAGGGTTTGTATTCAACAACCAAAACTTGGAATTTCGAAGGCAAACAAACAGCAATCCAACAGAAAATAACGCTGACGAGTTGTACAATATAAAATCGTCATTCCGAATATTATAGGCAAGCGCACTGGATGTTTGGACTATTTACAACAGAAACAAAACTAAATTTCGTTAAATCTATCCAGAAAAGCAATACAAATGAATCAAGTCATTAACAACAGAAGAATGAACAGAAATAAGTTTCAGAATGATATGTATTAATTTGTATTATTTTGTTACTTTTTGCAAACCGTAATCCTCGCAACATCTGTATGTGAGTGTTACTAGTTGGTTCTGGCTTGGTCTGGTTTATTTGGATTTACCACGGAAGCGGCTCAGACTCTGAGAATAGTGTATTATATAATACACTATTGAAACAATATAATACACTATGAAACATCTGAGTTTCTGAGAGGAAAATCCTGCCTTTCTCGTATGAAACTGGTTAACTCGCTTTCAGTGGAAAAGCCCTTGTAAACGTTCTTCGCATCCTAGAAGGAATCCCACAACCAAACACTACGATCACTTAACTTTATTTATAATTAGCTGTTAGAAAATAAGATTAAAAGATCTTTACAAGTATATTTTATAACAAAATAATATATATATTAAATATTGTTTATTTTGAAGAAGTTGCCTTCTGTGTTTCTATTTCCTCTGGTTCATTTCTCACCTGGTATTATCATTAGTACTTATATCGTTTAATACATCAAATATCATTCTCTCAAAACACAGGAATATCTCAGTAATAAAGTGTTCACTTTATGTAAACATCACCTTCCATTCTTCGTGCAAAACACAAACTCCCGTTGATTATGTTTGTGTTTGGGGTGTGTTTGAAACATCCATCACCGCTGAAAGTAAACAGCATTCGCTTTTCATGGACAACGTGAATACAACAAAGAGAGAGAGAGAGAGAGAGAGAGAGAGAGAGAGAGAGTTAATTTAGTAAAATGAAAACGTTTAGAACTATTATTCTGCGGCTTGACGACACTACATTGATTGCAGTTTTCAATAGTTCGAACTAAATCATGTCGCAACTACGTGTATTTTATTTTAGCAGAAGCTGCAAACCATTCTAGATTAAATTGTATATTATCATTAAAGCTATGAAGTTATTTTTTTTTTATTTTCGGAGATCATCATCTTGTTTAAATTCTAAGAAAAAACTTAGCTAGTTGGTTTACAGTTTTACTTGAGCTATGAATTTCTGATGCAGAACTATCTTTCAATACTAAATCATTGGCAGGAATCTAAAATACTGTAGTGCTAACTCACTAAAATAACAAATCCAAAATTTCGCATGAAGGATTAGTTTCCGATAACTTAGCTAAAATTGACTTTTCACTATAGAATTAGCAATTAATCACTGATAAATACTGATCAGTGATAACGCTAAAATGCGCTAAAGACAGCAGCATTCTAGTTATTCAAGCAATTCACTAAACTGCTCTAGTTGCAGGCCTTTTTGACCAAGTGATTAGCGTAACCTCTCCCCAACCAAAAGGATGCTGGTTCGAAACCTGCCGTCGGCTATCATTAATACTTATATGGTTTAATATATCATATAGCTTTCGCTCAAAACACAGGAATATCTTAGTATGACAATAATGTCAAGTTCCCTTTATGTTAAACATTACCTTCCATTCTTCGTGAAAACCCAAACTCCATTTGTGATTCTGATGTTTCTAATTGTCTTTAGGCAGTAAATGAATTTCATTGCCCGTCGTAAAACCACCCCTCCTCTGTTTGGAGGCCCCCGAATTTAGTATCTAGAGCAGGGTTTCTGGAATATGTAAAAACAAAAGTGAATAATGTAAAACATACGTGCATAAAATTGATAAAAATGAAAGAATTAAATTTCTCCCCCACCCAAGGTACAAAATATGCTTTAAATTCAAATCACCTTTCGTAGGAGGCTGGAACATAAACAAAAACCTTGTGTTCAATGGTGGAAAAGTATCTACATTTCATTTGACTGTTTTCCTTGAGAGACAGCAGGAAGTTAATTCATGAGAACATTATATGAGATTATCACCAATCACTCCTTGTACACGCTTATTATCATGAACATCTCATTTATTAAAAAAATAATTGAGGAGAATAATTGACCTTGGAGAATGTTTCTGAAAGGAATGCTATCTTGGAGTTCTGTATATAAGTTACCAGTCATTGAAAATATTGTCTCTGTCTATCAAGGAAAAAAAAAAGTAACAGCCGGCTACTAAAGGAGAAAAAAGAACAGCACGTAGTGCCTAAGATAATAAATCTAGAGATAGTGAGAATCATAAGTCTCATTGTGACTGAACAGTAGACTGCTGAAAAACTGGAAAGTATGAAAGCAAATCTGGTGGATGTATTTGTATGTGGCGGCTTTCGGGTAGTGAGTGAAGTCTCTTTATTATAATTTAGGGTATCGTCCTTCTATTCGGTATGGTGAATAGAAGAATGCTACCCTGTTGGAGAAGCATTCTGCCAGCCAACAAACGTTCGCGTGTTTGCAAAAATGAATGTCGACTATTATCTTGCCATTCCAAGTAATTCTGGGTTAACAGTGCTCGAGAGGAAATGAGAATGCATAGGCCAGACTGCTCACGACAATCCACATGTGAAAATCGTAAAATTCACCTACTAAAAGAGTTAGAAAACTAGACAGTAGTGACAACAATCTACTTCTGACTTCATCAAAGGAACTCATCGAAGAAGACCAAAACACCATCGTCGCATATCAACATTCGCTGGAAGGTTTCTCAAAGCAGCATCTATAATTGCAGCCAAAGGAGAATTCATTTTTTGGCTTGTTTCTTTTCTGTTTTTTTTTTTTTTTTTTTTTTGCAAATTTCATTTGGCTTGTTTGGAATTATGTCTAGCTAATGCCGTGAGCCTTATAAATAGGATTTGAAGCCAGGTGTTTCCAAATGAAAGGAAAATGATGCGTAATCGTCGCAACGACATTAACAAAACGTATAACTAACAACATTATTATTTAGGTGTGCGTGTGAAAATAGAGGATTTATGAAAATTATCATCTGTCCATAATTACATTTGAAATATAGTATACATTGAACAGAAAATATCAATTTAATATCCACAGTAGATTATTACATCGCAGTTTAGTCCTCCTCTTATGAACTAACACAAAAATCGGTTAATGTTAACAATGTGAATAGCACGATTACTGACTTCATTGGTTGCTTGATTCGGAAGCTAAAATGCTATCTTAATTTTAATCGCATGTTTGAATTACATCAAATATAACGCTGTCGAAACAGTTTGGTATTTTTTGTATATTTATATTTGAAATATTTGAAAAAAAAAAAAGGAAAAAGAAAAGAAAAAATGTTCGCGAAACCGTTTCATTGAGTGGGTATTCTGGTTGATTTCCAACCAAACATATGTTTATCCAATTATTTTTTAAATCCCACCCAGAAATGTTTATTAGCGTATCATACATTAAAATATCGTATAGTTGACTAAGAGTTAGACAATCCGCAAATGACTGCACATGGAACTTCTTTCAACTCCATTCAGGCCTCCAAAAAAGCAAAGTGAAAACACATCAAGTATGAAGTTCCTTCTAAGTCCTAAAGTTGAATTTATCCATGGATGAAAAACCTATACAATTCATTTTATCCTCCTTTATTATGAATATCTTGTAATTGTTTTTTTGATAACTTATTCTTAATTAACCTAGATACTTAGATCTTAAAATGCTGGATCAGTAGGTAATCAAATCTATTCGATTTTGCTTTCACGCTGCTTACCTCCAAAATTAAGAGTGCGTTTTTGGATCATATATTTTCTTTTTTTTACCACATTGTTGAATATTGTGTTACTTGCTGATAATTCCCTTTAACGACTAAAATCTCGTTTTCTATCCAGTAAGCTTCGAATAAAATGGAATCCAAGTTAACGGGATGTTCTATTAGAGGCTCGTTTTACAAATTTTGATCATTGAAGCGAAAACAGTTATTACTCAATTTTTATAAAAACTATAGCATCATATAATATTATTTAATGAACTTCCACATAGTACAGTCATATTAGCTGGCGTTTTCTGCCACTGATGGCGCTGTTTAATTTGCAATGATCAACTCGAAGTCCTGTTTCAAGAATGTCCTGTTTTCATGGCTTATAATTCGGTACCGTTTCGAAACCGTTTCTCTCATTTTGCATTTAAAAGGATTGTAATTCAAACTGTAGTTAAGCACCGAATGCAATTCAAATAGATCACTAAAGCTCTAACCATTACATTTCTAAATTCAAATTTTAGTGAATTCCAACTACTTCGAGGATTGTGCTAATCAATTCCTATATTTTTGAAACATTTTGTTTTCTAAATTTTTCTAAATTAAATGAGTGGTCAATTTGATCCAAACTTGCAATAACGTGATTCATTTCAAAAAGTAGGAAATTATAATTTTTCATAAAATTCTTTTTTACACTTTTAGCTAATATTGCTCCCGATTAAAACGTATAAACTACAAATACAGAAAATATTTCTTCAGGAATCCTCAAAGGTATAGTTTATTAAAACCTTCAATCAAGAGAGGAATTGTTATGTGGCGTAAAGTAAAAGGAAAAATAGAATGCGATGAGTACTTAAGAATTTAACGACATTGAAGTAGTGAATAAAAAAAATGTATGAATGAAATTATTCAACGGTTTTACATGAATTTAGTCGCATATACATGTTGTCGTGCCAAAGAGATTTAATTCTATTCGTATTATATAAAAATACACAAGACACAAGAAACTTTAATTTACTTACCTCATCCGAAACTTCCTGCAAACAGCAGGCAGCCCAAGTCATAATAATACCACAGTAAGCAATTAAAGCATTTAGCATCCTGAGCAAGAGAATATAATCCGTGCGAATAATGTGAAAGCCAGAAAAACAACACAAAGCGGTGCTTGCTGCATAACAGAAAAAGAGAGCTTTTGAAAACAAAGTATTCGCTTCCTTCACAAGAGAGCAACATTTCATATAAAGTATTCGAATCTCCTCCAGTTTGCGTATGGATGAATTTCCTGTTGTTTCTTTTAAAAGGTTATTTATAACAAGAAAGCAAGGTCGATAAAACTGTGCGATATAAGAAATGAAAACCAAAATCACACTTACAGGGACAAAACTTGATAAAATTCATCATAGAAATTATTAAAAAAGCAGACACACACACGGAAGCTTCCAGACCATTTTTCACAAAAGAAGAAATGCTCTACGTAATTCAGAGAATAATATGAAAGCGCAGAGGAAAAATCTAAAACAAACACGTGATTAATAATGATTATTCCAAGGACGTACTTTATTTCGTACTTCTTCGCTATTCTGGCAGCCAGGTCGATTTCGAAATGGTTGCACTTTTTCACTAATTCGATCAATTTCTTTCCTCTTACATACATGAATAATCTTACCAAAATGATCAAGATCGGATAATAGGGTACAATCAGATAATATGTATAATCATGCCAGTACTCATATTTATTATCTATTTGAGTACAACCTACTGAGATTATCTGAATACAGATTAACAGGCCATACAGAGTTTGAACACTGCATCTACGAATATAAATATCGGAAACTTTAGAGGTGAAGATGCCTTTGAAGAAGCAAGTACCGCTGAAAGTGGACCAATGCAAGGAAACGAAATCCTCTGTAGAAGTTGCCGTGTGTGGAATCCATGTTTCTTCCTGCAAAAGAGGCAAAATTCCATTTTGTAAAACCAACTCTTTCAAAGTCTCAAACGCTAATGGCGATAGAGCTTTTTTGACTTTCTCTACCGATCTTCCGATCGATTCAGCATTCGTGTAGAATTTTGAAATGAAAAAAATAATAAATAAATAAATAAAAGATAATTTTTGAGCTCATACTTGGTTTCTTTTCTAAGCCTCCCCGTTTTTAATTATGTTGATTGGTCCTTTGTGTAAATAGAACGGCCTATTTCATTAATCTTTTTATTTCCATTTCTTAATATATTTATTACGAAGACAAATATTTAGATAGAGATCGATAAAACCGAACACAGAACCGGTCAAAGAAAATGAGCAAATAACTGACAAAATAAGATGTCTTGAGAGCTTTATCTGTTCCTAATTTTAAAATAGCATGCTATATTTTAGTATTCGTTCCTAATCTCAGCCTGTTGATACAGTGCGAGTCTACAATGTATTCAAGAAAGTGTTAAAACCAGATCCTACGGAATGCTATTGTTAATCCTTATTGCTATAGTCTGCTAGGTATGTATATTGGGTATGCTCTTTCGGCAGGTTTGCATGTTATGTCGGAACAAAAATTCATTTTTCCGGGAGTATAACAACAACTCGATACTACTCTATGAGGACGGCTAACTTCACATTTGAACACACTAATTAAGTTATTCGTGTCAAAGAGAGGAGTCGAAACAGGTCTCTCCATTCAAAGGGCGCGACAGAAACCGAATAAGCTGTGGAGGTTCAATTGATTTCTCCCAGTAGTCACTTATATTAAATGTTAACTAAATATACTGGAATTATAACTAATTTGATACAATGTAAGTTTTTCTAATTTTCCCATGATTAATGGGAAGATTTTAACGCTAAAATGACATCTTTATATTTACATGTCAAATTTCATTTAAGCATCATGCCCACAGTTCCAGAGCCTACTCAAATCATTCTGCAAGTATTGCATATCAGCAGCAATCCTGTTTACCCTACTTATCTTTGCATCATCATCATCACCAGATAGTTGTATGTTGCCTGCCAAATCTTCCCAATATCTTTCATGTACAGATTGAATAACAGCGGACTCTTCCTTCTGATATACCACTGGTTACCTTAAATCTTGCAGATTCACATCCCCAGTAGACCACGCTTTGATATCTGTCAGTAAGCCATCTCCTAATCCACGCTAATATTCCATAATCCAAACCCATATTTTTCAGTTTAATCAACAGTCTACTACGCTGTATTCTGTCAAAAGCCTTAGCAAAATCCAAAACTGTCATGGTGTATCCGTCCCCCTTGTCTATTTCAATGGTAATATTGTTATAGAATGTGAGCAAGGTGCTAAAATATGACCTTATCTTAGTAAATCCATGTTGCTCTTTGATAGGTAGAGATTCACTCTCAACCAATTTCTGAATGTGAGCCTTAACCAATTTTTTTTTAAAATCTTCACCACTCCTGAGATACTAATTAGCAAATAGTTGGATACATTGGTCTTTGCACCACCCTTATGTAATGGAATTACCATACATTCCTTCCATTCCTGCGGAATCTTCCCTGTTCTGAGACTCATATTAAACATCCTGGTCAAAGGAATGGCCAATTCAGCTGAACACTCTTTTAGCACACGTGCTGATATCCCATCAGTCCCTATTCCTTAATTCTTATTCAGTTTGTGCACCAGGTCTAATACGTCATCCTCATACACCTGCGTTTCTTCATCCAGTGAAGAGGTAGCAATGAGCTCAATGTTGCGTACACCAGGTTGATAGCCTTTAACAAAATGGACACTCATTAATCGAATAACCTCTTCTTCTGCATCTATTATCTCACGCCATCTTCTTTTAGAAGAATTATTCTTTCATATTGATTATTTCTTTTACTTGCAGCATAACGATAGATTTCTCGTGGGTTGTCTTTAGTACTCAGAGCCAGTTTTTTTTCATACTGAGACTTTGCTTTCCGTACAACAGTTGTGATTATTATAACCTTGCTTATAATTTTCATAACGGACATCATCCTTATGACACGGTATTCCTTCCGCATAATCTTTTCTTACGAATCTCTTGCTTAATAAGATTACATACCATTTGACCCCTATTTATTTATTCTTCGGACTCTCGGGACACATTCTGATTTCGCATCATTTAAGTATTGTTTAGATGTTTCCCATGTACTGTCGATATTCTTCCCATCTATCAACCGATTCCATTCCACTGAACTCGGTATACTCCTCAGTTGGTCATAATTTCCTGCTTTGCAGTTCAACATGTAACCTTTTCTGAATGGAACATTCATAAACTTAGTCACTTCCCAAGTGAGTACCGCATGATCACTGTCACCAACTGGAGGCAGAATAGTTACGTCTTTAACTGAAATGCCCTCTGACACTATAATCAAATCTAACCCTCTTTGACATCGAGTTCCTTCTGTCACATGCTGCGTGAGGAAGTTCTCCCTCAGCAGCTCAATAAATGCATTTTCATTCTTCACATGAGATTCTACTCTACCCAATCAATATTTATATAATTAAAATCTCCCATTATGATTACTCTTTTCGCGCTCACCTTTCTATTTGGTGATGCATTTCTTCATCACCAGCAACCGATCCACCAGATCTGTAGCAACGCCCTACTATGAAACTGATCTTGTTAGATTCCACCTCACTCTTGATGGCTTCAAACTCACTGCCACGTGACAGTATTTTATGTGGACACTACATGTCCTAAAAAAATATTGTTACTAGTAGTAATCCAAGTCATCCAATATCATTAGCACCACGCCCCCTCCTCCCCTATCCTCTCTATTCTTCCTAAAAATACTGTACCCTTTACACTCGATACCAATTAGTATATCTGATAGCCAGGTCCCACTAATGCCTACAATATGATGTCCCAGCATATTGACCAAGACAACAAACATTACGATTTGTTTCTGATACTCCTAGCATTCGTGTACAGACATAATAATCTGCCTGCATGTTCCTTTGCATACTCTTGTCCGCAGTGTCTGCAGGACACATTTGTACAACTTGCAGGTTTCCATTCTTCTCTACTGTCTTATACATGTAAACATCCTTACACACGTTTGATGGCTCCGAACCGGAAGAAAGCAAAGTCGAAATCGTTCACTCCTTCAGCATTTCCATGAAAAAGTCCATTCCCATCATTAACACAGTTACTTAACATTGTCGTTCTTATACTCAATTCTCACTATTCCTCCCTTTATAATTTAATTTCTCTGACTCTTAGTTTAGATCTCATACCAGTTATTACTTTCAAGATTCCTAATACCAAATGCTTGGGAACAAATTTATGAAACTATCGTAAATTCTGCGGCTTTTCTCAAAAGTGTCGTTTCAGGTGCTAGTAATACGGGGTGTCTACATTGGATCTTCTAGTTTCGACGTGTTACTACTACTTAAGTGTATAGACCATAGCGTCGAAATTGTATAAATGAGAAGGAATACTCACCAAGTTTTTGAAAACAAAAAAATCAATACACTTCCACGTGTGCTCCTTTAGTGTATCTCCGACTAGGTTCTCTGAAACATATCAAGGGTGATGGAGGACACAGCAGCAAAATTGCGATGCCTGAGATTCTCTAGGCTGTTCACTTTAGTTGCGTAGACTGTGTCCTTCACATACACCCAGAAGAAAAAATCAAATGTGGTAAGATAGGGTAATCGTGGTAGCTAGGGAATCGGTCCTCCACATTCGATCCACCGCTGAGGGAAGACCCTTTCAAGAGTGGAATGGATCTCCAAATGCCGCACATCCTCCACAACATGTAGAATGTGCGGATGCAAGTCTTCGGGTTGTGGAAAGACGAAATTTTCCATCTTCGCGCAAATGTCTTGCGAATCCTCTCTACCTTCTCTTCAGATACTGGCTGCTTCGATCATCCATGTTGTTTTGAAACGCTTCCTGTCGTTAAGAAATTTTCTTTCCACAAACAGATAATCTTGGAATCAGGTGCTGCCTTTTTGTACACCTGATGGAACTTATATATATAGATCTCAAGGACTTTCAACCTCTCACCATCATGGGATGCTACCTCTGCAACAACTCAGTGTTCGGGAAATTTCCGCCCTGCTACAGATGCCACAAGTATGTTGTTCCCACCACGAAAGCTTATTTACAAACCTATAGTTAAGTTTTGCAGTGTCAGTGTTTTTTTTTAAATATTTTTATCTATTATATATATATTTTTTAGCATTTTTAAAATCTATTTATTACTAGTTCTAGGATGTTTTATAAGTGATATAACTGATGATTTCGTAAAGTTGAAATACCTAGGAGCAATAGAAACAATTGTGGCCATATGCCATTTAAAAATCACTAAACTAGACGTCAAAGTGCTGAAGTGCATAGTGCGAAACAATTAATTGTCCTCCGTGGAGTTCCGAAATGTTACTTCAAGCAACGCCAGTACCATAACTGTTCGTGGATAGCTAAAAACTTGAGTTTTCATGGCAGCGCAGCCGAACACAGACTAGCATCAGACATGTCAACGCAAAGCATCGAGTGAATAGTGTAAAGCTTCATATACTTAAAAGGACTCTGGAATGGAAATGCATTCTCCGGTCAATCCAGATTAACCATCTGCCAGTCCAACAGATGAACTTGGGTTTGGCTAATGCAGAGAATGCTACATGTCCGAATGTGTTGAGTCAATTGTGAAGTTTGGTCGAGGAGGGAAAGGTCTGGGATTGTATCTCAAGGTTTCCAGCTATCATTCTAGTTCAAATGATGGAGAATCTTAATGCTGAAAGCGTGAAATTTTACTAGCATCTATATGCTTCCTCAAGAGAGTAAAAAAATTAAATAATATTAAGCAATCCAAAATATTTGAAATATGTTCTGTGCGCTAGATTGATCAAAGATCATTAGACCTGTGTACTATAAGACCTTGTTTCTTGTTACGTTCATCAAGGTTTCTCCAATGACGCTCAACCCTTTGACGAATTAACTGTAGTCAAAGTAGACTATTTCAGCACGCATCCATAGTCTACTTGATGTTTGTCTCTATTGTATGCGCCTAGTCCACTTCATTCAAATATTTTTCGACTACTTCACAGTCCTCTATTCCGTCTATTCTATTTATATTAGCCGTATATATTCTACTTATATTAGGCGTATGGCTGACTATTCCGTCAGCCATACGGCTGGTGGGGTAGCTATATGCTACCATACTAGGGTACGTCCTTTACATAAACGCTTGCGTTAAGAAAGAACTTATTGGAAGGAGCACACAACTCTCTATACTGAGTTCTACAGGTATCTAGTATCTAGTAAATAACAATTGGTTTGAATGAGACAGCAAAATGTCATATACTTAAAAAGTAAATGGGCTGCAAGTAGTTCTTGAAATACTGCAAATCGGAATTGGAGCGCAGCTAAATGGAATACTTCTAGAAGCAGTACTGTTAGTTTCCAGTAGTAGCCGTTCCCCAAGAATTCTATCCACAATCATGTGCAGTAACTTTCGATTATACATCAGTAAAGATCATCGTCCAATCCGTCTATTGTTAACAATGGTCAAGAAACCTCGATGTATAATCAAAAAAAAAATAAAATAGATAAAATAAAATAACTTAGTAACGCTACGTTAAGGAGGAATTTCCATATCCTTTCACCGCATTCACTGAAAAGTTCAATCAGGGATTGGACGCAAAGAATGAACACAAGTTCGAATTGCGCATTACGAATATTTCCATTGATTGAAAAGACTTAAGAAAGATTCTTCTGGGTCTTTCCAACCAGGGGGCTCACGTGCGTTTCAGACGATCTAATCTTCATTTTAATGAATGTTTAATGCGATTTTAACATCATTCTGTTATGTATGATGACATTCAATGTAAAACCTTGATATACAATGATAATTTTCCATTTTTTTTTCTCTGAATAAAATTTTCCATACTACCAAATTATACAAACATAATTTGGTAGTACTGTCATATTACAATACTCTTTATATGTTACACATACCGGTCCCTGAATTATAAAACTTTATGCAAATTTACGTAAACGTCACTTACGCAGTGTATATGCAAGATAATTGGCCACGTGCGCCACCAAGTGTTCTAGGTAACTATTTAAGAATGTTGCTTGTCAGTAATCGTCAACAGTACTGGCAAACAAAGGATCTTTCGGAGTTCCAAAGAGTTTATTGTGGGTGCCCGTCTGACTGAAGCCACGATTTTGAAAACAGCACAGCTGACTGGTTTCTCAAAAACTGAGATATCCATGTGTTTAATCAGTGGCAAAATTACCTGCATTGCTTGTCTAAGAGGCAATGTATCAGTAACGGACAAACAGAACTTTCTATGTACAGCAGTTGCCCGAAGCATTTAGTGAAGGCTCTTCCCGACCATAGCTCACCGAACTATGCGCATGGTATTGAAGAGGATCGGTGTTGGCAATTGCATGTCTATACGCACTCGTAAAATAAAAGTTGCTAATTCGGTGACCGGTGGGGGGGGGAGGTTCAGATTTTATTTGATTTCTTCTAATTAATTTCGGTTTTTATTTTAAATATTTGTCTATTCTAAATTCTCCGTAATGAAGTTATTAAATCCGGTATTTCTAATTAGCATTTTACTTGCATGCACTTTCCAGCTAGAATCATCTCCAGATATAAAAGGCTTAGAGGGCTCATAGGAAATGAATGTCATGTATTTGAGGCTGCATATAAGTATCACAGAGAATGTGATAATGAACAAGTTGAGTTGCTTTTTTGTCTTGGTAAAATAGTCTGTAGGGTTACAGAAGTGTTACTAATAGCTGTAATATGGAAACTATTGTGATGGATAACTGGTGTGCATAAATGACAGTAGGAATAGCATTTGACGATTAAAAAATAATAGTAACGTCTTTATAAACTTAGTTTTAATTTACACTTCACTTACATTAAACAAAATAATTGGCTGCCATCATTGGAGAAGTGTCTCCGTTATCCTAGCAGTTGGTTCTGAAAGTCCAATTCCACTGTGTTTATATATTGTACATAAAGTTTTGCAATACTTCATCTTATGTCCTAGCTATGCACAATATGCACTATTCGTATTGCTAATAAAATGCTACTAATCTGTTTAAAAATATTATACGATTATTTATAGGAAGCATACGATGAAATGCCAGGCCATCACTCTCCTGCTTGCTGGAAGCTAGAAGTGTCTGGAAAAATACACAATACTAAGACACGATGTTTACAAGATTTCACTGGTAAGGTAACATAAAGATTTATTTTGTCTTAGTTCACCTATTGGGAATGCAGGTGCTATTCACAAGCCTAAATCCTAACTGGTCAATTTGCTTCTTAAGCTCTGACTGAAGAGAAGCAGGATTACAACCGCTCTAATTCTTCTCAAAGGGAAGGATAATTGGCACAAGTATAGAAACTGTAAGATGACAGATTCTTTTGAACGCATTTAAATTATTATATTAAAAATTCATGGAAAAGATTTCTTCTATCTCAACATTTCTAAACACAATAACCCCGAGTACTACTATTTCGTCAAATAGTAGTACTCGATATCAAAGCGTCAAAATTACAGAGACAATCCAACGAAATGGCAATTTTAGAAGATAAATCCCAGGTAGAACAGATTCTAAGCATGTAGTACACCAGTAAATTAAGAATTAAGATAAACAAATTCTTCATAACAATAACTTTCATTTTGGTGTATAAAGGAGCCAAAATACTTTGTTTCTTTCAGCATTTATTGAATATCTCTCCAGGAAACATAATGCTATTGGGTTCTGTAAGCTGCTAATTCAAATTCATCTCAAAACTCCGTATAAAATTTCCTCCCGATCGAAGTGTGAATAAAACCAAGTATTTCCAAACGAATGGCCAGTGTGTGTGTGTGTGTGTGTGTGTGTGTGTGTGTGTGTGTGTGTGTGTGCGTGCGTGTGTGTGTGTGTGTGTGTAGGCTGCTGAAGAATATTCACTCAGAACTAAGACTGAAGGAGGAACTTAAAATAGTAGCTTCAGTTCTCAAATATAGACTTCCAGTTTCAATTTCTCTATAAAACGCAATCATTTTATAAGCAATTCTAAAAAACATTCCCCAGTATATAAAATAAACTTAATTTCTACTTTATACAAATGAAGTGCAGAAGATTATCAGAAAAAAAATCAGCTAACGTCTATGTTGTTCCGTATAGGGAGTAGGCGGGGCCGTTTACCCTAACTAACTTTTGGAGACTGAGTGGGTAGATCAATCTGCACTGGTAGCCAATCAGAGAGATAGCTGGCCCAAGGCTATCACTGATTCACTGGTAGGCAGTGAAGAAGGCGGCAAGCTAGTGCCGCCACCTCGTGGTCTCTAACACAATATTTTTAATGTCTGAAAATAGTGTGGGTTCTACGGTCGATTTTCTTGAGTTTACAGGACGAAAAACCCGAGTTTCCGGGAGAAAAAACCCGCTAACCCGTGCCAGAGATCAACTAACTTGGGAACCGGCCGAAAAAAGGCTTAGAAAAATTTCCTCTAGTCGGCGACTAGATTCGAACCACCAAATCCTTTCTTCGTGCGGTCAAGCACTGTAGAGTGCAAACGCAACTTCTACTGAGCTAAACAGGTTCTGTGCAGAAGATTATTATTATTATTATTATTATTATTATTACGGTCAACTCCCGGGAGTCGACAGACTCATCGAGAGAGGCCCTAACATCATCTTAAGAACAACTATTCGACATTCATACGGTATGTTACTGAGGCATGATCTACCCTTCACAAAACCATGTTGTCCCGCATACGGTATCCTATCTTCATCTATCCAATCCTGTATTTTTCTCTTGACTAATTTCTCCAAGACCTTGACAACGATTCCTGCGATTCTAATCGGTCGGTAATTTAAAACAGCAGTCTCGGAACATCCTTTATGCGGTGGAACTATTTTCCCCTCTTTCCACCCCCCCTCGGGACTAACCCGGACCCGAGATTAAAATTAAACAAAATGGTCAAGGGCACTGACAATTCTTTAGCCGCTTCACGTACGATACGAGGTGGTATACCATCCAATCCCACAGAAGTATTGACATTGAGGTTTTGTAATAGACTATTCACCTCCACTTCATTCACCACAATTCCCGTATGATCTATTGGTTCATTCATTCCTGCAATGTCACCTGGATGATATACTCTTGCAAAGTGCTCGCTCAGTAATTCAACTATATCAACTGATTTGGTTACCTCGCTACCATCAGCATTCTTTAAAATCCTTCTGCCATATACATTTTTTCTCTTACTTACAACATATCGAAAAAACTGTTTCGGATTCTCTTTAGCCTCCATAGCTAATGTTCTTTCATTATCCGTTCTTGCTTTTCTTAACACATTCGTTACCCTTCTGGCCTGCGCTTTATGCCGTTCATGTGCCTGCTGGTCACCTTTCTCCTTAAATTTCCTACATAGTTGTTTCTTTCTTTTTTTTTTTTTGCAGCTCAAGCTTAATGGTGTTATTCATCCATTTAACCCCAACTTGATTTATTATTCGGACTCTAGGTATACAGTCAGCCATTGCCTCACGCAAACACTTCTTAAATGCATCCCATGCACTATCAACATCTAGCCCTTGCAGTTTTACATGCCATGGCACTGAACCAATCAAACTCCTAAGCTTGCATACTTACCAGCCCGATAATTCTACATGTATCCTGTCTTAATTGTAAATTCCTCACCTTTAACCACCTCCCAAGTCAAGATCCTATATTCACTCTCACCAATTGGTGGCAACGTGGTCATATTCGTTACAGCCAAACTCTCAGATGTAATTACTAGATCAAGCACTCTCTGACCGCTACCATTTTCCATTACATGCTGTCGCAGATAGATATCCCTTAATAACCGCATAAAATCAAATTCCTTCCTCCCATGTGTCCACTCTTCCTTCCAATCAATGTTACCATAATTGAAATCTCTCTTAATAATTACCCTCCTTCCACTCATTTCTTCTATTTGCTTATGCATAGTATCTCCACCATCTATTCCATCACCTGGTCTATAGCAGCACCCAAATGTATATTTTGTTGTGCAAGTTTCAATCTCACACCAAATGGCCTCAAATGTGCTCTTTTCTCTATCCTGCAGTTCCACTTCTATTCTCCTTGGCTGTTACTCATCAGCTATCATCAATAGCACTCCTCCTCCTCCCATTTTATTCTCCCTGTCATTCCTGAATACACCATACCCCTCACATTCAATCACGCTAGCTATATCATCTTCTGTCAACCATGTTTCACTAATGCCAATAACCTGTTGCCTGGAAGTGCCAACCAAGGCCAAAAATTCTTCCTTCTTGTTCCTAATACTTCTGGCATTAGTATACATGAATTGCAGAAGCCCATTTGTCCTATTCCTATTTTGATGCCTTATACTAACTATCACATTCTGATTTGTTGTCTTTCTTACTTGCTCGGGCATATTATACACATTCATACACTCAACTGTCCCCCTGAAGTCTGCATAACTACTTCTCCCCTTCCTTAATAATTCTAGTTTCCCTGATTCTGCACATCCACCTCTACTACATTCAATACCCTTTCAAGTCTCTGTACACCAAATCAATTCAAATGTAAACCATCCATCTCGTATAAATCCTTTCGCCCATCGAACTCACTCCACACATCCACAAACTCCACACCACTCCTCGTGCATAAGTCACTCATAATGTCATTAGAAATTATGGCCCTCCTTCTATACTCTTCACTGTCATACCGTGGAAACAGACTCACCATCCTAACTCACTCACTCTTCTCTTTTGCTATCTCAAGCAATTCCTTCAAATCCTCTCTCATAGCCATTTTGTCTCCTTTAAAATCATTTGTACCTGCTACTACTATCAATTTTTTCACCCGCTGCTTTTGCATTCTAATTGACTCGCTTACATCCTTAACGTTGGCACCAAGTTGGTACGATTTTGTTAAACGCTCAACTCTCACACCTCTTACTAAAGAATCTCCATACAACCCTCGCTCTTTCATTTTGTTTACACTCTCTATTATACTCTTATTTTTCCTATCATACTTTTGCCGGTTATTAATCGGTACGCTCGGTAAACATTTTTGCCAATGCTCCAGCTGCCGATTTGTCCTGTGTATCGCTCCGCGTAACCGTGCGATCTCACTCATTGCATCAGTTTCATCATTTTAAGACACATAAATATTAAAAGTATAATTAGTGGTTGTAAATCTGATAAATTAAACTTCAAGAGGAGAGTAACAGGAAAATTTTTATTTTTAGTTTGGTTATTTCGCATAAATATCTAAAAAAAAGATTATGAAAGTGTTGCCAAATATTTCACTGATGTCATATTTTAATATGCATTCTAAATAATAATTTCATTAAATCCTAACTAAACATAAAATGTTTCCTCTTTCTAGCCTTTTGAAGTGTGCCTAATTTTCCCATTAAAATGAGATGATTAAAAAAATAATAAAAGTTCAAACGAGCAGAGTAAAGAACATAAAAAGTATAAGTAATTAAAATCCATTCACACACACACACAGGAAGTTGTTATATGCGTATAAAACGACTGACAGAACAAATATTACAGAACTGAAACCGTTGTTTATAAAACTCACCTGATTTTATAAAACAAACAAATCAAATAACTTATTTATTTTCCTTGATCACTTGACATTCCATTTCTCAAGAAAATATATATGAGAAATAAAAAGTTTCAAAGAAAAATCTTACCTCATCTGAAACTTGGTTCAAACAGCTGGCAGTCCAAGTCATAAGAATAGCGTTATATATAATTAAAACAGCATTTAGAATCCTTTGTGATAAAAATAAATTTTATTGAAAAATGTAAAATCCAGAAAAGCAACAGAAAGCAGTGCTTGAAGCATACCAGAAAAAGAGAGCTCCAGAAAACAAAGCATTCGCCTCCTTCACAAGAGAGCAACATCTCACATAAAGCATTCTGATTTCCTCCAATGTGGATATGGAAACATTTCCATTTGTTTCTTTTAAAAGTTGATTTATACAATAAAAAGAATATCTATAAAACTGTGCGAAATACGAAATTATAAACAATACCACACATATCGAAATAAATCTGATGAAAGTTACTATAGTACTTATTAAAAAAGAAGCAATACACTTCACGCTCAACGACCATTTTACACAGAATAAATAATTGGGCACGTCCTTTAGTAAACAGTATGAACCTAAAACACGGAAAAGGAAAACTAATGCATGATTAACAAAGATAATTGCAAGAAAATACTTTATTTCGTACTTCTTTGCAATTCTGGAATTCAGATTTCCTTCTAGACAATAGCATTTTTCTACTAAAGTGATCAAGTCCTTTCTCCTTAAGAACATGAATAACCTCACAAATATGTTTAAGCTTAGATAATAGGAAAAGATTGTATAATTTATGTAAATCTGCGAATAACTTATTTTAGTAATCAACTGCTGAAAATCTAATACAAAAATTGTAATAGATATCAGTAGGCTATACAAAGTTTGAAAACTGCATATCCGAATAGAAATATTAGATGCCTTCCTTCTGAAGAGGCCTGTAATGAAGCATGTCCCAGGGAAAGTGCAGATCAAAGCAATAAGACGAAATCCTCTATAGAAACTGCTGTGGGTGGAATCCATGTTATTCCCAAGAATCAAACTTCTGTTCTTATAAAACCAGCTCTTTGGAGAAAATTTTATATGTTAATGTGGAAAGAGCCTATTCAGCTTTGTCAGCTCTCCTGCAATCAGCTCAATACTGGCGCAAACCTTCTGCTGCGAAAATATATGTACTGTATATATACATTTTGCAATGTTTCTTTTCTTCTGGAAGTCCATCGTTCTGTAAATACATTGATCTTCTGATGGTGGATGGGTAGACAGACAGTTTTGTCTTGTTATTTTCATAATATCGCCGTTTGATATATTCATCATGAACACGCACATTTAGAGAGAGAGAGAGAGAGAGAAAAAGGTAGGGAGGGAGAAAACACTAACCACAACTCTCACCTTTCTATCTCTCTGCACGTAATCTCATCAAACATGCTGTTAAAAATTAATACCATAAATTAAATGAAATAAGTTGCTTTTCCGATTTTATTATAATAGTTCAATTAAATAAAATTCATATCATGCTTCTTGTATTCTATGCACTTCTAGAAGTAATAATAAGTTAAAAGTAATAAATAGTGAGTAAAATATAAAGGTAAAAATCATATCGCTTAACGAGTCTGCGTCATGAAGTTGTTAGAATCGATACTCTTTGGTGGGAATACTGTAATTCCACGTAAGAGCTTTTCTGCATAAATTGACAGTATTTGCCGTATGAATCCATATGTGCCGTACGGTTTGATGGCATAATAGTAGTAGTAGTTACTAGTAAATAGCAGTATACTAGAATACAAATAAATAAATTCTTTACAAAATGAACTTTCATTTTTCATTTCATATTTAACACGAATAAACAAAAATGATAAAAAAAAATTATAGTTAAAAGCGTTCCTTTAACCACAAAAAGGAATTATCTTGAATCTTTACAATATGAATGGTTATATACCTATGTTGACTGATGGGAGGAGTAAGTAAGGGTACGGAAAATTCGCAAATGTTTCCTACATCGAAGGCAGAATTAGAAGGGAAGTGGTTCGCAATGTTGATAATGTCTAACGCGATAATATGAGAACACATCAACAAGCTTTAGTAATTTTGAATATTGCATTTACGAATATAAATATCGAAAGTGTTTCACTTGAAAAGAACTACCAGGTGATCCAAAAGTAACAGAAAAGTAAAACTTCAATAATTCGAAAAGTATAGGCAGTAGCACGATGCGGTTTTTACAGAAATGCACAGAAAGACATGGTAGTTTTTTAATAACGAAAAATTTTATTGCCAGAATAATTACATTTGTCACCTACAGGTGGCGCTGTAGCGGTCCCGGAGCTGCTGCCTGTCAATATTTAAACCGTGACGTACGTAAACCGTAAGGAAGTTAAACGTTCTGCAAAGGTGAGGCATGTTATCGTTACGAGATAAAGCACTTTAGTTAAGCTGTATTTATCAGAACTCCGAATGTGCAAGTACGGCTTTGCACACCTATCGTTCGATGCGGGATATTAGTAGTGGAAAGGGACCGATGTCTTGTTTCTCACTGATAGCTATGATGAAAAGATTTGAGGACACTGGCAGTTTGGAAGCAGGTGCAAGAAGCGGAAAACCCAAAAAAAACTATCGCAATTGTGCACGAGACCGACACACAAACGGCAGCTTCCGCAAATGGGGAATGCAGTGCGCGTGAAATTTCAAGACGAAATGGCATTTCGTACGGGACTGTGTGGCGATCACTCAGGATCATGCTCAAGAGGTATCCTTACAAACACGTACAGGAACTGAAACCAACCGATTTCGAGAGACGTAATGAATTTGCAAATTGGGCTTTTCAACAGATGGAAAACAATGCGGACTGGCTGTCAAACGTCCTGTGGACTGACGAGGCGCACTTTTCGCTTAATGGAAATGCACACAACTTTCATATCTGGGGGAGAGAGAACCCGCACACGATTGTGGAAACCACGTTGCATCAGCCAAAGGTGACAGCCTGGTGCGAGTTCACTGCGTCAGTCGTTATAGGCCCCTTTTTCTTTGAGGAAGCCCACAGCGATACATTTCGAACTGTTTCAGTCACAGGCGAGCGTTATGCAGAGCTTTTAAGATACAGCATCATTTCCTCCTTGAAATTATTGAATTTTTACTTTTTCTCTTACTTTTGGATCACCCGGTATAAAGAAGCAAGTACCAGAGAAAGTGGATCAATGTTCACCTCTTCCGAAGGAGGAATGTCGCCACATCTCAAATGTTAGGAAGACACTTATTATCGAACTGCAAAACCATATAATTAGACAGTCCTTTCTAATGAGGCTGGTCAAAACAGAACATGCAATGATAACTCTTCGCCTGTCCATTCATCGCAAGACTCTCCATTACGTAAGCTGTTAAACAACACACACACACTCAGGAAGATGTCAGACTGAAGAACACTTTGCAACAGTTGTCAAATATACATTTCCCAATTTAAATTTTCCTACACAATAAACAATTTTGTGAACCATTCTTCAAATCCCAATTATGAAAAAATGCCAATTTCATACAGTTATTGTGCGTACTCTTCAAGCGACACTATCTAATTAATTTCTCCCTTCATCTAATTAATAATAACGGGAAAAGAAATTTAAAAAAATTAGATTACACTATCTTCCAGATGTTTAAGATTCATTCCCCTTTGCTACAAATTGCTGTTCTCTCAACAAACATGTGACCAGTCTTATCTAAAATGCAAAAGGTTGCGAAACGAAAGTTTATCAGTTCCCTTTGTATTTGTTATTATAGATTAATAAATGTCATCAGAATGAGCCAAAATTATTAAGTAATTATGAATGTTATTCTATTTTTTTCAACTAAAAATAATATTCTTAATGTTGTTCATTATTGTTTTAATCATGGTTTGAAACAATGTCAAAGTATAAAAATTAACTTTACCAGATAATGAGATATTTTCGGGATACAACCTTGTATGAAGAACTACGTTAAAAGAAACACGTAATAAGAGGATAAATATGGGAAAAACAAAGCTTAGTGGAAAATGATTTACTTGCATCATCTGTTGCATGTAAAGGGCAAACAACTCCTGCCATTGACAGAAGAATGTATGCTATAAATATACCACTATACCCCTGAAGACACTGTATGAAGACAAATAAATAAATAATAATAACTGAAAACCATGAAGCAACAGACATCAGTGTTCGATGCATACAAATAAAAAAAAAAAAAACAGAAAACGTTCACTGTGTATCATGCCAGTTGATTTCTTCTGTTAAGATTGTTCTCTATAAATGCAGAAAAGACAACGTTCTATACTGTAGCTAGCTTTTTTTATCTCGTACACTTAAATATCTTCAAACATCTTCTCTCTGATCTCAAATCATACCCGTAGTTTAACTGACGATATTTTCTACTCATGCCAGCATAAGCAATATAGAAGTCCTTAGCCAATTTATGCTGGCAAATATGTTTCTTGGGTTTCTTACTTTTCCCAGTTTTTGAAACATTTCTTTAATACTTCGAATGTAACTTAAAGAAATCAAAGAAAATGCTTTATTCTAAAATTCTTAAGAAATGTACTTGATCAGAATGATTCACTCAAAGTCATGCTGCCTCGCGAATGAGACAAATCATTTATTTTATGTGACTGTTGTCCCCCTTATGTGCTCAACACTACACTTTGTTGTCTGTTTTATTGTTTTCTTTCTGATCGGCACGGCCATGGTGGCATCGTACAAAATAGCGTGTGGCGTTTTTACCAGGGTGTATCTAGCAGAAGAATAATGGTTGATTCCAAGCTTATCATACTCTCTAAAATATGAAGTTTGGTGATGGTTTTGTAGAATTATAAATATGTAAGCTGTATGCTTTACGTCAGGCTTAGCCAACTTCATTCTATACGTGAGCCAATATATGATGAGTGGTAGCGTCACGGGCCTCACACTTTTAGAGAAAACTTAAATAAAAATAAACTCTGCATTTTTTCAAGGCAATAGTTATATGTATTGAATTACTATATTTGTTAAATCATTTAAATACTGGGAAAACAATATAAAATACTTCATTGATTTAAATATAAGTTGTTAAATTAAAATTAATTACATATTTCTGGTTTTTTTACATGTAACACAACTTAATTAATGAGAACAGTGTGGGTGTTCATGTGCGGCAATAAGTTCATCAAAGTCGATTTTCAAAATTTTTCCGTGTTGAGAATATAAATTGTTTCCGTCATCAGAAATAATGAATATAACTAGTATATCAATCAGAAAATCTGCGGTCGAAACTAATAGCTAAATTGATAATACATATAATTTAATGCAGTTTTTATCCTGCCGCGGGCCTGCTGTTGGCTACCTATGGTTTACGTTGTAGCGAATTTGTTACATATATTAACATACTGGTCACTTTTCGTTATTTGTAACCTGTCATAAAAACTATAAAACACAGCGGTAGACTGAGGCAATTAAATTTAAGCAGAGAAATTGTCTAGCCATACTATCCGAAGCACATTCTGTATAATTTTGATAAAACACAAATTGAATTATAAACTGGAAAGGCTCAGTTTTTTACTCCACAGCCAAAATTAAATCAACAGAACCAACCATCAACTAATATTCGGCGCACTCAATTGTCATTCTAGCTTGAAACCTGAAAAGTAAAGCATAAGTTCTATTTTCGGATTACTTCCGTTTTCTTCTCATTTTCATTTCCTGTATATGCTCACTCAGCATTAGTACACTGCAAATCGCAATGTACGCATGCATTCAGCAACTGAAATGATTTTACTTTTTATGTAAATCTGCCCGGACAAGCTAGCTATGGACATGTTGGATTAATTTCAATAGATAGATGTTGATTTCGGCGGAGGGGGGGGGGATATGGTAATAATTTTCCTCTTAAACCAGCTGCTGTAAAATTTCACCTCAAAACTTTGGGCGACTTTTGTGGTTTCATCATGTTAGACAGTTAGAAGAAAGCCCAGTACAAGATGAACTGTAGTCCTCTTTTAGAAGAAACATTTTTTGCATCTTTTTAATTAATGTTTTGTCCAATTCAGATTAATTAATAAGAGATGAATATGAATAAGGGTTGACTAATTAAGAAATTTATGCCTTACTGTTCCAGGCGCCTATAAAATCAACTACTAATAAATGTAACGAACAGACGTATATCGCTTTCCACAAGTTAGTTATAGCTAAAAAAAAAGAAATCTTCTATTTCCGTCTGAGAATAACAGGAATAAAAACAGCCTATATTCTATATACATATATATATATATAAAAACTTCAGGAAAACTTCAGGAAAAAAATTGTATTTCTGAAATTGCTTGTATGCTTTCCTGATAAAGATGTCTTAGAAAATTAAATATGGAAATAAAAGCAATATCCTAGGGAAAAAATTGACGCCTTGTAACAACGACGATGTGTAAATTTCATTTTGTGTACATATGAAAAACAAAAAGCATACAACTAGATGATCTTGATATTTCTTTCCCGTTTCTATCCAAATATTTGTATTCTCCACCAGGGTAGTTAGTTTCATTATGCAGGAGAGCGGTCTAAAAAGAGCTCCACCTAAATAAACATCATCTGACTAAACACTCTCTTTACGAATAACAGCGAAGAAACTAATCACTTTTTTAGACCTTTACCTTTACTGAAAATGACTTTATTGAGTTTAAAAGAACAGTACGCGCTAAGTCGAGTCACAGAGCACTGCTACTTTCTTTACAGTAACCGATCTCTGTTTTTCAAGTTCGCGAATGGATTCCAACCACAGCAATTTCTATAAAGGATTTCGTTTCCTTCTTTTGTTCTATACTTTCTTTGGCATTTGCATGCTAAAAGGTCTTTTTAATTCTAAGATCAACGCTATTTCCATTCGTTTCTTCAGTGTTCAAACCCTTTATAACTTGGCAGCGTTTGTTGTAGTTCTTGTGTTAGATTCTCAGTATATAATTGTAGCATCGAAATATTCAGATACAAGCTCAAGATATGTGCAGTATGCAATTTTGTTCAGCCTTCTACACTGGAATGTGTTCGTGCGTGTGTTTATGTACGCGACTGGAAATCAAATGATTAACCTGATTTACCGTTGCTGCAAGCTTGAAGCAGATCTGACTGCAAAGCAAACCAAACCCTTAAAATTAAAGTCGATTCTTGGGATAATACTTTCTGCTCATTTCTTCTTATTCCTGATCACGTTTTCAATCGCCTTCATCGCCATAAAGAAGGAAAGAATGTTCCCGTTTTGTTATCGATGGTCAGTAAATGTACAGTGTATGATGAGTTTTCTAACGACTGGAGTGTTAACCTTCGTTCTGTATATCCCAACGATCATGATGTTCTCCGTAATATGTTATTTTGGGGAGTTCTTGAGATACTCTTTTAAAGCTGTGAATACGATGTTGAGATATACGAAACAAAGCATATCTTTTACCTGCTGTAAAGAAGTGGAGGAGATACGAATGATTTACATCCGATGTTGCTCTGTTGCGAGAGATACAAATGAATGGTTTTCTGTTGTTTTGTTTTTTGTTTATGCTTGGGGTACCTATGTTAGCTGTTTAACAGGCTTTTTTGTGTTCAATCAGATCATGTTCTTCTCATGTAAAATCGTTTCTGGTTTCGTTATTTTGTATGGATTTTTGCTTATGTTGTGTATGGCCAGATATTTGCAACGAGTGACTAAAGAGGTAAGTGCAATAGAAGTAATTTTATTACATCGAACTTCCTCTATACAGTAGTAAAGTTTATATCATAAATCATAACAGCTTGTGCCTTTAATATGTATTTATAATAAAGGCAGATACTTTGGAAAACAAAAAATATCATATTTAGCTGTAGTAAGTGTTAAAATCTATTTACAATTACATAAGCTTAGGGTATCACGATAAACTGTGATTGATGTAGTTAAAAGAGAATTTGAAGAATTTGTTTAGTCCTGTCTATCTACACCAATGAGTGTTATTATTCTGAGCAATTCAAGCCATCCGTAACTGAATGTGTTTAATGCCACTGTCTCGTTCTTCATGGAAAGGACGATTTTCAAGTGCTAAATGTGATTCTTAGACAATCCTGGGATTCTACCAGTTTAGTGAAAAATTTGTCATGATCGGAGCAAAAAATTCGGGAAGATGCATTAGCGGAGTGACAACACACATCTACACATGTAAACACGTAGGACCACACGCATGAAATTATATGAAGCAGATAGTTATCGGTGCTTCCTTTTCACCTTCACTTTCTCAGACCAACGTCGTTGTCTTGTTACAAGCTTTGTAAATTCTGTGAAAATTATTTAATGAAATGGTGACTAGTAAAATACTCAAGCAACGAATGAAGATAGTTTGAGGAGGTGAAGGTGAAAAGGAAAGACAGGCTGATAGTCAAGACCACCTCTTGCACAGTGCACCTGCAGGAAAAGAAGAGCATGCAGAAGAAGAGAAAAGAAGGAAAAGAAGAGTATCAATAGATTTAATTAAATATCAATAGATTAAGTATTGAACTGGATTCATGAAAACGAGGATGGTTTAGCGAGAAACAAAAAGGTGTTAATTGAGATCATTACGAGGGGGAGGATATCGCAGTTAAAACTAAAAACAGAAGAAAAGAAAGCTTGAACACTGAAAAATGTGATTAGAAAAAATTAAAAAGATTACTTAATTTAGGTAATTATCCCCAGAGTGTATTATGATAACAGTTCGGGACAACTCGAAAATAAAGACCTTTTGCTTCAGGAGTTTTCAACCGGTTATTCCTAGTGATAGCGACATCAATTATTCGTGATGAAAATGGGTATTTAGCAGACACCCACAGTTGCAACAATTGGGGGGGAAATTTGCTCTGTTCTTCATAATGGAGGCCATTTCTGAAACACAAATTGAGAGATCTGAATCAACCTCTGACCAAAGCAGGTTTTAGAGGGATTGATGAATGTATGCAACCGAACAAATTGGTTGAGAACTCAAAAGGAAATCCCTCACAAAATGAAAGAATAAATATGCCAGTAAAATGAGATTTGTATAAGAAACAAAATAGTTCGGATTGAAAAACCTTGGAACCGAAATGAACATTTTTAAACCTTAATATTAAATTGCGAAAACGATTTCACTGAGATAGATTATTATATCTTTGTAGTAATGTAGCAATGTAGAAAAACATTTGATTGGAATTAAAACCTACACTGCGATCAACATTATTAGGTAAAGTGAAAAAAAACTTCAGAACACGAAACGGGAATATAATAGAACGAAAAAAGAACCCTCAAAATCTTCACAGTAACTCAGCACAAGAGAACAAACATTTCAAGCTTCAATAATGCATCCAAAACACTATCTAAGCTGCCCCAAATATAGAAAAACTAAACATTTCTCTACAATGATATAACACAAAGAGATAGTAGAAATAAAAGATGCTCATAACCATTTACGAAAATCCAAAAGGAAGCAGAAATTATCTTTTGCGTTGAGTAAATCCAAAACCAGCGACAGCATAAAAAATATAAAAATAGTGTATATCATATTCACAAAAGAAAGTTATTCGTTATATAGATAAGCATTAAATAAAAATATAACTTCACTAAAGTAAACAAGAAACGATTACCACAATAACATGTCATCTCAATATCTTGATACTGTATAGTTCAATTAATCCATTTGATATCAACAAACGTTTAAAACACAACTTACAATTCCAAATAGATGTTCATTGGTTCCATCTCTGTAAGCATAAACCTTTAGATAGCAATGTCAAAATATAAATTATATATTTAGTTTAATCCATTATCCAAGTGTAAGCAAACAAAGTTTGCGCATGAACTATCTTCAGAACTGGGGCAACTAGTGGCAAAGGGGGACTAAGTTCTCATCACTTTCCTTAGTATCCCATAATGCAAAACACATCTCCTTGCGGACATGTATAATGCGGTGCATTATGGGAAGGGTCACCACCCAGAGCGGTTTCCCTGTATCATGTGCAGGGTTACCTCTCCAAAAACCTCGAGAGATCACCCAACAATGAGTGACCCACATGATCAAAAACTCAGCGTTCTTCCCCTCAGTAACTGGTTCACCCTGCCACTGAGAAGAACTCTCAGCGTTGGCTCTACCCTGGCAGGCTCACCCCACCACCGAGCAGAGCCGCTTATATTTCATCTGGGGAGTAACAGCAACAGCCGAGCCTCAGTTAAAACTCCATGGGCTACTGCATTGTTATTCATCACCCAAGCTTCCAACCGATTTCGACCTTTATTGAGGTCTCTTCAGTGCGAGCCAGACACAGAGGTGATACCAAGGTTGAAGCAATGCAGAACTCATATTTCCATATGCCAGTTGCAAAAGGTGTCACACCTTATTATTAAATTACTCTGAATCAGAGAAAGATGTTGGAAGTTTTTTCCCACTTGGTTAGACTATAAATTATATATTTTATTAAATTAAATTAAATATATAATTTATTGCGTAACCAAGTGGAAAAAACTTCCAACATCTTTCTCTGATTCAGAGTAATTTAATGATAAGATGTGACACCTTTTGCAACTGGCATATGGAAATATGAGTTCTGCATTGCTTGAACCTTCGTTTCACCTCTGGGTCAGCCTCCCACTGACGAGACCTCTAGGTCGAAACCGGGTGGACGCCTGGGTAGTGTATAGCAATGAAGTTTACTGAGACACGGCTGTTGCTGCTACTCGGGTGCCTGTGTGTCAGGGGGGGGGGGTAATGAATGGCAATGCTTTAGCCCATGTTAACTGAGGCACAGTTGTTGCTGTTACCCCTCAGGTGAAATCCAATGAAATCCCAGCGGCTCTGCTCAGTGGTAGGGCCAACGCTGAGATATCTTCTCGGTGACAGGGTGAGTCTGTTAACACTGATTTTTGATCCTTCGGGTTGCTCATTGTTAGGTGATCCGGGGGTTCGCACGAGTTTTTGGAGATTGACCTGTACTTAAAGACTCTATAAAGGTCGAAAACGGTCTGGGTAGTAGCCATTGCCATAATGCATAGCATTATACATGTCCGCAAGGCGATGTGCTTTGGATTATGGATTACTAATGAAAGTGATGAGAAATTAGGCCACCTTTGCCACTGGTTGCCCCAGTCCTAAAGATACTTCAGGCGTAATCTTTGTTTGCTTACACTTGGATTAAGGATTAAACTAAATATATAATTTATAGTATAACCGAGAGCAAAAAAAAAAAAATTCCAATATCAAAATATATTCACCAAACAGAGGTTATAATCCTCCTTATAGGTTCTATGCTATGCTAAAATGTAAGGAAACGTTTGCAAGACACATTATTATAATTATGAGTGACTTCAATTAGGTTACCATTAGTGTATGTATATACACACACTTCAGATAAGAATATCCAAATAGACTTACCTTTGAGACGTCATAATTCTTACATGTGATATGCTACGATGCCAAGAAACATTTGCAAGATATCTTATACAAATTAAATGAGTGTGGTCAGTTAGGTTACCATCTCTGTATGTATATACACACACTTTAGATATGAATATCTAAATATCTTTACCTTGGCGAACTGATAAATTTTATATATAATATACTATTATATCCACAAACATTTGCAAGAAACCTTATACTAATTTAATGAATGTCTTCATGCTACCATCTCTGTATCTATATACACACTTGAGGTAAGAATATGCAATTTTTTTTACTTTTGAGACGTTATATTTGTGACTTGTTCTGTGCTACAAGTCCGTAAACGTTTTTTAAATACATTCGTCCAAGTTTCTGAGTATTTTTACAATTACCTGCTATTTTTATATCTGTAAATACACACTCTAGATAATAATCATTCTTATATATTAATTTTCAGAACTTATATTTTTTATTTAATTTGTTACAATCCTTCGTCAACGTTTGTTTATTATATAACGCTTCGATCTAAGTTGTGTTCGTTATCTTAACATCACTTTTAGGTAAATATTCGTTGAATATATTATCATATTTTCTGTGTTAGATTGATATGTTCTGGTGTGGCAACTTTCTTTTCATACCAATGATGTTTTAGCCTTTTAGCGCTTTCAAAATTATCGCTTTCGGTTTTCTTATTTCAACCAAACAGCTTATTCAACTGTGGTCTGGTTTTTTTTCTCATTATGTCGGCTATCTTTCCTCTTTTCATCGTGAGTTTGTTACAGTCGTAAAATTTGAACATTTGCTGTTGCCCACGTTCATTTAACAGCTGAATCACTCATATTATGATTTGGACTCCTTCCGATGAGATATTAAAATTTGTGTGTGTGTGTGTGTGTGTGTGTGTGTGTGTGTGTGTGTGTGTGTGTGTGTGTGTGTGTGTGTGTGTGTGTGTGTGTGTGTGTGTGTGTGTGTGTGTGTGTGTGTTATTAATCTGGCAGATATACATAATTTCATTGTACCGATTTTATACACATTAAAATATGACGAGAAGATATATAATTATCACTTGAATTTTTTATAAGCATGATTCTCTCGTATTTCTACGATTTAGGTTGCCCACGCTTTTAAATACTTACGCATGTCGAAAGCATTTCAGACTCTTTACTGTCAAGAAAAGTCAAGACAAATATCTGTAAATTAATGAAAGTTTGTTCAGTTTCTTTGTTATATTTTTGATTAACCTGCGGGTGCGTCCACAGCAGTCCATCTGTACCATCAGATGAATTGCTAGAATATTTCTACATAAATAATTCGGCCTATTAACTAACTTGATATTTATGGTTACACAGAAGTCGCTTGACTTTCTAATCACCAATATTTCAAGTAGCATATTGTAACCTGTCTGAAAATAAAAATTATTTGTTCTCTAGATTGCATTAAAAATAAATAAATAAAAAGACACTGTCGCACCACATTAAGTAGATCCATTCATTCACCATTTTTTCTAAGTGAAAATAAGAAATAATTCCCTTATATACTATAACTAAAGCTATTTATTTAGGAACATTTTATTATTAGCGCGAACATTTTAAATAATGCAAATTATTTCCTAATTCCGTAAGCCAAATTTGAGATTGTTGGTCAGTTTTAAACGGTTATATTACAACCTTAGTTAAAGTAATAAATAACACTGGAAACTCACTCTGTTTGTCACTTTATAGTTCGAAAGCTATAGACGTTGAGAAAGTAAACAGTTGAAAATAAGTAAATAGACATTTGCAGTTCTAGTAGAAACGAATTCACTGGCCAGAGACAACTGAACACGTAACAAATACTGTGTGCAGAAGGGCTATTATTCTGCTGGAATTGTTCGACAGTCGATAACAATCACCTATGAGTGATTATTATCAATTACCTATTATTGCAGAATAAAGTGAAAATATGATACCGTTTTGTTGCAAACATGTAACGTTTTTATTCATGGCGAAAAATCTAAATAGAATATTTTAAGGCACTTTCTACATGTTATTAAAATAATAACGTGAGCGTATTTTATTTTAGAGTTTTCATCAACTATCATCCTGAATCGTCGTTCAGATCCTATCATTAATCTCCTTTGTATTATCTTCATTCTCAAGCGCATATTTCCCTCTGTTATGTTTTTACTAATTTTAGTTCTAACACTGCGATAATTTCATTAAATCTGATGTTGCAAAAATTGCCATTTTTATGAAATACTTAACGAAAAGAATATCAGTTAGGTCATAATATCGATATCCTTATTAACATTGGATTAGAACTGAACATATATATTATATTAAAAAAAAAAAAGAAAACTTAAGTTAACATTTTTATGTAGGCAGAGTAATTGCCTTGGTTTGTGCCAAGAAAGTTTCTGCAAATCATCGTGATAATTCATTTTGAGGTGTTTATCTTATTACAGTTTAGGGACGAACTCATATTCTGTAATGCTAATATTCTGCTTCCTTATCTTCCGTTGTTCTTGGTTTATTCTCCCAGAATTAGTAATCACTCATGGTTTTTATCTACCGACATGAAACATTTTCACACATTTTAATCTGTTAAGTTGCCACAGATTTCCCTGAGTAACGAAGTATCCTATTCATCTGCATGACGTGCCACATCTTGCCTATGATTCGTAATACCCCCCCCCTCAACTTTAGGATTTGTTTAATTTTCAAATACGTTTATTTTCAGCATCTAAAACAAGTGAGGTTCCAGACGGTTCAGCGTTGGGTTATTTGCTTTAACTCATGGATGACGGAGATCGTGAAATTAAGAGTGTGAATGTCGTAGCAGATTCGATCAATTCTACTCGTCCTTCTCTTCCTTAGTTGTTTCCCCCATCCACAAAGCCAGTTTTTTTCTCCCAAAAGAGAAGTCATTTTCCATCGTAGTTGTATCAGTATTACAAAACACAAATGATATTGATAAACACTTGCTTTTAACAAGACCGGGACAAGATTTCTTTATAATGATACATCATAAATATCACTGTATTCTCACCTCCACAACACATTATTTTACCCGTTGCAAAGTAAAACTAACATTCGTCCTTCAGCAATCAACGGAACAGAACTGCCTCGCCCTAGTCTTATATATTTTCGTACTCGGCAGATTTTATCTACGTTAATTCGAGTTATAAGTAAACTGCTAAAAATATCTCTAATTAGACGATGGGTTATTTATGTTGAACTTAGTTTAGGTTCAAAAAGTGAAGAACTAAAGAGTATTAAATTTTTATCGAGTTTGAACAAAAGCTCAAAATTTGCAAATACTTAAAAGAGCACACACTGAAGAATGAGGATGAATGTTGTCATCGTCTCCGGGAGAGGGAATGAAACAAGGACGGTGCGTGTGTTCAGGTCTAGCCACCTTATTCCGATGGAATAGGGTGTTAGGCCTGAACACACTTCCGAAGGATACCGTCTAACATAAATTCAAATGAAAATTCCTTATAAAGATTATTACCGAGTGGTTTCTAGACGGGATTCGAACCCCCACCTTTTCACACAAAGAGCAATCTCGAAACCGACTACGCTACGGAGATAACGCAGAATTATATCGAATGAATTCAGTAGTACATACTGAGTGTTCCAATTATTGAATAGCTGAAAATTCAGTAGTTGGAACACCTTCCGTTAAGGAGGTCACGAATTTCATGAAATACGGAAAGGAAGTCAAGAAAAGGGTTTCTCCATAATACTCCGTCGATCACGTCTTATAACTGCTATCATCTTGAATTATAGTTAAAACTCATTCTTGAAAGGGGCTTCACTTGGTTCAAATATAAGCACGCTAGTCAGTAAAGCGATTGAATTTGTTGCAAATGTGAATCCAGTCAACGAAAAAAAAAAATTTTTAATTTATAGTGCATCAATAGCGTGGGTAAGCTGAGATGTAGATATTCAGTACCAGCTCTTCTAACGACCAAATAGAACTTATTGGAGGCCTGAAGAGGCTTCATAAAAGAAGCGCACGTAGTGGTACCCATAGGATTAACTTACCATTTCTATTAACGTCGCAATGCCACAGTAAGATTCCATCCCACTGCCTGTTCGTTGCAGAACTGACAAGCTAACTACTCGGCCAACCAGACCGACAGATAAAACCTCTCCTTCATTTTTTAAATTTTGATATAAGTTTGCAATCCGCTTGTTACAGTTATGACGTGGCCAACTTTCCTTATCCTTGAGAAGGCTTAAGAAGGAAAGCAGCACAAATGAGAATTTTGAAACTTAATTCTAACGTTTTACATTCGATTACTTTAAACAATGACAGCCAGAGATTCACCAGAACCACCGACATTGAAATGAACTCTAAAATTCGATTTTGAAAACTGAATTGAATTGAACTGAATATCAGGTTTTGAATTGAATGTTGATAGGTTTAAGGAAATAGCAAAGGTTCGATCAGATCGTGAGAGGTATAACGAGCTCCCTCCGCTACCTTAAGAAGCCTTAACGTAATTTTAATGGAAATTCCGTAGAAGAACACTAACTTGATTAATTCCAATTGGCAAAAGATGCATCACATTAATGACTGTCCTGAAGGTTCAGAAATATGATTGTGTTCTTCAAATATTAATAAGAAACTTATATTGGAAAGAATTTCATAATTTTCATTAGCG
The DNA here is from genome assembly GCF_054136105.1 of Typopeltis vanoorti. Taxonomy (NCBI): domain Eukaryota; kingdom Metazoa; phylum Arthropoda; class Arachnida; order Uropygi; family Thelyphonidae; genus Typopeltis; species Typopeltis vanoorti. The sequence continues at coordinate 52,476,725 of NC_143564.1, forward strand.
AAGGGGTGAAAAGAATCTATTTGACGGTCAGTGCGGAATATGGAACATCCTCGTTTTAGTTTTAGCGAATACAACTTAACACTTTTATTGAATTGAGTTAATTAAATGACTTGACTGAATCTCCAGTTAATCAGAAGTGCGTCAATCATGCAGAATATCGTATGTTATACAGTTTTTACTGCGGAGTTTTTAACCCTCTTTGAATCAAAGAAATTTGTTTCAGGAGTAGAGGAGGGTTCTGAAACAGCAGAATCACGTTGAAAAGAAGAATGTCTTACTATGAAACAAAATCAATACAGCATTTGTTTTCCGAACAGATTTTCATCACAGATCTTCAAATTTCGAAATCCTCTTATAAAGATGCAGGAATAATCACTGAGTATTATCGGCTTCCATTTGTTTCAATGTCAGTTCTCTGCTGACCATCAATGTCAGGATGAAAAGCCCTCTTTTCACCGTTGATTATAAGTTGATTTTCGCCTTCCCTATAAGATCAATAGGTTATTGATCTTATAGGGAAGGCGAAGGTGATAATCCAGATATTTCAGTTCTTTCCCCACCCGAAAAACAGACAAACTGGTCACTAGAACATACCCAATTAATAGACATAATACTTTGGTCTGCAGACTGTTTGACCTGGTGTATATAAAGTTGCTTTTCAATTAATACGCTGTGGGTTCGAATCCCACCACCGCCGTGGATATTTGATTGTATTATTATCACAGTGTGGAACAACATCAAAGGCAAAACTACCTTCTTTCAGAAACGAGTTCAATTCCGTGGCTCTATGGTGTGGTGCAAAGGTGGCCATAAGGTGTCGATGGATGTCAAATATCAATAACCGACCACGTACTGATCTCCCTGAAACACTAGAATTTCTTCTTCAGAAATCCGATAGAGAAACCGTATATTGAATGAATCAGTAATTAATAAGTGATACCAAAGTTGGTAGCATAATTCGGATGATGACTCGTTTCAGTTAAAAAATGAGATTCTTGTTAGATCAGTTGAGAAGCTCATGGGCCATTCTTAATTGTATTAAAGGTTTTATTGGTGATTTTACCTATGATAAAATGACTGTGAACTTGTGTTGATGGAATTATATTACATATGAATATGCTGCTTGAAATGAAATCAACGACATCCTCCCTCCCCATGAACAAGTTGCATCATGCCAAGTAACGAGTCACACGTTTAGAGCCGGTATAAATTAGAAGGATATGATTGTCCAAGTCACTGCAGCTTTGTCTGGGCAAGAACTCGCGCACTTGGAAAGAGGCATTGCAACAGGATGCCATGCTGCAAACGTTCCTGTTCGGCAAACTATTGACAAATTGGGCCATCCCAATTTGTCAACAATTTCTTTTCCACCATTTTCGTGACTTTACAATATTTACTATTTTTAATGGAAAATCCAGATTTGTGCGAATTCATTCACTCCAATCCGAAAATAATGCTTAAAAGTAATTTCTTTATTCAGAGGTAAATACCTAAGAAGTGTTTGTCAATTTCGCAAATTTTATGCAATCTTAATGTTCCTTTATATTATTTATTAACCGCGAAAATGGTTAATAAATAAACAATTGCATTTTAAAACATATGCTTTAATAAAAGCTTTAGAAAATTATTTGAAAATCTTCATGATTTTATCAATAAAAATAAAGTGTGCACTGATTATTATGTTCCCTGAAATTAAATAAGTATGAGTTGCTTCTTTAAAGGTTTAATTCCGATTTCTCCAGAATTTGCATTGATATATGCAGTTTCTCAAACGTTTATGGTTGCATTAATTATGATTTCTTTATTTATTTCAACAGAAATTCAATATAACTATATATTTTAGAAATAACGGATAACAATCTATATTAAGGACATCAACTGATCAACTTATGAAAAGCTGAAGATTAATGATCCATATTCTCAATGGTTTTGGTGTTTGACAATTAGATCTGCATCAACAGACTACAACAGACATCATTTCATTTCTCTTCTTGGCGCACAAAAAGATCAGCAACAGTGCACATACAGCGCATTGCTTGCTATTTTTATAGCGTTTCACAAAGAAAGGGACACGAGACAATGTTCTCTACCATAAATGTCCTTTTCTCTACACTTATCATAAAGCTGATATGAAAAGTGTTCTTCATGTGGGGGGTGGAATAACGACGAACGGTTGCCCTTCTCTTCATGTTTTTGATTGATGAGAAAATAAGAGAAACCGTGTGAGAGAGAAGCGTTAAAGAAGTATTCCTGGTAAAGAAGAAAGCATATCAAACGTTCCTAGAAAAGAAGTCATCAGATTCTCTAATATGGCACTAAGCTATGTGTAAACAAACTCATGGAACGACTTTGGTTAAAATACAGAAGGCAAATATCAGGAAGCTGGCAAAATGTTCTGGAGGTTATTGAAATAGCAAAGAAATGATAGAGAAAAGAGTAGTGTAGGAATCATAGTGGAAAGCTGATATGAAAACTGAAGATCATAATATCGTGAATCTAATAATCACATGTTTGAAAGGCAGGTAAACGAAACAAGCAATATTAGAGCAGTAGTGAAACATTTTTCAAGATGAATGCAAATAGGAGTGTATATTAATAGTTGAGGTAGAAAACGCCATCAAAAATTTGAATTTGGAAAGGCACTTTACTATATGATGTTCGAACAAAAACGTTCCAAGATTCAGATATAAAGATTTTTTATGGCTGCCCTACATAATTCAGGTGGCCTGTTCGTAATGACAAATTCCAGATGAATTGAAGTAGAGCTATGATTGTTCCCATGTATAAAAAGGGAAAAGATTGATTTGGAAATTACAGAATTTCCCTACTAAGTGTTGCGGGTAAGATTTATGCAAACAAACTTTTCAAGAGGATGCGGAAACTTGTAGAAGAGAAACTTGAAAAAAACAACAAGCCGGGTTCAGCGAAACAGAGGTTGTGTCAAGATCAGTTTTTACTTTATGATATAAAAACTGGGTTAGAAACAGAAGCACTTCATCAGAGATTAGAACCCACTATATCTGTGCTATATGATGCCAAAATAGCAGGAAAAAGACCCACAAGAAGGTTAAAGTCTAGTGGATTGATTCAGTCTAAACAACTTTAGAAGACTCAAATGTTAGATATTTCATATCGAAGTGCTGTTAAAAAGTAAAAGACTAATTTGTAGGGAATACTCTTGATATACCTGTAATTAATAAAGCAAACTTAATCATGTAAAGTTGCCATAGTAGCCTACACAACCGTAGACGGTACATGTCAGGAACGTGTTACGATAACGAAAAAGGTAGTTCTTTTTTGTGTGTATATCATGTGTCCCTTTCAAATTAATTGTTTTATTTTAAGTAATATTCATTTATGCTTATCCAGAACATTCACACCACTATAAGAGTAGCATGTAGCGTTGCCATCAAGCAAAATGTGCCCATGAATTCATTGTACTGTCGCCATATTCTCACTTTACTAAACGCTGAGCAAGTGAAACAAGAATTCGTCGAAGCCAAGTGAAGTTTTTCTACTCTGTATGTGTCTGATGGGTTAAACCTGCCAAGACTGGACGATTGTGATTCGTCTGATAGACTTCATTATTCTTGTGCAACTGTATAAGCAGTTCATATCATCAAGCTTTTCCAACCAAATTATTTCGGTTGACTTGCTGTTTTTTTGTTGGTGAATCGTACTCATAACACTCTTAGATACGATAGAAAAGAAACTTTTTTAAAACACAGATGTGTACATCTGATGCGATTTGACAAACAAAGTCACTTGAGTCATGATTAGCTATTATCACATTGAACTACCCATACCCACCCCCCATACAGACAGCTCTCCTTGCCACATGCATACATTTCCTCACTATTTTTTATATCTGTCTATCAGGATAAGGTAGGTAAAGCGAATACGCGACATACACTCTAACGAAAGATGCCTTGAATGCTCCAAGTAAACCTAAATAAACTGTTCACTCAACGGTATGATAAATTATTGAATCAAAGGTGTATAATGTCTAGCCTGGCAGATTTATTACGTATATCATACTGTTGAAGGGTCTTTATTACCACCTCTTGTGAGAGGTGGTAATAACAGCAGCAAATATCATTAAAACTGCATAGAAAAGTTGGTATAAGCCACTTGCTTTCAGCACATTAACTGGATCAAACATACATTCAGTTATATATTACTAAAAAACTGCAGTTTTGCTATGCAGCCAAAGTCAAAACAACAATACAAAAAGTTTGAATATCCAGATTTTAGATTTTGTTTTCATTTTGAAACCTTCTAAAGTAAAGTATAGCTATTATCATATAACTCTATGTATAATGAAGATATAAAATCTCCACCATTCTTTAAAGCCCAATATAGGAAACATAAAAGTTTGCTATAAAGCTTTTAAATTTCATTTTTTGTTAATGTGAAGAAAGAAAATGTTATGTGAGTAAGAAGGATCATAAAATGTTTTTTCGCTTCCTCTTGATATATTTGAATTTTTGAACATCTCAAATGACGAGATATCAAAGTATGATAGTTTCCACATACGATGTGTAGAGAGCGCTCCACCTAAGCAAACAACATGAAATTAAACGCTTCGCCTTCTTCGCGGATAATACTGCTGAAGTTCGTCCCTTCTCTCTAGAACTTTCCTGTTATTAAAAATGACCTTCTCGAAGTATAATAAAGAAGAACGACTCTACCGTCTTGTCGTTGTGTACTGGCAGTGTCTTTACGATATCCACCTTTCCTATTTCCAAGACCGAGAATGGATTTCAATCACAGCAATTTCTACACGGGATTTCGTTTTCTACTTTTGTTCTACACCTTGTTTGGCACTTGCATGCTGAAAGGCATATTTACTTCTAAGATCACTGGAATATCCATTCGTGTCTGCAGTGTCCAAACCCTCTATAATTTGGTAGTGTTTGCTCTTGTTCTTGTCTTACTTTCTCAGTATATAATCGCAACATCGAAACATTCGAATCCGAGTTCAAGGTATGTGCAATACGCACTTTTTATTTAATATTCTGAACTGGAACGTGTTTCTGCGTGTATTTATGTACGCTTCTGGAAATCAAATAATAACTCTGCTACAGAGTTGCTACGAGCTTGAAGCCGATCTGATTGAAAAGCGGATCAAACCCTCCAGATTAAAGATGATTGTTGGGATACTTTTTTCTGCTCATTTGTTGTTATTACTTCTCTCGTTTTCAGCCGCTTACTTTAGTATAAGGAATGAAACAACATTTCCGTTTCGTTATCGATGGTCCGTAAATGTACAGTGTATGATGGTGCTTCTAACGACTGGATTCTTAAGTTTCCTTTTTCATATCCCAGCAACCATGATGTTCTCCATAATATGTTATTTAGCAGAGTTTTTGAGATACTCCTTTGAAGCTGTGAATGTGATATTAAAAGATACAAAACAAAGTATTTCTTTTAGGAACTCGGAGAAATTGCAGGAGATCAGAATGCTTTATGTTCGATGTTGTTCCACCACAAAGGATACAAATGATTTGTTTTCTGTGGCTTTATTTTTCATTTATACTTAGAGTACTGCTCTTAGCTGTTTAGCAGGTTTTCTTGTACTCAACTCCGCCATGTTGCTTGTATACAGAGTGGTCTGTGGCATCCAACATTTTTTACGGATTTTTGATTATGTTAGGTATTGCTGGTTATTTACGACGGGTGATTGATGAGGTAAGTCCAATAAACATATTTTTCTAACTTTCCTCTCGTCCTTCACAGCAATTCTGTTTAAATATAATCATATATTAACAGTTTGATCTTTTTTAAGATTTTGTTAAAGATACTTAGTGAAATGTGCTAAAAGCAATACAATTATGAAATAAAATCAAATTTCGTTACAAAATGAACAATGTATCGGGTTTAAGTTTGTAATTAGAGTAATGTTTATTAAATTTTCGTGTGAATATCTTCATTTTTGCAGTTCATTCTTGCATAGTATTAATTGTTAGCGATGAAGATAACTTTATGAAACACAAGAATCGTGCTCTTAATAATAATATCGAAATCATGAAACTACAACTGGGGTATTTTAAAATTGACGATAATGATGAGTGTGGGAAGTAATGAAAATAATGGGTTTCCCTCAGCAGACTATCAGGTTGATAGCTAACTTGTATAAGGAGCAAAACGTCACGGTAAAAGCAGGTGTTGGATTGACTGACTGGCTACTAGTTGGAAAAGGAATTAGGCAAGGATGTTTATTTTCTCCCCACTTGTTTAGTATGTATGCAGAGGACACCATGCGCAAAGCACTGGATGCACCCAGAAAAGTAATTAGGAAAAGAGGTAGATTAATCAATAATCTGAGGTATGCTGATGATACAGTACTCCTTTCGAATGACATGGAAGAACTACGACTAATTCTTGACAAAGTTCACAAGATCAGTAATAACAGAGTGCTTCAGCTCAGTCCTAGCAAAACAAAGATTATGGTTCTCTCGAAGGAAATGCAAACAGAGAAGCCCTTAAGAAACAAGTGCACCTTAATGGAGAAAGAATTGAGGAAGTCAGCAACTTTGAGTACTTGAGATCCATTATTAAGGTGAAGACTTGCTCTTCACGAGACGACAGAAAAATATTAGGAATGGCTAAGACAACAGTCAGAGACCTGTCTAAAATCTGGAAAGATGGATCAGTCTCCATACGAACAAAGTTGAGGATTTTGGATGCATTTGTTTTTCCAACAGCGTCTTATAGATGTGAGACTTGGAACCTAAAGAAGTCAGATAAGAAACATATATTTGCTTTTGAGATATGGTGTTACAGAAGGCTGTTGAGGATGTCATATACTGAAAGGCGTACAAATGAATGGGTGTCAGAAAAGATCAGTAGACCTTCAAGACTCCTAAAGTATACTCACAGAAGAAAGATAAAATATTTTGGACACAGAAAGGATGGAAGGGGGACTTTTCAGAATAGTAACAGTAGGTAAATTTCTTGGAAAAGACGAAGGCAGGGGAAGACCAATAACGGGATGGATGGGTGTGTGCGTGTGCGTGTGTGTGTGTGATCTTCAAAAAGTTGAGGCAGCCAGAAAAGCAAACACCAGGACTACATGGGGAGGACAGGTATGGGACATCACCGAGCATCAGAGTGACCATACGGCATCTGTAGATGCCCAGTGAACAAAGAGAGAAAGAGTTGATGAGTGTGTGACATTTCAGGTAGTTGTATGTCCATATTCTATATTTTCAGCTGTAGTTTCATGATTGCAAAGTATTTTTTTACATTATCTTATTATACAGCGTAAAATACTTTGCAATGTATAATACTGTAAATAAGGTGGATCATTTAGACATTCGGAAGTGATCGTTAGTTGTAATAAGAATTATTTAGTTGATGCGATTATAGATCATCGGAGAATTTGAGATCAACTGCGACTAAGATAAAAGATGGAACATTGTTCCGAAAAGAAATAAGGAAGTTCAGAAAGACAACGCCAACCAAAACAGATATAAACAAGTTAAGTTGTGTATTACTATTCACTTTGCTAAGGATACTCATCAAAATGCTACGTGCTGAACTGCTAGGCTCGGTTTCTGTAGGAGAGAGGACGATCACATGTTAAACATGACTCTCAAAGAATCATGGATTCATCTAGTCTGGAGAAATGTTTGTTATGATTGGACAACATAGTATTTGAATGCTGCAGTGATGGAGTGATAGAGCTGATATTTCTGCTTCCTTATCTTCCATTGTCTTGGTTTATTCTCCCAGAATTAGTAATCATGCATGATTTTTATCCACCGATAAGAAACATTTTCAATTTTTTATCTGGTATGTGATAAACTAATAGAAGTATTTACTTGTGTCAAAAGAGTATGCTTTACCTCTGACCAAACTGAATGTAATTAATTTTCTACCTGAACTGCCTTTCATACACAACAAAATGAAATATTGCATTTGTAACTAATGTAGTATTTATAAAATCTCAGATAGAATTGGAAATATTTTAAAGGATCTTTCTTAGTGTACTTACGGCTGAACGTGCTTTCTTCTTATATCTTGAAAAATAAGAATGAAACTTTGTTTTTCACTATTTTCTTCTTTGTACTTTTCTTTTAGCAAGACCTAAGAAATTGTGTAATGCCTTTGTTATTAATTATGATTTTATTCAAAATAATGGCAACGCAAGGAGAATAGTATTTGATATTTTTATATTATGAATGTTAAAATATTTCTGTTGTTCTTTCAACTTCAGCGATCCTCCCTTTATTTCTATGCCTTTAAGTGACTTAACCCCCCCCCCTCATTTGAATCTTATTGAGAATGTGGGTTAGGTATTTCTGAACTTCATTCAAACGATGCTGACTTAATCTACCTTAGGTGGGTGGAGTAAGATAAGAAATATATCTGTAAATTAATGAAAGTTTGTTCAGTTTCTTCGTTATATTTTGATTAACCAGCGATCGCATACACAACAGTCCATCTGTCCCATCAGATGGACTGCTAGAATATTTCTGCATAAATAATTCAGCCTACTAACTGATGTAATATTTATTGTTACACTTAAGTCGCTTGACCTTCTAATCACCAATATTTCAAGTAGCATATTGTAACCTGTCTGAAAATAAAAATTATTTGTTCTCTAGATTGCATTAAAAATAAATAAATAAAAAGACACTGTCGCACCACATTAAGTAGATCCATTCATTCACCATTTTTTCTAAGTGAAAATAAGAAATAATTCCCTTATATACTATAACTAAAGCTATTTATTTAGGAACATTTTATTATTAGCGCGAACATTTTAAATAATGCAAATTATTTCCTAATTCCGTAAGCCAAATTTGAGATTGTTGGTCAGTTTTAAACGGTTATATTACAACCTTAGTTAAAGTAATAAATAACTCTGGAAACTCACTTTGTTTGTCACTTTATAGTTCAAAAGCTCTAGACGATGAGAAAGTAAACAGTTGAAAATAAATAAATAGAAAGTTGAAGTTCTAGTAGAAATGGATTCACTTGCTAGAGGCAACTGAGCATGTAACAAATACTGTGTGCAAAAGGGCTATTATTCAGCCTGGTATTGTTTGATAGTCGATAACAATCACTAATGAGTGATTGTTATTAATTATCTATTGTTGCAGAATAAAGTGAAAATATGATACCGTTTTGTTGCAAACATGTAACGTTTTTATTCATGGCAAAAAATCTAAATGGAATATTTTAAACCACTTGCTACATGTTATTAAAATAATAACGTGACGTATTTTATTTTTGAATTTTCATCAGCTATCATCGTGAGTCGTCCTTCAACTCCTATCATTAATCTCTTTTGTATTATCTTCATTCTCAAGCGCATATTTCCCTCTGTTATGTTTTTACTGATTTCAGTTCTAACACTGCCATAATTTCATTAAATCTGTTGTTGCAAAAATTGTGATTTTTATGAAATCCTTAACGAAAAGAATATCAGTTAGATCATAATATCGATATCCTTATTACAATTGGATTAGAACGGAATATAATACTATATTTTAAAAAAAAAACCTAACCACTTTTATGTACGCAGAGTAATTGCGTTTGTTTGTGCCAAGAGAGTTTCTGTAAATCATCGTGATAATTCGGTTTGCAATCTCACTACAGTTTGTGGACGAACTCATATGCAATAGTGCTAATATTCCTGCATCCTTACCTTCCATTGTTCTTGGATTATTCTCCCAGAATTAGTAATTACTCATGATTTTTATCCACTGTCATGAAACATTTTCACAATTTAATCTGTAAATTTGCTCCTTCGTTCCTTCGGCTATGAAAACAACGGAATCGCAAACAGCGAATTTCGTCACTAATGAATTCATTAAAGATTTTGCCTTCAAAATTTTAAAGGTAACATCTTCTATTAAGGTATCGATGGTTTTGAACCAATTATTCAGTCAAGTTATATTCTCCCAAATAATAATTGCAAAGAAATAAGTGAGTGCTATTCTTAGTTCCATGAATCTATTCTGTTACATAAACGAAGCTGCCACAATCATTATTTTTCGGTTAACATATTAAATTACATTTAAATTACAAGTACGTTTATAAATATGTAAAATATTGATTTATTCTCCTTTTCATATCCTTGTACACATTAAATTAACAACATTTTCCTGTTTTCATAACCAGGAAAAGTTAGTATTTACTGGCTTTTTTCAACATTACTGTGTAGACAAACGTTCATTTCAAATTTCATTCCTCGACAATATTACATTCGTAAACCAAAGCGAGATCTTTGGTTTACGAATTAACAATCCAATTTGTCACTAAGAATGCCAAATGAACTTCGCGCAAACAAACCTCTAGAATTTGGTCTTCACAAATACGATAGAGAAATCCTAAATTGAATGAATCCGTAATTAATAAGTGATACCAGAATTGTTAGCATAATTCGGATGATGACTCGTTTCAGTTAAAAAATGAGATTCTTGTGAGATCAGTTGAGAAGGTCATGGGCCATGCTTCATTGCTTTAAGGGTTTTATTGGTGATTTTACGTATGATAAAATGACTGTGAACTTGTGTTGATGGAATTATATTACATATGAATATGCTGCTTGGAATGAAGTCAACGACATCCTCCCTCCCCATGGTTAGGTTGCATCATGTCATGAAACGAGTCACCTGTTTATACCGGGTATAAATTGAAAGGATATGATGGTCTTTGGGGAGCATGGACTTGCAGCTTTGCCTAAGCAAGAACTGGCGGACGTGGAAAGAGCCATTGCAACAGGATGCCATGCTGCAAACTTTCCTGTTCGGCAAACTATTGACAAATTGGGCCATCCCAATTTGTAGACATTTTGGCAATCGTTACATTATAAAGGTCTAGCTCCCTAGTTATCTCAAACGTAATTGCAACCAGATGATTATATCGGACACCATCTCCAAATATAAAATCAAACCGAAGTTGATCATTCTAAAAGTTAACAATAAGTTGAGTTTGTTCTTCCCTTCCACAGATCGTTGTCAGGGTATGTGCCGTTCCAAACCAAGCGTTATTTGATCTCCACCGCTTAATAAAGTATATATGGGAATATTTTTTTAAAATGGACTTTTTATGGTTTTGATGCAGTTTTGTCAGTTTTCGCCAAACTTACCGCTTCTAGTGATTTACGAAAGCCCTGCTTCCATTCCCGCTTCCCACACTCTGCAATCGTGAAAACTTTGGCGGCAACATTTTCCAAAGACGTTTTTGTTGCTTTTTTCGTTTCATATCAGTTATTTGTGTTATGACGCACGGTGAAGGATTTTGCGTTGTGGTCGTTCCAGAATTACTTTGCAGTGCGCAGTCAGATAAATTTGTGCAACGTCTCATCGGAAATATTACATTTCGCAATGAGGTGCTGTTATTGCATCGTAATCGTAATTAGATCCTGTGGTATCAGGATTTGTTTTCTTTTTTATATGATTATTCCATTAACCACTATTGGGTACGATGACCCAATTTATTGCCATAAATTGGGTCATCGTACCACATAAGGGACAAATTCTGACTCAGCGCCGGGTCATAAGAAACATTTAATAAAGTCTCCTTTATTTTAAACATTAATTCTATGGCTATGTTTTTGTCTATTTGGAAAATTCTCTAAAAAAAACTAAATGATTACTTTATTTGTATTCCTTTTGGCTTTCTCAGTTATTATTCTGTCGTAAGTAGTGACATGTGCATCATTTCAAGTACCAGCGAATATATTTATGTAATGAATTCAGATAGTCCAAATGAGAATTTAATATTGTGATAAGAATAATGTCCTCTGGTATACTAAGAATTGTATCTCTTCGTCTTATCTTGTATAGCCCGCTGTAATTTAAACCTATTTATTTGTCACCAGCTTTCCATGTTTGCCAGTGGCATACTTTATGTCTGTAAATACGTTTGCTTTTGGTCAATAAATACGCAGTAACTTTCACGTAGAAAGATTATTCTGAGGAGAATTAAATTTTCCATTGCAACTCTATGATAATATATAATTAAAAGAATCAAACGTGTTAGGCTGTTTTTTATAACTCCCTATTTTGGAGCATCCGGTATACAATTTGTAAAGTGCATCTAGATAACCTAGATATCATTATAAAGAAAAGCAATATATTCCCCCCTCCCCAGCCTCTTGGATTGTTGTATTTCCGTGCTTGATTATGAAATGTTCTCAGAAATAGTGCAGTTTTGTTTGATTCTCATCTCCTAGGAAATACATATTATATTTTTGTATATTTATATCAAAACGAAACATTTCTCTCTCTCTCTCTCTGTATATATATATATATATATATATATATATATATATATATATATATATATATATATATATATATATATATATATATATATATATATATATATTAAAATTTCACAATACTAAATTTAATTAGAATATGGAGGATGCTTAATTTGTATTATTTCAAATTGCTTTGGTCATAAAATGCTCCGAACGTCGCTAAATAAAGATATTATTTTGTTTTACAAAAGAAAAATAATCAAATTTCTTTTAAATTTGTTTTTATTTAAATTCATTTAAATTCTATCTAGTATTACGCAATACAGAAAAATTAAAATTATACAGTTGACCCTTGAACAACGAGGGGGTACAGGTGCTGATTCCCTGCCTTGTTCGAAAATCCGTGTATAACTTTCGACTCCCCGAATGACTTAACTACTAATTGACCAGAAGCCTTACTGATAATATAAACAGTCGATTAGCACATATTTTGTATGATGTATTGTGTACTATATTCTTATAATAATGTAAGCTAGAGAAACGAAAATATAATTATAGAAAATCATCAGGAAGTGAAAATTACTTTACTGTATTTATCGAAACAGTAAGTTTACGTCGTCTGTTTACGAGATGAATCGTCTTTCTGTCAATAACTACACCAATATTATTATTATGACATGACACCTCCAAGGAATCGAAAGACTCATCGAGGGAGGGCACTCTCTCCACAACTCTACATCTCCACTGCTCAAACAACCAATTACAGCAGCCGAAACTACCATCATCATCTACAACAACGCCATCTACTGACCACCACCACCACCACCAGGTAGTGTTTGATTCCACAGGCAATCAAGCACATCCATTCCCACAGTGGGATTCGAACCAAAGCGTTTTCACTTGAGAGCGGATACGCTAACCACTCGGCCAACCAGGCCGGCATATTTTGTTACATATGATACAAAGCACTGTATAGATTATACGTATTGCTAACACAAGACATCAAAAATGAAAAAATAACGTGAAAAAGAAATTATTATTGTTTATTTTCAGGTATAACGATTCATGTATTGATAAGGAAGAAGCAGAAATATAATTGCATAATTGCTTTATGGTAGCTAGCCTATACACATATAAATTTTTATTTCATGTTAATTATTTAATTTAACTAATTAATAACAGTTAATTACAGTTAATACATATAAAATAACATTATTATACTATATACAGTAATAGTCATATGTTACCTAATAATATTATTACATTACATTTAGTAGTTTTAATATTAGTAGCAATTAAATTATGTTCTATGCAATAATTACTTCGTATTATGTTCATTTATAACAAAGTCCATAAACGACTATGGATATTATTTGAATAATTAAGTATATTTGAGTGTGTGTATCTTGCATAAAGTAAGGAATGGAAATGATATATTAATCAATATGAGTTCCCTCCGCTTTGCTCAGATAATAATAATTTTAGATTAGATTACATGCATAATATTGTAATGTGATTTATGTTAGGGCAATGATATATTTTTGAAAATGAGTTCGATGTTAATACTCGAAGGAAACGGATGATGAGGTGGTAATCCCCTAACTTCGAAGCTTGAGTCAGCTTGCTGAAGCCAGTGGGTTAACGATTAACTATACTTTTTTTTTCTTAGCGTTTGTTACTGTAGTTAATAAGATTTATGTAAAATGTTTAGTATTTGTTACAATTCTAATGGTAGTGATACAATTTTCATAGATCGGCTTTTAATGTTCTGTAACTGTTCAGATGTTTAATTTATATGCCGAATTGTTGAGTAATGTGAGTATAAGAGGCACCTCATGGCTGCTCCATACAATTTCTATATCTCCTGATTCTGAAGAGGTTCGGGTTTGATCTGGTTTTGCGATACATTTCTCTGTTATTACGGTAACCGTTGTTGAAATAGGGTCTTATTAAACAGTAAATATTGTCCTAGATTCTTTATACTCAGAATTTTGTGTTTTGCCATTATGAGTTCGATTATTTCATGGTGTGTGTTGAGTCTTTAAAGCACTGTTGAAACGATCTTCGGTGAAGTATTTCTAAATTTCATAATTATTTGTTTGCTGTGTTTCCACAGCCAGTAACATCGTACCTTAGAATTGTTTCATAAATTCCATGATATATGAGTTTTGAAGCAATATACAAAATAATCAGCGTCAGACCATGCAAATAAAACATAATGGAGAAGTAGCCTAGGCATATTATTCGAAGCACATTCTGCATAATTTTGATAAAACACAAATTAAATTATAAACTGATGGAAGGGTCATTTTTTTTACTCCGCAGCCAAAGCTAAATCAACAAAACCAACCATCAATTGGTTGAGTCAAACTGGGAGGGGTGGGGGAGAATGGTAATATTTTTCCCTTAAACAAGCTAATCTATTATTTCCTCTGAGAGTTTTGGGCGACTCTACTGGTTTCATGATGTTAACTTTTTCGAAGTGACAGACTTACGTCTTTGTCTATAAGAAAAATTTGGGGAACACCAAAAGCATTAGAGTCATAAAATTAACAATTCAAATATGAATGGACTTTTATAAAAATGGAACTTATTTTAATGCGATACTTTATGTTCTGCGTTCTTCGTGTTTCCTTAATTTTATACATTTTTAAATAGTGTTATAAAACAGTGCTTCCCAAACTTGTGGATGTCAGAAGTTTGACGCCCTTTCTGGGGATTACAAAATGAGGCTTGTAACAAACACAAAATTAAGTGAAATGTGGATGAAAGACTAGTCCTAACTAGGTCAGGTGCCCTTTATAGACACCTGTCTGTGACTTCGGATGTAAACTGGGATCTCCAAGTATTAGTGTTTCCGATGTTTTGAGAAGTTTTATGTAACACTAATATTTGGAGATCCCAATTTCCATCGTAGCTCACAGACAGGTGTCCATAGAGGGTGCCCTAGCTAGTTAGGACTCTAGCCTTTCATCCATCTTGAGCTTGCCCGCTTTTGCAGAATTCAGCAATATCAAGTCTGATATGTGATATAGTTACCCTGGTTTTTTTGTCTATATTAATAAGTCTTTCACGCTTTTTATTTTTTATATTGTTTAATTTGAGAATCCGAACTCACACAAATCTGATGTTGAAAACGGTAATAAAATTTTCAGTGCGTTTGTGGAGAGAGCTCGGTATTCAGCTTCGAGAAAAATCCAAAATTCTTCAGGAGTTATTTCAGAGAATTTCATTTTTATAGCACGATCCTTTCACAGGGTAACTACTTCTTATTATTCTTGTAACGAAAATTTATAACTAGGTGTATTAAGTGTGCCAAATGGATTTCGTATCCAGTAATAATTGTGTGTATTTAATTAAGGAAAGTAAGTTGAAATCTTTTCTTCCAATATTGTTAAATGTTCTGTTATAACGGAAATAATAATTTCCTCGACATTTTTATTATGGAGCGAAGGCAATATTTTTTCTTCTGTATTTTTTTTCTGATAGGTGGTTTTTCCAAAGAAATAATTTTTCTGAAACGCTGACAATATTTCAGTGGATTTCAAAATCTTTTCATTTTTCCTTTGTATACTTGTATAAACGCTATTTAAGTAATTAAAAATATCGGATAAATATGCCATTTCAACACATCAAATATCATTTTGAAGATATTTTAAAAAAGCATCTGTACCTTTATTTTGAAAAAAGGCCAATAATTCATTTTTAAGTTGTAAAATTTGGAATAGCACTTTACTCCTGGATAAAAATATTATTCCCGTGTGCAAAAGCAAAGATTCGTACTTGGCTCCCTTTTCATTAAAGAAACGAACGAATTCTAGTATATGAGCTTTACGCTAATGTCAGTGGACTCGTCAATTTGTAAAACAAATTGTTGATTGGAACGTTTTGTTAGTATCATCTGACATATCTTTAGTTTTGTGTTTTATTATATCGTCTGAATGAGGAATTTTAATCATTTTCATTTTTCCTTTGTCGCCAAACATCATGTTTACTATTTCAGAATATGCAGGTAAAATGAAAAACTCTGCTATAGTGTGTGGTTTTAATTTTGCAGCAGTTAATTCGGCTACCTATATGATGCAAGTTGTGTCTTATCGGATATTTTAACAGTCTTTTCAAATCATTTTACTTGTTTAACTTGTATGTCCAAATATCTCTTGAAATAATCTGTAGTTTTTGGAGCAAGACTGGCTTGCTTCGTATTAAAGTGGCATTTCAACTTTGCAGCAAGCATTGCGCTATTGGATACCTTCCCCCCCCTTCCCATACAAAACACTGAGCAATAGGATATTCTTCCTTACTGGTCCATGTAAAATTAGATCTCGAAATTACTTTCTTTAATCTTTCTATTCAAATATTTGAATTTGCTACCAGGAGAGTCAGTTTCAATACGTAATATAAGGGTCTAAAAAGTGCTCCACCTAAGCAAACAAACAACACCTGATTAAACGCTCTCCTTAACAAATAGCGCTGACACTAGTCACTTAGTCTACACTACTCTAAAAGAGCAGTATGTACTAACACTATTCATAGCACTCAGCCACATTCTTTACAAAACGTGATCTGTGTTTTTCAAGTTCGAGAATGGATTCCAACCACAGCAATTTCTATAAAGGATTTCGTTTGCTTCTTTTGTTCTATACTTTCATTGGCATTTGCATGCTAAAAGGCCTTTATAATTCTAAGATCAATGCCATTTCGATTCGTATCTGCAGTGTTCAATCGCTTTATTGCTTCGTAGTGCTTGTCGTAGTTCTTGTGTTAGATTCTCAGTATATAATTGCGGCATCGAAATATTCAGATAGAAGTTCAACATATATGGAGTATGCAATTTTGTTCAAACTTATACTCTGGAATGTTTTCGTGCGTGTGTTTATGTACGCAACTGGAAATCAAATGATTAACCTGCTTTACCGTTGCTGCAAGCTTGAGATAGATCTAACTGCAAAGAAAACTAGACCTTTAAAAAAATTAAAGTGGATACTTGGGATAATTCTTTCCGCTCATTTCGTCTTTTTCATAATCACGTTTTCAATCTCCTTCTTCACCATAAGGAATGAAAGAATGTTTCCATTTTGTTATCGATGGTCAGTAAATGTACCATGTATGATGATGTTTCTGACGACTGGAGTGTTAACCTTCGTTCTGTATATCCCAGCGATCATGATGTTCTCCGTAATATGTTATTTTGGGGAGTTCTTGGGATACTGCTTGAAAGCTGTGAATGCGATGTTGAGAGATACAAAACAAAGCATTTCTTTTAGTTGCTCTGGAGAGGTGGAGGAGATAAGAATGCTTTACGTTCGATGTTGTTCTGCTGCGAGAGATATATATGAATGGTTTTCTCTGCCTCTGTTGTTTATTTACGCTTGCGGTACCTCGTCCTGCTGTCTAACAGGCTTTCTTTTGATAAATCAAATTATGTTCCCATCGTATAAAATCATCTGTGGTTCGATTATTATGTATGAATTTTTGCTTATGTTCGTTTTGGCCAGATATTTGCAACGAGTGACAAATGAGGTAAGTGCATTAGAAGAATAGAATTGTTTTAATAATTTACCATCTTAATTCATTAATTTACGTTTCATTTCTTCTCTACAGTAGTTAGATTTATGTAATAAAGCATAATAGCTTGCTCCTTTAATATGTATTTATAATCAAGGCTGATAATTACGTAAACAAAAAAAAATGTATCCCTTTACAGTTTTGAAATCTTATATTTATCTTTATAAAATTTTCTCAAATTTCTTCATTTTTGCAGTTCCTCCTTGTAAAGGATTAAGTCTCAACTATAAAGAAGTGTGAACGAAATTCAGGAATTATTTCCACAAAAATCCTTCCGAATTATGCATAACGATTAGTTTGCGAATTCCCTCAGCCACCATCAGGCAGGGGGTCCGATTCACTGCGCGAGCAAGGATGTTTTTGATTGCCTTTAGGTTGAAGATGAATTTCCCGGTGTGTGACCATTGTCCCGCTTATTGGAGGTTCGAAACGTTCCATTTTGATCTCTAAAGCAGGGTTCCTCACTATGTCAAAATTAAATGTTTGCAAAAATATATAAAACTAATTACAAAAAAAGAATAAAAACTAAACTAAGAGTTTAGTTTTTATTCTTATATTACTATAAACATACAGAGGACTGTTCCTTGAGTAACAGCATTTCTGGATAACGCACTGTTTTAAAAATTATTTGGACCCAGCAGAGCAACGTACGGGAGCAAGATATTTTTACGAATATTGATTCAGTAATGGACAATGCTTATAATTCGAAGCGATTTACTATTGAACAACTACTCAGGAGATGCAATCATGAAGTGTAATAAGAATTATAATTAATTTCTGTAATTACAGAAACTTAAAACATCAGGACAGAGTAACAAAGTAAACTGTAATTGATATAGTTTAACGAGAAATGCGATAATGGAAAAAAAGAAAGTTCTAAAATATCACAAATGCAGATAAAAAAGAAGTGAGGTAATGGAGTGCCAATACAGGCATAACACATGCACACAATTAGAATCACACGAGTTTGCATGTGTTTTTTCCTGGTGTTAACAGGCATGAGATCTTTCCTTTTCATCTTCATTACTTGAGACCAACGTCACTGTCTTGTTAATACTTTGGCGGTTCTGTGAAAATTATTCAATGGAGGAGTAACTAGTAAAAATACCTAGACAATGAATGATGACTGTTTGAGGAAGTGAAGGTGAAAAGGAAAGATCTGATGCCAGTGAATACCACCTGCATTACAGTGAACCTGCAGGAAAAGTAAAGCATTTTGCTCGACTTTAAGAAAACGAATATGTATTTCAGTACAGGAAATAACTGAAAGTTTGACTTGTGTTCTTATGGATAAATTCGTGTGTCGATCAATTTATCCACGTCTAGGAGGAGGAAGAGCTCTGTAATCGTAAAAAATGTAAAGGCATCTACATTTCATATATGTAAGGAAATTTAAGAAATTGGCAAGTTGGGTTCTTCGAGTGATTTTGCATAAATTAAAGCAAACTTACCTAATATTATGAGGGAGGGTGTATAATGTTTGTTTGTAGCATGCATGTATTATTTGAAATTTCTGAATTGTGGATTAAAACCTACGAGTTTCTAGGAGGAAAATTCTGATTCCACTGTATGAGATTGACTAATTCACTAACTTTGAAGCTCATGTAAAATTTCTTCGCATCTTAGAAGAAATCCTGAAGAGGGTGTTTTGATATAAATGATATCGTCGTTACCAGTGACGCTACAGAGACATATTTTATATTGACTAAGGTTGTTTATTAATGTGAAAAAGAATAATCTTTGGAAGGAATCAATCATAGCATTTAATGTATAAAATATGGTTGGATAAACATGAAAACGGATAAATTGTAAAACCCTTCAAATTTCATCCAGGAGAATTCAAGTGAATTATATTATATTCAAAATTAAACAACGAAAATGAATTTCGTTATTTAATTTCATAAAATCTACACTGCACTACCAAAGTTTGTTCATCTTTAACTGTTTTTTTTCTTGGAGCAGATATTTTATTTTTTATTACTGTTAACATTAACAAGATCTATTACTATTTTTACTATTATTAGTACTATTATTACTATGAGAGAGAACTCGTTGCTCTCAATGTAAGCAAAAATGAGGAAAATCCGATAGGTTCTGTGTCTCTGCGATCTTTGAGGATCTGTAATAAACGTGAACTGTTTAAACAGAATAAGAAAATACACAGAAACACAGTACTATGTTTCTGTGTATTTCAATACTATGCAAAACACAGCACTATTTCTGTGTTTTGCATAGTATTGAATGATTTCTCTCTTTCTGTTATTATTTTTTTCCTTCGATATTTCTCAGGAACAAGTAGGATAAGTCTTTTGTTGTTTTAGAAAAAGCTTTCACTTATGCTTCTCAAAACGAATATATTAACTCTTTATTCGTACAATTAACATAGAGCCAAAGATATCCTCTCAAGTTTACCCCTCTAAAAGAGAAGCCAATCTCTACATCTTGCCATATTTCATGATGTCTACTTGATTTCCTGTAGGTATCACCATATCCTGACCTCTTCTGCACTGCAAATTAGCACCGAAACAGTGTTGTATTCTACTGTTATTTGCTAATAATCTACCTATGCACTTGAAGACAATTTTTCACAATAATAAATTCTACACGTTTCCACCACGTCTTCGTGACTTCATAATATTTACTATTTTTAATGGAAAATCCAGATTTGTGCGAAATCATTGAATCCAATCCAAAAATAATGCTTAAAAGTAATTTATTTATTTAGAGTTAAGTACTTAAGAAGTGCTTGTAAATTTCGCAAATTTTTATGCAATCTTAATGTTCCTTTATATTATTTATTAACCACGAAAATGGTTAATAAATAAACAATTGCATTTTAAAACATATGCTTGAATAAATTTTAGAGCATTATTCGGAAATATTGATTTTTATCCGATAAAAATAATATTCACTGGAATTAAATAAATATGAGTTGCTTCTTCAAAGGTTTAATTCCGATTTCTCCAACATTTGCATTAATGTATGCAGTTATTTCAATAACCTATAACTATATATTTTAGAAATAATCTGATAACAATCTATATTAAGGATATCAACTGATCAAGTTAGGAAAAGATAAACAGTTGACCCTTGAATAACGCGCGGGTTACTGGTGCTTATCCCCCCCCCCCTGTTGTTCGAAAATACGCGTATAACTTTTACTCCCCAATAACTTAACTACTAATAACCTACTGTTGACCAGAGGCATTACCGATAAGAAAAACAGTCGATCACCACATATTTTGTATGATGATGTATTGTATACTATATTCTTACAATAAAGTAAGCTTGAGAAACGAAAATGTTATTAAAGAAAATCATAAGGAAGTGTAAATACATTTACTGTACTGTATTTATCGATGCAGTAAGTTTACGTCGTCTTTTTACAAGGTGATTCGTCTGTCTGTCAGTACCTACATCAATATTATTATTATTATAACATGAAACCTTTATGAAACCTATTATGAAACCTTTAAGGAGTCGAAATACTCATCGAGGGACGGCACTACCCCACAGCTCTCCATCTCGACTACTCAATCCACCAACACCCGCGCGGTTAACCTAGTGGCTATGCGCTTCGCAACCATATGCCTGGGGAAGGAATGTCCTAGGTTCGATCCCCGTCGATGACGTGAGGAGCTTAGGGATCTTCGTCATCCATAGCCAAGTTAGCCGGTCTTGGGCGTGAACATCAGGGTTTTTCCCCCAAGTTTATCTGGGTGTTTTCATCCTGCAAGCAGGCAAACTGACCCCGTGAACACGCACGGATACAGTCAGGAATACTTAAGACAATCGCTTCAGCCATAGGTCTGAATTGTCAGCTATGCCGGTCCCGATACCGGATAAAAATAGAGGGGATTTGAGGTGGTGCCGTAGCTCCCCGTAAATGGGGCTTACTTACGAGATACTAGTTGAATCACTATACGAAATGAATGAATGAAATCTACCAACTACATAACCGTAACTATAATCATCATCAACATCTACACCAACGCCATCTACTGACCACTACCACCACTAGTATTTCCACCGGCAATCATAAACATCCATGCCCACAGCGTTTTGGCTGGAGAGCTAATACGCTAACCACTCGGCCAACCAGTCGAGCATATATTGTCACATATGTTACAAAACACTGTATATGTTATACGTATTGCTAACACTAGACATCAAAAGCGAAAAGATAACGTGAGAAAGAAATTATTCATATTTATTTACAAGTATAACGATTAATGTATTGATAACGAAGAAGCAGCATCTTCTTTGTGATAAGAAGTTTTAAAAAAGGCTACCTTAAACAATATGACTGCTTTATGGTAGCCTAGCCTATATACTTATAAAGTTTTTATTTCATGTTAAGTAATTAATTTAACTAATTAATATCAGTTTATTACAGTTAAATACATATAATAGTATTACATTATGCATAGTAATATTAATATATTATATAACAAGATTTTTATACTATATACGGTAATAGTCATATTTTGCCTAATAATATTATTACATTACATTTAGTAGTATTAATATTAGTAGCAATTTCATTATATTTCTGCAATAAATGCTTCGAATTTTGGTTCATTTATAACAAAGTCTATAAAAGACTATGGACATTATTTGAATAATTAAGTATTTTGTGTGTGTGTGTGTGTGTGTGTGTGTGTGTGTGTGTGTGTGTGTGTGTGTGTGTGTGTGTGTGTGTGTGTGTGTGTGTGTGTGTGTGTGTGTGTGTGTGTGTGTGTGTGTGTGTGTGTGTGTGTGTGTGTGTGTGTGTGTGTGTGTGTTGCATAAAGTAAGGAATGGAAATGATATATCAATGAAAATATGAGTCGCCTTTTGCTCCAATAATAATAATTTTAGGTAATATTACATGCATAATAGTGTAATGTGATTTATGTAAGGGCAATGATATATTTTTGAAATGAGTTCGATGTTAATATTCGAAGAAAATAGATGATGAGGAGGAGTAATCCACTGACTACGAAGCTTGAGTTAGCTTGCTGAAGCCAGTGGGTTAACGATTGACTAAAATGTTTTTTTCTTAGCATTTGTTACTGTAGTTAATAAGATTTATGTACAATGTTTAGTATTTGTTGCAATTCTAATAGTGCTGATACAATTTTCATAGAACGGCTTTTAATGTTGTGTAACTGTTCAGATGTTTACCTACCGGCCAAGACGTCTATAGACGTCAAGGGTATCATGGATGCGAAGTGCATATTAAAATCGTAATACCATTGATATTACATTGAAATATATGACGGATACGAACCGTATGAGATGCGTATTTGATTCATAATGGTCGTAAGGTGGTTAATTTATATGGCAAGTTCTTGAGTAATGTATCAGATGCTCCTTCATGGCTGCTCCATATAAATTTTTATACATCGCCTGATTGTGAAGAGAGTTAAGTTTCGTCTGGTTATGCGATACATTTCTCTGTTATTACGGTAACCGTTGTAATAGTGTCGTAGTAAACAGAACGTAGTGTATTAGTTTCAGAATTTTGTGTTTTCCCATTAGCAGTTCGATTATTTCATGGTGTATTGGTCGACTCCAAATCACCGCTGAAACGAATCTTCCGTGAAGTTTTTCTAAATTTGAAAAGCGTGTGTTTCCTGTGTTTGAATAGCCAGTAATACCATACCTTAGAATTGTTTCACAAATTCCATTATATATGAGTTTTCGTTGGTTGACACCATATGTTTTGCTCAGAAGAGTTTTGCAGCAATATATAAAATAATCAGCGTCAGACTGATGCAAATAAAACATAATGGAGAAGTTGCATAGGTATATTATTCGAAGCCTATTCTTCATAATTTTCATAAAACACAAACTAAATTATAAACTAGTGGAAGGGTTGATTTGTTTTTACTCCGCAGCCCAAGCTAAATCAACAGAACCAAGCATAAATTAGTTGAGTTAAAAGGGTTGGGTATATGGTAATATTTTTCTCTTGAAATACTTTATTATTTCACCTCAGAGTTTTGGGCGACCCTTCTGGTTTCATATATTAACCTTTTCCAAGTCACGGAACACTTTTGAACACTTCTGATTATAAGAAAAATTTGTGGAACACCAAAAGCATTAAGGTCATAAAATTAACAATACAAATATGCATGGACGTTTAAAAAATGGCACTTATACTTATTTTAATGCGATAAATGAGCTTGTCGGCTTTAGCAAATTTCGACAATATCAGGTCTGATATGTGATATAGCTACCTCCGTCTCTTTTTCTATATTAGTAAGTCTTTCACGCTTTTTAGTTTTTATATTGGTTAATTTGAGTAACCGAACTCACACAAATATGATGTTGAAAACTGTAACAAAATTTTCATTGCCCTTGTGAAGAGAGCTCGGTATTCGGTTTGGACAAAAATCCAAAATTCCTCAACCGTAATTTCAGAGAATTTCATTTTTAGAGTACGATCCGTTGACAAGGTAACGAATTGTTCTTCTTGTAACGAAAATTCACAACTCGATGTATTAACTGTGCCAAATGGATTTCGTATCCAGTCAAAATTGTTTGTATTTAAGGAAGTAAAGTAACTTGAAATCTTTTCTTTCAATATTGTTATATGTTCTGTTATAACGGAAATAATAATTTCTTCGACATTTTTATTATGGAGCGAAGGAAACATATCTACTATAATTTTTTCTGATATGTGGTTTTTCGAAAGAGATACTTTGTTCCTAAAAGCTGACAATTTGTCAGCGGATTTAAAAATATTTTCATTTTTCCCATGGATACTTCTATCAACGCTATTTAAATAATTAAAAATATCGTCTATATATGCCATTTCAGCACACCAAAATATCATTTTGAAAATATTTTACAAAAGCATCTGTACCTTCATTTTGAAAAAACGCCAATAATTCATTCTTAAGTTGTAAAACCCTGGATAACCATCTTATTCCAGTGTGCAAAAGCAACAATTCGTACTTGGCTCCCATAGATATGCAAAGTTTTTTTTATTTTTATTTAAAAAAAAGGTGCTTTTAAAGGTCTTAACTTGATGTAATTTTCCATATTTACAACTCGGTCTAGTACTGGACTTAATATTGACGGTAATGATGTTTTTGAAACTAGGGATTCTCTGTGCAAAAGTAGTGCGTAGATATAATAATAATAATTATTATTATTAGACACCTCCAGGTAGTCCAAAGACTCATCGAGGGAGAGTGTGCCAACAGCTTCGAACGATTGGGCCTCTTCCAACTACTAACCGCGCTCAAACTTACTTAACTGAGCCATTAGTAGCAGAGGCTCTACCAATCGATCAACCTTTGCTGGCAATATTTATTTGGGTTTATTTTCTTTGCAAAGGTAACAAAACATTTAATAGAGCCTACCACTGATGGAGAACCGTCCGTTCAAATTCCCACACACAGCTCCCGTGAAAGTTTAAAATTTTCTAAATATGACGTAATAGAGTCAAAAATATCTTGTCCTTTGGATGTTCGATAAGTCATCTGCTACATAGAAAATTGATTCACTGTTTCGTTTTTATTATTGATACGAACGAATCCTAGTATATGAGCTTTACCCTAATGTTAGTTGACTCGTCAATTTGTAAAGCAAAACGTTGTTTGGATAGTTTTCTCGGTATCACCTGGCAATTTGTAATTTTTTTTTATTGTATCGTCCGAATGAGGAATTTTCATAATTTCCATTTTTCTTTCGTCGCCGAACATAATGTTTACTATTTCACAACATGCTGGTAAAATAATATGACTGGTATGTGGTTTTAATTTTATAGCAATTAATTCAGATTCCTTATATTATGATGCAAGTTGGGTCTTATTGGAAAATATAACAGTCTTTTCAAAATATTTTACTTGTTTAACTTGCTTGTCCAACAATCTCTTGAAATAATCTTTAGTTTTTGAAGCAAGACTGGCATGCTGCGTAGTTTATTTATTTATTTAGCGTATGATGTACAGGTCTCAGAAAAATACATACAAATTACATAAAACACCATAAAAACAATTGTAATGATCATATTAAAAGGGGTACACTAGGTTGAAATGATTAAACATCAAAATTAAGAAACAGGAGTCAGAGCTTAATCCTTAAATCTCGGAATTCCCTCCACGGATTCTGGGGTCAGTTTAAAAAAGTCCTCTTTAGAACCTGAGAATGAGTAGCTAGGGCACTCAAGCACAATGTGATTGATAGTCTGGATCCCTCTTCGCATTAGCAGTTTCGCGTATCGGACCAGTTCCATTTATGTATGAGATGCTTACATCCCCCCCCCCATGTCCTGTTCTGATCCGATTTAAAGTGGTCTATACATGTATAGGGAGATTGAAGCCCTCCAGACGAGATATCGGATTTAAAATGGGTATTTGAAGATTGGAGGTACGTTGAAACCAATACTCTTCCCCATGACTCCTCCTATAGGTCGAAGTTCTGGTCGTTTATTTGAATTGCACTCATCCAAGCAGGGTGTCTGGATTTCAGTCTTTGTGAAGTATGGAAGGAAATGTCTAGGTGGATTGGCAAGGAACTGTTTCCAATTATATTTCTCCATAGTTTGCTTAAGACTTGGGTCCTGCGGGGCGAGGGAGGGACTATATTACTGAGAGTTGTAGCGAGTAGCCAGGAGTCGATCCTAAAGCTCCAGAGATTATTCTCCTAGTTTGATTCAGCTGGACACCGACTAAAGAAGCGTGTTCGCCAATCAGCCACACAGGAGCGCAATACTCTGCTGTAGAATAGCAAAATGACAGTGCGGTAGTACGCAGTGTGTTGTCTTCGGCACCCCAAGAAGTACCAGCAAGTTCATGCATTATATTATTACGAGTTTTTAATTTTCCAGCAGTATTTTCTATATGATATTTAAATGTCAAACTTCTTTCTAGGGTAACTCCTATGGATGATTGTTAAGTTTCACCTGTTTATTTTTGAAGTAAACTTTTGGGATATAGTTTGCCTGGATATTACTTAAATGAAAGGATGCTAGTTCATATTTGTTCAGGTTAGGTTGTAATCGCCATCGTCTAAAGTATTTATCAACCACAGCCAGATCTTCAGTTAAGGTGTTCTCAGCTTTTTGGAATTTTGAATGTTGAGTTGCAATGGCAATATCGGCAGCATACATGAATCTCCGTGATGCTCTCTCTGGGATATCACTAATATATAAGTTAAAGAGCAACGGGACCAGTACTGACCGCTCAGGTAGGCCATTTTTAATCTTAAAAAATTTACTTTGGGATTTCATCGAGAGATACTTGTATCCATCTGTCTGCTGGTATTTGATTAACTAAGTTGGCTAGTTTTGGTGTGGGCTAGTTTCTAGGAATTTTAAGATAAGACCCTCTCTCCACACTCTGTCATAGGCAGCAGAGGTTCCACGAATACCGCTATTGTTTTCAATTGTTTTTCATATCCGTTTTCTATAAAGGTTGTTAAGGCCAGTACTTGATCGCAACAACTTCTGTCAGGATTGAAGCCAACCTGTTCCTGTGGAGTTTTGTTATGTATACTTGAAGAAATTCTGTTGCATAGAATTCTTTCGAGAAGTTTCAGGCAGATCTTCGTAATAAAGTGGCATTTCGCCTTGGCAGGAATCATTGCCCTATTGGATAGTTTTTCCCGCATACAAGACGCTGGGTATTAGAATATTCTTCCTAACTGGTCGATGTAAAACCGCAACTTGAATATTAGTCAGAATATTTGCAGCAACATCATTATTACTACTTCCAGTTGAACTTGTCCCATCATTAATATTTGCCTCAGACTCACGTTTTCGTTTAATTATAAATTTATCCATTGTGTGCTACTACTATGTTAGACAACCCGAAAACCAAATACATATTAAAAATGGGCTGTGCGATATTAGAATATTATACAACACACAAACCAAACACACATCACAGAATGACTCCAAAAGAGACGCTTCTCCCCGCCCCTCCTTCAAACATGACCTATAAACGATATTCTATTGGTTTAGAAGTCAAAGCGCATAGCAGACTTCCGTTGTTAGGATCACAGTAGCCAATTACACTCGGAACTGTGTCAATGTGATATCTTTCACCGGCGGAACACTTGTAACCAGTTCGCGGAAAACAAGTGATCCGGGGAACAACGGTTAAAAACAACTGTGTTAGACAGAACTCTCACTACAATCTAAACTCTAATCTTGTTTTACAGGAAAGGTTTCCTACATCTTTTTAATTAATTTTCTCTGGTTTACCTAGTTGCTCTTTGATATAGAAAAGTAACATTTTTTGTCCTCCTGAAAATTCTAGTTTTAACCCAAATAACAACAAAATTATTCGCAGAACTAATGATGTTTCTGACATTAAGAGGTTGACAAATGGTCAAGGCAGCTGCATGCGTTACTGTTCCCGGTCCATATGAAAAGCATTACCTTGATTACCGTGATGGACGTGCGATTTCAGTTAGGATTTCTTCATGAATGCAGGTAGTAAAGATTCCAGCTGTTCCTGTCTTTGGCCTTTCTTTTCCATTTTCTTCAGACTTCTTAATCATTGGGTCTTCCCACCATAAGGCTTCCAGGTTTCCTTTTGGTATCTCTCGGATACCAGTTTGTAACTCTGACTGTCCATATGTTGCCTCTCATTCTGCGAGGTGTCCCATCTTCCTTTCCTGTTGTAGATTGCTTTTATTACTTCTATGAGTCCAGACTTCTTGACATCTACTCTGATTGTCCAGCGTAGATGTCAAGAGATTAGGTGATACGACACACGCTGACGTACTCTTCTACTTACGATAATTTTAATCGGGTGATTGAAAAGGGTGATATTTGTTGTGACTTCTTTGTAGATATCTTTTATGAGTTGGATGTATGCTTTTTCTACACCTTGTGCTGTTAAAGCTTGGAATACGGCGTTATATTTCAACAGTGTCAAATGCATTTTAATATCTATAAAAAGAAGACAAAGTGGAATCTGGTATTCTCTGCATCTTTCTGTTAGCTG
Source organism: Typopeltis vanoorti (assembly GCF_054136105.1). NCBI lineage: Eukaryota > Metazoa > Arthropoda > Arachnida > Uropygi > Thelyphonidae > Typopeltis > Typopeltis vanoorti. Next base: position 52,505,465 of record NC_143564.1, read on the forward strand.
AGTGATAGTTTGAATGCGATCTATTGCTGAAAAGCCTTTTTGAAAGTTGCGATGAAAGCTGTTCATTGCAGCTCTTTTCGTTGATGGAGATTTGTATTCTTTTTAGGATGACTCTGAAGAATATTTTATATGTGTGTGCTAGACAGATGGGTCTGTAGTTACTGATGTCTTCTTTATTACATATTTTATGTAGAATTATGGTCATTGATGTTTTCTATTCAGCAGGTACTTTCCTTAATTTTATACATATCTTTCTGTAAATCTTTCTGCTAGAGATTTTAAGGAATATGTGCCCAGGAATTTTTAATTCATCAGATTTTATACCGTCAATTCCTGCTGATCTGTGATTTTTCATATGGTATTTCCATATTTTTCGAATTTTCGACTGATATTTCCACTGTGATTTGATAGTCTATGAAGGCTGACGGTAGTGGTTGCTTTTGATTTATTTCTTTTTCTACTTTTTAGGCTATTGCGGAAGCTAACTACTTCCGTCAATTTTGTCGTTCTGTATGTGTTATAGTCGTCTTTGATATTCTGCCTCAGTTGTTTACAGATAATTTTATATTCTAAGCGATTCACAGGAGGTTCTTTCTTTGCAGTTAATTAACTGATTATTAAAGATTGTGATATCTTCGTCGATGTCATTTTTAATTACCAGTAGGTTTCTTCCACATTTTTTCTAAATTCTTCTGGTTTTATCTGTTTTTTGAGCGTATTTTATTACTGGACTCTGCTCGTATGCGTTCTTCATTTTTTTCTTTGTGTTTTGAGGGAGGCTCTTATTGGACTTTGGTAGGAATGAATCTCGCAGTAGTTTTTCCAATGACTTTGATATATTTTATTATTCTTTTGCAATCTGTTAGGATGAAATCAATTTCATTTCTTGTCTCTCCATTTGGATATTGCCAAGTCCATCATTTTCCAGTTCTCTTTTTAAAAAAAACTATTCATAATGTAAGCTTTTCTGCTTCCACAAATTCTGCCAGGTATTCACTTCGTTCAATTCTTTCCCCCTTTCCCCACGGTCCAAATATTTTCCTTTAAAAAATCCTGTACCAATCTTTGCATTGAAATCCCCACACTATTGTGCATGTTATTTTGTTCTGTAACGTTTCTCTTTGGCCTTCATAGACGTTTTCTATTTCTTCATTGTCTGCTGTTGAGGTTGGTGCATATACTACAATTATTTTTATTGTTACTGATTCTCATATTTTTAATTTTAATGTTATTAGTCGTTCAGAATGGATTGTGCAAGAAATAATTTTTTAAGTTAGCTTTTCATTTAAGATAAAGCCAACTTTATCTTAAATCCTTCAGCCGTCGTAACGTTATCTGGGGTTCCCAGGAAAATTTGGTTGCATTTGTTCGTAATTGTTCATTGTTCATTTGCTGTTAATTCAGAGTACTTCGGATTTCACAAATAGCAAGAACATCAAAGTTTACATTTTGCTGCTCTTGAAACAGAAAATCGATATGGGAGTCATAAGACAGAGTTCGAGTGTTGAAAGAACCAATAAATAGGGTCGAATTCCCAGATGGTGTTCTACCTTCCTCTCCGAGACTCTTAGCAATCCCTGCTCTTGAAGATTTCTCCCCACCACCTTAGTGGGATTACAAAGCGCCGCGCAGGAGTGGGGGCCTTTTATTCTACTTGCTAGCATCTTTACAGTGGTCTACAACACTTCTCCTGATCATGGTTCTGAAGTGCACCTTCGGACCACGGAACTTTATTCGTTATTCGGAGCTGCCTACTTGAGCTTCACTCATCCGCCACCCGAGCGATGCGCTTGGTAGGGTTGAGGTCCCCCTAATGAAAAACATTAGTATTCTCAAACATGAAGATGTGTGTGTGTGCGAGCGTGCGTATCTTCGTGATCAAAATTGTCACAGTCATCTACATAACTGTGACTGCTTCTCTATTACAATTTGTTTAAAGAAGTAAAACAATTTTCTTCTATTAAGTGAAATATCATCTAGAAATGCATCAAGTAGACATTTTAGACATTTTCTGCATAACGTTTGAGAGACAAGTTCTATTTCTGCAATTGTTTGAATGTTTTTCCTGATCAAGATGTCCTTGAAAATGAAATGTCGATACAATTAAGAAACAAATACGGAATTAAGTTAAATAGTATGCTCAAAAACTTTATATATTATACTTTATAAATCGTGAGGCCTGATAACAACATGATGTGTAAATCAATTTTTGTATACAAAAAGCATAGAAGTAAATGATCCAGAAATTACATTTTTTTTTAATCTTTCTATCCAAATATTTGAATTTGCTACCAGGTCAGCTTCAATACGCAATATTGAAGTCAGTTTCAATACGCAATATAAGGGTCTAAAAACAGCCCACCTAAACAACAAACAACATCTGATTAAACGCACTCCTTATGAATAGCGTTGATACTAGTCACTTAGTCTAAACTACTCCAATAGAGCAGTATGTACTAATACTATACATAGCACACAGCCACTTTCTTTACAAAAACTGATCTCTGTTTTTCAAGTTCGGAAAGGATGGATTCCAACCACAGCAATTTCTATAAAGGATTTCGTTTCCTTCTTTTGTTGTATACTTTCGTTGGTATTTGCATGCTGAAAGGCCTTCCTAATTCAAAGATCAATGCTATTTCCATTCACGTCTGCAGGGTTCAATCCTTCTACTGCGTCTTAGTGTTTGTAGTTCTTGTGTTAGATTCTCAGTATATAATTTTAGCATCGAAATATTCAGATACAAGCTCAAGATATGTGCAGTATGCAATTTTGTTCAATCTTCTAGTCTGGAATGTATTCGTGGGTGTGTTTATGTACGCGACTGCAAAGCAAATGATTAACCTGCTTTACCGTTGCTGCAAGCTTGAAGTAGATCTGATTGCAAAGAAAACTAGAACCTTTAAAATTAAAGTGGATACTTGGGATAAGATTTTCTGTTCATTTCATCTTATTAGTAATCAGTTTTTAATCGCCTTCATCATAAGGAATGAACGAATATTTCCGTTTTGTTATCGATGGTCAGTAAATGTACCGTGTATGATGATGTTTCTAACGACTGGAGTGTTAACCTTCGTTCTGATCATGTTCTCCGTAATATGTTATATTGGGGAGTTCTTGGGATACTGCTTAAACGATGTGAATACAATGTTGAGAGATACAAAACAAAGCATTCCTTTTAGCTATTCTAAAGAAGTAGAAGAAGTAAGTATGCTTTACATCCGATGTTGCTCTGTTGCGAGAGATACAAATGAATGGTTTTCTCTACCTCTGTTATTTATTTACGCTTGCGGTGCCTCTGCCAGCTCTCTAACAGGCTTTCTTTTGTTCAACCAAGGTATGGTGCCCTCGTATAAAATCCTGTGTGGTTCGATTATTATGTATGTATTTTTGCTTATGTTGATTTTGGCCAGATATTTGCAACGAGTGACGAATGAGGTAAATGCATAAGAAGAATAGAATTATTTTAATAATTTACTCCCTTAATTCATTAATTTAAGTTTCATTTCTTTTCCTCAGTAGTTAAGCTTATATGATAAATCATAATAGTTTGCTCCTATAACACGTATTTATTATCAAGGCTGATAATTACGAAAACAAAAAAAAATGAATTTTTTTACAGTTTTGAAATCGTATATTTATGTTTATAAAATTTTCTCAAATTTCTTCATTTTTGCAGTTCCTCCTTGTAAAGGATTAACTCTCAACTATGAAGAAGTGTCAATGAAATACAGGAATTATTTCCACAAAAAATCCTCCGAAATTATCCTTAACGAGTAGTTTGCGAATTCTCTCAGCCACCAGCAGGCTGTGGGTCCGATTCACAGTGTGAGCATTGATCTTTGTGATTGTTTTTAGGTTGGAGATGAATTTCCCTGTGCGTGAACACTGTCCGCCTTATTGCAGGTTCGAAACGTTCCATTTTGATCTCTAGTGCAGGATTTCCCCACTATATAAAAATTAATTTTTTCAAAAATATATAAAATTGATAACAAAGAAAAAGAATAAAAACTAAACTAAGAGTTTAGTTTTTATTCTCATATTGGTATAACAATGCAGAGGGCAACGGTTCCTTTAGTAACAGTTTCTGGATAACGCACTCTGTTTTAAAAATTATTTGGACACACCAGGACAATGTAGGAGAGGAAGATATTTTTACGAATATTGATTCAGTAATGGATAGTCTGCGCGGCTAGCCTAGTGGCTTTGCGCTTCGCAACCACATGTCTGGGGAAGGAGTGTCTCCCAGGTTCGATTCCCATCGAAGACGTGAGGAACTTGAGGATCTTCCTCAGGCATAGCCAAGTTAGCCGGTCTTGGGCGCGGACAGTAGGGTTTTTTCGCCACTTTAATTAGCGTTTTTCATCCTGCAAGCAGGCAAATCGGTCCCGTGAACATACACCTCTACAGCCAAGAATATATCCTCCCCCCAGTGGCAGACTAGGCCCACAGGTCGCTTGAGGAGTGGTACTAACAAGAAGTAACACGCGGACCCTGCATAGGAAGCGGGAATAACGCATAGTGAAAGGAGAAGAAGAAGATTCAGTAATGGATAATGTTCGTAATCCGAAGCGATTTACTATTGAACAACTACTCAGGAGATGCACTCATTAGGTGTAATAAGAATTATAATTAATTTATGCAATTACAGAAAATTAGAACATCAGAATACAGTAATAAAATAAACTGTGATTGATATAATTAAAAGAGAACTGCGATAATGGAAAAATAGAAAGTTTTAAAATATCACAAAGGCAGATAAAAGAGGAGTGCAGGTTATTACTGGAAGGAGTTGTGTATTCCTGTATACATCAGAGCATCTTTTTCTAAGAAATTCAGTCCATCTGTAACAATAATTTCTACTAATACATTAGGGGAGGAATGTCACTGTCCCTCTTTTCATGGAAAGGAAGATACTCGTATGCTAAACGTTGTTCTTAAAGCGTTCTGGGATTTTACCAATTTGGTGAAAAAGTTTTGGTAATCGGACCATAACATTTCGGAAGATTGGGTAATGGAGTGCAACACAGACACACGCATGCAGACGCGTAGGATCACACGCATGAATTCATATGAAGTAGATAGTTGTCGGTGTTTTTTTCCTTTTCACCTTCACTTCTTCAGACCAACGTCGCTGTCTTGTTGGATGCACTGCCAGTTCTGAGAAAATTATTCAATGGAGGAGTAACTAATAAAAATACCAAGATAATGAATGATGACGGTTTGAGGAAGTGAAGGTGAAAAGGAAAGATCAGATGTCAGTCAATTCCACCTGCTTCGCAGTGAACCTGTAAGAAAAGTAGAGCATTTTGCTCGATTTAAAAAAAAAATGATATGTATTTCAGTACAGGAAATGAGTGCAAGTTTGACTTGTGTTATTATGGATAAATTCGTTTATCGCTGAATTTATCCACGTGTAGGATAAATTGTGCGATAGCATACATTTTATGTATGCTATGAAATTCATTCAATTGGCGATTTGGGTTCTTCGAGTGATTTCGCATAAATTAAAGCAAACTTATCTATTATTATGAGGGTGCAGGATGTTTGTTTACAGCATGCATTTATTGTTTGGAATGTCTGAATTGTGGAATTAAAAAAAAAAGTGTTTCTAGCGGGAAAATCCTGATTCCACTGTATGAGACAATTTCTAATTTCAGAGCTCTTATAAAGTTTCCTCGCGTCGTAGAAGAAATTCCAAAGAGGGTGTTTTGAAATAAATGATAGCGTCATTACCACCGACGGTACAGGCACATATTTTATATTGCCTAAGATTATGTATTAATGCGAAAAAATTAATCTTTGGAAGGAATCAAACATATATTATAACATATGTCGGATAAAAATATAAGCAGATGAATTGTAAAACAGTGCGAATTTCATCCGGGAAACTTCAAGTGAATTATACTGTATTTAAAATTAAAGAATTAAAATGTATTTTCATTCTTTAATTTAATAGAATCCACACTACATCCATCTCCGAAGTTTGATGATCTTTAACTGTTTTTTTTTTTTTGTTTTTATTGTAGAACATATTTTTATTTTTTATTACTATTACTATTAGCAAGTACTATTATTATTAGTAATATTATTACTATAATTATCACTATTAGCAAGAACTCTTTGCTCTCAACGTATACAAAAGTAAGGAAATCCGGGTAGGTCCTGTGTCTCTGCGATCTTTGAGGAACTGTAATAAACGTGAACTGTTTAAACAGAATAAGGAAATACACAGAAACACAGAAGCTAAATTTTCAGCCCTTCTGTGTTTTGCATAGGATTGAATGATTTCTCTCTTTCTGTTATTATTTTTTTCCCTTCGATATTTCTCAGGAACAAATAGGAAAAGTCTTTTGTTGTTTTAGAAAAAGCTTTCACTTATGCTTCTCAAAACGAATATAGGAATTCTTTATTCGTACAATTAACGTACAGTCAAAGGTATCCTCTCAATTTACACCTCTAAAACAGTAGCCAATCGGATGTATTACCAACTTTCATGATGTCCACATGATGTCATGCGGGTATCACCATATCCTGACCTCTTTTGCATTGCGAGGAGGCGCCTAAACTGAAACAGGGTTGTATTCTACTGTTATTTGATCAATAATCTACCTGACACACTTCAAGACAATTTTCACAATAATAAGCTATTTCAATCTATATAGAGTATATGGTACTAATGGAGACGCGATGTTGTCTGTTTAATTGACTATTCTCTGGACTATGAGGACACCACACTAAAACCATTTTCCGAAGTGCATATTTGGCACTATCATATGGCGATAAGTCACTTCAGTCGTGCACTACTACATTGATTTACCAATAACTCATAATGGATTTTATGTTCTGGAATTAATACTCTGAAAAATTGAGATCTACAAAATTGATACCAATCGCATATCATTCTCTACACGTCTCCACCACGTGTTTGTGACTTTATAACATTTATTATCCTTAATGGAAAATTCAGATTTGTGTGAATTCATTGACTCCAATAGGAAAATAAGGCTTAAAAGTAATTTATTTATTTAGCGTTAAATACTTAAGAAGTGCTTGTAAATTTCGCACATTTTTATGTAATCGTAATATTACTTTATATTATTTATTAACCGCGAAAATGGTTAATAAATAAACAATTGCATTTTAAAACATATGCTTGAATAAAAGTTTTAGAAAATTATTTGGAAATCTTCATGATTTTTATCTGATAAAAATAAAGTGTGTACTGATTATTATGTTCACTGAAATTAAATAAGTATCAGTTGCTTCTTGAAAGGTTTAATTCCGATTTCTCAAGCATTTGCACTGATATATGCAGTTTCTCAAACTTTTATGGTTGCATTAATTATGATGTTCTTTATTTATTTCAATAAAAATACAATATATTTTAGAAATAACGGATAACAATCTACATTAAGGACATCAACTGATCAACTTATGAAAAGCTAAAGATTAATGATCCATATTCTCAATGGGTTTGATGTTTGGCATTTAGACCTGCACAACTGACTACAACAGACACCATTTGTTTTCTCTTCTTGGCGCACAAAAAGATCACCAAAAGTGCACATACAGCGCATTGTTTGCCATTTTCATAGCGTTTCATAAAGAAAGGGACACGAGACAATGTAGTCTAACATAAATGTCCTTTTCTCTACTCTTGTCATAAAGAAAGTGTTCTTCATGTGGCGATGGAATAACAACGAACGGTTGCACTTCTCTTCATGTTTTTGATTGATTGAGAAAATAGAGGCACCATGGGAGTGAGAAGAATTAAAGAAGTATTCCTGGTAAAGAAGAAAGCACATATTAAACGTTCCAAGAAAATTAGTCATCAGATGCCTAATATGGCGCTAAGCTATGTGTAAACAAAACTCATGGAACGACTTTGGTTAAAATACAGAAGGCAAATATCAGGAAGCTGGCAAAATGTTCTGGAGGATATTGAAATAGCAAAGAAATGATAGAGAAAAGAGTAGTGTAGGAATCATAGTGGAAAGCTGATATGAAAACTGAAGATCCTGATATCGTGAATCTAATAATCACGTGTTTCAAAGGCAGCTAAACGAAACAAGCAATATTAGAGAAGTAGTGAAACATTTTTCAAGATGAATGCAAATAGGAGTGTATATTAATAGTTCAGGTAGAAAACGCCATCAAAAATTCGAATTTGAAAAGGTACTTTACTATATGATGTTCGAACAAAAATGTTCCAATATTCAGATATAAAGATTTTCACTGGCTGCGCTACATAATTCAGGCGGCCTGTTCGTAATGTCAAATTCCAGATGAATTGAAGCAGAGCTATGATTGTTTCCATGTAAATTACAGAATTTCTCTACTAAGTGTTGCGGGTAAGATTTATGCAAACAGACTTTTCAAGAGGATACGGAAACTTGTGAAAGAGAAACTTGGAAAACAACAAGCCGAGTTCATCGAAATACAGGTCGTATCAAGATCGCATTTTTACTTTATGATCTAAAAACTATGTTAGAAACAGAAGCACTTCGTCATAGATTACAACCCACCATATCTCTGCTATTTGATGCCAAATAGCAAAAACAAAAGACCCACATCAAGATTAAAGTCTAGTGGATTAATTCAGTCTAAAGAGCTTTAGAAGACTCAAATGTTAGATATTTCATATCGGAGTGCTGTTAAAAAGTAAAAGACTAATTTGGAGGGAACACGTTTGATATACCTGTAATCAATAATGCAAACTTAATCATGTAAAGTTGTCATAGTAGCCTACACACCCCTAAACACTACATGTCAGGGAAGTGGTTATGATATACAGAAAAAGGTAGTTTTTTGTGTGTATATTATGTGTCCCTTTCAAATTAATTGTTTGATTTTAAGTAATATTCATTTATGTTTATTCAGAACATTCACACCACTGTACGAGTAGCATGTAGCGTTGTCATCAAGCAAAATGTGCCCATGAATTCATTCTACTGTCGCCATATTATCACTTTACTAAACGCTGAGCAAGTGAAACAAGAATTCGTCGAACCAAGTGAAGTTTTTCAATTCTTTATGTGTCTGATGGATTAAACCTGACAGGACTGGAAGACTTGACTGACTGATCTTCGTCTATTAGATTTCATTATTCTTGTGCAACCCTATAAACAATTCATATCATCATGCTTTTCCAACCAAAGTATTTCGGTTAGCTTACTGTTTTATTGTTGGTGAATCATTCTCATAACACTCTTAAATACGATAGAAAAGAACTATTTTTTAAAACACTGATGTAGCACATCTGATGCAATTTTCCAAACAAATTTACTTGAGCCATGATTAGCTATCATCACATTGAACTGTCCATACCCCCCCCCCTTACAGACAGCTCTCCCTGCCACACGCACACATTTCCTCACTATTTTTTATATCTGACTATCAGGTCCAAGTAAACCTAAATAAACTGTTCACTCAATGGTATGTTGAATTATTTGAATCAAAGATGTATAATGCCTACCCTAGCTGATTTAATACGTATATCATCCCGTTAAAAGGGTCATTATTACCACCTCTCACAATAGATGGTAATAACAGCAACAAATATCATTAAAACTGCATAGAAAAGTGGGTATAAGACACTTGCTTGCAGCACATTAACTGGGTCAAACATACATTCAGTTGTATATTACTAAAACAACAGCAGATTTGCTAAGCAGCCAAAGTCAAAACAACAACACAAAAAGTTTGAATATCCAGATTTTAAATTTTCTTTTCATTTTGAAACCTTCTAAAGTGAAGTATAGCTATTATCATGTAACTCTATGTATAATGAAGATATAAAATCTCTACCATTCTTTAAAACCCAATATACGAAACATAAATGTTTTGCTATAAAGCTCTTAAATTTCATTTTTTGTTAATGTTAAGAAAGCTATATTATGTGAGTAAGATGGATCATGAAATTATTTTTCGCTTCCTCTTGATATATTTGAATTTTTGAACATCTCAAATGACGAGATATCAAAGCCTGACAGATTCCACATACGATGTGTTTTCACCTAAGCAAACAACATGAAATTAAACGGTTCGCCTTCTTCATGGTTAATACTGCTGAAGGTCGTCCCTTCTCTCTAGAACTTTCCCGTTATTAAAAATGACCTTCTCGAAGTATAATAAAGCAGAACGACTCTAACGTCATGTCGTTGTGGACTGCCAGTGTCTTTATGATATCCACCTTTCCTATTTTCAAGACCGAGAATGGATTTCAATCATAGGAATTTCTACACGGGATTTCATTTTCTGCTTTTGTTCTATAACTTGTTTGGCACTTGCATGCTGAAAGGCCTATTTCCTGCTAAGATAACTGGAATTTCTAATTGTGTCTGCAGGGTACAAACCTTCTATAATTTGGTAGTGTTTGCTCTTGTTCTTGTCTTACTTTCTCAGTATATAATCGCAACATCGAAACATTCGAATCCAAGTTCAAGGTATGTGCAATACGCACTTTTGTTCAATATTCTGAACTGGAATGTGTTTCTGCGTGTATTTATGTACGCTTCTGGAAATCAAATAATAACTCTACTAGAGAGTTGCTACAAGCTTGAAGCCGATCTGTTTGCAAAGTTGACCAAACCATTCAGATTGAAGACGATTGTTGGAATAATTGTTTCTGCACATTTGTTGTTATTACTTCTCTCGTTTTCGGACGCTTACTTTAGTATAAGGAATGAAACAACATTTCCGTTTTGTTATCGATGGTCCGTAAATGTACAGTATATGATGGTGCTTCTAACGACTGGATTCTTAACTTTCCTTTTTCATATCCCAGCAACCATGATGTTTTCGATAATATGTTATTTTGCAGAGTTTTTGAGATACTCCTTCGAAGCTGTGTTTGCGATATTAAAAGATACAAAACAAAGTATTTCTTTTAGGAACTCGGAGAAATTGCAGAAGATCAGAATGCTTTATATTTGATGTTGTTCCACCACGAAGGATACAAATGATTTGTTTTCTGTGGCTTTATTTTTCACTTATGCTTGGAATACTGCTCTTAGCTATTTAGCAGGTTTTCTTGTGCTCAACTCCGCCATGTGCTTGTATACAGAGTGGTGTGGGGCATTCAATCTTTTACGGATTTTTGCTTTTGTTAGGTATTGCTAGTTATTTACAACGGTTGATTGATGAGATAAGTCCAATAAACATATTTTTCTAACTTTGCTCTCTTCCTTCACAGCAATTCTGTTTAAATATAATCATATATTAATAGTTTGTTCTTTTTTGAGATTTTGTTAAAGATACTTAGTAAAATGTGTTTAAAGTAATACAATTTTGCAATAAAAGCTAATTTCGTTACAAAATGAACAAGTTATCGGTTTTATGTTTGTAATTAGAGTAATGTTAATTAAATTTTCGTGTGAATATCTTCATTTTTCCAGTTCATCCTTGCAAACAATTAATTGTTACCGATGAAGATATCTTTATGAAACACAAGAATCATGCTCTTAATAATAATATGGAAATCATGAAACTATAACTGGAGTATTTAAAAATTGAAGATAATGATAAGTGTGGCAAACTGTGGGAAGTAACGAAAATAATGGGATTTCTTCAGCAGACTATAAAGTTGATAGCTAACATGTATGAGGAGCAAAAAGCCACGGTAAGAGCATATGTTGGACTGAGTGACTGGCTACAAGTTGGAAAAGGAATTAAGCAAGGATGTTCATTTTCTCCTCACTTGTTTAGTATATATGTAGAGGACATCATGCGCGAAGCATTGGATGCACCCAGAACAGTAATTAGGATAAGAGGTAGATTAATCAACAATCTGAGGTATGCTGATGATATGGTACTCCTTTCGAATGACATGGAAGAACTAGAACTAATCATTGAAAAATTTCACAAGATCAGTAATAACAGAGTGCTTCAACTCAATCCTAGCAAGACAAAGATTATGGTTCTCAAAGGAAATGCAAAGAGAGAAGCCCTTGAGAAACAAGTGCACCATAATGGAGAACGATTTGAGGAAGTCAGCAAATTTGAGTACTTGACATCCATTATTAAGGTGAAAAATTGCTGTTCACGAGACGACAGAAAAAGATTAGAAATGGCTAAAACAACAGTCAGGGACCTGTCTAAAATCTGGAAGGATGGATCTGTCTCCATACGAACAAACTTGCGGATTTTGGATGCAGTTGTTTTTCGAACAGCAATTATGGATGTGAGACTTGGAACCTAAAGAAGTCAGATAAGAAACGGATATTTGCTTTTGAGATGTGGTGTTACAGAAGGCTGTTGAGGATGTCATATACTGAATGGCGTACAAATGAATGGGTGTTAGAAAAGATCAGTAGAGACCTTTAAGTCTCCTAAAGTATATTCACAGAAGAAAGTTAAAATATTTTGGACACATAGAAAGGATGAAAGAGGGACTTTTCAGAATTGCAACAACAGGTAAATTTCCTGGAAACGAAGCAGGCAGGGGAAGACCAATAACGGGATGGATGGATGGATGGATGGATGGATGTGTGTGTGTGTGTGTGTGTGTGTGTGTGTGTGTGTGTGTGTGTGTGTGTGTGTGTGTGTGTGTGTGTGTGTGTGTGTGTGTGTGTGTGTGTGTGTGTGTGTGTGTGTGTGTGTGTGTGTGTGTGTGTGTGTGTGTGTGTGTGTGTGTGTGTGTGTGTGTGTGTGTGTGTGTGTGTGTGTGTGTGTGTGTGTGCGTGCGTGCGTGCGTGCGTGCGATATTCAAAAAGTTGAGGCAGCCAGAAAAGCAAACAACAGGACTACATGGCGAGGCCAGGTGTGGCACATCACCGAGCATCGGAGTGACCATTCGGCATCTGGAGATGCCAAGTGAACAAAGAGAGAGAGAGATGATGAATGTGTGACATTTCAGGCAGTAAGTCCATATTCTATATTTTCAGCTGTAGTTTCACGATTGCAAAGTATTCTAAGTTATTTTATTATGCCGCGTAAAATACTTTGCACTGTATAATACTGTAAATAAGGTGAATCATTTAGACTTTCGAAAGTGATCTGTAGTTGTAATAAGAATTATTTAGTTGATGCGATTATAGATCATCGGAGTATTTGAGATCAACTGCGACTAAGATAAAAGATGGGACATTATTGGCGAAAAGATATAAGGAAGTTCAGAAAGACAACGCCAACCAAAACAGATATAAAGAAGTTAAGTTGTGTATTACTATTCACTTTGCTAAGGATACTCATCAAAAATTCTACGTGCTGAACTGCTAGGCTCGGTGTTTGTAGGAGAGAGGACCATCACTTGTTAAACATGACTCTTAAAGAATCATGGATTCTTCTAGCCTGGAGAAATGTTTGTTATGATTGGACAACAGAGTATTGGAAATCTGCAGTGATGGAGCGATAAAGCTGATATTCCTGCTTTTTTATCTTCCATAGTCTTGTTTTATTCTCCCAGAATTAATAATCACGCATGATTTTTATGCCTCCGATATGAAACATTTTCACATTTTTATCAGGTATGTGATAAACTAATAGAAGTATTTACTTGTGTCAAAAGAGGGTCCTTTACCTCTGACCAAACTGAATGTAATTAATTTTCTTCCTGAACTGCCTTTCATACACAACAAAATGCAATATTGCATTTGTAACTAACGTAGTATTTATAAAATCTCAGATAGAATTGGAAATATTTTAAAGGATTTTTCTTAGTGTACTTACAGCTGAACGTGCTTTCTTCTTATATCTTTAAAAATAAGAATGACACTTTGTTTTTCACTATTTTCTTCTTTGTACTTTTCTTTTAGCAAGACCTAAGAAATTGTGTAATGCCTTTGTTATGAATTATGATTGTATTCAAAATAATTGCAACGAAAGGGGAATAGTATTTGATATTATTTTTATATTATGAATGTTAAAATATTTCTGTTGTTCTTTCAACTTCAGCGATCCTCCCTTTATTTCTATGCCTTTATTTCTGTTCCTTAACCCCCGCCCCCTCCATTTGAATCTTATTGAGAATGCGGGTTAGGTATTTCTGAAGTTCATTCAAACAATGCTGACTTAATCTGCCTTAGGCTGGTGGAGTAAGATAAGAAAAATATCTGTAAATGAATGAAAGTTTGTTCAGTTTCTTTGTTATATTTTGATTAACCTGCGATCCCATCCACAACAGTCCATCGGTCCCATCAGATGGACTGCTAGAATATTTCTGCATAACCAATTCAGCCTGTTAAGTCACGTAATATTTATGGTTACACTGAAGTCGCTTGACTTTCTAATCACTAATAATTTAAATTTCAAGTAGAATATTGTAACCTGTTTGAAAATAAAAATCATTTGTTCTCTAGATTGCATTTAAAAAAAATAACCGTGTCGCACCACATTAAGTAGATCCATTCATTCCCCTTTTTCTAAGTGAAAATAAGAAATAATTCCCTTATATACAATAACTAAATCTCTTTATTTACAACATTTTATTATTAACGCAATAATTTTAAATAATGCAAATTATTTCCTAATTCCGTAAGCCACATTTGAGATTGTTGGTCAGTTTTAAACGGTTATATTACATCCTAAGTTAAAGTAATAAATAACACTGGAAACTCACTCTGTTTGTCACTTTATAGTTCGAAATCTCTAGGTGTTGAGAAAGTAAACAGTTGAAAATAAGTAAATAGACATTTGAAGTTTAGTAGTAACGGATTCACTTGCTAGAGACAACTGAGCACGTAACAAATACTGTGTGCAAAAGAGCTATTATTCTATCTGGAATTGTGCGATAGTCGATAACAATCACTAATGAGTGATTATTATCAATTACCTATTGTTGCGGAATAAGTGAAAATATGATACCGTTTTGTTGCAAACATGTAACGTTTTTATTCATGGCGAAAAATCTAAATGGAATATTTTAAAGCACTTTCTACATGTTATTAAAATAATAAGGTAAACGTATTTTATTTTTGAGTTTTTATCAACTATCATCGTGAATCGTCCTTCAAGTCCTATCATTAATCTCCTTTGCATTATCTTCATTCTCAAACATATATTTCCCCCTGTAATATTTTTACTGATTTTAGTTCTAACACTGCGATAATTTCATTAAATCTGATGTTGCAAAAATTGTAATTTTTATGAAATACTTAACGAAAAGAATATCAGTTAGGTGATAATATCGATATCCTTATTAACACTGAATTAGAACTGATTATAATACTATATAAAAAAAAAAACCTTACCACTTTTATGTAGGCAGAGTAATTGCGTTTGTTTGTGCCAAGAGAGTTTCTGTAAATCATCGTGATAATTCGGTTTGCAATCTCACTACAGTTTGTGGACGAACTTATATTCGATAGTGCTAATATTACTGCATCCTTACCTTCCATTGTTCTTGGTTTATTGTCCCAGAATTAATAATCACTCATGGTTTTTATCCACCGACATGAAACATTTTCAAAATTTAATCTGTTAAGTTGCCACAGATATTTCCCTGAGTAACAAAGTATCCCATTCATCCGCATGACGTGCCAAATCTTGCCTGTTGTTCGTAATCTCCCCCCCCCCCAACGTTAGGATTTCTTTAATTTTCAAATGCGTTTAATTTCATCATTTGAAACAAGTGAGTTTCCAAACGGTTCAACTTGGGTTGGGTTATTTGCTTTTAACTCATGGATGACGCAGATCGTGAAATTAAGAGTGTGAATGTCGTAGCAGATTCCATAAATTCTGCTCCTCCTTCTCTTCCTTAATTGTTTCTCCAATCCATAAAGCCAGATTTTTTCTCCCAAAAGAGAAGTCATTTTCCATCGTAGTCGTAACAGTATTTCAAAACACAAACGAGATTGATAAACAGGCTTGCTGTTAACAAGACCGAGACAAGATTTCTTCATAATGTTACATCACCAATATCATTGTATGCTCACCTCCACAGCACATTATTTTACCCGTTTGCAAAGAAACGAAATAATATTCGCCCTTCCACAATCAACGGAACAGAACTGACTCGCCTGAGTCTTATGTACTTTCGTACTTGGCAGATCTTATCAATGTTCATCCGCAGTTATAAGTAAACTTATAAATATTAGACGATGGGTTATTTAAGTTGAACTGTGTTTAAGTTCAAAAAGTAAAGAACTGAAGAGTACTAAATTTCTTTCGAGTTTGGGCAAAAGCTCAAAATTTGCAAACACTTAAAAGAGCTTACTGAAGAATGGGGATGAATGTTGTCATCGTTTCCGGGAGAGGGAATGAAACATCAACGGCGCGTGTTGGGCTTATCGAATAGCTGAGAATTCAGTAGTTGGAACACTTTCCGTTAACGATGTCACGAACTTCAGGAAATACGGAAAGGAAATCACGAAAAGGTTTGTCCATAATACTCCGTCGATCACGTCTTACAACTGCTATCATCTTGAATTGTGGTTCGAACTCATTCTTAAGAGATGCTTCATTTGGTTCTAATACGAGTACACTAGTCAATAAATCGATTGAATTTGTTGCAAATGTGAATCCAATCAACGGGAAAAAAATGCAAATTTGCAGTGCATCAATATCGTGGGTGAGCTAAGATGTAGATATTCAGCACCTCCTCTTCTAACAACCAAACAGAACTTATTGGAGGCCTGAAGAGGCTTCATAAAGAAGCGCACGTATTGGTACCCATAGGATTAACCTACCATTTCTATTAACGTCGCAATGCCACAGTTCGATTCCAACCCACTGCCTGTTAGTTGAAGATCTGATACGCTAACTACTCGGACAACCAGACCGATAGATAAAACCTCTCCTTCATTTTTTAAATTTTGATATAGGTTTGCAATCCGCATATGACATTTATGACATGGCCACCGTTCCTGATCCTTGAAGAAGTCTTAAGAAGGAAAACAGCACAAATGAGAATTTTGAAACTTAATTTTAACGTTTTACATTCGATTACTTTAAACATTGAAAGCAAAAGATTCATCAGAACCACCGACTTTGAAATCTGAACTCTAAAATTCGATTTGAAATTGAAATTTAAAATTCGATTTGAATTGAACTGAACTCAATATCAGTTCAATTCAATTTTGAATTGAATGTTGATAGGTTTAAAGAAATAGCAAAAGTTCGATCAGGTCGTGATAGGTATAGCGATCTTCCTTCGCTACCTCAAGAAGCGTTAACGTAATTTTAAGGGAAATTCCGTAGAAGAACAATAACTTGATTCATCCAATTGGCAAAAGATGCGTCACAGTAATGATTGCCCTGAAGGGTCAGAAATATGATTGTTTTCTTCAAATATTAATAAGAAACTTATATTGGAAAGGATTTCATAATTTTCATTAGCGAGGGGTGAAAAGAATCCATTTGACTGTCAATGCGGAATAGGGAACATCCTCGTTTTAGTTTTAGCGAACACAACTTAACACTTGTGTTGAATTGAGTTACTTAAATGACTTGACTGAATCTCCCTTTAATCAGAAGTGCGTCAATCATGCAGAATACCGTATGTTATACAGTTTTTACTGCGAATTGTTTAACCTTTTTGGAACCAAATAATTTTTCTCAGGAGTAGAGGAAGGTTTGAAATAGCAGAATCACATTCAAAAGAAGAATGTCTTACAACGAAACAAAATCAATAGAGCATGTGTTTTCCGAACAGATTTTCATTAGATCTTCAAATATCAAAATCCTCTTATAAAGATGCAGGAATAATCACTGAATATTACTGGTTTCCATTTGTTTCGCTGTCAGTTCACTTCTGACCATCAATGTCAGGATGAAAAGCCCTCTTTTCATCGTATATTAGGTCATTGATCTTATAGGGTAGGTGAAGCTGGTAATCCAGATATTTCACTTCTTTCTCCACCCGCAAAGCAGAAAAACTGACCAGCAGAACACACCCAATTAATAGACATAATACTTTGGTCTGAAGACTGTTTGACCTGGTGTATATAAATTTGCTTTCCGATTAATACACTGAGGGTTCGAATCCCACCACGGCCATGGATATATGATTGCCTTATTAATTCATTGCGGAACAGCATCTAAGAAAAAAACAATTCCTTCAGAAAGGAGTTCACTTCCGAAGCCTTATTATGTTGTGAAAAGGTGGCCATAAGGCGTCGATGGATGTCAAATGTCAATAACCGACCACGTACTGATCTCATATCCTTCGTTCCTTCGGCTATGAAAACAACTGTACTGCAAACAACGAATTTTGTCACTAATTAATTTTTAAAGATTTTGCCTTCAGAATTTTAAAGGTGACATCTTCCATGAATTTATCAATGGTTTCGAACCAGTTATTCAGTCAAGTTATATTCTCCCAAATAACAATTGCAAAGAAATAAGTGACTGCTATTCTGAGTTCCATGAGTCTGTTCTGCTACATAAACGAAGCTGCCACAATCATTATTTTTCGGTTGACATATTAAATTACATTTCAAGTACGTTTATAAATATGTACAATATTGATTTATTCTCCTTTTCCTGTCCTTGTACACATTATATTAACAACATTTCCTGTTTTCATAACCAGGAAAAATTAGTATTTACTGGCTTTTTTCAACATAACTGTGTAGACAAAATTTCATTTCAAATTTCATTCGTCGACCATATTTCATTCGTAAATCAAAGGGAGATCTTTGGTTTACGAATTAACAATCCAATTTGTCACTAAGAATGCCAAATGAACTTCGCGCAAACAAAACACTAGAATTTCCTCTTCACAATTACGATAGAGAAACCCTAAATTGAATGAATCAGTAATTAATAAGTGATACCAGAATTGTTAGCATAATTCGGATGATGACTCGTTTCAGTTAAAAAATGAGATTCTTGTGAGATCAGTTGAGAAGGTCATGGGCCATGCTTCATTGCATTAAGAGTATTATTCGTTATTTTACCTATGATAAAATTACCGTGAAATAACCGTGAACTTGTGTTGATGGAATTATATTACTTATGAATATGCTGCTTGGAATGAAGTCAATGAAGTCAACGACATCCTCCCTCCCCATGGACAAGTTGAAACTATCCAAACGAAGTGCTATTTGCCCTCCACCACTTAATAAAGTATATATGAAATATTTTTTAATGGACTTTTTATGATTTTGATGCAGTTTTGTCGGTTTTCGCCAAACTCACCGCTCTTAGTGATTTACGAAAGCCCTGCTTCCATTCCCCCTTCCCACACTCTGCAACCGTGAAAACTTTGGCCACAACATTTTCCAAAGACGTTTTTGTTGCTTTGTTTCATTTCGTATCAGTTATTTGTGTTATGACACACGGTGAAGGATTTTGTATTGTGGTCGTTCCAGAATTACTTTGCAGTGCGCAGTCAGATGAATTTGTGCAACGTCTCATCGGAAATGTTACATTTCGCGATGAGGTGCTGTTATTGCATCGTAAAAGTAATTAGATCCTGTGCTATCAGGATTTGTTTTCTTTTTTATATGATTAATTCCACTGAAACGCTATTGAATTTTATCGTAAATTGGATCTTCATACCACATAAGGGTCAAATTCTGACTCAGCGTCGGGATATAAGAAACATTTAATAAAGTCTCCTTTTTTTAAACATTAATTCTACGGTTATGTTTTTGTCTATTTGGAAAATTCTCTAAAAAAAATAAATGATCACCTTATTTGTATTCCTTTTGGCTTACTCAATTATTATTCTGTCGTAAGTAGCTCACAGTAGAACAGCGATTATATTACTGTCCTATCATGATTGCTAACACAGTCATAGAAATAAACTAACATGTGCATCATTTCAAGTACTAGCGAATATATTTAGTTAATGAATTCAGATAGTCCAAATGAGAATTCAATATTGTGATAAGAATAATATCCTTTAGTGTACTAAGAATTGTGTCATTTCGTATCATCTTGCATAGAACGGTCTAATTAAAACCTATTTATTCGTCGCCTGCTTTCCAGGTTTGCCTGTGGCATACTTTATGTCTGTAAATACGTTTGTTTTTGTTCAATAAATACGCAGTAACTTTCACGTAGAAAGATTATTCTGAGGAGAATTAAATTTTCATTGCAACTCTATTATAATGTATAATTAAAAGAATCAAAACGTGTTAGGATGATTTTTATAACTCCCTATTTTGAATGATGCGGTATACAATTTGTAAAGTGCATCTAGGAAACCTAGATATCATTATAAAGAGAAGCAATATATCCCCCCCCGGCCTCTTGGATTATTGTATTTCCGTGTTTCATTATGAAATGTTCTCAGAAATATCTTTACTTTTCAATTTTCAGTGTAGTTTTGTTTGATTCTCATCTCCTAGGAAATTCATATTATATTTTTGTATATTTATATTAAAATGAAACATCTCTCTCTCTCTCTCTCTCTCTCTCTCTCTCTCTCTCTATATATATATATATATATATATATATATATATATATATATGTGTGTGTATATATATATATATATATATATATATATGTGTGTGTGTGTGTGTGTGTGTGTGTATTAAAATTTCACAATACTAAATTTAATTGGAATATGGTGGATGCTTAATTTGTATTATTTCAAATTGCTTTGGTCATAAAATGCTCCTAACGTCGTAAAAATAAAGATATTATTTTGTTTTACAAAAGAAAAATAATCAACTTTCATTTGAATTTGTTTTTATTTAAATTTATTTAAATTCTATCTAGCATTTCGCAATACAGAAAAATTAGAATTATAGAGTTGACCCTTGAACAACGAGGGGGTACAGGTGCTGATTCCCCGCTTTGTTCGTAAATCCGTGTGTAACTTTCAACTCCCCCAATGATTTAACTACTAATTGGCTTCTGTTAACCAGAAGCCTTACCGATAATATAAAGTCGGTTAGCACATATTTTGTATGTTGTATTGTATACTATATTCTTACAATAAAGTAAGCTAGAGAAAGGAAAATATAATTAGAGAAAATCATAAGGAAGTGAAAATACATTTACTGTACTGTATTTATCGAAATAGTAAGTTTATGTCGCCGGTTTACAAGATGGGTCGTCTGTCTGTCAATAACTACACCAATATTATTATTATTATTATTATTATTATTATTATTATTATTATGACATGACACTTCCAAGGAATCGAACGACTCATTGAGGGAGGGCACTCACTCCATCTCCATCTCTACTGCTGAATTAACCAACTACAGCAGCCGAAACTACTATCATCATCTACAACAACGCCATCTACTGACCACCTCCATAGTATTTCCACAGGCAATCACAAACATCCATGTCCACAGCGTGTTGGCTGGAGAGCTGATACGCTAACCACTCGGCCAACCAGGCGTGCATATATTGTCACATATGTTACAAAACACTCTATATATTATACGTATTGCTATCACTAGACATCAAAAATGAAAAGATAACGTGAAAAAGAAAGTATTCATGTTTATTTTCAGGTATAACGATTCATGTATTGATAAGGAAGAAGCAGCAATATAATTGCATAATTGCTTTATGGTAGCTAGCCTATACACATATAAAGTTTTATTTCATATTAATTATTTAATTTAACTAATTAATAACAGTTAATTACAGTTAATACATATAATATTATTACATTATGCATAGTAATATTGATATATTATATAATAAGATTATTATACTATATACAGTAATGGTAATAATTTACCTAATAATATTATTACATTACATTTAGTAGTGTTAATATTAGTAGCAATTAAATTATGTTCTATGCAATAATTACTTCGTGTTATGGTTCATTTATAACAAAGTCCATAAACGACTATGGATATTATTTGAATAATGAAGTATATTTGAGTGTGTCTATCTTGCATAAAGTAAGGAATGGAAATGATATATTAATGAATATGAGTTCCCTCCGCTTTGCTCAGATTAGATTAGATTACATGCATAATAGTGTAATGTGATTTATGTTAGGGCAATGATACATTTTTGAAAATGAGTTCGATGTTAATATTCGAAGGAAACGGATGATGACGTGGAGTAATCCACTAACTTTGAAGCTTGAGTAAGCTTGCTGAAGCAAGTGGGTTAACGATTAACTATACTTTTTTTTTCTTACCGTTTTTACTGTAGTTTATAAGATTTATGTAAAATTTATATTAAATTATATTTGTGAAGTTCTAAGGGTGCGGATACAATTTTCATAGTTCGGCTTTAATGTTCTGTAACTGTTCAGATGTTTAATTTATATGGCGACTTGTTGAGTAACGTGAGTATAAGATGCTCCCTCTTGGTGGGTCCATAGAAATTTCTATATCTCTTGATTGTGAAGAGGGTTGGATTTGGTCTGGTTAAGCGATATACACTTCTCTGTTATTAAGGTAACCGTTGTTGAAATTAGGTCTTATTAAACAGTAAATATTGTCTTATATTTTTTATACTCATAATTTTGTGTTTTGCCATTATGAGTTCGATTATTTCATGGTGTGTATTGAGTCTACAAAGCACTGTTGAAACGAATCTTCGGTGAAGTATTTCTAAATTTGATAATTATCTGTTTGCTGTGTTTTCACAGCCAGTAATACCGTAAATTAGAATTGTTTCACAAATTCCATGATATAAGAGTTTTGCAGCAATATACAAAATAATCAGCGTCAGACTGATGCAAATAAAACATAATGGAGAAATTGCTTAGGCATATTATTCGAAGCACATTCTGCATAATTTTGATAAAACACAAATTAAATTATAAACTGATGGAAGGGTTCGTTTTTTTTACTCCGCAGCCAAAGCTAAATCAACAAAACCAACCATCA
The DNA here is from genome assembly GCF_054136105.1 of Typopeltis vanoorti. Classification (NCBI taxonomy): domain Eukaryota; kingdom Metazoa; phylum Arthropoda; class Arachnida; order Uropygi; family Thelyphonidae; genus Typopeltis; species Typopeltis vanoorti. The sequence goes on from NC_143564.1 coordinate 52,528,169, forward strand.
TTTGGTTGAGTCAAAACGGGGGGGAGGTAATATTTTCCCCTTAAACCAGCTAATCTATTATTTCATCTGAGAGTTTTGGGGAGACTCTTCTGGTTTCATGATGTTAACCTTTTCGAAGTGACAGAGTTACGTCTAACATTAACTAAAATTAATCAATATAACAGAGTTATATTGATTAATTTGAGTAACCGAACTCACACAAATCTGATGTTGTAATCGGTAACAAAATATTCAGTGCGTTTGTGGAGAGAGCTCGGTATTCAGCTTCGACAAAAATTCAAAATTCTTCAGGAGTTATTTCAGAGAATTTCATTTTTAGAGTACGATCCGTTGACAAGTTAACTATTCTTATTATTCTTCTTGTAACGAAAATTCACAACTCGATGTATTAACTGTCCCAAATGGATTTCGTATCCAGTCATAATTGTGTGTATTTAAGGAAGTAAAGTAACTTCAAATCTTTTCTTCCAATATTGTTAAGTGTTCTGTTATAAGGGAAATAATAATTTCCTCGACATTATTATTATGGAGCGAAGAAAATATATCTTCTGCATTTTTTTTTCCTGATATGTGGTTTTTCCAAAGAAATAACTTTTTTTCTGAAAAGCTGGCAGTTTATCAGTGGATTTCAAAATATTTTCATTTTTCCTTTCAATACTTGTATAAACGCTATTTAAGTAATTAAAAATATCGGATGAATATGCCATTCCAACACATCAAATATTATTTTGAAGATATTTTAAAAAAGCATCTGTTCCTTCATTTTGAAAAAAAGGCCAATAATTCATTTTTAAGTTGTAAAATTTGGAATAGCACTTTACTCATGGTTAAAAATCTTATTCCCGTGTGCAAAAGCAAGGATTCGTACTTAGCTCCCTTTTAGTTAAAGAAACGAACGAATCCTAGTATATGAGCTTTACGCTAATGTCAGTGGACTCGTGAATTTGTAAAACAAATTGCTGTTTGGAAAGTTTTCTCCGTATCATCTGACATATCTTTAATTTTGTGTTTTATTATATCGTTTGAATGAGGAATTTTAATAATTTTCATTTTTCCTTCGTCGTCAAACATCATGTTTACTATTTCAGAATATGCTGGTAAAATGAGAAACTCTGCTATAGTATGTCGTTTTAATTTTGCAGCAGTTAATTCAGCTACTTATATGATGCAAGTTGTGCCTTATCGGACATTTTAACAGTCTTTTCAAATTATTTTACCTCTTTAACTTGCATGTCCAAAACTCTCTTCAAATAATCCTTAGTTTTTGGAGCAAGACTAGCTTGCTTCGTAGTGGGCAATAGGATATTCTTCCTCACTGGTCAATGTAAAACAGCAAGTTAAATATTCGTCAGAATATTTGCAGCAACGTCATTATTACTACCTCCAGTTGAACTTGTCATATCATTAATATTTACCTCATAATAACGTTTTCGTTTACTAATAACTGGACTGTGCACTATTACATGGTGACACAACACACATAGCAAACACACATCACTGTATGGCTGCAAAAGAGACGTACCTCCCCGCCCACTCCTGCAAACATGGCCTATAAACTATATTCTATTTTTTTTTTTTTTTTGAAGTCAACGTGCATAGTAGTCTTCAGTTGTTAGGATAAAAGTAGACAATTAGACTCAGAACTCTGTCAATGTGACATCTTTCGCCAGAGGCACACGTGTAACCAGTTCGCAGAACATAAGTGATCCGAGGAACATCGGTTAAAAACCATTGTGTTAGATAGAACTCTCAGTACAATCTAAACTCTAATCCTGTTTTAGAGGAAAGGTTTCCTACAACATTTTAATTACTATTTTTCCGGTTTGGTTAGTCGATCTTTGATATAGAAAAGTAACATTTTGTTCTCCTAAAAATTCTAGTTTTAACCCAAATAATTACAAAATCATTCTCAGAACTAATGATGTTTGAGAGATTAAGAAGTTTGACAAGAGATCGAGGCAGCTGTATGCGTTATTGTTCCCGGTTCCTATGAAAAGCATTAGTATTCTCAAACATGAAAATGTATGTGTGTGAGTGCGTCTTCATGTTCGAGATTGTCACAGTCAGTCATCTTCATGACTCTGACTGCTTTTCTATGAAAAACAATTTTGTTTAAAGAAGTAAAACACCTTTCTTGTATTACGTGAAATGAAAAAATTCATCTAGAAATACATGAAGTGGATCTTTTCTGCATAACGTTTGAAAGACAAGTTCTATTTCTGCAAATGCATGAATGTTTTCCTGATAAAGTGTCTTTGAAATTAAATATGGAAACAGTTAAATACAATATACGGAATTAAGTTAACTGGTATGTACTCAAAAACTATATATATTTTATATATGAAAATAAAGAAGCAATATACCAGGAAAAACTTGAGGCCTTACAACAACGATCATGTGTAAATGTCATTTTGTTTATATATGGAAAGCAAACATACAAATATATGATCTCGATATTACTTTCTTTAATCTTTCTATTCAAATATTTGAATTGGCTACCAGGAGAGTCAGTTTCAATACGTAATATAAGGGTCTAAAATGAGCTCCACCTAAGCAAACAAACAACACATGATTACACGCTCTTCTTACTAAAGCGCTGATAATAGTCACTTAGTCTAAGGTGCTCCAAAAGAGCAGTATGTACTAACCCTAGTCATAGTACTCTGCCACTTTCTTTACAAAACCTGATCTCTGTTTTTCAAGTTCGAGAATGGATTCCAACCACAGTAATTTCTATAAAGGATTTCGTTTGCTTCTCTTGTTCTATACTTGTATTGGTATTTGCATGCTAAAAGGCATTTATAATTCTAAGATCAATGCTATTTCGATTCGCATCTGCAGTGTTCAATCCCTTTATTGCTTCGTAGTTCTTGTTGTAGTTCTTGTGTTAGATTCTCAGTATATAATTGCAGCATCGAAATATTCAGATAGAAGTTCACGATATATAGAGTATGCAATTTTGTTCAAACTTCTACTATGGAATGTTTTCGTGCGTGTGTTTATGTACGCAACTGGAAATCAAATGATTAACCTGCTTTACCGTTGCTGCAAGCTTGAGACAGATCTGACTACAAAGAAAACTAGACCTTTAAAATTAAAGTGGATATTTGGGATAATTCTTTCTGCTCATTTCGTCCTTTTCATAATCACGTTTTCAATCTCCTTCTTCACCATAAGGAATGAAAGAATGTTTCCGATTTATTATCGATGGTCAGTGAATGTACCGTGTATGATGTTGTTTCTGACGACTGGAGTGTTAACCTTCGTTCTATATATCCCAGCGATCATGGTGTTCTCCGTAATATGTTATTTTGGGAAGTTCTTGGGATACTGCTTGAAAGCTGTGAATGCGGTGTTGAGAGATACAAAAAAAAGCATTTCTTTTAGTTGCTCTGGAGAGGTGGAGGAGATAAGAATGCTTTACGTTCGGTGTTGCTCTGTTGCGAGAGATATATATGAATGGTTTTCTCTGCCTCTGTTGTTTATTTACGCTTGCGGTACCTCGTCCTGCTGTCTAACAGGCTTCCTTTTGATAAATAAAATTATGTTCCCATCGTATAAAATCCTTTGTAGTTCGTTTATTATGTATGCATTTTTGCTTATGTTGGTTTTGGCCAGATATTTGCAACAAGTGACAAATGAGGTAAGTGCATTAGAAGAACAGAATTGTTTTAATAATTTACCATCTTAATTCATTAATTTAAGTTTCATTTCCTCTCTACAGTAGTCATATTTATGTAATAAAGCATAATAGCTTGCTCCTTTAATATGTATTTATAATCAAGGCTGAAAATTACGAAAACAAAAAAAAAAATGTATCCATTTACAGTTTTGAAATCTTATATTTTTCTTTATAAAATGTTCTCAAATTTCTTTATTTTTGCAGTTCCACCTTGTAAAAGATTAACTCTCGATTATAAAGATGTGTGAATGAAATTCAGGAATTGTTTCCACAAAAATCCCGTCCGAATTATCCTTAACAGTTTGCGAATTCTCTCAGCCACCATCAGGCTCAGGGTCTGATTCATTGCGGATGCAAGGGTGTTTTTGATTGCCTTTAGGTTGAAGATGAATTTCCCGGTGCGTGACCACTGTCCCGCTTATTGGAGGTTCGAAACGTTACATTTTGATCCCTAGAGCAGGGTTCCCCACTATGTAAAAATGAAATTTTTGCAAAATATATAAAACTAATTACAAAAAAGAATAAAAACTAAACTAAGAGTTTAGTTTTTATTCTTATATTTCTATAACAATGCAGAGGACTGTTCCTTGAGTCACAGCATTTCTGAATAACGCGCTCTTTTAGAAATTATTTGGACACACCAGAGCAATGTACGGGAGCAGCATATTTTTACGAATATTGATTCAGTAATGGACAATGCTCATAATTCGAGGCGATTTATATTGCACAATTACCCAGGAGATGCAATTATTATGTGTAATAAGAATTATAATTAATTTCTGTAATTACAGAACATTAGAACATCAGGATAGAGTAACAAAGTAAACTGTGATTGATATAGTTTAACGAGAAATGCGATAAAGGAAAAAAAGAAAGTTCTAAAATATCACAAAGGTAGATAAAAAATAAGTGAGGATGGCTGGAAGGAGTTGTGTATTCTGTATGCATCACAGCATCTTTTCATAAGAAAATAAATCCATTTTTAACAGTAATTTCGACTAATATATTAGGTGCGGAATGTCACTGTCTCTCGTTTCATGGAAAGTAAGATTCTCAAATGCTAAACGTTGTTCTTAAAGCTTTCTGGAATTTTACCAGTTTGCTGAAAACGTTTTCGTAATCGGACCATAACATTTGGAAAGATTGGATAATGGAGTGCTAATACAGGCGTAACACTTGCAGACACGTAGAATCACACGAGTTTGCATGTGTTTTTTCCTGGTGTTGACAGGCTTGAGATTTTTCCATTTCGCCTTCATTTCCTGAGACCAACGTCACTGTCTTGTTAATACTTTGGCGGGTCTGTGAAAATTATTCAATGGAGGAGTAACTAGTAAAAATACCTAGACAATGAATGATGACTGTTTGAGGAAGTGAAGGTGAAAAGGAAAGATCTGATGCCAGTGAATACCATCTGCTGCACAGTGAACCTGAAGAAAAAGTCGAGTATTTGGCTCGACTTTGAAAAAAACTAATGTATTTCAGTACAGGAAATGACTGAAAGTGTGACTTATGTTCTTATGGATAAATTCGTGTATCGCTCAGTTTATCCACGTCTAGTAGGAGGAAGAGCTCTGTAATCGTAAAAAAATGTAAAGGTACCTACATTTCATATATGCAGTGAAATTTAAGAAAGTGGCGAGTTGGGTTCTTCGAGTAATTTTGCATAAATTAAAGCAAACTTACCTAATATTATGAGGGTGTATTATGTTTGTTTACAGTATGCATTTATTTTTTAAAATATCTGAATTGTGGAATAAAAGTACGAGTTTCTAGGAGGAAAATCCTGATTCCACTGTGACTGAGTGGAATCAGGATTTTTTATTAATTATTTGATTAATTATGAGACTGACTAATTCACTAATTTCAAAGCTCTGGTAAAGTTTCTTCCCATCTTAGAAGAAATTACGAAGAGGGTGCTTTGAAATAAATGATATCGTCGTTACCAGCGACGCTGCAGAGACATATTTTATATTGTCTAAGGTTATTTATTAATGTGAAAAATAATAATCTTTGGAAGGAATCAATCATAGCATTTAATGTACAACATTTGGTTGGATAAACATGAAAACGGATAAATTGTAAAACCGTGCAAATTTCATCCAAGAGAATTCAAGTGAATTATATTATATTAAAATTTAAACAATTAGAGAACGAAAATGAATTCTTTCTCTAATTTCATAAAATCTACACTGCACTTCCAAAGTTTGTTCATCTTTAAATGTGTTTTTTTATTGTAGCAGATATTTTATTTTTTATTACTCTTAATATTAGCAAGATCTATTACTATTTATACTATTATTACTACTATATTATCACTACGAGAGAGCTCGTTGCTCTCAATGTATGCTAAAATGAGGAAAATCCGATAGGTTCTGGGTCTCTGCGATCTTTGAGGACCTGTAATAAACGTGAACTGTTTAAACAGAATAAGAAAATACACAGAAACACTGAAGCTAAATTTTCAGCACTCCTTCTGCGTTTTGCATAGTATTGAATGATTTCACTCTTCCTGTTATTATTTTTTTTCCTTCGATATTTCTCAGGAACAAATAGGATAAGTCTTATTGTTTTAGAATAAGCTTTCACTCATACTTCTCAAAACGGATATAGGAACACTTTATTCGTACAATAAACGTACAGTCAAAGGTATCCTCTTAATTTACACCTCTAAAACAGTAGCCAACCCGATGTCTATCCATCTTTCGTGATGTCTACATGCTGTCATGCCGGTATCACCATATCCTGACCTCTTTTGCACTGCGAGGAGGCACCTAAACTGAAACAGGGTTGTATTCTACTGTTATTTGACCAATAATCTACCTGACACACTTCAAAACAATTTTCACAATAATAAGTTATTTCAATCTATATATAGTATATAGTACTAATGGTGACGCGATGTTGTCTGTTTAATTGACTATTCTCTGGACTATGGAGACACCACACAAAAACTATTTTCTGAAGTGGATATTTGGCACTATCATATGGCGATAAGTCACTTGAGTTTTGCTCTACTACATTGATTTACCTAAAACTCATAATGGATTTTATTTTCTGGAATTTATATTCTGCAAAATTGAGATCAACAAAATTGATACCAATCGCATATCATTCTCTACACGTCTCCACCACGTGTTCGTGACTTTATAATATTTATTATCCTTAATGGAAAATTCAGATTTGTGCGACTTCATTGACTCCAATCGGAAAATAATGCATAAAAGTAATATATTTATTTAGAGTTAAATACTTAAGAAATGTTCGTAAATTTCGCAAATTTTATGCAATCTCAACTTTCCTTTATATTATTTATTAACCGCGAAAATGGTTAATAAATAAACAATTGCATTTTAAAACATATGCTTTAATAAATGTTTTAGAGCATTATTTGGAAATGTTATCCTATAAAAAGAAAGTGTGCACTGATTATTATGTTAACTGAAATTAAATAAGTATGAGTTGCTTCTTCTAAGGTTTAATTCCGATTTCTCCAACATTTGCACTGATATATGCAGCTTCTCAAACGTTTATGGTTGCATTAATTATGAGGATCTAGGGTTTATTTATTTCTATAAAAATACAATATAAGTATATATTTTAGAAATAACGGATATGAACTGATCAACTTATGAAAAGCTAAAGATTAATGATCGATATTCTGAACAGTTTTGAAGTTTTGCAATTAGATCTGCCATAACTGACTACAACAGAGACCATTTCATTTCTCATACAGCGCATTGTTTGCTATTTTCATAGCGTTTCATAAAGAAAGGGACACGAGACAGTGTTCTCTACTATAAATGTCCTTTTCTCTACACTTATTATAAAGAAAGTGTTCCTAATGTGGGGGGTGGAATAACGACGAACGGTTGCACTTCTCTTCATGTTTTTGATTGATTGAGAAAATAGAGGCACCATGTGAGATAGAAGCGTTAAAAAAGTATTCCTGGTAAAGAAGAAAGCATATCATACGTTCCTAGAAAATAAGTCATCAGAGGCCCTAATATGGCGCTAAGCTAGCTGTAAACAAAACTCATTGAACGACTTTGGCTAAAATACAGAAGGCAAATATCAGGAAGCTGGCAAAATGTTTTGGAGGCTATTGAAATAGCAAAGAAATGATAGAGAAAATAGTAGAGTCATAGTAGAAATCTGATACGAATAACTGAAGATCATGATATCCTGGAATGTGTAATAATCACTTGAAAGCCAGCTAAACGAAACAAGCAGTGATAGAGCAGTAGTAAAACAATTTTCCAGATGAATGCAAATAGGAGTGCATATTAATAGTTGAGGTAGAAAAAGCCATCAAAACTTGAATTTGAAAAGGAAGCTGGACTATATGATATACGACCAGAATGCTCCAACATTCAGGAATAAATATTCTTCATGGCTGCTCTTGTAGAGCAGCCATGAAGGTGGCCTGTTCGTAATTCAGGTGGCCTGTTCGTAATGTCAAATTCCACATGAATTGAAGTAGAGCTATGATTGTTCCCATGTATAAAAAAGGAAAAGATCGATGTGAAAATTACAGAATTTCTCTACTAAGTGTTGCGGGTAGGATTTATGCAACACACTTTTCAATAGGATTTGGAAACTTGTGGAAGAGAAACAAGGAAAATAACAAGCCGAGTTCAGCCAAACAGGGGTTGTGTCAAAATCAGATTTTCACTTTATGATTTAAAAAATGGGTTAGAAACAGAAGCAATTAATCAGAGATTAGAACCCACCATATCCCTGCCATTTGGTGCCAAAATAGAAGGAAAAAGACCCGCAGGAAGATTAAAGTCTAGTGGATTGATTCAGTGTAAAGAGCTTTAGAAGACTCAAATGTTAGATATTTCTTATCGGAGTGCTGTCCAAAAGTAAAAACTAATTTGGAGGGAAAACACTTGATATACCTGTAATTAATAATGCAAACTTAATCATGTAAAGTTTTCATAGTAGCCTACACACCCTTAGACGGTACATGTCGGGAAACTAGTTATGATAACGAAAAAGGTAATTCTTTTGTGTGTGTGTGTGTATCATGTGTCCCTTTCAAATTAATTGTTTGATTTTAAGTAATATTCATTTATGTTTACCAGAACATTCACACCATGTAAAAAACATGCTTCTCACTCCCTTGCTCACACCCTCCTTATACAGCTTCCATGAATGACCTCTTGTTCTCCTGCTATCCTCACCCATTCTGTGCAAAACCTCCCGACATTATTCTGGTAATAACCTCTTAACAGCTTATATGTCTCAATCATATCCTCCCTCCTCCTCCTTCTATCCACCAATTTCTGCAAATTGCATTTTGTCAATCTGTCTTCATACTCTACATTCCACAGACGTTTCCAACGCAATTTCCTCTTTTTGAAAACCAGGTGATGACCAGATCTGTGCACAGTAATCTATATGTGGCCTGATAAAAGCCTTACACAAAGGAACTATAACATCCTTACTTCTACAATCAATGTCCTCCGCATCATTCCCATTATCCGCTGTGTTGACTTCACTATTTTAGTAACATATCCCCGAAATTTTAGGTCCTTGTCTACAATCACTCCCAGATCGCTCATTTCCTCTACCTCTTCCAAGATATTTGCACCGATTGTGTAGTTTACATCCCATTTCTGTTTCCCAAATTTCAAAACCTTAGACATTGAAACATTGAATTGACATCCACACTTATGTACCCATTCAGCCAGTGAATTCAAGTCCTCTTGCAAAGCTACAGCATCCACATTACTCCTGATAGCTCTCCCCGACTTTGCATCATCAGCAAATAACTGCACACCACCATTCAGACCTCTCCAGATATCATTTACACAAAAATTAAACAGCAATGGACCCAAAACAGACCCTTGAGGTACACCACTAGTTACTTTCCTCTTCTGGGATATCGCTACTCCATACACATCTTGCTGATACCTATCAGACAGCCAATCTCCAATCCACCGAACCAATCTACTCTTCAGCCCCATCCGTTCCAATTTAATTACCAGCTTTGTCATGGCGTTTGATAATTTGCCATTTATCAAACGCCTTTGCAAAATCTAAATATACCACTGTATATGCAACACCCTTATCCAACGCATTTGTCAATGACTTGCTGATTGTAATTTGTCTGTTAGAGTTCATTATTCTTGTGCAACTCTATAAGCAGTTCATATCATCGTGCTTTTCCAACCAAAGGACTTCGGTAGGCTTGCCGTTTTGCTGTTGGTGAATCGTGCTCATAACACTCTTAGATACGATAGAAAAGAACATATTTTTAAAACACTGATGTGGCACATCTGATGCGACACACAAAGCCACTTGAGTCAGGATTAGCTATTATCACATTGAACTGACCATAACAACCCACCCCATACAGACACTTCCCCCTGCCACACGCACATATTTCCTCACTATTTTTTATATCTGCCTATCAGGTTAAGGTAGGTAAAGCGAATAGGCGACAAACACTCTAACGAAAGATACCATGAATGCTCCAAGTAAACCTAAATAAACTGTTCACTCAATGGTATGTTGAATTATTTGAATCAAAGGTGTATAATTTCTACCCTGGCAGATTTATTACGTATATCATCCCGTTGAAGGGTCGTTATTATCATCTCACGAGAAAGCACCCAACAGCAGATAGCATTAAAACTCCATCGCAAAGTTGGTATAAGCCACTTACTTGCAGCACAGTTTGTAACTGTATCAAACATACATTCAGTTGTAGATTACTAAAAGAAACTCTGCAGTGTTGCTGTGCAGCGGAAGTCAAAACAACAACACAAAAAGTTTGAATATCCACATTTTAGATTTTCTTTCCATTTTGACACCTTCTAAAGTGAAGTATAACTCTATGTATAATGGAGATATAAAATCTCCACCATTATTTATAGCCCAATACACGAAACATAAAAATTTTGCTAGAAATCTTTTAAATTTTATTTTTTGTTGATGTGAAGAAAGAAAATGTTATGTGAGTAAGAAGGATCATGAAATTGTTTTCGCTAACTCTTCAAATATTTGAATTTTCTGCATCTCAAATCACGAGATATCAAAGCATGACAGTTTCCATATACGATGTGTAGAGAGCGCTCCACCTGAGCAAACAACATGAAATTAAACGCTTCGGCTTCTTCGCGGATAATACTGCTGAAGTTCGTCCCTTCTCTCTAGAACTTCAATAGGTCATTTTTAATAACGAGAGTTATTAAAAATGATCTTCTCGAAGTATAATAAAGCAGAACGAATCTGACGTCTTGTCATTGTGGACTGTCAGTGTCTTTACGATATTTACCTTTACTATTTTCAAGACCGAGAATGGATTTCAATCACAGCAATTTCTACACGGGATTTCGTTTTCTACTTTTATTCTATACCTTGTTTGGCACTTGCATGTTGAAGGCCTATTTCCTTCTAAGATCACTGGATTTTCCATTCGTGTCTGCAGTGTCCAAACCTTCTATAATTTGGTAGTGTTTGCTCTTGTTCTTGTCTTACTTTCTCAGTATATAATCGCAACATCGAAACATTCGAATCCGAGTTCAAGGTATGTGCAATACGCACTTTTTATTTAATATTCTGAACTGGAACGTGTTTCTGCGTGTATTTATGTACGCTTCTGGAAATCAAATAATAACTCTGCTACAGAGTTGCTACGAGCTTGAAGCCGATCTGATTGCAAAGCAGATCAAACCCTTCAGATTAAAGACGATTGTTGGGATTCTTTTTTCTGCTCATTTGTTCTTATTACTTCTCTCGTTTTCAGCCGTTTACTTTAGTATGAGGAATGAACCAACATTTCCGTTTTGTTATCGATGGTCTCTAAATGTACAGTGTATGGTGCTGCTTCTAACGACTGGATTCTTACCTTTCCTTTTTCATATCCCAGTAACCATGATACATACATACATACATCTTCAAGGCCCACTCTTCCTAATTGGGTTGTGGGGGAAAAAGCTGCAAGAGGAACTTCCAATGGTCACGATCCTCTGCCACCAAGTTCAGGTGTTCTGGTGGGATTCCCAAACGAATCCACCCAAGGTTTTGGATATAATCTATCCAGCGAGTCCTTGGCCTTCCACGTGGCCTCCCACCCTCTGGCTTGGCAAAGAGGGCCTGCTGAGGGAGCCTCTCTTGTGACATTCTGACCAGGTGCCCGTACCAGGTTAACTGTGATCTCTCAACACGGAGAAGCAGCGGTTGAGTATTGAGGGTTTCCCGAATTGCAGAGCTTCTGACTCTGTCGAGTTTTGTCAGCCCCGCAACCCCTCGAAGGAACCTCATTTCAGCCGCTTGGATTTGTGTATGCATTCGGTCGGTCATTACCCAACTCTCATGACCATAGGTGAAGATGGGTCATAGACTGTATTGAAGACAGCCAGCTTTGCCTTCTGGCTTAACTCCCGCTTCAATACTACTGAACGGCCAAGCTCCCGCAATATTAAGCTTGCTAAGCCAATTCGAGTATCTAGCTCTACGTCCCAAGGTATTTAAACTTCTCCACCTGTCTCATTGGGACTCCACTTACATTTAGAGTGCACTGGGATGGTTGTCTTGAGACCACAAATGTTTCAGTTTTGGTCACACTGATCTTCATTCCGGCATCTGCACAAACAGCTACAAACCTATCCAGGGTCCGCTGGAGGTCATCTGTGGAAGAGATAAGCAGAACTAGGTCATCTGCAAAAAGCTGACGTCCAATGCTACATTTTCCAATTCTGACACACTCACTGCCTCGGCTGTACCTATCAATCCAGTCCATAAATATTATGAAAAGGAGGGGTGACAGAACACACCCTTGGCGGAGGCCAACGGAGACTGTGAAAGGTTCAGACTTTGTGCTGTTTACTCTGACACAAAACTCTGGGCATTCATACAGGGACTTGATGACAGCTAATAGTTGACCATCCACTCCATACTCCTGTACTACTTGCCAAAGCTTATCTCGAGGAACCCGGTCATATGCCTTCTCCAAGTCCACAAAACATGTGTAGACATTCTTGGCATATTCCCAAGATTTCTCAAGGACTTGCCTTAAAGTGAAGATTTGGTCAGTTGTGCTTCTACTAGGACGAAAGCCACATTGTTCTTCCTGGAACTTTGACTCAACTATGCTCCTGCACCGTTTTTCCAAGCACTTAGCATACACTTTCCCAGGCAGGCTGAGCAGAGAGATGCCACGATAGTTACTGCAATCCTTCTGGTCTCCCTTCTTAAAGACTGGTATTATTATGCCTGTCTACCATTGCTTTGGTGCTCGCCCAGATATCCAAGCAGCCTGACACACTCGAGTCAGCCAGAGAAGACCGTCTCGATTTATGGCTTTTAGCATTTCGGGCCGAATTTCAACACCAGCAGCCTTGCCCGATTTTAGCGATTTTATTGCTAAATGGACCTCTTCTGCTGTGAGACTAGTCATTGCCCCGATCTGCACCACTTGGATGTCCACAACTGCTGGGCCACCCGGGTTAAGAAGGCTCTCAAAGTATTTCCTCCATCTGTGGAGGATATCCTTCTCGGTTGTTAAAAGTGCACCATCAGAGGCCTTAAGTACCCTTGCTGTGCACGATTTCCTCCCTCGAAGGCGGCGGATGGTCTGCCAGAATACTTTGTTTGCATTTGCATAGGATGAACCTAATCTTTCTCCAAAGGATTCCCAAGCCTTCTGCTTTGCTGTCTTTACTGCCTTAACAGCAGCTTTTCGTGCCTCAGCATACTGCAAACGCATCTCAGGTGACCTGACTCTAAGCCATGTTAGGTAGGATTCCTTTTTTGCCCGGACAGTTTTTTGGACTTCTTGGTTCCACCAAGGTGTCCTTTCTCTCAATGCCCGTTGCCACGCAGAGCCACTTTCTGCCACACCATGACAGTGCAGAGGCAGTGACAGCTGTTCTGAACAGCTTCCATTCCTCCTCAACATCTGCAGTATGCTTGGGAATCTCTTTGAACCTGGAGGAAATGTAATCTGCAAAATTCTTCCTCACAGCCTCATTTTCCAATGTCTCCCATTTCACGCGGTATAGCTGCTTAGGCCTACCAGCATTGATGGTAGCATCTGGTTTCTGAAGCCGTAGAGTGCACACAACAAGGTGGTGGTGGTGGTGGTCAGTTGACAATTCTGCCCCTCTTCTCACACAAACGTCCAACACTGAGGAAAATAGGTCTGCTGAGACTATAAAGAAGTCAATCAGAGACCTTTGTTCTAGTGTATCCGTGTACCAGGTATACTTATGGACTTCTCGGTGCTGGAAGAAGGTATTCATTATGGACAAGCTATTAGTACAGCAGAAGTCCAATACTTTCAACCCATTCGCGTTAAGGTCAGGGGCACCGTTCCTTCCAACCACACCCCTCCATGTCTGGTCATCTGTTCCAACATGTGCATTGAAGTCGCCCATTAACAGGACTGATTCCATGTCTGCCACCCTGTCAAAAGCAGCATCCACTTCCTCTAGGAAGGCAGAGTATTCTGACTCCAGATTAGGTGCATAGGCTTGCACCACAGCCAAATCATGGTTTTTCATCTGAAGCCTTAATACACATACCCGTACCCCCAATGGAATCCACTCAGCAACACAGTCTGACAGCTGGGGGCTTGTGAGTATCCCCACACCCGCCTGAGCAGACATTGTCGGGCTCACACCAGAGTAGTAGAGCTTCCACCCCTTATCCAGGTCGACAGTTCCAGAGCCTCTCCTCTTGGTTGAAGAAAGCCCGACTAAGTCTAGCCGGTAGCGCTTGGCTTCCTCAACCAGTTCCAACTCCTTCCCTGTCAGAGAGAAGATGTTCCAGTTGCTTAAAGCCATAGTCTGGTGCCGTTGTCGTTGCCATTTCCGTCCTTTTGCAGAACCATTTCTTTGCGCTGCCCCTAAACACCTCCCCAAACGGGTAGCGGGCCCATTGATGAAGTTTCCTCTAGCAGAGTGCTGAGGAGTGGTGTCTAAGGGAGACTGTAACATATTTTTCGAACTGATCTCTCTGCCTAAAACCCGAACGCGTCCCTTGGTAACCCGCGCGACGGACGATGCGGTATGAACATTTTTTGATGACCTGATCATGTTACAGTGTTTGATAATGTCCTGTTAGCACAAGACGGAATGACATAGAAAAATAGGAAAGATACCCCTCGAATACTCTAATAGCATTCGGAGGAAGGAGCAAGAAGAGAAGAAAGAAAGAATCAAGGGAGGAAGAGGAGGGACCAGTCTACAGATAATATAACAGATGTATATTACATGAAGTAAGGCATAGTAACCATGATGTTCTCCATAATATGTTATTTTGCAGAGTTTTTGAGATACTCCTTTGAAGCTGTGAATGCGATATTAAAAGATACAAAAAAAGTGTTTCTTTTAGGAACTCGGAGAAATTACAGGAGAGTTCAGAATGCTTTATATTAGATGTTGTTCCACCACGAAAGATACAAATGATTTGTTTTCTGTGGCTTTATTTTTTATTTATGCTTGGAATACTGCTCTTAGCTATTTAGGTTTTCTTGTGATTAGCTCCGCCATGTTGCTTCTATACAGAGTGGTCTGTGGCATCCAACTTATTTACGAATTTTTGCTTATGTTAGGTATTGCTAGTTATTTAGAACGGGTGATTGATAAGTTAACTCCAATGAACATATTTTTCTAACTTTGCTCTCTTCCTTCACAGCAGTTCTGTTTAAATATAATCATATATTAATAGTTTGTTCTTTTTTAAGATTTTGCTAAAGATACTTAGTGAAATGTGTTAAAAGCAATACAATTTTGCAATAAAAGCTAATTTCGTTACAAAATGAACACGTTATCGGTTTTATGTTTGTAATTAGAGTAATGTTCATTAAATTTTCGCGTGAATTTCTTCATTTTTGCAGTTCATCCTTGCAAACTATTAATTTTTAGCT
Organism: Typopeltis vanoorti; assembly: GCF_054136105.1. Lineage (NCBI taxonomy): Eukaryota > Metazoa > Arthropoda > Arachnida > Uropygi > Thelyphonidae > Typopeltis > Typopeltis vanoorti. The sequence goes on from NC_143564.1 coordinate 52,543,735, forward strand.
TTGAAGATATCTTGATGAAACGCAAGAATCGTGCTCTTAAGAATAATATCGAAATTATGACACTACAACTGGAGTATTTTAAAATTGAAGATACTGATGAGTGTGTGAAACTGTGGGAAGTAATGAAAATAATGGGTTTTCCTCAGCACACTATCAGGTTGACAGCCAACTTGTATAAGGGACTAGAAGCCATGGTAAGAACAGGTGTTGGATCGACTGACTGGCTACAAGTTGGAAAAGGAATTAGGCAAGGATGTTTATTTTTTTCTCACTTGTTTAGTATATATGAAGAGGACATCGTGCGCGAAGCATTGGATGCACCCAGAACAGTAATTAGAATAAGAGGTAGATTAATCAGTAATCTGAGGTATGCTGATGATACCATACTCCATTCTAATGACATGGAAGAACTACGACTAATTCTTCACAAATTTCACAAAATCAGTAATAACAGAGTGCTTCAACTCAATCCTAGCCAGACCACGATTATGGTTCTCAAAGGAAATGCAAAAAGAGAAGCTCTTGAGAAACAAGTGCACCTTAATGGAGAAAGAATTGAGGAAGTCAGCAAATTTGAGTATCTGATATCCATTATTAAGGTGAAGAATTGCTGTTCACGAGACGACAGAAAAATATTAGGAATGGCTAAAACAACACTCAGAGACCTGTCTAAAATCTGGAAGGATTGATTTATCTCCATACGAACAGTATTGAGGATTTTGCATGCAGTTGTTTTTCCAACAGCGACTTATGGATGTGAGACATGGAACCTAAAGAAGTCAGATAAGAAAAGGATATCTGCTATTGAGATGTGGTGTTACAGAAGGTTATTGAGGATGTCATATACTGAAAGGCGTACAAATGAATGTGGGGGTTAGAAAAGATCAATAGAACTTTAAGACTCCTAAAGTACATTCACGGAAGAATGTTAAAATATTTTGGACACATAGAAAGGATGGAAGAGGGACTTCTCAGAATAGTATCAGTCGGTAAAGTTTCTGAAAAAAGAGGCAGGGGTAGACCATCAACGGGATGAATGGATGGTGTGTGTGTGATCTTCAAAAACTTGAAGAAGCCAGAAAAGTAAACAACAGGACTACATGGCGAGGCCAGGTGTGGCACATCACCGAGCATCGGAGTAACCATACGGCATTTGTAGATGCCCAGTGAACAAAGAGAGAGAGAGAGAGAGAGAGAGAGATGATGATGAGTGTGTGACATTTGTGACATTTAAGGCAGTCGTAAGACCATATTTTGCATTTTCAGCTGTAGTTTCATGATTGCAATGTATTTTACGTTATATTATTATTATACAGCGTAAAATACTTTGCACTGTATAATACTGTAAATAAGGTGAATGATTTAGACTTTCGGAAGTGATCCTTAGTTGTAATAAGAATTATTTAGTTGATACGACTATAGATCATCGGAGAATTTAAGATCAACTGCGACTAATATAAAAGAAGGGACATTGTTGGCGAAAAGAAATACGAAAGTTCAGAAAGACAAAGTCAACCAAAACAGACATAAACAAGTTAAGTTGTGTATTACTATTCACTTTGCTAAGGATACTCATCAAAAATGCTACGTGCCGAACTGCTAGGCTCGGTTTCTGTAGGAGAGAGGACCATCACTTTTTAAACATAACTCTCAAAGAATCATGGATTCTTCTAGCCTGGAGAAATGTTTGTTATGATTGGACAACAGAGTATTGGTAAGCTGCAGTGATGGAGTGATAGAGCTGATATTCCTGCTTCCTTATCTTCCATTGTCTTGGTTTATTCTCCCAGAATTAGTAATCATGCATAATTTTTATCCACCGATATAAAACATTTTCGCATTTTAATCTGTTATGTGATAAACTAATAGCAGTATTGACGTGCCAAACGAGTATTCTTTACCCCTGACCAAACTGAATGTAATTAATTTTCTAACTGAACTGCCTTTCATGCACAACAAAATGCAATATTGCATTTGTAACTAATGTAGTATTTATAAAATCTCAGATAGAACTGGAAATATTTTAAAAGATCTTTCTTAGTGTATTTACGGCTGAACATGATTTCTTCTTATATCTTTAAAACTAAGAATAACACTTTGTTTTTCACTGTTTTCTTCTTTCTACGTTTCTTTTAGCAAGACCTAAGAAATTGTGAAATGTGTTTGTTATGAATTATGATTGTATTCAAAATAATTGCAACGAAAGGGGATACAGTATTTGATATTATTTTTATATTATGAATGTTAAAATATTTCTGTTGCTCTTTCAACTTCAACGATCCTCCCTTTATTCCTATGCCTTTAAGTGACTTACCTCCCCCCTCCAGTTGAATCTTAATGAGAATGTTAGGTATTTCTGAAGTTCATTCAAAAATTGCTGACTTAATCTACCTTAGGCGCGTAGAGTAAGATAAGTAAAATAACTGTAAATTAATGAAAGTTTGTTCAGTTTCTTTGTTATAGTTTTGATTAACCTGCTATCGCATCCACAGCAGTCCAACTGTCCCATCAGATAGACTGCTAGAATATTTCTGCATAAGCAGTTCAACCTGTTGAGTCACGTAATATTTATGGTTACACTGAAGTCGCTTGACTTTCTAATCACCAATATTTCAAGTAGCATACTGTAACCTGTTTGAAAATAAAAATTATTTGTTCTCTAGATTTCATTTAAAAAAAAAAAAAAGACCGTGTCGCACCACATTAAGTAGATCCATTCATTCACCATTTTTTCTAAGTGAAAATAAGAAATAATTCCCTTATATACTATAACTGAAGCTCTTTATTTAGGAACGTTTTATTATTAGCGCGAACATTTTAAATAATGCAAATTATTTCCTAATTCCTTAAGCCAAGTTTGAGATTGTTGGTCTGTTTTAAACGGTTATATTACAACCTTAGTTAAAGTAATAAATAACACTGGAAACTCACTCTGTTTGTCACTTTATAGTTCGAAATCTCTAGACGTTGAGAATGTAAACAGTTGAAAATAAGTAAATAGACATTTGAAGTTCTAGTACAAACGGATTCACTTGCTAGAGACAACTGAGCACGTAACAAATACTGTGTGCAAAAGAACTATTATTCTGCCTGGTATTGTTCGATAGTCGATAACAATCACTAATGAGTGATTATTATTTACCTATTGTTGCAGAATAAAGTGAAAATAGGATACCGTTTTGTGGCAAACATGTAACTTTTTTATTCATGGCGAAAAATCTAAATAGAATATTTTAAAGCACTTGCCATGTTATTAAAATAATAACGTGAACGTATTTTATTTTTGAGTTTTCATCAACTATCATCCTGAATCGTCTTTCAGGTCCTATCATTAATCTCCTTTGTATTATCTTCATTCTCAAGGGTATATTTACCTCTGTTATGTGTTTACTGATTTTAGTTCTAACACTGCGATAATTTAATTAAATCTGATGTTGCAAAAATTGTCATTTTTATGAAATACTTAAAGAAAAGAATATCAGTGAAGTCATAATATCGATATCCTTATTAACATTGGATTAGAAGTGAATATAATACTATATTAAAAAAAACCTAACCACTTTTATGTGGGCAGAGTAATTGCGTTTGTTTGTGCCAAGAGAGTTTCTGTAAATCATCGTGATAATTCGGTTTGCAATCTCACTACAGTTTGTGGACGAACTTATATTCGATAGCGATAATATTACTGCTTCCTTATCTTCCATTGTTCTTGGTTTATTTTCCCAGAATTAGTAATTACTCATGGTTTTTATCCACCGAAATGAAACATTTTCACACTTTAATCTGTTACGTTGCCACAGACATTTCCATAAGTAACAAAGTATCCCATTTATGTGCATAACGTGCCACATCTTTGCCATTATTCTTAATACTCCGCCCCCCCTCAACTTTAGGATTTGTTTAATTTTCAGATACGTTTCTTTTCAGCATCTAAAACAAGTGAGTTTCCAGACGGTTCAGCGTTGGGTTATTTGCTTTTAACTCATGGATGACGCAGATCGTGAAATTAAAATGTGAATGTCGTAGCAGATTCAATCAATTCTACTCGTCCTTCTCTTCCTTAGTTGTTTCTCCCATCCACAAAGCCAGTTTTTTTCTCCCAAAAGAGAAGTCATTTTCCATCGTAGTCGTAACAGTATTACAAAACACAAATGAGACTGATAAACAGGCTTGCTTTTAACAAGACCGAGATAAGATTTCATTGTATTCTCACCTCCACTACACATTATTTTACCCGTTGCAAAGTATCGAAATAACATTCCCCTTCTGCGATCAACGGAACAGAACTGCCTCGCCCGAGTCTTATGTACTTTCGTACCTGGCAAATGTTATCAAAGTTCATCCGCAGTTATAAGTAAATTTATAAAAATATCTCTAATTAGACGATGGGTTATTTATGTTGAACTGTGTTTAATTTCAAAAAGTGAAGAACTGAAGAGTATTAAATTCCCTTCGAGTTTGGGAAAAAGCTCAAATTTTGCAAACACTTAAAAGACCACACACTGAAGAATGGGATGAAAGTTGTTGCCGTCTCCGGGAGAGAGAGAATGAAACAACGACGGTGCGTGTGTTCAGGCCTAGCCACCTTATTCCGGGGACAGGGTGGTTAGAACAGAACACACTTCCGTAGGAGACCGTCTAACTTAAATTCAAATGAAAATTCCTTATAAAGATTATTACCGAGTGGTCTCTAGATGGGATTCGAACCACGACCTTTTCACACAAAGTGCAACCTCGAAACCGAATGAATTCAGTAATACATACTGAGTGTTCGACTTGTTGAATACCTGAAAATTCAGTAGTTGGAACACCTTCCGTTAACGATGTCACGAACTTCATGAAATACGGAAAGGAAGTCACGAAAAGGGTATGTCCTTAAGACTCCGTCGATCACGTCTTACAACTGCTATTTGTGGTTCGAACTCATTCTTGAAAGGGGCTTCATTTGGCTCAAATACGAGCACGCTTGTCAGTAAAGTGATTGAATTTGTTGCAAATGTAAATGAAAAAATAAAATGTCAATTAGCAGTGCATCAATAGATGGGTGAACTAATATATAGATATTCAGTACCAGCTCTTCTAACGACCAAACAGAAGTTATTCGATGTCTGAAGAGGCTTCATAAAAGAAGCGCTCGTAGTGGTCTCCCACAGGATTAACCTACCACCTCTATTAACGTCGCAATGCCACAGTAAGATTCCATCCCACTGCCTGTTCGTTGAAGAGCTGATATGCTAACTACTCGGCAAACCAGACCGAAAGATAAAACCTCTCCTTCATTTTTTTAATCTTGATATAGGTTTGCAATCCGCATGATACAGTTATCAAGTTGCCACCGTTCCTGATCCTTGAGAGGTCTTAAGATGGAAAACAGCACAAATGAGAATTTTGAAACTTAATTTTAACGTTTTACATTCGACTACTTTAAACATTGAAAGCCAGAGATTCACCAGCATCACCGACTTTGGAATTTGAATTCTAAAATTAGATTTTGTAAACTGAATTGAATTGAACTGAATATCAGCTTTTGAATTGAATGTTGATAGGTTTAAGGAAATAGCAAAAGTTCGATCAGATCGTGAGACGTATAACGAGCTCCCTTTTCGACCTTAGAAGCCTTAACGTAATTTTAATGGAAATTCCGTAGAAGAACAATAACTTGATTCATTCCAATTGGCAAAAGATGCGCCACAGTAATGATTGTCCTGAAGGGTAAGATATAATGATAGTTTTCTTCAAATATTAATAAGAAACTTATATTAGAAAGGATTTCATAATTTTCATTAGCGAAGGGGTAAAAAATAATCCATTTGACGATCAAGGCGGAATATGGAACATGCTCGTTTTAGTTTTAGCGAACACAACTTAACGCTTGTGTTGAATTGAGTTAATTAAATGACTTTTCTGAATCTCCGTTTAATCAGAAGTGTGTCAATCATGCAGAATATCTTAGGTCATACAGTTTTTACTGCGTGGTTTGTAAGCTTTTTTGAACCAAATAATTTGTTTCAGGAGTAGAGGAAGGTTCTGAAATAGCAGAATCACATTCAAAAGAAGAATGTGTTACAACGAAAGAAAATCAATAGAGCATGTGTTTTCCGAACAGATTTTCATAACAGATCTTCCAATTTCGAAATCCTCTTATAAAGATGCAGGAATAATCACTGAGTATTATCGGCTTCCATTTGTTTCAATGTCAGTTCTCTGCTGACCATCAATGTCAGGATAAAAAGCCCTCTTTTCATCGTAGATTAGGTCATTGATCTTATAGGGTAGGCGAAGGTGGTAATCCAGATATTTCGTTTCTTTCCCCACCCGCAAAACAGACAAACTGACCAGCAGAACATACCCAATTAACAGACATAATACTTTGGTCAGCAGACTGTTTGACCTGGTGTATATAAATTTGCTTTCCAATTAATACGCTGAGGGTTCGAATCCCACCACTGCCGTGGATATTTGATTGCCTTATTAATTCATTGTGGAACAGCATCTAAGAAAAAAAACACTTCTTTCAGAAAGGAGTTCACTTCCGAGGCCGTATGGTGTTGTGCAAAGGTGGCCATAAGGCGTCGATGAATGTCAAATATCTATAACCGACCACGTACTCATCTCATTGCCTTCGTTTCTTCGGTTATAAAAACAACTGCACTGCAAACAGCGAATTTCGTCACTAATTAATTCATTAAAGATTTTGCCTTCAGAATTTCAAAGGTAACATCTTCTATTAATTTATCGAGTTTTGAACCAATTATTCTGTCACGTTATATTCTCCCAAATAACAATTGCAAAGAAATAAGTGAGTGCTATTCTGAGTTCCATGAATCGGTTCTGTTACATAAACGAAGCTGCCATAATCATTATTTTTCGGTTCACATATTAAATTACATTTAAAGTACGTTTATAAATATGTACAATATTGATTTATTCTCCTTTTCATGTCCTTGTACACATTAAATTAACAACATTTCCTGTTTTGATAACCCCAGACCAAGTCTGGTGTTATGAAAACTAGAAATGTTGATAGTATTTAGTTAAAGTATATAAGTTAGTATTTACTGGCTTTTTTCAACATAACTGTGTCGAAAAAATTTCATTTCATATTTCATTCGTTGACCATCTTTCATTCGTAAACCAAAGCGAGATCTTTAGTTTACGAATGAAATATTAATAAGCTGCGGTCTTCTATTATTTTAAAAATCAACCAACGAAGTTAACAATCCAATTTGTCATTACGAATGCCAAATGAACTTCGCGCAAACAAAACACTAGAATTTCCTCTTCACAAATACGATAGAGAAACCCTAAATTGAATGAATCAGTAATTAATAAGTGATACCAGAGTTGTTAGCATAATTCGGATGATGACTCGTTTCAGTTAAAAAATGAGATTCTTGTTAGAGCAGTTGAGAAGGTCATGGGCCATGCTTAATTGCATTAAGGGTTTTATTGGTGATTTTACGTATGATAAAATGACTGTGAACTTGTGTTGATGGAATTATATTACATATGAATATGCTGCTTGGAATGAAGTCAACGACATCCTCCCTCCCCATGGTTATTTTGCATCATGTCATGAAACGAGTCACGTGTTTATACCCGGTATAAATTAGAAGGATATGATGGTTCTTGGGGAGCATGGACTTGCAGCTTTGCCTAAGCAAGAACTGGCGGACGTGGAAAGAGCCATTGCAACAGGATGCCATGCTGCAAACTTTCCTGTTCGGCAAACTATTGACAAATTGGGCCATCCCAATTTGTAGACAATTTAGCAATCGTTACATTATACAGGTCTAGCTCCCTAGTTATCTCAAACGTAATTGCAACCAGATGATTATATCGGACACCATCTCCAGATATAAAATCAGACCGAAATGGGTCATTCAAAAAGTTAACAATAGCTTGAATTTGTTCTTTCCTTCCACAGATCGTTGTCAGGGTATGTGCCGTTCCAAACCAAGCGCTATTTGACCTCCACCGCTTAATAACGTATATATGGAAATATTTTTTAAAATGGACTTTTTATGATTTTGATGCAGTTTTGTCGGTTTTCGCCAAACTTACCGTTCTTAGTGATTTACAAAACCCCTGCTTTCATTCCCCCCCCCTCCAACACTCTGCAATCGTGAAAAATTTGGCGAAAACATTTTCCAAAGACGTTTTTGTCGCTTTGTTTCATTTCGTATCAGTTATTTGTGTTATGACACACGGTGAAGGATTTTGCGTTGTGGTCGTTCCAGAATTACTTTGCAGTGCGCAGTCAAATAAATTTGTGCATCGTCTCATCGAAAATGTTACATTTCGCGATGAGGTGCTGTTATTGCATCGTAATTTCTAATTAGATCATGTGGTATCAGGATTTGTTTTCCTTTTTTCATATGATTATTCCATTAACACTATTGAATTTTGCCATAAATTAGGTCATCGTACCACATAAGGGACAAATTCGGACTCAGCCCCAAGACACAAGAAGCATTTAATTAAATGCATTTAATTTAATTTAGTCATTAATTGTACGGCTAAGTCCTGTTAATGTCTATTTGGAAAATTCTCTAAAAAAAAATTATCATCTTCTTTTTATTCTGTTTGGCTTGCTCAATTATTATTCTGTCGGAAGTAGCTTACGGTAGAACAGCGATTATGTTATTGTCCTATCATAATTGCTAACACAGTCATAGAAATAAACGGACATGTCCATCATTTCAAATACTAGCGAATATATTTATGTAATGAATTCAGTGAGAATTTAATATTCTGATATGAAATAATGTCCTTTGCTATACTAAGAATTGTGTCATTTCGTATCATCTTGACTCTAATTTAAACTTATTTATTTGCACCCGCTTTCCAGGTTAGCCAGCGGCATACTTTGTTTGTAAATACGTTTGCTTTTGGTCAATAAATAAGCAGTAACTTTCACGTAGAAAGACTATTCTGAAGAGAATAAAATTTCCATTGCAACTACGATAATATATATTTAAACTAATCAAAACATGTTAGGCTGTTTTAATAAATCCATATTTTGGAGCATCCTGGATACTATTTTTACAGTGTACCCTGAAAACCTAGAAATCATTATAAAGAAAAGCAATATATTATTCTCCCCCCCCTCCTCGCTCTCTTGGATTGTTGTATTTCCGTGCTTGATTATGAAATATCTTTTGCTTTTCAATTTTCAGTGTACTTTTGTTTGATTCTCATCTCCTAGGAAACACATTTTATATTTTTGTATGTTTATATTAAAATAATATAATTATTAATTAATTAATTATATATATATATATATATATATATATATATATAGAGAGAGAGAGAGAGAGAGAGAGAGAGAGAGAGAGAGAGAGAGAAATAAGGATATTATTTAGTTTTACAAAACAAAAATAATCAAATTTCATTTAATTTGTTTTTATTTAAATTCATTTAAATTCTATCCAGCATTGCGAAATTCAGAAAAATGAAAATTACGCAGTTGACCCTTGAACAACATGAGGGTTGCGGGTGCTGAATTCCCACGTTGTTTGAAAATCCGTGTATAACTTTTGAATCCCCATTGACTTAACTCCTAATTGGCTACTATTGGCCGGAAGCCTTATCGATAATATAAACAGTCGATAAGTACATATCTTGTATGATGTATTGTATACTATATTCTTACAATAAAGTAAGATAGAGAAATGAAAATATTATTAAAGAAAATCCGAAGGGAGTTAAAATACATTTTCTGTACTGTATTTATCGATACAGTACGTTTACGTCGTCTGTTTGTCAATACCTACATCAATATTATTATTATGACATGACACCTCCAAGCAATAGAAAGACTCATCGAGGGAGGGCATCCACTCCACAACTCTCCATCTCCACTGCTCAATCCACCAACTACAGCAGCCGCAACTGCCATCATCATCTACAACAACGCCATCTACTGACCACCATCACTAATATTTCCACAGGCAATCAAAAATCCATTCCTACAGCGTTTTGACTGGAGAGCGGATACGTTAACCACTCGGCCAACCAGGCCGGCTTATATTGTCACATATGATATAAACCACTGTGTAGATTATATGTATTGCTAACACAAGACATCAAAAATGAAAAAATAACGTGAAAAAGAAATTATTCATATTTATTTACAAGTATAACGACTCATGTATTGATAACAAAGAAGATGCAATATGATTGCTGTATGGTAGCCTAGCCTATACACTTATATAGTTTTCATTTCATGTTTATTAATTAATTTAACTGATTAATAACAGTTAATTACAGTTAAATACAAATAGTATTATTACATTATGTATAGTAATATTGATATATTATATAATAAGATTATTATACTATATACAGTAATAATCATATTTTACCTAATAATATTATTACATTACATTTAGTAGTTTTAATATTAGTAGCAATTTAATTATGTTTTATGCAGTAAATACCTCGTTTTTTGGTTCATTTATAAAATGAACTAAATATATCCATAGTATATAAAAGACTATGGATATTATTTGAATAATTAAGTATATTTGAGTGTGTCTATCTTGCATAAAGTAAGGAATGGAAATGATATAATAATGAATATGAGTTCCCTCCGCTTTGCTCCAATAATAATACTTTTAGATTAGATTACATGCATAATAGGGTAATGTCATTTATGTTAGGGCAATGATATATTTTTGAAAATGAGTTCGATGTTAATATTCGAAGCAAATGGATGATGAGGTGGAGTTATCCACTAACTTCGAAGCTTGAGTAAGCTTGCTGAAGCAAGTATGTTAACGATTAACTATACTTTATTTTTCTTAGCGTTTTTTCTTAGCGTTTATAAGATTTATGTAAAATGTTTGGTATTTGTTGCAGTTCTAAGGGTGCTGATACAATTTTCATAGTTCGGCTTTAATGTTCTGTAACTGTTCAGATGTTTAATTTATATGGCGACTTGTTGAGTAACGTGAGAATAAGATGCTCCCTCATAGCTGCTCCATACAAATTTCTATATCGCCTGAATGTGAAGAGGGTTGGGATTCGTCCGGTTATGCGATACATTTCTCTGTTATTACGGTAACCGTTGTTCAAATAATGTCTTATATTCTTTGTACTCGGAATTTTGTGTTTTGCCATTAGGAGTTCAATTATTTCATGGTGTGTATTGGTCTCCAAAGCACCGTTGAAACGAAATCTTCAGTGAAGTTTTTCTAAATTTGATAAGTGGTTATTTGCTGGGTTTGCACAGCCAGTAATACCTTACCTTAGAATTGTTTCACAAATTCCATGATATATGAGGTTTTGGTTGGCTGGCACCATATATTTTGCTTAGAAGAGATTTGCAGCAATATACAAAATAAGCAGCGTCAGACTGATGCAAATAAAACATAATGGAGACGTTGCCTAGGCATATTATTCGAAGCACATTCTGCATAATTTTGATAAAGCACAAACTAAATTATAAACTCTTGGAAAGGTTTATTTTTTATTTTTACTCCGGAGCCCAAGCAAAATTAACAGAACCAACCATCAATTACTTGAATTAAAAGGGTTGGGATATGGTAATATTTTTCTCTTATACCAGCTACTCTATTATTTCACCTGAGAGTTTTGAGCGATTCTTCTGTTTTCATGATGTTAACCGTTTCGAAATCACGGAACACTTTTGATTATAAGAAAAATTTGGGTAACATCAAAAGCTCCTTGTGGGGAGAGCTGGGTATTCTGCTTGGACAAAAATCCAAAATTCCTCAAGAGTTATTTCGGAAAATTTCATTTTAGATATTCGTAGGTAACTATTTCTTCTTCTTCTTCTTGTAACGAAAATTCATAAATTGCTGCATTAACTGTGCTAAATGGATTTCGTACGCAATCAATAATTGTGTGTATTTAACGAAGGAAAGTAACTTGAAACCTTTTCTTCTAATATTGGTAAATGTTCTTCTATATTCGAAATAATAATTTCCTCGACATTTTAATTATGAAGCGAAGGAAATGTATCTACTCTATTTTTTTCTGATATGCGGTTTTTTCCAAAGAGATACTTTTTTTCTTAAAAGTTGACAATTTTTCAGTGGATTTCAAAATATTTTCATTTTTCCTTTGGATGTTAGTATTAACGCTATTTAAGTAATTAAAAATATCGGCTAAATATGCCATTTCAGTACACCAAATATCATTTTGAAGATATTTTACAAATGCATCTGAACCTTCATTTTTAAAAAAGGACAGTAATTCATTCTTAAGTTGTAAAATTTTGAATAGCACTTAATCCTGGATAACCATCTTATTCCAGTGTGTAAAAGCATAGAATCGTACTTGGCTTCCTTTTCATTAATGAAACAAACGAATGAGCTTTACACTAATGTCAGTGGACTCAACAATTTATAAATCAAATTGTTGTTTGGAAAGTTTTTTCGGTATCATCTGACATATCTTTAATTTTATTTTTTTATTGTATCGTCCGAACGAGGAATTTTCATTATTTCCATTTTTCCTTCGTCGCCAAACATAATGTTTACTTTTACTGAAAATAGAAGCAAACAGGCTTCACTTTGGCGAAGCAAAATTATTCAAAATTAAGTGAATATTGAATACCATATTATTCCTTAGCCGAATAAGAAACTCAAAGATAGGAAATCTGATCTCATAGTTTCATGCCGAATATAGAAAACTATATACTGTAAAGTTCGGCGAGTCCAAGGGTAAGCCAACACCTGGTAGTGCAATGCTAGGGCAACTAGTAATAAAGGTAGAGCAAGGTCCGATCACTGTTCGTAGTATTTTTCCATAATGTAAAAACACAGCTCCTAGGAGATTCTTGTTACTCTCATAATGTAGAACAGTATTGCTGTTCTACATTATGCGAGAAGGTCACTACCCAGACCGGTTTGGACCATTTTTGAGAGAGGTGAAAGTAAAAAAACCCATCATCGGCCTATTGAAAAATAAAAGAGGTCAGAGCGCCCCGAAGAGAAGGAAAAGATGGGCAAGGAAGTGAGAGAGAGGTTCAGGTGGGGTGCTGGGGGGGGGAGAGGAACCGGAAATAGAATCTGAAGGGCGGGTGGTGGGGTGGTGGAGGTAGGGAAGAAAAAGAAAATAGGCCTCAGCTCATTATTCACATCTTGCTAGCCTAAAGCTATCAGATGATATCTCTTCATCCGGCTCAAAGGTCTGTCTCAAAAGATCGAAAGGACCACGGAGGTAACCGGTGCCTGCCCAGGTGACCCGCCCCTTCAGAGCAGCCCCGCCTCGAGTATGCCTGCGCTGCCTGGGTACTTAGTCCGAGTTACCTCCGTGGGAGACAAAGGACCAAAAGAGACCTCATATTGGATGCAAAGACCAGAAATATTGCTAAGAGTGGATATGCTACTGCAAATGGAGATGTTAAAGCAGTAGCAAACAGAATTTGATGGTGTTATTTCTGTTAGTACACAGGATAGGAGGTGCACACCACTTTTTGTTAAATCTGGTGTCACCCAAAGCTTCTCTCTCCAGATGTAAAAACCTCATTAAGGAAACATAAAACATGTAGAGGACGATCCGAGAGAGATCCGACAGACTGGGAGGATTAGCATAGTCGCAAAAAAATTACTTACCTTCCAGATGTGATACTTAAGTTCATTGATGATGAATATTAGTAACTTCTGCCTGTTGTTGGATGGTGGAGCGAACTGCAGGAAGATCATTTGCTCCTGCAATAGGAGGGGGATGCGGAGCACGTCCCGTAGCCTCCTCCAGATGAAGATGGAAATGGGACACGCGTAAAAAGCGTGCCCTACAGTGTCCTGGCTCCGGTGAGGAGTCACATAGGTGTTCCAGTTGTTGTTGAATCACCACTTATTCACGTTGACTAGAAGGTGTCTATAGGCTATCCTCCATGCTAGGACTTTTCTCGACTGGTAGCTTCGATGTTTGAAGAGGTGGCCGAAGAGGATGTTGTTGTCAGTTCCTAGATCCGGAACATCGTTACGGAGGATGTTAAAGAGATGATCGTACCACATCTTACTGTTCCGGATCCCGGAAGTGTTGACACCCGACGAGCGGAGTTGTTGTACTATCTAGCAAAGTCTGTTGTTGTCTTTTGGAACAATGTCTGCCTTGGGATCCTCGTGGACTGGAATCCCAAAAAGATGAAGCTTAAAACCTAAGAAATACCGCACAGGACAGCTGCAGGGATAGTTGGTCAGCAGTATCCTGTTAAGATGGAATATTGCTTAGGTATCTGATTTTAAGGAGAGGGAGGCCAAAGCCCCCAGGTTCTCCAGAGGATGAAGGATCTTGTTATCAACCTCTTGGTGTAAATTGTCCCCAGAAGAACTTCATTGGTTTCCTGTAAAGCCGGATTTCTTGATCCTCGCCGATGTTTTTTATATTTACGACGTGCTGGTACATAGGGCACAAGATGATCTTGATGACAGTAGTCCTGGAGGTGAGTGACAGCTGATCGTTTTTCCAGTCCTTGAGACTCTCGATTGTGGTGTTGATAAGTTGCTGAACGTCGAGGACAAGCTCTGCTGCAAATGGGACCCTCAGGATGGTGAGGGGGGTTTCCTGTAAGGACGAGACCCATGGGGATGTTATTTAGGTCCCAGACTCCATACGTTTTGATCTTAGTTTTGTCGGTTTGGATGTTAACCCCAACACTTTGAACTTCTCTAAGATGTTGAAGAAGTTCCGTATGGAGTCGTTGTCCCTCAGGGTGCCCACCACGCCGTCCACATATGCTATTATTTTGGAGTCATCCGTGGTGAGCGGTAGTGGAATCCATCTCAAAGCACATGAGCTGTTGACAGCCAATAGAAATGGCTCAAAAGCTAGTGCAAAGAGCAGCGGACTGAGGGGACATCCTTGTTTCACCCCTTCTGTTAATGGGGGTCCGAAAGGTCTCCGTTGACGAGGAGGCGGATGGAGCTGTTCATGTAGCTTCCTCTGATGATTGAAAGCAGTCCACTGCTGACCCTGACTTTCTGCAGAATATTAAACAGAAAGGAGCACCGGACGCTGTCGAACTCTGTTGACATCGATGGTCAACAGTGCCATTGAGTACTTCTTAAGGTTGACCAAACGCAGTTTCCCGGATGAAGATGAGATTAAACTCCATGGATCGGCCAGGAACACCATACACCTGTGTGTGCAGTTGATGATGTACCTCATCTCCAGCTTCAGTCTGTCATTGAGAACACGGGCGAGGATCTTGTAGTCCGTGTTCGGCAGACTGATGGGCCTCCAATTTTTGATGTTGCGTGGATTCCTTTTGGCTTTGGGGCTGAATACTGTATGGCATTCCACGAATTCTCGCTGCACGTTCCCTGTGTTGAGAAAGTTGTTGAGTAGTACCACGAAAATGGGGAGGATGTAATCCCGGGATTTTCGATAGATTTCTGTGCTTAGTCCGTCTGACCCAGGCCCTCAGAAGGTTCAGGATGTCGGGTGTTGTGGTGTAGGTACACCCGCCTTCAGTGATGGTGGTGATGGTTCGCTCCTGTCGAAAATTGACATAGCGCCTGTTGTAGAAAGTAGCCTGCCTGTCTTCCGAGCGGAGGTGGAGTCGGATCTTGGTGTTCTTTTCTTTCACCTGCTTCTGTCTCTCTGCTTCAATGTCGAAATTAATGTCACGGTTGTCATTGTGACATGGAAAACCTTGGCGTTAGCTGGCCACGAACCAGCTTCTTTCCTTATATAGATCACGAAGTCGAGTTCTGAGGAGAGTACCTTCTTGGTCCCATTTGATCATGTTTTCTTTGATGTTGTTTTTTAGTTGTGCCCACGCGTCCCAGTGCCAGCCGGCAGTCATCCAAGTGGAGTACGGTTGGTGAAGCTTGGCCGAAAACAGGGATAGGAAGTCTGGTGGTAACGTTCAGGGGCCCGGACCAACTTCTACTGCTTCTAATGGATGATATGTGAGCACAACTATTTTGTGGTCGGAGATGGTATAATTAATTTCAACGTGCCTTATAGCTTCGGATCTGGAGACAATGGTAGTTGAAAAGTAGAACCGATCGAGCTGTGTGCTGATACCTTGGCCTGTCCATGTATAATCCCGACAGTAGGAGTTGTGAACCCTCCAGATGTCTGTCAGCTGGAGATTCCTGAGGTGGATTTCGAGATGCTTGTAGCCAGCAGCACCTGTGTTGGGATTACCCCCTACTTTATCGTAGGCTGGGTCCGCCAAGCAGTTGAAGTCCCCCATCAGGATGACGTGATCGTCACCATATAAATATAAAGCGACTGGAATAATGTCGATCTTGATGTTGGATCTGCCGAGGCGTAGATGTTAATGTACCTAGTGGTCCATTAACATCTAGATGTGAAGGAGTAGATGTTTGAAACTCCTATTAGCTCCTTAAGCACTTTGGTTAAGACTCTGGGATCCTCCACCTAAAGTGCGGGTCCTGGGGGAAACGGGGATCGCTCTGCTCATTTCCAGTCTCTGCGTCTGTAAAAAAGAAAAAAATTAAGAGTCTTATAACTCTGCAATCCCGTAGCGTCAAAACGCACTACTGGAAGGTTAGTAAAGTTAGTATGAAATGCAACAAAGTTAGTATATAACAATATTAATAAAACACAAAAATGCAAAAACACTAGTATAATAAGTAAAGGATATCTTGGATCACGTGGCGTCCATCAGCGGAATGAAAGTAAAGAAATCCCATCATTTGTCTATTGAAGAAAGAGGGGTCAGAGTGTCCCCGAAGAGAAGAGAAAGAAGGGTAAGGAAGTGACAGAGAGGTTAAGGTGGGGGGATGGGAGAGGGGAAAAGGAGTGGAAAGGGAATAAGATGAGAAGGGAGAATGGGGAGGTGAGAAATAGGGAAGAAGAAGAGAAAAGTAGGCCTCAGCTCATAATTCACTTCTTGCTAGCTCAATGCTATCGTATGATAACTGTTCATCCCACACGGCTGCCTGTCTCACAAGATCGAAAGGACCACGGAGGTCCTTTCGATCTTGTGAGATCGAAAGGGCCCCTTTAGGGCAGCCTGCCTCGAGTAGGTATGTACTACCTGGGATATCCTGGGAGACCAGGGAACAAAACAGACCCCATAGGGGACACAGAGACCAGAAAAATGGCTAGAAGTGAAGATGCTGTTGCAGATGGAGTTGTTAAAGCAGCAGCAAACATAAGTTGATGGTGTTATTTCTGTTAGTACACAGGATAGGAGGTAAACTCCATTTATTGTTAAATCTGGTGTCACCCAAAGCCTCTCTTTCTAGATGTAAAAATCTCCTCAAAGAGCTATGGAACTTATAGAGGACGATTCGCGAGACCTCTAATAGAATGAGATGATTAGCGGAGTTAGAAAATGTCCTTCTTACTTTCCAGATGTGGTATTTAAGTTTATTTATGATAAATACCACTAACTTCGGCTTGTTGGTGACTGATGGAGCAAACTTCAGGAAAATATCTTCAACATCCTCCGTACCGGACGTCGGTACGGAGGATGTTGAAGAGATGTTCGTACCAGATGTGACTTTTCCGGATCCCGGCGGTGTTCACACCCGACGTGCGGAGTTGTTGTAGAAGCTGGCAAAGTTTGTTGTACTCCTCCGGAACAATATCCGCCTTGGGATCCTGATGAACTGGAATCCCAAACAGGGAAAGCTTGAAGCCTCAGAAATACCGCACAGGATATCTATCAAGGATGGTGGATTTGCAGTATCCTGCTAAGATGGAAGGCGGTATTACTTAGGCATCTGATGTTGAGAATGGGGAGGATGAAGCCTCCCAGCTTCTCCAGAAGTTGAAGGATGTTGATGTCAACTTCTTGGTGTAGATTGCCCCAGAAGAACTTTGTATGTGTGCACCTTTTAGCAACTCGTACAGTAAATAAATAAGCTCTGACTATTGAAACCTTAGTATTACATCTAGGTCTACCTACTCACTGATGAGGGGTTAGAATTTTGAAGCATGAGATGCTCTGCTTGGGATAGGTTTTTGCCTGTCTCTGAGTAGGGCCACCGCGGAGACTATTGCTCTGTCTGGTGGTGGCGGGGTAACCCTGCCACTGGGTAGAGCCAACGCTGAGAAATTCTCGGTGACTGGGTAAGCCTGCCACTGATTGGAACAGCGCTGAGTTGGACGGTCACTCGTAGGGAGTAGTCTGGAGAATTCGCCTAATTTTTAGGGAGGTCTCTACTTAAAAAAACCTCGTTTTCTTGGATGCATGAGAGGTTCTGCTTGGAGTAGGTTTTTCCTCTGTATCTAATTAGGGCCACCGCTGAGATTATGGCTCTGTCTGGTGGTGGGGTGAGCCTGACACTGGGTATATCCAATGCTGAGAAGTTCTTGTGACAAGATGAGCCTGCCACTGAGTGGAACAACAACGCTGACTTGGGCGATCTTTCGGGATCGTCTAATTTTTAGAGATGGCTTTGCTTAAATAGTGAAACCGGTTTGGGTATTGACCTTCTCTCATAATGCATAACAGTAATACATCTCCTAGGAGCCATGTTTTTATATTATGGGAAAATATTAAGAACAGTTATAGGAACTTGCTCCACCTTTACTACGAGTTTCCCTAGCATTGTACTAACATCTGATTTGCCCTAGCATTGTGCTACCAGGTGTTGGTTTACGCTTGGACTCGCCGAACTTAATATAGTTTTCTATAATTCAGCATGAAACACTGAGATCAGATTTCCTATCTTTGAGTTTATTATTCGGCTAAGAAATAATGCGGTATTCAATATTCACTTAATTTTGAATAATGTTTACTATTTCACAACATTCTGGTAAAATAAGAGACTCTATTAGAGTATGTAGTTTTAATTTTACAGCAGTTAATTCAGCTACCTTATATGATGCAAGTTCTGTCTTAACGGATAATTTAACAGTCTCTTCAAATTATCTTGCTTGTTCAACTTGCGTATCCAACAATCTATTGAAATAATCTTTAGTTTTTGAAGCAATGGTGGTGTGCTTCGTAGTAAAGTGGCATTTCAACTTGGCAGGAATCAATGCCCTATTGAATGGTTTTTCCCCCATACAAGACACTGGGCAATAGGACATTCGTCCTCACTTTGTCCATGTAAAACTGCAACTTAAATATTCGTCAGAAAATTGCAGCAACGTCATTATTACTACTTCCAGTTGAACTTGTCCCATTTTTAATATTGGCATCAGAATCACGTTTTCGTTTAATAATAAATTTATCCATTGTTGCTATTACGATGTTAGACAACTCACAAATCAAATACATATTAAAAATGGACTGTGCGATATTAGAATATAACACAACACACAAACCAAACACACATCACTGAATGACTGCAAAAGAGACGCCCCTCCCCGTTCCTTCTGCAAACATGACCTATAAACGATTTCCTATTGGTTTAGAAGTCAACGCGCATAGCAGTGTTCAGTTGTTGGGATAAAAGTAGCCAATTACACTCAGAACTGTGTCAATGTGACATCTTTCACTAGAGGAATACTTGTAATCAGTTCGCGGAACATAAGTGATCTGGGGAACACCGGTTAAAAACCACCGTGTTAGACAGAACTCTAGTACACTCTGAACTCTAATCTTGTTTTACAGGAAAGATTTCCTACATCTTTTTAATTAAATTTTGTCCGGTTTAGCTAAAGTAACATTTTTGTTCCTTGAAAATTCTAGTTTTAACCCAAATAATCACAAAATCATTCTCAGAACTAATGATGTTTCAGACATTAAGAAGGTTGACAAGAGATCGAGGCAACTATATGCGTTGTTGTTCCCGGTTCCTATGAAAAGCATTGGTATTCTCAAACATGAAGATCTATGTGTGTGCGCATCTTCATGTTCGAGATTGTCAAAGTCATCTTCATTACTCTGACTACTTTTCTATGAAAAACAATTTTTTTAAAGAAGTAAAACACCTTTCTTGTATTACGTGAACTATCATCTAGAAATACATCAAGTAGAAATTTTCTGTATAACATTTAAGAAACAAGTTCTATCTCTGCATTTGTATGTTTTCCTGATAGATATGTCTTTGAGAAATAAATATCGAAACAATTAAGAAGAAAATACGAAATTAAGTTAAATGGTATGTACTCAATACTTTATATATTTTATATATGAAAATAAAGAAGAAATATCCCAGGAAAAACGTGAGGCCTTATAACAACGATCATGTGTAAATGTCATTTTGTTTATATATGAAAAACAAACAAATAGATGATCCCGAAATTACTTTTTTTAATCTCTCTATCCAAATATTTGAATTTGCTACCAGGAAAGTCAGTTTCAATACGTAATATAAGGGTCTAAAAAGAGCTCCACCTAAGCAAGCAAACAACACCTGATTAAACGCTCTCCTTACGAAAGCGCTGACACTAGTCACTTAGTCTACATTAATCTAAAAGAGCAGTATGGACTAACACTAATCATAGCACTCAGCCACATTCTTTACAAAAACTGATCTCTCTTTTTCAAGTTCGAGAATGGATTTCAACCACAGTAATTTCTATAAAGGATTTCGTTTGCTTCTTTTGTTCTATACTTTCATTGGCATTTGCATGCTAAAAGGCGTTTATAATTCTAAGATCAATGCTATTTCTATTCGTTTCTGCAGTATTCAATCCCTTTATTGCTTCCTAGTGTTTGTCGTAGTTCTTGTGTTAGATTCTCAGTATATAATTGCGGCATCGAAATATTCAGATAGAAGTTCAAGATATATAGAGTATGCAATTTTGTTCAAACTTCTACTCGGGAATGTTTTCGTGCGTGTCTTTATGTACGCAACTGGAAATCAAATGATTAACCTGCTTTACCGTTGCTGCAAACTTGAAGCAGATCTGATTGCAAATAAAACTAGACCTTTAAAATTATAGTGGATACTTGGGATAATTCTTTCTGCTCATTTCGTCTTTATCATTGTCACGTTTTCAATCTCCTTCATCACCATAAGGAATGAAAGAATGTTTCCGTTCTGTTATCGATGGTCAGTAAATGTACCATGTATGATGATGTTTCTGACGACTGGAGTGTTAACCTTCGTTCTGTATATCCCAGCGATCATGATGTTCTCCGTAATATGTTATTTTGGGGAGTTCTTAGGATACTGCTTAAAATCTGTGAATGCGGTGTTGAGAGATCCAAAACAAAACATTTCTTTTAGCTGTTCTACAGAAGTGGAGGAGATAAGAATGCTTTACGTTCGATGTTGCTCTCTTGCGAGAGATATATATATGAGAGGGTTTCTCTGCCTCTGTTGTTTATTTACGCTTGCAGTACCTCATCCTGCTGTCTAACAGGCTTTCTTTTGTTCAAGCAAGGTCTGGTCCCTTCGTATAAAATCCTTTGTGGCTCGATTATTATGTATGAATTTTTGCTTATATTGGTTTTGGCGAGATATTTGCAACGAGTGACAAATGAGGTAAGTGCATTAGAAGAATAGAATTTTAATAATTTACCCTCTGAGTTCATTAATTTAAATTTAATTTCCTTTCTACAGTAGTTAAGCTTATATGATAAGGCATAATGGCTTGCTCCTTTAACAAGTATTTATAATCAAGGCTGATAATTACGAAAACAAAAAAATGTATCCCTTTACAGTTTTGAAATCTTATATTTATGTTTATAAAATTTTTTCAAATTTCTTCATTTTTGCAGTTCCTCCTTGTAAAGGATTAACGCTCGACTATGAAGAAGTGTGAATGAAATTCAGGAATTATTTCCACAAAAATTCTTCCGAATTATCCTTAACGATTAGTTTGAGTATTCTCTCAGCCACCATCAGGTTGCGGGTCCGATTCACTGCGTGAGCAAGGGTGTTTTTGATTACCTTTAGGTTGAAGATGAATTTCCCGGTGCGTGACCATTGCCCCGCTTATCGGAGGTTCGAAACGTTCCATATCTAGAGCAGGATTTTCCCACTACGTAAAAATTAAATTTTTGAAAAATATATAAAATGAATTACAAAACAAAAGGTAAAAACTGTACTATGATTTTAGTTTTTATTCTTATATTGCTTTAACAATGCAGAGGACTGTTCCTTGAGTCACAGCATTTCTGGATAACGCAGTGTTTTAAAAATTATTTGGACACACCAGAGCAATGTACCAGAGCATGATATTTTTACGAATATTGATTCAGTAATGAACAATGCTCATAATTCGAAGCGATTAACTATTGAACCACTACTCAGGAGATGCAATCATTATGTGTAATTAGAATTATAATTAATTTATGTAATTACAGAATATTAGAACATCAGGATAGAGTAACAAAGTAAACTGTGATTGATATATTTAAAAGGCAACTGCGATAATTGAAAAAAAAAGAAAGTTCTAAAATGTCACAAAGGGAGATACAAAAGGAGTGAGGATGGCTGGAAGGAGATGTGTATTCCTGTATACAGCACAGCATCTTTTACTAAGAAATTCAATCCATCGGTAACAGTAATTTCGACTAATATAATAGGAGCGGAATGTCACTGTCCCTCTTTTCATGGAAAGGATGATCCTCAAATGCAAATGTTGTTCTTAAAGCGTTCTGGGATTTTACCAGTTTGGTGAAGACGTTTTCGTAATCGGACCATAACATTTGGGAAGATTGGGTAATGGAGTGTCAACACAGGCATAACACAAGCAGATGCGTAGGATTACACGCATGGATTTATACGAAGCAGATAGTTGTCGGTACTGACTGGCATCAGATCTTTCCTTTTCACTTCCTCAGACCAACGTCACGGTCTTGTTGGATACATTGCCGGGTCTGAGAACATTATTCAATGGAGGAGTAATTAGTAAAAATACCAAGACAATGAATGATGCGGTTTGAGGAAGTGAAGGTGTAAAGGAAAGATCAGATTCCAGTCAATTTCATCTGTTTCACAGCGAACCTGTAGGAAAATTAGAGCATTTTGCTCGACTAAAAAACTAATATGTATTTCAGTACAGGAAATGACTGAAAGTTTGACTTGTGTTCTTATGGATAAATTCGTGTATCGCTCAATTTATCCACATCTAGTAGGAGGAGGAGCTCTGTAATCGTAAAAAATGTAAAGGCATCTATCTACATTTAATATATGCAGTGAAATTTAAGAAATTGGCGATTTGAGTTCGTTTGATTTCGCATAAATTAAAGCAAACTTACCTAATATTATGAGGGTGTATTATGTTGGTTTACAGCATGCATTTATTGTTTGAAATGTCTGAATTGCGCAATAAAAACTACTGGTTTCTAGGAGGAAAATCCTGATTCCACTGAATGAGATTGACTAATTCACTAATTTACAGCTCTTGTAAAGTTTCTTCGCATCTTAGAAGAAATTACGAAGAGGGTGTTTTGAAATAAATGACATCGTTGTTACCAGCCACGCTACAGAGACATATTTTATATTGCCTAAGGTTATTTATTAATGTGAAAAAGAACAATCTTTGGAAGTAATCTATCATAGCATTTAATCTATAATATATGGTTGGATAAACAAGAAAACGGATAAATTGTAAAACCGTGCATATTTCATCCAGGAGAATTCAAGTGAATTATATTATATTAAAAAAATAAACAACGAAAATATTTTTTCGTTCTTTAATTTCATACAATCTACACTGCACTTCCAAAGTTAGTTCATCTTTAACTGTTTTTTTTTTTATTGTAGCACATATTTTATTTTTTATTATTGTTACTATTAGCAAGATCTATTACTATTTGTACTATTATTACTACTATTATGACTATGAGAGAGAACTCTTTGCTCTCAATGTATACAGAAGTGAGGAAAATCCGATAGGTTCTGTGTCTCTGCGATCTTTGAGGATCTGTAATAAATGTGAACTGTTTAAACCGAATACGAAAATACACAGAAACACGGAAAGTAAATTTTCAGCTCTCTCTTCTTTCTTTTGCATAGCATTGAATGATTTCTCTCTTTCTGTTATTATTTTTTTCCCTTCGATATTTCTCAGGAACAAATAGGATACGTCTTTTGTTGTTTTTAAAAAAGCTTTCACTTAAGCTTCTCAAAACGAATACAAGAGCTCTTTATTCGTACAATTAACGTAGAAACAAAGGTATCCTCTCAAGTTTGCACCTCTAAAAGAGTAGCCCATCTCGATGTCTTGCCATCTTTCATGATGTCTACTTGATTTCATGCTGGTATCATCATATCCTAACATCTTTTGCACCGCGAAGTAGCACCGAAACTGAAATAGTTTTGTATTCAACTGTTATTTGAACTATACTCTACCTGATACACACTTCAAGACAATTTTTCACAATAATAAACTCTACACGTCTCCACCACGTCTTCGTGATGTTATAATATTTATTAACCTTAATGGAAAATCCAGATTTGTGCGAATTCATTGACTCCAATCCGAAAATAATGCTTAAAAGTAATTTATTTATTTAGAGTTAAATACTTAAGAAGTGCTTGTGAATTTCGCAAATTTTTTGCGAAATTCACAAATATAAAAGAATTTTTTGCGAAATTCATAATATAAAAGAATATTAAAATTTTGCAATTTTAATATTCTTTTATATTATTTATTAACTGCGAAAATGGTATTCTTTTTGGGGAGAAGTGATTAAGCGTTGCATTTTAAAACGTATGTTTAAATAAATGTTTAAAAGCATAATTTGGAAATCTTCATGATTTTTATCCGATAAAAATAAAGTATGCACTGATTATTATTTCATTGAAATTAAATAAATATGAGTTGCTTATTCAAAGGTTAAATTCCGATTTCTCCAGCATTTTCTTTGGTGGATGGAGTTATTTCAATAAAAATAAAGCTATATATTTTAGAAATAATCGGATAACAATCTACATTAAGGATATCAACTGATCAACTTGTGAAATGCTACAGTATACAGTTGACCCTTGAACAATGCGGGGGTTACGGGGGTTTATTCCCCTCGGTGTTCGATAATCCGCTTATAACTTTTGGTACCCTACTGTTGACCAGAAGTCTTAGCGATAACATAATCAGTCGATCAGCACATATTTTTCCTGATGTATTGTATACTATATTCTTACAATAAAGTAAGATAGAGAAACGAAAATGTTATTAAAGAAAATCATAAGGAAGTGAAAATACATTTACTGTACTGTTTTTATCGATACAGTGAGTTTATGTCGTCTATTTACAAGATCAATCGTCTGTCTGTCAGTAGCTACATCAGTATTTTTATTATAATTATGACATGACACCTCCGAGGAGTCGAACGACTCATCGAGGAAGGCCACCCACTCCACAACTCTCCATCTCCATTACTCAATCCACCAACTACAGCAACCGCAACTACCATCATCTACAATAACGCCATCTACTGACCACCACCACCACCATCACCACCACTAGCATTTTCACAGGCAATCACCAACATCCATACCAACAGCAGGATTCGAACCCACAGCGTTTTGGCTGGAAAGCGGATACGCCACCACTCAGCCAACCATACCGGCATATATTGTCAAATATGATACAAAACACTGTATATGTTATACGTATTGCTAACACTAGAAATCAAAAACGAAAAGATAACGTAAAAAAAGAAATTATTCATATTTATTTACAAGTATAACGATTCATGTATTGATAACGAAAAGCAGCAATATGATTGCTTTATTGTAGCCTAGCCTATACACTTATAAAGTTTTTATTTCATGTTAATTCATTAATTTAACTAATTAATAACAGTTAATTACAGTTAAATACAAATAATATTATTACATTATGCTTAGTAATATTGATATATTAAATAATAAGATTATTATATTATATACAGTAATAGTCATGTAATGATATTATGACATTACTTTAGTAGTTTTAATATTAGTAGCAATTTAATTATGTTTTATGCAACAAATACTTCGTTTTTTGGTTCATTTATAACACAGTCTATAAAAGCTATGGACATTATTTGAATAAATTAGTATATTTGAGTGTGTGTATCTTCCATAAAGTAAGTAATCGAAATGATATATTAATGAATATGAGTCCCTCCCTCCAATAATAATAATTTTAGATTAGATTGCATGCATAATAGGATAATGTGATTACCCTATTATGGAATGATATATTTTTTATGGCAATGATGTATTTTTGAAAATGAGTTCGATGTTAATATTCGAAGCAAATGGATGATGAGGTGGAGTAATCCACTGACTTCGAAGCTTGAGTAACCTGGCTGAAGCCAGTGGGTTAACGATTAACTATACTTTTTTTTTCTTAGTGTTTTTTACTGTAGTTAAGATTTATGTAAAATGTTTGGTATTTGTTGCAGTTCTAAGGATGCTGATACAAATTTCATAGATCGGCTTTTACTGTTCTGTAACTGTTCAGATGTTTTACCTAATATGGCAAGTTGTTGAGAAATGCAAGTATCTGATGCTTCCTCATGGCTGCTCCATAGAAATTTCAGTATCGCCTGATTGTGAAGATGGTTAGTTTGGTCTGGTTATGCGAGATACAGAGATACAGACAGTACGTAGTGTCTTAGATTCTTTATACTCAGAATGTTTTGTTTTGCCATTAGGGAATCGGTTATTTCCTGGTGTATATTGTGGTTCTCCAAAGCACTGTTGAAACTGTACTTCGGTAAAGTTTTTCTAAATCTGATAAGTGACGGTTTGCTGTCTTTCCGTAGATACACAGTTACACCGTACCTTAGTATCGTTTCACAAATCACATATATATATATATATATATATATATATAGTGAAATGTAGGAAATTGACGAGTTGGGTTCTTCGAGTGATTTATCATAAAATAAAGCAACTTACCTAATACTATGAGGGTGTATTATGTTTGTTTACAGCATGCATTTATTGTTTGGAATGTCTGAATTGTGGAAAAAATATTACGAGTTTCCAATAGAAAAATCCTGATTGCACTATATGAGACTGACTAATTCATTAATTTCGAAGCTCGTAAAGATTCTTCGCATCGTAGAAGAAATTCCAAAGAAGGTGGTTTGAGATAAATGATATCGTCGTTACCAGCGACGGTACAGAGACATATTTTATATTGCTTAAAGTTATTTATTAATATGAAAAAGAATAATCTTTGGAAGTAACCAATCATCGCATTTAATCTATAACATATGGTTGGATAAACATGAAAAAGGATAAATTGTAAAACCGTGCGAATTTCATCCAGGAGAATTCAAGTGAATTATATTTTATTCAAAATTAAAAGGAAAATATATTTTCGTTCTTTAATTTCATAGAATCCACACTGCATCCCCAAAGTTTGTTCATCTTTAACTGATTTTTGTTTAGTGTAGCACATATTATTTTTTATTACTATTAGCAAGTGCTATTACTATTAGTACTATTATTACTTTTATTACTGCTATTATCACTATTAGGAAGATTCTCTGCTCTCAAGGTATACAAAAGTGAGGATAATTGATTACATGCATAATTGGGTAATGTGATTTATTTAAGGGCAATGATATATTTTTGAAAATGAGTAAAATTTCAAAACTAAATTTTTGAAAATGGGTGATGTGGTGTAGTAATCCACTGACTTCGAAGCTTGAGTTAGCTTGCTGAAGCCAGTGGGTTAACGATTAACTACACTTTTTTTCTTAGTGTTTGTTACTGTAGTTAATATGATTTATGTAAAATGTTTGGTATTTGTTTCAATTCTGAAGATGCTAATGCAATTTTGGTAGTTCGGCTTTTACTTTTCTGTAACTGTTCATGTTTTACCTTATATAGTAAGTTGTTGAGTAGTGTGAGTATAAGATTATGAAGAGGTTTGTGAAGAGGATTGGATTTAGTCTGGTTATGCAATACATTTATCTGTTATTACGGTAAACGTTGTTGAAATAGTGTCTTAGTAAACAGTACGTAGTGTCTTAGATACTTTATACTCAGAATTTTGTGTTTTGCGATTAGGGAATAGGTTATTTCCTGGTGTATATTGTGGTTCTCCAAACCACCGTTGAAACTATTCTTCGGTGAAGTTTTTCTAAATCTGGTAAGTTATTGTTTGCCGTGTTTGCATAGATACATAGATATATCGTACCTTAGTATCGTTTCACAAATTGCATGATATATATATATATTAGTGTTTGGTTGGTTGGTATCATATATTTTGCTTCGACACGTTTTGCAGAAATATTAAAAATAATCAGCGTCAGACTAATGCAAATAAAACAAAATGGAGAAGTTACTTAGGCATATTATTCGAAGCACATTCTGCATAATTTTGATAAAACACAAACTAAATTATAAACTGGTGGAAAGGTTTATTTATTTTTTACTCCGCAGCCAAAATGGATTCAATAGAACCAACCATCAATTAGTTGAGTTAAAAGGGGGGGGGGGGTAATATTGTTCCCTTAACACTTTCATTGCCAAGCTGAAAATTGGAATTTCTTGTGGTAGCGGTAGACAATTTTTTTTATTTAGTTAGCGACGTCCACGCGATAACGCGTGATCGGCCGTTTGGTGAGAGCTCGCATCGCGCGATATCGCGTTGGCAATGAACGTGTTAAACCAGCAACTCTATTACTTCACCTCAGAGTTTTGGGCGACTCTTCTGGTTTCATAATGTTAACCTTTTCGAAATCATGGATTTTGATTATGAGAAAAATTTGGGGAACACCAAAAGCATTAGGGTCATAAAACCTACATAAAAATATTCATGGACTTTTATAAAAATGGAACTTATTTTCATGTGATACTTGAGCTCGGCGGCTTTTGTAGATTTCAGTAATATCAGGTCTGATATGTGATATAGCTACCCCCGTCTCTTTGTCTATATTAGTGAGTCTTTCACCCTCTTTTTAGTTTTTATATTGGTTAATTTGAGAAACCGAGCTCACATAAATATCATGTTGAAAACTGTATCAAAATTTTCAGTGTTCTTGTGGAGAGAGCTGGGTATTCGGCTTGGACAAAAATCCAAAATTCCTCAAGATTTATTTCTGAGAATTTCATTTTTAGAGTACAACCCGTTGACAAGGTAACTAATCGTTCTTCTTCTTGTAATGAAAATTCTCAAGTCGTATTAACTGCGCCAAATGGATTTCGTATCCAGTCATAATTGCGTGTATTTAAGGAAGGAAAGTAACTTGAAATATTTTCTTCCAATATTGTTAAATGTTCTGTTATAACAGAAATAATAATTTCCTCGACGTTTTAATTATGGAGCAAAGGAAATATATCTGCTGTATTTTTTTCTGATGTGTGGTTTTTCCAAAGAGATACTTTTTTTCTGAAAAGCTGACAATTTGTCAGTGGATTTCAAAATATTTTAATTTTTCCCTTAAATGCTTGTATTAACGCTACTTAAGTAATTAAAAATATCCAAAAATATTGAAGGTATTTTAAAAAATCATCTGTATCTTCATTTTGAAAAAAGGACAATAATTCATTCTTTAGTAATAAAATTTGGAATACCACTTTACTTCGGATAACCATCTTATACCAGTGTGTAAAAGCAAAGATTCGTACTTTTCCCATTGTTTTTTGTTGTTGTTTTTTTAAAAACAAGGCGTGCTTTAAAGGTCTTGGCTTGATGTAATTTACCATATTTACAACTTGGTCTAGTACAGGTTTTAATATTGCCGGCAATGTTTAGGAAACTAGGGATTCTCTGCGCAAAAATAGTGCGTAGATATAATATTTGGGTTTATTTTCTTTGCAAGGATAATAAATCCTCTAATAGAGCCTTCCACAGATGGAACAGCGTCCTTTCAAATGCCTGCACACACAGCTCCCATGAAATTTTAAAATTTTCTAAACATGACGTAATGGAGTCAAAATTATCCTGTTGTACGTTCGGTAAGTTCTCTGCAGCATAGAAATTGATTCACTATTTCGTTTTCATTAATGAAACGAACGAATCCTAGTATATGAGCTTTAAACTAATGTTAGTCGACTCGTCAATTTGTAAAGCAAAATGTTGTTTGGAAAGTTTTCTCAGTATCATCTGACATATCTTTAATTTTATTGTTTTATTGCATCGTTCGAATGAGGAATTATCATAATTTCCTTTTTTGCTTCGTCGCCAAACATAATGTTTACTATTTCACAACATGTCAGTAAAATATGAGACTCTGCTATAGTATGTGGTTTTAATTTTACAGGAATAAATTCAGCTCCCTTATGTTGCGATGCAAGTTGTGTCTTATTGGAAATTTTAACAGTCTTTTCAAATTATTTTACTTGTTTAACTTGCATGTCCAACAATCTCTTGAAGTAATTTTTAGTATTTGAAGCAAGACTGTAAAAAAAAGGGGGCGGGGGTGTTCTATATATTAAAATTTCACTTAATCCTTTTTTTTCCTCAATATATTTATTTATTTACGTTACCTTCCTAATACTCTAAATTCCTACCTTCTGTATTCTATACTTCTTCTATCCGAGAGCAATGGAAATATTTATTTAGATTTATGACTGCGCCATCCATGCCTCGATATGGTTCAAGAAATATAGTACTTCCAGAATCTAAAAAAAAAAAAAAAAATCTGTTTACAATCAGATTTGTGTCTTTTTTTGTAGGTGAGAATAACTATTGCTTTGTCCAATCTTGTGGGCATTTTCCTTCTTTCCAGATCATAATATAAAAGTTAAGTAACCTGAGTGAGAATTCAAGTCCTGTATATTTGATAAGTTCCAAGTTTATATTGTCTTCTCCTGGAGCCTTTCCTGTTTTGCTTTGGGTTAATGCTTCTGTTTATTTCTTCTAGAGTGATGTTTTCCAAGTTATCAAAGATGTTTACAAAGAGTAGGTTTCTGTTTTGAATGTTTTCATCATATCATAGATCTTGGTAGTAATTTTGCCATGTTTCTATTTTAATGGTATTAATATCTCCTTTTTCTCTAGTTTCGTTGCTTAGATCTTTGAGGATTTTATATGCATTAGGTCTTTTGAGCGTACAGTCTCTCTCTAATTTTGTTACAAAATTGTTCCATCTGTTTCTGTTTATTCTCCTGCATGCTGCTTTTGCCATTGCTTTTTTTCTGTTTTATTCGATTTTTGGCTCTATTGTGTTTAGGTTGAGCCAGTTTTTATATGCTTTTTTCTTTTCTTCAATAATGCATTTAATTTCATCATCCCAGTCCCTAAGGCCTCTTTTTCTTTTCCACTTTTTCTTTGTTCCTAAACTTTCTTTTGCAGCTTTTGTCATTATGGTTTTAGGTTTGACCATTATTTTTCTATGTTCTGATTTTGTTTTATACTTATCATCCAGTTCTTTATTCTTTTTGGTACAAATCTTTAATACTACTGTCATCCAAAAGTCTAACTTTGAAAGATTCAAATTTTCTATTTTCCTTATGCTTTTTT
This sequence comes from Typopeltis vanoorti, assembly GCF_054136105.1. Lineage (NCBI taxonomy): Eukaryota > Metazoa > Arthropoda > Arachnida > Uropygi > Thelyphonidae > Typopeltis > Typopeltis vanoorti. The sequence goes on from NC_143564.1 coordinate 52,574,959, forward strand.
TTTTGTTGTTGTTTTCCATCTTGGTTCCCATTTTATTTTTCTAATTAAAAGTTAATGGTCTGATTCTATTTTAGATCCTCTATATACTCTTGTATCTATTATCATTTTTGACATTTTGATATTGCTGATTATGTAATCAATAATGCTTCTTGTGTCTCTTGCTTCCCAGGTGTATCTGTGGATGTCTTTATGTTTGAAGAAGGTGTTCATTATTTTAAGGTTATTGCTTATAGTAAAATCGCTTAATCTATTTCCATTTCTATTACAGTTAAGTTCTCCGATAGGTCCTATGTTTGGTTTATTGCCAATTCTTGCGTTGAGATCTCCTATTACCAAAATGTGATCCTTAGGATTGGTCTTATTTAATATGTTCTGCAGTTGGGTGTAGAAGTTTTCTGAGTCCTCCTCTTTTACGCTCCTCTTCAGGTGCGTAAGTTCCTATTACTGTCATATAGCCTCTGTCTATTTTAATTCTCATTTCTATTATTCTATCGCTCCAAAATTTGTAATAGATTATATTGTTTCTAAGAAATTTATGTAGAAAGATCATTACACCAGATTTAGATCTCTCTCTCTTCTGCTTTTACTCCACTATATATATAGATATAATTTTCAGTTTCGTCTGTTCCTCTCTGCTTTTTTTAGATTCTGTAATTACTGCTATTTTTACATTTCTTTCTTCTAGTGCTTGGTCCAGTTCTATGATTTTGTGGTGGATACTTCTCACATTCCAGGTGGCTATATTCCAATAGGTGTATTTCTGCTTTTTTTTTGTATTCGGTAATTTTCTTCTCGAATCCTTATTCCAAGCCGGTTCGTTACTAAAAAAAGTCTGTCCGTTTACTATCTTCATGAGTCTTTTTAGTGGGTTAAAATTTTGACTGAGAGGGTTACTGGTCATCTGCAATCTAGTTTGGTGTTGGGGCTGCCATCTTGAGGCCTTCTGAGGACAGATAGTATTTCCAAATTTTCGTTTGGTACTGGAGCTGCGATAACTTGTTTAGATGATTAAAGGTTCTCATAAAATGATTTTGCTCTTTTTTCTATTTCACCTCTGTTTGTGTGCCTGTTTCCTAGATTGTCTATGAAGGCTGACGGTAGTGGTTGCTTTAGATTTATTTCTATTTCTCCTTTTTTTAGGCTACTGTGGAGCCTAGCTCCTTCTGCCAATTTTGTCGTTCTATATATGTTAAAATCGTCTTTGATATTCTAACTGAGTTGTTTACACATAATTTTATATTCTAAGTGGGCTTATTCCTGTATCTTTCAGTATTAGTTTCTTCAATAGTTCTATCGTTTTTGCTGATACTCGTTTCCTGGTCTTAGCAGTAAGTTCATAGGAGGTTCTTTCTTTACAGTTCATTAATTGATTATTAAAGTTTGTTAAATCTTCGTCAATGCCATTTTTTAATTTCCAGTCAGTTTCTTCCACATTTTTTTAAAAAATTCTTCTGGGTTTTTCCGTTTTCAGTGTTTTTTATGGTTGGACCGTGCTCGTATGCGTTCTTCATTTTTTCCTTGTATTTTAAGGGCGGCTCTTATTGGACGGTGGTCTTAGTGAATGTCGCAGTAGGTTTTCCCAATGACTTCGACATTTTCACCTAATTCATTTCTTTCCCTTTCCCCCACAGTCCAATGTATTTTTCTTCAATAAATCATGTACCAATCTTTGCACTGAAATCCCCACACTACTGTTTATGTTTTTTTTTTCTGTAACGTTTCTCGTAGGTGTTCATAGAAGTTTTCTATTTCTTCTTTGTCTGCTGTTGAGGTGGGTGCATAGGCTGCTATTATTTTTATTGTTACTAATTCTCCTATTTTTAATTTTAGTGTTCTTAGTCGTTCCGAATGCATTGCGCAAGAAATGATATTTTTAGTTAGCTTTTCATTTATGATCAAGCCAACTCCTTCAGCCCTTGTAGCGTTATATGAGGCTCTCAGGAATATCAGCTTGCCATTGTTCCAATTTGCTGTTAATTCAGAGCCTCTTCGGGTTTCACAAATAGCAAAGACATCAAACTTTACATTTTGCAGCTCTTGAAACAGGAAATCAATATGGGCGTCGGAAGCTAGAGTTCGAGTGTTGAAAGAACCAATAAATAGGGTCGAATTTCCAGACGATGGTCTACAATCCTCTGCGAGATTCTTAGCACCCCCTGCTCTTGTAGGTTTCTCACCACCGCCTTGGTGGGATTGCAAAGAGCTGCGCAGGACTGGGGGCCTTTTTTTCTTCTACTTGCTGGCATCTTTACAGTGGTCGACAACGCTTCTCCTGACCATGGTGCTGAAGTGCGCCTTTGGACCACGGCATTAATTCGTTATTCGGAGCTGCCCACTTGGGCATCCCTCATCTACCACCCGAGGGATATACTTGGTAGGAGCGAGGTCCCCCCTAATGAAAAGCATTAGTATTCTCAAACATAAAGATGTGTGCGTGCGAATCTTCATGTTCAAGATTGTAACAGTCATCTTCATGACTGTGACTGCTTTTCTATGAAAAACATTCTTTTTAAACAATTAAAACACCTTTCTTGTATTAAGTGAAATATCATCTATAAATGCATTAAGTAGGCTTTTTCTGCATAAAGTTTGAGAGACAAATTCTATTTCTGCAATTGTGTGTATGTTTCACTGATAAAGATTATGGAAATCAATTAAGAAAAAATATACGGAATTAGGTTAAATTGTATGTACTCAGAAATTTTATATATTTTATATATAAAAATAAAAAAAGCAATATCCTAGGATAAACTTGAGGCCTTATAACAATGATGATGTGTAAACGTCATTTTGTGTATAATACAGCAGTACACTGTACAGTACTGTACTGTACAAGGTCACCTACTGTACTCATACAGTAGGTGACCTTGAAATTACTTTTTTTAATCTTTCTATCCAAATATTTGAATTTGCTGCCAGGACCGTCAGTTTCAATACGCAATACACGGGTCTAAAAGGAGCTACACCTAAACAAACAAACAACACCTGATTAAACGCTCTCCTTACGAACAGCGCTGATACTAGTCACTTAGTCTAAACTACTCCAAAAGAGCAGCATGTACTAACCCTAGTCATAGTACACCGCCACTTTCTTTACTAAAACCTGATCTCTGTTTTTCAAGTTCGAGAATGGATTCAAACCATAGCAATTTCTATAAAGGATTTCGTTTCCTTCTTTTGTTCTATACTTTCGTTGGCATTTGCAAACTGAAAGGCATTTTTTGCTCTAAGATCAATGCTATTTCCATTCGTCTCTGCAGTGTTCAATCCTTCTATTGCTTCGTAGTGTTTGTTGTAGTTCTTGTATTAGATTCTCAGTATATAATTGCAGCATCGAAATATTCAGATACAAGCTCAAGATATGTGCAGTATGCAATTTTGTTCAATCTTCTAGTCTGGAATGTATTCGTGCGTATGTTTATCTACGCGACTGGAAAGCAAATGATGAACCTGCTTTACAGTTGCTGCAAGCTTGAAGCAGATCTAATTGCAAAGAAAACTAGACCTTTAAAATTAAAGTGGATACTTGCGATAATTCTTTCTGCTCATTTCATCTTATTAATAATCACGTTTTCAATCTCCTTCTTCACCATAATGAATGAAAGAATGTTTCCGTTTTGTTATCAGTTGTCAGTAAATGTACAGAGCATGATGATCTTTCTAACGACTGGAGTGTTAACCTTCGTTCTGTATATCCCAGGGAGCATGATGTTCTCCGTAATATGTTATTTTGGGGAGTTCTTACGATACTGCTTGAAAGCTGTGAATGCAATGTTGAGAGATACAAAACAAAGCATTTCTTTTAGCTGTTTTAACGAAGTGGAGGAGATAAGAATGCTTTACATCCGCTGTTGCTGTGTTGCGAGAGGTATAAATGAATGGTTTTCTCTGCCTCTGTTATCTATTTACGCTTATGGTACCTCTGCCAGTTGTCTAACAGGATTTCTTTTGTTCAACAAAGGTATGGTCCCCTCGTATAAAATCGTTTGTGGATCGATTATTATGTATATATTTTTGCTTATGTTGGTTTTGGCCAGATATTTGCAACGAGTGACGAATGAGGTAAGTGTATTAGAATAACAGAAATGTTTTTATAATTTACCTTCTTAATTCATTCATTTAAGTTTCATTTCCTCTCTATAGTATTAAGTTTATATAATAAAGCATAAAGCTTGCTTCTTTAATATGTATGTGTGTATGTATATATATATATATATATATATAATACGTATAATCAAAGCTGATAATTAAGAAAACAAAATAATGTATCCCTTTACAGTTTTAAATTCTTATATTTATGTTTATAAAATTTTCTCAGATTTCTTCATTTTTGCAATTCGGCTTTATATTTGTAATAAAATATAGTTGAATAAAGGATTAACTCTCGAGTATGAATACGTGTGAATTCGGAAGTATTTTCTCAAAAATACTTCCGAATTATCCTTAACGAGTAGTTTACGTATTCTCTCAGCCACCAACAGGCTTCGGGTCCGATTCGCTGTGTGAGCATGGGTGTTTGTGATTGTCTTCAGGTTTCAGGTGAATTTCCGGTGCCTGACCACTATACGGCTTATTGGAGGCTCGATACGTTCCATTTTGATCTCTAGAGTAGGGTTTCCCCTCTATGTAAAAATTAATTTTTTGCAAAAATATATAAACTTGATAACAAAACAAAAGAATGAAAATTAAACTAAGAGTTTAGTTCCTGGTGTGTCCAAATAATGTTTTAAAAATTATTTGGACACACCAGGACAATGTACGAGAGCAAGATATTTTTACGAATACTGATTCAGTAATTACCATTGCAACTACTCAGGAGATGCAATCATTATGTGTAATAAGAATTATGATTAATTTATGCAATTACAGAAAATTAGAACATCAAGATAGAGTAACAAAGTGAACTGTGATTGATATAGTTAAAAGAGAACTGAGATAATGGAAAAAAAGAAAGTTCTAAAATATCACAAAATCCTATAAAAAAAAAAAGGAGTGCAGGTTGCTGGAAGGAGTTGTGTATTCCTGTATACATCACAGCATATTTTCCTAAGAAATTCTATCCATCCGTAACGGTAATCTCGACAAATATATTAGGTTCCGAATGTCACTGTCTCACTCTTCATGGAATGATGATTCTCAAATGATAAACGTTGTTCTTAAAGCGTTCTGGGATTTAACCAGTTCGGTGAAAATGTTTTTGTAATCGGACCATAACATTTGGGAAGATTAGGTAATGGAGTGCCAACAGAGACATACACATGCAGATCCGTAGGACCACACGCATGAAATTATATGAAGCAGATAGTTGTTGTGGTTTTTTCCTTTTCACCTTCACTTCCTCAGACCGATGTCACTGTCTTGCTAGATGTTTTGGCTGTTCTGTGAAAATTATTCAATATAGGAATAACTAGTAAAAATAAATAGACAATGAATGATAAAGGTTTGAGGAAGTGAAGGTGAAAAGGAAAGATCTGATGCCAGTCAATACCACCTGCTACACAGTGAACCTGCAAGAAGAGTAGAGCATTTTGCTCGACTTAAAAAAAATTCTATGTATTTCAGTACAGGAAATGACTGCATTTTTAACCTATGTTCTTATAGATAAATTCGTTTATCGCTCAATTTATCCACGTCTAGGAAGAGGAGGAGGAGTACTGTAATCGTGAAAAATGTAAAGGCATCTACATTTTATGTATGCAATGAAATTCAGGAAATTTGCGAGTTGGGTTCTTCGAGTGATTTCGCATAAATTAAAGCAAACTTATCAAATACTATGAGGGTGTATTAAGTTTGTTTACAGCATTCATTTATTATTTGTAATATCTGAATTGTGGAATAAAAACTACGAGTTTTTAAGAGGAAAATCCTGATTCCACTGTATGAGACTGACTAATTCACTAATTTCAAAACTCTGGTAAAGATTCTGCTCATCTTAGAAGAAATTCCCAAGAGGGTGTTTTGAAATAAATGATATCGTCGTTACCAGCGACGCTACGGAGACATATTTTATATTGCTTAAGGTTATTTATTAATGTGCAAAAGAATAATCTTTGGAAGGAATCAAACTTAGCATTTATTGTATATCATATAGTTGGATAAAAATATAAGCGGATGAATTGTAAAACCGTGCGAATTTCATCCAGGAGAATTCAAGTGAATTATATGATATTCAAAATTAAAGGACGGAAATATATTTTCGTTGTTTGCTCTCAATGTATACAAAAGTGAGGGAAATCGGGTAGGTCCTGTGTCTCTGCGATCTTTGAGGATCTGTAATAAATGTGAGCCGTTTAAACAGAATAAGAAAATACACAGGAACACAGAAGCGAAATTTTCAGCTCTTCTTCTTACTTTTGCATAGTATTGAATGATTTCTCTCTTTCTATTATTATTTGTTTTCCTTCGATATTTCTCAGGAACAAATAGGATAAGTCTTTTGTTGTTTTAGAAAAAAGCTTTCACTTAATTTAATTTAAATTTATTAACTTAATGGAAAATCGAGATTTGTGCGAATTCGTTGACTCCAATCCGAAAGTAATTTATTTATTTAGAGTTGTAGTTAACTCTAAAATGCAACGCTTGATCATTCTTTCCAAAAGAATACCATTTTCACTGTTAATAAATAATACAAAGGAACATTAAAATTGAATAAAAGTTTGCGAAATTTACAAGCACTTCATAAGTATTTTTAAGAAGTGCTTGTAAATTTCGCAAACTTTTATTCAATTTAATGTTCCTTTGTATTATTTATTAACAGTGAAAATGGTATTTGGGGGGGGAGTGATCAAGCGTTGCATTTTAAAACATATGCTTGAATAAATGTTTTAGAGCATTATTTGGAAATCATCATGATTTTTATCTGATAATAATAAAGTGTGCACTGATTATTATGTTCACTGAAAGTAAATAAGTATGAGTTGCTTCTTCGAAGGTTTAATTCCGATTTCTCCAGCATTTGCTTTGAAGTATGCTGTTTCTCAAACTTTTATAGTAATTATGAAGTTCTTGCTGTTATTTATTTCAATAAAAATATGACTATATATTTTAGAAATAATCGGATAACAATCTACATTAGGGATATCAACTGATCAACTAATGAAAAGCTGAAGATTAATGATCCATATTCTGATTGGTTTTGATGTTTGGCATTTAGATCTGCCACAACTGACTACAACAGTCACCATTTTATTTCTCTTCTTGAATAAGAGCAGGATCTTTCTGTGGGCCTGTTCTTATTCAAGAAGAGAAATAAAATGGTGTCTCATAGAGTTTCATAAAGAAATGGACACATGATATAGACAGTGTTTTCTACTATAAATGTCCTTTTCTCTACACTTATCATAAAGAAATATTCATGTGGGGGTGGAATAACGACGAACGGTTGCACTTCTCTTCATGTTTTTGATTGATTGAAAAATAAGAGACACCATGTGAGACAGAAGAGTTAAAGAAGCATTCCTGGTAAAGAATAAAGCATATCGAACGTTCCTAGAAAATATGTCATCGATTCCCTAATATGGCGCTAAGCTATGTGTAAAAAAAACTCATGGAACGACTTTGGTTAAAAAACAGAAGGCAAATATCAGGTAGCTGCAAAATGTTCTGGAAGTTATTGAAATAGCAAAAAATTATAGAGAAAAGAGTAGAGTAGGAATCGTAGTGGAAAGCTGATATGAAAACTGAAGTGATATCCTGGAATGTGTAATAATTATTTGAAAGGCAGCTAAACGAAACAAGCAGTGATAGAGCAGTAGTAAAACAATTTTCCAGATGAATGCAAATAGGAGTGTATATTAATAGTTGAGGTAGAAAAAGCCATCAAAACTTGAATTTGGAAAGGCAGCTAGACTAAATGATATTCGGCCAAAAATTCTCCAACATTCAGATATAAAGATTTTCACTGGCTGCAAAGCATAATTCAGGTGGCCTGTTCGTAATGTCAAATTCCACATGAATTGAAGTACAATTCTGATTTTTCCCATGTATAAAAAAGGAAAAGATTGATATGAAAATTGCAGAATTTCTCTACTAAGTTTTGCGGTTAAGATTTATGCAAACACACTTTTCAAGAGGATGCGGAAACTTGTGGAAGAGAAACGTGGAAAACAACAAGCCGGGTTCAGCGAAACAGGGGTTGTGTCAAAATCAGATTTTCACTTTATGATCTGAGAATTAGGATAGAAACAAAAACACTTCATCAGAGATTATAATCCACAGATATTGTGGGTCTAATTTCTGATTAGAACCCACTATATCTGCTCAGACCTCTACTTTTTCTGAGGAAAAATTAGGGGGTCTGAGCAGATGGTATCAGTGGCAGAATTATATTAAAAATTAAGACATTAGGAATGAACTTGATATTGTTAACAGAGCTAGTTTACGGTGATATGGTAACTTAAACAGAATGGAAGAAAAGAGATTATCTAACCTGGCATTTGATGCTAAAATAGCAGGAAAAGACTCACAAGAAGATCAAGGTCTAGGTGGATTGATCTAGTCTAAAGAGCTTTAGAAAACTTAAATGATAGATATTTCATATCGTTAACAAGTATAAGACTAATTTGGAGGGAACACTCTTTGATATACCTGTAATTAATGCATACTTAATTATGTAAAGTTGTCATAGTAGCCTACACACCCCTAGACGGTAAATGTCAGGAAACTGGTTATGATAACGAAAAAGATAATTCTTTTGTGTGTATATATCACGTGTCCCTTTCAAATTAATTGTTTGATTTTAAGTAATATTCATTTATGTTTATTCAGAACATTCACACCACTGTACGAGTAGCAGGTAGCGTTGCCATCAAGCAAAATGTGCCGATGAATTCATTCTACGGTTGCATATTCTCACTTTACTAAACGCTGAGCAAGTGAAACAAGAATTCATCGAACCAAGTGAAGTTTTTCTACTTTTAATGTGTCTGAAGGGTTAAACCTGACAGGACTGGACGACTTGATGGATTGTAATTCGTCTTAGAGTTCATTAGTCTTGTGCAACTCTATAAGCAGTTCATATCGTCAAGATTTTCCAACCTAAGTACTTCGGTTGGCTTGCTGTTGGTGAATCGTTCTCATAACACTCTTAGATACGATAGAAAAGAACATTTTTTAAAAACACTGATGTGGCACATCTGATGCGATTTTACAAACAAAGTCACTTGAGTCATGATTAGCTATTATCACATTGAACTGTCCATACCCCCCCCCTATACAGACACCTCTCCCTGCCACATGCACACAGTTCCTCACTATTTTTTATCTGCCAATCAGGTTAAGGTAGGTAAAGCGAATACGCGACAAACACTCTAACGAAAGATGCCATGAATGCTCCAAGTAAACCTACATAAACTGTTCACTCAACGGTATGTTAAATTATTTGAATCAAAGGTGTATAATGTCTAACCTGGCAGAATTATTACGTATATCATCCCGTTGAAGGGTCGTTATTACCACCTCTCACAAGACGGCACCAAACAGCAAATATCATTAAAACTGCATAGAAAAATTGGTATAAGCCACTTACTTGCAGCACATTAACTGGATCAATCATACATTCAGTTGTAGATTACTAAAAATCTCTGCGGTTTTGCTATGCAGCCAAAGTCAAAACAACAACACAAAAAAAGTTTGAATATCCACATTTTAGATTTTCTTTCCATTTTTAAACTTTCTAAAGTGAACTATAACTCTACGTATAATGAAGATATAAAATTTCCACCATTATTTAAAGCCGAATATACGAAACATAAAAGTTTTGCTATAAAGTTTTTAAATTTCATTTCGTGTTAATATGAAGAAAGAAAATATTATGCGAGTAAGAAGGATCATGAAATTTTTTTTTTGCCTCCTATTCAAATATTTGAATTTTCTGCATCTCAAATGACGAGATATCAAAGCATGACAGTTTCCACATACGATGTGTAGAGAGCGCTCCACCTAAGCAAACAACATGAAATTGAACGGTTTGCCTTCTTCGCGGATAATGCAGAAGTTCGTCCCTTCTCTCTACAACTTTCCCGTTATTAAAAATGACCTTCTCGAAGTATAATAAAGCAGAACGACTCTAGCGTCTTGTCGTTGTGGACTGGCAGTGTCTTTACGATATCCAACTTTCCTATTTTCAAGACCGAGAATGGATTTCAATCATAGCAATTTCTACACGGGATTTCGTTTTCTACTTTTGTTCTATATCTTGTTTGGCACTTGCATGCTGAAAGGCCTATTTACTTCTAAGATTACTGGAATTTCCATTCGTGTCTGCAGTGTCCAAACCCTCTATAATTTGGTAGTGTTTGCTCTTGTTCTTGTCTTACTTTCTCAGTATATAATCGCAACAGCGAAACATTCGAATCCGAGTTCAAGGTATGTGCAATACGCACTTTTATTTAATATTCTGAACTGGAACGTGTTTCTGCGTGTATTTATGTACGCTTCTGGAAATCAAATAATAACTCTGCTACAGAGTTGCTACGAGCTTGAAGCCGATCTGATTGCAAAGCGGATCAAACCCTTCAGATTAAAGAGGATTGCTGGGATACTTTTTTCTGCTCATTTGTTCTTATTACTTCTTTCGTTTTCAGTCGCTTACGTTAGTATAAGGAATGAAACAACATTTCCGTTTTGTTATCGATGGTCCGTAAATGTACAGTGTATGGTGGTGCTTCTAGCGACAGGATTCTTAACTTTCCTTTTTTTTATCCCATTAACCATGATGTTCTCCATAATATGTTATTTTGCAGAGTTTTTGAGATACTCCTTTGAAGCTGCGAATGCGATATTAAAAGATACAAAACAAAGTGTTTCTTTTAGGATCTCGGAGAAATTGCAGGAGATCAGAATGCTTTATGTTCGATGTTGTTCCACCACGAAAGATATAAATGATTTGTTTTCTGTGGCTTTATTTTTCATTTATGCTTGGAATACTGCTCTTAGCTGTTTAGCAGGTTTTCTTGTGCTCAACTCCGCCATGTTGCTTGTATACAGAGTGGTCTGTGGTATCCAACTTTTTTATGGATTTTTGATTATGTTAGGTATTGCTGGTTATTTACAACGGGTGATTGATGAGGTAAGTCCAATAAATATTTTTCTAACTTTGCTTTCGTCCTCCACAGCAGTTCTGTTTAAATATAATCATATATTAATAGTTTGTTCTTCTTTAAGATTTTGTTAAAGATACTTATTGAAATGTGTTTAAAGTAATACAATTTTGCAATAAAAGCTAATTTCGTTACAAAATGAACAACGTATCGGTTTTAAGTTTGTAATTAGAGTAATGTTTATTAACTTTTCGCGTGAATTTCTTCATTTATGCAGTTCATCCTTGCAAACTATTAATTTTTATCTATGAAGATATCTTGATGGAACTCATGAATAATATCGAAATCATGAAACTACAACTGGAGTACTTCTCTTGCAAAGGCTTAGACATTGGTTATGCATTTTTTACTAAATAATTTAAGGAAATAAAGCGTCAACTTTGATATACATTAAAATAAATTTTAATATACTTCAATATTTTGGAAACGTCACGTTGCCATTTTCAAGAAACTTAAAAACAAAACACGTGCACGCAGGCACAACAAACAGTAAGTGAGCAATAAGCAGGAAGCTACCATTTCACCTAAAGTCCTGATGGTGCCCCCTAGCAGGCAATGTTGATATTCTTGGACAATTGGGCTGAAGGTCTTCTGATGTAGGTTTTCCAAATTTGAGGTAGCCTCATGCAGCCAAAATTGTTGAGGTTTGGATTGTTTCTTAGAGCTGAAGTTGATTCCATGAAAAGCCTTTCACATTTGTATTTGCTACGGTGTATTAGCGTGGTTTTCTTCCACCGTATTCATGGCAGGTATCCAGCGCATGGTCAGCAAGACCAGAGTGGCTGTATTGGGTGAAACCAGATGTAGTCTTTGTGTTCTGAAATTCTGATATTTACTGTCCTGCCGGTTTGGCCAAAGTAGGACAGCTTACACTAGCTAGGTCTAGGGGGGGGGTGGAGTTTGGTCTTTAGTACAGCAGATAAGGGATGCCAATTTTTATGTGGTCTGTAACAAGGAGTTAAGTCATGTTTTTTTAGGATTTTTGTAAATTTTTCAGAGGTGCCTCGGATATAGGGTATGGTGATGGATTTAGAGTAATCCTTGTTGTGAGGGGGGGGGGAGGGAGCTTGTAGTTTACTTGTTTCAATATTTTTTGGATTTTTTTTTGTGGGGTGGTAGCCATTGGCTGAGAAAGTGTTTAGAAAATGGTTTAGTTCTGTGGTTAGGGCATTGTCATTTGAACAGATAAGTTTAGCCCTGTTGTGTAGTGTCTTAATGACTCCATATTGTTGCGAGAAGGGGTGGTGGGATTGTTGGTGAATGTATCTGCCTGTATGGATGGGTTTTCTATAGACTGAGTAAAACCAAAGTTCCATCAGGCTGGCGGGTGGCTAGTGTGTCTAAGAAAGGAAGGCAGTTCTTTTTTATTTCCAGGGTGAATTTGATTCTGGGGTGTTGGTTGTTTAAGTGTGTTAGGTTTCCTAACACACTTAAATCACATCGCACTCATGTGGCCAAATAGCTAACACATCATCAAACATAGCGAAGCCAAATGGTTGGGTTTTGTGGGGCAGAGTTTAAGGCTTTCTCTTGAAAATTCTTCATATAAAAGTTGTCCAAGGGTGGGAAGAGTGGAGAACCCATGGCTGTCCCCTCTATTTGCAAAAAGACAACTGAATCGTCTCGCCTTCCTAAAACGCTGCCGGGATAACCAGGTAATTCCTAACTGTGTGAAATTCAAGCACCGTTTCTCTTCGCAAAAGGCTCTTCGTATTTATAACCGTGCCAGCCAAGCCTTACTCGGGGAACAAATCGCCACGACTCGCCGTTTCCTGAATGATGCTAACTTAGCTATCCAGGCACTCGAAGATGACCTTTCAAGTAACTTAAGCCACGAAATTTGGTCTATTTTATACGACATCTCGTGCACTGCAGCGGAGAAAGAATTTAAAAAAGTACGAGATCGATACATCAAAAATTTTGAAATTTTAAAAAAGAACTCGATCTCGATCACAACTTCCTACCGAAACGGTAGTCAACCTTTCGTCATTTAGTGTGAAACCTGAAGCACTTGATGTATAAGGACAATACGCATTAAAAGGACAGTGACGGAGCTTGCTCCGTCATTTTAATGCGGTTTTTAAGCCCAAGTGTATTGGCTTTGGGTACGCGATAGTTTTTTCGTCATGAAACCCTAGGATTACAATGGATTTCGTATCCGAGTTTCGTACCCGGCTGTAGAATAATACGAGATTTACCATCTCCCTTAAACTTAAAGATGAACATTGTTGGCGAAAAGAAATAAGAAAGTTCAGAAAGACAAAATCAACCAAAATAGACATAAACAAATTAAGTTGTGTATTACTATTCACTCTGTTAAGGATAATCATCAAAAATGCTACGTGCTGAACTGCAAGACTTGGTTTCTGTCGAAGAGAGGACGATCATATGTTAAATATGACTCTCAGAGAATCATGGGATTCATCCTGTCTGGAGAAATATTTGTTATGATTGGACAACAGATTATTGGAAAGCTGTAGTGATGGCGTGATAATCCAGACGCACGCTGTGCACGCATGAACACACATACACAGATGATATTATTTTTAACTGTTTGAGTATGATAGCTGCCGGATTTGACCTTATTTATCAGAATTTATTTTTGATCAGTTGAGGCTCTTACTAAAACTCGTTTGAATTCCGGTTCTGCTTCTTTGGTGGTTCTGAAAATGCTTCAATCGATTAGCGACATGTTATACAGCAAAACAGTCGTAAATTGTCTGAGGAAGTGAAGGTGCACATATTTCTTTATGCGCACTGAATTTTAGAAAACTGGTTTGTCGAACTCCGAACGGATGAAAACCGAAGTTGTCTGCAGAGGAAAAAAATGCATTGACTTCGCAGTATAAAACCGGCTAAATCACTTTCGGTTCAAAGTCCATATAAAGGTGCGGCGCGTGCTTGAGAGGATTCGAGACAGGTGCGTTCCAAAAAAAAAAAAAAAAAAAGAGCAAATTAGCTATGGAGAATTTAACAAAGTAGAAGAAACGAAAGAACAGATTCAAATTTAAGTGAGTTTGTACAATTTACAATTTTTCCGGGTGAGTATTTCAATATTAAGAGTTAACTTTTTGTATGTTAGAGAATAGCATGAATCATGGAAGATACTCATTTCTCCTCTCTCTCTCTCTCTCTCTCTCTGTTATTCTCTCAATGTGTGTTTGTGCGAGGCATGCACGCTTGTTTCGTAACATTTATAAAGTGATTTGTACATTCGTTTTGAAGATAAAAATAGATAAACACAAACAGAAATTGAGCTGAAATTATATTATCACTTTCAAACGTTAAAGGAAAGCGTGTGGATCTCACAAGTTTATTCAATCGCTTTTATGTATTGTTATCAATTTAAAGATATGTCTATAGCAGATGAATCATATTATAAGCTTCTTATTATGGTAACGTTTTCATTAATATCCTTTTATTATTCTTTAGGCTCAAGAGACTTCTTTTATTCTGAAGCAGTTTCCTATCGGATCACTGCCATTCAAGGAACAGACAAATGTAAGCGTTTAAATGCATTTAATTTATCTTTTATTTTCTATTATCTTTGCTACTGAATTTCGACACGCCTAGAACTAGCAGCTGTGTTTTATTTTAAGTTACTCAAACTGCTACACCAGCTGCAATATCGTGTACTTTGTTTTAAAAATCGCACTCTCAAGATTTTTGAATTTAGTCGCTGAAGATGGTTTTTGAAGTCTGGGCTCCTACGGTTGAATAATTCTTTATAAACGAAGAAACTGTCACTTCTCATATGATAGAGTAAATCACAACCTTTGGTATTTACTAAAATAAAATAAACAAATGGCTTCATTTCGGCGATGCAAATTATATAAATTAAGTGGCTATTAAATCCAACATTATTCAGAAGCCGAATTCGGGAATACACTCCGCCATACTACGAGTTGCCCTAGCCGAACCTTATAGGAAGTGACGAACGCTCAAAGCGCCTGTATATTCACCTCCTGTTGGTTCATTTTATAATGTTTCACTAGTCTGACAGCTGTTTTAAACTGATGGTTTTCGTCAGAGACTAGGCAGAAACCTAAGAGAGCAAAAACTCTCTCACTACTCGATAAGCGTCCGAGATGTGTATTTTCCGTAACCAATGAGTTTGAAACAGCTGTCAGACTAGTAAAACCTTATAAAATGAACCAATGTGAGGCGAATATACGTTTCACTTCCTATAAGGTTCGACTTGGGCAACTTGTAGTATGGCGGTGGTATATTCTAGCAAGTTCTCTGGTCAGTTTTCGCACGACAGTTTTATAGTTTCTGTATTCGGCTTCGAAATATTGTTGGATTTAATGTCCACTTAATTTATACATCCTAAGGTAGTCACATCATAAACACGAAAGCGCTTATATTGTTATTTATTTTTTTTTTTTTATAATTACAGTAGAAGTAATCAAGTACACATATGAGACCTGTGCATAATGTCTGTTGACTGTGTGTGTTCTTTTGATGGTTTCTTTTGCAGAATGAAAAGTCCAGATTACCAGGAGAGAGGGGTGGAGGGAACTCTTTTAATTTGAGAACAGTAGTAGGGGAGCCACTAATGACAAGATCAAGATAAGATAAGGAATCGTGACGTGATTGGTTGTTCAGATGATAATGTATTTGTGTGTGTGTGTGTGTGTGTGTGTGTGTGTGTGTGTGTGTGTGTGTGTGTGTGTGTGTGTGTGTGTGTGTGTGTGTGTGTGTGTGTGTGTGTGTGTGTGTGTGTGTGTGTGTGTGTGTGTGTGTGTGTGTGTGTGTGTGTGTGTGTGTGACGTCATGAGTTTGGAATGTTTGGAATATTTCTGGGAACCATCTGTGTGTGGGAAGTCCTGTTCTTTGTTTTGTTCGCGTATGGAATTATGGGTGATGATTAGAGATAAGGAAAGTTTTATTTTTCACTAGATTAGACTATAATAAATTTAGTTTATTATAGTCTAATAATTATAGTTTATTATAGTGGGAGCCAGACCCAGAGTTGGAGATACCAGGCAGAAGCAGTAGCAAGGGCAAGGTCATCAGCTAAGAGTTACCCTGGTGTTGCACTACTTACCCAGGTAAGATAATACAACATTATATTCAGTCCTGAACATATTTCCAGGTGCAAACTTTGTTTGCTCTCACTGGGATAAAGGATTAAACTAAATTTATTATTAGAGATAAGGATTCGTGTCTTGATTGGTAGAGCACTTTGAACAAGATCAAGATAACATAAGGAATCGTGTCGTGGATGTGTGTTGTTATCAGATGAAGATAAGTGACGTAATTTGTTAGTTGTAAATAAGTGACGTTAATGATTATTGATTTGAATGGAAAAGGAAGATATATTAGTGGATAAGGATTTGTGGCGTGATTGGTGGCACTATGAACAAAATAGGCGTAGGATGAATGGGGGAAGCGAAGTCCATATCGTAGATGTTTGTTGTTGTCAGATGAAGATAAGTGACGTAATTCGTTAGTTGTAAATAAGTGACATTATCGTTTGGAATGGAAAATGAAGATATATTAGTGGATAAGGATTCGTGCCGTGATTGCTGGGACAAATAGGGGTAAAGTAAATTGGTGAAGCGATTGTCAGCAGCGTTATGAAAAAAAAAAGCTATTCAGTATCAGATCTGCACTTACCCTAACATATGAGCAGCAGTTATTGTAATTACAAATATCACTTGTTATGTTTAAGTTATTTTTTAAAAAAAAAAAGAACAACTTACATTTCTTTCCAGAATGGGACATCTTGGAACTATCGAGGTTTTCTGAGTATTGTGCTGATTTTGAACATATATTCACAGCACAATACACACAAACACAACATCTGAAATGCAGTTGACTCTTTTTTTTTATTATAGGTTACTGGGGCATTTCGTTTTTCCTTTACTCATGGCTATGGTTTTTTTATTCATAACTAATCCGAATATTTTGATTTGTCTACATTTAAGATCTTAATTTCATTACTTTTCTAATTAAGGTTATCTTTTTTGCAAAATGTATGACTAATGGTGTTTTTAGTTTACAGTCAAGAGAAAAACCAAACGGCATTTAAAAAATTAATTAAAATAAACAGACACTTAAATGGATTATAACACCTTTGTATGTAGTCTAAATTCTAATGATAATTTAAATTGCTCACAGTCTTTCCCGAATGGCTCTTCTAAATGCGAATATTCCAAAATAGGTGAATTTTATATCCACAGCACGACACACATACGAGTTGAAAGAACAATATTTTTGTAAATAACCAGAAAATCTACTTGACTACATCCTTTAGATTTCCATCATTTTGGTACTTGGTTCTGCTCGGTTCGTTAATTCCTTCACACTGTTCTCATGCTATGTTTTCCCAAAGCTATCTGTCCCCAATGACATCATATTGTTCACCTCACTAGGACTTCCTGTTTTTGGAATTCTGGTACATTTGTTATCAATACTCGTATTTTTTTTCTCTATTTTACTTTAAAAATCAGTTAACTACATTTTCTAGCCAGAATAACTGAGCAATAAATAAATAAATAACTGTGTGTGAATTTTCCTACACGGTGTTTATATTTTCATTAGTCTTTCTTGAAGATTAGTCATTAATTTCCAATCTTAGTTTTCGGTCCTCTTTCAGTTCCCACGGTGACTAAGTGATTTTAGCATTCACATGAGTTGAACTATGGTTTTTACAGTAGAGGCAACAACTTTCCATTAACTCACCATGTCTTTTCCTGAATAAAATCCGCCAGCGATCTGTAATTTCACACCTCTCAATGCTGATTTTTTTTATATGGTTCTTTTTTTTTCAAATGATTGGTTGTTTTCTATTTTACTTTTAAAATTCAGTTAACTACATATTATAACCAGAATAAATGAGTAAAATAAATAAACAAATGTGTGTGTGTGAATTTATTTACACCAATTGTAGATATTTCATGTGTTATCTTAACCTGATTCATTTCCTGTCACAATTGTTGTTCATACGTGTAACATCCTCTAATTAGGTTTGGAATTCTCGTAACGGTTTTCTTATTGCCATTACAAATAAATAACTATTTATTTATTATTATTTCAAATGAATATTAGCTCTGTAATATAGTTTGTTAATTTCTATTCCACTAAAACACACTTTTTTAAAGCAATACATATAATTCTAATCAGAATAACTGAGCAAAAAATAAATAAATAAATAAATAATTCATTGTCCTTCTCTGACTATTAATTTTACTTTCGATTCCTTGGGATCTTAATCTATTTCTGTAACTGAAATTTATTTTATTTATTTATTTTTCATTAGCATTAGCAAGATAAGTAACGGATATTGAGAAAAACAAGGTTTTGAACTCTCATTAGCGTTTTCTTTTAGTTTTTTTTTTGCCAGTACAACAAATAAATAGTTATTTCTTATTATTTCAAATAAATATTAGCTCAGTAGTATTCTGTACTTTGTAATTAGTTTAATTTCCATGTTACCAATTTCCAATCATTTAAAACTTTAGGCTATATGATATATTAACATCAGCGTCAAATGTATACTCCCTTTTGATGTTTTGCACGGTGTGTTCTTATGATAACACCATCATTCTACTAGAGAATATCAGTTCGAAGTTTGAGTATGTCAAAGAAATGTTTACAGATAACACAAATAAGATCATTATACAATTTTCTAATCACCAAATGCTAACAGTTGCACTTTAATTCCAAACGATGATCAAATATACTAGTTTGTTGGAGACATCTACAGATATTGTCACTATTTAATTCATTTGTACTTTATTCATTTCCAAAGACACAATTACATTATTAGCTATCACATCTGCTTTTTTTTCTACACCAAACTTTTTTAACAGTTTAGGAAACGTGATGGGTTTAACTATCTACTGTCTGTCTGTAAAATAACCAAATTCTAACAGTCGTACTTTAAGTGCAACTGTGATTTTCGACAATGTGATTCTCATCTGAAAGTTTCTTCATTTGTGATTGTTGGGAATTTTTACTGTAGTAAAATTAAGGGTCACATTTTAATTTTTTGAAACTAATACATATATTTTTGAGCATTATTAAAAGCACATAAACGTTAGCTATGTTTCCAAAAGCATTTAAAAGTACAAGTATGTTTTCACGTTTTGGGCGTCCAATTTCATTTAAACCAAGAACATTTCTCCCTATTAACCGTGTTAATGTTTTAGATTTTTCTCTTCCTTTGGCGAGCAGTATTTGACATTTGCATGTTGATTCTATTATCCAATTTCTTAGTTTGTTCAGAGATAGTGAACCAATTTACCACTTCAGCTGATGGCTATATTTTATTAACCATGAATTCTGTTTTTTAACTCTTTCAGGTAATTCATTCCAAATACAAGGTGATTTTTTCGATGCATATCTCAAAATAATTCCATCAGAAATACATCTTTCTTTAGGAAATAAATTTCAAGTCTTATTCAAAAGAAATTGAACATATTTATACCAATGATAACTGAAAATTCGTATTTTTCACCCACTGCCGATTTTTCATATACATTTTCCTTCATTCTTCTCAAAATACTTCATATGGCACTACAAATAAATAGATATGTATTATTATTATTGTTATTTCACTGATTATTAACTCTGATCTTATATTTTATGTTAACTTTCTGTTAGAAAATTCTAAACAATTAGAACTTTTCACAAAGAAACTTTCAAAGAATTTTGTGGCTCACACATTATTTTTGTGTTTACTGGACACAAAACACCACAACACAATACAGCAGCTGCTGTGGATAAACAATTACCCTAAGTCCAAAGTCACTCAACTCTATGGTTTTTCTTATAGTACTGTTTGCCCTTTACCATCCCCTACCCTGAACCGTTCCTTCAAAAATAAACCTTATGCACAGATGACGTTTTTGCATGCTGCTAGATATACTGTTGGTGTGTTTTATCTTACTTTTTGTGGGTGGGAAAAGGTAAAATTTGTATACATGTTATCTGGAGAGTATGAACATTTTTTCTATACCAAACTTTAAGAGATTAAGTCACATTTTTGGGTTAAATTATTTGATGTCTTTCTGTAAAACCACCAAATTCTAACAGATCGGATCTTTTTTTCCCCTGTTCCTGGCATTAATTTCACAGTAGTCATTTTTTTACAATAATTGAATGGAATTGCATTAAGGTATAAATTTATGGATTTAAATATCAAATTCTAAACAGAGTAACTGAGTAAAAAATCAGTGTGGAAAAACAAAACAACAAAACTACAAAACTTTGTTTATTTAAGTACAAAACTTAAATGACTTAAGTACAAATCAAATGTTCATTTAAGTACAAAACTCTGTTCATTTAAGTACAAAACTCTGTTCATTTAAGTTTGTAAACTTAAATTCTTGGTTACATTATATCAAAATAGCTGGTCACACAAAAGAGTTTGTAGATCAGATACCATGCTAACCCACAGCTCCATACATTTGATATTGTGTCAGTCTGGAAATGACACCATGCCTCTCTAAACTTTCTGTGTATTCTTTTGTTACCAAATATACACAAACACTTTTCGTAAAATGTCCCAAAATAAAGAATCTTTATCAAATGGGATGAAATCTTGCAAGTCTAATTTTACCATTGATGAATTTAAATGATTAGCAATAATTTTTCCCATGATACGAATAGCTGGTAATTCAATTTCCAAAATTAGTAAATGATTATCAATATCATACATTTTTGGTGAAAATCTCTCAGATTCTTCACAACTAATAGAGAAAACTTTACTGCCATCAGCTCCTGTATCATCGAGTATTAGAGTCCCCAACTTAGCATTTCAGAATGTAATATTCACCAAGGTCCATTTCGTAGTCAACTCTTCTTTGCAAGTAGCCAAGGATATCAGACCACCTCCTGCATAACTTTTCCCAAGTGGTCCTCGATAGATATATTACAATGTATGTGTCTCATAAAATAATAATCGTTTCCATCCTTGTAGAGTTATGTGAAGAGTTTTGTCTCATGCTATTTTCCTGAAAAAGAAAATTTCAATGACGTTTGTGGCTCACCCATTATATTTCTTTACTTTACTGGACACAAAACACCAGAACACAATACAATAGCTGCACTGGATGAACGAATTTCCATAACTGCAAAAACACTTGACTCGTTTTTTTTTCCTTATAGTACTGTTTACCCGACCCTTAATGCTGACTGTTCCTTCCAAAATGAAACTTTCATGCCAATGATTCATGGACATGTTTCTACATGCTGTTTGATATGATGTTGATGTGAGATTATCTTACTTTGTGACATCATTGGGCAAACCTTATCTCTGTGGCTCGAAGGGTATTCTATATTATTTGTCCTTCTTATGTTAAGTATTTTATCCTCAAACAGCGTTTTTGATGTTAGACCATGTGACTAGTTCTCTCACATATATGTCCAAAATTGTGGGGATGGATGGGGGGAGGGAATAAATAGTATTAGGTGGTGGAAGTGAAAGGGTAATCAACAGAGTGACAGGGGTCTTCCCTGCAATGCTCCCCATCCCCTAACCCCTTCTTCTCCCCCCTCTCCTGCAGAAGATGTCTGCTCAGCCTAGTGCAGATGAGCGAGCTCATCATTTTCGGATATCTTTTAATGATGTCACCTCCAACTGATACGGATAACTTTGGAGGAAGAAAAAAAACGCGTTTTTTTATTTGGTGTAGAAAAAAAAGACAGATGTGATAGCTAATAATGTAATTGTCTTTAGAAATGAATAAAGTACAAATGAATTAAATAGTGACAATATCTGTAGATGTCTCCAACAGACTAGTATATTTGATCATCCTTTGGAATTAAAGTGCAACTGTTAGCATTTGGTGATTAGAAAATTGTATAATGCTACCTATTGACCTTATTTGAGTTATCTGTAAACCTTTTATTCACATACTCAAACCCTGAACTAATAATCTCTAATAGAATGAGGGTGTCATCATAAGAACACACCATGCAAAACCTTAAAAGGGAGTATACATTGTACGCTCATGTAAATATATCATATAGCCTAAAGTTTTAAATGATTGGAAATTGGTAACATGGAAATTAAACTAATTACAAAGTACAGAATACTACTGAGCTAATATTTATTTGAAATAATAAGAAATAACTATTTATTTGTTGTACTGGCAAAAAAAATTCTAAAAGAAAACGCTAACGACAGTTCAAAACCTTGTTTTTTTTTATATCCATTACTTAACTTGCTAATGCTAAAGAAAAATAAATAAATAAAATAAATTTCAGTTACAGAAATAGATTAAAACCACAAGGAATCGAAGGTAAAATTAATAGTCAGAGAAGGACAATCAGTTATTTATTTATTTATTTCATTTTTGCTCAGTTATTCTGATTAGAATTGCATGTATTTGTTAAAAAAAAAAAGAAAAGAAAAAAGTTTGTGTGTTGTAGTGTAATATAAATTAATAAACTATATTACAGAGCTGATATTCATTTGAAATAATAAGAAATAACTATTTATTTGTGGTGGCAATAAGAAAACGCGAACGGAGATTTCGAAACCTAATCAGAGGATGTCACACGTATGGACAACAATTGTGACAGGAAATGAATCAGGTTAAGATAACACATGAAATATCTACAATTGGGGTAAATAAATTCACACGCACATTGTTTGTTTATTTTACTCATTTATTCTGGTTATAATATGTAGTCAACTGAACTTAAAAAGTAAAATAGAAAACAACCAATCATTTGAAAAACAAAAAGAACCATATAAAAAAAATCCGCATTAATTTTACTGAACTATATAAAAACCATAGTTGAATTCACGGTGACTAAGTGTCACTAATGTGATCACTTAGTCACCGTGAGTTTGGTTTTTAGTTTGGTTTTTCTCTTGACTGTGAACTAAAAACACCAGTAGCCATACATTTTGTAAAAAACAAGATAACGTTAATTAGAAAAGTAATGAAATTAAGATCTTAAATGTGGACAAATCAAAATATTCGGATTAGTTATGAATAAAAAAAAAACCATAGCCATGAGTAAAGGAAAAACGAAATGCCCCAGTAACCTATAATGAAAAAAAAGAGTCAACTGCATTTCAGATGTTGTGTTTATTGTGCTGTGAATATATGTTTAAAATCAGCAATTTGGAATATTCAGAAAACCTAGAGAGTTTCAAGATGTCCCATTCTGGAAAGAAATGTAAGTTTTTTTTTTTTTTTTGAACTTAAACATAACAAGTGATATTGGTAATTACAATTACCGCTGCTCATATGTTTGGGTAAGCGCAATTCTAATAATGAATACTTTTTTTTTTTCATAACGCTGCCGCCAATCGCTTTCCTCATTCACCCAACCCCTATTTTTTTCATAGAGTCCCACCAATCACGCCACGAATTTTTATCCACTAATATATCTTTCTTTTCCATTCAAAACAATAACGTCACTTATTTACAACTAACAAATTACGTCACTTATCTTTATCTGATAACAACACATCCATGACACGATTCCTTACCCTATCTTGATCTTGTTCAAAGTGCCCCACCAATCACGACACGAATCCTTATCTTAATCATCACCCATAACTCCTTACGCGAAGAAAACAAACAACGTGACGTCACACACACACAGGTGGTCCCCAGAAATTCAAACACTCCAAAATCATGACGTCACACACACAATGACGTCATCGGCTGAACAACCAATCACGTCACGACTCCTTATCTTATCTTGATCTTGTCACTAGTGGCTCCGCTACTACTGAGAACAGCTAAATCACTAACAGTTGAAAAGCTGAGCGATTGAAGTATGAAAATCAAATGCCATATTCGTGTTAGTGAAACGTGTAATTTTGTATTGTTAAAATAATATCTGAGATACGGTAATATGGTGTGAAATCCTGGCTGGGAATCTATGTGGATCGGCGCAGAGTATCATCATAATAGGGCTCAGAGATTAATAATCATTGCCCTTAATTTTCTGTATATTGTCTGTACGAAAGTGAATGCTTTCCCAAGATCTATACATAGTCTATTTTGTGTAGACGCTGTGCAAACTCGGCATTCTAGACGAATGGACAGGTTTTTTTTTAGCATGACATTATTGAATTTTGACAGTCTACTTTGGGTCACGCGATTATCAAACTGCTTAAGTGGAATGATGGCGATTTGCGAATGGGGATGCTGCTTACTCAGCGAACATTTTTACAGTTTCCAAAACTATTAATGTCGTGTATTGTTTGTCACTTTCACTTGATACGCAGTATCATCCAAAGAACAGGGAGCCACAAAGTTCCATTAACTGTATTTGTGTTGTATTAATATTCCTCGTGAAATTTAGGGTTTTGTTCAATGAAATCACCACATTTCATGATCAATAACTTCGATATAAATAATGCATACTTTGAAAATATGTTAATATTTTGAAGTCATCCGGAGCATATCTCCTTCCTGCGAATTGCGTAAGTCCCTGTCACATAATTTTTGAACATGCATAGAGAGATACACATGCATTTCTATGTTAATTTTGATATGCTTTTGCATACTTTGGCCGTTCGAGCCATTTCAAGTTCCAACACTCTTTTACGCGTTAATTTTTATTTGTAATCTCACAACAGAATCCCCACTTTGTCGAAACTGACTGCACTTCTTGCTATAGTTCAATCTCATCCATGGTTCAGAAAAAAATTCGACCATTGAATTTAAAAGTTGGAAAGATTAACATGTTAATCATACTCTAATCAGCCATTGTTAAACCTGAAAATATAAAATGAAAAACTTCAAATAAAATAAAAGTATTTAATATAGGGAAACTCCATAGGATTAACGGAACTTTGCGGTCACCCTGAACATTTCTATAGATTTACAGTTATATAGAATCAGATCCTTGCTGTTTGATCTTCCACCATAATCTTGTCGTTGTGTCAGTGAATCCAAGTGTCATTAATCTCATTGATAAAATTACGCTTATTTATATTATTATATTTTTATAATATAATTAATATATTATAAAATGTTCTTATAATATAACATATGTTGTATAAAATTAATATATAATATATTTCGTTTTTTTGATATTCCTGTTGCAGTAATGCATTTGAGAATGTGAATCCTGAAGATATATTTCCACCTTTCAACTGCAATCATTGAATTTTGAAGGAACTGCTAAATTAATTATATACAAATTCAGCCACAATATTGCAATCTATTTAACTGTATTTCATCTTCATGTAATGAAAAAAATCGCGAACGAAAAAATTAACATCATTAATACAGGATAAGCACTAATGGGAATGTTCCAAGTCAAGCAGCTTCCCAGTTTTGCTGAAATGAAGTTTCGAAAACACTAGAACACGTTAATATGCACTAAATTAAATACTCATTCAAATAATAAACATTCTTTAATTAAAAACATTCATTTTTAATTAAAGGCGAGTTTAGCCAGTCTAATACAGTAATGTCAGAATTTATCGACTGGGAAAAGCAGGCCAACACACTTTAGTAACAACGTAACTGTTTTGTCATAAATTCCAAATGACTTGGAGGATTAAAGAAATAATCAGAAACTGGGATGTTTTGTTTTTCACTTCATCTGTTGTTCATTAATAGATATGGCATTAAAAGTTATGTAAATACTCTGACCTTCTTAGGATGACAGGGAAAAAAACAGGAAACTAGTTTGGTTTTATTTCCTTTCTTTATGTAAACGTTTTCTGTTGAAGAGTTTTGCACAACTTTTCTTGTAACCACAACCAAAATTTCTTTCACTTAGAGCAGTTGGATGCCTCAGATGGTTAACCTTATTATTGTATCTATAAGATTCTTACAGTTGTTTGAGTAATCGGAATTTGCTTAACTGATAACTATACCGTTTGAGAATTACTACTGTTTTCTGAAATAACTCAAGGTCCTAGCGTGAGTCATACACCAGTTTTGCTCCTCCTAAATTTCCAATTTTAATTTGAAATGCCTAAATGTTGTTAACAATAAATATGCTTCATATGATGGTAATTTATTCAAAAGTAATAACATTTCATTTTAATTTAAGATATTTTGTTTCAATTATTTACTAAATTAAGATAGAATAACAAGATCTGGTTCATCTTCCAGGTTATGGCGTTTATAATGACGTGTCAGGATGACAAACCAACTTTTTCTGGATGGGGATTCTTCAATGTGAATTTAGCACTTATGACATCCGTGAGTATGATTGCTTCTCCAGTGGTCTTTGGTATATTTTTATTACAATTCCATTCACGGTAGCTCTGTATTGATGAATTTCTTATTCCTACTTGTTAATTAATATTAACAAGTAGGAATGTATTTATTTGCAAATCCATTTTTTTATTATTTAAATTTCCTTAAGTCTCAGGGGTGCACAATCAGCGTGTCCATGATTATATAGAATGATAGAAAGACAAAACGTTTTTCTTAAAATAATCTGTCTATAAGTAAGAATTATTAATAAATATTAAGATAACTCGTGAACGAACGTAACTTTACTTGCATTCCATGTAATAAAAAAACTTCAGCTATTAATTGGTCAGAGACTTTTTTTCAAAAGATTATAAAAATCATAAACACATAAGCAGATGTTAATAAAGAAGAAACATGGTCCCAAAATAAAATCGTCTCTATCATCTGAATAACGTTTGTTCAGTGATGCATGTTGCACTACGTATACGAGTAGCACACACGTAAGTACGTGCTGTAATGAGTATTGCAAACCTAATCGGAGCTTCTGAGATAAGAAACCAATTTTTTGACTTTCTCATTAAGAGTCATTCTAGTTCAATATACTCTAGTGCCTTTAATAAGCTTCCATCAAAGCTTTTTTGTTGTTAATTCATGTTTTTGTTTATTGCAGATCCTTGGAACGGTTATCACTTATACCATTATTCTTATTCAGTCATTAAATAATATGGAACATCCAACGAACATAATCAATAACTATACGAACTGCACTTGTGAAGAATGGACTTTGAGGAAATAAATTCTTCAAACTTCGGAGGACGCCTTGGGAAAATCAGTGTTATTATTATTACCTTTGTGGAAGTGAATGCATTTTTTCCTAGATCAAACTTCCGTGGATAAATATGTTCAGGAAATCCTACTTCTTATGCTAAATAATTTAAAGTCGTGTGTATGTGTGTGTGTGTGAAAATTCAAATCATCATCATCATCATCCTTGCAGGATGGGCCTGTGGCCTCTTCCAGTCGTATTCCATTTATTTCTTATTGTCTTCTACTTC
Organism: Typopeltis vanoorti; assembly: GCF_054136105.1. NCBI lineage: Eukaryota > Metazoa > Arthropoda > Arachnida > Uropygi > Thelyphonidae > Typopeltis > Typopeltis vanoorti. Next base: position 52,602,253 of record NC_143564.1, read on the forward strand.
CTCCAAATGGATGGCATTGAAATACCTTTTTTTTGGGTAGTCTTAAAATGTCAATTTCTTTCAGTATTCCTATTTTTTTTTTTTTTTCAATACTGAGTTCATTTTGGTATTTTTGCGTATTTCTCTGCTTCTTTTTATTATCCCAGAAAGTATAGCCTGCTGTTCTTCGTAAGAATTTCATTTCTCCACTTTCCACATTTTTATCTGCTGCTATTATGGTCCATAATTCACTTCCATTTATTACAGATGGTCTTACCAAAAATTTATAAAAGCACAGAGGGTAAGAGTTTATAAAATTTTAGTAAGACCGTCTCTGAATTATTTCTAAACTTGGCCAGATTTAGAAATATTACTGATCACATCTTTAAATTATCTTTAAGAAAGTTTGAAAATTTGATATCAATGTCAATCTTTCGTATATGACATACCACATCCGAGGTATTTGAAGCAATTGTCTAAAATTTTGTTTTCAATCATAATTTTACTCATGACTGAAGATAATCCTTTACAAGAGTAGAATTTTGTTGTTTTATCTGTTGATATTTATATTAAAAAATTTTTAGGAAGGGTATTTAAGGAATATGTTGATCTCTGGAGTTCATCTTCCTTTTTTTTTGTTATCATTTGGTCATCTGAAAACAAAAGGGTATTAAGTATAATTCCACAATCCAGTTTAAATGCTGTTTTTTTTATTTTCTTCCAATTCTTTACTACTTCTTCTATATAGTTATTATACGAGATTGGTGGCATTGGGCATCCTTGACAGGCTTCTTTTTTATTGATGTTTTATTTATTTTTCAAGCTATTTCGTTGTTTTTGATACGTGTTAGTTATTGCTGCGAGTTGCTAATTTCGAATGTTTAACTTCTTGAGTATGATCTAATTCCATAGCTTTGTCCCTCAAGAGTTTCTCGAAGGTTTTCTGGTAATTTACAATTACCACATGCGTTTCTATGTTTAATTCACAATGCTTCTTCATTACGAATTTTAATGTAAAAGCAGGGCCAATCCTCATTTTACAGGAAGCCGTTATTACAACTTTCTGGTATTTTTCCTTGCCGCCACATATTGTGGAACAATACTAATAGCCACCCGATGAACAGGATTCTTTCATATTTAATAAGTTCTATATTTTTTCTATTTCCTGTAGAGAACTTTCAGGATTTATCTGATATTGCTTGTTAGATTTCTTGTAATATTATTTATTCCACTACATGCATAGTGGTTAGCATGATATCAATTTTAGTTTCTTTACTATTCTTACTATCCTGCCATAGGTTTTGGACGAAGTCCAAAACCTATGGCAGGATAGTAAGAATTTCTCTTTTATTTTCTTTTAATGTTTCTCAGAATTTTTTACCTGTTTGATCTCTTCACTGTAAGATCACTTTCCAGTTTTCCTACAAAATTATCCCATATTTCATTTCCAGCATGCTTTTTGCTATTGCTCTTCTGTGTTTATAATTAATGTCTGCTTCTAGTGATTTTGTATAGATCCGTCGTTTATATGATTTTTTTTCTTGTCGTCGATTATTGCTTCAATATTCTTAATCAGGGCTTCTTAGTCCCTTCTGTCTCTTCCATGTTCCAAGATATCCTTTTACCCTAATATTAATATCGTTTTATATTATTCCTTTTACATTATTTCTATTTCTGTATCATCATTTTCTCTAATTCGTTCTAGTATTGCATTTATTCTTTGCAAATAGAGGTTGTTAATATTTTTATCGTCCAAGAGTTGAACTCTAAAAGATTTTTGAGGATTTTTTCTCTATTCATTTATTTTGTTAACATTAAACCATCTTGGGGATAATCTCAATGACCTTATACCATTTCTAAACCTCTCAATACTCCATTATCTGGTATGATGTTAGCTGTTTTCCTATTAGCTATTATGTCTGTTATAATGTTTGGTTACTTGTTTCTTAAATACATTTATGGTAATCTTTATTCTTAAAAATGTAGTGGTAATTTTTCGGTCATTATACTCGTATTTAGAGCAATCTTTAAGGCTATATACATTTCTATTTCATGTATCTTTTCAATATATTCTGGCATTGAAATCTCCCATTATTAATACATAATCATAAAGGTTTATTTTATCTTTAGCTTTCCTCGAGTGCATGCGTGTGAGCAGGTATGTGTAAATGTGAATAGAAGGCATTGCTAGCTTTCTGTCTTCCTTCCTCAGTCAGGAAGCCTTGACTTATTTGTATTCTTAATTTTAGAATTCTCTGGCTCCAGTATTTATAATGACCGGATCAGAATGTATGTATTATACTAAGAATGTATTATACTAAGTATTTTAATAAATGTAATGATAGCCCAAGTTAAGCCTGTTTCATACAATAATAAAAAAATATATATTTCGTTAACCAGACATGCGTCATAAACAAAACAAACTAGTAAAATGTATAGTAAATATCGACAAATATAATTTGTTAGAATGTGAATCCTATAATGATTGAGCTTGCATTGCCTTAGGATATTAAAAGAAAAATAGCAGCACATTCATATACTGTATATACCACACCGAAGAAAATAAAATAACAAAAACATTTTTGTGACTGTTGCATTTACAAAAAATGGTATGCACATATGTGCAATAATTTCCCTTAATTTCCAGACAATTAAGGGAAATTCTATATTTGCTTAGTGTAATGAATTATTAAAATGTGTAAGGAATGTTACGTATGCACTTATCAGAGTCTAGTAACTTCTTGTACAAAACGGAAACTCAGGAACATCTAAAGGGAAAAGCAGGACGGATTTACTGGAAAGCAACAACAAGAAACAAGCAAAGAATTTGGAATAACGGATATATTAAATGTTTCGCCACTTTGAATGTTAAGGGCTAAACTAAGAAAGAAACAGAACTTAACAAGCAAGTAAAGAGGAAAAAGATATTGGTATTTACTGAAACTAAAAAAAAAAACATATATGACAATACAAAAGTGTATTTGGGTGGTAAATGCCGTGTTACCGCACAGCAAACAACGTCAACAAGGTTTGAGATGAGGACGGATACTGGCAGGGTTGTGCAATGCCTGGACTACTTTGTAATATATTTGTTGTTTATAGTATGAAAAGGTTAGAGGTATAGTGCGAAGAATAAAATGAAATCCCATACCACAGCCAGAAGATGAAGATTATTGAGATGGCATAGTTTGGATTTTAATCTAAGCACGTTGATAAAGAAGCAAAATCAAAAGCATTGTACAAAAGAAAAAACAAATTGAGACTTAAAATAAATCTGAATTAAACAATGGAACAACTATGTCAGAAAGAAATCAATGTGCATGCAGTAAAAGGTAAGAATTTTATTTAATTGGGAGGTTAATGTTAATAAAGAAGGTGAATTAATAAGTATAACGCAAAGATTAACAAAAGAAAATATTTCTTTTGGCATATTGTTATTGCTGTTAAGACTAGGCATCCACGGGGTCAAAAGATTCACCACGGACGGTACACACTGTAATGCACAAAACTTATCAATGTGTGCTTTAAACTCTTTCGCGTGTCCACATTCACCACACTTATCAGGCAATGCGTTCTACTCGCCAACCACTCTCCACGCAAATAATCTGCTTCTTCATCAAACTCTTCTTTTACAGTTTCCAGAGATGGTTCCTTTTCTATCCCCTTCTCTCATTCGTCCACATTAATCTGGCAACAACATCTTACCAACTCATAAGCCACAATTAACTCACCTCTCCTGCTATTCACAAGGATTTGTAAACTGCATTCCCTCAAACTGTCTTAAAATCCAAAATTCAAAGATCGGTTACCACCTTATCCAATCTTCTTTGGATCCATTCTAATATATCCCCATCACCATGAAAAGTGACCATATTTGAGCACAATAATCCATATGAGGCCTGAACAAGGATTTATGCAATGGAACCATAATCTCTTTATTTCTGCATGTTAAGTCTTCCACATCATTGGCGTAATCCGATATGATAACTTCACATTGGATTATGCAATGTGATAACTTCAAAATTTGTGCAATGTGATCCCTAAAATTAAAGCTATTATCCACTCTTAAATCTCTGGTCACCTGAACCTCTTCAATATTTCCCAACCGAGCGTATAATTTCCTTCTGTAGGCCACAATATTTGCTTAACAACCGCCCATTGTTCTTCACAATTTTGTATCATCTACAAGTAGGTGCATATCGCCATTTAAATCCGTTCAATCTCACTAACACACAAGTAAAACAACAATTTTCCTAAAGCAGATCCTTGTGACACACCACTAGTAAACTATCTTTTTTTCGGAATAACGCATCGCCATATAGAACTTCCTGATACCTATGTGGCAGCCATTCACTTATCCAACTCACTAATCTACCATCCAATCCCATCTTTTCCAGTTTAATTACCAAGTACAAGTTTAATGTGAAAGCAACAACAACACTTGTTATAGTGCCTAAGTTAATTGGTGAAACATTGCCTCCCTTTTACATAATTACGCAGACAGTCACAGGGAATACCACTGTCATCAATCCACTTTTGTATCTTAGCTCTCATCAACCTATCCAACACTTTAAGTCATAAGTACTACACACGTAATCCCTGCAGCGTAAATCCAGCAGTAGTGATGCTTTTTCTTGTGTTAATAGTACAAATAAAATTACATTTATCGCCATATAGAACGCCATATAGAAATCGCCATATAGACGTCGTTACATTCTGCGAGGAAGTGACGTTTGCAAGCCAGAAATAGACCATCATTCCGTTAGTGTAAAAGGCGTATCAGATTTATTTTGGATCTAAGATGGGGGACTAGGACAAGGAATGGGCTCCTACACATATGCTGAGGTACGCGTGCTAGAAATCTTCCGATGTGGCTGCAAGGCGGAAAAATGTCGATGCCGTTTGCTGTTCCTATGATTCGGAGAGAGCGAAGCAATCATTCAAATGCTACTTCTCCTGTTGTCACGAAGAAAAAGAAGTGGACAATAGCGCACCCGAATATACCATGTGCTCTTCCGCGGTGGAGGATTTCCCGTTCCCGAACCTCCGAAAAAATGTTCCACCGATCCAGAGAACGATGAGGACAGAGGAGAACCGATGCCCGGTCCTCCTGAGCCTTACGCATCTAATCATGATCCATATATCGGCCACTGTGCGTCATTTGCGCCACACATTCTCACCCAAGAACGTACTGAACGATCTTGTTCTTAATTTGGAGCTGTCTAAGGCCAAAGTGGAGTTACTAGTATCAGGACTTCTACAATGGAAACCTCACAAGGAAAATATTCCAGTGACTTCGTTTAGCGAGCAAACCGGGTAGCTAATTTTTCATTTTCATTGTCATATTCCTGTTCAGCACCTCGAAATCTATAAGAAATGACTAAATACACCTGCGGGGGGGGGGATATCTTTGTAAAATTTTGTTGTCTAGTGTAAATTGTAGCCTCAATATCATCAACTTTGTGTAGTGGAACAATTTTACTTTCCTTCTACTCCTTTCGAACAGGTGATGTTTAACAAATAATATAATAATTTTTTTTTATTGATGTCAAAAATATTTACTGTATATAATACTGTAATCGTCTTAAACATCATTTCAACATTTTATGTTTCTATATAAAAAATCAATACTTTTATTATTAAAAGTATGATTATATGTTATTAGTTTACAACACATACCGTTCTGATTTTTTAACAATAAAATTCATGCTAATTTTCCTCTTTTTTTCTGTATAATGTATTATTAATATTACTGTACTTGGTAATTTATAGTTGCGGTGAATAAGATTGCATTTTACAGTATTTATGCAATAACAATAAATTATATATATTTGCATTTTTTGCTTTAATGTATTTAAGCGTTGCAATTACTGCAATTAAATGTAATATACGGATTTTTTTTTTCTTTTTGTTAATATCGGTTAAGATGTAATGTCTCAGCTTGCACATCTTCCAAGCTATTTTATTAAGCTTAGCTGACGATGACACCGGTTAGTTATTGTTTATTGGTTTGATTGCTATGCTGGAAGTAGGCTGATGTTTGATATGTCTGATATCCACTAAAATATTTTTTAATGTTTTTTTTTTAATTTTATTTATAAATTTTAGTACGATAAGGCTTAGACTATTTGCATGTTGCTTGATATCCTTAGGTCTTATACCATTTTTCCTGTATCTTTGTTTGGTTTGATTTAATGCATTACAGAAAGAAGTTTTGCTTCTTTTATGGTTGGGAACCAATTATGGTTCGATTGTGGTTCAAGTGGGGATCACGTTTTGTGATTGGAGGGATATTTCTCTGTAGTTCTTGGATGGATCGACAAAGTATTGGTAAACGTCATTTACTAGTTGTTGGATAGATTTAGCGTCTATCATGAAGCTGTGTTTTATGATTTCAGAGGCGGTGGTATTGGGAACACAATCTAGATCTCGTTGATCGGATTCCAAGTTGGTTTCATGTCATTTTTGTGCCGAGATTAATTTGTCTTTGTAGTAGTTTGTTTTTGTATTTGTTATTTGCGATGCAAAATGATTCCTTTTTATCTTATATTCGGTTTTTAAAGCTGCGTTATTTGGATATCACTTTAATTGTTTCCAGAGAATGTCCTTCCTAAGATTATGTTTTCCGTTATCCAAGAATTTTAGCTTGTCAGAACGAATTCTGACTTTCTTTGCAGCTTTCTTATATACTTCCAGTGTGAGTTTAATGTTCTTGTATAAGGTATCTGTAGAATCTGGAGATATCATGTGTTTCCAGTGGATTTTTCTTATTTCGTGGTTGATTATTTCTTCGTCTATTATTGTTTGTTTTTGCATTTCATAGGTTACTCATTGCATGGATATTATGTTAGTATACAGGTTTAGAGACATGAAGTAATGGTCTGCTACTTTGCAATTTATGACTTCTACAGTGTAACTATTTGATGCGCCCGAATGATTATTTGATCTACGCAAGAAGCAGTGATAGTATTTCTGATCTTTTAGTGTTGTACAGTGATCAGTATTCATTTTTGAAATTATAGACTTTACAACCGTGTTATAAATAACTATATAAGGTCATATAAGGTCATCATCTGGAGTATATACACATATACAAAGACAAGCTGAGTTACATTTCACACAGTAAGCTAAAGAAACAATGATTTGATCACCGGTTATTCTACTGGCATGACCTCCAGTGAAAAAAATAATAATAAAATTACAAATTAATTAATTATTTAGAAACTACATCAAATCTAAATTCTATTTAAAATAATATGAGGGAAACATTCTTCCTTATACTGTAGATAGTTTTCTTACAGTAACAATGATGTCCTATTTTTAACATTACAATTGTTATATTAGATTTAGGATTCTGGATTATCGACAGTCCTGTTTATAGTTAACTCTTAGGGAGAAAGATTACGCATATGTGCCTTCCATATGCTTGGGATTTTTAGACCATCATTATTGTTCAGATTGGGGTGGTTGATAAGAATCTCACAAGCTTCCTAAAATTTGGGTTCATACCATGTTTTTTTGTGATGTAAACAACTGGTGTTTATAAGTCAATTCTATGTAAAGTGTTCAGGACATGATCAGAAAGCCAGCTTCGCCATAGTTATTATATTTAATGTGTCGTTTACGTTCCTTTTGTCAGATAGGCATTGTGCGTCCTGTTTCCCCTATATATGTATATTACAAGTGCAATAAATACGGTATACTCCAGGATGGCGCAGCGTAGGAAGTGGGTCTTTGGATGAGTTGAGTAAGCTTTTTAATTTTGCAGGAGGTTTAAAGGTGGCTTTGAGGTTGTATTTCTGTAGTATTCTGTTTATTTTTCTAGTGTCTGGCGGCCATGGGGCCAGATCGCGGAAACATCGTCAACGTATCTAAGCCAGACTTTGGGCTTTGGGTTTTAAAGGAGAGGAATCTAGAACATGTTGCTCAAAATGTTCCATATAACAGTTAGCAATGGGGGGGGGGGGATAATGGGCGAGTCCATGGCTATGCCTTCTTTTAGAAAGTGTTTTGCCATACAAATAACCAGAACGTATACATGCGCAAAGAGCGCCGTGATATCTGGAGGGAATTTGTTCTGTAAAAGAAGGATTGTGTCATTGATTGGGACATTCGTAAAGAGGGCAAAGACGTCAAACCTGACTAATAGATCATATTTTTCTAATGTAATGTCTTTGATGTTTATGAAGTGTTGTGTGTTTCTGCTTAAGTGTTGCCGCTAATTTCTTGGCTAGGTGACAACTTAATTCGGGCTGTCTATACCTTTGACTATCGTACGGAGTGGTGTGTTTTGTTTGCGTATCTTTGGTAGACCCTAAATTCTCGGGGAACTAGCGTAGTGCGTAAGTAATTTTTGACTGTATCTTCGGGCCATGTAGTAATAGATTTAAGTAGTTTCTCTGTTTTCTGTTTTATTCTATTGATTGGATCGTAGTTATCAAGTTTGTATGTACTATTGTCTGAGACTAGCAGATCATTTTTTTCTAAATAAGTGGTTTGGTTTAGAATAACGGTGGCACTAGCTAGATATTTGGCTATACGGTAAGTAGGAGAATCAATACAAACTACTATTGGACGAAGAGGAAAGTCAATCTTATGTATTTTAGAAAAACCATAAAATCTAAAAGGTCTTGCAAAATGAGTTTTAAGTCTTTCAATTGCATCTCCATCTAAACTGACGACGTCATCTAGGAGAGAATTTAGTTTCTTTAGTTGTATATTGCCTAGACGTCGCTTCTTCTCTACTTAAGGCCAAACTTCCTCCTTCCAAAATATCTCGCTCTGAAATGAAATCTTTACAGTCTTTGAGAAAAAACAATCACCTCGTTATCACCAAAACTGACAAGGGGAAAGTAACAGTAGTTATGGACTCCGCAAATTACAGAAGAAAACTTTCTCTATTACTTAGATATCGCTCCATATATCAAGAAATTGATTATGATCTAACTAATAGACAACTAAAGAAATTAAATTCTCTCCCAGATGAAGTGGTCAGTTTATATGAAGACACAATTGAAAGACTTAAAACTTATTTTGCAAGACCTCCTAGATTTTATGGTATTCCTTCCTAAAATACATAAGACTGACTTTCCTCTTCGTCCAATAATAGATTGTATTGATTCTCCTACTTACCGTATAGCCAGATATCTAGCTAAATTATTGAAATCTCACATAGGCAACTCTAGTTCCTTTCTTAGAAACTCCTCAGATTTCTTAGAAAAATTGAAAAATATTTCATTGCAACCTACAGATATTAAGGTGAGCTTTGATATAGAATCCGTGTATAGAAATGTACCTCTCAAGGAGACTTTATGATTACTTGCTGACATCTTTCCAGAAGACATTATTAAACTATTCGATTTCGTAATACAATCTGGATATTTCTTATGTCAAAACAAGTTTTATATCCAAGTAGAAGGAACGGCTATAGGAGGTCCTCTCTCTCCTGCTTCAGCGAACTTTTATTTAGAACATCTAGAAAAAGATTTCTTCTCGTCTATATTCCCTCAACAATCCTTTTGGGTAAGATATATAAATGACATCTTTACTGTATGGCCTCACAACAAAAACTCCTTACCTTCTCTTTTAAACAGTATCAGTTCCTTACCGCATCGTATAAAGTTTACTATGGAAATAGAAAAAAGCAACCAGTTATCATTTTTAGACGTTCTCCTCATCCGATCACCTTCAAATACTATTACAACTACAGTTTACGGGAAACCAACTTTCACAGGTCGTTATATTCTTAAAGAATCTGCCCATCATCTTTGTCAAAAACAGGAATCATAAAATGTCTAATCAGAAGAGCCCAAACTAATTGTTTTACTTCTAATTTTCTACAGAAAGAACTTTCTACTGTCCAACAGCACATGAAACTTAATGGATTTTCCGAAAAGAGTATACAACATCTTCTCGATTCTTACGATCCTCCTCGAAACAACAAAGATTCAGTACGTCGAGTTCCAATTCCATACATCTCCGGGATTTCAGAACCTACCGCAAGAATTCTGAAGAAATATGAGTTAACAGCTACTTATTCACATATTAATAAATTATCTTCCCATTTTCCTTCTTCTAAAGACAAGCGCTCAACTATGTCTCTTCCTGGAGTTTATCGAATTCCTTGCAACTGTGATCTCTCCTATTTTGGACAAACTGGACGCTCCTCCATTCATCACAATAAACCCGAAAAATCTGGATTGGCTCAGCACGGGATAGAAACTAACCACAACATCCTTTGCTCAAAAAACTTGCCTCTTACATAAATCCCGTTATAAATTTGAACGTTTGTTCAAAGAAAGCGTAGAGGCCTTTGTTCATCGTCCTAACCTAAATCGGAATGACTGTATATCTGTATCAAAAATCTGGGAAAGTCTAATCAGGATAAGCCATTAATTCATATTAATTTTATGTTATTTAAAATTATTGAAATTATTAATTAATATTTTTATTTCAATCATGTCTCTGCTTAAAAATATTTCCCTTTAATACTTAGTGATATAACATCACGGGGCTTGTTCTGTTTATAAATGATCTATTGTTGGTATTCCACCTTGTATTTTTTTAAACTGTTCTTATAGTGCCACTGAAGATGGTCTGCAATTTCCAGACCGAAATCTTTGGTTAATTAAATATCTTTCTTGCGAATACGTGCTTATATTATATAACATGAAGTTAACAATGAGAAGACTGAATGCCAACTTCGAAATAAACCTGAAAACAATCGACCACAATTTCAATTATCTATAGAGATGGACAGTAGAAGTAATACTACATGAAATACTACAAATACATCAAATATAGGGTGGCCCATAAGTCACAACATTTAATGACTTTTTTGATTTTTTTTTCATTTTATTTTTCAAAGGTGTTCTAAAGAACATACGGGAAATTCATCGCTGAAAAGTTTCACAACCTAATAAGGAACTGAAATCCTGCAATTAATTGGCCATTACGTTCTTCAGATCTAACGGCTCTCGACTTTTCTCTATGGGGATTACCTGAAAGAAAAGGCATAAGGCATCTGTGAACAAGCCCCAGACCATCCCACAGCTGAAGGAGTACATTCAGAAATTAGGGCAATGCAGCTAGAAACATTAACAACTGCAATTAAATTCTGTAGAAAGTGCCTTTGTGAAGCTGAAAATGGAAGGCATTTGCGTGATGCTGGGCTTTCATAACTAATAGAAAAATCTCCACATTTAGTATTTATTATAAGAAAAATAGAATAAAACTAATCAATAAATAAAATAGGTAAGAAATATTTAAACCCCTTCGTGACTTAATGTCCACGCTGTACTCTCAAATACTATTGGACGTAAGCCAAACGTTAAGAAATAGTCCACAGGGTTGAATACTCTGGTACAACGAACAACGTGACTGGTTGCGGAGAGTTGAAAATCTATGACATAAAACAAAAAATTCCACAATTCCGGTTGGATGTGTGTGTGTGTGTGTGTGTGTGTGTGTGTGTGTGTGTGTGTGTGTGTGTGTGTGTGTGTGTGTGTGTGTGTGTGTGTGTGTGTGTGTGTGTGTGTGTGTGTGTGTGTGTGTGTGTGTGTGTGTGTGTGTGTGTGTGTGTGTGTGTGTGTGTGTGTGTCGTGGATGCTATAAGAACATCACACCTGTAATAATGGGTGTTGAACATTTCATAGCATGGTACTTTTATCTCCGTATATACTTGGACAGTACATTATTATACGAGAAGGGTAAAAATTAGATAAGAAGCAATGTGCAGTTTTTTGGTTATATACATTACTCGATAAATAAAGGAGTGTAAAAGAAAAGAGTGTAAAACAAAATAAAGTATCTAATAGACTGATTAATTGCAGCTATATACATTCAGAATACACTATCTGATCAAAAATATCCAGACAACACCTCGTGTACATCGCAACATAAAAGGAAGCACACGGTCGTACAATTTTCTCACACAAATAACAGAATAAAGGCTGTTCTGAAGCCCTCAGTGATTTTCTAACCTGAACGTGATTTATAGCTCTTAAAATATGGAGTCTTCAGGTGAACTATTACTATAAGCAGTGTACGTATTCCTATTTTTATATTTAATTAATTATTAACTTTATATTTCACTCAGAAGAAGGAAATTAAATTATACCATCGAAACATACCACAGCAACTCTCTTTGATATTTACCTAAATGAAATAACAACAAAATGGAATAAAAATTTCTATCGAGGTATTAAACTTTCTCCTACTGTGAACTTAAACGCTCTCCTTTTTGCCGACGACCAAATTATAATTACAAATTCTGAAGATAACTTACAGAAAGCTATTTTAGATCTAAATGAGATAGCCGAAATTTTTCTGTTGATATTATCATATCAACAGAAAAATCAAAAAGTATGGCCTTTAAAGGACAAGATCCAGCAAGAACTAAAATAGTAATAAATCACAAGATCTTAGAACAGGTGATTTCATTTAACTACTATGAAAAAGATATATATGTAAAAATTGCAAAATATTTAAAAATAGCAGGTGTAATTAACTCTATATTTAAACCAAACCTACTTCAAAAACAAACCAGGCTAAAAGTATACAATACATAGCCCTACCACTCTTAATGTATGGAAGCGAAATCTGGACAATAAAACAAAAAGACAAACGAAGATTAAAAACAGCAGAAATGAAGTTTATGAGAAAAACTGCAAAGTATACCCTATTTGATCACAAAAGAAACGAAGAAATTATGAAAGAATTAAACCAAGAACCAGTAATAGAAAAATTAAAAAATATAAACATAAATGGATGGAACACGTTCAAAGAATGAAAACAGAAATATTACCAAAACAAGACTTAAAATACAAGCCATTAGGAAAAAGAAAACGATGACTTCTAAGGAAGGAACAGGCCATGCTAGTCTTAAATCCTTGATATGCATCATGCTGATGACCATCGAAACATAGGCAAGAAATAAACCGTGTGTGTGTGTGTGTGTGTGTGTGTGTGTGTGTGTGTGTGTGTGTGTGTGTGTGTGTGTGTGTGTGTGTGTGTGTGTGTGTGTGTGTAGTACACCTAGAATGGGTACTAAGGAACAGTGATTAATATGTAAAATGAGGGATAAAGGCTTTATAGTCTTTTTTTTTAACACGCCTTGTATTCGCCTTTTATTAGCGATTTTTTTTTTACTGACCAGACAGCTGTTTTGAAATGTTCACACTCATCAGAGACTAGGCAGCAATCTTAAGAGGGCAAAAACTTTTTCTTTAATACCTTACCAGTATGTCAAAAACATAATTTTCATAAATTAAATCCCTGTTTTCGTTCTTTTCTACTTCTGCGCATGATCCGAAATAGACAATACCAACTTCTACTTCTGTTCACTTTTGTGCGCCATTATGGTTTCAGCACTACTTTTTAAATGGTGAGAAAGTTCTTTCATAGTGTAGATAAGTTCAGCCATTTTAATTTTGCAATGAAAAATAGTACAACTTTTTTTTAAATATTATTATTTGAATAATAATATTGAAATAATAATATCAATATTATTTATTGATATTATAATATCAAAAAGATATTATAATATCAATAATAAGACTAAGACTAAGCTTATTTGATCATTTTCTCAAGTTATTCACAGAGTCCATTTTTGACGCCCCTCTTAAATTTTGGTATACGACGAAAAATTAACACGACAAAGCGTATGAATGATTTTATAGTAAATGTTTGCTAAAATTATTGTCTAAGTAATTTCAGTTATACCCAAGCAACACTTCAGTGATCAAATATAAATCAAATATTGCATTAATTTGTGGGATATCCGAATGTATTCGGATATCCTACAGTATCAAGAATAAAATCTCTTTCGAAGTCCCAAGTTCGCCTCCACCTGTTTATGACAGTTCACATACGTATATAGTCGCTCTGAAGGCGAATCTGTTTCTCCTTATGTAGCAGTATAATCCGTGTGAGAAAACAAGTCTATACAGTACATACATTCCAGTATGTTTTCATTCTAAAACAGGGGATCCCAATACTTTTTAGCAAATGTTTTCCTTAATAGTCTCATTAGAGACAGCTGCCTAACAATAATAACCGTTTTTGCTCTCCCAAAGGATATTCTTGTTTTTTTTTTTCTACTTCAGTTTTTATCACCAATTGCTCCGACAGAACCTGTCAGGTCAGGCGAATAAAAGCACTCCATTTCTTTCCATCCTTCCACATATTTTCCTCATAACCATTTCTTTTTGCTAAATCTTCTGTTATCTAATCTCTCTATCTTTCTATGGTCTTCCTCGCAGTCTTTTCTCCTCATTTTGCATACATTGTTGGTACGCTTTCTACATACATTCTCATTATATCACCAAACCACTTCAGTTGAGAGTTCACTAACATTTCTTTAACACTTTCAAGTCCCAAAACATTCCTAACTCGCGCATTTATAATTCTTGTATCGTTCTTGTTTGTGCACACATTGACCAAAACACCTTGGCAAGGAAATGCAAAAAAGTAACTTCTGTTAATCAAAGGCTTACACGTCATTGGAACTTGTCCCAGAGTAGAGGTCAGATCAGATTAGATTGCTTACACTGTTAAAAAAGCTTTGGCCAAGTGAAACCCTATTCGAAATCTCCTGATCTAAACTTCCATCACTAAAAAATACATTTCCCCAAATATTTAAAGTTTACCTACTCTTCAACACTTCCTCGTTTGAGTCCACCCCCGTTAACATGTATATATTTTTTTTAATTTCAAATCGTTCTCTCACTCTTCTTCGTATCAATATGTAACTAACCATACAGTTCTACTTCACACTGCTGTTTGTTCAGATCACTACATCGCATCTACAAACACAGCTTAATTCGGTAATTAGTAGGTGAGAGACATGAATTTCAGCGTGCTATTCATTGAAGTGAAAAAAATGTATTTTTACAAATCAAATTTTAGATGTACTTATTAAACTACATCATTACTAACTTCCTATCTTCAATTTTCCTCCAAATCAGTCTGTTACATTTCAAGATTCCAACATTATTAGATTTTATATTTCTATCGTCTAAGGCACTTTGTACCGTATCAATCCACCTATATCTTGGTCTTCCTTTGGGTCGTTTTGCTGCCAACCTGGCAGAAAACACTTGTTTTGCTAATCTTTCTTTGCCCATTCTGTTTGAGTGACCATACCACCTGAGAATAGCTCTGCTAACGCATTCTTCGATGCCGACAATGTCAAGTTCTTTCCTAATAGCCTCGTTTTTTATATCATATTGCCATTTATGCGATCTGTTCATGCCTATAATCTTTCTCAGGACTCTCATATCAGCGGTCTCTAGTCTTTGGTCAAGTGTTTTACTTCTGACACAGCTCTCAGATCCATAAGTTAAAACTGGTTTGTACACTGTCTTGTAAACAGCAATTTAGTGTTCCGACTAATTTCTCTCTTATCCCATATGAATTTATTCAATTGACTTCCCACCATACCAGCTTTGCTGATTCTGTTGTCTATTTCTATATTTAATTTACCATCTTCACTAAAAATCGTGCCTAAATAGCTAAAATGTTTCACTTGTTCCACAGGTTCTCCATTCACAACAGAGTTGACATTTTCAATGATTCTCTATTTTCATTGTCTTTGTCTTTTTATTGCTGACATTCATACCATATCTATTACAACAGCTATTCAATTTAGTCAGAGAATCTTGCAGACTTGTAGCGGATTTATTTAGAAGTATAACATTGTCTGCATAAAGCAAAGAGCTGACATTAACATCTCCAATTTTGATATCATGTTCAATACCACTTTCCTTCATAATGTGATCCATATAGATAATGAATAACAGAGGGGATAATGTACATCCTTATCTCACACCAGATTTAACATTAAACCATCTTCATGTATTTAATTCAATTCTAACTGCTGACTTACAACTCAAATAAAGACTAAGTATTGCTTGATATAATGCCCCATTGACACCATATAACTGTAGCGTATTGAATAGCTTCTCTCTTGGCACCTTGTCATATGCCTTTTCCAAATCGATCGACAAAACTTAAATACAGATCTTTGTTATATTCCTTTCTCAACTGTTTGTCATAGTGAAGATCTGATCCTGACATCCTCTATTTGGCCTGAATCCAACTTGTTCTTCACCAAGCTTTTCTTCCACAATTCTTCTCAACCATTTCTCAAGTATACTTGCATAGATCTTGCCAGGAACAGTCAACAGGGAAATACCTCTGGAATTCTCACATTCAGTTTTATTTCTCTTTTTATATATTGGTACTATGAGAGCTCTACTCCAATCATCGGGAATTCGTCCCTCTCTCCAGGCTTTCTGAACTATGCGGTGCAGCCACTGTAAGACTCTTATACCACCATACTTCAGCATTTCTGGTCGAATATCATCTACTCCTGCTGACTTTCCACATTTAAAGCCTTTGATGACTTTTTCTACTTCATGTATGGATGTGTATTCCTGACTGCATGCCTGGTCAGTGTTTTTACCACTGTGCTGTCATCACTGCTTGTTTCATTTAGCAGTTTTTCAAAGTAATTACTCCATACTTCAAGGATATCTTTTTCTCCCGCTTTAATGTCCCCTTTATCATCTCTAACTCCTTTAACAGCACTCTTTCCTCCATTCCTAAGCTTCTTCAACAACCACCAGAATATTTTGCCACCTTCTTATAAATTTTAGTATATCTTAATTAAATCTAGATACCCCTCTTTGCCACTGCTTATTTAACTTTCCCACAGCGAATCTTTTGACCTTTATAAGTTTTGTTTTAATTTTAAGTGCAAGCAAGTTTCATGAAACATCCATTCTCTCCTTTACTCTGAATTTAAAAGAAAGCTCGTATTTGGAAAAGAGTTAAGCACTGTCTTCAGTGTTGGCAGAAAGCACAATACGAATCGTCACATGCCACTCTATAAACTTTCAAGGAACCTGATAATTTAGTGTAGCATGGCAAGATGTAAATGTATTCAAATTCATTCACTCAGATGAAAGCGGTCTCGTTGAAGTAATCTGATGAAATCTGCTTTTCCTAAGACACATGCTCTGAATGAACTGAGTATGTATCAGTGCCGATGAATCCTGAGGTAGCCTAGGATTATTAGGTCTTGATATCCTTAGAAAAGAATGGTCGATAAATGACTAGTCTTTTTAAATAGGGCATGTGAACATAAGCATTCCTTGTGTTTCCCTCATTTGAAAGTTTAAATCAGAAGAATTGGACGTTCCACATGATTAGGTGTTTTACAGGGGCGAATGCTTCTCTTGAAATTCATGATTGCTCTTGTTATCATTGAGAAAGTGACAGGTGTGATTGAAGTCTGATTAGCGGAATAATGAATTACTAACCATTTAAAACTATATATTTAGAAATTTATGTACATTTAATCATAGAAATACAACATTTATTTTACAAATGATATTCTATCATTTTCAATTTAGCTCCTTGAATACAATTCTAACCTACAGTTCTTTATGAAGTGGTCAATAACATCTTCATAGAAAGTTGGTTTTAACTTAATTTTCCCAAGCAATACGCACACGTGTAAAGGCTGGCTGCTCACCGGCTAGAGCTACGTTCACTGCCTATGGCCTGTGTTTAAGCAACAGAGTGAGACGACGTGAAATGGCTATGCGCGCGCATGAAATCACAGTGCTGCAGCGAGGACCTGGAAGCTCCTACAACCGAGCAAGCCAAGGTAGCTCTGACTAGACGAACAAGCATCGGCCTTCCATATACACAACGCAAAGCTCAATTATTGCCGTACAACTTAAGACATCTTCTGTCTACAAAACTAAAAGCCTAAATGGAATGTTTTACCAATGATCCATACTTAACAATTTGAAAGCTAAAAAAATTACCGTATTTACTCGACTAAAACTAGCACTTTTTTTCCAAAATTAAAGCTAAAAAATCGTGCTACGATATATATATGTGGATTTTCGGAAACTAACGTTTTTCAGAAAAGAAAACTGAAAATGGGTATGACTTACCAAGAAGCATCTATTCTCCATCACTTCTTCTATTCTCGAGAGCGGTTTCCTTGTGTGCAATCAAAGTTATCTACCCAAATACAGTCATCTTCTTTCCCATTATCTCAAGCAAAAATTACGAGTAATTTAAGACTTGAGATATGTAATGAGCAATCCTTTACAAATTACTAATGAGAGGTGAAAGATGTGCACGATTGCATATGATGGGTGCGGTATTAACAAAAGATCGCGAGACCCAAACAAAACAAGCTGACAATTGAATTGAAATGCTAATTCTCTTAAACCGATTTCCATAATATGTGAATGTATTCACTATATATTTCTTAGTTTTAACATGTTCATGACGGCAGCGGGGGGGGGGGGTAGTGTCAAGCAAAACCATATGTTGCACCTACAACATGTGGTTTGCTTGAATGTATGTAGCAGTTTCTGTTGGAGGGAAGATGTGATTCATTAGTTAGTGTTTATATTCCCAGTTATCTGTAATTTCACTATTTGTTGAGAAATATATTACACAGTTTGCAAATGTCTGTGAACCTTATCCAGTGACATGATAAAACTAATTGGTTTTCGTGTTTCTGGAGTATAATGGCTGTTGAGGATGGTGTATTGTTTACTACAGTGAGCGTGTTATCGCTCCAATATGAAATTCGGGGCGATAGAGACTTCCAATTTGAGTAGGAAAATTCATGCATAATATAATTATATATATATAGAATAGACTATAAAATTTTACGAAATTCACATCGTATAATACTTTATGGGTTGTTTCCTTAAATATCTAATAAGTGGGTTCTAAAATGTTTAGTTTTAGTATGTATGACTATAATTTTTTTCTTACTAAAATATAATAAGCACATATTTAACTGTCAATGGGAAATGGCGATTTTTTATTTGCTAAACTAAACGCTGTATTTTTTAAAAATATCTTGTTGCCATAATACGACTGAACGAGCGCCCTTATTAAGCAGCGCTGTGAGGCAGGCTGCATCTATGATACATCATGTCGACAGTACTGGGAAAAGCACAGCGTAAGAATGAATTCACGGTCTGTTTTAAACTAACAATTTCAACTAAAAATATAATAAACAATCGAGAATATTTATAAAATTTTGCTGAGTCGATACTTACTCTGTGAAATAAAATCTGTGGTAATATTGATAACATTTCACTTCAAACAAATTATAATAAAACTGGTGTCGTATCAAGTTAAAAATATTGTTAGATTATTAAGATTTCATAATAATTTGAGTGATTTAAAATTTCATTTTTATTACATTAACTATAATTTTTAATTGTGTAATTTATATAGTAGGATATAATTCAAGAATAAGAAAATTTATATAATTTTTTATTATTTCCCGTGGTGAAATGGCGCTCCTATCTTTAAAGCGCTCTTGTGCGGGGCACAATCTGCACAACCGCACGGCGCGGCCCTGCATGATACACTCACGAGCCAACCTACACACGGTAGGGTACTGAGTCTCTTTTTTTCTGAGATAACTGCTTCTCGTATTGGCACGAACTCTGGTAGACCACGAAAGGTGTCCTGAAGTATTACCGACCGACTGGACAGAATAACGTTCCAGTTAGCGATCAATGCTAAAGCAATGGCGTTGACCAATGAATGCTGCGTCCCGCATGATCTCACATATGTGGAACAGCATGTAAAACACCAGGGACGAATTCTCCATGCTTGCTGCGCAAGCTCATTAATTGAGAAATAATATTTGTTATTATATGTCATATTATTAACAAATAATATTTATTTGTTAATAAATTCATGCATTTATTAAGTTGGGGAGGAATCTATCGCACTACTCTGAAGCGTTTAGTCTCGACTCAGAATAAAGTAATTAAAATCTTAACTAGAAAAAAAATATAAAGATACTGCAATGTGTAATAAATACACCATACTAAATATACTACCCATTAGATATTCATACGTCTATACTATATTTATTATTCATAAAAAACGACGACGAATACTTAAATATTAAACAAGATACTTTCCTTAGTAGATATAAGAGCCTAAAATATTTAATTCCAAAAACAAATAAAGAAGCAATGCACAAACATTATATTTATTTAGCGCCAAAAGTATTCAACACACTACCTTTAACAATAAGAAATGAAACTAACCCAAACAAATGCAAAACACTAATCAAAGATTAGTTATTTACCGATAGAAATGAAGAAGCTCTGTTCAAAATAATTATTAAATTATTGCGTTTTAGCACATTAGTATTCAAAGATCCAGTCTTATGTGTATAATTTAAATACTATTTAACTGCTTTGTTTTATTTTGTTCCTAATTAATTGTTATTCAACTTTCTCTGTATATGACGAAATTTTATTTTATCTGTGATTTTATTATGTAATTATATTATAATAATATGTAATATGTATATTATATGAATGTGCATATGTGTATATAATGAAAATGCATTACAAAATTTTGTAACTTTATGAGTATCGTAACCTGGATGAGCTGTTGCTCTTAGGTTACACATATGATTATTCAACATATTGTACTATTATAGGAAGCTTACAAATAAACATGATTTTTTGATTAAAAAAAAAAAAAAATGCAAACACCCAAGACACTGTAGTTTGTTATCGTTATTGTTTATAAACAGAAATTCATTTCCCCATTTCTCCTGAAATTACCTGTTTTCTTCACAGATATCACGTTTCTTACTCAATGCACACAAAGGCTGAAGTACTGACCAGAGGAACAAACTGCAACAATAACACTGTTAACTGATCACTGTAACCAGAGCAGGGCAAGTGACTTTCAATGATACGTTACTCTGAGCGCATAGAAATCTACCACTCCCACTACTACAACTCGCACAGAGAAGAAGTAGATTTTATAAATTGAGTAATCTTTTTAAAGCAATTTTGATTCCGTGTTGAGATAAAAATTGTTTCCATCATCAGAAATAATGAATATAACTAGTATATCAATCAGAAAATGTGCGGTCGAAACTAATAGCTAAATTGATAATACATATAATTTAATATACTTTTTATCCTTCCGCAGGCCTGCTGTTGGCCGCCTAAGGCTTAGGTCATAAGTTAATCCGTGTGGATGTTTCTATGCCTGGAACTTTCCTTTCCCACAATTTAATTTACACTTAACTTTCTTTGTTCTTTACAGGATTTTGGCGGTTATATTATTTAACAATTCACTTAAGTTTACTTCCATATTACAAACCTAAAAAATTGCTGATTAATCACATGTACCTTGTATGTATTTTTCGTTTTCCAGTAAAATCGGTATATAAGGAATTTTTGAACAAAAATCCTTCTATACCAGATTTTACTTTGAAACAGTATCTGCGAGTCCAGTGACCGTATCTATGGAGACTCACCTTCCACGGTTTCATTTGTTGTACATGTTAATATACTCCTGAGTAAATGAATTAGTTAGTATATTGGTACCTTAATTCGATATGATATGGGAGTTATAATGATTTCTTATACCATACATTTAAAGTAATTGTCAACATTGTTTAGTCCCATGAGGTATTCTCTCATTCTTTTTCTGAATGTGCGGTCGAAATTAAGCTCAGGTTATAGATTTGACTTCATTTGGAAGTTTATTGTAGCTGCTGCTTCTCGCTAAGAATTCGAAGGATTTATGAAAAATGTATATGTTTGCCTTGGGTACTACCAGTAAATTCCGGCCTCAGCGTAATCCGTAGTTTACTTTATATGCGAAAAACCTGCAACGTTCTTTATTACATAAAATAGACAACCATAGAGATATAAATTCTGTAGCGATAAAATATCATGATAGACAAACAGATTAGTCGTTGAATGTGCGAAGTCAGTACTGTTTATAGCTCTAATTATCCTGTTTTGTATTCTTATTAATGGTAGCAGAATTTTGTAATAAATTCGCCAAACAGTTGATATCATATTGCAGTGAGGAATTTACACAGGAATAGTATAAACATCTTAGGAATGCTGCATGTACCTATTTTTTAAAATAATATATTTTATTAATTATGAACCTAAACTTATTTATTAATAAAGTAGGGTGGAAGTTCAACTTAATATTGCTATCGATATGGAGGCCCAAATATTTGACTGATTTTGTTTTTTTGATTAAGCTACAGTTACAATTTAGGATGTCACTGCATTTCCTTTCATGCCATTTTATGGTTATATCGTGTTTAGCTTATCTGTTAACGTGAAGTATATATATCTCGTTTTATCGGTATTAATATTAAGTCCACTATTGCTAAACCATTTACTTAGTTTTAATATATCATTATTAATCCGATATTTTACCTCTTCAAGGGTTGTTTCTGTGTATGTTAATGTCGTGTGGTCGGCGAAGGATATCATTCTGCCAAAAAGTTTGTATTTACACAGATCATTAACATGAATTAAAAGTAGGACGGGTCCTAGTACAGACCCTAGCTGGACTACGTATTTTATTCTTTTTGGAGCCTATTGAATGTGCCGTTGCAGATTATTGTTTTCTATTATTCAGATAGGATAAGTAGACATAATTCCTCTAATGCATATTTGGACATCTTCAGTAGCAATGGGTGATGATGAACACAGTCGAACGCCTTGGATATATCAAGAAAATCGGCTGCTGTGTTCATTTTATTATTTATTCAACTACAGACCATTTTATGAAACTCCAATAGTGTTTGCACGATATTGTATCCAGATCTAAACCCAAATTGATTATTTGCGTAAACGTATAAAGTATTTATATAGCTATTTAAGTGTTTTTAATTAGAATTTCAATAATCTCTGAGATCGTGGATAGTATAGATATTCGTCTAATTTTTGATTTCACTTCTGTTACCACCTTTAAATAAAGATACAACTGAAGCATTCTTTAAGCGTTCTATAAATTTACCGTGTTCAAAGGATTTATTAATGATATTTGTAAAGAACTCTAATTTGTGTTTAATTATAATGCATATTTATTTGACATTTATATTATCTCTTCCCATTTTTTTTGCCTTTTTTCATTTAGTCCGATTACAATCCTCTTTACCTCATCTTCGTTTACTGCGTGTAGACACATGGAATGCTTAATCCACAGAAGGTCGCTCACTTACTTTGTCCTTTCTGCAGGGTCGAAATCACAACTACCATAGTTTGTAAAGTGATTGTTCATTTTGTTAAGAAAATCGGTGATGTCATTGCCCTCTGGGAATTCGCGCGTTTTCTGCTTTGCGTTATCTATTTTCGCATTAACCAACCTGCATTGTTTACTTTTATCATTACAACAAGAAAGGAATTAAGATAGGAGATTTTTCCTATGCTTATGATAGAGCTTCTCTTTTGTCCTCATCATGTTTTTAGTTTACCTGTTATCCAGTGTGGGAACATCCCTTTTTGTAATAACTCTTTTTTTGATATTGTGATTTGCTATCTGCATATTTAATCATTTTGAAAAATTCCTAATTTAGCTGATTTATGTCTAATATGTCGGTTTGAGGTAATTGATGATATTTTATGTATTTCTCAAATTTATTATAATTGGTGCCTATTTCGAATTTTCGTCTCAACGCTATTAGGAAAGGATAGTTTCAACAATATCGAATGGTGATCTGTTATTTTGCTAAAGTAGATTGCAGAGGATACCTCATAGGACATTCTGTGACTCATGAAGATGTGATCAATACAACTTGTTGAGTTGCTAGCTTCTCTCTCTTAATGCCATCGACGTAAGCATTAAATTGTAGAGGTAACCACTATAGGTAGCGGTAAGTGGTAAGGGTAAGCCACTATTTTTGAATGCTCCTAATGTCTATGTGGAGAATACATGGTCATTTAATTGGGAGTAGTCGTTAGTTTGCATTTATTTATCCATTTCAGAATGTGGCAGATGCCATGTTCCGGGATGCTTACATCTGCTTGGTGGTCGGCATTCGTATAGATTGGTATACTCTACTTTTCTTTACGACTTGTCCATGTTTCTTTTAATGTGGCAGTCTGTTGAATTCTTCCACGGATTTTATTTTTGATTTACTTTGCATTTTGTGTCTTTCTAGGGTTTATTTTGCTGTCGCTTATCCATATAAACTGGTAATTTGTTTCTGTTTTTATTTTCCTTGTTTAGCAGAAAAAGGAAAACAGTTTCTGATAAGATGGCGATAATTATTCGGAATAGTATATTGGGGTATTATCAAGAGTTCCATTCAGATCCTTGATTGCTGCTTTTTTAATCCTTCTAGCTTTTATTAGAATTAATAATATTTAATACCACTTTTGTTCCAAATGTGATCCTTATAGATAACAGTGGAGGGATAAAGTGCACCGTTTTTGCACACCTGATTTTACAGCAATCCATATTTGTGTACTTCTTTCAATTCTATCTGCTGACTTACAGCTTAAATATCCTAGGTATTGCTCGCCATTATGTCCTATTCACTCCATATGACTAAATAAAATCAGATACCTAACGCCTTTTATTTTGGTATAGAGAGTAGGCAACGCCTCTTTTGCCCAATTTTCGTAGTAACTTTGGAAGCGTGAGTGGGAAGTGCAAGGTCCACTTTTAGCCAATCAGAGATAGCTGGACAAAGCTCATCAGTAATTTAAACAGCACACAGAGGGAAGAAACGGCTAACAAGTTTCGTCCCGTAAACAAAGTCGGTATTGTTTCTTTGATCCCAAAAGATCAGTTTTATCAATTTGTACTGTAACGACATTAATCTATTTAGTTTGTACGGCGTGCAGAAAGAATGCGTTGTTGTAGCATATCTTAGTATATCTTGGCAGAGTGCTTTGTATAAATGCGTTTTTAGGCATGTGGGAACTATATCTTTTAACCTGTAGAGTTTGTCATGTGTTGTTAGGAATTTTTAGTATAGATGGTTTATGTGGCTATTCCAGTTCATATCTGCATCGAAGTAAATTCCAGGGTATCGTTTGTTATCAACTGGGCGACTCAGTGGATTTCTGAATATCATTCATTTTGTCCTATCTGAGTTTAGGTGTATGTAGTTTTTGGTGAGCCAGTCAATGCGTAGATTTATGTCATGTTGCACATTTGTATGGACCATACTTGCATTAATATGGATGGATATTATAGCTGTATCGTCTGCGTTTCGGAAAATCTTACCTGTGAGAGGTAGATGATTAATATTGTGCGTATAAATGTTGATTAGATTTGGGGAGATAACAGTATCCAGTGACACTCCACAGGAAACTGAAGGCTCTCTACTTCGATTTGACCCGATACGTGTTATATGCTTTCTATTTTGAAGATAATTTAAAAAACAATATGCAGAGGTACATCTATTCCAACATGTCTTGCATTTTTTAATGAGGTGTGGTTTGTGAGTGTGTCAAATGATTTGGTCAGATCGATAAAGAATACCATGGCAATTTTGTTTTATCTAAGACTGTATTAATTGCGTCTGTTAAGTCTTCCAGTACAGATATAGTTCCCTTACATTTCTGAAAACTATATTGT
Source organism: Typopeltis vanoorti (assembly GCF_054136105.1). Lineage (NCBI taxonomy): Eukaryota > Metazoa > Arthropoda > Arachnida > Uropygi > Thelyphonidae > Typopeltis > Typopeltis vanoorti. Next base: position 52,627,660 of record NC_143564.1, read on the forward strand.
GTTTTGGGGATAATATGAAAGTTCTCGGTATATGTTGCGAGTTTCCTTAGCACTGCCCGCTCCATAATTTGATTAATAATTGTTAGTTTGGCTACGTGTCTGTAGTTGCTCATTAAATTTGTTTTTCCATGTTTGTATATGGGTGTGATTATGGCAAACTTTAACATACTTGATATTTGTCCCGTTTTGAATATTTTATTTATTAATTTTTGTAGGATAGGGACGAGGCTAGTTGCGTGTTGCTTGATATCGTGAGGTCTTACTACATCAATTCATAGGCCGTTGTTTGGTTTGATTTGATTTATTCTAGAAAGAATTTCTGTTTCTTTTATGGTTGGGAATCATAATGTCTGTTTTGATTGTGGTCAAAGTGGAGGGTCACGTTTTTCGATTCGAGTGATTTTCTGTGCAGTTCTTGGTTGGAGTCTGCAATGAAGCACTGTTTTATGGTTTCAGAGGCGGTTGTATTCGGTTGTATTCAGATGCCAGGTTTGTTTCATGTTCTTTTGTGCAAATGTTAATTTGTCTCTGTAAAAGTTTCTTTTGGCATTTCTTATTTGCATTGTAAGGCGCTTCCTTTTTATCTGATATACGGTTTTTCAAGCTGCGTTATTTGGCTATCGCTTTAATTGTTTCCACAGAGTGTCCTTTCTGTGCATTTCTAGGAATACATTTTGCGTTTTCCAAGATATTTGGCTTGTTTTGAACGAATTCTGACAGTTTTTTTTTTTTTTGCTTTCTTATGTATTTCCTCCAGTGTGAGTTTAATGGTGGTGTAAAGATATCAGTTAATCTAGTGATGCCATGTGTTTCCAGTCGATTTTTCTTATTTCGTGGTTGACTATCTTTTCGTCTATTATTGTTTTGTATTGCTTTTCATATGTGGAGCATTTGCATCTTAGTGTGCAGGTGTAGCACCGTGAAGTAATGGATTGTACTTTGCACTTCATGCCTGCTGCAGTAAAACTATCCGGTGGTAACCGAATGTTATATAGGTGACCGAATATGATTTAGGCAAGAAGCAGTGATATTATTACCGAATATTTCTTTTCTAGTACATGCTGTTATGTTTGGTATTCGGTTGTACATGAATAGCGTGTCTAGGAATTCAACAGTATAAATACCGCATGATCAAGTGGCCAAAATAATTCATTTTCACCTATTCAAAATATATGACTTTACCCCTTCTGATAACTGGGGACAACATACAATTGAGACACTATATTAAAACGAAACAACAAAAATCCTCTTGGACTTTAGAATACAAACTGATCGCCATTTGGAACTCAATAGACCTGACATCACAAACAACGACAAATTTGGATTATTGACATCGTAGTACTCAGTGATAACAATAACATCAACAAAAACTGGAAAAATTACTAAATATCGAAATCTGGCAATCAAAGTTGGCTGCTTGGCTGTGGCTTAAACACACCAAAGTCATTCCAATAGTTATCGGTGGACTTGATGCAACTTCAAACAAGCAATCCGACTATTTACAGCAATTAAACATCAAGAAAGTGTCCACATATGTCCGACAAAAAACAGCATTACTTGTAGCAGTCCATATTTTACGACGATACCTGAGGGACTCTTCTTAGATTCTTGGGTCGAATCTGAATTGTTCTGTATCACCAATCAAATTGTTGCTTAAAGGAATTCTTGTTTTTTCTGGGCATGAATTATGTAAAGAGATAAAACTGACAGAGGAAATCTTCATGTCAGATTTAATACCACTTTTGTTCCAAATGTGATCCGTCTAGATAACAGCGGAAAAATAATGTTCACAGTAGATGGGGTGTCACTAGTGACTAAATGCATCAGGTGGGCGTGGCTTCCTGACGTCATTGTGAGTGACGTTATGAGTTTGGAATGTTTGGAATTTCCCTGTGGGCAACTGTGCCACTGGCTTCAGTTCTTGTGTTTTGGTTCGCGTATGGAATTCTGGGTGATTTTTTTGGTTCGCATATGGAATTATGGGTGATGGTTGAGATAAGGATTTGTGTTGTGATTTGTGGGACAGTTCTGACCAAATGCTTCCGGTGTGCGTGGCTTCATGAGTCAGGAATTTCCCTGGGAGCCTATGTGGTCAATGGCTTCAGTTCTTGTGTTTTGGTTTGTTTGTAAATAAATGTCGTCATTTGTAAATAAGTGACGTTGTTGTTTTGAATGGAAAAGGGAGATATATTAGAGATAAGGCTTCGTGTTGTGATTGGTGAGACAGTTTAAACCAAATGCTTCCGGTGTGCGTAGCTTCATGGGTGTGGAATGTTTGGTTGTTGTCAGATGAATATCAGTGACGTTATTTGTAAGTAAATGTCGTCATTTGTAAATAAGTGACGTTGTTGTTTTGAATGGAAAGGATGATATTAGTGGATAAGAAATCGTGTCGTGATTGGTGGACACTTCTGACCAGATCAAGATCAAGATAAGATAAGGAATCGTGACGTGGATGTTTGTTGTTATTGAGTTTGGAATTTCGCTGGGCCCCCCTTCTGTCAGAAACATCACGTGGTGTTTTGGTTTGGCTATGGAATTGTGGGCGATGTTTTTGAGATAAGATATCTTGGAATTTTCCCAGGGTGACACACATCTGTCATTGTCGTCTGTGGGAATTTTTAGAGTATGTCGTGATGGCAGGTGTGATTAGATTTTTCTGAATAATTAATTATATACTGGTGTCACTCAAACATACGGTTTTTTTTTTCTTCCATAGATGGTTGTACTAATTTTCCAATACATTTTGAGGTATTTCTTTCCTGTTAAACGGTGGGATTCTTAGAGTAAGTCGCGATGGCGGCAGTGTAATAAGCTATTCGAGCTTTTCTGAATAATTAATTATATACTTAAAATACCTGTCCTTAAACACACACACACACATTAGACATAAAAATCGCTAATGTATCCATGTTGATACTCTAATATATACCCTATGATTATTCTTATGGAAAAAAAAAACTATTCAGTATTAGAATTACGCTTACCAAACAAGATGCGAGCAGTTGTTATGTTTAAGTTAAAAAAGTACTTACAGCTTTCCAGATGACTCTTCTAAATACGAATATTCCAAAATAGTTCAATTTTATATCCACAACACAACACAAACACAAAAACCACAAAGAATGAAATTTCTGTAAATACTGTAACCTGAACTAGTTACTTTGTCCTTTAGATTACAGACCGTAGATGCTGTGTTTTCGTCATTTGCAATATCCCCCAGCGAGCTGTTTTCTTCAAAGGGGATGACACGAGTCACATCCGTAAATTGGGGTATTGTTCAAAAGGTAGCATTTCCTTAAGTTTGGATATTTCTCAAATAATTACATATGACTAAGGGCTTAGTGTCCACATGTTTGAATGACACATATCCTAAAATTATTCATTCTTCCTTACCGTCAGAATTCATTGGTGTTGTTAACTAATGCTTACATTTAATTTTAATTTAGAGTACAATCCGTTTGGTTGTCTGTATTAATTCTTTCCCAAGGGTGCCCAACCTTGGTGGGAAAGTCTATGCGCCATTTTTTTTAGGGTATGTGTTATTTCCAGTTTCGAATTCCGATTGCTGTTAGAGTATGGAATTCTGACAAGTGAAATTATTATTATTTTTTTTTTTTAAATTGATTGGTTATTTTCTGTATTTTTACTTTTAAAGCTCATATTCTAACAGAATAACTGAGCAGAATTAATAAATATATAAAGTATATGTGAATTTATTTCCAACACTGAATATTTCTCATTAAGTCTTATCTTAAAGTTGCCCAAGCTTGGTGGGAAACTCAATGCGCCGTTTTGTTTAGGGTAAGTGTTATTTCTGGTTTCGAATTCTGATTGCTGTTAGAGAATGGAATTCAGACAAGTGAAATTATTATTATTATTTTTTTCAAATTGATTGGTTATTTTTCTGTATTTTACTTTTAAAGGTAATATTCTAACAGAATAGCTGAGCAAAATTAATATATATATATAAAGTGTATGTGAATTTATTTTCCAACACTGTATATTTCTCATTAAGTCTTATCTTAAATATATCACTTATCCGCTCGCTGTTTGTTATACGCAGGTGAGAAATCGCATGTTTTGGTTCGAACTCGTGGTTTCCGTTGGGAAATTACCAATATAACTATTAATTATACCTTCGATTCCTTGTGCTTTTCACCTATTTCTGTAAGTGGAATTTATTTATTTTATTTATTTTTTTTCTTTAGCATTAGTAAATTTTAAGTAACTGATATGAGACAAACAAGGTTTTGAACTCTCCACAGTTTTTCTACAGCAATCTTCTTAAGAGTTTTTGTAACGTGTCGTTGGTTTTAAATATCTAATGGCTCTGCAAAATAACCAAACTCTAACAGTACTGTGAGTTTTCAAGTAAAATCTTCACAACTAAAATTCTAGCTATTAATTTAATACCCGATTATTTCTTTTGCTTCCAAGATTTGACAGGAGTTTCTTGAAATATTTGAGGGCTTGCATGAACAAATAAGACTTTTAATTCAATTAATCAAAAAAAAAATTCTCTGGTTACTTTGTGGCATGAAATTTCACAAGGGAAAAAAAAAAAAAGTTATCTTCCTACTTAAATTTGTATAACACATCAATGACACCCAATTTGTTCATTTAAATTTACACATTTATTTGAACGAAATTTTATTTACAAATTCTATTTACTGAATCTAACAATACAGAAAATAAATAAATTGAAAAATACATCAAAGGTTCTTCCATGCTTGTGGAATTGCCATCGTATGGTTTTGACAATGTGACTCTCACCTGAAAGTTAATTAATTTTCATTTGGTGTTTGTTGGAAATTTATTACTGTAGTAGTAAAATTAAGGGTTGCATATTTATGTTTTCGAATCCAATACGTATACTTCAGAGAATTATTAAAAGCACAGAATCTTTCGTTATGTTTCCAAAAGCATTTAAAAGTACACATTATGTTTTCACGTTTTGGGCATCCAATTTCATTTAAATCAAGAACAGGCCTCCCTATTAACTTCGTTAATGTTTTTGATTTTTCTCTTCCTTTGGCAAGTAATATATGATATTTGCATGTTGATTCTATCATACAATCTCTTAGTTTGTCCAAAGCTAGTGAACCAATTTCCCACTTCAGCTGATGGTTATATTTTATTAACCAAGAATTCTGTTTTTTAACTCTTTCAGGTAATTCTTTCCAACTACAAGGTGATTTTGTCATTACATATCTTACACTAATTCCATCAGAAATACAAATTTCTTTATGAAATAAATTTGAACTCTTATTCAAAAAAAATTGTACATCAATTATCCCAATGATAACTGAAAATTCGTATTTTGCACCCACTGTCAATTTTTCATAATCGCTTTCCTTCATTCTTCTTCTTCGATTACTTCATATGGCACCACAAATAAATAGTTATTTATTATTATTACACTGATTATTAGCTCTGATCGTATACTTTTTGGTAACTTTCGTTTACAAAATTCTAAACAATTAGAACTTTTCACAAAGAAACTTTCAAAGAATTTGTGGCTCACCCATTATTTTTGCATTACCAAACACAAATCACAAAACAGCAGCTGCAGTGGATGAACGATTACCTTAAGTCCAAAGTCACTCGACTCTATGGTATTTTCTTATAATACTGTTTACACTTACCATGCCCTACCCTGACTGTTCCTTCAAAAATGAACCTTTTGTGCAGATGACTCAACGACATGTTTTCACATGCTGTTGGATATACTGTTGGTGTGTTTTTATCTTACTTTGTGTAGGGAAAGGTAAAATTTGTATATGTGTTATCTGTAGAGTACAAACATTTTCTCTGTGCCAAACTTTAAAGAAGAGTTAAAGTGACGTTTTGTTGGCTTAATTAGATGCTTCTCTCTCTCTCTCTCTCGCTCTCTCTCTCTCTCTCTCTCTCTCTCTCTCTCTCTGTGTAAAATAACCAAATTCTAACAGTTCGGATTTTCGATTATGTGAACGATTTGTTTTCAGATAACTCAAATAATGTCAATAGGTAGCATTAGACAATTTCTAAAATAATCAATACATGGATATTCGTTTTCAACACTTTTTTCCCCTGTCCTGACATTAATTTCACAGATGTGATTTTTTTAAAATAATTAAACAGAATTGCATTAAGATATAAAGTTGTGGATTTAAATATCAATTTCTAATCAGAATAACTGAGTAAAAAATTCACTGTGGAAAAACACAACAACAAAAGCACACATCTTTGTTCATTTAAGTTTACAAATTCACATTTTATTTTGCTGAAATACTATTTACAAGTATATTCACTGAGAAAAACTCGAAACATGTAATTACCTAAAAATATTTCACAATTTTTAGTTTAGACTCTTAATATTTTCCAAAGAGTACAATGAACAAAATTTTTTGTTACTCACTGTTTCTTGGTTACATTACATCAAAATAGCTGGTCATGCAAAAGAATTTTTAAATCAGATACCATGGTAACCACACATCCATACGTTTGATATTGTGTCAGTCTGGAAATGACACCATGCCTCGCTAAACATTCTGTGTATTCTTTTGTCAGCAAATATACACAAACAGTTTTGTAAAATGTTCGTAAATGTCCCAAAATAAAGAATCTTTATCGAATTGGATAAAATCTTGAAAGTCTAATTTTACCATTGATGAATTTAAATGATTAGCAATAATTTTTCCCATGATACGAATATCTGGTAATTCAATTTCCAAAATTAGTAAATGATTATCAATGTCATACATTTTTGGTGAAAATCTCTCAGCTTCTTCACAACTAATAGAGAAAACTTTACTGCCATCAGCTCCTGTATCATCGAGTATTAGAGTCCCCAACTTAGCATTTCAGAATGTAATATTCACCAAGGTCCATTTCGTAGTCAACTCTTCTTTGCAAGTAGCCGAGGATATCAGACCACTTCCTGCGTAATTTTTGCCAAGTGGTCCTTTCTAAATACATCACAATGTACATGTCTTCTAAAATAATAATCGGTTTCCATCCTTTTAGAGCTAGGTGAAGAGTTTTGTCTCGTGCTATTTTCCTGAAGAAAGAAAATTTCAATGACTTTAGTGGCTCACCCATTATTTTACTTTACTTTACTTTCCTGGATACCAATCACCACAACACAATATAACTTCATAGGATGAAAGAATTGTCGTAACTGCAAAGACACTTGACTCGTTTTTTTTTCCTTATAGTACTGTTTACTTGACCCTTAACTCTGACCGTTCCTTCCAAAATGAAACATTTGCGCAGATGATTCACGGACATGTTTCTACATGCTGTTGGATAAACCATGACGACAATGATGGATGTGTGTCACCCTGGGAAAATTCCAAGATATCTTATCTCAAAAACATCACCCACAATTCCATAGCCAAACAAAACATGACAACAATGTCGTTATGTGTTTGGATATTTCTGGGGAACATATGTCTCTCATTCTGTGATATCACAGAGGGTGACAGATGTCTTCCCTGCAATGCACTCCCACCTAACCCTATCACTCTTGTCTCTCCCCATCCCCTCTCCTCCAGAAGATGTCTGCTCAGCCTTATGGAGATGCGTGAGCTCATCGTTTGCGGATATCTTTTAGTGATGTCACCTCCAACTGATACTGATAACTTTTTTGGGAAAAAAATTTAAAAAAAACGAGTTTTTATGATAACTTTTTAGGAAAAAAAAAACGTGTTTTTTATGATAACTTTTTTGGAAAAAAAATAAAAAAACGCGTTTTTTTATTTTTTTTGATTATATATGATTTTCAGAAATGTAAGGGAACTGCATCTGTACTGGAAGACTTAACAGATGCAATTAATACAGTCTTAGATAAAACAAAATTGCCATGGTATTCTTTATCGATCTGACCAAATCATCTGACACACTCACAAACCACACCTCATTAATGACTTACAAAAATCAGCTGACGCCTTTCATTATAGGAGGTATGGAAGGCCGTTTGCGCACTAACTTTTGGAGAGTGAGTGGGCAGTTCAATCTCCACTGATAAGCAATCAGAGCGAGCTGGACGAAGGCTATCAGTAATTTAATCAGCAAACAGTGAAGAGGCTAACTAGTTCGGCCATCTTGTGATCGGGGTTTGGGTTCGAGGGTCGATTTTATGGAGTTTACGGAAGGAAAAATATCTGTTTCCGGGAGGAAAAATCCCCCCATGATCTATGGAAGGTCAATGTAGGATATGTCTGAATATAACTTTATATACATCTATTATATTAAATTCTCTCAAAACATTGTTGTAACTGCAATCTTTTGAGAGAATTTCATAGGGCTAGTATAATATCTTAGTATATTATCTTAGGATAATACAAACTGCCTCGAAATGTAAACCGACTTTGGCGTCTGCAAATTGTTAAGCTGACGCTGACTTGTGCTGCTTCATTCTTTACATTTGTTTCTTGTTTAAGTATTAACTTTTGGCTTTATTTATAAAATATATAAAATATACCAATATTGTTTGCCATATCAATAATTTAATCTTCCCCAAATTTTTCTTGATCTTTTCTTAATATTTCTCTATCGTATCTTAATTTTTGTAATAAATACCTTTCATTGCAAGAATTTTCACATATGTTCAAATAGTCAGTTGTCGCATATGACACTTTTTTCTTTCATGTAATCCCATATATCCAGGTAATGGGAAAAAGACATATTAAGTAGAAAGACCTGTATATTGCACTCTCATTAACAAAAAAAATCCTTTGAGGATTATCTTCCATGGAACGAGATTATCTATACTAATTGTCGTTCCATTACTCTCAAAAATTTCTTATACTTAAAATCTTAAGATATAAAGCTTTAATTATACTAAAAATTCTGAAATTAAAAAGAAAAGAACTCCACATCCGATATAATCAGTTCGTTCTAATTGGCTATGAAAAAAACTGCTACAAAGAGAATTGTCTTTGCAAAAGAACCATCCGGTGATAACCTAGAAATTATTTACAAAGGCACAGCACGTACTAAACATTGCCAATGCAGCAAGAAAATTAGCCCAAATTTTAAAATTAGTCAACATCAGTGCAGCCTTCAAACCAGTTCGTATCTTTGAAACTTCCTACATTTTACTAAAGAAGAAATTCCATTTTATATTTTGGTTAAAAATTTATAACCAAAAATGTAACCAAAATATAACTCTCTCGACCAAAGTATTTGCACACCTTACATGTTAGGCAAATTTTGGATCCTACCACTTGTAAATATTCAGGCAGTGTTGGTAATAAAAGACGGGATGTGCTGCATATTTCGCACTATACTCGATGACAATAGAACTCTGCAGACAGTTGAATGCCTTATGTTACCATGGATGAGCTGCTGCAAAAAAGCCAAACATCAACCCCCCACCCTGAAAGGAAATTATTGTTTGACTGGTGTATTTAACCATTACTGGAACGAAGATGATTGCGAAAGGTTATGTGGAGCAACGAAGCATGCTTCTAGATGTTTCACTCCGATGATCATATCTTGATCTGCAGATCACTTCGGGAACAGTTCCAGCAGGAATGCATCATATCAGTTCTCAAGTTTGGTGCAGGCTGAATAATATTATGGGGATGCTTCAGTTGGATGAGGTTTGGTCCATTGGTAGATGTGCCAAGAGCTATGATGTTTATTGGCTTCCTGGGAAATTTATGCTTCTGATGCTGCGGAAGTACTTTTGAAGTGACCAGAATATGTTTTAACAGGATGATAAACCATGCCATTGCGCATAGAGTGTAAGAGACTGGTTTCTACAAATGAATGTTGAAGTGTTGGATTTCAACACTTCACAGTCCAGAGCTCAGTCGAATTGAATAATTTGGATGGATCAGGATGCAAAATTCGTTCCCGAACACAGCCCCCCCCCAACATTGGGTATAGCTTTGCACACACAATGGATTATTCCTGTTAGGACGTATCAGAAATTTGTTGAAAGCAAGCCCTGAAGGGCAGTTGCAGTCATTCAGGTGAAATCTGGTCAGACACGGTAGTAGAATTATAATGAGAACTTGTTTTTATTTTACCACAAAGTGATGTTCAAATACTCTTGTCAATATATTGTAGACATACTCTGTGTTAGTTGCTCTAAGGTGCATTTGGTTTTCCAGGATTATATCACTGTATTGTTTTGAAAGTCTCATAGTTTTTGACTTTTTGTTTCCTAGACTGTTGGCGGTTTCTGGAATGCAATTCATAGAGTTGGGACCTGTAGGTTTAATGCATTGAGGTTTGTGTTTCCAAAGCTTGGTTGTCAGGTTACCATTTCTCAGAATGTGAGAGCTGTGACTGCAGCTTTGCTGGATTTGGTTAGGAGAAGTTTATCTAGTAGTGTTTGATTCGTTTTATGAGGCATATGCTTGGGTCGTTTGATATACAACTTTGGTATAGGCATTTACGTTTCTAGAAGCCATTGCAACTAGTGGGGTTCTTTCTTTCTTCTGATGGTGTTTGAGAGATTAGTTATTGCTTGCACCCTTTAGTTAGCAAGATGTGTTCTGCTAGAATTGACACCTTAGGGGTTGTTTTTGAAGGTGTCAATGTATTTTTTTAATAATCAACTGCTGTGCACTCACTAAATGTTTATGGGTAGTTGTGTTGTTGTTACACCCTGATACCTTCAATATGTGAAATTTTCAGTTATCATCGTGTAACATGAAGAGAAAATACAATAAAACCCCTGTATAAGAGCTAATACATAAATTACTTAAAGAAAGAAAAAAATTCTTGCATCCAAGTAAAATATATACAAAACGTTTTTGTTGAACTAAATAATAAAAGAGGGAATATATTACAGTTGTGATATAAAAAAGTTAGCTAAGTAAAATAGAAAAATTAGTCATAAGGAATTGTATGTGAGAGGTTATGGATTAAAATATTAAGTATATTCTTGAAAATTATATTATATTAAATCCAGTGACAACTGTGAGAAAGGGAAATCTGGAAAGAAGTGGGTGTCCGTATGGTGAGTTTCATAGCCATTCTATAGATGATTCTAAGTGTGTCCTTAATTCGAGTACGAAAAGCTAAGATCGCATAAGCACAGTTTAATGCCAAAAGAACTTAAGAGTGACAGATTATAGGAGACATCATCCCAGGATAGTATAATCGGAAAAAGGTAGAGGCCAATATAGAAAACTCAAGAAGAGACTAAAGAAAATCATACTAGGACTTTAGAACATGACTGATTATAGTGAGAGTATGCTTGTTTAATATTAATTATAGAGGTATTCATGTGTCCTGAAAGTTATGCATGTGTATTGTAACTTATAGGAAAGTTTTAAATGTCAAATTTTTCTGTGTTAGTACAGTGAAGGGATAATTTAATCTACATAGATTTGGATAGACCCATAGAGGGAATTGATCACATATATCCATGTGCTACAGCACATAGCATATATTCAGACTAATATACGGTTAACTAAAGTGTTAATTAGATCTGTGTTGAATTTTTATGGTAGCATGATCATAATACCCATATAGGATCTTAGCCAGTTACTTGTGATTAGCTAATGTTATTTTGTAAATATTTTCTTAATATTGAATTGAATTATATTAGAAATTGAATTGTGTCATGCAAATGAGTTTAATAAACCTTTGTTCATTGATAAAACAGTTGTCTGAAATTTCAGCCCAATATGCACCACTTGAAAAACGTACGAACCTAATCAGGGGAAATTAATGTGTTAAGTTAAGATATAGAGAGTCACGACTGTTTAATTATTTCACGCGCAAATATATTTTGTATTTTGATCCTTGTTTTTGAATTATATATCTTGAACTAAATGTCCTGAAAGGTGCAGTGTTGGATCCTTCTTCGTCTTAATATATCCTTTGGATTCCATATTTACTTTTTACGATGTTCTTAACCAGATGATAGGCCGCTAGTGGATTTCTAATTCAAATATAGAGAAAATTTATATTTATAGACTGTGCCACTCTATATCTGAATTAGTTCAAGAATTGAAGAAAAATTTAACTTATACAATTCACCCACTTTGGTTCGAATATTTTATGAATGGTGCAGTAAAAGAGAAACAGGCAAAACACAACTTTAGATTAACAAAAACAAACATTTAATTTAGGATCATAAATTATACACTTAAGTTCAAACCACAAAATAAGATATTATAAACACTTTTGCTCTTCTGACAATACAGTCATATAATTTTAAGCAATGGTAAATCTGTTGTATTAAACACAGGTATCGCACAGTTCATTTAACTATTTAATAAAGTTTAATGCCATAAAATTCCTTAATTATCATTCACATTAACATCTCATAGTTTCTTAAGTTTCCAATACAATAAAAATACAATAACATTTCTTCACCAGATTACACTCTCAATTTCACACTGTAGCTAATCTCTGCAATAGTCACTGTTAATATAGAGATATTCTAGGATGAAACTCACACATATCTCTGCATAGGAATATTAATGCTTGGAATATTCTTACCGACAGTCTTCCTTCTTCATCTACTTATATGTGAACACTTTTTTGTAACTGTAAGCACTTTAAACAATTAACAGCACTCATTAAATCAAATCTCCTTAGTAATAACTGAATTAATTAACAGCCACAATACACATAATTATACAGCATTTGATGAAGTAAAACACTTGTACTATCTTAGACATCACTTGACTAATTCAGTATTCTACTAAAAACTCATGAACTAAGGTGACACAGTATAATTCCTTTACTCGAAATTTTATATGCACAATTGCCCAATCCTCTGGCATTCAATTAATCCTTTAGGTTCTATTATTCTTAACACCGCTATAGTGAAACCCAAACTTGTTGACTCTAATTATTCTCTAGTTACTCCATGCTATGCTTCAAGTTTCCGTGTGTTCTTGAAAGGTCGGCCCTGAAATTAATCTCAACTCAACTATCGCTAGTCTTTTAGTAGTCACTTAGCTATCTTCTGTAGCTTCATTTGTTATTCTGAAACTTATTAACTGACCACGTTTTGACTAGTAGACTTTAAATAGCTGCTTGAGTGGCTCACCAACTCCCTATTATCATACTCTGATTCCCCGAATCAATCTCCTTTTAGATTCTTCTCCGAATGCCGAATTAGAATATCCTCTCTTTTTTCAGTGTTCCTAGCTTATATATCCCCTCCTGCCGCCTAAATTTTTCTCTTGCTCTCTTTAATTAAAACCTTTTCAAGTATACTTTCAATATTCTTCCTCATGCACTGTTCCAAACTCGTGCAAGCTATCTAACATTCGTTTCCATGACAACAAAACAAAATGTAATAAAATTGAGTCATTGCATTATGCTGTACATCTACAAACAAGAAAAAATAAAGAATATTTACATTTCAATTAATGCGCAGTTAAATGTCAAATACAAACTCCTATAATATTAACATAGCAATAATTAAAATAGCTTAATAATATTTTAATACAGAGTCTGATTACTATTAATAATTTCTTGGATTAAATAATTAAATATCAAATCAACTTATAAGTACTTATATGAATATTAATTTATAAATACGTGATGTACATTAATTAATAATTACAAGTCTAGCTTATGTGATGGTAGATCATGTTGGATTCTGAAGCAAATTATAATCACTCCAATTTCTGTATATTCAGAATCCAACACGCAGTATAATATAAATATTCGGGACAGTAAGGGGAGAAAAAGCTTAAATATTTGTATTATGGGGTGATATCTTGTACATAGATAAAAGTTTAATATAGATAAGCAGAATTTCACTAGATAGAATAATAATCATTAAATGGGACACAACACCCCGAAGTTTTTCACTTTCTAGAGCAAATATGTGGAATAAATTTTGCTGTCCAAAATTTGGTGCATAGAAAGTAGTTGATTACTAAAAAGACATTTACCTGGCTGGTAGAAATTTTTCCTTCTTTGGAAAAAGGGGGAAGGGGATATGGAAAAAGCTTTTGATACCCAAGGAATAAATAGGAGTACCTGAAGAATATTTCCAATCAAGTTTTTTTCTTAAGTGTGAAGGACAAAATTCTAAAATTGTAGATTCGAAGGCAAGTTCAGTCCAGGAGGTGGGCATGTGTGTAATATTTTTGAGTAAATATTAAAAAAAGCAGGCTGAAAATACCTGCGTGAATTTCTTTTAATTTAATTTTTTAATATATATTCTATTTCAAAACACTACTATCAATGCTACTCACATTTCAGGAAAGCCTGTGAAAATACAACATGATATTTCCTACAAACTTTAAACTGCAATCAGCAAACAAAAGAAAACTTGTACAGCGAAGGGTATATCGCAATTAATCCGAAGAAAGTATTGCAGTACTATTTACAGAAGAACAGCTGAACCCGAAACCAACATGCAGATGTTTGGGAAAATAATCTCCTGGCAAAATCAGCAAAAATATCTAGAAATCCAACATAACCTAAAGTAAACGCGAAGCTGCACACTGACAACGTCGCCATCAAGACCAACAAGACCATAGCAAAGCTAGACCCACTCCTAAATAGCCAAAGCCTCCAAAATAAAAACAAAATCATTCTATAAAATTCAGTGATAAGACCTGAACTAATGTACGCCTCTCCAGCCTGGGGACATACGACCGAAGGAAACATTAGATTACACTGCAAACAATTCAAAACCAGTGGATTAGAATAGCGATAAACACAATCTGGTTCATCAGAAACCATTTTATTAGAAACTACACTACAAAGCATAAAGACCCACATGATTATCATCACAAAATTCTTCACAATAACAGAGAAAAAACAAAACCAGCTAATTAGACAAGCATCTCACCGCAAACTTCTGCAGTCAGAGAAGATCAAACGCCATCTTTGACAAGTAACTAAAACAAAGGCATAAACTCAAAAAGAACGAGCAAAGCTACCACACAAACTCCTCTTGAAACAACATGGGTAACAGGAAAAAGAGTCAAAAACTAGATCCATCTGTCAAAGAAGTTGTCAGTTACTATTAAGTAACGCAAACTTGTAGTACCTGGAAACATGCTCATTTATAGGAAACGATCGGAAACAAACATCGAACTTTATATTTCGAGAGCCAACCATAAGCACATCGAACTTTCTTTTCAAACTCAAAGCTTGCAATGAGTAAATTAATTGTAGTTCTTTCCAGGATTAGAAAGCTATCGGAAAACGTGCCGGAATGTGATAAACATAGAGTTTTAATAAAGATATTAAAAGAGATCATCGGGACACAGAACTTCTACTCCTTTACTCAGTGTACCGGTGGAAAGTTCGTCGTCGTCACAATCAAGAAATCAAGAAATCGATATATAAACTTTTCAGGTTTCTCTGTGCAAGGGAATACTGTAACACCGGTCATGGTGGGTAAGTTGGCAACTTCATACGAAAGCGTTTCCACGAAAATTCATCGAATGACAGTTTGTCAAATGCAAATCATAAGCTGGTATGGTAAGCAGATACATAATTTATGTGGAATACGAAAGAAAGAAAAAAAGTCTCCACACAGTAAATGAGCTCTGCATTTCCAATATAATTATTAAGATATAAAGTAACTTGTTAATCAACCAGATTTATAATAGAAGAAACATTTCTCTAATTATAAAACATAACAGGATTTTTACAAATTGCTTGCTTTGATACAATTATTGAACACAAATGAGTTTCATTAAGACGTCGATAACCAGATTTAATAAGTTCGATAATAACTGGAAAATAATTACTATATATCGTGCGGAACACCCACCACTTTCCCGCGTTAAACACCAGTCAACAATCTTTTCAATCATAGTAATGGACGAATTGTATCAGGTGAAAAGATAACATGATAAAGTGATTAAAATACCGGGAAATAAATCTTCTCTATTGCCAAGTTAAAACAACCATCCCGGTCATCCTCCATCACTGGCACAAACAAGGACAATATTACGGTACAGATCACTCACTATATTCTCTTTATAAACGCTCTAATCCAAATTTTTACATCACTAAATAACAAATCAAATGCAAAAGCGTATAGTTATCATTAATGCATGTATTTATATGATAATGATGATGAACAGCCTATGTTTCTACCCGCTGCAGTGTGAATGCCTCTGCCATTGCAAAATGTTTGTGTCCACTGCTCCGATGGTAAGCCAGCTCATATTGGGAGAGTGAATCAAGACTTGTATGAACGCGGAAAAAATTACAAACAACCATACCTACGCGGGATTCGAACCTGCAATCTGCTGGAGAGCGAATGCGATATCCATTCGGCCAATCAGGTTAGCATGTGTATATAAGAATATGCAAAAATGACCAAGTGTAATCAATGTTGATGTTCATTTGATTATTACCAATATCACACGCTACACTACTGTGTGTGTGTGTGTGTGTGTGTGTGTGTGTATGTGTGTGTGTGTGTGTGTGTGTGTGTGTGTGTGCGCGCGTGCGCGTGTATGTGTGTGCGCGTGTGTGTGCGTGCGTGCGTGTGTGTGCGTGCGTGCGTGTGTGTGTGTGCGTGTGTGTGTGTGCGTGCGTGCGTGTGTGTGTGCGGGTGTGTGTGTGTGTGTTGTGTGTGTGTGAAATAACTACACAAAGATGAGATGATTAAGTGATTACTATAATCGAAGTTTTCTTTGATGCCAATAGCAGAAATAATTCCCGCAATTTTCTTCTATGCCTGCAGCGTTAATTAATTCCACTATTTGTTAAACGCCGGTCGCATGAAATCATTCCCGCAATCTTCTCAATTGCCACGCAACTTTAAATGAATTAATTCCGGCAATGTTCTCAATTACCGCTAAGAAATTCAAACTAAAACGACATTATAGGCTCAAAAAAAGACTTATTAAAGTACGGATCATTCACCATGCCCTCTTTTTAATTTAATTAGCATTTTATTTAATTTTAATATATACAATTTGGTTCACGCGCTGAACCAAATTTTATATATCACTCTTATTATGATTATTATAATTTCTCCTTTTAAAGTTCTAATGTTCTCTATCTAGTTGAACATTAAAACTTCAACTTTGAACAACTTCTAAACAACGTACGGACCTCTTTCATTTTTTTGTCTTCAGCTTTTTCATTCCAGTTCTGAATTCCCATCTCCTACAGACTTTTTGGAGGTTATTCTCACAACGAATCCGCAGTCCACATCCGAGTCGCTTTCCGTCAGCTGCAATGCTTGTTTAGCTATTTTCTCTCCCTTCACGCATTCTTTCCACATGTGCAAGCCATGTCAATCTTCTTACTCGAATCTGATCGACTGGAAGTGGGGGATCTATAGAGTTAATGTGTTTGGTTGTCTTCTATCCCCATGTTCGTGTTGTGTTATCTCTTACACGCCCATAAACTTCTCTGTGGATTTTATTTTCAGAGATTTTCAACTGTCTCGCATCTTGCTCAGTTATCCTCCAGGTTTCTACTCCATACATCAATAAACTAATAATTAACAAATCAAATAAAATCAATGCGTCTCTTTATATATATTGGACAAGAATGGTTTAGCAAAAATGTCCAATTAATGTTGTTGTTGATTTAATTATTTCTCATATCACTCGCTACGTAACAGTAACAATGTACTATGGAATTGTTAGAGAAATAAGTATCTCATTTGGTGTGTTTGCGTCTATTGCACTTGGAAAAATGCAATGGAATGCTGTTCGATTAAACAGTCGATTAGATGAACATAATCGTAGTCGACATTGCATACCGAAAAACTTGCAACGTTCTTTTTTTACATATAATAGAAAATCATAGATATAGCGGCAAAATGTTATGATTGACAAATAGATTAGAGGTTGAATGGGCAAAGTCACTAGTGGTTATAACTCTAATTCTGTTTTGTATTCTAATCAAAGGAAGCAGAATTTTGTAATAATTTCACCGCAAACAGGCGATACCCTATTGCCGTGAGGAATTTACCTAATTGCATTATAAGCATTCTGTTTATGCTTATTCTGTTAATTATGAACCTCAACGTATTTGTTAAAAATGTCATGTGGAGTTGTACTTCAGATTCCTATAGATGTGGAGGTACTTAGCTGATTTTCGTTTTTTTAACTAAGCTGCATTTGCATTTTAAAATGTCGCTACATTTCCTTTCATTCATTTTATGGTTATATTGTGGTCTAGCTTATCCGTTAACGAGAATTACATAATCTCTTTTAATGCGTATTAATTTTAAGACTATTATTGATAAACCACTAAATTAGTTTCCAAATATCAAGATTAATCCGATTTTCTAGATCCTCCAGGGTTGTTTCGGTGTATACTGATGCCTTATCGTCAGCGAAGGATATAATTTTGGGAAAAAGTTTGTATTTACACAGATCATTAACATATATTAAAAACAGGATTGATCTAGTACCGATCCTAGAGGGACTCCGTATTTTATTATTTTCGGTGCGCTTTTAAATGTGCCGTATCTGATATATTGTTTTCTGTTATTTCAGAATAAAATCTGAACCAATCGTTAGTTAACTCCTCTAATGCCGTATCTGGTCATTGTAAATAGTAGTAGGTCATGATGAACACAGTCAAGCGCCTTAGATATGTCAAAAAAAAAAAAAAAAAAAAGAAAAAACGGCTGCTGTGTACATTCCTTTATTTATTTCACTACAGACTGTTTTATGAAATTCCAATAGCGATTTTTCGGTGTTGTATCGGGATCTAAACCCGTATTGATAACATGAGTAAAGGGATATGATATTTAAATAACTGTTTAATCGGGTTTTTTAAAAAAAAAAAAATAGGATTTCAATAATGTTTGAGGTTGGGATAAAATAGATATTTGGCTGTAATTTTTAATTTTTTTCTCTTACCTCCGTTAAATACTGTAATAACTGAGGCAATCTTTAATTGTTTCTATAAAATTTTCGTGTTCAAGAGATTTATTAATGAATATATGTAAAGTACTGTATTTTATGTTTAATAATAATGTTTACAGGTTGACATTTACATTGTTACCTCCCCCTCCCGCTATTTTAAACCGATTACAACGCTCATTACCGCGTTCTGAATTACTGGGTATAGATACATGGAATTCTTCATCCATGGAAGCAGAATCACATAATTTATTCTCTCATGTCAACGCTATTAGTTTCATAGATGGATTCAACTGCATCAAATGAAGATCTGTTATTTTGCTAAAATAGATGACAGAGAATAGCTCAAAGGCAATTTTGTTTCTTATGAATATATGATCGATACAATTTACTGAGTTGTTCGCTTCTCTCGTATTGCCATCGATGTTCTATAAAATTTTCGTGTTCAAGAGATTTATTAATGAATATATGTAAAGTACTGTATTTTATGTTTAATAATAATGTTTACAGGTTGACATTTACATTGTTACCTCCCCCCCCCCGCTATTTTAAACCGATTACAACGCTCATTATCGCGTTCTGAATTACTGGGTATAGATACATGGAATTCTTCATCCATGGAAGCAGAATCACATAATTTATTCTCTCTGTAGGATTAAACTCACACTTACCATAGTTTGTAAAGTGGTTGATCATTTTGTTGAGTACATTGCATTCTGAGAATCACGTTAACCCCCCCCCCCCATTCTTTACTTTTATCATTCATACAAGAAAATAATTTCTTTAGGAGATAATGTTCTTTTGCTGCTTTATTTTTTTCCTTTAAGTGTTTGGCAAATTTTTTATAGTCATCTAAAACAATACATTGCAGGGTTTCTTCCTGTGCTTATGATAGAGCTGTTCTTTTCTCCTTTTCATATATTTTAGTTCATCTGCTATGCAGCATATGTGAACATCCTTTTTCACAGTTAGTCTTTTGTGCCATTGCTATTTGCTGTCTGCATCTTTATTAATTTTGATAAATTCCTCATATAACTGGTTTGTTTGTCTAATATGTCATTTTGAGTCAGTTGATAATGTTTTTTTTTATTATTGTGAAATTTATTATAATTGGTGCCAATTTCGAAATTCTTATGACTACCTGCCCAGCTCATGTCAACGCTATTAGTTTCATAGATGGATTCAACTGCATCAAATGAAGATCTGTTATTTTGC
Source organism: Typopeltis vanoorti (assembly GCF_054136105.1). NCBI lineage: Eukaryota > Metazoa > Arthropoda > Arachnida > Uropygi > Thelyphonidae > Typopeltis > Typopeltis vanoorti. Next base: position 52,647,651 of record NC_143564.1, read on the forward strand.
TAAAATAGATGGCAGAGAATAGCTCAAAGGCCATTTTGTTTCTTATGAATATATGATCGATACAATTTACTGAGTTGTTCGCTTCTCTCGTATTGCCATCGATGTGAGCAAGGAACCCATGTGTAGATAGTGCATTTTTATATTCTTCAGTTTTGCTATTAATCTTAGATAGATCCAAATTTATATCTCCCACTAGAATAACATTATAATGATTTAAAGGTTTTAGGACATTATTTTTCCCTGAGAGAAAGATATCAACTGGGACATCGCGTGCACGGAGTATAGGAGATATAAGTATATTCATTGCTGTGTCAGAAATAATTACAGTTTCAGCACTTTGCATATTTGATTCCAGTCTATGAAATTTAAAGCATTTTTCCTAGCGTACACAATTAATCCGCCTGAACGATTATAGTCGCGCAATCATAATACGTGTCGAAATTAGCGAGAAAATAACCATCAACTTCATCCATAGTTCACTTAAGACTAGTTCATCTATGTATGATTCCGAATTGTGTGAAAAGTAACATTATCAAAATTTTACCTTATCGACCTAATATTCACATGATATATGTTGACATTCTTGGATGCAATAGAAGTGGGTATCAAAAACCATTTTACGGAGGTTAGATTATATAGTTTTTTACAGTTTCACCCATATCGAAGTTATTTCTGTGCACCTTAAGTCAAATTTAGGTCTGCATTGTTCCACTTATTCGTAGGTAACAATTATATTTACTGCCTTCTTTGACTGAGTTCGCTGAGGTCGTCCGGTGGTTTTATCCGTATCACTTTTGCGTTGTTCCTACCAATGAATAGTTTACCGTCTCTTACCCATACATAGTTCACTGCACCACTAGTTCTCTTCTGTTTTGCTTCATAAAGCAGTTACTTATGAGTTTGGTCAAGAGTTGTTCATTAATAGAGAGGATACCGGTTTTAACAGTTCATCAAACTGTTGGGCTGTAATCTTGTTGAGTTTTTATGCCTCCGTAATAGATTTAATTTTAATATTTTTGCTCTCTAATTTGATCATTACTGGCTTGATGTCTGCTGGTGGGTATTCTATAGGCGTGCAAGATGTCTTCCTTTTTAACACCAAGTGGATTCACCAATTTTTCAGTTATAGAATGCATATTTTCATTACAAGCCGCTGGTAGATCGTTTAATACGATGTTGTTCAACTTGGAGCACTGCTGAATTTCATTAACCTCCTATTTCAGTTCGATCTGAGCTTTTGGTATTTAATTTTCTTTAGTTAGTTTTGTGTTTTTAGTGCAGAGATCCTTAATTGGTTTTCCATTGCATTTTGCTTTGTCCTTTAGAACTTGAATGCATGCAAAACTGTACTCAAGCGTTGACTTTAGTTCATTTATTGCAGTTTAAATAATACTTCGAATTACCTTCTTATCGCGGAGTTATCGTCTTTAATTTCACTCTAGTTTGATGGCATTCAGGTCTTTTAAAATCTGATCCCTGATGTTTATTAGGAAAAAGCCTCACTTAAGCTTCCCTGTCATTTTATTTAATGCTGCTAATTAAATAAGCTAAACTGTCGCTTCTTCTTTTTAGTCTGCTATTAGATTTAATGTCATTTTGGGAGAAATTTTAATATAACTCTAGCATTCCCATTTTAATTTCTTGCCCGTAAATGTTTCGAAAATTAGATTCTGTTATATGTATACATGCGGGATAATAATATTCCCGACATTCCTAAGAACACTGCAGTACTTCGTTTTTGTCTATTTTACCTTTGCAGTTGGCGGAGGCTGTCAACAATGGAGAAAGATTTTTAGGTACCATTTAGGTGAGGTTGGGTTCGAAGGATTATATGACGTCAGTGACTATGTCCTTTGTTCTTCTGCTGTAACTTAAACATCTCGATATAGGAATTTTTGAAGAACTAATTTTACAAGGACCACTGGATCGATTCCGATGATTAATACATCTACTTTTTCAGATTACCAAGTCGATTCATTTGAGCACATTTTAAAGATGACTTTATTAAGACAATTACATTTAATCGTGGGGCAAGATCAGACTCAGCCCCCGGTGTTGACTGTGCGCCAAGTTGAGATTTTCGATGTTTCTGCCTAATTTAATTATCTTTTGCTTTCTATTTCTGACTTGCATATATTTATTACAACAGTTATTCTCTTTAGTCACTGAATCTTACAGACTTGTGCTGGATTTATTTAGGAGTATAAGAACATCTGCATAATTTATTAATTAGGCAGGCTGGTTAGACGAAGAGTTATCGTATCCGATCTCCCACCAAAAGGATCCGGGTTCGAATCACGCTATGAGCATGTATTTATTTCCTTATGTTAAATAATCATTTTCAGTGACATTCCAATAAATTATTTTACAAAATTTAGCATGAAGTGCTGTATATAAGTTCACTTACAACATTAGATTTTAATTTAAAAAAACTCTTTCTAATTTTAAGAAAATTAATAATAATTTTTAATACAATCTTTTACTAAAATTCTGTTAAAGCTTAAAAGACATCAAAATTTGGATACAAATCACACCAAAATCACGAATACATTAACACTGAAATAATTTAATTTTTTAAAATTTTAAAAAATTTTAAATATTAATAATTGCTACCACAAATACTCAGTACAGAATGCTAGTTAAATATCTTATTTAAATTGCATAAATAAAGATATTAACAGTGTATTTTATATGTTTTTTCCGATACTTATTTACAACGATGCATTTAAATTTACAATGATTTACTTTTTTAGAATTGATAATAATATGTAATTGTTTCTTTGGGTGGCATTTCTGATTTCTTCCTCGAAGCTTCTGCAGAGCTTATCTAAGGAAGATAATAAGGGATCTTATGTCGTGTTTGTATATGTTAAACAAAATGGGAGATAGAAGAGCTCCTTGTGGTACCTAACAGGCTACAGGTACCTCTTTGCTGTATGCTGATACTATATGTGTGATGTGCTTTCTGTTTTTCATCTATGCTTTAAACCACACTAACGTGGACGACCTACACAATGTGCTCCATGATTTGGTTGGTTACAGAAAATGTGGCGATGATTCTGTAATTTCTTATAATATTTATTTTTTCATATATATGTATGGGAGTGATTAATGAAGTCGTTATTGTTTAAGCTATGTGTCCTTTTGGAAGATTTTATTTAACAGTTTAAGTATAACTGGACATAGCTTGGTTGAGTGGTTTTGATGTCTTTGGTTCTGATTCCGTCCATCCCATTGTCCTTTGTTAGGGTTAATTTGTTGAATTGCAAGTGATAGTACTTCTTTTGTTACTGTGGGGAACCACATTAACTGGGTTGCTTGTAGACCTAGTGGAGAATATTTCTTTGTGTGATTGTTTCCTGTACTTTCTTGGACAGAGTTCACGAAGTGTTGATTAAAGTTGTTTTCCAACTGTTTGAGGGATTTGAGCTCTCAAGCAAAGCTGTGTTTTATTGCTTCTGAGGCAGTGTTTCTGTATGTATTGTTCAGCATTTCATTCATCAGGTGCCAGGTTTCCTTTTCGTCGTTATGAGCTGTTGGAAATTTGTTTCTATGATAGTTTCTTTTTGCCGTTCTAAGTAGTTGTGTGTGTGGATGTGCCTGCACGTACATACACACAGTATGTTATTTAGAGTATAGAGCATTGTGGAATATACTTATCATATACTTTTTTTAACGTATCTCTGTTGCTGGCTTTCATCATCCTCGTTGGCTGCAGTTTATGTAATTTCTGCATAGTATCATGGTATAGCCATTGATGCCTTTTGGTCTGATTTCTTGTCATTACATTTTTCGAAAATTAGATTCTGTTATACCTATACATGCGCAATTATAATATTGGCGACATTCCTAAGAACACTGCAATAATTCGTTTTTGTCTATTTTACCATTGCAGCTTTACACTGCACTTTCATGTCACTTTATTATAAAAGGTGAACAAATTACTAAGAGACCAATCCCACATCAATGCTTCTGAAAATATTTATTGATTTTTCATTACTCTTATCGATTGTTATGAAAAAAAATATCAATATCGTCTAAAGATGATATCCAAAAAAATGATAGGCAGGTGTTCGACTGTTTCATTAAAGTTTTCTTTGAGCACCTTTCTGCTGGCAACATTTTCAAAAATTAATTGTTAGACAATTCTGTTCAGTTGTCGATAAACAAACTTAATTCAGATTGCTTAAATAGTAACAATGCATCAAAATGAAAGTGTCATTTTTCTCCTTTAGTCATCTGAGCTTGTCATTGGACACCTGTTAATCGATCACAAGACTTCAAAAGGAAGAGCGTTGCGAAGTTTTGTTTCACAACATCTTCAGCAATTCTTACACGACAACACTTCATTCAGAGTCTGCATCAACGTAATGGAGTCACATTCCGAAGTATCAACATTTTTCTTTGTTTCTTCTAAACTTGAAACACTAGTACTTAGCATACTTTCGGTACCATCACTACTTTTCTCCTGAATATTGTCCTTGCCTCTACTGAAGAAGGTTAAAAGGTTTTACTGTTTGACTTTTTTGTCTCCATTTTGTAGGCTTTCAAATTTTACGAAAAAATAACTTGTTTTCCGAAATGCCACAACAAAATACTAGAAAACAATACGAACGAGCGTCATAAAATAAGAATTTTTGCGACGTGTCGTCGACCGAGCTGATACAATGCTGGCATTCGAAGGCTGTGCACTTCGCCTATACTTCGGGTGCTACATTGTCGCGTGGAGAGGCCCGCTCGCCCTGTAACAATGTTACTCCCGAACCATGTAGCCGCTACCTGATTGGGGGAAATTTTTGGCAGACATCCAGGGAATTTCTGCAGACCGGCACCTGTCCATTGACTACTGGTTGAAGAAAAAGGGTGCAGATAAGTCGAAAATCTTGTTCTAAAAGTCAAAGGCTAAAACCTAAAATCTTCAAATCAGTACAGTCCTCCGATATGCAAGAATGGTTAATACAGATGAAGAACATAGTCTCTTTAGACACTTTCAAGGCCACTGATGAGGTATTTAAAGCATGTAGATTATTCAAATTTCTACTATAAATTTTAACTTAGAAATACTGTTTGACTTTGATTGTATTTCTCACTTATATTATGGTGAGATATAAAATTAAATTTTGTTTTATTTTAGTTCAAACAAATGCCTACATAGTTTCGTCTGTGTCGACGATATCATTTGCATGAAAATACCGTTCGAATCCTGTCAGTGAAGCAAAGAACCTATGTAAGTCTTTTCAGCTGAGCAACACAAAGAATGTACGCAACTGATAGGTTTTTACGAAGGCAAATACAGTATGTGCTTGCCTTAATAAATGCCATCATAAATTAATTATATAAGAGATTACACTCGAACCATCCAAATTTGCTGAAGTTAAATCTATACCATACTGCGGATAGCGTAGTATAGCCAAACCATTTATGCTGAAATAGGAGTACGTTTTTGGAAGGTGTCACATTAGAGCTTGCAGTGTCTTCATGGAAACGCAGTTTAATTGTTCGGCAATGATTGTGCGTAGGGTTTTCGAAATGACCGGTGTGATAGAGCAAGGGATTTGCTTCATTATGATTGAAAGTCAGAAAACTGCTTCAGACAAAATTCCTATGATCATCAATGAAGGCCAGGTAAATCCAGTTGACCATTAGGGGCATAATTATTGATAATCATAGGAATTTTGCATTGTGAACAATACATTGTGCCAAGTTTTGGCTGGAAACAAAATAACTGTGGTCCTGTCCCATCTCCGCACAGGCCTGATATAACTTCTTGTTTTTCTTCGAAATGAAATTACATCTGAAAGGAAAGAGAAATGACAGCAATCTGGAGTTCTAAACAGAATCTCAGGAGTGCTGAACGCTATCTCAAAAGAAGATATTTACAGCGTAGTGGCAGAAAATGGAACTCTGGCTCGATGTAAATACGAAATCAGATCACCTTTAAGAAAATCTGTATTAAGTAAAGTTTAAAACTTTACTTGGATAACGTAACATTTTGCTTTATTTAAGGTAATTAATTTTAGATTCATTATAACATCGAAATTAACTTGGTGTACAAAAATTATTGCTATATTTTTATATTAATTAATACATCAAATTCCCACCATGATAACAGCATAAATATTAACACTTGGGATTAAAAATTCGTTTCAATATTCCTAAGTTTTATTTGTATGATAAAGAAGGGAAAAGGTAATTTTAAGTAGACATTTTCGGCATAATTAATAATTTTCATCGAAAATTCTTTCGAGTATAATAATGCGTGTCTATTTAAATAAATATTTAAAAAGCATTTATTGGGTAATCAATACTATTTTTCAGTTTCTGTTTTCCATTGTTTCGGGGGAAAAAAACATATTGGAATAAAATATTTATTTCTCTATTTTGGAAAACCAAAGTTAGAAAAAACAACAGATTGATTACAAACTCACAAGTTACAGGAAATGCTGGTTGATTAAAAAAAAAAAAGTTAATGTGAAATTTGGCATTGTTTGGACCTCACAATAATTTCATATTCAAGTTGATATGAAGAAGTGGCCAATCGCAGACAACCAACATAATTATCATTTGTAATTAAGTTTCTTAATTGATTTTTCATAACGGTCATATTTGAAAAAGCGGATTCTGACAAGTATGTCGATCCGAAACACGAGAGAATGTTTCGCGCAATATCAGTTAATATTGGGAATTTTTCATGTGCATACTTCCAAATGACTTCATTGTTTATTGATTTTAAATGTAAACTATTCTTAATGTTTATTATCTCAAGTTCTACTTCAGCTTGGTTCATATCAAACAGTCCACTAATTCTTTGAAATTTCTGTCATGTTCAAATTTTCTTGAAATGGATTATTGATAAAAGATACAATCATTTCAGTTTTATTAAAATCTTTAAATCTTGAATTTATTTCTTCCTCAACTAATTCTATCTCACGAATAAATTCTTAAAATCATAGCGATGTATTTCTTGATTTTGTTCAAAAAAGTTTAATAAATATGGGAGATGTCTAAATTCGCGGTCATTTATATTTTTATTTAATAAAAGTAAGTATTATTGGAAAGTTTTTATTGAACTTAACATGTTAATTAAATTTTTATCTCTACATTGTAACTCTAAATTTAAATTGCTTAATTTCGTACAGAAATAAACTAAAAATAATAAGTGTAACAACCATCTTTTATCACTCAATTGTGGATAAATATCTACTTTTTCGTCAAGAAAATTTTTATATCGTTAATTAATACAAGAAATCTTTCTAAAAATTGACTTCTGCTGAGCCAGCGAACATTATTGTACAACAGTAGTTCCCTATCATCATATGCCTGTAATTTAAATATACGCCTTTGCATGGCTTTTCCTCGAACAGAATTTATAATTTTAAATGTGATATCCAATACATCTTTTGTGTTTAATCTTAAAATGAAGCTTGATTTATTACTTATCACTGCAGGAGCACCATCAGTAGTAACAGACACATGTTTAAAAAGCGGAAGTTTGTGTTGTTTCACAAATTCATCAAATGCCGAAAAAATGTCTTCTCCCCTAGTCCGTCCCAAAAATGGTATAATTTTCAAAAGTTCTTCTTTACTTGAATAATCTTGAAATACCATGCAAATAAATACCATTAACTGAGCAATGTCAGTGAAGTCGTTTGATTCATCAAATTGTAATGAAAACACAACACACTGGTGAATGTCTCGGCAATTGGAACCTTGTCTGCAGCCAAGAAGTAGTCTCTCTCTAGCGACGTCTCGAACCGAGAAGCTCCTTTCTGGAAGCGGGAAACTCTTCTCTCAAGCAACGTGGATCCGGGCAGTCTCTATGAAGGCCACTGTGGACCGGACTGCCTCCTCACTGACAGCAATTCTGGAACCGGGATCCCTTCGGCTTGCTTCAATCCCTTTTTATTAGGCCTCCTCTGAGACCTCGAATGAAGTTTGGCAACCCCCAAAGAATCGGTATGAGTCTTTCATCTTAAGTTTCAAATTCGGCACGCCTTTTGTTCTCCTCCGCTTTCTTTTGATTGTAAGTTGCCGGCCATCGGAAAGTTGTTTGAACTCTTTCTGACTGACTTCGGAGATGTTTACACTTAGAGTCTGCAAGCCTTTCTCATACATACAAGTTTCAATAACAATCTTTCTAATGCCGCCATGTGCAGCTTCGGCGACAAAATCATTGCCTTTGTTTTTAACACTCTAACATATTAAAATAAAGAACTTTTATTGTTAAAAGACCAGAAGATAAATGATAAAAGATACAAAAAGCCAACAAGTTTCACTAGCTATTTTGGTGTGTTGTTTTCACACCAGTTCAGCCTTGAAAATGCTAGACAGTGGCTAGTGAAACTTGTTGGCTTTTTGTATATTTTATCATTTATCTTCTGGTATTTTAACAATAAAAATTCTTTATTTTAATACATCAGACCAAATATGTACAATTTAAGTTCACTCTAACATATTCTTAGTAAAGCAGTATATACAGTTAGCTTCAAAAGAGTTATTTACAAAAACATCTAATACAAACTATACCGAAACAAGTTTAATTTCAATATTCACATGGGACTTAACCTAAGTAAAACATCGATGTAATATGCTTTGGAATATTTAATATTAAAGCTACAAACGAGTTTTTACACTTTTCTTACAATCGTATTCACTCGGCTTGCTGTTTGACTTCCACTGATCCAAATTAATTCATTTACCCGGACTTATAAGAAAATTACTGATTTGGCAATTTTAACGAAAAATAAATAAACAATAGCAATTCACTTAAAGCGAATTAAAAATAATATAAAATAATGATAAATAAATATTATGTTTTCAGTTTTAATTAAATTTGTAAGAAGGAATACACAAGATATCGACCAAAAATCGATCCGCGATCGACGGGTTGAAGACCCCTGCACTATACCTTCAGAAATTCTTACATGCTAACAAGTTTTCGTTTCAGCATGATGGAGTCGCAGTAAAGACACTTTGATAGACGATTTTCCTTCATTTCTCTACTGCATATTTCGCTCGGTATTTGTTATTTCTATGCTTTATTCCGATCAAAACCTTTCATATTTATCTTCGATGGAGTAGTATTCCACTCCTCTAAGGTACATGAAGCTGGGAAGAAGGCGTAATTTTTATTTGTCGATCTGTAAATGGATTGCTCAAGAAATCGTTGAATAACGCGGAATCTGTGGAAATCGTGATCTAATTCAGTTTTTTTTTGTTTTTTTTTTCTTATCGGGTTTGAACTCATATCATGTATATAACAACAACAAAATTTCTTAATCGTGCAGAAAATTGCTTTAATCTGGAAGCAGACTCCATTATGAAATGACGACATCCATACGGTTTGAGGTATATTATTTCAGCCATGCCATTCTTTCTCTTCATTTCTAATTTTATTTTTATTTAATTATTTGTTGTATTCATACTCTTATAAATGAGATGAAATTATTCTTTAAGAAAAGCTCTCCCTTCATACAACGTATTGCAAGTGCATTGACAGAAGAAATGTTTTTCAAAATGTACATTCTTCATATCGCTATTATTGTTGTTGTTTTACGCCTTGATGAGATCCAATCATTCTTCATTAAATTTAGCATTTAGGATATTGTACACCAACTTTTGGATTATACGAATTACCTTTTTTTGTAAAATAAAATAAAACTGTTAAAGGAAAACTAAATTTATGTGTGTTATGATATAGCCAACAATATTTCAGCTCAAGATTTTCAAAAATATATTTTTCGGAAGTAATATTGACAGTAAGAAATTCGGTTTTTCAACTCAAACCAATACGCTATATGATTTTAAGAGGTAAAAATAACAAAATTATTATCCTAGAAAAGATATCAAAAGCAACGATATATATATATATATATATATATATATATATATATATATATATATGACTTAAAACCCGAGAATTATAACACAATGACATTTATTTGAAAAAACACAACATGTTTCGTCAAGAATGACTTCATCAGGCGATAAGAACATAGAAAGATATTAAAAGACACTGAAATTAACATTGACACACTCTAAAGCTATACAATTATAAAGCCATAATATTCGACTGTAAATTACAGTTATTATGAGCTTGAACTACAGTCCGAGTTAAAGTTCTATTGTTGTACACCTGTGCGTGTGTGGAATCACGCGATCTCCAGTATCTAATAGTAGTGTTGAAAGAGTCAGGCAAATTATAGCTAAGATTATTATTCAAATGAAAAGGGTCCAAGGTGATTTCTTTTGACTCGACAATGCGGCGCTCCATCTCATCATGGCAGATGTGTAGGTTTGAAGTTGATGTCCAATTTATTTCATGTTGGTGGCCCTCGTTGTTCGTGTTTATTGAAAGCAGGACATGGCCCGACAGAGCAGTTGCTCTGGTTCTTTTATAAGCATTGTCGCGCTGATGCTCTTCGAGACGTAGTAAGATAGATTTCTCTGTCTGCCCATAGTAAGGCTTTCCGCATTCACAAGTGACCTTGTATACACCTGGGAATTGTAGAAGGTTGTGAGGTTGTTTATAGTTGTTAAAGCGTGATCTTATTTTTGGCAGAGTTGAGAAGCACGTTTTTATGTTAAACTTCTTTAGAATTCTACTCAGCTTTTTGGATAGTGTGCTGATATATGGCAAGACGATATGACCTCTGGAGTCGTCCTGTGTCTCTACATTGCTACGTTGACGGTGGGATAATTGGTTGTTAATATTTTTTAGAGAGTAGCCATTGTTTTTAAAGGTCCATTTAAGATGTTGTAGTTCCTTTTTCAGTTCTTCTTCATCTGACAGTACAGATCTTGCACGATTCGCTAGAGTTGATATAATACCCAACTTTTGCACTGGATGGTGATGGGAGGACGCATGCAAATATCTGTCTGTGTGTGTTGGCTTTCTAAAAATAGAGACTTTAATTGATTCAGGCGTCTTGGTGAGTTTAACATCTAAGAAACAGATTGAACTATTTTCTTCAATCTCCATAGTCAATTTTATATCTTGATGGCGGTTGTTTAAGTGGTCGAGAAACTTGTGAAGATTTTCAGTACCATGCTCCCATATGAGGAATATATCGTCCACATATCTAAGCCAAATTTTTGGTTTTAAAGTAAAAGAGGAGATTTCCTTTTCTTCAAAGTCCTCGAAAAAAATGTTGTCTAACACAGGAGAGAGGGGGCTTCCCATAGCTAATCCTTTGACCTGTTTGTATAATTTACCTTCGAATTCAAAATAGCCAGAGTTTACACAGTGAGATAACAGAGAGAACATTTTATTTGAAATCTTGTTTTTTAAAATATGGAGAACGTCCTGTGTCGGAACGTTGGTAAAGAGTGCTACCACGTCAAAGCTCACCATGATATCAGAAGATTTTAGTTTTAGGTCCTTTATTTTAGAGACAAAATCTGTTGAGTTTTTAATATAAGAATAAAAAATATTAACAACCAATTATCCCGCCGTCAACGTAGCAACGTAGAGACACAGGACGACTCCAGAGGTCATATCGTCTTGCCATATATCAGCACACTATCCAAAAAGCTGGGTAGAATTTTAAAGACGTTTAACATAAAAACGTGCTTCTCGACTCTGCCAAAATTAAGATCACGCTTTAACAACTATAAACAACCTCACAACCTTCTACAATTCCCAGGTGTATACAAGGTCACTTGTGAATGTGGAAAGCCTTACTATGGGCAGACAGAGAAATCTATCTTACTACGTCTCGAAGAGCATCAGCGCGACATTCGGGCCATGTCCTGCTTTCAATAAACACGAACAACGAGGGACATCAACATGAAATAAATTGGACATCAACTTCAAACCTACACATCTGCCATGATGAGATGGAGCGCCGCATTGTCGAGTCAAAAGAAATCACCTTGGACCCTTTTCATTTGAATAATAATCTTAGCTATAATTTGCCTGACTCTTTCAACACTACTATTAGATACTGGAGATCGCGTGATTCCACACACGCACAGGTGTACAACAATAGAACTTTAACTCGGACTGTAGTTCAAGCTCATAATAACTGTATTTTACAGTCGAATATTATGGCTTTATAATTGTATAGCTTTAGAGTGTGTCAATGTTAATTTCAGTGTCTTTTAATATCTTTCTATGTTCTTATCGCCTGATGAAGTCATTCTTGACGAAACATGTTGCGTTTTTTCAAATAAATGTCATTGTGTTATAATTCTCGGGTTTTAAGTCAGTTAATTTAGAAAAATGAATATATATATATATATATATATATATATATATATATATATCGTTGCTATATATATATATATATATCCATGATATCCAATCATGGATATCAAAGCTGAGAAATGTAAAATAAAAATAAAAGTCTTTTAAGTAAGATTATTAAATAATCAGCTGTGAATATAATTTTTTTAACTTTAATTGCACATTACTTACAAATACAGAAAATGAGAAAAATAAATTTAAACTTTATATTATTCATAAGATATATTCTAATAACTTTTCAAGCCACACGCAGCCAAGTTCATGTATATAAAATAATATAGCGTTTATCATCTGTAAATGAGTCTTGATTGGCGACAAAATCGGGGAGCTATGGACCGGTCATGTGCATACACCACTTCCTAGTCAACACCGCTTTCTCGAGGTGCAGCACGAATTGAAAGGATCTGTGTAGTCATCTAGCAGAGAGTGCACAGGAGCGGACCAAATGGCAACGCTTTGGGACGGCTCCTTTTGCATAATTTCATTTCCAGTTCATGTCTGGTGGAAGTTGTGTAATGGATGCTCGCTGGAGCGTCTGTCTCTTTTTAGTATGTTCCTTCACCTACTTCATGTTATAAATGAAAATCATCACAGTTCTATTTTCAGACAATAAAAACTGAAAAGACATAATTGCTACATCAGTGGTTTCGGAGTTTCCAGCGTTGTCGACACAACTGTATTTGCTTATCATAATTCGGCATCAAGTGCATAGTGAAAATTCAAACGCTAGTAGAAAAGAAAGGAATCTTGTAATTTGTAAAGCCGTCTGAAAGTAATGTTTCGTTTTCTATTATGAATACCTTCAATTACCGATGCTCCATAATAATAGTCACTAACTTCCTCAACGTTTATTGTAAAATTTCATATTTATGAAAAAGAAAATTAATTATTATTGATTTGAGTGAGGAAACCTTCAAAAGCCTGCTTTATTAAAGAGTAGTTTTTGTTTGATGTTTTTCTTTCTTCCAACAGCAGCTCGCACCATTTCTGTTGGAACCGCCTTCATGTTTGAAGTAAGGCACGCCCAACTTCAATTAGTTTATCTTCGCTTAAAATATACTGATATCTTAGCCCTATATTAAAATCGATCGGTCACAACAGCTTACTTATACATAAAAATAGTAAGCAGGTACCATAGTTGCGTTTACTCGTAGACCTTTCAGGAATACACTAACATACGCCAGCGCTCTGTTCTACGCTAAACTATGGAGCTTCAACAAAGCAACTTCTATCGAGGATTTCGTTACATTGCTTTGCTTCATACTTTAATTGGTAGTTGTTATTTCAAAGGTCTGTTCGGATCAAAACTTTCTGATATTCATGTTCGCTTGTGCAGTATTCAAACCTTGTATGGAATATTAAACTATGGAGCGGTTGTGGTCTACGCATGCCTATATGCAACTTTTTTTTTGAAGAACTTCATTGATTATTCAGGAATCGTGGTTATTATGCAATTTGTCTACTTTTTGTTATTTATTGGAATTGTTCGTATATTTTTGTACATCAGAGGAAGAAAAATGATTGCCCTTGCAAACAACTGCTGCAGCCTAGAAGCAAACATCGCTCTAAAACGAACAGAATCGTACACAATTAGGAACATTATTCGAACTATTACTTCTCTTCATCTCCTAATTTTCGTTTTCTCTTATTTAGTTACTGGTATCGGTTTTCTTTACGCTATAACTAACGGAATGGAGTTACTATTTTGCCAGAGACGGTCATCAACTATACAATGTATTGCAAGTGCAGTAACAGAAGAATTTCTATGGTTTGAAATGTACGTAACGCCATTAATTTTATTCTCTTGGATTTCATACTTCGCAGACTTTTATAGATATTCGTTTGGTGCTGTTCATCACATGCTAAAAGAATGGAAAGAAAAGTCTTGTCACACGAAAATTGAAAAACTGGAAGAGATCAGACGGTTTTATGTGAAATGTTGCTCTGTCGTTAAGGAGACAAATAATCTGTTTTCTGTTCCTCTGTTTTTCATTTACGCTTTAAATACTGTTGTCTGTTGCTTTATCTGTGTTCAGCTATTCGATGAAAATTTTACCCAATTAGGGAAATGCCTTTCTGGAGTTTATATTTCATTTCTCTTCGGTCTTATGCTGTTGCTTGCTACCTATTTGCACAATATTTTACAAGAGGTAAGTGCATATAACTATTTCATATAATGCAACTTATTCTTTTATGCATATAATATATGATGACATTTTAAAACATATTAAATTCAAACCTACCATCGTGGAACTTTTTCCAATTCTTATTTTGCTGCCAGTTCTAGAATAAACTGATCGCGGAGCTGGTTAACAACGTTTTTATTTGTAACCAACAAACTAGCGAAACCATAATAGAACACACCTACAGACACAAATGCATATCAATGTTAGGAATCAATTTCCTATAAGTGTTAAGAGTAAAAGTATTACTCTTATTTAGCACGCTGCAGAAATGTATTGAACTGCGACGATGGTGTAGACTCTCCTTAGGGATTAAAACTTATTTCTTTGGGGATCAAAAGGTATTGCAGAATTTATTTATATATTAAACATGAAAGGTATTTGCATTTTGAAACATTTGCGTTACTATGCGAAACTATCCCAGATAATTCTATTGGCTTATGCATATGAAAGCGTTCAAGAAGCCATAAAATATCACTTTTCTATCCGTTATCTTCATTAATCTTTCATTTACAAAATTCAATTTTTTTTTGTTTTGTCGTTTCTTAGAATTGCAGATTGTAAATGTTATCCATGTAATATGTTTGTGTTATATAGTTGTAATGTATGCGTTATGTGCTCGTCATTATAACGCATCATCAATTCACGCCAATTTAGATAGACACTCCACAATGCTTTACGACACTGGCATGTCATTTTCCCCCTCTAATAAGTAAAACGATTACCTCACAGCAAGCAGTTAAGGCCACTTAACATAAGTACAGAAACCTTTATGCCGTGGTGGAGTTGGTATTAGCAAATTTTAGTGAATAATGTGTGAGTTTTATTATTGTATTAGACAGTGGCGCACTCAGGATTTAATCTTGGAGAGGACCAAGCACTCATGATTTAATCTTGTGGGGGAGGCGGAAAGTTAAGTAAACGATTTTAGAATGCACGCTACGCATTGCATACGATCTATGACTGAGCATCTGCAATGATCGCCAATAAATGATACCCGTGATCTCCTGTGGTCCAGTTCAGACAAATGCAGTAGCGCTCAGATCGCTCGAGCACTGCTTCGTTCGCCTAGCGTTCACAGCGGCAGTGATTCTCGAGAGCTATAGCGTAATCCTACCTTATATGACTGCTAATTCATTAGTATAAATAGAAGACACGACACAACATAAATATAAAAAAAGTGAATTTTAGTTAGGAAAATATTTTTTTAAAATTTTCTAGTGTTTTCTTTTTTTTTCTTTTGGGGGTCAGAGCCCCTTGGCCCCCTCCCTGAGTGCGCCACTGGTATTAGACATCAACTTTCTCAAATGGAAACTTCTGCCCAAAACAATAACAAAATATTCATCCAGATTATTGCTTGTTATTTTACTTTTTTAAATCATAATGGATTCTATCGAGCTAAATATGCAACTATATTAAACGAGAAAGAGAACATTTATGTACTAAATACTTTTCGACTTTGAAAAAAAAAAATCAGGATTTCTTTTCCTAAAAATTAATCATCTGTGAATGTCGTTAATGGCAATCGACACAAACTGTCGATTGCCATTAACGTCTGTGTCTGTGATTGTATGTGATTGGATGTTGTTAGATTCCAACTAACAACATCCAATCACAGACCAATATTCCATAAAGAATACTCTCTGATTGTTGTTGTTTTCCACTATAAGTAAACTTTAGGAAACACATAAATGTTTCTAAGAAAATATCTCTTACATATATCTAATAAGATGTTAAGATGATAAATATTAACATAACGAGTAGTTCTTCCAAAGGAATGCTAAGCGTTTTAGATGCTGTAAAGGTCAATGAGATATGTTGATAACACAAAAGAGAAAACATATATATATATACAGGGTGTTCGGGATAAATTTGACAGTTTCGTAAGGAAAAAGAAAATCTTCTTTGTATCTATTAAATTTAATGAATTGACAAAAAAACATTACAGGCAGAGTTAATTACAATACTATCAACAAGATTTACTCAAAATAACCACCATTAGCATCGATCACAGCTTCAATTCTGCTTCGGAACCTCGAACAAGCTGATGCTACAGTCTCCCTGGGAAGGGCCGCAAAAACTGTTTTAATTTTATCCATTAACTGGGCTTTTGTATTACTGAAAGTGCGATTGGTGTCTTTTTCAACTGCGCCCCATACAAAATAATCCATGGGGTTAAGGTCTGGGGAGTTTGGAGGCCAAACATTTGGACTGGTGAAGTCGTAGAAATTTTCAGACAACCATTTTTGACTTTTCCCAGAGGTGTGGCAAGGGGCCGAATCCTGCTGCCATACATACGGCCTACCATTGGCTACCCTTGTTATCCAGGGCTTGACTACAGTTAGCAACTCCACGAACAAAGCCCGAATTCCAATGCCAGGGTTCTTCAACACCTGTTCCTGCAGATTTGCGAGGAATTCTGCTGTACGAACGCAATCAGATCGTCTGCTAGGGATCTTTCTTCTTGCTACATCCTCGTAGTCACCATTGCAAGTCTGTAGTTCATGCCTGATTGTTTTTACTGTATTCAGGGAGCATTGGGCAGCAGTCGTAATATCCTTATTTTGATGGCGGGCACGAATCATCATGATACAAGTTATTCTCTTCCATGATTCAGGTGGGTTCCAGCTATCCATCCTTTCTGACATCTTGTATATGAATGAAGAAGGGTCCAAACTTTTAAATGAAGAGAAGTGTGTGTTAATACATGTAACTTACGGAAAAATATAATTAATTATAAATATGTCAAATTTATCCCGAACACCCTGTATATATATTAACATTTTGAAATCGACAGAAAGAAATCTTATCCGAATTTTTGGAAATACCTCTAAACATATTTAACTCAGAGTTTTCCCCAAAAAAATGGATAAAACTTCTTTCTTTCGATTACCAAACATTAATAATAACTGACTCCGTTCAAGAAACCAAACAGTCTTGACTAATCAACCGCGGAAAGTAAGAGAAGAAAGAGAAATTATAGTACTTAATGGTCATACGAGTGGACACACCAAATTAATTTCAGTTAGAAGAATTGAATTAATTCAATTCACATTAGTTTCAATTCAGTCATAATTTCAGCAATAAAACAATCCTTGAATAAGATTCAAGAATTTCAATTAAAATTACGATGCTTTACGGAAATGGTGATTCTCTTTATTTTCATGAATATTAAATCATGTGTTTTGATCACTCTTCTTTCTCAAGTTAGTAATTAGAAAGTCTTCAAATGAAAGTAGGTCAGTTGTTTTTTTCTATGACGGTGTAAGTGGATTTAGGGATTTCCATACCTAAATCCCCTTGGTTGTTCTTGGTTTAACTTGAAATTTCTTGGTTTAAGCAGTGTATGAGTGTATGCGCGCGCGCGTGTGTGGGTGTGATAACAATAATAAGATTTTCAGAAATATAAGTTTCATGCACATCGATTCACAATGCGATAGTAAAGCCTTAATGGCAACGGAGCTTCCCCAGTGTAACTATCATGCAAGGCCAACAAATCATAAATGAAATTACTTAAAATTACTGGGTGATCATCTTTCCTTTAGGGAAGATTATCTCCTCCATTGTAGAAACTTTAAAACTGAGTCACTTAAAGGATTATTTTTGTAATCAACTTGCAGTGGGACCGAAAATAGTGTGGGAGACAACTACAGAAAATGACGGGATCAATAAATTTACAAAGAAATGAATTTATATAAGTCAGCACATCAAATAATACGATTCTAATAAAATAACCTATTAAAATAAATATGCCATACTGACACCGTTTGTTAATAGCTTAGAAATACTCAACACTGCCTAAACGAAGGAATTTAACATTTTAAATGCAGCTTCCTTCATTGGCAACTTCCTCAATGACTACTAGACTAATCCATCTCTTCTGAGCACATTCATGTCACCTCGTTCCATAAAACATATCAAGACGTGTATACAGTCAATCATATAATTCCTATTTCTTCAATATATCGTGAGAGTTATTAAAGCTATCCTAAAACATTCTAATTATAAAATTGTTTCTCTCTCTCTCTCTCGAATATTTACGTCAACATACGAAAACAAAGCAAACAAAATAACGCATTACAAAATCCCTACTTCTGAAATACTGTTATATACCAAGCAATTAAAACACACCTCCTGAAATCAAGGTGTCACTATTAATGATTTTTCGAGAAAAAAAGGAGGGCAATCATGTTGCTCAAAATCTCTAGCCATGAAAGCAAACCAATATACTCTACTTTCTTTCACCCGTCAAATTCTTCTGAATGTGCAGTTATCTCGAAACGAGTTTTCTCCTTCTGCAATCTGCTGACGAATTCCTCGAAACGACCAGCACATCGATATTATTGCCTTATCATGTATACGACAGTTTTGTCGTCTCCTTCTTAGCCGTTTTATACATTTTTACATACACATCTATTTCAAAATTTAATTATTTTGTATTCTTTCTATTTCGTGTTTTTTTCTAATTTATATAAATTAATTTATTCGTACAATTTCCTTAATTTTTCGCACTTCATTTCAATTCACTGCTGTTTTCTACCGCAGTCATAAGTTCAGCAACGAAAATCCTTTCGGAGATTAAATTACGAAGTTTAATCAAAATGGTGATTGTCTTTATTTTCTTTAATATTAAATCATGTGTTTTGAACACTCTTCTTTCTAAAGTTAGGAGTTTTCAAATGATAGTAAGTCAACTATTTTCTTCTAGGCGATGCAAGGGAATTTAGTTATTTCCATCCATTCTCGAAATTGATGTGTTTCATCACACATAATAAACTGGCCTGGTAGCTGTTACTTAACTCTGACTAACTTAACTCTAACAAATGCTATTACTTGTTTTCTCTTCTCTAATATCTCCTCTAATAATCACTGGGTATCAGGTTTTATAACCAGTGATTCAGCTGTTTAAATTATAATTTTAGTTTTATTTTAGTATCATATAATTTTATGCTGCTCGCAGTTTAAAAACTCTGATGCAGGAATATCTCATAGCTGAACTTTTTTCTGATTTATCAGACAGCACTGTTCTCGTATATAAATTTTTCTTTGCATATTTTTAAAAAAGTTCATTTATTAAAAAAAATACTTATAAATTGATCTGTCGAAAATTTTAGATAATGTTTGAAGCGTTAGTAAGAGTTCTAAGCCTATTATATGCGATTCTTTTCAAAAACGAAAGTTAGTTTTTCTTTTTAGTTCCCTATCATGTGTGAAATGACTTATTTTTCCTCTTTCGCTGTGTGCGTTGACTTTTACACCAGCTCTGTAGAAATCATTGTTTACCTTCATAAATGAACAATGTCATATCTGTCAAATAAGGATGTGAGAACAAACCCTTAGCGTGTGGTCTTTTGCAAAATATTTTCTTTAGAAAACATGAATGGTCGTTTCTTTTCCCGTAGATCGATTTCTTCAACTCTTTACATTTATTTTTATTGAATCATTCGTACAATATCATAAGGGTGTTCGAGTTTCTGCATACAACAAAATTTTTAGCGAGAATTTCAAATTCTGATACCTAGGAAAAACTCATATTTCGTAATTATTTTGAATATTAAACTTTTAGGGAGGTTTTCTGAAGCATTCATTGCACTGCAATGAATTTAGCTTTAAAAAATTATAAAGAGAGTAAGGGGTGTGGTTATTGTTATTACAATGGATTCCTGTAAAGTGCTATATTATTGGCTCACTGTCTGCCAATAGAAAATTTAATATCGATTCTTTCTGTAGAAAGCAACATAAAATGATTTCGCTTACCATCTGCATCAGAGTGTCCAAAAGCAACGCCCGACTCTAAACTTTTACCGCTCCTTAATTAACTACTTCAAAAGACAAAATCGATTCCATATCAACCAAAAGAATCGATATTAAATTTTCTATTGGCAGACAGTGAGGAGCCAATAATGTAGCACTTTACAGGGAGCCATTGTAATAACAATAACCCACCTCTTACTCTCTTAGTAATTTTTTACAAAGAAAGTAAGGGGTGTGGTTACAAAGAGAGTAATTTTTTACAAAGAGAGTAATTTATCGATCGGTCAGAACAGCTTCAGCTATGAAGCTGTTCTTCCTTCTTCAAAGCAACTCTCGCAACATTGTTGTTTGAACCTCCTTCATGTTTAAAGTCAGCCACGCACACCTTCAATTAGTTTGCCTTCTCTTAAATTTGACTGATATTTCAGCTCGATATTAAAATCGATCGGCCAGAACAGCTTCACACAGAAAAAAAGTAAGCATGTATCTTAGTTGCGTTTACTTGTGGAGCTTTCAGTAACACGCTATTGGCTCGCGTGCAGTTGTTATCAGTTTGCCATAAGCTGTGTCCTAAGCTAAGCGAACAAGAGGGCTATGCTATTCCACCGCTAAGTATGGAATCCAAGGGATGTAACTTCTACAGAGGATTTCGCTATATCGCTTTGATTCAAACATTGATAGGTACTTGTTACTTCAAAGGTCTCTTCGGTTCAACAATTTCTAATATTTATATCCGTGTATGTAGTGTTCAAACCCTTTATGGGTTGATAAGTGGGGTGACAATTATTCTCTATATTTCGGTGCATGTATTTTGGTTAATGAATCAGTCAAAAGGAAATTCACAATACTTGGAAATTATGCTTTCTTTCTACTATTTATTCTTCTCTGGTATTGTACGGTTGTTTATGTTCTTGAAAGGAAAGCATATGATTGTCATGTTGACAAAATGCTGTTGTCTAGAAACAGACTTGATGTCAAAACGAACCAAGTCGTATAGAATCAGATACTCGGTTGGAACCATTATTTTTCTTCACCTGCTCATTTTAATTTTCATATTTGCAATAAATTATCATTGGATATATTTTGAAGCTGGATTTACCTTGAATAAAACATGGTCCTCAAGTGCCCAGTGTTTCATGTTCCTAATAATTATTGGAATTATAACTTTCGAAATGTATATTTCACCAGTTGTTGCATTTTCGTGGATATTGTATTTCTCAGACTTTTATGGGCATTGTTTCAAAAGCATAAACCAGATGTTGAAAGAAAAAGAGCATTGTCTTTTAATCAAGATCGAAGAATTGAGAGAAATTATGACATTTTACCGGAGATGTTGTTGCATTGTGAAAGATTCGAGCCATTTGATTCGTGGTGTTTTGTTTTTCATATATGCTTTCAACACTGCTATTTGCTGCTTCATGAGTTTCCAGCTTTTCGACAAATCTGTATCCGATATAGGGAGAGTGTTCAGTGGCATTTACACGGCATTCCTCTTTTGCCTCATGTTATGGCTTGCATGCTACTTGAACAGAGTTGTAGATGAGGTAAGTACGCTAATATTCTTTCATTTATTGGCATATATTTTGTTAATCCATATTATGATCACATTTATATAAGATTATTTTCTTATATTTGTTCATAAGATGCACAGGCAAGGTGCCTTAGCAATTTCTGAGAACTGTTCAATTTTTTGGTAAGAAGCCGAACGATATCTCTGTCATTCGAAGACAGTCCGCAATCTCAAAAGCAAAACGTTACTGTAGACTTAGAAAATAAAACATCTGATTGAATGACAGGTTTAAAAATTTACTGACTGCCAGTTTTTCGAATACAAATCGGCATATAACTAGGTTGTTCATGCTTCGCCACGGCTTGGAGCCCTACATATTGCAGAATGATTGCGCAGAATTCACCGAATCGTTACATGTCTGCATGTAACGATTCGGTGAATGTAATGAATTTATCCAAGAAACGTGTGTATGAAACTACTAAAGCAAGTAGATAATAAGTGTGAATTAAAAAAAAAAAAGAAGTTGTGGATAAAAAGGCTGAAAAGAAAGAAACATGGCAGGTAGGAACCAAAAATTTATTTTAAGAAATAACCTGTAAGTTAATCTAATTTGCTTATTAGTTATTTCGGTTTATCGCTGATTATATTATGGAAGTGAGTATGTATTTGATATACCATATTTCAATTGTGTATTATCGGGATTACTGACGAAGTAAGTACGGAAAATTGATTCATCTTTCTGGATGTGGCTTCAGCGAGTTGGCTTGGTTTTCTTTCCTGGATGGAAAACAATGCCATAATTCTGAACGAAACCAAATAACTCACTTTCCAGTTTGAAAAGCTCTGGTAAAGATTCCTCTCATCCTATATGGAATCGAATCCTGGTCTTTCCAAACGCAAGACAAAATATGGTATCGTCCTCTCGACTGTACTACTATGGAAACATAGTTGTAGACGATTTGATCTGTATATATACATTGTTTTTGTCGTTGATTAGTAATAAATTTTCTACCCTTGTTCTTTTGTCTTTTTTACTATTTTAAAATGGTTTGTAGTTATGCTTTTGATGTAAGGTGTTAAAGGGTTTTTTGGCAAATCCACAAATACACTCTTCTCCCGGTACGAAACATAAATGTGTCTCTGTTATGGAATTCCTGATACGATTTGTATGTGTAAAATTACTCGGACATGATTTTTATGTGAATCTCATCCATGAAAAGCTGTTGCCTACAGTAGCGCTTTCCAAACTGTGGGCCGCGGCCCCCTTGGGAGCCGCAGGTTTTGTTGAGGGGGCCGTGAAATAATGAAAACAAATTTAAAATGTTTTAAGACTAAATAGATTTTTTTTATTTTAAAAGAAACGTATTTAACTTTTATTATTTCTTTTTTGTTATTTTTTATATTTTAATGGAAAAATTCACACATTGGTGTTGGTTCACAAATTTTGCTTCCTGCGTATTTCGGCGCTTAATGAATATTAGTAAATATTGCTTATTCATATATTTCATTTCAAAGCAGTGGTTAATTGTATTTACTTCGAATGCTCTCCAGGGAAGCTCCAAATCTTCCTATCCCTTTCATCACGCGTTTGTAATCAGAGACTGTTGATATTGACTTTATATACATATCAAAACTCGTTTTATATTATCACTGTCATCCGAGCTAGTTTCTGTTACCAATAAAAGTTTCGCATATACTTCACACATGAAAAAAAACTTAAACAAGTTGATGTGGGGAGATAGTAACTCGCTTGCAGTGGCAGTGGTAAACAACACGCCCTCCCTAACAGCCACTGCAGAGGCAATAAAAACAAGTACTTTTATTATGCCAGTGAATAAAGTATGAGGAGTCTGTGTAATATATTTCTCAACAAATAGTGCAATTAGAGACAACTGGGATAAAAACACACTAATTAATGAATCACATGTTCCCTCATACAGAAACACTGCTGTATAGACTGAAACAAAACCATATGTTGCATGGGGAAAGACAGTATCTAACTAAAAACTATTGTTATTAGATAGATGTGTGTGAGTTCGGTTTCCCAAGGCAGCAATAAAATTCAACCGAACGTGTTAAAATTCGTAAAAGTGTTAAAACTAAGTAATATATATATATATATATATATATATAACGAATGTTGTGGCAGTTTCACATATGGAATTCGGTTGAAGAGAGTTAGCATTTCAACTCAATTGAAAGCTATGCTTTTATCTTTCGGTTGCGCAATCTTTTGTTAATACCGCACCAATCATATGCACGTTTTAATAACTTGCCTTTGTTGTCTGTTTCGCGTTAGGCTTAATTACCGTACAGGGAGAAAAGTCACAAAAGAGTAAAATGTTCCTGGTCCGGGGATTCCCTTATTCAGGTAATATTCACAAATTTCATGTTATCAGTCTGTGGTGTGCCAGTATCGGTAAGTGGTGATATTATTTGATCTATTCTACGTTAAAAAATTTAACCCTAAGATGGATAAGTGGCTGATAAAAAAATAAAAAAAAAATCCCGCGAACAATCAGAAACAGATTCAAAAAAAAAAAAAAGACTGTGTTTCATATTTTACCAGAACAGACTGCATCGTCTTCAGAACCAAACAGTAAAAGGCAAAAAATGTAATATATGCATTTGATTTTTGCAATATTCGCTGTGTATGTTTTGTATTGAATATAAATACATTAAATATTATAATAATATATCTCTCTATTACGATTTTTTTTTCGAGGGGGGCCGTGAAATATTTTAATTTTTGCAAAGGGGGCCCTGACATCCAGAAGTTTGGAAAGCACTGGCCTACAGTACGTTAGTGTTATGCAGTGGAGGGCTATGGGTTCGACACTCCGGAATCCTTCTTCTAAAGACCACAAGTGAACTTTATTATTTTTTAAGTCACTACAGGACTCCAATAAGCAAGGTAGTGGAAGGAATTCGTTTCAGCTAAAGATATTAATAACATCCATGTCCACGTGGGAGAGGGATTCGTGCCTGTTGATTGAAGAACGGATAAACTAAGCAAGCACATTTCGCCAACCAGCATATCTACCATATAGAGGATAATTTAAGAAATGCATTAATTAATTTTTAAATGATCTTTATATTGTAAATTGTGTGTTCTCTGGGTAGTCAGTTCATTTTGGGACAGTGTACAGGAGGGAAGTTCGCTGAGATTCTGTTAGGGAAGCGTTACCATCACCTTCGTTTTAAATAAAAGTTGCATCAACATTCTTCGATTCTTAGGCAGGATTCGAATTTCGATCTTCCCATGATGAGTAAGCTTACAACTTATAGCTGTGCAATGCATAGAAATATATCATGATATACTGGAGATATCATTATTATGAGTAGAAAAAAATAATAATACTCTTAACAAATTAAATTGTGAACAATTCATCTTTACTGATCCATAGGTCCAAAGTAGTTTAATAAGTAAGAAACACTTATTTCAACACCTACGGAATTATCATGGCCAAGTTGCTAGCGTTAGTCCTAAATCGCAATAGCAGTATCGGAATAACGTAAAGAGAATAAACTAATATCTACAATTGTGATTATTAAAATGTAATTTTAATAATCACAATTTAATAATTGTTCAACGGATTAAAACAACATGAACGCTATTAAATATTTTTCTCAAGGTGACTGTGAATATTAACTGCATAAAATGGGACGCGTACATGCAGTTTTGAGTTATCTCTTATTGCCAAGTTTTAACGGAACTAAATATCTCACCAGAAGAAGATTAATTCATAGTTAATCTCAAATGAAGTATCTCAATATAACTAAATATACACATATACAAGAAACATCTAAACATACAAAACAGCTATCACCTATACATATGAAGCAGATTGCTCTTTTTATTTTACATATTCTGTCATGCAAATTGACTTAAAGAAAATTTTCACATTCCAGTCTTCCACAAGTTAATTGATTTACGTAAATACTCACCACAACTAATAACTGTTTTTTAAAAAAAATGAATCCAGCCTATAAAAGTACGAACCTGTGTATAATACTGAATGTTGTACATTAGTGATAAATCTTGTTCCAGAAACTAAACATGAAACGTTGTCGTCATTGCAGATCACACTGCATACGCAGGTTGATGATTTTAAACCGGAAAAGAAAAATTTAACTGCTTCCTATTGACTATCTTGAGACTAATTGAGCATCTATTCACAAAGGATTTCGAACCCGCACCCTATTGGCCAAAGTGCGAAGACTTTGTCCACTCAAATGATTATATCGTTAATCACTATTTTATTACATATAACAGATGTTGCTTACCTTTCAGGTGAATCAAATGGATTATTATTTACTTTATTAGTTTGCTCACTGTCTGCAAAACCAGAGCAACTCTTATTTTGAATAATTCACGCACTTAACTTGCTACAAGCGCCAATTTTTCAATTTTTGTGGTACCGTTATGTCAGTGTCAGTCAGTGTAAGTAAAAGAGCTTCTAAAAATCAAAGGTACGAAGCGAATCTGTGAATTTTATTTAATTATTACTGTAATTAGTATTTTTAGTAATACTAATTACAGCAATTAATGTTATTTTTAATTATAGTAACAATTATTTAAAATTCACTTAATTTGTTATCCTTACATCCTGATAACGATTCACTTAATATATCATTCTTCGTATTGCGACAACGATTTGAACTATGCAGGTGACTTGTTGTTATGCAGGAAATTTATGTTAAAACTATTAGATTGTATTAAATATTGATTTCTACCATAAATGTAAAATTTTTATTTAACCCTGACGGTGTTTACATTTTTATCATATATTCTGTGTTTAGGCTGAGAAGATTCCTTTCCTATTGAAACAATTCCCTATTGGATCTTTGCCAATCAAAGAACAAAACAATGTAAGTATTATTACTTTGTAAAGCAATGAAGATTGGTTAACGATAGATTAACAACAAGTAAAATATTCCCTGATCTTTGATTGTTTTGGATTTAGGATTGAGACAAACAAGTATAAAAATTCCTGGAATATAGGATTGATTTATCTGGTACTTCCCTTGAACTGAATTCCATATAAAATCAAAAAAGATTCTTTTTTCCCTTATTTTGGTCTTTAAATGACATTTAGTCCTTTTCAATTCATTCTCTTTATTGATCGCAATCTTTTTTTTTTCTTATCATACAATCTTCTATTCATTAAACCGTTACGCAATCATGAAGAAGTTGTGGTTGTCCTTTCCCTAGACCACAAGTTAACTTTTTCTAAAAGTTAATTTAAAAAAAAAAAAGAAGAAAGAAAAGGTGATGTGAAAAATAAATGCATAGAACTTATTCTACTAGGAAAAAATCTAAAATCTTTGGAAGTAAATTACAAGACATTAATCACTTGCGTAGGTTTCTGTGGTTTAGCAGTTCATAAGAAAGATGCCGGTAATTGGACCACAAGTTTATTAAGATAAATAACAATAAAAAACAAACCCAAGTTTCGTAAGTCGTTTTACTTACATCTCAGGGGTCAAAGGTAACTAAAAGTTTAAATACTATAAATCAGAAATTACTCAAAATAGTTCATTCTATGTAGTTGTGGCCGTCTAAATGTTCATTAAATTGAATATCCGAATGTAGATTCATTGCAATGCTAAGTTTGAATAATGCTGGATGCCGTCACGTTCTGTTGTTCACGTTCACATTTTTTGTTTTCTGACAGAGTAAATTATGGCCGGTGGAAGTTGTATGGTATGCTAGGCCTGATTTGTGTTTTCTTCGTTTTTGAACGTCTTTTTGATTTTCTTTCATGCGAATTTCCCCTGATCTTCCCTTTTTTAAAGGATGATGTGGAGCTTTTTGGGGATGTAGAAATCTTGAAATTTTTTCTCTAACATTCTTGAAGTATGGAAGCAAGAATGCAATCACGTTCTATTGCTCTGTTAAACAACAGAACGTGGCAGCATCCAGCTTTGCTCAAACTTAATATTCCGCTGAATCTACATTTATATTTAATTTAATAAACAGTTAGACTGCCACAACCGCATAGAATGAACTATTTTGTTTCTTGTGAGAAATTATTCTAAAAGTTTAAACGTAACTAAAAGTTTATGTTTAAACTTTCAGTTACGTTTGACCCCTGAAGATGTAACTCAAACGACTTATGAAACTTTTCGGGTTTGTTTTTATTGTTATTTAGCTTAATAAACATGTGGTCCAATTACCGAAATCTTTCTTATGAAGGCATAACCAGCTAGAATTTCTTTGAAAACAGTATATAAAAATTATACCTGAGTAAACAGATTTAAGTGCATGACAAGTTTTTAGATTACAACCAGATTTTATCGAAACTTAAATCATTAAATCCGTAAGGTTGCAAAAACTTCTGTTTTGAACCCAAAAGACCATAGACAATTGACACGTCATAGTGGTGTATGTCGGAAGAATTAGTGGTCCAAGTATATCACTAATTGAATTTTAATATTTGTCAAAGTTCTTGGTAATGACAGGTCAGCCATAGGGATGGTTTAAAAGGTGAACAGGTTTGATTTCTATGGAATTCATATATATATACTAAGCGGTTTCGGCTCGTGGCTTGAATTCGTGGGGGAGCTGCAAATTTCAAAATATACATACATACTGTAAGTACAGTGTGCACGTGTTTGGATTATCAAAGTTTTATCAAAATTATGGTAAAAATTAAAAAATAAATAAATATGAAAAAATAGTGTTTATTATCGCTAAAATTATACAGTTTAGTATAATTCAAAATTACTTAAAAATAAAATCCATTCTTCTTGTTTTGTTTCGAGCAAAAAGGTCAATATCTTTTTCCTTGATGTTTGTGTGACTGTTGGAGATTTTTTCCTCCGTTGAAATCATCGCAAGTGTATTTAACCTATCCTGATTCATAGTGCTACTCAGAAATGTTTTTATTCAAGAGAATTTTTATCAAACACGATAAACACCACGAACACCCTACTACTGGCGCAAACTGCATATAAACGACAGTGGAACTGCGTGAAGGACAGTGCCACATTTCGCTAATAGCGCGCATCTCTCTATGACCTGCATATGCTTGCGCGCGGAGCAATATGAAACTGTGGAAAACACAGTGCTCTCGCTAGAGGCCTTCACCCTCCTAATTGCTACAAGATTGATTTTTATTATTTTTATAGAAAAGAAGAGAATTGTATAGGAGTGTTGATGATAAAATTAAATATTACAAGCAAATATAAATAAATGAATAAATATTTTTATATATCGAAAAAAATTGGGGGTGTATGCAGTTCCGAAATGTGCCTATGCACTAGCCTCCTGTTAATAAGGATAAATTGAGACATCGTACGTGGGTCATCAGACCACTATATGACGCTTATCGACTGGGTGCTGCGTCTTTTCTTGCTGCTTTTTTGTGGGATGAGAAATTCATTGAAAATATGTAACCTCCATATGAGACTGGATATTTCGGCTGAAGTCGAGAACTCCTTACAAATGTATGCTGTATTTTATATGGCATTCGAACCCAGGTCTTTCCAACCGAATAACTTCGTTGCATCTGACCCATACGACTTTCTAATAAATTGAATACACGAAATAATACACTGCATAAGTAATCGGTCTGACTACTCGCTAATTTTTTTTTAAAAAAAGCTAAATTCTGTGAACTGCTTATGAGTCACTATTGAAAATGAAAAATGAGAATTCAAAGCATATACGTAAACAGATGTTCATTTTCGCTTAACTTATGTATTTTTTTTTTCAGGTGATCGCATTCTTACTGACCTGTCAGGATGAAAAGCCGACCTTCTCAGGATGGGGATTCTTCAATGTGGATTTAACACTAATGACCTCGGTACACCATATTTATTTTAATTAGCTACAATATACTGTCATGAAACCAAACGATTCTCTATGAGTAACTTTATTTAAATATTATTGTGATACTTAATGTTCAGTGTATGCGTGAGTCCGTTAAAAGAATTACTTAGGCGCAATGCTTTAAAGTATTTTTGAAGGCAATGCTTAGTGTATATCTGCAATAGGCTTCAAAAGGCACCTGGCAAGTTTCTTTCTCAATATGTGAGAGTATAACACATGAATGTCCTGGAGAAAATTTGCTCTGTATACAGGGTTAGCCTAAAAGATATAGACGCTTTCAAAGTTTTACAGAAAGAAGACTTTTAATAGCATGGCTGAAATACTTAGATGGTCTTAAGAGTGCATTCTGAAGTTTACATGAGTAAGTTACACGTGTTCTGTGTGGGACCCTTTTGTAACACAACAAATACGTCTGATGTAACAAACAAATTTCAATTTTTAAAGCGTTTCAACTGTCTATTTCTTTTAGGCTAACCCTGTATATATATATATATATATATATATATATTAGAGAATTCATTTTTACTCGGTAGCAATATTATAAAATAAGTTTAATGACTATTACCGAGAGAAAAGATGGCAAGATATATTTAACAAGATACTACTAGTTTACTAGTTTCGTTACAAGAACATCATCAGGTATCATACTCAAAGAAATATATAAAAAATTACAGAGACTTAAAATTGTATTAACAGAACAAGTGAAAAACAGTAGCATGTTTGAAAAAATGCAAGTATGAGTTCCATACAAACGAATACTACGCGCTGTCGCGAGTGCGCCAGTACTGAACAGAAGCAACGTGTGCGTCCGAGAGATTGTAACTCAGGCTGTTGTTGATATGAGAGGAATCTAGAGAAATTTCTCTTGATTCAACAATCTTTCTTTCGAGTTCATCGTAGCACACATGGATATTAGCAGTTTGAGTCCAGTTTACAATGTGCTGGCGGCCTTCGTCTGAGTTAGCAGAAAAGAGAACGTGGCTAGAGAGAGCGCTAGCGCTAGTCCTATTATAGGAGATATCTCTACGGAGATATCTCTGGTAAGCATTCAATATTTATAATGCTATTAAAGATATATCTGTAATTTGGGATGAAGTGATCTCTCAGTGCATGAGTAGCATATGGAAAAAGACATTAAAAATGTCTGTGCACGATTTTGGAAGTTTTGAAAACATGAAAACCTTTGTAAATTGAGTGAATAAATAGTGCACTTAGCAAACAATCTGAATCTTGTAGTGAACGATGACAGCATTGTTCAACTTATAGGAAATGCCCCTGAGGAGTTGACGAACGAAGAATTGGGCGAAATAGAAGAACAACGTGTTGCAGAACGAGAAAAGATTGAGAAAAAAGATAAACAAGAAGGGGTAGTTAAACAATTCAGAGTGAAGGGGTTTTGCAGAAATGTTCTCTGCACTAAGCTATGTTCTCAAAATGGTTGAACACATTGACCCCAACGTTGAACGATACTTATTAATAGAAAGGAAAATACATGATGTGTATGTTTAGTATAAAGAATTTTATGATGAAAAGAAGAATAAGATTAAGCAAAGCACATTGGGCATTTTCGTCATAAAAACAAAAGTCACACTAGAAGAGACACAGCCCATCTTCTTTCACACAGCGAAGGTAATGAAGATATGGTTGTGGACGAATATTTTGGTTAATCTCCTGTTTTAATGGCAGTATAGTTCGCCCACCGTTTACAGATCTCTCCTTGGCATTTTGCCAAGAATAGTCGATTCATGCTGAAGGGGAGAAAGAAATGAAGGATGTACGAATTGGTCGCCAACATGCGAAATCACGTGCTTTCTTCTCTGTTGCTGTACTAGTACTAGCTTGATTTTTGTTGTTGCTTTTTTGCATTTTTTTTATTATTAATTTGTATGATGGATCCATTACATTCAACAAGTTTTATTGTTAAACGTTTCAGTAGCTCTTGCAAAAGAATATTGAATAATGTGCTGACATTCTACGAAAAAGAATCGTCTCCTTGTTCCCCTTGCTCAAGTCATAAAACGTGCAAGTGCAAATGTGGGTGTATCGGCGTCGACTGTTAAAAGAATTCGTAGGGAATCAAAAGGTGAAGGTAAGCCAAAATTTAAATCTCCTAAAAAAAAAAAAAGCACCACAATAAAGAAAACCATCGAAACCGTAGCTTTGAATGATTTTGATGTAGACTTCATAAGAACTATTCACGAATTTTTCGTGGTCGAGAAAAGAGTGCCAACTGTTCCGATATTGATTCCTGTGTTTAAAAAAAAATTAATTTTCCTTGGAAAAGAGAAACTTTAAGGAAAATACTTCATGAAATCGGATTTTGTTTTAAAAAGTCCCAGAATAAAAGGAAACATATCATGGAGCGAAGCGACATTGTTTTATCTAGAACGCAGTATTTCAGAGCAATAAGATGTTTCAGGGAACAGAAATGCAGGATTGTGTATCTAGATGAAACTTGGATTGTTAGTAATTTAACTTATGGAAAATGTTGGCAGTCTAAAGAAGAATGTGGAGTGCTACAAACCGGAAATGCCTCGCGCCGCATAATCATTTTCTGTGCGGTTGGAGAAATGTTTTTTTTTACCGAATTGAAACTTACTATACAAAGCTCATTATCATAGGCAAATGAATTCTACGATCTTCGAAAAGTGGGGAGAAGAAAACCTGATTCCAAGCCTTCCTAAAATGCTGCTGTTATAATTGATAACGCTTCATATCACTCTATTCGATTAAACAAAGTTCCAAATTGGTCTGATCAGAAGCAAGTTCTTATGGATTGGCTCTCTACAAATAACATTTCTCATTCCACAGATATGCGAAAAATTGAATTGCTTAATTTGATCAAAAGAAACTCGCCCACAACTATACTATTTAAATTCGACAGGATGCTCAAAGACCATGCATTTCTAGCTTTGAGGCTGCCACCATATCATTGCGATATTAATGCTATTGAGTATGTTTGGGTAGAAGTGAAAAGTTTCATTCGCCATCGCAACGTAACTGGAGATATTAACATGTCGAAACTTTTTAAGCTTTCAGAACAAGCGATTGGAAGTATTACAGTTCAAAACTGGGGGAAATATTGCTTTCATGTCACCTCATTGGAAAATATGTATTGGGACAGAGACGGAATTATCGAAGAATTATGCGAACCTTTGGTGATCGGTTTAAGTGAAAGTGATGGCGATTCGGACACCGATTCAGATGACTATGATGATTAAAAGGATTTGATAATGGTATTTTTTCTAACCTTTTTTTGCATGGGTTTGTTAAAAGAGTCACAACAAGTCATAAATAATTAATCGGTTTAGGACATTCAATTGTCTGAGTTCTCTCGACTGTAAGTTTAGAATATCTAAGTTCATAATTATTTTTATATTAGTTAAAACTTTGTTAAAAAGGAGTTTCGTTAAATTTCTTTTATGCTATACCTTTTTTTAATTTTGTTAATACTCTACGTACATTTTTTCCAACTGTTATACAAGCAACATAGTTACACTTTAAAAACTACAATGTTCGTAAAAGAAAAGCTAAATTTTCCGACCTGTAATAATAAACAAACACATCTCAGAAGACAGATTGATTGCCTATTATCGGAATGGATTCTATTTTTATGACATGCGCAGAAGTATCGAGGGACCTCAAATCGGTGGGCGAACTTTTTATACGCACAGTGCAATTTTATAATAAGGTTTAAAAATTAAACTAACAGTATACTCATTACTGTTAAGTCCCTAACCCCTATAACTCCGTTGATTTAATGTATCAACTTACGCCCGAACCGACATATATATATATATATATATATATATATATATATATATATATTATTTACAGAGTAATTAACTAGGTTAAATGACACGTTTATAATTATTAACTGACTTAAACACTGAGAAAAAATACGAGAGATTTAATAAGGTTTCACTACCAGTGTCATCGGAAATGCCGACTTCCTCAGGTGAATAGAGTACCATTACCATGGAGAAAACAACATCCAAAAAATATATTGTACTTTAGACAAAAACAGAGTTTAGAACAAGTGGTAGTTGTGTTTGAAATTGAGTCCGAGCGTTAGTTCTGGCATGAAGCACTGTGCGTGTGAATGATATCATGAGTGCGCCAAAACTAGATTACAGCGCTATGTGAATCGGGCAGGCTGTAATTGAGAGTGCTGTTTAGATGGGTAGGATCGAGAGCTATGTCTTTGGATTCCGAGATACGTCTCTCTAATTCATCGCAGCATTTATCGATGTTTGAAGTTGAGTTCCAGTCTATTTGATGTTGTCCTCCTTCAACATTGGTATTGGCCGAGAATAAAACTTGGCTGGATAGGGCACTAGCACGGACCCTGTTATAAGAAATGTCACGTTGGTGTTCTTCTAGGCGGAGAACGATCGAATTTTCTTTCTGGCCATAACATGGATTGCGCAACTGGAAATTGTTTTCTACACTTCTGGGAACTGAAGAAGGCTGTGTTTTACTTTACGTTGACTGAGGAAAGATAGGAGTTTTGGAAAGGTGGAGAAATATATTTTAAAATTAAATTTCTTCAGGATTTTCGCTAGTTTAGGAGAAGAGAATTTATATACGATAAGGTGATGTAGGCTGTTGGGTTCGAGTCAACTTCATTACTATGTTGATTACGTACACCATGACGATTATAGATAATTTTAGGAGAGTAACCGTTATTTAAGAACGTCCTTTTGAGGTAACTA
Source organism: Typopeltis vanoorti (assembly GCF_054136105.1). NCBI lineage: Eukaryota > Metazoa > Arthropoda > Arachnida > Uropygi > Thelyphonidae > Typopeltis > Typopeltis vanoorti. Next base: position 52,681,897 of record NC_143564.1, read on the forward strand.
AGTTCTTGTTGAAGTTCATTTTCTTCTATCTACAAGGATCTCGCCCCGATGAGGTAGTGCAGAAATAATTTCTAATATCTGAGAGGTTAGTGGTGAGACGAAGCATGTAGGTATCCATCGGTGTGTGTTGGCTTCCTAAAGATTGAAATCTTGAGACCATCCGTTGTTCTAGTAAGTTTTATATCTAGAAAAGCTACAATCCGATTAACTGCTGGTTCGGATGTGAAGTTTATATTTTGATGAAAATTGTTTAAATGATCCAGAAAGGTTTGTATGTTTTCTGGTCGGTGTTCCAAAGTTAGGAAAATCCGTCTATGTAACGTAGCTAGATTTTGGGTTTCAGTATCACTGAGGAAATGACCTCCCCAAAATCTTCCAGATAAACGTTGGCTAGCACCGGAGACAACGGGCTACCATTGACAAAACGCTGTTCTGTTTGTAGATCTTGTTTTCAAATAAAAAGTAGCCTGAATCCTCATAAGTAGGGCGAAAATATTTTTAGATAACTGACATAGTCAGTTCCAACCCAGAAGACTATGTGGAAGCAGACAGAATGGTAAGCTACGACATAGTCTCACTATTCACCAATGTTTCTTATAACAGTCCGTGCGAGTGCCCTATCCACCTACGTTTTATTCTCGGCCAATACCAATGTTTTGGCGTACTTATGATATCATTCAAACGCGCAGTGCTTCATGCCAGAACTAACGCTCAGATTCAATTGCAAACAGAACAACAACTTCTTGTTCTAAACTCGTTTTTTGTCTAAAGTACAATATATTTTTAAAATATTGTTTTCTCCATGATACTGTATTCAGTTGATGAAGTCGGAATTTCCGATGAAACTAGTAGTGAAACCTTATTAGGTCTCCTGTATTTTTTCTCGGTGTCTAAGTCAATTAATAATTATAAACATATATATATATATATATATATATTAGGATAACCAAGCAATTTTATATGCTTGGTTATTTTAGCTCCTAATCCCAAGTACAAACAATTAAGTTTGCGCCTGAAACAAAGTTCAAGTCTGAAGATGGTACAACACCAGGCCAACTCATTGTAAAGGTGGGTAAAGCTTTGATCACTATTCTTAGTATTTTCCCATAATGTAAAGCACATCTCACTAGAACATGTATACTGCAATGCATTATGGCTGGGGTCACTACCCAGACCGGTTTCGACCTTTTTTGAGGTCTCCTCAGTGAGTAGCTAGACCCTAAATACCAAGGTTTTTGTAATACAAAGCCTTATCAACTTTACCTATATAAGTTGCAACAAGGTGTATTAAGTTTTAATAAAAATCTCTGGAGGAGATATTGATGGGAATAAATTTTTAACTGTTATTATTAAATAATTTTTAACATGTATACTGCAATGCATTATGGCTGGGGTCACTACCCAGACCGGTTTCGACCTTTTTTGAGGTCTCCTCAGTGAGTAGCTAGACCCTAAATACCAAGGTTTTAGTAATACAAAGCCTTATCAACGTTACCTATATAAGTTGCAACAAGGTGTATTAAGTTTTAATAAAAATCTCTGGAGGAGATATTGATGGGAATAAATTTTTAACTTGGGTATATTGTATATTAGGATAACCAAGCAATTTTATATGCTTGGTTATTTTAGCTCCTAATCCCAAGTATGCAAACAATTAAGTTTACGCCTGAAAGCTTAATTGTTTGCATACTTGGGATTAGGAGCTAAAATAACCAAGCATATAAAATTGCTTGGTTATCCTAATATACAATATACCCTAGTTAAAAATTTATTCCCATATATATATACAATATACCCAAGTTAAAAATTTATTCCCATATATATATATATATATATATATATATATTTATTTATTTATTTATTTATTTATTCTTTATTGATATATATATATATATATATCATTAAAGCATAAATGAATTACTATCTAACACAAAATATAACCAAGCATATAAAATTGCTTGGTTATCCTAATATACAATATACCCAAGTTAAAAATTTATTCCCATATATATATAACCAAGCATATAAAATTGCTTGGTTATCCTAATATACAATATACCCAAGTTAAAAATTTATTCCCATATATATATATATATATATATATATTTATTTATTTATTTATTTATTTATTCTTTATTGATATATATATATTTATATATATATATCATTAAAGCATAAATGAATTACTATCTAACACAAAATATAACCAAGCATATAAAATTGCTTGGTTATCCTAATATACAATATACCCAAGTTAAACATTTATTCCCATATATATATATATATATATATATATATATATATATATATATATATATATATATATATATATATATATATATATATATATATATATATATATATATATATATATATTTATTTATTTATTTATTTATTTATTCTTTATTGATATATATATATATCATTAAAGCATAAATGAATTACTATCTAACACAAAATAACTTTATCCTCCAGTATTTATATATATATATATATATATATATTTATTTATTTATTTATTTATTTATTTATTTATTCTTTATTGATATATATATATATCATTAAAGAATAAATGAATTACTATCTAACACAAAATAACTTTATCCTCCAGTATTACGTTATTATGGAAAGTGATCAGTATCTACAAAAAGTGTGCATCCTCTTGTTCAATAAAACTTCAAAGCACAGGTGTTTTTGAAAAATTAATAAATAATTAAATTCCAAAATATTAAGCATCCATAAATAATTTATCTATATTTATACGTTGAGCCTCCGTAGCTTAGTCGGTATCACGGCAGTTCTTTTGTACCAACTTACTTCTTTATAGAATTTTTATAATTAATAAAAGCATTTCAAAGATTAAAAAAAAATGGGGAAAAAAAGCTTAGTCGGTATAAACAAAATCCGTTATCGGAAAGACCTCAATTCGATTCCAGTTAGTGCTGTCAGAACCCTTTATTTCCTTTCTTTCCACGAAAGTTAAGTTAACCGTCTCATACGTTCATGGAGAGTTTGTTCTCCCTGTAACACGTGTTTTTTATCCCTTAAAACAGGCTCCCGTGAACACGCACGGCTACAGTCATAAAATATACTACGGCGAGGAAGGCAACAGGAAACCACCTTGCTCATAATCATCTACCTAGTATGGTAGCAAATAGCTATCCCCAACAGTCGTATGGCTGAGGGAACAGGACAGAATATTTACTTTATAGATGTTATAAAATAGTATATCTATATAAAGATTTACATCTATATAAAATATATAGATATATATACTTTATCTATACTAATCTAACCTAAGCCGGCATGGTTGATTGAGTGGTTATTATAAACCCTATCCAACTAACAGTCTGCTGGTTCGCATCCATCACTATATAACTAAACTAGTATTAGATCTATTTCTCAGAGCAATTGTTAATAGGTTATATTATTAATATATTACAGGAAACTCCCTCACTTTAGATTCATCTTTTAGTAATTATTTTCTGTAAATTTTTCTGTGTCTTGATAGTTGTTTTGACGTGCTTTTTGTCATCAGAGACCAGCAGAAGTAATTGAAAGTTCGCTTATGCAAAACTAAATAACTTTCAGACACGAGTTACTGTGTAATCCCAGTGTTCCTTCTATTCCCAGATGACAATTAGCATATATACAGGCTGATCAAAAATGAATTATTCCTGTTCAGGGCCTTATGAAGCGGCATCCGATTATCTATACCACGAAACTTTGTAGAAATAGATTGAAAGCCAAACGGCTATTTTTCTAGCAACCTTAATAATAACGGAGATATAAATCTTTTGATGTTTAACTGCCAGTAAGCGAAACTCTAAGAACTTGGACTAAGATCTATAAGTTTCATACCGAAAATCTATCTGCAAATCCAAGAAGGATTTGATTTGAGGGAGCTTGCTCTCCCTTTGCTTCGAGTTGCCTTGGTGTTGCACTACCAAGTGGTTACTTACACTTGGATCTGCCGATAGTTTTTCGGTAGGAAACTCATAGATCTTAGTCCGAGTTCTTAGAGTTTCGCTTACTGGCAGTTAAACATCAAAAGATTTATATCTCCTTCGTTATTATTAAGGTTGCCACAAAAATAGCCGTTTGGATTTTAATCTATGTCTTAATATACAAGCACACCTTTATGGCATTCGTATAGTGAAGGTATGTAAGTTCTTTTCACTTAAACCTTGTTATCTTCCATTATTATTAACTTCCAGGTCTACCTACTCACTGATGAGACCTGAAAAAAGGTAGAAACCGGTCTGGGTAGTGACCTCTCCTCATAATGTAATTACAGTATTACATCCCCCAGGGGCTATGTTTTTACATTATGAGAAAACATTATGAGAAAATATCAAGGATAGTGAGGGAGCATGCTCTAGCTTTGTTTCGAGTTGCCTTGGTGTTGCACTACCAAGTGGTTACTTACACTTGGATTTGCCGATAGTTTTTCGGTATGAAACTCATAGATCTTAATCCGAGTTCTTAGAGTTTCGCTTACTTACTGGCAGTTAAACATCAACAGATTTATATATTCTCCTTCATTATTGTATAAATAGATTGTGAATCATACGGAAGCGATATCTTTGCTCATGAAATAGTACTACTACCTAAACAACTCGGCTGCTGCTGCACTGCACGAATTCTGTGGCCTGAGCAAATGCAGATAAAGTCCAACATCTCCACACGATCTGCGACGAATTATTGGTCGTTTTGAAACAACGAGATTGCTGGGAGATAGGCCTGGCAGAGGTTGCAAACCAATCAGTTTACAACAAGTGAATGAAGTTGCATTTGCCGTTGTGGAGTAGGCCATGAATAACAGCGCTAGTTCTTGCAGCTCACTTTTGTATCAAGACACATGAATATGCCTTACACAACTGTATGGAAAATTGTACAGAATAGAATATTCTGCGTTTAAACCCATTCAAGATAACCCTAACACAGGAGTTGGGAGCGCAGGACTTTGAAAGTCAACTGACATTCGCTTTAACATTCCCTGCTGGAGTGACGTTGGACACTGCGTGACCATGAAGGATTTTGTGTGGAGATGAAACTCACTTTCACCTCACCAGAGCTATGAATACTCAAACTTCCCTAGTATGGGTTATGCAAAACCCAAATACAATACAACGGATTCCTTTGCATTCACCTAAGTTATTGTCTGGTGCTGGTTTTCTGCTTCGTTTATGATCGAGCCATTCTTCTTTGCAGACATTCGCCAGTCTGGTCCTATGATCTGCTTAGTTACTGCCGAGAGGTATCGTGATATGAGAAAGAATTTTGTCGTGGCTCAGCTACAGCTTCTTCTGTGCATGGATTCAGTCACTTTCATGAAGCCCCCCCCCCTTCCGCACATCTATCGATCCATACAGGAGGATTTTCGAGAAACTTTCACGGAAAGAAGAGCGATCAGCTGCCTGTTTTCTACTGCATGGCCATCTCGATCACCTGATCTGATCGCTTTTGATTTCTGTCTCTTAGGATTTCTCAAAGACAAGGTTTATCGAGATCATTCTGAAAACTCAACAACGCTGAAAGACAGCATACGTGCGCAACATCAGTCTTCACCAGCTGCGTTTTGCCATTAAACACACTGTTCAAATGATGTAATTTGTTGTATACTGGGCAGGGCATTACATTGAACAGTACAGCCTGTGACTGCATCATACAAGTGAATATAAATATGTTTATGCTTATGTCGCTTTTCTCCTTCTTACACACACGGAAAAATTACTCTATCTACATTCGGTACATCTACAGCGAATCTGGTGGTTAATTTTGAAACTATTTTTTTTTCTCAATCTCGTTTTCGCATGGTGTTCAATGTTTTTTGCAAAGTTTCGCAGTATTTGGATCTCTGGGTGGTGCTCCACAAGACCATGAACAAGAACTCTTCAATTTTGATCACTCTGTGTAAGAAAGCACAAGTTCGAATTTAATAATACAAAACAACCAAGCAACTTAAGCTAGAAAGGATTTTACTTTTATAAGACTTCGATAATTTTGGTCACTGTTGAAATGTCAGAGACAAATTTATTTGTTTAACTTCATTATAAAATAACTATGGATGTTCATTGTACGAGATTTTAATTAAAAAAGAACATATATAAATAACTCACCCTTTATTATAAAAAGGTTTATTATTGTGAAAAATTAGTTGCTCTAATTTAAATTGCGCTAATTATAAACATGGATTATATTAATTAAAATATTAGAGTAAACATCGCATTGATTCATTTTGAATTTGTTTATTGCAGATTCTGGGGACCATCATCACATATACCATCATACTTATGCAGTCATTAGACGATAAGAAGGTTCCAAGTTCGATCATCCACAATTACAATTACACCATTTTTAACTGCACCCCGGAAATATGTGAAACGATTACATGAACATGAAACGATGGAATTTTATGATGAAATTGTTATTGCTTATGATTATTTTATTCACATAATTGATACACAGTCAAAACAAGATATCATTTAAACAACAATTTGACTGGTGATACAGAACAATTCAGATTCCAAGAATCTAAGAATAGTCTGTCAGGTAGCGTAGTAAAATATAGACCAAGTAATGCTGTTTTTTGTAGACCGTATGTGGTCACTTCATTGATGTTTAATTGCTGTTGGATAGCAATTAAAATCAAGTTCAATAGTTTGGATAGCTTCTTTGAAATTGCACCAAGTGTAACGATAACTATTGTGATGACTTTGGTGTGTTTAAGCCACAGCCAGCCAACTCAAAACTCTTCCAAGAAAAGTTGTAAATGTATTGTGTATGGGCGAGGAAAAGGTTTTTTCTATTCGTCTATTTTCAAGAATTTTGTATATATTTGTCTTTTTTTTTACATAATCCGAAATCCGTGTTCTAGCGATCAAAAATGCAACTCTTTCAAGTCACTTTAGCCGTGTAGGCGGTAGTATCACACCGTTCGAGGAACTTCAGCTCCAACATCAATACTTAAATATCCATAGTCAATGCGGGATGCGAACCTATTTGAAATGCCGTAGGAATTTCCTACAGGTTGCAGGAAGAGGCTGGAACATGTCTTCACATGACATGTTCCTGCCTTTCAGAAACAACCTGACAACGTAAATCCAATGCAAAACTCGAGGAATGGAAGTGCCTATTCTGCAGGGAGAACACAGAAACGCTGCCACACACGGCGTAGCTGATTATACCGGAAGGAGAATCCGACGATGAACTGAACAACAAACAAATACAAGGGAGTTATATAACTTGAATTCTTTAAATATAGAATACAAAACGGTTTAGCGACTATAAAAGCCGGCTTAGTAGATCTTGTAAAAAAACACTTTGATAGCTGGCCTGGTTGGCCGAGTGGTTAGCATATTCGCACTCCAGCCAAAAAGCTGTGCTTCGAATCCCGCCGTGGGCATGGATGTTTGTGATTGTCTGTGAAAATACTACTGTTGGTGGTGGTCGCGGTAGATGGTGTCGGTGTAGATGATGAAGGTAGTTTCGGTTGGTGGAGGAGTGGAGATTGAGAGTTTAGAGCAGGTGCCCTCCATCGATGAATCTTTGGACTTCCTGGAGGTTTTACGTAATAATAATAATAATAGTAAAAAACAGAACGAATAAATAACAAAACAATTTCGCGTATATGCAGATGTTGATAAACATAATTTAACAGTGAAATAAGTCTCGCAAACGGTAAAAGACATCAAAATTAACGTACTAAGTGATAGACAACATAATTTGATGTAAAAGACATCCGAACTCCATCAAAAAATTAATTTCCTAAAACTACAATACGAACGTTTAAATCAGCAACAATATAAAGAAGATCTTGTAATAAACGTTCTTCCTGAAATTGCACCTACCCAAAACCTCAGAGACATTGTTTTAAAATTAGGCCATGCACTTGTCATCTCCCTAAAGCATAACGACATTGACTATAAATCGGATTCTCAAGAAGTACACAAAAAAAAGGCTTGCCACTGCCTGCACCAATCATAGTTCGTCTTACAAGTCCACAATAGACAATCTCATAAAAGACAGCAGACTGGAAAAAAACAGTTGCCAAGGACTTGAAAGCATTGCAAGACAATGCACCAATCTTTCTATCAGAATATTTAACCACCATTCAACCAGAATCTGTTGTACCAAGCAAGAAAAGCAAAAACAGAAAAAAATCTACCAATTTTTATGGATCAGAGAAAGTCACAAACTTCAAAGCTGATACAAATGAAAAGATCAGAAGACATAGATAAACTGCCGAAGGAAAGAATCCTAATTAGATTAAAAGAAGACCACAACAAAAAATGAATGTCAACCATCAGACAGATATAATAGCACTAGAACATATCAGTAATTTCACTTTGATCAGACCTCGCAAACATCAGCCTACTTCCAACACAGCAATCAAACCAACAAAACAATAAGAAACTGGTGTTATCCTCAGATACACTTACTGAAAATCTTCGATGATGCAAGTTGAAACATTACGTCTCAACCGAGATCAACACAAATAAAACAAAATCCATTTATTACATTGAAGTGCTGCAGTTACAGCGCATAAATACATTAAAAGCACAAATGTATAATATGTATAATTTATTATTATTGTATAAATACCGTTACAAAATGTAATCGTATTCAACCGCAACTATATATTACCATCTACAGTAACTATTATTAGTATATGATACAAAACAAGGATAATTCATATGAAATTCATTGTTCAAAATATCAGTATTTATATTTATCTGAGAAATAATAAAGCGTTAAAAAATTAATATGTAATTCATAGGTGTATATAATAAAAATGTATATGGATGTATACAAAATGTACTGGTACGGAAAAATAATTATTATTTAAAATATATATATATATATATGTTATCTGTAAGTGTAAATATTTGTATGCAGGTTAGTGTGCAACTATATATTGTAAATATTATGCGAGAATAATAATAAAGTTTGAAGTCTGAAAAAATTATTATTATTATTACTATTAAGTGAAGCTATCACCACGATCCCATTAAGGTTCGGGTCTTTGAGTTAAACTAGATCTCATTCGAAATATCCAGCTGTTATATGCTACTACTATAAATATATGTTCTTGCAGGTTTATGAGTTTTTTATTTCTATAATTTTAAAGATATGTTCGGTGGGTTTTTTTTCCCGATCACTAAATATTTAGAACCTGATTCTGGGATTTTGAAAAGATTTTCTAATTGGATACAAAATCGAAAGGATTCAATTTTCATTTCTACAACAGAAGAAACAAAAAAGCTAAAATTTCTGTTCTCAGATAGATATATTTATTTTCGGCGGTTGAAGTAAGCAACCGAATGTGATCATTTCAATCGTTTTTTCTTTATTTCTTTCTTTCTCTTTTTTTTTAACAAAAATCAGATGCAGAGGACAATTTGAATTACTACTTCAAGAAGGCGGTTTACTCGGTTGATTTCTCTAATCAAAAGGTTCAATTTGAGCAGCTGTAATAAACATTTGTGACTAATTTCTGCTTACTATTTAGGAACTAATAAGTATGATAGTTATACTGTATCATTCTTTCGGCTGACTATCAGATACTGGAGATCTCGCGGAACCACACACGCACAGGTGTACAACAATAGAACTTTAACACGGACTATAGCTGAAGTTCATAACTGTAATTTACAGTCAAATTTATAGCTTTATAATTTTATAGCATTAGAGTGCCTCAATGTTTATTTCAGTTTCTTTTAATAGCTTTCTATGTTTTTAACGTCTGATGAAGTCGATTACGACGAAACATGTTGCGTATCAAATGAATCTCAATTTGTTATAATTCTCGGATTTTTAGTCAGTTTATATAAACAAATGGCATCAGACGTAAGATCAAGAAGACAGAATATATGTAAGGAGGTGATTAAATAAATGGCACGCTCATAATAGATGAAGTGGGGCTGAACAAACGCATCCAGTACAAATACCAAGATCAAGCATTAAGTCATACCATCATGAAATGGAAATACAACAACAGCTGCTAAAGCCTGAGCCAACATTGCCTGGACGAAGTAGCGAAAAGCCACTGGAGTACTTCGTGATAAGAAGATCCCACTATACTAAAAATCAAAGATTTATAAAACAGTTGTTAAACCAGTAGGCAAGTACAAAAAAAAAAAAAAAAAACACGCTATATATATATTGAGTGTCTTTGGTCGGCCTCTTGGTCGTCGGTCATCGACAGTAAGCCAATTTTGCCACAGAGTTTTCATTGCTACTTAGCTGTACCATCTTAGATGTGCCTCTTTTATCTTCTATGTTATTGGTGTGATGCGAGGATGTTACATATGTCGGTGTTTGGTATTCCTTGTCGTTAGCTATACCAACGACAATCTCAACATTTTCATTTCCATGGTATGTAGGATTTGCTCATTCTTCTTTGTTTTCATCAGCATTCTGCTTTGTACGTGGCTACTGGTTTAACAATGTTTTATAAATCTTTGATTTTTAGTATAGTGGGATCTTCTTATCACAAAGAACTCCAGTGGCTTTTAGCTACTTCGTCCAGGCAATGTTGGCTCGGGCTTTAGCAGCTGTTGTTGTATTTCCATTTAATGATGGTATGACTTAATGCTTGATTTTGGTATTTGTACTGGATGCGTTTGTTCAGCCCCACGCCATCTATTGTGAGAGTGCCATCTGTTTAATCACCTCCTTACATATATTTTGTCTTCTTGATCTAACGTCTGATGCCAAAATCATACAAACAAGTTTTCCATGTCTGCACGAGATGTTGCAGTTCTTTTTGCCATCTAGTGCTAAGTATTACGTCATCAGCATATACAGTGTCCAGGGATGTGGTTTTTGAATATCCTTGGTTACAGTGTACATACAAAGGATGAAAAGCAAGGGTGAAAGGACAGATAAATGGTGAACTGCTACCTTTATTGGGAAGATGTAAGAGTTTCCCTAGCCAGCATAGTGTGCTGGTAACGTTTACATATAGCATTTTTATACATTGCACATAGGCTTCGGATACATGATGTGTTCTCAATGCCATTCAGATGAGATCATGTGGTATAAGGCCGAATGCCTTTTCCTTTCGGAAATCTTCATTGTATGGTAGAAAAGCCGAATTAGTCTGTAGTTTGACCAGTCACCAATATCCTCCCTTGCCTTTATAGATGGGAATTGTTATACTAGTTAGCCAGATTGAGGGTATTTCATTTTTTTTAGGATCTTATTAAAGAGCATTGTCAGCCATTGTGCTCTTTGTGATCCAAGTAGCTTCCAAATTTCAGCTGGTGTATCATCTAGGCGAGCGGCCATGTTGTTTTTCATTTGATGGACGGCAATATGTCTTCATCAGTGCTGAGAGTGGGACACAGGTCTAAGAACTGCTGTCAAAGGCGTTTGGAAATGATAGGGTTATTTGGTACTGTGGTTGTTTGGTGTAAGATATTTCCCGAGAAAAATTGCTAGATCTTTTTCATTTGCCTGCCCTTTCAAAATAGAATATATGTGTCTGTTTTTTTTTTTTTTTTTTTTTTTTTTTGCAACCTTGTGGCTTCAATATAGACTGAGTGACTGGATTTTGATATGAGATTCGGGTTTGGCAAGTCCAAAAAAATATTCATCTACTGCCTCTTTATAATACTAATCTCACCTAGTAAATGTAAATCTCTCCAAAAATAAAATTTTACCTTTTGTTTCTTAAGCAATACTGTGGTTAAATAACACAATATCGAGATCGGTCCTGAATTATGTCGAATTACATTTTCTTATTTCCCAATTTCCTGAAATATAAGATGTATTATATCATGAATCATACAAAAAGACTACAAAATAGTGTTACAAACTTCTCATATTTACAATGGATTCTAAAAACATATAATATTTAAAGCCATTTACCTCACTTAACAATTTCTTTGAATAGATAGCCACCCACATCAACAAATATAAGAATGAGCAGTACGTTCCAAATGCAATCGTGAATAGACGAGACGTTCCTGCATCAAACGAATGAAAACAGCAGAGACACGACGTAGCAGTATTGCCAGAAAATAAAAGAAACACACCCAAAGAGAAACAGACGTTTACGTCCTTAGCGTTTGCAGCATCTTAAATAGAGTAATCGTGTCTCCTCAAATTCTTTCGTATTCAATAAAGAAATAGTCTTTGCTTGTACTTTCTTTAAGATCTGATGCAGGGAATTAAAAGAATAGCTGCTAACTGACACAAAATAACAACTCAACGTGCACAAGACAACAGGTGTGACCAATCTAAGATAATCCAGAAGTGTATCAGTTATAGTCATTACCACTCTTTTGATATGCAAATGTTGAATATTGTGAACAATATACAATTTTTTCTCATCAAGAAAAATCATCGGCATTTCCACGAAGGCGAAAATAAATATTAACAAATGAATAAAAAGGTGGTTCCAATAACTGTTCTTGTAGGAAAAGCTTTTCTTCCTTTTGCTATCAGAAACATTTCCAACTTACCGCAATTATCTGGTAGATTTAGTAGTCGCTTTTCTATTGAATATATGAATCCACGTACAATTACTATTAACACCAGTTGATATAACCTCAGAGCAATTAAAACATGATGTGGGTTTCAGTTAATCTCAAATTGAACACCTCATTCACTTCATAACTGCCCTGAACCACTATTATGACTGCGAAGAGTAAATTGCACATGGCTTTGATACTTGAAAGGTTTCATAGTGTCATTTGACAGAATTTCGGAACATACTACACACAAAGGCCGTGGCGATAGTTCACTGCCAGGGCTACAATGAAACCAAGCTTTAAATAGTCCTTGTCGAAATACCTAACAAAGTTTCCTTTTCTTTTTTTTTTTTGGTTTGTATTGCACATTCCGAAGTATCAACATATTTCTTTTCTTTGTTTCTTCTAAACTTGAAGCACTAGTACTTGGATTACTTTCGGTATCATCACTACTTTTCTCCTGAATTTTGTCCTTGCCTCTACTGAAGAAGGTTAAAAGGTTTTACTGTTTAACTTTTTTGTCTCCATTTTGTAGGGTTTCAAATTTCACGAAAAAATAACTTGTTTTCCGAAATACCACAACACAATACTAGAAAACAATACGGACGAACGTCATAAAATAAGAATTTTTGCGACGTGTCGTCGACAGGCGAGCTGACGCAATGCTGGCATTCGAAGGCCGTGCACTCCGTCTATACTTCGGGTGCTACATTGAACCATGTCGCCGCTACCTGATTGGGGAGAAATTTTTGGCAGACATCCAGGGAATTTTTGCAGACCGGCACCTGTCCATGGACTATTGGTTGAAGAACAATGGTGTAGATAACTCGAAAATCTTGTTCTAAAAGTCAAAGACTAAACATTAAAATCTTCAAAACAGTACTGTCCTCAGATATGCAAGAATGTTAATACAGACGAAGAAAATCGTCTCTTGAGAGACACTTTCAAGGCTACTGATGAGGTATTTAAATCATGTAGATTATTCAGATTTCGCACTTATATTATGGTGAGATATAAAATTAAATTTTGTTTTATTTTAGTTCAAACAAATGCCTAAATAGTTTCGTCTGTGTCGACGATATCATTTGCATGAAAATACCTTCGCATCCTGTCAGTGAAGCAAAGAACCTATGTAAGTCTTTTCAGCTGAGCAACACAAAGAATGTACGCAACTGATAGCTTTTTTACGAAGGCAAATGCCATCATAAATTAATTATATAAGAGATTATACTCGAACCATCCAAATTTGCTAAAGTTAAATCTATAACATACTGTGGCTAGCCTAGTATAGCCAAACCATTTATGCTGAAATAGGAGTAAGTGTTTGGAAGGTGTCACATTATAGCTTGCAGTGTCGTCATGGATACGCAGTTAATTGTTCAGCAATGATTGTGCGTAGGGTTTTCGTAATACCTGGTGTGATAGAGCAAGGGATTTGCTTCAATATGTTTGAAAGTCAGAAAACTACTTTAGACAAAATTCCTATGATCATCAATGAAGGCCAGATAAATGCAATTGACCATTAGGGGCATAATTAGTGATAATCATAGGAATTTTGCATTGTGAACAATAAATTGTGCCAAGTTTTGGCTTGAAACAAAATAGCCGTATCCCTGTTCCATCTCACTACAGGCCTGATATAACTTCCTGTTTTTCTTCGAAATGAAATTACATCTGAAAGGAAAGAGAAATGTCAGCAATTCGGAGATCTAAACAGAATCTCAGGAGTGCTGAACACTATCTCAAAGAAGATATTTACAGCGTTGTGGCAGAAAAGGGAACTCTGGCTCGATGTAAATTCGAAATCAGATCACTTTTAAGAAAATCTGTATTAAGACAAGTTTAAAACTTTACTTGGATAACTTAACATTTTGCTTTATTTAAAGTAATTACTTTTAGATTCATTATAACATCGAAGTTAATTTGGTGTACAAAAATTATTGCTATATTTTTATATTAATTAATACACCAAATTCCCACCATGATAACAGCATAAATAATAACTCTTGGGATTAAAACTTCGTTTCATTATTCCTAAGTTTTATTTGTATGATAAAAAGGGAAAAAGTAATTTGAAGTAGACATTTTCGGCATAATTAATAATTTTCATCGAACATTCTTTCAAATATAATAATGCGTGTCTATTTAAATGAATATTTAAAAAGTATTTATTGGGTAATCAATACTAGTTTTTAGTTTATTTTTTCCGTTGTTTCGGCAAGTTTAATATGTACGTCGATAAAGTGAAATGACGAAAAATATCTGTTTATTCAAGCTTATTTTTCATCTGTTTCATTAAACTGTTCTTTCGACATTTTCTTGTTAGTACGATGACTGGTCAAAACACCGATGCTGAGGCTCTTTTAAAGCGTGGTGAATTTGTTTTGTTTCACTACACCAGTGGTGTTCAACCTTTTTTACAACACGAGCTACTTTTCTATAAAAAGTTATTCGGCGATCTACTCTCTTATATAGATCACGTTCACATAACCTGATATCAGATTACGCACGAATAAACAACAAAAAATGCACAACTAAAAACTTTATTTGTGTATTTAAAAATTTATTTATCACTTTTAATTATTTTAATACAACAACAACAACAACAAAAAAAAAAAAAAAAATATATATATATATATATATATATATATATATATATTAGAATAAAATATTTATTTCTCTATTTTGGAAAACCAAAGTTAGAAAAAACTGCAGAACGATTACAAACTCACAAGTTAGAGGAAATGCTGGTTGATTAAAAAAAAAAAGGTTAATGTGAAATTTGGCATTGTTTGGACAACGCAATATTTTCATATTCAAGTTGATATGAAGAAGTGGCCAATCGCAGACAATCATCCAAATGATCATTTGTAATTTGGATTCTTAATCGATTTATTATGACGGTCATATTTGAAAAGGCGGATTCTGAGAAGTATGTTGAACCGAAACACGACAGAATGTTTCGCTCAATATCAGTTAATATTGGGAATTTTTCATGTGCATACTTCCAAATGACTTCATTGTTTATTGATTTTAAATGTAAACTATTCTGAATGTTTACTATTTAAAGTAGCTTGGTTTATATCAAACAGCCCATTAATTGTATTTTAAATTTCTGTGATGTTCAAGTTTTCTTGAAATGGATTATTGATAAAAGATATAATCATTTCAGTTTTATTAAAAATCTTTAAATCTTGAATTTATTTCTTCCTCAACTAATTCTCTTTCACGAATAAATTCTTTTAAATCATAGCGAAGCATTTCTTGATTTTGTTCAAAAATTTTTAATGAATATGGGGAGATGACTAAATTCGCGGTCATTTATATTTTTCTTTAATAAAAGTAAGTATTTAATTAATTTATTTTATAAAAGTTGTTGAAAGTGTTTATTGAACTTACCGTGTTAATTAAATTTTTATCTCTACCTTGTAACTCTAAATTTAAATTGCTTAATTTCGTACAGAAATCAATGAAAATGATAAGTGTAACAACCATCTTTTATCACTCAATTGTGGATAAATATCTCATTTTTCATCAAGAAAAAATTTTATATCGTTCATTAATACAAGAAATCTTTCTAAAATTTGACTTCTGCTGAGCCAGCGAACATTATTGTACAAAAGAGTTCACTATCATCATATACCTGTAATTTAAATAACCGCCGTTGCAGGGCTTTTCCTCGAACAGAATTTACAATTTTAAATGTAATATCCAAAACATCTTTTGTGTTTAATCTTTTACTACACAGTACTTGTTGGTGAATAATACAGTGGTACGTTAAAAAATCTAGATATTTGTCATTGTTTTTACATAATGAAATTAAGCCTGATTTATTACCTATCATTGAGGGAGCACCATCAGTAGTAATAGACACAAGTTTAAAAAGCGGAAGTTTGTGTTGTTTCACAAATTTATCAAATGCCGAAAAAATGTCTTCTCCAATAGTCCTTCCCAAAAATGGTATAATTTTCAAAAGTCTTCTTTACTTGAATAATCTTGAAATACCATGCGAATAAATACCATTAACTGAGCAATATCAGTGAAGCCGTTTGATTCATCAAATTGTAATGAAAACGCAACACACTGGTGAATGTCTGACATTAACCTGGCCTGGAAACTTTTCTCTGGCAATTGGAACTCTTCCTTTCCGCAGTGTGAAAGGTTGTCTGCGGGATGTAGTCTCCCTTTCTAGCGACGTCTCAAACCGAGAAGCTCCTTTCTGGAAGCGGGAAGCTCCTCTCTCAAGCAACGTGGATCCGGGCAGTCTCTCTGACGGCGACTCTTGACGGGGCGGCCTCCTCTCTGACAGCAATTCTGAAACCGGGACCCCTTCTGCTTGCTTCAGTCCCTTTATATTAGACATCCTCTGAGACCTCGCATAAAGTTTGCAACCCAGAAAGAATCGGTATGGATCTTTCATCTATATTCGGCACGCCTTTTGTTCTCCTTAGCTTTCTTTTGATTGTAAGTTGCCGGCCATCGGAAAGTTGTTTGAACTCTTTCTGACTGTGTTCGGAGATGTTTACACTTAGAGCCTGCAAGCCTTTCTCATACATACAAGTTTCAATAACAATCTTTCTAATGCCGCCATGTGCAGTTTCGGCGACAAAAACATTGCCTTTGTCTTTAACACGCTAACATATTCTTATTAATGCAGTATATACAGTTAGCTTCAAATGAGTCATTTACAAAAACATATAATACAAACTATACCGAGACAAGCAAAGTGCATTTCTTTACAATATTCACATGGGACTTAACCTAAGTAAAAAATCGATGTAATATGCTTTGATATATTTAATATGTAACCTACAATCGAGTTTTTACACTTTTCTTATAATCGTATTCACTCGGTTCGCTGTTTGACTTCCAGTGATCCAAATTAATTCATTTACCCGGACTTATAAGAAAATTACTGAATTGACAATTTCAACGAAAAATAAATAAACAATAGCAATACCCTTAAAGCGAATTAAAAATAATAAAAAATAATGATACATAAAATATTATGCATTCAGTTTTAATTAAATTTATAAGGAAGAATACACAAGAAATCGACCAAAAATCGATCCGCGATCGACAGGTTAAACACCCCTGCACTATACCTTCAGAAATTCTTACATGCTAACAAGTTTTCGTTTCAGCATGATGATCGCAGCAAAGGCACTTTGACAGAAGATTTTCCTACATTCATATACTATATGCTTCGTTAGGTATTTGTTACTTCAATGCTTTATTCCGATCAAAACGTTTTCATATTTTTCTTCGTTGGAGTAGTATTCCAGTCCTCTAAGGGACATGAAGCTGGAAAGAAGGCGAAATTTTTATTTCTCGATCTGTAAATTGATTGCTCAAGAAATCGTTGAATAACGCGGAATCTGTGGAAATCGTGCTCTGCTTCAGCTTTTTTTATTTTATTTTATTTTTTTTATCGGGTTTGAACGCATATCATGTATATAACAGGAACAAAATTTCTTAATCGTGCAGAAATTGCTGTAATCTGGAAGCAGACTCCATTATGAAACGACGACCATATGGGTTGAGGTATATTATTTCAGCCATGCCATTATTTCTCTTCATTTCTAATTTTATTTTTATTTAATTATTTGGTGCATTAATACTCTTATAAATTAGATGGAATTATTCTTTAAGAAACGCTCTCCCTCCGTACAACGTATTGCAAGTGCATTGACAGAAGAAATGTTTTTTAAAATGTACATTCTTTATTAAATTTAGCATTTAGGATATTGTACGCCAAGTTTCGGATTATACGGAATACCCTTTTTTTTTTGCAAAATAAAATAAAACTGTTAAAAGAAAACTAAATTTGTGAGGTGTTATGATATAACCAGCAATATTTTAGCTCAAGATTTTCAAAAATATATTTTTCGGAAGTAATATGGATAAGAAATACGGTTTTTCAACTCAAAGCAATAAGCTATATGTTTTTAAGAAGTAAAATTTAATATATATATATAATATATTTAATATAATATATATTAATATTAATTTAATATATATATATATATATATATATATATATATATATATATATAGAATACAATCATGGATATCAAAGCTGATAAATGTAATATAACAATAAAAGTCTTTTAAGTAAGATTATTAAATAATCAGCTGTTAATATAATTTTTTTTAACTTTAATTGCACATTATTTAAAAGTACTGAAAACGAGAAAATTTATATGGAAACAAAGAATTGTTGAATAGATTTAAACTTTGCATTATTCATAAGATATATTCTAATCATAACATTTCAAACCAAGTTCATATATGTAATGTAATATAACGTTTATCATCTGTAAAGGAATCTTGATTGACGACAAAATTGGGGAGCTATGGACCGGTCATGCGCAATACACCACTTCCTAGTCTACACCAAGTCAATATGTCTTTCTCGAGGTGTAACATGAATTGGAAGGAACTCTGTAGTTATCTAGCATAGAGTGCACGGGAGCCGATCGAATGTTAACGCTTTTCGGACGATTCCTTTTGCATAATTTCATTTCCAGTTCATGTCTGGTGGAAGTTGAGTAATGGATGCTCGCTGGAGCCTCTGTCTCTTCTCAGTATGTTCACGTACTTCATGTTATAAATGAAAATCATCACAGTTATATTTTCAGACAATAAAAACAGAAAACTCAAATGACATAATTGCTATATCAGTAGTTTCGGAGTTTCCAGCGTTGTCGAATCAACTGCATTTGCTAATCTTAATTCGGCATCAAGTGTATAGTTAAAATACAAGACAGCTCTACAAGATAAAAGGAGTCTTTTATCTTGTAGAGCCATCTGAGAAAGTTGGGCGTGCCTAACATCTGAGTTAGGCACGCCCAACTTCAATTAGTTTACCTTCGCATAAAATAACTGATATTTCAGCCCTAAATTAAAATCGATCGGTCACAACAGCTTACTCATACAGAAAAATAGTAAGCAGGTACCTCAGTTGCGCTTACTCGTAGAACTTTCAGGAATACATTAACATACGCCAGCGCTCTGTTCTACGCTAAACTATGGAGCTTCAACAAAGCAACTTCTATCGAGGATTTCGTTACATTGCTTTGCTTCATACTTTAATTGGTAGTTGTTATTTCAAAGGTCTGTTCGGATCAAAACTTTCTGATATTCATGTTCGCTTGTGCAGTATTCAAACCTTTTATGGAATCTTAAGCTATGGAGCGATTTTGGTCTACACCTGCCTATTTGTAAATTTTGTATTGAAGGACTCCAATTTACGAATCGTGGACATTATGCTCTTTGTCTACTTTTGGTTATTTATTGGATATGTGCGTATATTTTTGTACATCAGAGGAAGAAAAATGATAGCCCTTGCAAACAACTGCTGCAGCCTAGAAGCAAACATCGCTCTAAAACGAAGAGAATCGTACAGAATTTGGAACATTCTTGGAACCATTACTTCTCTTCACCTCATAATTTTCATTTTCATTTATTTATTTACGAGTATCCCTTTTCTTTATGCTACAACTAACGGAATGAAGTTACTATTTTGCCGGAGATGGTCATCAACTATACAATGTATTGCAATTGCAGTAACAGGAGGATTTATGTGGTTTGAAATGTACGTAACGCCATTCATTTTATTCTCTTGGATTTCATACTTCGCAGACTTTTATAGATATTCGTTTGGTGCTGTTCGTCACATGCTAAAAGAATGGAAAGAAAAGTCTGGTCAGACGAAAATTGAAAAACTGGAAGAGACCAGACGGTTTTATGTGAAATGTTGCTCTCTCGTTAAGGAGACAAATAATCTATTTTCTGGTCCTCTGTTTATCACTTATGCTTTAAATACTGCTATCTGTTGCTTTATCTGTGTTCATCTATTCGATGAAAATTTTCCCCAATTAGAGAAAGTCTTTTCTGGCATTTATATTGCATTTCTCTTTTGTCTTATGCTGATGCTTGCTACCTATTTGCACAGTATTTTACAAGAGGTAAGTGCATATAACTATTTCATATAATGTAACTTTTCTTTTGCGCGTTTAATATATGATGACATTTTAGAACATTAAACTCCAACTTACATCGTCGAACTTTTTCCAGGTCTTTTTTTTTTTTTATTGATGTTCTAGAATAAATTGATCGTGGATGCTGGTAAACAAAGTTTTTATTTCTAACCAGCAAACTAGCGAAACGATAAGAGAACACACATACAGACACAAACGCATATCAATGTTAGGAATCAATGTTTCCTATAAGTGTTAAAAGTAACAGTATTACTCTTATTTAGCACGCTGCAGAAATGTATTGAACTGCAACGGTGCTGTAGACTTCCATTAGGGATAAAAGCTTATTACCTTGGGGGATCAAAAGGTATTGCAGAATTTATTTATATGTTAAACATGCGTGGTATTTTTGCATTTTGAAACATTTGCGCTACTATGCGAAACTATCCTAGCTAATTCTATTGGCTTACGCATAAGAAAGCGTTCAAGAAGCCATAAAACATCATACTTTTCTATCCGTTATCTTCATTAACCCTTCATTTACAAAATTCAAATATTTTCTTTGTTTTGTTGTTTCTTAGCATTGCAGATTGTAAATATTATCCATGTAATATATTTGTATTATATAGTTGTAATGTAGTTGTATGCGTTATGTGCTTATCATTATAACGGATAGTCAATGTACGCCAATTTGGATAGACAGTCAACAATGCTTTACGACACTGGGATGTCATTTTTTCCCCTCCAATAAAGAAAACGATTACCTCACACCAAACAAAGGCAGGGGCGTCGTAGTGGCGGCCCACGGGCCGCGTGCGCTCCCCAAAGCAATTTCTTGCAGACCCCGACGCCTCAAGGAGAGATAAAAAAAAGGATGGTTGTTTTTTATAATAAAAAACGAAATACCGTATTTACTCGAATATAACTTCCAGTCGCATAAGGTTGTGTATCAAGATTAGCAACAAAGTTAAAGGAAATGTAACCAGACCTTCCTAAACTGCAATCTTTCCACTGCATTATTCATCAGCAGGACCTGTGCTCCAAAGTATTGGATATGAGAAGCATACTCAAGCCTGTGACAAATACAGTGACTTCATCCGATCCAGAGTCCTCAATCACCTCCAGTTTGCACAATTTCTAAAAGACTTGGAGAGTGAATTTGAAGGGCTACCTTATTACACAGAGATTAGTTGGTTATTTTGTCATAAGATTCTATAAAGCTTCTTTTTTTTTTACTTTTAAAGGAGATAAAATATTTCCTAGAAATGAAAAATCATGATGTTGCATTCCTTAATGATCAGACATGGGTACAAGATCAAGCATTCTTAGTTGATATTACAGGACATTTGAATGATTTAAATGTCAAATTTCTGAGGAAAGAACAGTTGGTAACAAACAAGTATGTTGCATTGACAAGTTTTAGATGTTAGTTTTGTTTCAAAATCATTTAAATTAGAATATTCTAAATTACTTTCCTATGTGTGAACGAAGTCCGCGCGGTTAGCCTAGTGGCTTTGCGCTTCGCAACCATATGCCTGGGGAAGGAGTGTCCTAGGTTCGATTCCTGTTCCATGACGTGAGGAGCTTAAGGATCTTCCTCAGCCATAGCCAAGTTAGCCGGTCTTGGGCGTGGGCCACAGGGTTTTTTCCGCAGGTTTATCTGAGGTTTTTCATCCCGCAAGCAGGCAAACCGGCCCCGTGAACACACAGGTTACAGTCATAAATACTTACAGCAAGGAAGGCAACGGGAAACCACCTTGCTCATAATCATCTCTCCCTAGAATGGTAGCATATAGCTACCCTCCCGCGGCCGTATGGCAGATGGGAACCAGAAGATGTGTGAACAGTTGAACAATAAGAATCAAAGTTTTGCCTTTTCTCAATATTGTCCCAAACTAGAAAAGATAAAAGAATTATTTGATAGGCGATTTAAAGATTTTGAGGAGCAAGAGAAGCTTTTTCGCTTTTTACATGTCCTTTAATCCTTTAATTTCGAAAAATCTCCTATGTTCAAATGGAACTTATTGATTTCCAAAGTGAATCCATTCTAAATGCGAAACACCAAGAAGTTGGTGTGCCAAAAATATACAGTTATTTAGGTCAAAAATATCCGGAAATAAAGACGTTTGCAGCAAATATTGTATGTTATTTTGGAAGCACCTATTTATGTGAACAATTATTCTCATGTATGAAAGGTAACGAAACAGCCACATTTCAAGATTTAACGACGTCAACCTTTCTGCCATAATGAAGGTCGCTTGCTCACAATCTTCGAGTCCAAATTTTGGCAGGCTGGTTAATAATAAAGGTGGTCAAGTGTTGGAAAAAAAATAAAATACTGAAAGTAAATTACTATAATTATATATATATATATATTTTTTTTTTTTTTTAACCCGAAAAGATTGTCATTTTTCCCCAAAATATTTTCAGTAACATTTAAAAAGTTCCCCAAAATATAGACCCCCCCCCCCCAAAAAAAAATAATAAAATATATATATATATATATATATATATATATATATAATACAAGAAAAATTTGAAATTTCTTTTGGATAAAAGAAGTTTTATCCAAAAAATGGATAAAACTTCTTTCTTTCGAATACAAAACATTAATAATAACTGAATCCGTTCAGGAAACCAAATAGTCTTGACTAATCAACCGCAAAGTAAGAGAGAAAGAGAAATTATACTACTTAATGATCATAAGACTGGACACACTAATTTTCCGAGATTAATTTCAATTCACTTTATTTCACAATTCACAATTCAATTCACATTAATTTCAATTCAATCATAATTTTAGCAATGAAATAATCCTTGAAGAGGATTCATGGATTTCAATTAAAATTACGATGCTTTACGGAAATGGCGATTCTCTTTATTTTCATGAATATTAAATCATGCGTTTTGATCCCTCTTCTTTCTCAAGTTAGTACTGAGAAAGTCTTCAAATTCCATACTTAAATCCCCTTGGTTGTTCTTGGTTTAACTTTGAATTTCTTGGTTTAAGCAGTGCATCGCGCGCGCGCGCCTTTGTGTGTGTGTGTGTGTGCGTGTGTGCGCGCGCGTGTGCGTGCGTGCGTGTGTGTGCGCGTACGTGCGTGCGTGCGCGTGCGTGCGTGCGTGCGTGCGTGTGTGTGTGTGTGTGTGTGTGTGTGTGTGTGTGTGTGTGTGTGTGTGTGTGTGTGTGTGTGTGTGTGTGTGTGTGTGTGTGTGAGAGAGAGAGAGAAAGAGAGAGAGAGAGAGATAACAAAACAATAATAATTTCAGAAACATAAGTTTCATGCACCTCGGATTCATAATGCGATAGTAAAGTCTTAATGGCAATGGAACTTCCCCAGTGTAACTATCCTGCAAGGCTAATAAATGATATTAGTGTTACAATTACTTATTAAAGATTATATTTAGAAATAATGAATAATTGAATGATAACTAGTGATCATGATTCCTTTTAGGGAAGATTATCTCCTCCATTGTAGAAACTTTAAAACTGAGTCACTTAAAGGATTACTTTTGTAATCAACTTGCAGTGGGACCGAAAATAGTGTGGACGTTAAGTACAGAAAATGAAGGGATCAATAAATTAACAAAGAAATGAATTTATATAAGTCAGCACATCAAATAATACGATTCTAATAGAATTACCTATTAAAATAAATATGACTTACTGATACCGTTTGTTAAAGCTTAGAAATACTCAACACTGCCTAAACGAAGGAATTTCACATTTTAAATGCAGCTTCCTTCATTGGCAATATCCTCAATGACTACTAGACTAATCTATCTCTTCTGTGCACAATCATGTCACCTCGTTCCATGAAACATATCAAGACGGGTACGATCAATCATGTAATTCGCATTTCTGCAAAATATGTTTCAATTTACCAAAGTTATCTTAAAACACTCTGATTATAAAGTTGTTTCTCTAGCTCTCGAATATTTACATCAACTTACGAAAAAAAAAATCAAACAAAATAACGCATTACAAAATCCCTACTTCTGAAATACTGTTATATACGAAGCAATTAAAACACACCTCCTGTAATCGGGGTGTCACTATTAATGATTTTTCGAGAAAAAAAGGAGGGCAATCATATTGCTCAAAATCTCTAGCCATGAAAGCAAACCAATATACTCTACTTTCTTTCACCGTCAATTTCTTTTGAATGTGTAGTTATCTCGAAACTACTTTTTTCCTTCTTCTGCAATCTGCTGACGAATTCCTCGAAACGACCAGCACATCTTTATTATTGCCTTATCATGTATACGACAGTTTTAATGTCGCCTTCTTAGCCTTTTTATACATTTTTACATACACATCTATTTCAAAATTTAATATTTTGCATTCTTGCTATTTCATGTTTTTTTCTAATTTTTATAAATTAATTTATTCGTACAATTTCCTTAATTTTTCACAAAAGTAATTTCAATTCACTGCTCTTTTCTACCGCAGTCATAATTTCAGCAACGAAAATCCTTGCGGAGATTAAATTACAAAGTTTAATCAGAATGGTGATTATCTTTATTTTCTTTAATATGAAATCATGTTTTGACCACTCTTCTTTCTAAAATTAGGAGTTTTCAAATGATAGTAAGTCAACTATTTTATTCTATGTCTACGCAAGGGTATTTAGAAATTTCCATCCATTCTCGAAACTCATGTTTTTCATCATACATAATAAACTGGCCTCGTAGCTGTGCTTAACTCTGACTAACTTAACTCTAACAAATGCTAGTACTTGTTTTCTCTTCTCTAATATCTCCTCTAATAATCACTGGGTTTGATAACCAGTGATTCACTTGGTGAAATTATAATTTTAGTTTTATTTCAGTATCATATAATTTTATCCTGCTCGTAATTTAAGACTTCTGATGTAGGAATACTAAATCGCTGTACTTCTTTCTGATTTATCAGACTGCATTGATTTTGTGTATAAATAATTATTTGCATAGTTTTAAAAAAGTTCATTTATTAAAACAAATATATATAAATCGATCTGTCGAAACGTTTAGATAGTATTTGGAGAGTTAGTAACAGTTCTAAGCCTATTATATGCGATTCTTTTCAAACGAAAGTTAGTTTTTCTTTTTAGTTCCCTATCATGTGTGAAATGACTTATTTCTCCTCTTTCGGTGTGTGAGTTGACTTTTACACCAGCTCTGTAGAAATCATTGTTTACCTTCATAAATGAACAATGTCATATATGTCAAATATCGATGTGAGAAAAACCCTTAGCGTGTAGTCTTTTGCAAAAATTTTCTTTAGAAAAAATGCATGGTCGTTTGTTTTCCCGTACATCGATTTCTTCAACTCTTTACATTTATTTTTATTGAATCATTCGTACAATATCATAAGGGTGTTCGAGTTTCTGCATACAACAAAATTTGTAGCGAGAATTTGAAATTCTAGTACCTAAGAAAAACTCATATTTCGTAATTATTTTGAATATTAAACTTTTAGGGAAGTTTTCTGTAGCATTAATTGCACTGCAATGAATTTAGCTTTAAAAAATTACAAAGAGAGTAAGGGGTGTGGTTAGTGTTATTACAATGGGTCCCTGTAAAGTGCTACATTATTGGCTCGCTGTCTGCCAATAGAAAATTTAATATCGATTCTTTCTTTTGTAAGCAACATAAAATAATGTCGCTTACCATCTACCATCAGAGTGTCCAAAAGCAACGCTCCACTCTAAACCTTTACCTCACCTTAATTAACTACCTCAAAAGACAAAATCGATTTAATATCAACCAAAAGACAAATCATCTTAATTTGCCATAAGATAAGCGAAAAAGAGGGTTATGCTTTTCGAAGGATTAGGATTATGAAATTCAAATGATGAGGATTGACAATGCGGTTTCTAGACAACAGCATGTTTGCAACGTAACAATCATATGCTTTCTTTTCAAGAACGTAAACAACCGTACAATACCAGAGAAGAATAAAGAGTAGAAAGAAAGCATAATTTCCAAGTATTGTGAATTTCCTTTTGACTTATACATTAACGAAAATATATACTGGGAAATATAGAGAATAATTGTCACCTGACAGCATGATATCTTTAAAAGCCTTCTTCATTAAAGAGCAGTTTTTGATGTTCTTCTTTCTTCAAACAGTAGCTCGGTACATTTTTGTTTGAACCTCCTTCATATTTACAGTTAGCCACGCCCAACTTCAATTAGTTTCCTTCGCTTAAATTAGACTGCTATTTCAGCCCGATATTGAAATCGATCGGTCAGAACAGCTTCAGCTATGAAGCTGTTCTGACCAATTGATTTTAATATCGGGCTGAAATAGAGAAAAAACAGTAAGCATGTATCTTAGTTGCGTTTACTTGTGGAGCTTTCAGAAATACACTATTGGCTCGCGTGCAGTTGTTATCAGTTTGCCATAAGCTGTGTCATAAGATAAGCGAACAAAAGGGCTATGCTATTCCACCGCCAAGTATGGAATCCAAGGGAAGTAACTTCTACAGAGGATTTCGCTATATCGCTTTGATTCAAACGTTAATAGGTACTTGTTACTTCAAAGGTCTCTTCGGTTCAACAATTTCTAAAATTTATATCCGTCTATGTAGTGTTCAAACCCTTTATGAATTGATAAGTGGGATGTCAATTATTCTCTATATTTCCTGGTATATATTTTCGTTAATACATAAGTCAAAAGGAAATTCACAATACTTGGAAATTATGCTTTCTTTCTACTCTTTATTCTTTTCTGGTATTGTACGGTTGTTTATGTTCTTGAAAGGAAAGCATATGATTGTCATGTTGACAAAATGCTGTTGTCTAGAAACAGATTTAATGTCAAAACGAAACAAGTCGTATAGAATCAGATACTCGGTTGGAACCATTATTTTTCTTCACCTGCTCATTTTAATTTTCATATTTGCAATAAATTATCATTGGATATATTTTGAAGCTGGATTTACCTTGTATCAGACATGGTCCTCAAGTGCCCAGTGTTTCATGTTCCTAATAATTTTTGGAATTATAATTTTCGAAATGTATATTTCACCAGTTGTTGCATTTTCGTGGATATTGTATTTCTCAGACTTTTATGGGCATTGTTTCAAAAGCATAAACCAGATGTTGAAAGAAAAAGAGCATTGTCTTTTAATCAAGATCGAAGAATTGAGAGAAATTATGACATTTTACCGGAGATGCTGTTGCATTGTGAAAGAGTCGAGCCATTTGATTCGTGGTGTTTTGTTTTTTATATGTGCTTTCAACACTGCTATTTGCTGCTTCATGAGTTTCCAGCTTTTCGACAAATCTGTATCCGATATAGGGAGAGTGTTCAGCGCCATTTACATGACATTCCTCTTTTGCCTCATGTTATGGCTTGCATGCTACTTGAACAGAGTTGTAGATGAGGTAAGTACGCTAATATTCTCTCATTTATTGACAAATATTTTGTTAATCCATATTATGATCACATTTATATAAGAATATTTTCTTATATTTGTTCAAAAGATGCACAGGCAAGGTGCCTTAGCAATTTCTGAGAACTGTTCAATTTTTTGGTAAGAAGCCGAACGATATCTCTGTCATTCGAAGACAATCCGAAATCTCACAAGCAAAACGTTACTGCAGACTTAGAAAATAAAACATTTGATTGAATGACATGTTTAAAAATTATTGACTGCCAGTTTTTCGAACACATATCGGCATATAACTAGATTGTTCATGCTTCTACACGGCTTGGAGCCTTACAAATTGCAGAATGATTGCGCAGAATTCATCGAATCGTTACATGTCTGCATGTAACGAT
Source organism: Typopeltis vanoorti (assembly GCF_054136105.1). Taxonomy (NCBI): domain Eukaryota; kingdom Metazoa; phylum Arthropoda; class Arachnida; order Uropygi; family Thelyphonidae; genus Typopeltis; species Typopeltis vanoorti. The sequence goes on from NC_143564.1 coordinate 52,710,132, forward strand.
TCGGTAAATGTAATGAATTTATCCAAGAAACGTGTGTGTATGAAACTACTAAAGCAAGTAGATAATAAGTGTGAATTAAAAAAAAAAAGAAGTTGTGGATAAAAAGAATGAAAAGAAAGAAAATATGGCAGATAGGAACCAAATAATTTACTTTAAGAAATAACCTTTAAGTTAATCACATTTGCTCATTAGTTGTTTCGGTTTGTCGCTGATTATATTATGGAAGGGAGTATGTATTTTATATACCATATTTCAATTGTGTATTATCGGGATTACTGGCAAAACAAGTATGGAAAATTGATTCATCTTTCGGGATGTGGCTTCAGCGAATAGGGTTGGTTTTCTTTCCTGGATGGAAAACAATGCCATAATTCTGAACGAAACCAACCAACTCACTTTCTAGTTGAAAAGGCTCTGGTAAAGATTCCTCTCATCCTATATGGAATCGAATCCTCGTATTTCCAAACGCAAGACAAAATATGGTATCGTCCTCTCGACTGTACTGCTATGGAAACACAGTTGTAGACTATTTGATCTGTATATATACAATGTTTTTGTTGCTGATTAGTAATAAATTTTCTACCCTTGTTCTTTTGTCTTTTTTACTATTTTAAAATGGTTTGCAGTTATGCTTTTGATGTAAGGTGTTAAAGGGGTTTTTTGGCAAATCCAAAAATACACTCGTCTCCTGTACGAAACATAAATGTGTCTCTGTTATGGAATTCCTGATACGATTTGTATGTGTAAAATTACTCGGACATGATATTTATGTGAATCTCATCCATGAAAAGCTGTTGCCTACAGCAGCGCTTTCCAAACTGTGGGCCGCGGTCCCCTTGGGGGCCGTAGTTTCGCGTTAGGTTTAATTATCGTAAAGGGAGAAAAGTCACAACAGAGTAAAATGTTCCTGGTCAGGGGATTCCCTTATTCAGGTAATATTCACTAATTTCATGTTATAAATCTGTGGTGTGCCAGTATCGGTAAGTGGTGATATTATTTGATATATTCGACGTTAAAACGATTTTTTTTCGAGGGGGGGGCAGTGAAATATTTTAACACAAGTGAACTTTATTATTTTTTAAGTCACTGCAGGCCTCCAATAAGCAGGGTAGTGATCAAGAAGTGGAAGGAATTCGTTTCGGCTAAAGATATTAATAACACCCATGTCCACGTGGGAGAGGGATTCGTGCCTGTTGATTGAAGAACAGATAAACTAAGCAAGCACATTTCGCCAAACAGCATATCTACCATATAGAGGATAATTTATGAAATGCACCAATTAATTTTTAAATGATCTTTATATTGTAAATTGTGTGTTCTCTGGGTAGTCAGTTCATTTTGGAACAGTGTACAGGAGGGGAGTTCGCTGAGATTCTATTGGGAAAGCGTTGCCATCACCTTCGTTTTAAAAGTTGCATTAACATTCTTCGATTCTTAGGCAGGATTCAAATTTCGATCTTCCCATGATGATTAAGCTTACAACTTATAGCTGTGCAATGCATAGAAATATATCAGGATATATTGGAGATATCATTATTATGAGAATGGAAAAAAATAATACTCTTAACAAATTAAATTGTGAACAATTCATCTTTATTGAACCATAGGTCCAAAGTAGATTAATAAGTAGGAAACACTTATTATAACACCTACGGAATTATCATGGCCAAGTTGCTAGCATTAGTCCCAAATCGCGATAGCAGTATCAGAATAACGTAAAGATAATAAACTAATATCTACAATTGTGATTATTAAAATTGAATTTGTTCAACGGATTAAAACAACATAAACGCTATTAAATATTTTTCTCTAGGTAACTGTCAATATTAACTGCATAGAATGGGACGCTTACATGCAGTTTTGAGTTATCTCTTATTGCCAAGTTTTAACAGAACTAAATATCTCACCAGGAGAAGATTAATTCATAGTTAATCTCAAATGAAGTATCTCAATGTAACTAAACATACACATATACAAGGAACATCCAAACATACAAAACAGCTATCACCTACACATATGAAGCAGATTGCTCTTTTTATTTTACATATTCTGTCATGCAAATTGACTTAAGGAAAATTTTCACATTCCAGTCTTCCACAAGTTAATTGATTTACGTAATACTCACCAAAACTAATGACTGTTTTTTAAAAAAAAATGAATCCAGCCTACTAAAAGCTACGAACCTGTGTATAATACTGAATGTTGTACATTGGCGATAAATCTTGTTCCAGAAACTAAACATGAAACTTTGTCGTCATTGCAGATCACATTGAATACGCAGGTTGATGATTTTATACCGGAAAAGAAAAATTTAACTGCTTCCTATTGACTATCACGAGCATCTATTCACAAAGGATTTCGAACCCGTACCCTATTGGCCAAAGTGCGAAGACTTTGTCCACTCAAATGATTATATCGTTAATCACTATTTTATTAGATATAACAGATGTTGCTTACCTTTCAGGTTAATCAAATGGATTATTATTTACTTTATTAGAGTGCTCACTGTCTGCAAAACCAGAGCAACTCTTATTTTGAATAATTCACGCACTTAACTTGCTACAAGCGCCATGCCATTGCCAATTTTTCAATTTTTGTGGTACCATTATGTCAGTGTTAGTCAGTGTAAGTAAAAGAGTCTCATAAAAAATCCCAAGGTACGATGCGAATCTGTTAATTGTATATAATTATTACTGTAATTAATATTTTTAGTAATACTAATTACAGCAATTAATATTATTTTTAATTACAGTAACAATTATTTAAAATTCACTTAATTTGTTATCCTTACATCCTGATAACGATTCACTTAATATTATTCTTTCTATTGCGACAACGATTTCAACTATGCAAGTGACTTGTTGTTATGCAGGAAATTTATGTTAAAATTATTAGATTGTATTAAATTTTGATTTCTGCCCTAAATGTAGAATTTTTATTTAACCCTCACGGTGTTTGCATTTTTATCATATATTCTGTGTTTAGGCTGAGAAGATTCCTTTCATATTGAAACAATTCCATATTGGATCTTTGCCAATCAAAGAACAAAACAATGTAAGTATTATTACTTTTTAAAGCAATGAAGATTGGTTAACGATAGACTAACAGCAAGTAAAATATTCCCTGATCTTTGATTGTTTTGGATTTAGGATTGACACAAACAAGTATAAAAATTCCTGGAATATAGGATTGATTTATCTGGTCCTTCCCTTAATCTGTCCATTCGATTCCATATATACTCAAAAAAGATTCTTTTCTTATTTTGGTCTTTAAAGGACATTTAGTCCTTTTCAATTCATTCACTTTATTGACTGCAATCATTTTTTTTTATCATACAATCTTCTATTCATTAAACCGTTACGCAATCATGAAGAAGTTGTAGTTGTCCTTTCCCTAGACTACAAGTTAACTTTTACTAAAAGTTAATTATTTAAAAAAATTACGAAAGAGAAGGTGATGTGATAAATAAATGCATAGAATTTATTCTACTAGGAAAAAATCTAAAATCTTTGGAATTAAATTACAAGACATTAATCACTTGCGTAGGTTTCTGTGGTTTAGCAGTTCATAAGAAAGATGCTGGTAATTGGACCACAAGTTTATTAAGATAAATAACAATAAAAAACAAACCCAAGTTTCGTAAGTCGTTTTACTTACATCTCAGGGGTCAAAGGTAACTAAAAGTTTAAACACTATAAAATAGAAATTACTCAAAATAGTCATTCTATTTAGTTGTGGCCGTCTAAATGTTCATTAAATTGAATATCCGAATGTATATTCATTGCAATGCTAAGTTTGAATAATGCTGGATGCTGTCACGTTCTGTCGTTCACGTTCACATTGTTTGTTTTCTGTCAGAGTAAATTATGGCCGGTGGAAGTTGTATGGTATGCTAGGCCTGATTTGTGTTCACTTCTTTTTTGAACGTCTTTTTGGAGTTCTTTCATGCGAATTTCCCCTGATCTTCCCGTCTGAAATACGTAGCAGATGCCACAGGAACAATGAAATTTATAAACAAACAGCTTTTTTAAAGGATGATGTGGAGCTTTTGGGGGATGTAGAAATCTTGAAATTTTTTCTCTAACATTCTTGAAGTATGGAAGCAAGAATGTCAGGTTCTGTTGCTCTGTTAAGCAACAAAACGTGACAGCATCCAGCTTTGCTTAAACTTAATATTCCGCTGAATATACATTCGGATATAAAAAAAAAAAAAAAATCAGCTAACGCCTTTTTATTCCCGTATATACGGGGGTAGGCGAGGCCATTTAGCCCTATCTAACTTTTGGAGACTGAGTGGGCAGTTCAATCTCCACTGGTACCCAATCAGAGACAGATGGCCCAAGGCTATCACTAATTAAGCGGTACGCAGTGAAGAGAGACGGCTCAAATGTGCCGCCATCTCGTGGTCCATAACTCTAACACAATATATTTAATGTCTGAAATAATGTGGGTACTACGGTCGATTTTCTTGAGTTTTACAGGACGAAAAACCCGAGTTTCCGGGAGGAAAAACCTGCTTGCCCGTGCCACAGATCGACTAACTCGGGAACCGGTCGAAAAAAGGCTTAGAAAAATTTCCTCTAGTCGCCGACTAGACCCGAAACCAAGACTTCCTTCGTGCGGCCAAGCGCGATGGTGTGCAAACGCCACATCCACTGAGCTACACAGGCTCTCACATTCGGATATTTAATTTAATAAACAGTTAGACTGCCACAACCGCATAGAATGAACTATTTTGAATAATTTCTCATTTCTTGTGTTTAAACTTTTAGTTACGTTTGACCCCAGTATGGTAGCTACTTCTGACCAAATGTTTCCGGTGGGCGTGGCTTCATGAGTCATGAATTTCCCTGTGGGCATACGTGTCAAAGGCTTCAGTTCTTGTGTTTTGGTTCGCGCATGGAATTATGGGTGATGATAGAGATAAGGATTCGTGTTGGGATTGGTGGACACTTCTAACCAGATGAAGATCAAGATAAGATAAGGAATCGTGACGTGATTGGTTGATGACGTCATTGGGTGTGACATTATGGGTCTGGAATGTTTGGAATTTCCCTGGAGGCATATGTGTCACTGGCTTCAGTTGTTGGTTTTGGTTCGCGCATGGGATTATGGGTGATGTTAGAGATAAGGATTCGTGTTGTGATTGGTGGTGCAATTCTGACAAGATGAAGATTAAGATAAGATAACGAATGGTGACGTGAGTGTGTGTTGTTATGAGATGTAGATCAGTGGTTGTTAGTTGTAAATAAGTGACGTCATTTGTTATTTGTAAATAAGTGACGTCATTTGTTATTTGTAAATAAGTGACGTCATTTGTTATTTGTAAATAAGTGACGTTATTGTTTAGAATGGAAAGGATGATATCAGTGGATAAGAAATCGTGTCATGATTGGTGGACACTTCTGACAAGATCAAGATCAAGATAAGATAAGCAATCATGACGTGAATGTTTGTTATGAGATGTAGATAAGTGACGTCATTTGTTAATTGTAAATAAGTGATGTCATCTGTTAGTTGTAAATAAGTGACGTTGTTGTTTTAATGGAAAAGAGAGATATATTAGCGATAAGGAATCATGTCGTGATTGGTGGACATTTTAAACCAGATCAAGATCAAGATAAGATAAGGAATTGTGACGTGAATGTTTTTGTTGTCAGTTGAATATCAGCGACGTCATTTTTAGTTGTAAATAAGTGACGTTATTGTTTTGAATGGAAAGGGAGATATATTAGTGTATAAGGAATCGTGTCATGATTGGTGGACATTTTAAACAAGATCAAGATCAAAATAAGATAGGTAATCGTGACGCGAATGTTTGTTGTTGTTATTGAGTTTGGAATTTCGCTGGGGCCTTCGTTTGTCTGGGACATCACGTGGTGTGTTTGGTGATATTTAGGGTTAAGAAACGTGACGTTATGTGATTGAATATTCATAGATTCGAGGTTTTCTGAATAATTAATTATATGCTATGTCACTCAAACATACAGTTCTTTTTTCTTCTATAGATGGTTGTACTAATTTTCCAATACATTTTGAGGTATTTCTTTCCTGTTAAACGGTGGGATTCTTAGAGTAAGTCGTGATGGCGGCAGTGTAATAAGCTATTCGATCTTTTCTGAATAATTAATTATATACTTAAAATACCTGTCCTTAAACACACACACACACACATTAGACATAAAAATCGCTAATGTATCCATGTTGATACTCTAATATATACCCTATGATTATTCTTATGAAAAAAAAAACTATTCAGTATTAGAATTACGCTTACCAAACAACATGTGAGCAGTTGTTATGTTTAAGTTAAAAAAGTACTTACAGCTTTCCAGATGACTGTTCTAAATACGAATATTCCAAAATAGTTGAATTTTATATCCACAACACAACACAAACACAAAAACCACAAAGAATGAAATTTCTGTAAATACTGTAACCTGAACTAATTACTTCATCCTTTAGATTACAGACCGTAGATGCTGTGGTTTCGTCATTTGTAATATCCCCCAGCAAGCGGTTTTCTTCAAAGGGGATGACATGAGTCACATCCGTAAATTGGGGTATTGTTCAAAAGGTAGCATTTCCTCAAGTTTGGATATTTCTCAAATAATTACATACGACTAAGGGCTTAGTATCCACATGTTTGAATGACACATATCCTAAAATTATTCATTCTTCGTTACCGTCGGAATTCATTGGTGAAGTAAATTAATGCTTACATTTAATTTTAATTTAGAGTACTATCCGATTGGTTGTCTGTATTAATTCTTTCCCACTGTTGCCCAACCTTGGTGGGAAAGTCTATGTGCCGTTTTGTTTAGGTTAAGTGTTATTTCCGGTTTCGAATTCCGATTGTTGTTAGAGTATGGAATTCTGACAAGTGAAATTATTATTATTTTTTTTTCAAATTGAATGGTTATTTACTGTATTTTACTTTTAACGGTCATATTCTAACAGAATAACTGAGCAGAATTAATAAATATATAAAGTATATGTGAATTTATTTTCCAACACTGAATATTTCTCATTAAGTCTTATCTTAAAGTTGCCCAAGCTTGGTGGGAAAGTCTATGCACCGTTTTGTTTAGGATAAGTGTTATTTCCGGTTTCGAATTCCGATTGCTATTAGAGTATGGAATTCTGACAAGTGAAATTATTATTATTATTATTTATTTTTTCAAATTGATTCGTTATTTTCTGTATTTTACTTTTACAGGTCATATTCTAACAGAATAACTGAGCAGAATTAATAAATATATAAAGAATTTATTTTCAACGATGTATATTTCTCATTAAGTCTTATCTTTAAGGTATTTATCTTATCTGGTAACCTTTTGTTGTATGTTGGTGAGAAATCGTGTGTTTTGGTTCGAACTCTTGGTTTCCGTTGCGAAATTACCAATATAACTATTAATTTTACCTTCGATTCCTTGTGCTTTTAGTCTATTTCTGTAAGTGGAATTTATTTATTTTATTTTTTTTTTTCTTTAGCATTAGTAAATTTTAAGTAGCTGATATGAGACAAACAAGGTTTTGAACTCTCCGCAGTTTTTCTACAGCAATCTTTTTAAGATTTTTGTAACGTGTCGTTGGTTTTAAATATCTAATGGCTCTGTAAAATAACCAAACTCTAACAGTATTGTGACTTTTCAGGTGAAATCTTCACCACTAAAATTCTAGCTATTAATTTAATACCCGATTATTTCTTTTGCTTCCAAGATTTGACAGGAGTTTCTTGAAATAATTGAGGGCTTGCATGAACAAATAAGACTTTTAATTCAATGAATCAAAAAAAAATTCTCTGGTTGCTTTGTGGCATGGAATTTCACAAGGAAAAAAATGTTATCTTCCTTCTTAAATTTGTATTACATATCTACAACACCCAATTTGTTCATTTAAATTTGCACATTTTATTTGAACGAAATATTAAATTGAAGGGTTGCATATTTATATTTTTGAAACAAATACATATACTTCTGAGAATTATTAAAAGCACAGAATCTTTCGTTATATTTCCAAAAGCATTTAAAAGTACACATTATGTTTTCACGTTTTGGGCATCCAATTTCATTTAAATCAAGAACAGGCCTCCCTATTAACATCCCTAATATTTTTGATTTTTCTCTTCATTTTGCCAAGTAATATATGATATTTCCATGTTGATTTTATCATCCAATTTCTTAGTTTGTCCAAAGATAGTGAACCAATTTCCCACTTCAGCTGATGGTTATATTTTATTAACCAAGAATTCTGTTTTTTAACTCTTTCAGGTAATTCTTTCCAACTCTGGGAAAGAATTACCTGAAAAAGTCACCCTGGGAAAATTCCAAATTATCTTATCACAAAAACATCACCCACAATTCCATAGCCAAACAAAACATGACAGCAATGTCATTATGTGTTTGGATATTTCTGGAAGAGAGGGGATGGTAAGACACTAGGGTGATGGGGTTAGGTGGGGGAGCATTACAGGGAAGACATCTGTTACCCTCTGTGATATCACAGAATGAGAGACATATGTTCTCCAGAAATATCCAAACACATAACAACATTGCTGTCATGTTTTGTTTGGCTATTTTGTGTAACTAATACTTGATGATAAAGGAGCTGATGGAAGTAAGGTTTTTTCTGTTAGTTGTGAAGAAGACGAGAGATTCTCACCAAAAATGTACGACATTGATAATCATTTACTATTTTTGGAAACTGAATTACCATATGTTCGTATAATGGGAAAAATTATCGCTAATCATTTAAATTCATCAATGGTAAAATTAGACTTTCAAGATTTTATCCAATTCGATAAAGATTCTTTATTTTGGGACATTTACGAACATTTTACAAAAACTGTTTGTGTATATTTGCTGACAAAAGAATACACAGAATGTTTAGGGAGGCATGGTGTCATTTCCAGACTGACACAATATCAAATTGTGTCAGTCTGGAAATGGAAATGTCAGTATGGAAATGTGGTTACCATGGTATCTGATTTAAAAATTCTTTTAGATGACCAGCTATTTTCATGTAATGTAACCAAGAAACAGTGAGTAAAAAAATTTTATTCATTGAACTCTTTGGAAAATGATAAGAGTCTAAACTAAATATTTTGAAATATTTTTAGGTAATTACATGTTTCGAATTTTTCTCAGTGAATATACTTGTAAATAGTATTTCAGCAAAATAAAATGTGCATTTGTAAACTTAAATGAACAAAGATGTGTGTTTTGGTTGTTGTGTTTTTCCACAGTGAATTTTTCCTCGGTTATTCTGATTAGATCTTGATATTTAAATCCACAACTTTATATCTTAATGCAATTCTGTTTAATTATTTTAAAAAAATCACAACTGTGAAATTAATCCCAGGACAAGAAAAAAAAGTGTTGAAAACGAATATCCATATATTGATTATTTTAGAAATTATCTAATGCTACCTATTGACATTATTTGAGTTATCTGAAAACAAATCGTTCACATAATCGAAAATCCGAACTGTTAGAATTTGGTCATTTTACAGAGAGAGAGAGAGAGAGAGAGAGAGAGAGAGAGAGAGAAAGGGAGAACCACCTAATTAAACCAACAAAACGTGACTTTAACTCTTAAAGTTTGGTATAGAAAAATGTTTGCACTCTCCAGATTACACATATACAAATTTTACCTTTCCCCACACAAAGTAAGATAAAAACACACCAACAGTATAACCAGCAGCATGCGAAAACATGTCGTTGAGTCATCTGCGCAAAAGGTTCATTTTGTAATGAACGGTCAGGGTAGGGAATAGTAAGTGTAAACAGTACTATAAGAAAATACCATAGAGTCGAGTGACTTTGGACTTAAGGTAATCGTTCATCCACTGTAGATGCTGTTTTGTGTTGTGGTGTTTTGTGTTTGGTAATGTAAAAATAATGGGTGAGCCACAAATTCTTTGAATGTTTCTTTGTGAAAAGTTCATTTTGTTTAGAATTTTGTAAACAAAAGTTACCATAAAGTATACGATCACAGCTAATAATCAGTGAAATAATAATAATAAATAACTATTTAGTTGTGGTGGGATATGAAGTAATCTAAGAAGAAGAAGAAGAAGAATGAAGGAAAACGATAATGAAAATCGACATTGGGTGAAAAACACGAATTTTCACTTATCATTGCTATAATTGACTGCCAATTTCTTTTGAATAAGAGTTCAAATTTATTTTCTAAAGAAATTTGTATTTCTGATGGAATTAGTGTAAGATATGCATTAACAAAATCACCTTGTAGTTGGAAAGAATTAACTGAAAGAGTTAAAAATCAGAATTCTTGGTTAATAAAATATAACCATCAGCTGAAGTGGGAAATTGGTTCACTATCTTTGGACAAACTAAGAAATTGGATGATAGAATCAACATGCAAATATCATATATTATTTGCCAAAGGAAGAGAAAAATCAAAAACATTAGGGATGTTAATAGGGAGGCCTGTTCTTGATTTAAATGAAATTGGATGCCCAAAACGTGAAAACATAACGTGTAGTTTTAAATGCTTTTGGAAACATAACGAAAGATTCTGTGCTTTTAATAACTCTCTGAAGCATACATATTTGTTTCGAAAAAATATAAAGATGCAACCCTTAATTTTACTACAGTAATAAATTCCCAACGAACACCAAATGAAAAATTAAATTTCAGATGAGAGTCACATTGTCAAAACCATATGATGGCATTCCACAAGCATGGAAGAATCTTTGATGTATTTTTCAATTTATTTATTTTCTGTATTGTTAGATTCAGTAAATACAATTTGTAAATAATATTTCGTTCAAATAAAATGTGCAAATTTAAATGAACAAATTGGGTGTTGTAGATATGTAATACAAATTTAAGAAGGAAGATAACATTTTTTTCCTTGTGAAATTTCATGCCACAAAGTAATCAGAGAATTATTTTTTTGATTCATTGAATTAAAAGTCTTATTTGTTCATGCAAGCCCTCAAATATTTCAAGAAACTCCTGTCAAATCTTGGAAGCAAAAGAAATAATCGGGTATTAAATTAATAGCTAGAATTTTAGTGGTGACGATTTCACCTGAAAAGTCACAATACTGTTAGAGTTTGGTTATTTTACAGAGCCATTAGATATTTAAAACCAACGACACGTTACAAAAATCTTAAAAAGATTGCTGTAGAAAAACTGCGGAGAGTTCAAAACCTTGTTTGTCTCATATCAGCTACTTAAAATTTACTAATGCTAAAGAAAAAATAAATAAAATAAATAAATTCCACTTACAAAAATTGGGTAAAGGCACAAGGAATCGAAGGTAAAATTAATAGTTATATTGGTAATTTCGCAACGGAAACCAAGAGTTCGAACCAAAACACACGATTTCTCACCTACATACAACAAAAGGCGACCGGATAAGATAAATACCTTAAAGATAAGACTTAATGAGAAATATATAGAGTGTTGGAAAATAAATTCTTTATATATTTATTAATTCTGCTCAGTTATTCTGTTAGAATATGACCTGTAAAAGTAAAATACAGAAAATAACGAATCAATTTGAAAAAATAAATAATAATAATAATAATTTCACTTGTCAGAATTCCATACTCTAATAGCAATCGGAATTTGAAACCGGAAATAACACTTACCCTAAACAAAACGGTGCATAGACTTTCCCACCAAGCTTGGGCAACTTTAAGATAAGACTTAATGAGAAATATTCAGTGTTGGAAAATAAATTCACATACAGGGTGTTCGGGATAAATTTGACAGTTTCGTAAGGAAAAAGAAAATCTTCTTTGTATCTATTAAATTTAATGAATTGACAAAAAAACATTACAGGCAGAGTTAATTACAATACTATCAACAAGATTTACTCAAAATAACCACCATTAGCATCGATCACAGATTCAATTCTGCTTCGGAACCTGGAACAAGCTGATGCTACAGTCTCCCTGGGAAGGGCCGCAAAACTGTTTTAATTTTATCCATTAACTGGGCTTTTGTATTACTGGAAGTGCGATTGGTGTCTTTTTCAACTGCGCCCCATACAAAATAATCCATGGGGTTAAGGTCTGGGGAGTTTGGAGGCTAAACATTTGGACTGGTGAAGTCGTAGAAATTTTCAGACAACCATTTTTGGCTTTTCCCAGAGGTGTGGCAAGGGGCCGGGTTCGTGGAGTTGCTAACTACAGTTAGCAACTCCACGAACAAAGCCCGAATTCCAATGCCAGGGTTCTTCAACACCTGTTCCTGCAGATTTGCGAGGAATTCTGCTGTACGAACGCAATCAGATCGTCTGCTAGGGATCTTTCTTCTTGCTACATCCTCGTAGTCACCATTGCAAGTCTTTAGTTCATGCCTGATTGTTTTTACTGTATTCAGGGAGCATTGGGCAGCAGTCGTAATATCCTTATTTTGATGGCGGGCACGAATCATCATGATACAAGTTATTCTCTTCCATGATTCAGGTGGGTTCCAGCTATCCATCCTTTCTGACATCTTGTATATGAATGAAGAAGGGTCCAAACTTTTAAATGAAGAGAAGTGTGTGTTAATACATGTAACTTAAGGAAAAATATAATTAATTATAAATATGTCAAATTTATCCCGAACACCCTGTATACTTTATATATTTATTAATTCTGCTCAGTTATTCTGTTAGAATATGACCTTTAAAAGTAAAATACAAAAAATAACCATTCAATTTGAAAAAAAAAAATAATAATAATAATTTCACTTTCAGAATTACATACTCTAACAACAATCGGAATTCGAAACCGGAAATAACACTTAACCTAAACAAAACGGCACATAGACTTTCCCACCATGGTTGGGCAACAGTGGGAAAGAATTAATACAGACAACCAATCAGATAGTATTCTAAATTAAAATTAAATGTAAGCATTAATTTACTACATCAATGAATTCCGACGGTAACGAAAAATGAATAATTTTAGGATATGTGTCATTCAAACATGTGGATACTAAACCCTTAGTCATATGTAATTATTTGAGAAATATCCAAACTTGAGGAAATGCTACCTTTTGAACAATACCCCAATTTACGGATGTGACTCATGTCATCCCCTTTGAAGAAAACCGCTCCCTGGGGGATATTGCAAATGATGTAACCACAGCATCTATGGTCTGTAATCTAAAGGATGAAGTAACTAGTTAAGGATACAGTATTTACAGAAATTTCATTCTTTGTGGTTTTTGTGTTTGTGTTGTGTTGTGGATATAAAATTCAACTATTTTGGAATATTCATATTTAGAAGAGTTATCTGGAAAGCTGTAAGTACGTTTTTAACTTAAACATAACAACTGCTCGTATGTTATTTGGTAAGTGTAATTCTAATACTGAATAGTTATTTTTTCCATAAGAATAATCATAGGGTATATATTAGAGTATCAACATGGATACATTAGCGATTTTTGTCTAATGTGTAGGTGTGTGTGTGTGTGTGTGTGTGTGTGTGTGTGTGTTTAAGGACAGATATTTTAAGTATATAATTAATTATTCAGAAAAAATCGAATAGTTTATCACACTGCCGCCATCACGACTTACTCCAAGAATCCCACCATTTAACAGTAAAGAAATACCTCAAAATGTATTGGAAAATTAGTACAACCATCTATAGAAGAAAAAAGAACTGTATGTTTGAGTCACATAGCATATAATTAATTATTCAGAAATCCTCGAAATTGTGAATATCCAATCACATAACATCACGATTCTTATCTCTAAATATCACCAAACACGCCACGTGATGTCCCCGACAAACGAGGGCCCCAGCGAAATTCCAAACTCAATAACAACAACAAACATTCGCATCACGATTACTTATTTTATCTTGATCTTGATCTTGTTTAAAATATCCACCAATCACAACATGATTCCTTATCTCTAATATATCTCTCTTTTCCATCAAAACAACAATGTCACTTATTTACAACTGACAGATGACATCACTTATTTACAATTAACAAATGATGTCACTTATCTACATCTCATAAGAAACATTCACGTCACGATTGCTTATCTTATCTTGATCTTGATCTTGTCAGAAGTGTCCACCAATCACGACACGATTTCTTATCCACTAATATCATCCTTTCCATTCTAAACAATAACGTCACTTATTTACAAATAACAAATGACGTCACTTATTTACAACTAACAAATGACATCACTGATCTACATCTCATAACAACACACACCCACGTCACCATTCCTTATCTTATCTTAATCTTCATCTTGTCAGAATTGCACCACCAATCACAACACGAATCCTTATCTCTACCATCACCCATAATTCCATAGGCGAACCAAAACACAAGAACTGAAGCCCTTGACACATATGCCCACAGGGAAATTTATGACTCATGAAGCCACGCCCACCGGAAGCATTTGGTCAGAGGTGACTACCATACTACTGACCCCTCAAGATGTAACTCAAACGTCTTACGAAACTTATCGAGTTTGTTTTTATTGTTATTTAGATTAATAAACATGTGGTCCAATTACCGAAATCTTTCTTATGAAGGCATAATCAGCTAGAATTTCTTTGAAAACAGTATATAAAAATTATTCCTGAGTAAACAGATTTAAGTGAATGACAGGTTTTTAGATTACAACCAGATTTTATCGAAACTTAAATCATTAAATCAGTAAGGTTGCAAAACCTTCTCTTTTGAATCCAAAAGACCATAGACAATTCTCACGTCATAGTGGTGTATGTCGAAAGAATTAGTGGTCCAAGTATATCACTAATTGAATTTTAATATTTGCCAAAGTTCTTGGTAATGACAGGTCAGCCATAGGAATGGTTTAAAAGGTGAAAAGGTTTGATTTCTATGTAATTCGTATATATATATATATATATATATATATATATATATATATATATATATATATATATATATATATATATATATATATATATATATATATATATATATAATAAGCAGCGGCAGCTCATGGCTTGAAATCGTGGGGGAGCTGCAACTTTCGAAATATACATACACACTGTAAGTACCATGTACACGTGTTCCAATAAATTATTAAAATTATAATAAAAATTAAAAAAATAAATAAATATGAAAAAATATTGTTTATTATCGATAAAATTATAGTTTATTATAATTCAAAATTACTTAAAATTAAAATCCATTCTTCTTGTTTTGTTTTGAGCCAAAAGGTCTAACTTTTTCCTTGATGTTTGTGTGACTGGTGATTTTTTTCTCCGTTGAAATCATCGCAAGTGTATTTAACCTATCCTGATTCATCGTGCTACTCAGAAAAGTATTTATTCTCTTTAATGTTGAAAAACAGTTTTTCAACATTAAGAGAATTTATATCAAACATGATAAACAATACGCACACTCTACTACTGGCGCAAAGTGCATATAAACGACAGTGGAACTCCGTGAAGGACAGTGCGCATTATGCTAATACCTCGCATCCCTCGATGACGTGTATATGCTTGAGCGCGGAGCAATATGACACTGTGGAAAACACAGTGCCGCTAGCGTCCTTCGCCCTCCCAAGTGCTACAAGACGGATTTCCATTATTTTTTATACAAAATAAGAAAATTGTATAGGGTTGTTGATGATAAAATTAAATATTACAAGTAAATATAAATAAATTAATAAATATTTTTATATATCGAAAAAAATGGGGGTGCTGCAGTTCGAAATGTGCCTATGCACGAGCCGCTCCTGTTAATAAGGATGAATTGACAGACATCGTAAGTGGGTCATCAGACCACTATATGACGCTTATCGACTGGGTGCTGCGTGTTTTCTTTCTGCTTTTTTGTGGGATGAGAAATTCATTGAAAATATGTAACTTCCATATGAGACTGATCGGCTGACGTCGAGAACTCCTTAGAAATGTATGCTGTATTTTATATGGCATTCGAACCCAGGTCTTTCCAACCGAATATCTTCGTTGCATCTGACCCATATGACTTTCTAATAAATTGAATACTAAATAATACACTGCATTAGTAATCGGTCTGACTACTCGCTAATTTTTTTATAAAAAAACTCTAAATTCTGTGAACTGCTTACGAGTCACTATTGAAAATGACACCTGAGAATTGAAAGCATATACGTAAACAGATGTTCATTTTCGCTTAACTTATGTATTTTTGTGTTTCAGGTGATCACATTCTTACTGACCTGTCAGGATGAAACGCCGACCTTCTCAGGATGGGGATTCTTCAATGTGGATTTGACACTGATGACTTCGGTACACCATATTTATTTTAATTAGCTACAATATACTGTCATGAAACCAAACGATTCTCTATGAGTAACTTCATTTAAATATTATTGTGATACTTAATGTTCAGTGTATGCGTGAGTCCGTTAAAAGAATTACTTAGGTGCAATGCTTTAAAGCATTTTTGAGGGCAATGCTTTGTGTATATCTGCAATAAGCTTCAAAAGGCACGTGGCAAGTTTCTTTCTCAATATGGGAGAGTATAACACATGAATGTCCTGGAGAAAATTTGCTCTGTATACAGGGTTAGCCTAAAAGATATAGACGCTTTCAAAGTTTTACAGAAAGAAGACATTTAATAGCATGGCTGAAATACTTAGATGGTCTGAAGAGTACGTTCTGAAGTTTATATGGGTAAGTTACGAGTGTTCTGTGTGTGACTCTTTTGTAACACAACAAATACTTCTGATGTAATAAACAAATTTCAATTTATAAAGCGTTTAAACTGTCTATTTCTTTTAGGCTAACCCTGTATTATATATATATACACCCATCCCTCGACTTACGACCTTTCGAAGACACGTCCGTGATCTTATAATGGAATAAATAATACTTTCGAACAAGACTCAAGCGAGCGAAAAGCAAAAAGGTTTTTATTTAGGAACAACTATTTAGGAACAAGGAATGCAGTGGCAACAGCGCATTCAGAGTCTACCTCCCTCGGCAGTCGGTACGTGGTTTCAACAGTTTCTCTGTTGATTTTCTGTTTAAAAAATTTTGTGTATTTATCGTTAAATATTTCGCGATATTTTGTGCAACATGGCCCCTGCACACCCAATTAAAAAACCTAGTGAAGAATCACTGAAAAGGGGGCTAACAACTGATCTAGAAACGAACGAAGTTGCAAGTTTAAGGATAGTGACGAAGCAATAACAAGGACCTATCGGTGTAAATTACCTTATTAAATAACCTTATTTAATAAGGTTAAAACACCTTATGGTAACTTGTTCCGGTAAAATACGTATAAGCTCTGTATTACTAAATTTTGGTATTTCTAGCCTAGCTCCCACTAACGAGACCTCAATAAAGGTCGAAACCGGTCTGGGTAGTGGCCCCGTGCCTTTAATACAAAACATCATGCATCCCCTTCTTAGAGATGTGTTTTGGCATTAAGGGTAAATATTAAGATTAGTGATCAGAGCTTATGCCACCTTTACCACGAGTTCCCTTGGTCTTGCACTACCTGTAGGATCAGCTAGACTTGCATCACTTGCAGGCGCAAACTTGACTTGTTTGTCTGTTTGCTTACTTGGGAAACGAAACCCAGGTTTAAAATTGCTTAGTATTTTTAACATTTATTATACCCAAGGTAAAATACTTTCTACATATATATATATATATTATTTACAGAGTAATTAACTCGGTTAAATGACACGTTTATAATTATTAACTGACTTAAACACTGAGAAAAAATACGAGAGATTTAATAAGGTTTCACTACCAGTGTCATCGGAAATGCCGACTTCCTCAGGTGAATACAGTACTATGGAGAAACAACATCTTAAAAATATATTGAACTTTAGACAAAAACAGAGTTTAGAACAAGTGGTAATTGTGTTTGAAATTGAGTCCAAGCGTTAGTTCTGGCATGAAGCACTGTGCATGTGAATATCATAAGTGCGCCATCTGGATTACAGCGCTATGTGAATGGGACAGGCTTTAACTGAGATTGCTGTTTAGATGGGTAGGATCGAGAGCTATTTCTTTGGATTCCGAGATACGTCTCTCTAATTCATCGCAGCATTTATCGATGTTTGAAGTTGAGTTCCAGTCTATTTGATGTTGTCCTCCTTCAATATTGGTATTGGCCGAGAATAAAACGTGGCTAGATAGGGCACTAGCACGGACTCTGTTATAAGAAATGTCACGTTGGTGTTCTTCTAGGTGGAGAAAGATGGACTTTTCTTTCTGGCCATAACATGGTTTGCGCAACTGGAAATGATTTTCTATACTTCTGGGAACTGGAGAAGGCTATGTTTTACTTCAGGTTGACTGATGAGGTAAGATCGGAGTTTTGGAAAGGTGGAGAAATATGTTAAAAATTAAATTTCTTCAGGATTTTCGCTAGTTTAGGAGAAGAGAATTTATACACGATAAGGTTATGTAGGCTGTTTGGTTCGAGTCATCTTCATTACTATGTTGATTACGTATACTAAGACGATTATAGATAATTTTAGGAGAGTAACCGTTATTTAAGAACGTCCTTTTGAGGTAACTAGTTCTTGTTGAAGTTCATTTTCTTCTATCTACAAGGATCTCGCCCGATGAGGTAGTGCAGAAATAATTCCTAATTTCTGAAGGGGGTTAGTGGTGAGACGAAGCATGCAGGTATCCATCGTTGTGTGTTGGATTTCTAAAGATAGAAATCTTGAGACCATCCGTTGTTCTAGTATGTTTTATATCTAGAAAAGCTACAACCCGATTAACTTCTGGTTCCGATGTGAATTTTATATTTTGATGAAAATTGTTTAAATGATCCAGAAAGGTTTTTATGTTTTCTGGGCTGTGCACCAAAGTTAGGAAAATTCGTCTATGTAACGTAGCCAGATTTTGGGTTTCAGTATCACTGAGGAAATGGCCTCCCCAAAATCTTCCAGATAAACGTTGGCTAGCGCCGGAGACAACGGGCTACCATTGACAAACCGCTGTTCTGTTTGTAGTTCTTGTCTTCAAATAAGAAGTAGCCTGAATATTCATAAGTAAGGCGAAAATATTTTTAGATAACTGACATAGTCAGTTCCAACCCAGAAGACTATGTGGAAGCAGACAGAATAGTAATCTACGACATAGTCTCACTATTCACTAATGTTTCTTATACCAGAGTCCGTGAGAGTGTCCTATCCAGCTATGTTTTATTTTCGGCCAATACCAATGTTTCGGCGCACTTATGATATCATTCAAACGCACAGTGCTTCATGCCAGAACTAACGATTGGATTCAATTTCAAACACAACTACTTCTTGTGTTTGGATATATATATATATATATATATATATATATATATATATATATATATATATATATATATATATATATATAATTATCACTATCATTTAACTTTGACTTTTGCGCAATTAAGTACTCGGTTATGGAATGCGATTTCAGCATTGATTTAGCCTCAATGTACTAGGCCTAGCTGCCCCTGATGAGACCTTAATAAAGCATAAATGAATTACTATCTGACACAAAATAATTTTATCCTCTATTATTACGTTATCATGGAAAGTGATCAGTATCTAGAAAAAGTGTGCATCCTCTTGTTCAATAAACCTTCAAAGCACAGGTGTTTTTGAAAAATTAATAAATAATTAAATTCCAAAATATTAAGCATCCATAAATAATTTATCTATATTTATACGTTTAGCCTCCGTAGCTTAGTCTGTATAAACGAAATCCATTATCGGAAAGACTTCAGTTCGATTCCAGTCAGTGCTGTCAGAACCCTTTATCTGCTTTCTTTCGACGAAAGTTGAATCAACCGGTCTCATACGTTCATGGAGAGTTTGTTCTCCCTGTAACTCGTGTTTCTTATCCCTTAAAACAGGCTCCCGTGAACACGCACGGCTACAATGATAAAATACACTACGGCGAGGAAGGCAACAGGAAACCACCTTGCTCATAATCATCTGCCTAGTATGGTAGCAAATAGCTACCCCCCACCAGTCGTATGGCTGAGGGATAGAACCGGATGTTTACTTTATATATATTATAAAAATAAGTATATCTATATCTATATAAA
Organism: Typopeltis vanoorti; assembly: GCF_054136105.1. NCBI lineage: Eukaryota > Metazoa > Arthropoda > Arachnida > Uropygi > Thelyphonidae > Typopeltis > Typopeltis vanoorti. Next base: position 52,730,141 of record NC_143564.1, read on the forward strand.
GATTTACATCTATATAAAATATATATACTTTATACTTCATCTATACTAATCTAACCTAAGCCGGCATGGTTGATTGAGTGGTTATTATTATCGCTTTCCAACTAACAGTCTGCTGGTTCGCATCCATCACTATATAACTAAACTAGTATTAGATCTATGTCTCAGAGCAATTGTTAATAGGTTATATTATTAATATATTACAGGAAACTCTCTCACTTTAGATTCATCTTTTAGTAATTATTTTCTGTCAAGTTTTCCGTGCCTTGATAGTTGTTTTTACATGCTTTTTCTCATCAGAGACCACCAGAAGTAATTGAAAGTTCCCTTATGCATAACTAAGTAACCTTCAAACATGAGTTACTGTGTAATCACAGTGTTCCATCTGTCCCAGATGAAAATTAGCATATATACAGGCTGATCAAAAATGAATTATTCCTGTTCAGGGCCTTATGAAGCGGCAGCCGATTATCTGTACTACGAAACTTTGTAGAAATAGATTGTGAGTCATGCGGAAGCGATATCTTTGCTCATGAAGTAGTACTACCGTTGAAATAGTACTATCTTTCCTCATGAAATATTACTATCTAAACAACTTCGCTGCTGCTGCACTGCACGAATTCTGTGGCCTGAGCAAATGCTCATAAAGTCCAATTTCTCCATGTGCTCTGCGACGAATTGTTGGTCGTTTTGAAACAACGAGATTGTTGGGAGTTAGGCCTGGCAGAGATCGCAAAAGAAACAATTCACAACAAGTGAATGAAGTTGCTATTGCCGTTGTGGAGTAGGCCATGAATATCAGTGCTGGTTCTTGCAGCTCACTTTTCCATACAGTTGTGTAAGACACAACTGTATGGAAAATTGTATACAGAATATTCGGCATTTAAACCCATTTAAGATAACCCTAACACAGGAGTTGGGAGCGAAGGACTTTGAAAGTCAACTGACATTCGCTTTAACATTCCCTGCTGGAGTGACGTTGGACACTGCGTGACCGTGGATGATTTTGTGTAGAGATGAGACTCACTATCACCTGAACAGAGCTATGAATACTCAAACTTCCCAGGTATGGGTTATGCAAAACCCACATGCAATACAACGGATTCCTTTGCATTCACCTAAGTTATTGTCTGGTGCTGGTTTTCTGCTTTGTTTATCATCGAGCCATTCTCCTTTGAGGACATTCGCCAGTCTGGTCCTGTGACCTGCATAGTTACTGCCGAGAGGTATCGTGATATGAGAAAGAATTTTGTCGGGCCTCAGCTACAGCTTCTTCTGTGCATGGATTCAGTCATTTTCAAGAAGGGGGTCTCCCCCCTCCACACATCTATCGATCCATACAGGAGGTTTTTCGAGAAAATTTCACGGAAAGAAGAGCGATCAGCTGCCTGTTTTCCACTCTATGGCGATCTCGATCACCTGATTTGATCGCCTTTGATTTCTGGCTCTGGGGATTTCTCAAAGACAAGGTTTATCGGGATCATTCTGAAAACTCACCAACGCCGAAAGACAGCATAAATGCGCAACATCAGTCCTCACCAGCTGCGTTTTGCCATTAAACACACTGTTCAAATGATGTAATATATTTTATACTGGGCAGGGCATTACATTGAACAGTACAGCCTGTGACTGCATCATACAAGTGAATAAAAATATGTTATTTATGCTTATGTCGCTTTTCTCCATCATACACACACGGAAAAATTACTATATCTACATTCGGTACATCTACAGCGAATCTGGTGGTTAATTTTGAAACTATCTTTTTTTCTCAAATCTCGCTTTCGCTTGGTGTTCACTGTTTTTTGCAACGTTTCGCAGTATTTGGATCACTGGATGGTGCTCCACAAGACCTTAAACAGGGACTCTTCAATTTTAATCACTCTGTATAAGAAAGCAGAATCTCGAATTTAATAATACAAAACAACCAATGCAACTTAAGCTAGAAAGGATTTTACTTTTATAAGACTTCGATAATTTTGGTCACTGGTGAAATGTCAAAGACAAATTTATTCGTTTAACTTCATTATGAAATAACTATGGATGTTTATTGTACGAGATTTTAATTAAAAAAGAACATATATATAAATAACTCACCCTTTATTATAAAAATGTTTATTATTGTGAAAAATCTTTATCATAAAAAATAGTTGCTCTAATATAAATTGCGCTAATTATAAACATTGATTATATTAATTAAAATATTAGAGTAAACATCGCATTGATTCATTTTGAATTTGTTTATTGCAGATTCTGGGAACCATCATCGCTTATACCATCATACTTATGCAGTCATTAGACGATAAGAAGGTTCCAAGTTCGATCATCCATAATTACAATTACAATTACATCATTTTTAACTGCACCCCGGAAATATGGGAAACAATCACATGAACATGAAATGATGGAATTCTATGATGAAATTGTAATTGGTTACGATTATTTTATTCACATAATTGATACGCAGTCAAAACAAGATAATTTAAACAACAATTTGACTAGTGATTCAGAACAATTCAGATTCCAAAAATCTAAGAATAGTCTGTCAGGTAGCGTCGTAAATTATAGACCAAGTAATGCTGTTTTTTGTATGTGGTCACCTCATTGATATTTAACTGCTGTTCGACAGCAATTAAATTCAAGTTCAATAGTTGGATAGCTTCTTTGAAATTGCACCAAGTGTAACGCTAACTATTGTGATGACTTTGGTGTGTTTAACCCACAGCCAGCCAACTCAAAACTCTTCCAAGAAAAGTTGTAAATGTATTGTGTATGGGCGAGGAAAAGGTTTTTTCTATTCGTCTATTTTCAAGAATTTTGTATATATTTGTCTTTTTTTTTTTTTTTACATAATCCGAAATCCGTGTTCTAGCGAACAAACATGCAACTCTTTCAAGTCACTTTAGCCGTGTAGGCGGTAGTATTACACCGGGCAAGGAACTTCATCATCAACCTCAAAACCTAAATATCCATACTCAATGCGGGATTCGAACCTATTTGTAATGCCGTAGGAATTTCCTACAGGTTTTAGGAAAAGGCTGGAACATGTCTTCACATGACATGTTCCTGCCTTTCAGAAACAACCTGAGAACGTAAATCCAATGCAAAACTCGAGGAATGGAAGCTATTCTGCAGGGAGAACAAAGAAACGCTGCCACACACGGCGTAGCTGATTATACCGGAAGGAGAATCCGCCGACGAACTGAACAACAAACAATTACAAGTGAGTTTTATAACTTGAATTCTTTAAATGTAGAATACAAAACGGTTTAGAGACTATAAAAGCCGGCTTAGTAGATCTTGTCCAAGTACTCTTTGATAGCTGGCCTGGTTGGCCGAGTGGTTAGCATATTCGCTCTCCAGCCAAAAAGCTGTGGTTCGAGTCCCGCCGTGGGCATGGATGTTCGTGATTGTCTGTGAAAATACTACTGTTGGTGGTGGTCGCGGTAGATGGTGTCGGTGTAGATGACGAAGGTAGTTTCGGTTGGTGGAGGAGTGGAGATGGAGAGTTTAGAGTAGGTACCCTCCTTCGATGAATCTTTGGACTCCCTGGAGGTGTTACAAAATAATAATAATAATAATAATAATAAACAGAACGAATAAATAACAAAACAATTTTGCGTACATGCGGATGTTGTTAAACATAATTTAGCAGTGAAATAATTCTCGCAAACGGTAAAAGAAATCAAAATTAACGTACTAACTGATAGACAACATAATTTGATATAAGAGAAATCCGAACTCCATCAAAAACTTAATTTCCTAAAACTACAATACGAACGTTTAAAACGGCAACAATATAGAGAAGATCTTGTCATAAACGATCTTCCTGAAATTGCACCTACACAAAACCTCAGAGACATAGTTTTAAAATTAGGCCATGCACTTGACATCAACCTAAAGCTTAACGACATTGACTATAAATCGGATTGTCAAGAAGTACACGAAAAAAAGGCTTGCGACGACCTGCACCAATCATAGTTCGTCTTACAAGTCCACAATAGACAATCTCATAAAAGACAGCAGACTGGAAAAAAACAGTTGCCAAGGACTTGAAAGCATTGCAAGACAATGCATCAATCTTTCTATCAGAATCTGTTGTACCAAGCAAGAAAAGCAAAAACAGAAAAACATTAACAATTTTTATGGGTCAGAGAAAGTCACAAACTTCAAAGTTGATACAAATGAAAAGATCAGAAGACATAGATAAGCTGCCAAACGAAAGAATCCTAATTAGATCAAAAGAAGACCACAACAAAAAATGAATGTGAACCATCAGACAGATATAACAGCACTACAACATAGCAGTAATTTGATCAGACCTCTCAAACATCAGCCTTCTTCCAACACAGCAATCAAACCAACAAAACAATACCTAACTGGTGTTATCCTCAGATAAGCTTACTAAAAAACTTCGAGGATGCAAGATGAGACTTTACATCTCAACCGAGATCAACACAAATAAAAAAAATCCATTTATTACATTGAAGTGCTGCAGTTACAGCCCTTAAATACATTAAAAGCACAAATGTATAATATATATAATTTATTATTATTGTATAAATACTGTTAAAAATGTAATCTTATTCAACCGCAACTATAAATTACCATCTACAGTAACTATTATTAGTACATCATACAAAAGAAGAAAAATTCGTATGAAATTCACTGTTCAAAATATTAGTATTTATATTTATCTGAGAAATAATAAAGTATTAAAAAATTAATATGTAATTCATATGTATATACAATGAAAATGTATATGGATGTATACAAAATGTACTGGTACGAAAAAAAATTATTATTTAAAAAATATATATATACTGTATGTTATCTGTAAGTGTAAATATTTGTATGCAGATTAGTGTGCAACTATATATTGTAAATATTATGCGTGAATAATAATAAAGTTTGAAGTCTGAAAAAAATTATTATTATTACTATTAAGTAAAGCTTACACCACGATCCCATTAAAGTTCGGGACTTTGAGTTAAACTAGAGTTACGACAGAATGAACTCGACGAAATATCCAGCTGTTATATGCTACTACTATAAATATATGTTCGAGCAGGTTTATGGGTTTTTTATTTCTATAATTTTAAAGATATGTTCGGTGGGTTCTTTTTCCATATCACTAAATATTTAGAACCTGATTCCGTGGGATTTTGAAATGATTTTGCAATTGGATACAAAATCGAAAGGATTCAATTTTCATTTCTACAACAGAAGAAACAAAAAAGCTGAAACTTCAGTTCTCAGATAGACATATTTATTTTCGGCGGTTGAAGTAAGCAACCGAATGTGATCATTTCAATCGTTTTTCTTTCTTTCTTTCTCTTTTTTTTAACAAAAATCAGATGCAGAGGACGATTTGAATTAACACTTCAAAAAAGTGGTTTATTCGGTTGATTTCTCTAATCAAAAGGTTCAATTTGAGCAGCTGTAATAAACATTTGTTACTAATTCCTACTTGCTATTTAGGGACTAATAAGTATGATATGATACTTATACTGTATCATTCTTTATATATATATATATATATATATATATATATATATATATATATATATATATATATATATATATATATATATATATATATATATATAGCGTGTCTTTGGTCGGCCTCTTGGTCGTCGATAATCGAGAGTAAGCCTATTTTGCCACAGAGTTTTCATTGCTAAGTAGCACGTAGCCGTACCATCTTAGATGTGCCTCTTTCATCATCTATGTTATTGGTGTGATGCCGAGGATCTTACGTATGTCGGTGTTTGGTATTCCTTGAGACTGGTGATACCAACGACAATCGCAACATTCTCATTTCCATGGTATGTAGGGTTTGCTCATGCTTCTTTGTTGTTGTTGGTCAGCATTCTGCTTTGTACGTGGCTACTGGTTTGACAACTGTTTTTTAAATCTTTGATTTTGTTAGTATAGTGGGATCCTCTTATCACAAAGAACTCCAGTGGCTTTTCGCTACTTCGTCCAGGCAATGTTGACTCGGGCTTTAGCAGCTGTTGTATTACCATTTGATGATGGTATGACTTAATGCTTGATCTTGGTATTTGAACTGGATGCGTTTGTTCAGCCCCACGCCATCTATTTTGAGCGTGCCATCTGTTTGATCACCTCCTTACATATATTCTGTCTTCATGATCTTACGTCTGATGCCAAACTCATACAAGCGAGTTTTCCATGTGTGCACGAGATGTTGTACTTCCTTTTGCCATCTAGTGCTAAGTATTACATCATCAGCATATACAGTGTCCAGGGATGTGGTTTCTGAATATCCTTGGTTACAGTGTCCATACAAAGGATGAAAAGCAAGGGTGAAAGGACAGATCCATGGTGAACTGCTGCTTTTATTGGGAAGATGTAAGAGTTTCCTGCTAGGCAGCATAGTGTGCTGGTGACGTTTAGATATAGCATTTTTATACATTGCACATAGGCTTCGGATACATGATGTGTTCTCAATGCTATTCAGATGAGATCATGTGGTATACGGTCGAATGCCTTTTCCTTTCGGAAATCTTCATTGTATGGTAGAAAAGCCGAATTAGTCTGTAGTTTGACCAGTCACCAATATCCCCCTTGCCTTTCTAGATGGGAATTGTTATACTAGTTAGCCAGATTGAGGGTATTTCATTTTTATTTATGATCTTATTAAAGAACATTGTCATCCATTGTGCTCTTTGTGGTCAGAGTAGCTTCCAGATTTCAGCTGGTGTATCATCTAGGCGGGTGGCCATGTTGTTTTTCATTTGATGGACGGCAATATGTCTTCATCGGTGCTGAGAAGGGGACACAGGACCAAGGACTGCTGTCGCTGATTGTAATGGTTGGTGTGGTAAATCTTAATTACTGATCTTATCAAAGTAGTTTCGCGAACGATGTAATACATCTTTTGATGTGTACATCTTTCCGTTTTCATCTTTGATGTTTATAAATGCTATGAAAACATATGAAAGGCGTTTGGATAGTGGAGAGGGTTATCTGGTATTCTGGTTGTTTGGTGTAAGATATTTCCCCAGAAAAATTGCCAAGTATTTTTCATTTGCGCTGCCCTTTCAAAATAGAATATGGATGTGTCGAGTTTTTTTTTTTTTCCAACATTGTGGCTTCAACGGATTTGGCAAGTCCAACAAAATATTCATCTACTGTCTTTTTATAATATTGACCTCACCTAGTAAATGTAAATCTCTCCACAAAAAACATTTTACCATTATAATTACGGCTATTTTGCCTGCTTCAGTTTAGGAGTGCCCCTGTTTAGATGTCATTGGCTATTTACTCACGGATTCTTAGGGCATTGTAGATGTAAATTTACAAAAAAGTATATGTAGCATAAGGAAGAGAAATTTACACATACCTTTTTCTGGGTGTTGCGGCTTTTCTTCTTTCTGCAATGTCCAAAAACTACTGAGTGTGTGTGTGGGGGGGGGGGGGGTAGGCAATTTGGGAGAATTAAATTAGAAAAAACCGTGGTTTTTTTTCAGTAATATATATATAAACATTTCCCCCTCCCTATATAAAAAATCAACCCTTTCACCTTTTCCCCCACCCTATATAATATAAGAATATAATATATATATATATATATACAGGGTGTTCTGGATAAATTTGACATATTTATAATTAATTATATTTTTCCTTAAGTTACATGTATTAACACACACTTCTCTTCATTTAAAAGTTTGGACCCTTCTTCATTCATATACAAGATGTCAGAAAGGATGGATAGCTGGAACCCACCTGAATCATGGAAGAGAATAACTTGTATCATGATGATTCGTGCCCGCCATCAAAATAAGGATATTACGACTGCTGCCCAATGCTCCCTGAATACAGTAAAAACAATCAGGCATGAACTAGAGACTTGCAATGGTGACTACGAGGATGGAGCAAGAAGAAAGATCCCTAGCAGACGATCTGATTGCGTTCGTACAGCAGAATTCCTCGCAAATCTGCAGGAACAGGTGTTGAAGAACCCTGGCATTGGAATTCGGGCTTTGTTCGTGGAGTTGCTAACTGTAGTCAAGCCCTGGATAACAAGGGTAGCCAATGGTAGGCCGTATGTATGGCAGCAGGATTCGGCCCCTTGCCACACCTCTGGAAAAAGTCAAAAATGGTTGTCTGAAAATTTCTACGACTTCACCAGTCCAAATGTTTGGCCTCCAAACTCCCCAGACCTTAACCCCATGGATTATTTTGTATGGGGCGCAGTTGAAAAAGACACCAATCGCACTTCCAGTAATACAAAAGCCCAGTTAATGGATAAAATTAAAACAGTTTTTGCGGCCCTTCCCAGGGAGACTGTAGCATCAGCTTGTTCGAGGTTCCGAAGCAGAATTTAAGCTGTGATCGATGCTAATGGTGGTTATTTTGAGTAAATCTTGTTGATAGTATTGTAATTAACTCTGCCTGTAATGTTTTTTTTGTCAATTCATTAAATTTAATAGATACAAAGAAGATTTTCTTTTTCCTTACGAAACTGTCAAATTTATCCCGAACACCCTGTATGTTTATATATATATTACTGGAAAAAAACCCGGGTTTTTCTAATTTAATTCTCTCAAATTGCCTACCCCCCCCCCTTCACACACTCAGTAGTTTTTGGACATCGTAGAAAGAAGAAAAGCCGCAACACCCAGAAAAAGGTTTGTGTAAATTTCTCTTCCTTTATGCTACATATACTTTTTGGTAAATTTACATCCACAATGCCCTAAGAATCCGTGAGTAAATAGCCAATGACATCTAAACAGGGGCACTCCTAAACTGAAGCAGGCAAAATAGCCGTAGTTATAATAGTTTATTAAGAGGAGTAACATGTGAGTTTTCCCAGAAATAATATACATAACATTTTACCTTTTGTTTCTTAAGCAATACTGTGGTTAAATAACACAATATCGAGATCACTCCTGGGTTGTGTCGAATTACATTTTCTTATTTCCGAATTTCGGGAAATATACCATGTATTATATCATGAATCATACAAAAAGACTACAAAATTGTGTTACACACTTCTCATATTTACGGATTCTAAAAACATATAATATTTAAACCCGTTTACCTCACTTAACAATTTCTTTGAATAGATAGCCACCCACATCAACATATATAAGAATAAGCAAGCAATACGTTCCAAATGCAATCCTGAATAGACGAGACGTTCCTGCATCAAACGAATGAAAACCGCAGAGACACCACGTAGCAGTATCGCCAGAAAATAAAAGAAACACACCCAAAGAGAAACACACGTTTACGTCCTTAGTGTTTGCAGCATCTTAAATAGAGTAATCGTGTCTCCTCAAATTCTTTCTTATTCAATAAAGAAATATTCTTTGCTTGTACTTTCTTTAAGATCTGATGCATGGAATTAAAAGAATAGCTGCTAAATGACACGAAATAACAACTCAACGTCCACAAGACAACAGGTGTGACCAATCTAAGATAATCCAGAAGTGTATCAATTATAGTCATTACCACTCTTTCGATATCGAAATTTTGAATATTGTGAACAATATGCAATTTTTTCTCATCAAGAAAAATCATCGGCATTTCCACTAAGGCGAAAATAAATATTAACAAATGAATAAAAATGTGGTTCCAATAACTGTTCTTGTAGGAAAAGCTTTTCTTCCTTTTGCTATCAGAAGCATTTCCAACTTACTGCAATTATCTGCCAGATTTAGTAGTCGCTTTTCTATTGAATATATGAATCCACGTATAATTACTATTAACACCAGTTGATATAACCTCAGAGCAATTAAAACATGATGTGGGTTTTCAGTTAATCTCAAATTGAACACCTCATTCACTTCATAACTGCCCTGAACCACTATTATGACTGCGAATAGTAAACTGCCCATGGCTTTGATACTTCATTTGAAAGGGAAATGTGTGGCACTTTCGAAAAAAAAAGGCCTCTCAGAAAGTAGGCATTGAAGTTCATCATTTACTGAACAAAACAAAGACGTAACTGTTCCTGGTACAAAATTTATTTGACTTTGTTTCGTCTTAAGTATATGAAAAAAATATGCAGATCCCTACATCTAAGCAAGACGTGATGCTCCCCTATTGATCTGACTTCCATAGTCAGTTTAATGAATATAAGACGTTTCCTTCGTGAAATGGAAACTCAAGAACGCAATCATTTCTAGTTATAATGAATGTTCATTTTCTTGATCATCTTGCTAGAGTAATTATTTGGACAATGGATCAAGCGTCAACTAATAAACATTTATTAAACCTACTAGTTTCACCAAACTTTAGCCGTTGGCATCTTCTGGGTACAAGCACTTAGGTTAAAAAACATTACACAAATATGAATAACTAACTAATTAAGAGATCGAATTAAGGTTTTCAATACTTCAAAACGGGTGGGGAGGTAGGGGTAGGGAAAAAGAAGACACAATAGGCCTCAGCTCATTATTCGCATCTTGCTAGCTTAAAGCTATCAAATGATATCTCTTCACCATCCTCGAAGATCTGCCTCAAAAAATCAAAAGGACCACGGAAGTAGTCGGTGCCGAGGTGACCCGTCCCTTCAGGGCAACCCGCCTCGAGTAGGCCTGCGCTGCCTGGGTTTTTCCTCCAAACTACCTCCGTGGGAGACCAGGGAACAAAACAGACCTCAGGGGGGACGCAGAGACCAAGGAAATGACTCGGAGTGGAGCTGCTGCTGCAGATGGAAATCTTAAAGCAGCAGCAGGCAGAACTTGATGGTGTTGTTTCTGACATTACACAGGATTGGAGGTGAACACCAGTTGTTGTTAAATCTGGTGTCACCCAAAGCCTCTCTCTCGAGATGTAAAAACCTCCTTAAGGAACCATAGAACATGTCGAGGACGATCCGCGAGAGGTCCAACAGACTGGGAGGATTAGCATAGTTGGAAAATTATTTTCTAACCTTCCAAATGTCATATTTAAATTCATTGATGATAAATATTAGTAACTTCTGCCTGTTGTTGGCTGTGGAGCGAACTGCAGAAAGATCACTTGCTCCTGCAGTAGGAGGGGGATGCGGAGCACGTCGCTTAGCCTCCTCCAGATGAAGATGGAAATGGGACACACGTAGAAAGCGTACTCTATGGTGTCCGGGCTCGGGAAGAGGCTACATAATAGGTTCCAGTTGTTGTTGAACCACCACTTATTCACATTGACTGGAAGGTGTCCATAGGCTATCCTCCAGGACAGGTCCTTTCTCGACGGGTACCCTCAATGTTTAGAGAGGTGGCCGAAGAGGATGTCATTGTTGTTGATTCCTAGATTCGGAACGTCAGTACGAAGGATGTTAAGGAGATGATCGTACCACATCTTGCTGTTCCGGATCCCGGCAGTGTTGACACCCGACGAGCGGAGTTGTTGTACTAGCTGGCAAAGTCTGTTGTAATCCTCAGGAACAATATCCGCCTTGGGACCCTGGTGGGCTGGGATCCCAAAAATGGGAAGCTTAAAGCCTAAGAAATACCGCACAGGATAGCGGCAGGGATGGTTGGTCTGTAGTATCTTGCTAAGATGGAAGGCAGTATTGCTTAGGTATTTGATGTTAAGGACGGGGAGCCAAAGCCCCCCAGCTTCTCCGGAAGTTGAAGGATCTTCATGTTAACCTCCTGGCGTAGATTGCCCCCAGAAGAACTTCAAGGGTTTCCTGTAAAGCTGGAGTTCTTGATCCTCGCTGATGTTTGTTATATTCACGACGTGCTGGTACATAGGGCCAAGATGGTCTTGATGACAGTAGCCCTGGAGGAGAGCGACAGCTGTCCGTTTGTCCAGTCCTTGAGACGCTCGACTGTGGTGTTAATAAGTTGTTGAACATCGAGCACGGGCTCTGCTACAAATGGGACCCCAGGATGGTGAGGGAGTCTCCTGTAGGGACGAGACCCATGGGAATGTTGTTTAGGTCCCAGACTCCATACGTCTTGATCTTAGTTTTGTCGGGGTTGGGTGTTAACCCCGACACTTTGAACCTCTCTAAGATGTTGAAGTTCTGTATGGAGTCGTTGTCCCTGTGATAGCGATTCCACTACCGCTCACCACGGATGACTCCAAAGTAATTGCATATGCGGACGACGTGGTGGGCACCCTCAGGGACAACGCTGTTGACTTCCCGTAGAAATGGCTCAAGGGCTAGTGCAAAGAGCAGCGAACTGAGGGAACACCCTTGTTTGACCCCTTTCTGGATGTTAATGGGGTCCGGAAGGTGACCGTTGAAGAGGAGGCAGGTGGTGGGGCTGTTCATGTAGCTTCCTCTGATGATGGAAAGCAGTCCACTGCTGACCCCGACTTTCTGCAGGATGTTAAACAGAAAGGAGTGCCGGACGCTGTCGAACGCTCGGTTGAGATCGATGGTCAACAATGCCATTGAATGCATCTTAAGGTTGACCAGACGTAGCAGTTCTCTGATGAGGATGAGGTTAAACTCCATCGATCGGCTAGTAACACCATACACTTGTGTGCTGTTGATGATGTATCTCATCCCCAGCTTCAATCTGTCATTGAGAACACGGACGAGGATCTTGTAGTCCGTGTTCGACAGACTGATGGGCCTCCAGTTTTTGATGTTGGCTGGATCCCTGTTGGCTTTGGGGATGAATACTGTATGGCATTCCACGAATTCTCGCGGCACGTTCCCTGTGTTGAGAAAGTTGTTGAATAGTGCCACGAGAATGGGGAGGATGTAGTCTCAGGCTTCTCGATAGAGTTCTGTGCTTAGTCGGTCTGGCCCAGGCGCTTTCTTCGTACGGCACTGCTTGAAGGCTGATGTCACTTTGGCCGCTGTGATTGTTGCATCCAATCCTGCTTGGATGTGCACAGGGAAGGGGTCAATGTTCCAACAGGAGTAATCCTGGGGGGTACTGTTGTCCTGGTAGAGGTTGTTGTAGTACCCCCAGAAGGCGTTCAGGATGTCGGGTGTTGTGGTGTAGGTACACTCGCCTTCAGCGATGGTGGTGATGGTTCGCTCCTGTCGAAAATTGACGTAGCGCCTGTTGTAGAAAGCAGCCAATTGCCTGTCTTCCGAGCGGAGGTGGAGTCGGATCTTGGTGTTCTTTTCTTCCACCTGCTTCTGTCTCTCTGCTTCAATGTCGAGATTAATATCACGGATAGCGTTGTGACATGGAAAGCCTTAGCGTTGGCTGGCACGAACCAGCTTCTTTCCTTGTATAGATCACGAAGCCGAGATCTTCTGAGGAAGGCACGTTCTAGGCCCCATTTTATCATGTTTTCTTTGATGTTAGATTTTAGTTGTGCCCACGCGTCCCAGTCCCAGCCAGCGGTGCTCCAAGTGGAGCACAGTTGGTTAAGCTTAGCCGAGAACAAGGACGGGAAGTCTGGTGGTAACTTCCAGGGGCCCTGACCAACTTCTACTACTTCTAGTGGATGATATGTGAGCACAACCATTTTGTGGTCCGAAATGGTATAATTAATTTGAACGTGCCTTATAGCTTCGGATCTGGAGACAAGGGAGGGTGACAAGTAGAATCGGTCGAGCCGTGTGCCGATTCCTTGGTCTGTCCACGTATAATCCCGACAGTAGGGGTTGTGAGCCCTCCAGATATCCATCAGCTGGTGAATTCCTAGTTGCCTGCAGCCAGTAGTACCTGTGTTGGGATTACCCCCCACTTTATCGTAGGCCGGGTCCGCCACGCAGTTAAAGTTCCCCATCAGGATGACATGATGGACGCCCTATAAGTGTAAAGTGACTGGAAGAAAGTCGATCTTGATGTTGGATCTGCCGGGGCATAGATATTAATATGCCTAGTAATACAGCCCCGGTACTTCCAGTCAATGGGGAGAACTCTCCCTTCTGCGTCCCTCTGGATGTTATGGAAGGCTCCGAGGAGGGGGGGCTAGCATAAGTACCCCGACCCCGGCGCTGTTTCTGTTGCCGAAGCTTCAAAATGATGTTACGGGGTACTTATGGCTTAGTTCCTGCATGTCCTTGTAATGGAAAAAGTGTGTTTCCTGCAGGAACAAAAGCCGGATGTTGAACGCTAGCATGAACTTCCACACCTCCTCTTGTTTAGATGGTGAGCGGAGCCCTCTGATGTTGAGCGAGGCAACACAAAAAGGGGGTGGCGACATTATGATGTTTTACGTTGTTATATCCGGCCTAGGTCCTTGATTCGCAATTGCTTGACATATTTTCTTAAAGCTTCAATTTGTGGGGAGAGGTAGTATATCCCACACCCTGCAGACCGGCTTCCAGTTCTGCAAACGAGCTCGAGAGAACCTCGAACTCGTGACGACTGTTCTTAATCTTGAAGCTTTCTAATTGATTATTCACTATTTGATGGTCAAAGCAGTTGAACTGGGAGCCGGCGTGTCTACTAATTTTAGAGTTAATGCTCTCCTGATGGCGGGAAGGGGTTTCCACCTCCATTTCGGACTCAGATGTTGTTGAGTCCGTGCTTTTTCTGGAGCGGCTTCGGTGTTTTTTTCCTATTTTAGGGGAAGCCTGCTCCTTCCTCTTCTTAGGAGGTTCTTTGGGGGGTGGAAGTTGATGTTTCCCTTCCTCTGTCTTCTGTTCTTCTGCAGGGTGAATGCTGACTATTACAGGGGAAATCTTAGAAGCATCTACAGACGAAGCCTCCTCCGATGTTGTTGAGGGGGGGGGGGGGGAATAGCTGGTGGAGTGTTATCCTTAGCTTCATCTATACCGTCGGTTGTTCGTTGTTCCTCCGTCGCTGGTAGTGGTGCGGTGGAAACGACCGGGGGGGAAGGTGACTGTTTCCTCAGCTGATGTTGTTGCTGGGGGAAAACAGTATCTTCTGCTGTTGTTAGTGCAGAACGCTTCTTAATTTTCCCTAGAACTGTCTGTGTAAATGTTTTCTCCCCGATGGTGTTGGGGAGTACGGGAAATTCACCGGCGTCTCGAGCAGGCTGCGGGTTCAAAGGTTCGATCGGCGCCCTGCCCGCTCTGCGAATGTGCGCAGAGGACACGATGTTTTTTGTGCTCAGTATTGGAGCACTTTCGGCAGGGGTGTGGGCACTAGCTGGAGATGTGCCCGACGCCGACGCAGTTGAAATACTTGGCTCGGGGGCAGTCACTTCCCAGATGTCACAGCCACATCGCAGACAATGTCTTTGTACCCCGGGATAATTAACCATGACACGCGACGTGCCGATGGTAACGAGGTTGGTCACTGGCTGTCGCATGTCCATGGTAAAGGTGACTTTGCTGGAGTACCAGGCGGGGTCCTCCTTAGAGACGCTCTTCTTTATATTACTCACTTTCCCCCATTTACTGAAAGTTTGTATGATCACGTCTTCTCCAGCTTCTAAATATTCCATAGGGAAGCGGTCGATCTTAATTTGACGTACTTGCGACTCCACCATGGTAGGGGTCACTTGCTTCTCTTGTACGGGGAAACCCTTCAGAAGTTGATCTCTCGAAGCTAAGTTCTTTACCACAATAAGAAATCGTCCTTCTCCATACGGGATGAAGGAGTAGATGTTAGAATCTCCTATTAGCTCCTTAAGGGCTGTAGTTAAGGCTCTAGGATCCTCCATTCCTGGAATCTCCACTCCTAATGTCCGGGTCCTGGGGGGGATTGGTCTCTGAGTTCTAAAAAAAAAAAAGAGAAAAATTAAGAGCTCTAAGATTCTGAAAGAAAATCCCGTAGTGCGTATAAACGCACTACCAGCAAGTTAGTAGAGTTAGTACTAAAAATGCAAAAGTTTAGTACAACAAAAATAAATATATAAATAACAAATATTAGTAACAATCCAACAATGAATAAAGACTATCCTGATACGCTACACTTGGAAGAAACGTCTCATCAGTGAGTAGGTAGACCTGGAATATCAAGGTTTTAAGTGAACAGAAACTTGCATACCTCTACTATCGAATTGCCGAAGAGGTGTACTATATATTGTTAAATATTGTTAATTACAAAGATAAAGTTTCGTACTCGGCTATAAAATAAAACGGGATTTAACATCTCCCTCTTAATTAACAAATTCGCCGGTAAAATAGCCTTTCGGCTTATTATCTTTGTAGTCCTTATTATCTGTTGTGATGCGGACAGCTCTTTTCTTTAACGTGTATACTGCGCTGAGTTTGTGAGAAATATGGTGAGAGGAGATGAAATGTAGATAGCCACCTGTATTCATAGGTTTCCAGTAAACTGAGAGGTTTATATGGTCATTAGTTTGCTTGTTAATTACGATATCTAAGAACGGCAGTTGTTTGTAGTACACATGTTAAAGAATTAACATGGTTACTCACGTCAGTTGATTCATCAAGCTGAATTGCGAAATATCTCGATTTCTTTATCCCCTCTACAGCTTGATTTTCAATATCGGTGGCCATATCAATAATTCTCCTCTGAATGGTGGTGTTCGAAAGTGATATAGCCTGAACTTTTTAAGTGGCTTCAGGACCCAAATCATACGACATCTAAAATGCAAGGCTTTACTAACTCCTCACCAATAGTAAACATTTTTTTCGTTTTAGCTATTCGAAGAGCAACTAAATAAGTCGCTCGAAGCATCGAAGTAGTATGGGATGCGCTTTAAACCAAATGCTTCCGGTGGCCGGGGCATCATGAGTCAGGAATTTCCCTGAGGGCATGTGTGTCAATGGCTTCAGTTCTTGAGTTTTGGTTCGCGTATGGAATTGTGGGCATTATTTTTGGTTCGCGTATGGAATTATAGGTGATGGTTGAGATAAGGATTCGTGTTGTGATTGGTGGACACTTCTGACCAGATGAAGATCAAGATAAGATAAGGAATCGTGACGTGAATGTTTGTTGTTATGAGATGTAGATAAGTGACGTCATTTGTTAAAAAATAAAAAAACGCGTTTTTTTATTTTTTTTCCAAAAAAGTTATAAAAAACGCGTTTTTTTCCTAAAAAGTTATCAGAAAAAACGCGTTTTTTAAATTTTTTTTTCCCAAAAAAGTTATCAGTATCAATTGGAGGTGACATCACTATAAGATATCTGCAAATGATGAGCTCGCTCATCTCCACGAGGCTGAGCAGACATTTTCTGGAGGAGAGGGGGGTTAGGGGAGTATTGCAGGGAAGACCTCAGTCACCCTCTTGACTACCTTTTCACTTCCACAACCTGATGCTATTTTTTTTCCCTCCAAAGTTATCAGTATCAGTTGGAGGTAACATCACTAAAAGATATCCGCAAATGATAAGCTCGCTCATCTCCGCTAGCCTGAGCAGACATCTGCTGGAGGAGAGAGGGATGATGGGTCAGAGTATGGGATGGGGGAGCATTTAGCATCAGTTGGAAGTGACATGACTAAAATAAATCCGACAACAGCAAACTAGCTCATCTCCCTTAGATGAGCAGACATCTTCTGGAGGATAGGGAGGGTGGGGGAGCTTGCAGGGAAGACCACTGTCAACCTCTTGACTACCCTTTCACACCCAACACATAATGCTATTTTTTTTTCCATCCAAACAATTTCGGACATCCGCAATGGCGAGATCGTTCATCTCATTGGTTATCAGTTTGAGGTGACATCGCTAAAAGATATCTACAAATGGGTAGCTCGCTCATCTTCCTTTGGATGAATTCGAGCCACAGAGATAAAGTTTGTACCATAATGTCACAAAGTAAGATAAACGCACATCAACATCAATCCACCAGCATGCGAAAACATGTCTGTGAGTCATCTGCGCGAAAGTTTCATTTTGGAAGGAACGGTCAGGGTAAAGGGTCAGGTAAACAGTACTACAAAGAAAAACAATCGAGTCGAGTGTCTTTTCAGTTACTGCAATTCCTTCATTCGGTGCAGCTATCGTATTGTGTTGTGTTGTGTTGTGTTGTGGTGTTTAGGTCCAGTAAAGTAAAATAATGAGTGAACCATAAAAGTCTTTGAAATTTTCTTTCTTCAGGAAAATAGTGTAAACTAAATATTGTGAAATATTTTTAGGTAATTACAAGTTTCGATTTTATTTTCGTTGTAAGTAATATTTCAGCAAAATAAAATAAGCATTTGTAAAACTTAAATGAACAAAGATGTGTGTTGCTGTTGTGTTTTCCACAGTGAAATTTTTACTCAGTTATTCAGTTTAGAATTTGATAATTAAATCCATAACTTTATACCTTAATGCAATTCTTTAATTATTGTAAAAAAAATCACTACTGTGAAATTAATGCAAGGACCATGGGAAACCTAATATCCTGTAATTAAGTATTTAGAAATTTGTCTAATGCTACCTATTGACATTTTTTTTTTTGAGTTATCTGTAAACATTTCGTTCGCATACTCAAAAATCCTACCTGTTAGAATTTGGTGATTGTACAGAGAGAAAGCAGATAATTTTACCCAAAACATAACTTAAACTCTTAAAGTTTAGTATAGAAAAAAGGTTTGTACTCTCCAAATAACACAAATACAAATTTTACCTTTCCGCACACAAAGTAAGATAAAAATTTGGTTATTTTACAGAGTGCAGATATTTTAACTCATCACGTTACCAAACTCTTAAAAAAGCTTGATGTAAAAAAGAAAAGAAGGTACATTTTTCTTTTCTTTTAAGATATTTGTACATGATAAAAGTTTAAAAACATATCACTGCCAGTCGAAACTTTTTTCTTTTTTTTTTTTCAAAACTTGACAACACATATTTGTAGTTTGGTGAATAAAGTACAAATGAACTGAAAAGTGACAATTTTGTTACTACATCTGTAGATACCTTCACCAGACTAGAAAAACAATCGTACCAAATTCAAACAATACGACTGTTAGAATTTGGTTATTTACGAAGAGACAACTGATATGTTAGTCTATCACGTTACTTACACTCTAAAAAAGTTTATTGTAGAAAATAAAAATGATATCGTAGCATGCAGATAACAAATGAATCAACATGTATATATCAAATAATAATCGCCTTTGGAAGAGAAAAATCAAAATCATTAACAAACTTAATAGCCATACCCGATCTTCATTTAAATGATACCAAATGATGAAAGCAAAATGGGTATGAATTTCCAAACTTTGAAAAGCTTTGATGAATTTCTTGCTTGCTGTGATCATAAATAGTTATTTGAATGTAAACATTTTATTTTTCTTGCGAGTCGAAACTTATTTCAAAACTTTACCATCCGTACATTCTAGTAATGGGGGAATTAAAAACAGAGACCATACCAAATAACGGATTTGTAGTTTTGTGAATAAAGTAAAAATGAAGTGATAAGTGACAATTTGTTACTACATCTGAAGTAGATACCTTCACCAGACTAGAAAAAACAGTCGTACCAAATTCTAACAATACGACTGTTAAAATTTGATTATTTTACAGAGACAAACAGCTGATATTTTAGCCAATCACGTTACTTAAACTCAAAAAACGTTTGTTGTAGAAAATAAAAAGGTATCGTAGCGTGCAGATAACAAGGAATCAGCATGAATGTATCAAAAAAAAAAAAAAAAAAAATTACCCCCATTGGAAGAGAAAAATCAATAACATTAACAAACTTTATAGCCAAACCGTTCTTCATTTAAATGATACCAAATGATGAAAATAATATGGGTAGGAATTTCAAAACTTTGAAAAGGTGATGAATTTCTTGTTTGCTGTGATTCCAAAATAGTTATTTGAAGGTAAACATTTTTTTTCTTTACAATTTTCTTTCTTTCTCTCTGAGCTAATATTCATTTGAAATAAGAACACATAATTATTTATTTGTGTTGGAAAGAATATTTAATATAATAATTGTGTTACAATATATAAATATCCCTACTGTGAAAAAAAAAAGAGTCGGGCTGAGAGGACAACAGTCAAAATACAAATTTAAATAAGACCACAACATTTTTTTTCTCCTTGTAAAATTTAATGCCACAAACTAACCAGATTTTTGTTATTTTATTTTATTTATTTATTTTTTTTGACTCAGTGAATTAAAAGTCTTATTTGTTCATGCAAGCCCTCAAATATATCAAGAAACTGTCAACTCTTGGAAGCAAAAAAAATCGAGTATTAAATTAATAAGCAGAATGTTAGTGCAGAAGGTTTCACCTGAAATTACAATACTGCTAGAATTTGGTTATTTTACAGAGCCATTAGATATTTTAAACCAACACGTTACTACACACACACACACACACACACACACACACACTATTGTTCACCTAGGTACAACAATTTGGCGACCGGATAAGAGAGATATCTTTAAGATAAGATTTAGTGAGAAATCTACAGTGTTGGAAAATAAATTCACATTTCATTTATTCGTTAATTTTGCTCAGTTATTCTGTTAGAATATGTAATTAAACTGAATTTTAAAAGTAAAATACAGAAAATAGCCATTCAATTTGAAAAAAAAAAAACATTTCATTTGTCAGAATTCTATACCTTAACAGCACTCGGAATTCGAAACGGGAAATTACACTTACCCTAAACAAAAAGGCGCATAGACGTTCCCACCAAGCTTAGGAAAACATAGCATGAGCAACTGTTGGAAGGAATTAAACAGAGAACGAACCAATCGGATAGTAATCTAAATTAAATATTCAACTATAGAAAAACAGTCGTACTTCCCCGAACTGATAATACTGTGCAAAACATCAAAGGAAGAATATGAGTCATTTAAAAGGTGAATACTGCGATTTGACATTACCGCTCGGTTCTGGATTACTACTCAGGAAACACACAAGACTTAGGATATGTGTGTCACAAGGAACGAATCATGTGAATACTAAAAACATATAGTCACATCACAAACATCATATGACTCTATGCTAAGGAATTAACAGTGGAACCAGAAATCTAAGGAACGAAAATCAAATAGCTTTTCAGATTATTACAGAAATTTCGTTCTTTCAAGATTGTGTTTTTTTTGTGTGTTGTGGTGTGGATAAAAATTCAACTATTTTGGAATATCTATTTGCATTAAGAAGAAGCATTCTGGAAAACTGTAAGTAAATTTAAATTATCATTAGAATTTCTAGACTACATATAAAAAAGTTATTGCAACCTTTTAAATCTCCGTTTATTTTAAAAATACCGTTTGGTTTTTTCTCTTCATGTAAACTAAAAAAAAACACCATTTCCCAAACATTTGTAAACAAGATAACGTTAATTCGAAAAAGATGTTGTCATTTGTCAATAATCTTTTAGTAATATCACCTCCAACTGATAATGAAAACTTCGGAGCAAAAAAAAAAAAAAAAAAAGAAAAAAGAAAAAAAACGTGTATGTTTGAAGGACACCACCATATAATAAAATTATTCAGAAAATCTCGAAACACAACCGCCACTAGACTCTACTCTAAGAATTCCCACCCTTTAACAGGAAAGAAATACCCCAAAATGTATTGGAAATTAGTACGCCCATCTATAGAAGAAAAAAAAATGTATGTTTGAGTGACATAGCATAGAATTAAGTTAGTCAGAAAAGCTCGAAACACTGGCACCATTACGACTTACTCGTAGAATTCCCACTTTTAACAGGAAAGAAATATCCCAAATGTATTGGAAAATTAGTACACCCATCATTAGACAACCAAACAAAACATGACGACAATGTCGGATGTATGTCACCCTGGGAAAATTCCAAGATATCTTATCTCAAAAACATCGCCCACAATTCCATAGCCAAACCCCATGTGATATCACAGAGAGACACATGTTCCCCAGAAATTTCCAAACACATAACGTCACGATTCTTATCTCTAAATATCACCAAACACACCACGTGATGTCCCCGACAGACAAGGACCCCAGCGAAATTCCAAACTCAATAACAAACATTCGCGTCACGATTCCTTATCTAATCTTGATCTTGATTAAAGTGTCCGCCAATCACGATATGATTCCTTATACGCTAATATATCTCCCTTTCGATTCAAAACAATAACGTCACTTATTTACAACTAACAATGACGTCAGTGATATTCATCTGACAACAACAAACAAACCACGTGATGTCCCCGACAGACAAGGGCCCCAGCAAAATTCCAAAATCAATAACAACAAACATTCACGTCACGATTCCTTATCTCTAATATATCTCTCTTTTCCATTCAAAACAACAACATCACTTATTTACAACTTACAATATATATATTATAATATATATTATATATTATAATACTGATAACTTTTTTGGGGAAAAATAAAATTTAAAAAATGCATTTTTCTGATAACTTTTTAGGAAAAAAACGCGTTTTTTATAACTTTTTTGGAAAAATAATAAAAAAACGCGTTTTTTTATTTTTTAACAAATGACGTCACTTATCTACATCTCATAACAACAAACATTCACATCACGATTCCTTATCTTATCTTGATCTTCATCTGGTCAGAAGTGTCCACCAATCACAACACGAATCCTTATCTCTATCATCACCCATAATTCCATACGCGAACCAAAACACAAGAACTGAAGCCATTGACACATATGCCCACAGGGAAATTCCAAACATTCCAAACCCATGAAGCCACGCCCACCGGAAGCATTTGGTTTAAAGTGTCCCACCAATCACAACACGAATCCTTATCTCAATCATCACCCATAATTCCATACGCGAACCAAAAATAACACCCACAATTCCATACGCGAACCAAAACTCAAGAACTGAAGCCATTGACTCACATGCCCTCAGGGAAATTCCTGACTTATGATGCCACGCCCACCGGAAGCATTTGGTTTAAAGTGTCCCACCAATCACAACACGAATCCTTATCTCAACCATCACCCATAATTCTATACGCGAACCAAAAATGACTCCCACAATTCCTTATGCGAACCAAAACTCAAGAACTGAAGCCATTGACACACATGCCCTCAGGGAAATTCCTGACTTATGATGCCATGCCCACTGGAAGCATTTGGTTTAAAGCGCATCCCATACTACTCATCGAGTTGTCACTAGTCATCATTATTTTCATTTCACTTTTCTGACTTTTTCATCTGCTCACGTAATCTTTGAAAAAAGTCCAGTGGCTTATCAATAAATAAATCTCTATGCTTCGAATGCAAATGAGAAGCAAACTTGAAAGGTTTCATAGTGTCATTTGACAGAATTTCGGAACATACTACACACAAAGGCCATCGCGATGGTTCACTGCCAGGAGCTACAACGAAACCAAGCTTTAAATAGTCCTCGTCGAAACGCCTAACAAAGTTTCCTTTTTTTTTTTTTGGTTTGTATTGCACATTTCGAAGTATCAACATTTTTCTTTGTTTCTTCTAAACTTGAAGCACTAGTACTTGGCATACTTTTGGTACCATCACTACTTTTCTCCTGAATATTGTCCTTGCCTCTACTGAAGAAGGTTAAAAGGTTTTACTGTCTGATTTTTTTGTCTCCATTTTATAGGGTTTCAAATTTTACGAAAAACCACAACACAATACTAGAAAACAATACGAACGAACGTCATAAAATAAGAATTTTTGCGACGTGTCGTCGACAGGCGAGCTGACGCAATGCTGGCATTCAAATACCGTGCGCTTCGCCTATACTCACGGTGCTACATTGTCGCGTGGAGAGTCCTAACTGGCTCTGCAACAATGTTGCGCCTGAACCATGTAGCCGCTTCCTGATTGGGGGGAAATTTTTGCAGACATCCAAGGAATTTCTGCAGACCGGCACCTGTCCATGGACTACTGGTTGAAGAACAAGGGTGTAGATAACTCGAAAATCTTTTTTTTTAAGTCAAAGGCTAAACATTAAAATCCTCAAAACAGTACAGTCCTCTGATATGGAAGAATGTTAATACAGACGAAGAAAATCATCTCTTGAGAGACACTTTCAAGGCCACTGATGAGGTATTTAAAGCATGTAGATTATTCAAATTTCTACCATAAATTTTAACTTAGAAATATTGTTTGACTTTGATCTTATTTCGCACTTATATTATGGTGAGATATAAAATTAAATTTTGTGTTATTTTAGTTGAAATAAATATCTACATAGTTTCTTCTGTGTCGACGATATCATTTGCATGAAAATACCGTTCGAATCCTGTCAGTGAAGCAAAGAACCTAGGTAAGTCTTTTCAGCTGAGCAACACAAAGAATGTACGCAACTGATAGGTTTTTACAAAGGCAAATACAGTATGTGCTTGCCTTAATAAATGCCATCATAAATTAATTATATAAGAGATTATACTCGAACCATCCAAATTTGCTAAAGCTAAATCTATAACATACTGTGGCTAGCATAGTATAGCCAAACCATTTATGCTGAAATAGGAGTAAGTCTTTCGAAGGTGTCACATTATAGATTGCAGTACCTTCATGGAAACGCAGTTTAATTGTTCAGTAATGATTGTGCGTAGGGTTTTCGAAATGACCGGTGTGATAGAGCAAGGGATTTGCTTCATTATGTTTGAAAGTCAGAAAACTGCTTCAGACAAAATTCCTATGATCATCAATGAAGGCCAGGTAAATCCAGTTGACCATTAGGGGCATAATTATTGATAATCATAGGAATTTTGCAATGTGAACAATACATTGTGCCAAGTTTATGGCTGGAAACAAAATAGCCGTAGTCCTGTTTTTTCTCCGCACAGGCCTGATATAACTTCCTATTTTTCTTCGAAATGAAATTACATCTGAAAGGAAAGTGAAATGACAGCAATCCGGAGATCTAAACAGAATCTCAGGAGTGCTGAACGCTATCTCAAAAGAAGATATTTACAGCGGTAGTGGCAGAAAAGGGATCTCTGACTCGATGTAAATTCGAAATAAGATCACTTTGAAGAAAATCCGTATTAAGACAAGTTTAAACGTTGTCTTAATACAGATTTGGATAACGTAAAATTGTGCTTTATTTAAGGTAATTAATTTTAGATTCATTATAACATCAAAGTTAATTTGGTGTACAAAAATTATTGCTATATTTTTATATTAATTAATACATCAAATCTCCACTGATAGCAGCATAAATAATAACACATGGGATTAAAAATTCGTTTCAAAATTCCCAAGTTTTATTTGTATAAGTTTTTACAAAGAAGGAAAAAAAGTAATGTTAATTAGACATTTTCGGCATAATTAATAATTTTCATCGAAAATTCTTTCGAGTATAATAATGCGTGTCTATTTAAATGAATATTTAAAAAGCATTTATTGGGTAATCAATACTATTTTTCAGTTTCTTTTTTCCATTTTTTCGGGGTAAAAATATATATATATTGGAATAAAATATTTATTCTCTATGTTGGAAAACCAAAGTTAGAAAAAACAACAGATTGATTACAAACTCACAAGTTACAGGAAATGCTGGTTGATTAAAAAAAAAAAAGTTAATGTGAAATTTGGCATTGTGTGGACCTCACAATAATTTCATAGTCAAGTTGATATGAAGAAGTGGCCAATCGCAGACAACCAACCAAATGATCATTTGTAATTAGGTTTCTTAATTGATTTAAAAAAAAAAAAAAAAAATCAGCTAACGCCTTTTTATTCCTGTATATACGGGAGTAGGCGAGGCCATTTAGCCCTATCTAACTTTTTGGAGACTGAGTGGGCAGTTCAATCTCCACTGGTACCCAATCAGAGACAGATGGCCCAAGGCTATCACTAATTAAGCGGTACGCAGTGAAGAGAGACGGCTCAAATGTGCCGCCATCTCGTGGTCTCTAACGCTAACACAATATATTTAATGACTGAAAATAATGTGGGTTCTACGGTCGATTTTCTTGAGTTTATAGGACGAAAAACTCTAGTTTCCGGGAGGAAAAACCTGCTTGCCCGTGCCAGAGATCGACTAACTCGGGAACCGGTCGAAAAAAGGCTTAGAAAAATTTCCTCTAGTCGCCGACTAGACTCGAAACCAAGACTTCCTTCGTGCGGCCTAGCGCGATGGTGTGCAAACGCCACATCCACTGAGCTACACAGGCGTTCATATTTGAAAAAGCGGATTCTGACAATTATGTCGATCCGAAAAAAAACGACAGAATGTTTCGCGCAATATCAGTTAATATTGGAAATTTTTCATGTGTATACTTCCAAATGACTTCATTATTTATTGATTTTAAATGTAAACTATTCTGAATGTTTATTATCTCAAGTTCTACTTCAGCTTGGTTTATATCAAACAGCCCACTAATGTTATTTGAAATTTCTGTGATGTTCAAGTTTTCTTGAAATGGATTATTGATAAAAGATACAATCAATTCAGTTTCATTAAAATAATTAAATCTTGAATTTATTTCTTCCTCGACTAATTCTATTTCACGAATAAATTCTTAAAATCATAGCGATGCATTTCTTGATTTTGTTCAAAAAAGTTTAATAAATATGGGAGATGTCTAAATTCGCGGTCATTTATATTTTTCTTTAATAAAAGTAAGTATTGTTGGAAAGTTTTCATTGACCTTAACATGTCAATTAAATTTTTATCTCTACATTGTAACTCTAAATTTAAATTGCTTAATTTCGTACAGAAATAAACTGAAAATGATAAGTGTATCAACCATCTTTTATCACTCAATTGTGGATAAATATCTAATTTTTCATCAAGAAAAATTTTATATCTTTAATTAATACAAGAAATCTTTCTAAAAATTGACTTCTGCTGAACCAGCGAACATTATTGTACAACAGAAGTTCCCTATCATCATCTGCCTGTAATTTAAATATACGCCTTTGCAGGGCTTTTCCTCGAACAGAATTTACAATTTTAAATGTGATATTGCTAAATTGGGGTGAACTTAAATTATATAAAATTACGTTTCACTCGGATTTAACATCGTTCTCACTCTCTTGAGGAAAATATTGATATATCAGACTTACTGAGCACTTGTGAATTAACTAAATGTTACTAAATCCTTCAATTTTAATTTTGGTCTTATATTGTAAAGTTTTATGAATTATTAAGTTGCTTAAACCTTACTGTTTTGTAAGTACTTGACAATTGCTGGAAAAGGGAGATGATCCTATTATGCGAAAATGGCCGAAGTCTATAAAACGTGCAACGGCGCACAGATATATCTTTTGTAAGTACGCTGCCTCCCCCTCCCTCCTTCTCCTACACTCCGTAGATTGCGAATGGATTCCGTGTGGAGCGCTGTGTACTTGGTGATGTGGGATGATGCTACAGATATTGGAAAGAGAAATTGATGACGTAGTATGAACGGTTAGCACGCAGTTTAAAAGGGCATGCAGAGCCGAAAATCGGGTCTTGCTCCGGTTTTCATGTTCCTGTGCTCTCAGATAGTCTCGTAAGTTCAAGTTCTGGATCCCGTGCGTCTTGCGGTCGTGCTGATGTGTGTGTGGAGCCTCCACGTGGTATCCCCTTCGTTCAACGAGGTTTCGAGACAATGACTCGAAAGTCTACCAGTCAGCGGTCAGGCCAGCAGACGAAAAGCACAGATGCTTACAGAGACATTCGGATGTAAAATGCAGAGAGAATCCGTGAAGAATACTTTAGAATATGCAGAGTGAACTAGAAATCAAAGGTGAATATCCCGACGAAATTAGTGATGAGGCCAAATAATAACCCAGGAATTGGTAATGTACAGTTTATGCTCTCTTACAAGTGAAATTGTTTGAGAAGAATGTTTGTGAATACTAAGATAAGACTCTAGTAATTGTTTCATTATTTTATTGAGTAAAATTGAGAATTCTGTATAAGATATAGTGAAACAGCTTGTGGTGTCTAGAACGTGTTTCCTAAAGGATAGAGATATAATGTGTATTTTGTATGAGTTAATTTTTGTTGAGAGCATGTGGAGCAAAGAAATTGAATAAGCCTGTTAAATAATGTACATGGAATTGAAGGTTAAGAGTGATATATCAAGTGAATAGTTTATCATGAGTGAGATTATTTGAATGCAATCCATGAGAGAGATTGAGAAATTGTAAACTAAGTACTAATTCATTATCTATTTTAGAATGTCTATTCAGTTTATTACTATAAAGTGTATTATGTCTTTTGAAATAAATGTTTTGTTTTGAATTTAACTGCTGCCTTGCCTAAATTTTGTTCTATTGCACTTGCTCATAAAACTTACGAACCATAGCGGGAGTTTAGATAATAGATAGGCCACGACTGCAGAAAAGTGAATTATAGTTTAATAAGATTGAATGCTAACTGGGTTCTGGTTCCTTGGTCATACAAGCTTTGTTAATCTAGGATTCGGGGTGGCGCAGATAAAAAAATTAATTTTCTCTGAATCCGAATAAGGAATCAGAACCAGTACTGAGACAAAGGAATAGGGTTCCACCATTTGAATTTCTTTGTCTCGCATAACAACAGCTTCACTCTTATTAGTAATTCGGCCTAGAGATCATTTGAGTTAGGTAATAAAGTTTATAGTATAGAGAAGTAAAGATAAGAAAAATATTAAAATTTTACAGTTATCCAATACATCTTTTGATTTAATCTTTTACTACACGGTACTTGGTGAATAATACAGTGGTATGTTAAAAAATCTGGATATTTGTCATCGTTTTTACATAATGAAATGAAGCCTGATTTATTACCTATCATTGCATGAGCACCATCAATAGTAATAGACACTAGTTTAAAAAGCGGAAGTTTGTGTTTCACAAATTCATCAAATGCCGAAAAATGTCTTCTCCCCAAGTCCTTCCCAATAATGGTATAATTTTCAAACGTTCTTTTTTACTTGAATAATCTTGAAATTCCATGCGAATTAATACCATTAACTGAGCAATATCAGTGAAGGCGTTTGATTCATCAAATTGTAATGAAAACGCAACACACTGGTGAATGTCTGACATTAACCTAGCCTAGAAACTTTTCTCGGGCAATTGGAACTCTTCGTTTCGGCAATTTGAAACCTTGTTTGTGGCCTAGAAGTAGTCTCTCTCTAGCGACGTCTCGAACCGAGAAGCTCCTTTCTGGAAGCGGGAAACACCTCTCTCAAGCAACGTGGATCTGGACAGTCTCTCTGACGGCGACTCTGGACCTGGAGGCCTCCTCTCTGACAGCAATTCTGAAACTGGGACCCCTTCAGCTTGCTTTAGTCCCTTTTTATTAGGCATCCTCTGAGATCTCGCATAAAGTTTGGCAACCGACAAAGAATTGGTATGAGTCAACTTAAGTTTCAAGTTTGGCACGCCTTATTTTCTCTTCCGCTTTCTTTTGATTGTAAGTTGCCGCCCATTGGAAAGTTGTTTGAACTTTCTGACTGACTTCGGAGATGTTTACACTTAGAGTCTACAGCCCTTTCTCATACATACAAGTTTCAATAACAATCTTTCTAATGCCGTCATATGCAGCTTCGGCGACAAAAACATTGCCTTTTTGTTTTTAACGCTCTAACATATTCTTATTAAAGCAGTATATACAGTTAGCTTCAAAAGGGTTATTTACAAAAACATCTAATACAAACTATACCGAGACAAAGAAAGTTTATTTTTTTACAATATTCACATAGGTTAAGTCCCAAGTAAAAAATCGATGTAATGTGTTTTTAATATTTAAACTGCAATCAAGTTTTTACATTTTTCTTATAATCGTATTCACTCGGCTCGCTGTTTGGCTTCCACTGATCTAAATTAATTCTTTTACCCGGACCTATAAGAAAATTACTGATTTGAAAATTTTAACGAAAAATAAATAAACAATAGCAATACACTTAAAGCGAATTAAAAATAATACAAAATAATAAATAAAATATGTTTTCAGTTTTAATTAAATTTGTAAGGAGGAATACCCAAGAGATCGACCAAAAGTCGATCGACGATTGAAGACCCCTGTACTACGCCTTCAGAAATTCTTACATGCTAACAAGTTTAAAGTTTTCGTTTCAGCATGAAGTCGCAGTAAAGGCACTTTGACAGAAGATTTTCCTTCATTTCTCTACTGCATATTTCGCACGGTATTTGTTATTTCAATGCTTTATTCCGATCAAAACGTTTTCATGTTTATCTCCGTTGGAGTAGTATTCCAGTCCTCTAAGGGACATGAAGCTGGAAAGAAGGCGTAATTTTTATTTGTTGATCTGTAAATTGATTGCTCAAGAAATCGTTGAATAACGCGAAATCTGTGGAAATCGTGATCTGCTTCAGTTTTTTTTTTCTTATCGGGTTTGAAATCGTATCATGTATATAACAGGAACAAAATTTCTTATTCATGCAGAAAATTGCTGTAATCTGGAAGCAGACTACATTATGAAATGACGACCATATGGGTTGAGGTACATTATTTCAGCCATGCCATTATTTCTCTTCATTTCTAATTTTTATTTTATTATTTGTTGTATTAATACTCTTATAAATGAGATGGAATTTTTCTTTAAGAAAAGCTCTCCCTCCATACAACGTATTGCAAGTGCATTTCCTGAAGAAATGTTTTTCAAAGTGTACATTCTTCATATCGCTGTTTTTACACCTTGATGAGGTCCAATCATTCTTCATTAAATTTAGCATTTAGGATATTGTACACCAACTTTCGGATTATATACGTAATACCTATTTTTGCAAAATAAAAAAAAACTTAAACGAAAACTTTGTTTTGATATAACCAGCAATATTTTAGCTCAAGATTTTCAAAAATATATATTTTTCGGAAGTAATAATATGGATAAGAAATTCAGTTTTTCAACTCAAGCAATACGCTATGTTTTTAAGAAGTAAAAAATGACAACTGTTATCCTAGAAAAGATATCAAAAGCAACTATATATATATATATATATATATATATATATATATATATATATATATATATATATATATATATATATATATATATATATATATATATATATATATATATATATATATATACACACACACACACACACACACACACACAGAATACAATCATGGATATCAAAGCTGATAAATGTAAAATAAAATCTTTTAAGTAAGATTATTAAATAATCAGCTGTGAATATAATTTTTTAACTTTAATTGACCATTATTTAAAAATACAGAAAATGAAAAAATTTATATATGGAAACAATGAATTGTTGAAGAGATTTAAACTTTATATTATTCATAAGATATATTCTAATAATAGCTTTTCAAGTCACATATAGCCAATTTCATGTATGTAATGTAATATAGCGTTTATAACCTGTAAAGGAGTCTTGATTGGCGACAAAATTGGATAGCTATGGACCGGTCATGCGCAAAAACACCACTTCCAAGTCAACACCGCTTTCTCTAAGTGTAGCACGAATTGAAAGGATCTGTGTAGTTATCTGGCAGAATGCCGGGAACCGACCAAATGGTAATGCTTTTAGGACGGTTCCTTTTGCATAATCTCATTTCCAGTTCATGTCTGGTAGAAGTTGTATAATGGATGCTCGCTGGGGACTGTCTCTTCTTAGTATGTTCACCTACTTTATTTTATAAATAAAAATCACCACAGTTTTATTTTCAGACAATAAAAACTGAAAAGACATAATTGCTACATCAGTGGTTTCGGAGTTTCCAGCGTTGTCGAAACAACTGCATTTGCTTATCATAATTCGGCAACAAGTGCATAGTGAAAATGCAAACGCTAGTAGAAAAGAAAGGAATCTTTTAATTTGTAAAGCCGTCTGAAAGTGCTGTTTGGTTTTCCATTATGAATACCTTCAATTACCAATGCTCCATAACAATAGTCACTAACTTCCTAAACGTTTATTGTAAAATTTCATATTTATGAAAAAGAAAATTAACTATTATTGATTCGAGTGAGGAAACCTTTAAAAGCCTGCTTCATTAAAGAGCAGGTTTTGTTTGTTTTTCTTTCTTCAAACAGCAGCTCGCACCATTTTTGTTTGAAGTTAGGAACGCCCAACTTCAATTAGTTTACCTTCGCTTAAAATAGACTGATATTTCAGCCCTAAATTAAAATCGATCGGTCACAACAGCTTACTCATACAGAAAAATAGTAAGCAGGTACCATAGTTGCGTTTACTGGTAGAACTTTCAGGAATACACTAACATACTCCAGCGCTCTGTTCTACGCTTAAATATGGAGCTCCAACAAAGCAGCTTCTATCGAGGATTTCGTTACATTGCTTTGCTTCATACTTTAATTGGTAGTTGTTATTTCAAAGGTCTGTTTGGATCAAAACTTTCTGATATTCATGTTCGCTTGTGCAGTATTCAAACCTTGTATGGAATATTAAACTATGGAGCGGTTGTGGTCTACGCATGCCTATATGCAAATTTTTTATCGAAGGACTCCAATTTAGGAATCGTGAACATTATGCTCCTTGTGTACACTTTGTTATCTCTTGGATTTGTGCGTATATTTTTGTACATGAGAGGAAGAAAAATGATTGCCCTAGCAAAAATCTGCTGCAACCTAGAAGCAAGCATCGCTCTAAAACGAACAGATTCGTACAGAATTAGGAACATTCTTGGAACCATTACTTCTCTTCATCTCATAATTTTCATTTTAATTTTTTTAATTACGAGTATCTCTTTTCTTTACGCTTCAAGTAACGGAATGGGGTTACTATTTTGCCAGGTATGGTCATCAACTATACAATGTGTTGCAAGTGCAGTAACAGAAGGATTTATGTTTTTTGAAATGTACGTAACGCCATTCATTTTATTCTCTTGGATTTCATACTTCGCAGACTTCTATAGATATTCGTTTGGTGCTGTTCATCACATGCTAAAAGAATGGAAAGAAAAATCTTGTCTGACGAAAACTGAAAAACTGGAAGAGATGAGACGGTTTTATTTGAAATGTTGCTCTGTCGTTAAGGAGACAAATAATCTGTTTTCTGTTCCTCTGTTTTTGACTTATGCTTTAAATACTGCTGTCTGTTGCTTTATCTGTGTTCAGCTATTCGATGAAAATTTTCCCCAATTAGGGAAAGTCTTTTCTGGCATTTATACTGCATTTCTCTTCATTCTTATGCTGTTGCTTTCTACCCATTTGCACAATATTTTACAAGAGGTAAGTGCATATAACTATTTCATATAATGCAACTTTTTCTTTTGCGCGTATAATATATGACGACATTTTAGAACATTAAATTCCAACTTGTGGAATTTAATAATTATAATTAATGATAATAAAACATTGTGGAACTTTTTTCAGGTCGGGTTTTTTTTTGCCAGTTGTAGAATAAATTGATCGTGGATGCTGGAAAACAAGTTTTTTTTTTAATTTGTAACCAGCAAACTAGCGAAACGATTATCGAACACACCTACAGACACATATGAATGTTAGGAATTAATTTCCTATTGGTGTTAAAAGTAACAGTATTACTCTTATTTAGCACTCTGCAGAAATGTATTGAACTGCGACCATGATGTAGACTCCCCTTAGGGATAAAAGCTTACCTTGGGGTATCAAAAGGTATGGCAGAATTAATTTCATATATTAAACATGAAAGGTATTTGCATTTTGAAACATTTGCGCTACTATGCGAAACTATCCCAGTTAATTCTATTGGCTTATGCATATGAAAGCGTTCAAGAAACCATTAAACATGTCTACCCTTTAGCTTCATTAACCCTTCATTTACAAAATTCAATTTTTGTTTTGTTTCTTAGCATTGCAGATTATATGTAAATGTTACCCATGTATGTTTGTGTTATATAGTTGTAGTATGCGGTATGTGCTTGTCATTATAACGGATCGTCAACGTACGCCAATTTGGATAGACACTCAACAATGCTTTACGACACTGGGATATCATTTTTCCGCTATTATATAAAGAAAACGATCACCTCACACCAAACAAAGGCAGGGGTGCCAACCTGGCGGCCCCCGACGCCTCAAGGAAAGATAAATAAAAAGGATGGTTGCTTTTTATAATAAAAAAAGAAATACCGTATTTACTCGAATATAACTTGCCCTCGCATATGACTCGCACACCTGTACCCTGATTTTACATTATGAAAAAAGAAATTAAAAAGTTTGCATGTACATCGCCCACGAAAATAGTTTCACCACTTTCATGTCGGGACGATAACTCTCTCCCAGCGGTGAACAACATGCCTTCCCCAACTGCCGCTATGCTGAAGATGCCAGAAAAACAATAGTTTTATTGTGCCATTGAATGAAGTGGAGACATTTGCTGTCTGTGTAATATATTTCTCAACATGTGAAATATATTTCTTTAGTGCGATTAGAGAACTGGTATTTAAACGGCACTAAGTAAGGAATCATATGTCCCCTCCCACATCACATTACTCATGCTGTTTAGACTCAAACAAAACCATTTGTTGCACCGGCAAACACACTAACTAAAATCTTGTTTTTAGTTAGATGTGTGTCAGTGGGCCAAATAATTCAAACACAAAAAGCTGTAATAAAATTCGTAAACGTGTTAAAACTAACACATATAGAATGAATGTTATGACAGTTTCAGATATTATGGAATTTGGTTGAAGAGAATTATCGTTTCAGCTCAAAAATATCAGCTTGATTTGTGTTTTGGTAATGCGATCTTTTGTTAATACCGCACCAATCATATCCACATCTTCATAGTTCTATCTCTATTGGCCTGCCATTGCTGTCTATTTCACGTTCTGCTTTCACTTCTCAGACATTCGTGAAGGGTGTTCATTACGTATCTAAAATCTTGTAAATGACTTGATTTTTACTTGGAATAATAGGAAAGAAGATGACACTATTTGGATAGATGACTTTGACAATGCAAAATCCCCGCATCTATCTCGCACCATGATTTTTTAGCTTTCATTTTTGAGAAAAAAGTGAGTTATATTCGACTAAATACGGTATCGATTTATTCGTTTTCATACGACATTTATAGGTACAATATGGATGCAACGACCTGCTATAATATAATTGCAATAATAATAAAAATGTAGATCGCAATTTCAATGTTAGATCCGATCCTAATCAATCGTAAACTATATTTATGCTTTCATTGTTTATTTATAGCACGCTGCTGGTAGCGTGCTGAAAAAGTCGAATTCTATTGGCTATCAGCTGTTTACGTGATGGCCGCATATGTACTCAAGTGAATCCAGCTATGAGTTTATAATTGCCTGCAACAGTCAATCAGTGATCTTTGAAGTCAGTGTGCCAAACACGATTCAACGACAACCTAGCAGTGAGAGAATCCCTTTTATTATGATTTTTTATTTTTATTTGCAATAGTATCGTGCACTGGTCTACATTTTTGTGGATTTTTATTGAAACATTTTTATAAAAATTGTTAATAATATATTTATTGAGCGTGGCAATGTCACTTTCCAAGCCAACAAGAAAAAGAAAAATTACTGATGAGGGGAGAAAATTTCAAGAAAAATGGGAATAAAATTACTTCTGCACTGACACAAAGGACAAAGTGTGCATTTTTTGTAACGAAACAATTAGTGTCGCCAAAGAATATTATATAAAAACCACTACGACAAAATTCACAAAGAACAATATTCACGCTTTGAGGGTAAACGGAGAAAAGAAAATTTAAAAAGTATGAAGAATTCACTTCAAAGTCAGCAAGTATTTTCAAAAATTATGAAAGATAATGAATCAGCAGTGAGAGCCAGTTATGAAATCAGCTGTTTATTGGTGAAATATTCCAAACCTTTTAGTGACGGTTCCTTGGTTATGCGTGTATGATAAAAGCAACCGAAAACGTATATCCCAAAAATGTGCAAGTATTTCGTTATATTTCTTTGTCCAGAAATACTGTGATCGAAAGAATAACTGAAATGGCAAATGATCTTCGTGACCAGTTGCAAGAAATATCCGCAAAGGTACAGTGCTTTCCAATTGCAATTGACAAAAGTTTCGATAGTCACGACGTGGCTCAAGTTGCTTTGTTTTTCGGGCTTGCTACGACATGAATATTACTGAAGAGTTCTGGGAAATGATTCCAAGAAATGGAAACACTGCAGGGGAAGACATTTTTGACGCCGTGTGGGGCATTTTGGAAAAATACCAACTTCCTCTGAACAGGCTCGTAGCAGTGACAACCGAGGGCACTCCAGCAACGACATGCAAAAATAAAGGTTTTGTGTCAAGATTAGCAGCAAAGTTAAAGGAAATGTATCCAGACATTCCAAAACTGCAATCTTTCCACTGCATTATTCATCAGCAGTACCTGTGCTCCAAAGTATTGGATATGACTCAAGTGAAGTTCATCCGATCGAGAGGCCTCAATCACCTCCAATTTGCACAATTTCTAAAAGACATGGAAAGTGAATTTGATGGGCTACCTTATTACACAGAGATTAGTTGGTTATCTTGTCATAAGGTTCTATAAAGCTTCTTTTTTTTTACTTTTAGAGGAGATCAAATAGTTCCTAGAAATGAAAAATCATGATAATCAGACATGGGTACAAGAGCTAGCATTCTTAGTTGATATTACAGGACATTTGAATGATTTAAATGTCAAACTTCAGGAGAAAGATCAGTTAATAACACACATGTATGGTGCACTGGCAAGTTTTATTTAGTTTTGTTTCAAAATCATTTAAAATAGAATATTCTAAATTACTTTCCTATGTGTGAACAGTTGAACAATAAGAATCAAAGTTTTACCTTTTCTCAATATTTTCCCAAACTAGAAAAGATAAAAGAAGAATTTGATAGGCGATTTTAAGGAGAAAGAAGCTTTTTCGTTTTTAACATGTCCTTTTTTCCTTTAATTTTGAAAATCCTATTTGTATTCAAATAGAACTCATTGCTTTCCAAAATGAATCCATTCTAAAAGCGAAATAGCAGGAAGTTGGTGTACCAAAAATATACAGTTATTTAGGTCAAAAATATCCGGTAATAAAAAAGTTTACAGCAAATATTCTGTATTATTTTGGAAACACCTATTTATGTCAACAATTATTCTCATGTATGAAAGATAACAAAACAGCCTACAGATCAAGATTAACCGATCAACCTTTCTCCCATAATGAAGGTCGCATGCTCACAATCTTTCAAATTTTGTGTTCAAATTTTGGCAGGCTGGTTAATAATAAAGGTTGTCAAGTGTTGGGGAAAAAATAAAATAATACAATTTAATTACTATAATTATATTATGCAAGTGTGTGTGTGTGTGTGTATAAATATAAACCCGAAAGTATTATCATTTTTCCCGAAAATATTTTCAGTAACATTTAAAAAATTCCCCAAAATATAGACTTCCCCACAAAAAAATAATAATAAAAATAAAAATACTAATATATATACTGTATATATATATATATATTTTTTTTTTTTATTTCAACACAAACACAAAAAATTTCAAACTAACAGGAGGCTCTGTAAATTTTTGTGGTGGTTATTAATGAGAGTTTATACTTTTTTTTTTAGAATATATAAATATTTGATTTATCTAAATAAACTCTAATTTGGATTAAATGCCCACCTATTGTAAATATTAATATAATAAAAATATTGCTTATATTATTTTTTTCAGTCCTTGTAATCATTATACATATTACTTTATGTCTTGTAATGACTTGGAAATTTAATAAAAATTTTATTTATTCTAATTTATTTATACTTATTTTTTTCAATTCCCTTCGATTCAAATTAGTGCAGGTTTGTTTAGTCGAAAATTTTTGCGGCCACTTGAGATATAGTTTTATAGCAAATGTCCCGCGGTCCAATTGAGTTTGACACTCCTGAATTAAGTCATCTGCC
Organism: Typopeltis vanoorti; assembly: GCF_054136105.1. Lineage (NCBI taxonomy): Eukaryota > Metazoa > Arthropoda > Arachnida > Uropygi > Thelyphonidae > Typopeltis > Typopeltis vanoorti. The sequence goes on from NC_143564.1 coordinate 52,767,599, forward strand.
ACTTTACATAAATATAGAAACATTTATGCCGTGATGAAGGTGGTATTGGCAAATTTCAGTGACAAATGAATGGGTTTCATTATTGTATTGGAAAACTTTCTCAAATAGAAACTTCTTTCCAAAACTATAACGAAATATTCATCCACACTATTGCTCGTTATTTTATTTTTTAAAGCAAAATGGATTCTATCGAGCTAGATATGAAAATATATTAAACTAGAAAGAGAACATTTATTTACTTTTCGACTTTGAAAAAAAAATCAGGATTTCTTTTGCTAAAATATAATCTTCCTCTCGATGTCGTTAATTGCAATCGGCCCAAACTGTAATAAACGATCATCGCTTGCAGATTTATAACTTATCTGAAATGATTCCATCTGCCAACATCCAATCACAGACCAAAATTCCATAAAGAATACTGTGGTTGTTGATATTTCCCATTATACGTTAACTTCAGGAACACATAAATGTTTCTAAGAAAATATCTCTTACATATCTCTAATAAGATGTTACGATGGTAAATGTTAACATAAGGAGTAGTTCTTCCAACGGAATGCTAAGCGTTTTAGATGCTGTAAAACTCAATGAGATATGTTGATAACACAAAAGAGAAAACAGATATGGGTGTGTGTATATATTAAACATTTCGTAATCGATAGAAAGAAATCTTATCCGAATTTTTTGAAAAACCTCTGAACATATTTCTCTCAGAGGTTTTCCAAAAAAATGGATAAAACTTCTATCTTTCTATTACAAGACTTTAATAACTGAATCCGTTCAGGAAACCAACACTAGTCTTGACTAATCAACCGCTGAAAGTAAGAGAGAAAGAGAAATTATAGTACTTAATGATCATAAAAGTGGACACACCTTAATTTTCCGAGATTAATTTCAATTCACTTTATCTCACAATCCAATTCACGTTAATTTCAATTCAATCATAATTTTAGCAATGAAATAATCCTTGAATAGAATTCAAGGATTTTAATGAAAATTACGATGCTTTACGGAAGTGGTGATTCTCTTTAATTTCATGAATATTAAATCATGCGTTTTGATCACTCTTCTTTCTCAAGTTAGTACTGAGAAAGTCTTCAAATGAAAGTAAGACAGTTGTTTTCTTCCATGATGGTGTAAGAGGATTTAGGGATTTCCATGCCTAAAAATCCCCTTCGTTTAACTTGAAATTTCTTGGTTAAAGCAGTGCATGCGCGCGCCTTTGTGTGTGACTTTCCTGCAAGGCTAATAAATCATAAATGAAATTACTTAAAATTACTGATTAAAGATTATTTTAGAAATAATAAATACCTGAATGATAATTGGTGATCATTTTTCCTTTTAGGGAAGATTATCGCTTCCATTGTAGAAACTTTAAAACTGAGTCACTTAAAGGATGTTTTGTAATCAACTTGCAATGGGACCGAAAATAGTGTGGAAGACAACTACAGAAAATGAGGGATCAATAAATTTACAAAGAAATGAATTTATATAAGTCAGCACATCAAATAATACGATTCTAATAGAAGAACCTGTTAAAATATATATTCCATACTGACACCGTTTTTTAAAAGCTTAGAAATACTCAACACTGCCTAAACGAAGGAATTTCACATTTTAAATGCAGCTTCCTTCATTGGCAATATCCTCAATGAATACTAGACTAATCCATCTCTTCTGCGGACATTCATGTCACCTCGTTCCATAAAACATATCAAGACGTGTATACAGTCAATCATATAATTCGTATTTCTTCAAAATATCTTTAAAGTTACCAAATTTATCTTAAAACACTGATTATAAAGTTGTTTCTCTCTCTCTCTCTCTCTCAAATATTTACGTCAACTTAGGAAAAGAAATCAAACAAAATAACGCATTACAAAATTATTGCTTCTGAAATACTGTTATATACTAAGCAATTAAAACACACCTCCTGTAATCGGGGTGTCACTATTAATGATTTTTCGAGAAAAAAAGGAGGGCAATCAAGTTGCTCAAAATCTCTAGCCATGAAAGCAAATCAATATACTCTACTTTCTTTCAGCCGTCAAATTCTTCTGAATGTGCAGTTATCTCGAAACGAGTTTTCTCCTTCTGCAATCTGCTGTCGAATTTCTCGAAACGACCAGCACATCGTTATTATTGCCTTATCATGTATACGACAGTTTTGTCGTCGCCTTCTTAGCCTTTTTATACATTTTTACATACACATCTATTTCAAAATTTAATTATTTTGTATTCTTGCTATTTCATGTTTTTTTCTAATTTATATAAATTAATTTGTTCGTACAATTTCCTTAATTTTTGACACTTAATTTCAATTCACTGCTCTTTTCTACAGCAGTCATAATTTCAGCAACGAAAATCCTTGAGGAGATTAAATTTCGAAGTTTAATCAGAATGGTGATTATCTTTATTTTCTTTAATATTAAATCATGTGTTTTGACCACTCTTCTTTCTAAACTTAGGAGTTTTCAAATGATAGTAAGTCAACTATTTTCTTCTATGTCGACGCAAGGGAATTTAGAAATTTCCATCCATTCTCGAAACTCATGTTTTTCATCATACATAATAAACTGGCCTCGTAGCTGTTGCTTAACTCTGATCAACTTAACTCTAACAAATGCTAGTACTTGTTTTCTCTTCTCTAATATCTCCTCTAACCATCACTGGGTATCATATTTGATAACCAGTGATTCAGCTGTTGAAATTATAATTTTAGTTTTATTTCAGTATCATATAATTTTATGCTGCTCGTAATTTAAGACTTCTGATGTAGGAATACTACATCGCTGTACTTCTTTTTGATTTATCAGACTGCATTGTTTGTGTATAAATAATTATCTGCATATCGATCGATTTATAAGCAGATCGAGTTATAAGTATTTTTTAAAAAAAAGTTTGGTTTTTAAAAAAAAATACTTATAAATTGATCTGTCGAAAATTTTAGATAATGTTTGAAGAGTTAGTAACAGTTCTAAGTCTATTATATGCGATTCTTTTCAAACGAAGGTTTATTTCCTTTTTAGTTCCCTATCATGTGTGAAATGACTTATTTTTCCTTTTTCGGTGTGCGTTGACTTTTACACCAGCTCTGTAGAAATCATTGTTTACCTTCATAAATGAACAATGTCATATCTGTCAAATAAGGATGTGAGAACAAACCCTTAGCGTGTAGTCTTTTGCAAAATATTTTCTTTGGAAAAAAATGAATGGTCGGTTGTTTTCCCGTAGATCAATTTCTTCAACTCTTTACATTTATTTTTATTGAATCATTCGAACAATATCATAAGGGTGTTCGAGTTTCTGCATACAACAAAATTTGTAGTGAGAATTTTAAATTCTGATACCTAGGAAAAACTCATATTTCGTAATTATTTTGAATAGTAAACTTTTAGGGAAGTTTTCTGAAGCATTCATTGCACTGCAATGAGTTTAGCTTTAAAAAATTATGAAGAGAGTAAGAGGTGGGTTATTGTTATTACAATGGATCCCTGTAAAGTGCTACATTATTGGCTCACTGTCTGCCAGTAAAAAATTTAATATCGATTCTTTCTTTCGAAAGCAACATAAAGGATTTCGCTTATCATCTCCATCAGAGTGTCCAAAAGCAACGCCCGACTCTAAAACTTTACCTCACCTTAATTAACTACAAAAGACAAAATCGATTCCACATCAACCAAAACACAAATCGTCATGCAGTCGTTATTAGTTTGCCATAAGATAAGCGAACAAGAGGGTTATGCTTTTCAAAGGATTAGGATTACTTTCAAAGGATTAGAATTGACAATGCGGTTTCTAGACAACAGGATTTTTTTCAACATGACAATCATATACTTTTCTTTCAAGAGCATAAACAATCGTACAATACCAGAGAGGAATAAAGCGTAGAAAGAAAGCATAATTTCCAAGTATTGTGAATTTCCTTTTGACTCATGCATTGACGAAAATATATACTGGGAAATATAGAGAATAATTGTCATCTGACAGCATGATATCTTTAAAGGCCTTCTTCATTGAAGAGCAGTTTTTGATGTTCTTCTTTCTTCAAACAGTAGCGCGGTACATTTCTGTTTGAACCTCCTTCATATTTAAAGTTAGCTACGCCCAACTTCAATTAGTTTACCTTCGCTTAAATTATACTGATATTTCAGCACGATATTAAAATCGATCGTTCAGAACAGCTTCATCATACAAAAAAAAAAGTAAGCATATATCTTAGTTGCATTTACTTGTGGAGCTTTCAGGAATACGCTATTGGCTCGCGTGCAGTTGTTATCAGTTTGCCATAAGCTGTGTCATAAGATAAGCGAACAAGACGGCTATGCTATTCCACCGCTAAGTATGGAATCTAATGGAAGTAACTTCTACAGAGGATTTCGCTATATCGCTTTGATTCAAACATTAATAGGTACTTGTTACTTCAAAGGTCTCTTCGGTTCAACAATTTCTATTATTTATATCCGTCTATGTAGTGTTCAAACCATTTATGGGTTGATAAGTGGAGTGACAATTATTCTCTATATTTCCCAGTGTATATTTTTGTTAATGAATAAGTCAAAAGGAAATTCACTCTACTTGGAAATTATGCTTTCCTTCTACTATTTATTCTTTTCTGGTATTGTACGGTTGTTTATGTTCTTGAAAGGAAAGCATATGATTGTCATGTTGACAAAATGCTGTTGTCTAGAAACGGACTTGATGTCAAAACGAACCAAGTCGTATAGAATCAGATACTCGGTTGGAACCATTATTTTTCTTCACTTGCTCATTTTAATTTTCATGTTTGCAATAAAATATCATTCGATATATTTTGAAGCTGGATTTACCTTGTATAACCCATGGTCCTTAAGTGCCAGGTGTTTCATGTCTGTAATAATTGAAGGAATTATAACTTTCGAAATGTATATTTCACCAGTTGTTGCATTTTCGTGGATATTGTATTTCTCAGACTTTTATGGGCATTGTTTCAAAAGCATAAACCAGATGTTGAAAGAAAAAGAGCATTGTCTTTTAATCAAGATCGAAGAATTGAGAGAAATTATGACATTTTACCGGAGATGTTGTTGCATTGTGAAAGAATCGAGCCATTTGATTCGTGGTGTTTTGTTTTTCATATATGCTTTCAACACTGCTATTTGCTGCTTCATGAGTTTCCAGCTTTTCGACAAATCTGTATCCGATATAGGGAGAGTGTTCAGTGGCATTTACACGGCATTCCTCTTTTGGCTCATGTTATGGCTTGCATGCTACTTGAACAGAGTTGTAGATGAGGTAAGTACGCTAATATTCTTTCATTTATTGACATATATTTTGTTAATCCATATTATGATCACATATATATAAGAATATTTTCTTATATTTGTTCATAAGATGCACAGTCAAGGTGCCTTAGCAATTTCTGAGAACTGTTCAATTTTTTGTAAGAAGCCGAACGAAATCTCTGTCATTCGAAGAAAATCGCAATCTCACAAGCAAAACGTCACTGCAGACTTAGAAAATAAAATATCTGATTGAATGACATGTTTACAAATTTACTGACTGCCAGTTTTTCGAACAAAAATCGGCATATGACTAGGCTGTTCATGCTTCTACACGGCTTGGAGCCCTACAAACTGCAGAATGATGGCGCAGAAGTGTCTGCATGTAACAATTCGGTGAATGTAATGAATTTATCGAAGAAACGTGTATATAAAACTACTAAAGCAAGTAGATAAGTGTGAATTTAAAAAAAAAAAAGAAGTTGTGGATAAAAAGAATGAAAAGAAAGAAAACATGGCAGATAGGAACCAAATAATTTACTTTAAGAAATAACCTTCAAGTTAATCTAATTTGCTCATTAGTTGTTTCGGTTTGTCGCTGATTATATTATGGAAGTGAGTATGTATTTGATATACCATATTTCAATTGTGCATTACCGGGATTACTGGCAAAGCAAGTATGGAAAATTGATTTATCTTTCGGGATGTGGCTTCAGCGAGTTGGTTTGGTTCTCTTGGATGGAAAACAATGCCATAATTCTGAACGAAACCAACCAACTCACTTTCCAGTTGAAAAGCTCGGGTAAAGATTCCTCTCATCCTATATGGAATCGAATCCACGTCTTTCCAAACGCAAGACAAAATATGGTATCGTCCTCTCGACTGCACTACTGTGGAAACACAGTTGTAGACTATTTGATCTGTTTATATTCATTGTTTTTGTTGCTGAGTAGTACTAAATTTTGTACCCTTGTTCTTTTGACTTTTTTACTGTTTTAAAATGGTTTTCAGCTATGCTTTTGATGTGAGGTGTTAAAGGGGTTTTTGACAAATCCACAAATGCACTCTTCTCCCGGTATCTTTAATCATACGAGAGGAATACTTTCGTCATCGGAAAGAGTTCCTCAACACAGATCTAAACGTTTCATCGAGGTAATTTTGAATACTCATATATTTTCTTATATCATTGAGAAATGAAAGAGAGCTCTTTCCTTGTAAAGTAATTCACACTATAAAAAATTAAGCGATTTCATGAGAATAATACATTTACTTTTTAAAACGAAACAGTTAAATTTTAAAAGGGATTGAAAATCGTAAGATTTTAAATGAACAGGTTTCATTTATTTAGTGTTGACAATTAATTGATAGATAGGAAATATATGCAGTGACAAGAATAAAACATTGTGCTAAACATAAATGTGTCTGTTACCGAATTCGTGATGCGATTCGTATGTGGAAAATTACTCGGACATGATTTTTATGTGAATCTCATCCATGAAAAGCTGTTGGCCTACAGTACGTTAGTGTTATGCAGTGGAGGTCTATGGGTTCGACACTCCGGAATCCTTCTAAAGACCACAAGTGAACTTTATTATTTTTTTTAAGTCGCTGCAGGCCTCCAATAAGCAAGGTAGTGATCAAGCTCTGGAAGGAATCAGTTTCAGCTAAAGATAATAATAACATTCATGTCCAGGTGGGAGAGGGATTCGTGCCTGTTGATTGAAGAACGGATAAACTAAGCAAGCACATTTCGCCAACCAAGATATCTGCCATATACAGAATAATTTAAGGAATGCACCAATTAATTTTTAAATGATCTTTATATTGTAAACTGTGTTCACTGACTAGTCAGTTCGTTTTGGGACAGTGTACAGGAGGGGAGTTCGCTGAGATTCTGTTAGGAAAGCGTTGCCATCACCTTCGTTTTAAAAGTTGCATCAACATTCTTCGATTCTTAGACAGAATTCAAATTTCGGTCTTCCCATGATGAGTAAGCTTACAACTTATAGCTGTGTAATGCATAGAAATATATCACGATATATTGGAGATATCATTATTATGAGCAGAAAAAAAAATAATACTCTTAACAAATTAAATTATAGGTCCAAAGTAGATTAATAAGTAGGAAACACTTATTACTACACCTATGGTATTATCATGGTCAATCAGCCTGCGTTAGTTCGAAATAGCAATAGAAGTATCAGAGTAACGCAGAGATAATAAACTAATATCTACATTTGTGATTATTAAAATTTAATTTGTTCAACGGATTAAAACAACATGAACGCTACTAAATGTTTATATTCTACATGACAGTCAATATTAATTGGATAGAATGGGACGCATATATGCAATTTTGAGTTATCTCTTATTGCCAAGTTTTAACAACTAAATATCTCACCAGAAGAAGATTAATTCATAGTTAATCTCAAATGAAGTATCTCAAAGTAACTAAATATACACACGGACAAGAAACATCTAAACATGTCTAAACATACAAAACAGCTATCACTTATACATATGAAGCAGATTGCTCTTTTTATTTTACATATTCTGTCATGCAAATTGACTTAAAGAAAATTTTCACATTCCAGTCTTCCACAAGTTAACTGATTTACGTGACATTCACCAAAACTAATAACTGTTTTTTAAAAAAAATGTATCCAGCCTACTAAAAGCTACAAACCTGTGTATAATACTGAATGTTGTACATTAGTGATAAATCTTGTTCCAGAAACTAAACATGAAACTTTGTCGTCATTGCAGACCACACTGCATACGCAGGTTGATGATTTTACACAGGAAAAGAAAAATTTAACTGCTTCCTGTTTACTTTCACGAGCATCCATCCACAAAGGATTTCGAACCCGCACCCTAATGGCCAAAGTGCGAAGACTTTGTCCACTCGATTGATTACATCGTTAATCACTATTTTATTAGATATAACAGATGTTACTTACCTTTCAAGTGAATCAAATGGATTATTATTTACTTTATTAGTTTGTTCACTGTCTGCAAAACCAGAGCAACTCTTATTTTGAATAATTCACGCACTTAACTTGCAACAAGCGCCATGCAATTGCCAATTTTTCAATTTTTGTGGTACCATTATGTCAGTGTAAGTAAAAGAGCTTCATAAAAACCCAAGGTACGATGCGAATCTGTTAATTGTATATAATTATTACTGTAATTAATATTTTTAGTAATACTAATCACAGCAATTAATATTATTTTTAATATTAGTAACAATTATTTAAAATTCACTTAATTTGTTATCCTTACGTTCTGATAACGATTCACTTAATATTATTCTTTGTATTGCGACAACGATTTGAACTATGCAGGTGACTTGTTGTTATGCAGGAAATTTATGTTAAAATTATTAGATTCTATAAACTTTTGATTTCTAGCATAAATGTAGAATTTTTATTTAACCCTCACTGTGTTTACATTATTATCATATGTTCTATATTTAGGCTGAGAGGACTCCTTTTATACTGAAACAATTCCCTATTGGATCTCTGCCAATCAAAGAACAAAACAATGTAAGTATTATTAAACTTTTTAAAGCAATGAAGATTGATTAACGATAGATTAACAGCAAGTAAAATATCCCCTGATCTTTGATTGTTTTGGATTTTGGATTGAAATTAAGTATTGAAACAAACAATTGGACAGTTTAAGGGAAGACTTCCTTAAACAGGATAGTTCAAGGGAAGTCTGGGACTTCCCTTGAACTGTCCATTCGATTCCATATATGGTCTAAAAATATTCTTTTTTTCCCTTTTTTTGGTCTTTAAATGACATTTAGTCCTTTTCAATTCATTCTCTTTATTGATCGCAATCTTTTTTTTTTCTTATCACACAATCTTCTATTCATTAAACCCTTACGCAATCATGAAGAAGTTGTGGTTGTCCTTTCCCTAGAACACAAGTTAACTTTTTCTAAAAGTTAATTAAGAAAAAAAAAAAAGAAGAGAAGGTGATGTGATAAATAAATGCATAGAACTTATTCTACTAGGGAAAAATCTAAAATCTTTGGAAGTAAATTACAAGACATTAATCACTTGCGTAGGTTTCTGTGGTTTAGCAGTTCATAAGAAAGATGCCGGTAATTGGACCACATGTTTATTAATATAAATAACAATAAAAAACAAACCGAAGTTTCGAAAGTTGTTCGACTTACATCTTCGGGGGTCAAAGGTAACTAAAAGTTTAAGCACAAGAAATGAAAAATTACTCAAATAGTTCATTCTGTGCAATTGTGGCTTCTAACTGTTTATTAAATTAAATATCCGAATGTAGATTCAGTGCAATGCTAAGTTTGAATAATGCTGGATGCCGTCACGTTCTGTTGTTCCCATTGTTTTTTTTTTTTTTTTTTTTTGCCAGAGTACATTATGGCCGGTGGACCTTATATGGTATGGTATGCCTGATTTGTGTTCTCTTCTTTTTTGCACGTCTTTTTGGTGTTCGTTCATGCGAATTTCTCCTGATCATCCCGTCTGGCCTACGTAGCGGATGCCACAGAAACAATGAAATTTATAAACACCCGGCTTTTTTAAAGGATGATGTGGAGCTTTGTGGGGATGTAGAAATCTTGAAATTTTTTCTCTAACATTCTTGAAGTGTGGAAGCAAGAATGCAATCACGTTCTGTTGTTCTGTTAAACAACAGAACGTGACAGCATCCAGCTTTGCTCAAACTTAATATTCCGCCGAATCTACATTCGGATATTTAATAACCAGTTAGACCGCCACAACCGCATAGAATGAACTATTTTGAGTAATTTCTCATTTCTTGTGTTTAAACTTTTAGTTACGTTTGACCCCTGAAGATGTAACAACTTACTCAAACGACTTACGAAACTTTTCGGGTTTGTTTTTTATTGTTATTTATCTTAATAAACATGTGGTCCAATTACCGAAATCTTTCTTATGAAGACATAATCAGGTAGATTTTCTTTGAAAACAATATATATAAATTATACCTGAGTAAACAGAGTAAAGTGCATGACAAGGTTTTAGATTACAACCTGATTTCATCGAAACTTAAATCATTAAATCCGAAAGGTTGCAAAAACTTCTGTTTTGAACCCAAAAGGCCATATACAATTCTCACGTCATAGTGGTGTATGTCGAAAGAATTAGTGGTCCAAGTATATCACTAATTGAATTTTAATATTTGTCAAAGTTCTTGGTAATGACAGGTCAGCCATAGGGATGGTTTAAAAGGTGAACAGGTTTGATTTCTATGGAATTCATATATATATACTAAGCGGTTTCGGCTCGTGGCTTGAATTCGTGGGGGAGCTGCAAATTTCGAAATATACGTACACACTGTAAGTATACAGTGAATACGTGTTTGGATAAAATATCAAAATTATGGTAAAAATTAAAACATAAATAAATATGAAAAAAATATTGTTTATTATCTATAAAATTATACAATTTAGTATAATTCAAAATTACTTAAAATTAAAATCCATTCTTCTTTTTTTGTTTCGACCAAAAAGGTCAATATCTTTTTCCTTGATGTTTGTGTGACTGTTGGAGATTTTTTCCTCCGTTGAAATCATCGCAAGTGTATTTAACCTATCCTGATTCATAGTGCTACTCAGAAATGTTTTTATTCTCTTTAATGTTGAAAAACAGCATTTTTCAACATTAAGAGAATTTTTATCAAGCACGATAAACACCACGAACACCCTACTACTGGCGCAAACTGCATATAAACTAAAATGGAACTGCGTGATGGACAGTTCCGCATTACGCTAATAGCTAGCATCTCACTATGACGTGATATGCTTGTGCGTCATACGATATCATACGCATTGACACTGTGGAAAACACAGTGTCGCTTGCGTAATTCGCCCTACTAATTGCCACAAGATGGATTTTTATTATTTTTATACAAAATGAGAGAATTGTATAGGATTGTTGATGATAAATATTGCAAGCAAATATAAATAAATTGATAAATATTTTTATATATCGAAAAATATTCGGGGTGCTGCAGTTCCGAAGTGTGCCTATGCACGAGCCGCTCCTGGTAATAAGTATGAATTGACAGACATCGTACGTGGGTCATCAGACCACTCTATGACGCTTATCGACTGGGTGCTGCGTCTTTTCTTGCTGCTTTTTTGTGGGATGAGAAATTCATTGAAAATATGTAACTTCCATATGAGACTGGATATTTTGGCTCCAGTCGAGAAGTCCTTATAAATGTATGTTGTATTTTATATGGCATTCGAACTCAGGTCTTTCCTACCGAATAACATCGTTACATCTGACCCATACGACTTTCTAATAAATTGAATACGAAATAATACACTGCATTAGTAATCGGTCTGACTACTCGCTAATTTTTTTTAAAGAAACTAAATTTTGTGAACTGATTACCAGTCACTATTGAAAATGAAAAATGAGAATTGCAAGCATATACGTAAACATATGTTCACTTTCGCTTAACTTATGTATTTTTGTGTTTCAGGTGATCGCATTCTTACTAACCTGTCAGGATGAAAAGCCGACCTTCTCAGGATGGGGATTCTTCAATGTGGATTTGACACTGATGACTTCGGTACACCATATTTATTTTAATTTGCTTAAATATACTATCATGAAGCCACACGATTCTCTATGAGTAACTTTATTTAAATATTATTGTGATACTTAATGTTCAGTGTATGCTTGAGTTCGTTAAAAGAATTACTTAGGCGCAATGCTTTAAAGTATTTTTGAGGACAATGCTTTGTGTATATCTGCAATAAGCTTCAAAAGGCACGTGGCAAGTTTCTTTCTCAATATGTGAGAGTATAACACATGAACGTCCTGGAGAAAATCTTCTCCATATACAGGGTTAGCCTAAAAGAAATAGACACTTTCAAAGTTTTACAGAAAGATGAGTTTTAATAGCATGGCTGAAATACTTACCTGGTTTGAAGAGTACGTCCTGATGTTTACATTGGTAAGTTACACGTGTTCTATGTGGGACCCTTTTGTAACACAACAAATATTTCTGATGAATCAAACAAATTTCAATTTATAAAGCGTTTAAACTGTCTATTTCTTTTAGGCTAACCCTATATATATACACTCATCGCTCGACTTACATCCCTTCGAAGACACGTCCGTGATCTCATAATGGAATAAATAATACTTTCGAACAAGACGCAAGCGAGCGTAATGCAAAAAGGTTTTTATTTAGCAGCAATGCAGCGGCAACCTCCCTTGGCAGTCGGTACGTGGCTTAAATAGTTTCTCTGTTGATTTTGCGTTTAAAAAAATTGTGTTTAAGTTGTTGGCTCTTCATATATCTAAAAGTTTGTGTATTTATCGTTAAATATTTCGCGATATTTTGTGCAACATGGCCCCTGCACACCCAATTAAAAAACCTAGTGAAGAATCACTGAAAAGGGGGCTAGCAATTGATCTAGAAACGAACGAAGTTGCAAATTTAACGATAGTGACGAAGCAATGACAAGGACCTATCGGTGATTGGAAAAGCTACTTCCATCAAGCATAGAGGACCTGGACCAAAAGCGCATACCTCTTAGCGCTATGACCATAACCGCTAAGGTACTAAGTCTGTTCAACATGTTGAAGGAGAAAGCAGGACCTGATTACGACTACGAATTCATCGCTTCTTCCGGTTGGTTCATGAGATTCAAGCAGCGTTTTGAACTCCATAATGTGAAAATGTACGGTGAATATGAAAGTTCCGATGAGAAGACTGCAAAGGAGTTTGTGGAGAAATTAGATAAAATTATTACGGAGGAAAATTATTTGTCACAGCAAATATTTAATATGGATGAGACCTCCTGGTTTCGGAAAAAAATGCCCGAACAGACAATTCATCCACAAAAAGCTAACATCTATGCTTGGTTTCAAAGCTCTTAAAGACCGTATTAGTCTTTACGATTATTACGATTCTGTTACGGGGTAATGCGGCTGGATATAAACTGAAAACTATTTGTGATATGGTACAGTGAGAATTCACGAGCCTTCAAAAATATTAGGAAGCATACTCTTACAATTCACTATCGGAGCAATAAGAAGTCGTGGTTGACTCAAGAATTGTTTGCTCATGCCTTAATCAAACTGTAATGCAAGTGAAATGGAGGGGTATTCTGCGAAAGAAAATGTATGTAGAATTTAAAATTTTATTCATTCTAGATAATGGTCCAGGTCATACGTCTTATATCGGTGATCTTCACCAAGTTCAAGGTCATGTTTCTCCCTCCAAACACTACTTCATTGGTCCATCCCATGGATCATGGAGTTCTTGTAATGCTTAAGGCTATATTAAGGCTATTATTTTCTACGGAGAACTTTTTCACAAGCCATTTCTGCTACTGAAAGAAATGACCAGACTCTCATGCAAATCTAGAAAGCATTCAATATTTATAATGCTATTAAAGATATATTGCTGTAATTTGGGACGAAGTGATCTCTCAGTGTATGAGTGGCTTATGGAAAAAAACATTAAAAAGGTTTGTGCACGATTTTGAAAGTTTTGAAAAAAATGAAGACCTTTGTAAATTGATTGAAGAAATAGTGGACCTAGCAAACAATCTGAATCTCGTTGTGAATGAAGACGACATAATTCAACTCACAGGAAGTGCCCCTGAAGATTTGACCAACGAAGAATTGGGCGAAATGGAAGAACAACGTGTTGCAGAACGAGAAAAAGATGAGAAAAAAGATAAACAAGGAGGGGTAGTTAAACAATTCACAGTGAAGGGGTCTTGCAGAAATGTTCTGTCCACTTAGCGATGTTCTGAAAATGGTTGAAGACATGAACCCCAATGTTGAACGCTACTTATTGATAGAAAGGAAAGTACATGATGTGTTTCTTTACTGTAAACAATTTTATGATGAAAAGAAGAGGATTAAGCAAAGCACATTGGGTATTTCCGTCACAAAAAACAAAGGTTATTCCAGAAGAGACGCAACCCCTGGTCTTTCACACAGGGAAGGCAATGAAGATATGATTGTGGAGGAAGATTTTGGTGAGTATTTATCTGTTTTTTAGTGGCAGTAGCGCACAGTGTAGTTTTATAATAAGGCTTAAAAATTAAACTGACAGTATACTCATTACTATTAAGTCCCAAACAAACCCCTATAACATTCGTTGATTTAATGTATCAAGTTACGCCCGAACCGACTTACTTTCTGCCTGATGAAACGCAACCCGGCGTAAATCGAAGGATGAGTCTGTGTGTGTGTGTGTGTGTGTGTGTGTGTGTGTGTGTGTGTGTGTGTGTGTGTGTGTGTGTGTGTGTGTGTGTGTGTGTGTGTGTGTGTGTGTGTGTGTGTGTGTGTGTGTGTGTGTGTGTGTGTGTGTGTGTGTGTGTGTGTGTGTGTGTGTGTGTGTGTGTGTATTATTTACAGAGTAATTGACTCGGTTAAATGACATGTTTATAATTATTAACTGATTTAAACAACTAGTTTCATCAAAAATGCCGACTTCCTCAGGTGAATACAGTACCATGGAGAACACGACATCTTAAAAATATATTGTACTTTTGACAAAAACAGAGTTTAGAACAAGAAGTAGTTGTGTTTGTAATTGATTTCGAGCGTTAGTTCTGGCATGAAGCACTGTGCGTGTGAATGATATCATGAGAGCGCCATCTGGATTACAGCGCTATGTGAATCGGACAGGCTGTAACTAAGATTGCTCTTTAGATGGGTAGGATCGAGAGCTATTTCTTTGGATTCCAAGATACGTCTCTCTAATTCATCGCAGCATTTATCGATGTTTGAAGTCGAGTTCCAGTCTATTTGATGTCATCCATCCTTCAACATTGGTATGGCTGAAAATTAAATGGCTGGATAGGGCACTAGCACGGACTCTGTTATAAGAAATGTCACGTTAGTGTTCTTCTAGGCGGAGAGAGATGGTCTTTTCTGTCTGGCCATCATATGGTTTGCCGCAACTGCAAATGATTTTCTGTACTCCTGGGAACTGAAGAAGGCTGTGTTTTATTTTAGGTTGACTGAGGTAAGATCGGAATTTTGGAAAGGTGGAGAAATATGTTTTAAAATTAAATTTCTTCAGGATTTTCGCTGGTTTAGGAGAAGAGAATTTATTTACGATAAAGATATGTAAGCTGTTGGGTACGAGTTATCTTCATCACTATGTTGATTACGTACACTAAGACGATTATAAATAATTTTAGTAGAGTAACTGTTATTTAAGAAAATCCTTTTGAGGTAACTAAGTTCATCTTCTGTCTCAAGGATCTCGCCCCATGAGGTAGTGGGGAAATAATTTCTGAGGGAGGTAGTGGTGAGACGAAGCATGTAGTTATCTATCGGTGTGTGTTGGCTGTCTAAAGCTAGAAATCTTGAGACCATCCGTTGTTCTAGTAAGTTTTATATCTAGACAATCTAAAACCCGATTAACTTCTGGTTCGGATGTGAAGTTTATATTTTGATGAAAATTGTTTAAATGATACAGAAAGGTTTGTATGTTTTCTGGGCCGTGCTCCAAAGTTAGGAAAATTCGTCTATGTAACGTAGCCAGGTTTTGGGTTTCAGTATCACTGAGGAAATAGCCTTTTCCCCAAAATCTTCCAGATAAAGGTTGGCTAGCACCGGAAACAACGGGCTACCATTGACAAACCGCAGTTCTATTTGTAGTTCTTGTCTTCAAATAAGGAGTAGCCTGAATCCACATAATTAAGGCGAAAATCTTTTAAGATAACTGACATGGAATGTTCCAACCCAGAAGACTATGCGGAAGCAGACAGAATGGTTAGCTTCGACATAGTCTCACTATTAACCAATGTTTCTTATAACAGAGGCCGTGCTAGTGTCCTATCCAGCCATGTTTTATTCTCGGCCAATACCAATGTTCTGGTGCACTTATGGTATTATTCACACGCACAGTGCTTCGTGCCAGAACTAACGCTCGGATTCAATTTCAAACACAACTACTTCTTGTTCTAAACTCTTTTTTTGTCTAAAGTACAATATATTTTTAAGATGTTGTTTTCTACATGATACTGTAGTCACCTGACGAAGTCGGATTTCCGATGAAAGTAGTGATGAAACCTTATTAAGTATCTTGTATTTTATCTCGGTATTTGAGTCAGCTAATAATTATAAGCATATATATATTTATAATTAGAAAGTATTTTACCTTGGGTATAATAAATGTTAATTGGGTATAATAATAAAATACCAAGCTATTTTAAACCTGGTTTTACTCCATTTCCCAAGTAAGCAAACAGACAAACAAGTCAAGTTTGCGCCTGCGAGTGCTGCAAGTCTAATTGATCCTGCAAGGGATCAGTTAGACTTGCAGCACTTGCAGGCGACTAACTGATCCTCCAGCACTTGCAGGAGGATCAGTTAGTCTAACTGATTCTCCAAGGCAACTCATGGTAAAAGTATAATAAGCTCTGATCACTAATCTTAAAATTTACCCTTAATGCAAAGCGCATATCCTGGAGGAGATGTATGATGCTTTGTATTAAAGGCAAGGGGCCACTACCCAGACCGGTTTCGACCTTTATTGAGGTCTCATCAGTGGGAGCCAGGCTAGAAATACCAAGATTTTAAAATAACTTGGTATTTTTAACATTTATTATACCCAAGGTAAAATACTTTCTGTATTTATATCTCCTCCTGAGATTTTTATTTAATAAGGATAAAATTAAAACACCTTATGGTAACTTGTTCTGGTAATATACTTATAAGCTCTGTATTACTAAAATCTTGGTATTTCTAGTCTGGCTCCCACTGATGAGACCTCAATAAAGGTCGAAACCGGTCTGGGTAGTGGCCCCTTGCCTTTAATGCAAAGCATCATACATCTCCTCGAGGAGATGTGCTTTGCATTACGGGTAAATATTAAGATTAGTGATCAGAGCTTATTCTACTTTTACCATGAGTTGCCTTGGTCTTGCACTACGTGCAGGATCAGTTAGACTTGCAACACTTGCATGCGCAAACTTGACTTGTTTGTCTGTTTATATATATATAAATAATTATATATATATATATATATATATATATATATATATATATATATATATATATATATATATATATATATATATATATATATATATATATATATATATATATATATATATATATATATATATATATATATATATATAATTATTATTTGACTTTGACTTTTAAGCAATTAACTACTTGTTTATAGAATGCGATTTCTGCATTGATTTAGCATCAATGTATTAGGCCTAGCTGCCACTGATGAGACCTCAATAAAGCATAAATTAATTAATACCTGACATAAAATAACTTTATCCTCCAGTATTACGTTATCATGAAAAGTAATCAGTATCTAGAAAAGTGTGCACCCTCCTGCTGAATAAAACTTCAAAACACAGATGTTTTTGAAAAATAAATAATTAAATTCCAAAATATTAAGCATCCATAAATAATTTATCTATATTTATTCTTTTAGCCTCCGTAGCTTAGTCGGTATAAACGAAATCCTTTATCGGAAAGACCCCAATTCCGTTCCTGTCAGTGCTGTCAGAACTCTTTATCTGCTTTCTTTCGACGAAAGTTGAGTCAACCGTCTCATACGTTCATGGAGAGTTCGTTCTCCCTGTAACTCTTGTTTTTTATCGCTTAAAACAGGCTCCCGTGAACACACACACGACTACAGTCATAAAATATACTACGGTGAGGAAGGTAACAGGATACTAACTTCCGTGCTCATAATCATCTCCCTTGTATGGTAGCAAATAGCTACCCTCACCAGTCGTATGGCTGAGGGAATAGGATAGTATATTTACTTTATAGATATACTGTATTTATATATCTATATAAAGATTTACATCTGTATAAAATATATCGATATATATATACTTTATCTATACTAACCTAACCTAAGCCGGCATGATTGATTGAGTGGTTATTATATGATAACTTATCAACTTTACCTATAGAAGTTACAACAAGGCTCCGAATTACTAAACCTTGGTATTTAGGGTCTAGCTACGCACTGAGGAGACGTCAAAAAAGGTTGAAACCGGTCTGGGTATACATCTTCTCGTGAGATGTGCTTTACATTATGGGAAAATACTAAGAATAGTGATCAGAGCTTTACCCACCTTTACAATGAGTTGCCCTGGTGTTATACCATCTTTAGACTTGAACTTTGTTTCAGGCGCAAACTTAATTGTTTGCTTACTTGGGATTAGGAGTACAAATAACCAAGTTTATAAAATTACTTGGTTATCCTAATATACAATATCCCCAAGTTAAAAAATTTATATATTACAGAAAAATCTCTCACTTTAGATTCAACTTTTCGTAATTATTTTCTGTCAAGTTTTCTGTGTCTTGATAGTTGTTTTGACGTGCTTTTTCTCATCATAGACCAGCAGATGTAATTGAAAGTTCGCTTATGCAAAACTAAATAACCTTCAGACATGAGTTACTATGTAATCCCAGTGTTCCTTCTATCCCAGATGAAAATTAGCATAAATACAAGCAGATCAAAAATGAATTATTCCTATCTAGGGCCTTTTGAAGCGGCATCCGATTATCTATACTACGAAACTTTGTAGAAATAGATTGTGAGTCATGCGGAAGCGATATCTTTGCTCATAAAATAGTACTACATAAACAACTCGCTGCTACTGCACTGCTTCTGTAGCCTGAGCAAATGCAGATAAAGTCCAATATCTCCACTCGTTCTGCAACGAATTATTGGTCGTTTTAAAACAACGAGAATGTTGGGAGTTAGCCCTGGCAGAGGTCGCAAACCAGTCAGTTAACAAGTGAATGATGTTCCTATTGCCGTTGTGGAGCAGGTCATGAATAACAGCGTTGGTTCTTGCAGCTCACTTCTTTATCAAGACACATAAATGTGTCTTACACAACTGTATGGAAAATTGTACGGAATATTCTGCGTTTAAACCCATTCAAGATAACCCTAACACAGGAGTTGGGAGCTCAGGACTTTGAAAGTCAACTGACATTCGCTTTAACATTCCCTGCTGGAGTGACGTTGGACACTGCGTGACCGTGGATGATTTTTTGTGGAGATGAGACTCACTGTCACCTGAACAGAGCTATGAATACTCAAACTTCCCAGGTATGGGTTATGCAAAACCCACATGCAATACTACAGATCCTTTGCATTCACCTAAGTTATTGTCTGATACTGGTTTTCTGCTTCGTTTATCATTGGACCGTTCTTCTTTGAGGACATTCGCCAGTCTGGTCCTGTGACTGCTCAATTACTGCAGAGAGGTATTGTGATATGAGAAACAATTTTGTCGTGCCTCGGCTTCGCCTTTACATGGATTCAATCACTTTCATGAAGGGGGTCCCCCCCTCCACACATCTATCGATCCATACAGGAGGTTTTTTGAGAAATTTTCACGGAAAGAAGAGCGATCAGCTGCCTGTTTTCCACTCCTTGGCCATCTCAATCACCCTATCTGATCGCCTTTGATTTCTGGCTCTGGGGATTTCCCAAAAACAACGTTTATCGGGATCATTCTGAAAATTCGCCAACGCTGAAAGACAGCATAACGCGGCAAGTGCGCAAGATCAGACCTGACCAGCTGCGTTTTGCCATTAAACACACTGTTCAAATGATGCAATTTGTTGTATACTGGGCAGGGCATTACATTGAACAGTACATCCTGCGACTGCATCAAAGAAGTGAATAAAAATATGTTATTTATGCTTATGTCGCTTTTCTCCTTCTTACACACACGGAAAAATTACTATATCTACATTCGGTACATCTACAGCGAATCTGGTGGTTAATTTTGGAACTATTTTTTTTTTCCACAAATCTCGCTTTCGCTTGGTGTTCAATGTTTTTTGCAACGTTTCGCAGTAATTGGATTACTGGGTGATGCTGTACAAGGCCTTAAAGAGGCACTATTCAATTTTGATCACTTTGTATAAGAAAGCACGATTTCAAATTTAAGAATGCAAAACAACCAATGCAACTTAGGCTATAAAGGATTTTACTTTTATAAGACTTCGATAATTTTGGTCACTGTTGAAATGTCAGAAACAAATTTATTCGTTTAACTTCATTATAAAATAACTATTACTGTTCATTGCACGTGATTTTAATTAAAAAAGGACATATATAAATAACTCACCCTTTATTATAAAAAGGTTTATTATTGTGAAAAATCTTTATTATAAAAATTAGTTGCTCTAATAAAAATTGCGCTAATTATAAACATTGATTATATTAATTAAAATGTTAGAGTAAACATTGTATTCATTCATTTTGAATTTTTTATTGCAGATTCTGGGAACCATCGTCACTTACACCATCATACTTATGCAGTCATTAGACGATAACAAGGTTGCAAGTTCGGTCATCAACAATTACTATTACAATTACACCATTTTTAACTGCACATCGGAAATATGTGAAACGATCACATGAACATGAAAATGGAACTCTATGATGAAATTGTTATTGGTTATGATTATTTTATTCACATAATTGATACACAGTCAAAACAAGATATCATTTAAACAACAGTTTGAATGTTGATACAGAACAATTCAGATTACAAGAATCTAAGAGTAGTCTGTCAGGTAGCGTCGTAAAATATAGACCAAGAAATGCTTTTTTTTTTTTTGTAGATCGTATGTGGTCACTTCATTGATGTTTAATTGCTGTTGGATAGTAATTAAATTTAAGTTCAATAGTTGGATAGCTTCTTGGAAATTGCACCAAGTGCAACGATTACTATCATGATGACTTTGGTGTATTTAAGCCACAGCCGGCCAACTTTGCTTGCCAGATCTCGATATTTAGTAATTTTTTCCAGTCCTTTGTTGCTATTGTTGTTATCACTGGGTACTACGATATCAATAATCCAAACCTGTCGATAATTGTGATGTCAGGTTTATTGTGTTCCAAATATACCGATGTTTGTTTTCTAAGTCATAGAGAATTTTCGTTGCTTCGTTTTTCAATACTGTATCTATTTTATGCTGCCGCCAGTTATCAGAAGTAGAAAAGCCATATTTTTTGCATACATACCAATGGATTATTTTGGCCACTTGGCAGTATCTATATTCAGTTATATTCGCTGCAAACACTGACTAGATGTTCTACACTCTCATCTTTCTGATCGCATAATCTGCATTTGCTCTTATAATTGATGTTTCAAATTTTTCTTTCATTACATTAGTTTATTTTCCCTGTTTTTGAGCTTCGTGAATAAATCCTTCTGTTTCTTTTTTAATATATCCATATTGTAGCCATTGCCACGTTTTGTTTCATGTCAATTTCATCCTCAGTCCTAGAATTATCCTTAATCTCGAAGAAACTGGCCTTGCAAGGATTTATTTTTCCAGCGCACGCATCAGTTATTTTGCTGTTCCATTTTTGTAATCGGATTTGTTTCCTGTTCCCTTTAGAAGGCCCTCTTGTGTAATTTCTCGAAGCATTGCCCAGAGCTATTGTCGATGTAACTTCTTAAACTAATTTCTTCTTCTTCCATAGACTGTCTCACTTGCAGCAGACTCCGTCCACCTAATCTTCCTAGTAGGTACAACCAGTCAACATCACTTCGTGGATGTGATGCATGGTCACTAGGTTTTCCAGTTTTGCGATCCAGTTTGTCTAAGTCTTCTTTTGTCCAATCTATTATGCCAACTGTGTATCGGATCGCTGATGTAGCCAAATAATTCATTGCTCTAATTGTGTTAATCCATTTAGTTTTGTTTTAAAACTCTTTTGGTGTATTCTGCTTCTGCCTGTTGTTTAACTTTCGAGCGGAGAATATCACTGGTTTCTAATATTCCTAGGTATTTATAGTGTTCGTCAGCTGAAATTACTTTATATATTTCTCTTCATCAAAATTAAAATTGCCACTGTCATTAATTTTTCATTATTATTATTATTAGTAGTAGTAGTAGTCAGGAGAATTGGCATGCAGTTACTAAATTTATTTCATAAACGTAAACGGTTTCACAACTGAAAGCAGTCGCATTCATTTCACGTTCATTGATGGAATAATTCAAATAAGGATTTACTAAATGCAGAAATCGAATACTTGCTAGAAAAGGGCCCTCTTTCACTTTCTCCTGGATGCACATGTTGCTTTGAAGTAACTTAAACTCAATGCTGTTTCAAAAAGGCATCTGGAATTAGAAAAGGGAACACGTTTATTTTGAATTTCCTGTTAAAGTTATTTTTAATGCAAAACTCTCCCAAGAAAAGTTGTAAATGTACTGTGTTTGGGTGAGGAAAAGGTTTTTTCTATTCGTCTATTTTCAAGAATTTTGTATATATTTGTCTTTTTTTTTTACATAATCCGAAATCCGTGTTCTAGCGATCAAATATGCAACTGTTTCATCTCACTTTAGCCGTGCAGGTGGTAGTATTACACCGTTCGAGGAACTTTGTCTCCTACCTCAAAACATAAATATCCATACTCAATGTGGGATTCGAACTTATTTGAAATGCCGTAGGAATTTCCTGGAGGTTGTAGGAAAAGGTCGGAACATGTCTTAACATGACATGTTCCTGTGTTTCAAAAACAACCTGACAACGTAAATGCAATGCAAAACTCGAGGAATGGAAGCTATTCTACAGGGAGAACAAGAAACGCTGCCACAAACGGCGTAGCCGATTTAACCGAAAGCAGAATCCGACGATGAACTGAACAACAAACAATACAAGTGAGTTTTATAACTTGAATTCTTTAAATGTAGAATACAAAACGGTTTAGAGACTATAAAAGCTGGCTTAGTAGATCTTGTCCAAGAACTCTTTGATAGCCGGCCTGGTTGGTATATTCGCTCTCCAGCCAAAAAGCTGTGGTTCGAATCCCACCGTGGGCATGGATGTTTGTGACTGTCTGTGAAAATACTACTGGTGGTGGTCGACGGTAGATGGTGTAGATGATGAAGGTAGTTTCGGTTGGTGGAGGGGTGGAGATGGAGAGTTTAGAGCAGGTGTCCTCCTTCGATGAATCTTTGGACTCCCTGGAGGTGTTACGTAATAATAATAATAATAATAAACAGAACAAATAAATAACAAAACAATTTAGCGTGTATGCGGATGTTGATAAACATAATTTAGCAGTGAAAGAAGTCTTGCAAACGGTAAAAAAATATCAAAATTAACGTACTAAGTGATAGGCAACATAATTTGATGTACGAGACATCCGAACTCCATCAAAAACTTAATTTCCTAAAACTACAATACGAACGTTTAAAACGGCAACAATATAAAGATCTTGTCATAAACGAACTTCCTAAAATTGCACCTACAGAAAACCTCAGACGTATTTTTAAAATAGGCCAATGCACTTGACATCTCCCTAAAGCATAACGACATTCAAACTATAAATCGAATTCTCAAGAAGAACACAAGGCTAGCCACGACCTGCACCAATCATAGTTCGTCTTATCTCGTAAAAGCCAGCAGACTGAAAAAACCAGTTGCCAAGGACTTGAAGGCATTGTATTTAACACCATTCAACCAGAATCTGTTGTACCAAACAAGAAAAGCAAACACAGAAAACAAATGCCAAATTTTATGGGTCAGAGATGCTAAGGTACCCTTGAGAAAGTCACAGACTTCAAAGTTTATACAAAGAGGTCAGAAGACACAGATAGGCAGCCACAGTGAAAAGGAAAGACTCCTAATTAGATCAGAAGAAGACCACAACAAAAAAAATGAATGTGAACCATCAGACAGATATACTAGCACCAGAATATATCAGTAATTTCACTTTGATCAAATCTCTCAAACATTACCTAACTGGTGATATCCTCAGATAAGCTTACTAAACTTTTTCGATGATGAGGGTTGAAACATTTCGTCTCAACCGAGATCAACACAAATAAAACAAAATCCATTTATTAAATTGAAGTGCTGTAGTTACAGCCGTTAAATACATTAAAAGCACAAATGTAAAATATACATAATTTATTATTATTGTATAAATACTGTTCAAAAATGTAATCTTATTCAACCGCAACTATAAATTACCATCTACAGTAACTATTATTAGTACATTATACAAAAGAAAAATTCGTATGAAATTCACTGTTCAAAATATTAGTATTTATATTTATCTGAGAAATAAAGTGTTAAAAAATTAATATGTATTTCACATGTATATATAATAAAAATGTATATGGATGTATACAAAATGTACTTGTACGAAAAAAAAATATTAAAAAAAATATATGTTATTATCTGTAAGTGTAAATATTTGTATGCAGGTTAGTGTGCAAGTATATATTGTAAATATTATATGTGAATAATAATAAAGTTTGAAGTTTGAAAAAAATTATTATTATTTCTATTAAGTGAACCTTTCAGCACGATTCCATTAACGTTTGGGACTTTGAGTTAAACTAGAGTTACGACAGAATGAACTCGAAGAAATATCCAGCTGTTATATGCTACTACTATAAATATATGTTCTAGCAGGTTTATGGTTTTTAATTTCTATAATTTTAAAGATATGTTCGGTGGGTTCTTTTTCCCTATCAATATTTAGAACCTGATTCCGTGGGATTTTGAAATAATTTTCTAATTGGATACAAAATCGTAAGGATTCAATTTTCATGTCAACAACAGAAGAAACAAAAAAGCTGAAACTTCAGTTCTCAGATAGACATATTTATTTTCGGCGGTTGAAGTAAGCAACCGAATGTGATCATTTCAATCGTTTTTCTTTCTTTCTTTCTCTTTTTTTTTAACAAAAATCAGATGCAGAGGACGATTTGAATTACGACTTCAAGAAGGCGGTTTATTCGGTTGATTTCTCTAATCAAAGGGTTCAATTTGAGCAGCTGTAATAAACATTTGTGACTAATTCCTGCTTGCTATTTAGAGACTAATAAGTATGATACTTATACTGTATCATTCTTTCTGCTGACTATCAGATACTGGAGATCTCGCGGAACCACACACGCACAAGTGTACAACAATAGAACTTTAACAAGGACTATAGCTCAAGTTCATAATAACTGTAATTACCAGTCGAATTTATAGCTTTAGAGTGTCTCAATGTTTTTTCAGTGTCTTTTAATAGCTTTCTATGTTCTTAACGCCTGATGAAGTCGATCCCGACGAAACATGTTGCGTATCAATTAAATCTCAATTTGTTATAATCCTCGGATTTTTAGTCAGTTTATATAAACAAATGAACATATCCCAACTCCGAGTTAATATTAGTAGTCATATATATATATATATATAGCGTGTCTTTGGTCGTCCTCTTGGTCGTTGGCCATCGACAGTAAGCCGGTTTCACCACAGAGTTTTCATTGCTACGTAGCACGTAGCCGTACCATCTTAGATGTGCATCTTTCATCTCTATGTTATTGGTGTGATGCCGAGGATCTTACATATGTCGATGTTTGGTATTCCTCGAGATGCCAACGACCATATCAACATTCTCATTTCCATGGTATGTAGGATTTGCTCATGCGACTTTGTTGTTGGTCAGCATTCTGCTTTGCACGTGGCTACTGGTTTAACGACTGTTTTTATAAATCTTTGATTTTTAGTATAGTGGGATCTTCTTATCACAAAGAACTCCGGTGACTTGTTGCTACTTCGTCCAGGCAGAGTTGGATCGAGCTTCAACAGCTTTTGTTGTATTACCATTTAATGATGGTGTCACTTAATGCTTGATCTTGGTATTTGAACTAGATGCGTTTGTTCAGCCCCACGCCATCTATTGAGAGCGTGCCATCTGTTTGATCACCTCCTTATATATATATATATATTCTGTCTCCATGATCTTAACTCTGATGCCAAACTCATATAAGCGAGTTTTCCATGTCTGCACAAAATGTTGGAGTTCTTTTTGCGATCTGGTGCTACGTATTACATCCTCAGCATATACAGTGTCCAGGGATGTGGTTTCTGAATATCCTTGGTTACAGTGTCCATACAAAGGTTGAAAAGCAAGTGTGAAAAGATAGATCCATGGTGAACTGCTACCTTTATTGGGAAGATGTTAGTTTCCTGCTAGGCATCGTAGTATGCTGGTGACGTTTAGAGATAGCATTTTTATACATTGCACATAGGCTTCGGATACATGGTGTTCTCAATGCCATTCAGATGAGATCATGTGGTATACGGTCGAACACCTTTTCCTTTCAGAAATCTTTATTATATGGTAGAATAGCCGAATTGGTCTGTAGTTTGACCAGTCACCAATATCCCCCTTGCCTTTCTAGATGGGAATTGTTATACTAGTTAGCCAGATTGAGGATATTTCATTTTTAATTATGATCTTATTAAAGAGCATTGTGCTCCTTGTGGCCCGAGTAGCTTTCAGATTTCAGCTGGTGTATTATATGGGGGGTGGCCATGTTTTTTTTCATTTGATGGTGTGTGTGTGTGTGTGTGTGTGTGTGTGTGTGTGTGTGTGTGTGTGTGTGTGTGTGTGTGTGTGTGTGTGTGTGTGTGTGTGTGTGTGTGTGTGTGTGTGTGTGTGTGTGTGTGTGTGTGTGTGTGTGTGTGTGTGTGTGTGTGTGTGTGTGTGTGTGTGTGCGTGTGTGACATGATTTATAAACCTGCACTCTTTACCTGTGTATAATTAATATGATTCATCATTACCTACACAAGCAAACAGTTTTATGTTTGTAACAATGAGTCTCTCACAATAACTCTTTTCGTGAAGTAAATGATCACCTGTGAAACTGTTTCTATGAATTCATTAGTTCTGCTTGCAGAATGTTAGAGTTCTTGCGAGATATTCAGCTGAGTAATCATATGATTTAAAGTATAGGAAATAGGAAGAGATTGATTGAGAATGTGTCATCGTATAATTTTCAGAAAATACCTAAGAAGATTGGTTACTTTCTATTCTTTTGAATGTATTTTGGAGTTTTCAAGTTATTTGAAAGCATTCAATGAACAACCATGCACTAAGATTTCAATGTTTAAATTCATGGTAAACAGAACTGTTTTGAATTTTAAAATTTTAATTTGTGCGTCAGTAGGTATCTGCACTGATAGTTTTTGTGCTGCAGATATTATTTTAATACAAGCTACGCATTTAAAGAATGCATGCTGTCGTCGTAAAATTTATTTTTCAAATATGAACTTAACAATTAATACCTCATCTTACATATTAAAAAGAAATGTCAAAATGTATGCTTTGAAGTTGGGTACATGTAATAGAGTGCAAAAAAAGGAATAAAATGGCACAAAATAAATAAACATTAAATGTGGATAAAAAAACTTCTTCCAAACGAGGTACTAAAGTATTATAGGCTTGCAACACAGATGGACGTATATAAATAAACATGTAGAATCTCTGACAGTTCATTGCATTCTTCTGTTATAATCTACATATCATTCTGATGTTCGAGAGAGGAAAAAAAAAACTTTACGGCTTGGGTTGGTTTATAGTTTATTTGGCATAAAAACAACACTGGTCATACTGTGCCATACTAAGGGTTACAACTATACATGAGCAGTTACAGAAAATTGTAAACAATATGCCTGTACAAAAATCAAGTTCCACAAAGCAACATCTACAGATAAACAGAACTGCTGCAGAGGGCACAGCAACACACAAGGTCAGAGGTTATTACGGTAGTACAAAAATAGTTAATAATATAAGTTAATACACAAAATACGTAACACCAAGCTAAGGAATGCAGTATCTACACATACGTAAAATTATAACAGATGCTTTTATGGCAGTACAAACATAGGCAAAGAGGGATTATTATACAATATGCATGGATGAAAATTAAATTTAGCCATGCGGTATCTATATATAAACAAAATTATTAGAAGACACACAAATATACAAGGTGTCCTACAGCAATACATAATTAGTGGAAAATAAACTAGTAAATAAAATGCATACACAAAATTTAAATTAAGCAATGCAGTATCTACATATAGACAAAATTACTGCAGAGGTTTCAGCTGTACATAAATAGATAACAGTACAAGTTAATAAATGCATATCCAAAACAAGCCAAGGAGATTTTATTTTTAAATATATTAAATGACAAGATATTTACTATGCCAAAGCTAAAATGAACCGAATAAATGGGTGAAAAATGAGTTAACGATGAATGCATGATGGTAGGTAATTAACCATCACAATTCCATGTGATTATACAAGGAACTCGCTTCACATCAAAAAGATCATGTGGGCATGTGATTCTCGGTGAATGATGGACGATGATACATTCGTTTTTATTGCATTAAAGAGGAGTGCGTAGCATTTCAAAAGCTTCTTCAATTTTTCTAACAAAGCAGTTAAAATCCAAAAATAGCATTTCCATTTTCTTCCAAGTACAGAATGGCCTTTATTAGTTGCATGATACTCTAATTCGGATTTGTGTTTTTCTCCTTTTCGATATCTTTAACATGCTCTCATGTTGATTTCTCAAAATTGCCACTTATAAAAGCTAGCAGGATTAAAAAAAACAGTAGTCAAGGATCTGAAAGGAGACCACAACAACACCCCAATATACTGTCCGAATATCTAACACCGTATTATCAGAAAACATACTATCAAGCAAGCAAAGTAAAAACAGAAAAACATTACCAGTTTATATGGATAAGAGACAGCAAAATATTCATTAGAAAGACACAAGACGCAAATCCAATGGAAATATAATCTGTAGAAGACCTCAACAGGCTGCCACAGTGAAAGGAATATTGACAACTCGAAAAGAAGGAACGGCACACCAACCAACATGAATGCAGACCATCAAGCAGACGTAATCACCCCGGAACATGATAATTACCACATTCTGAAATCAATAACAGAATGGAAACAAGTGACAATCCCCAAAAAGAACTATCTATTCTCCACATCAACATCAGAAGCATTCAAAAATACTGGCTGACCCTGCCAGCTTATCTGAAGGAAGATATAGACGACATGGACATTTTAATACTCACTGAAGTATCTACGACAAACGAAGAAGAGGCGTCCACCTATCAAATGCCACACTTCCAACAACACAAACACTGCAGACAAACAAAACGAGGCGGTGGAATAATAATATTTACCAAACATAAACTAGAAGTAACAGAAATAAACTATAAATTAGAATACGCAGGAAACATATGCATCGAAATTAAAAACATCAAACATGAAAACTCCTTGATATTAAACGCAGTTTACCGACCACCGAACTTAAGCACCACAAAATTCCTAGAAGAACTAAACAGATGGCTTTCAGCCACGGAGGTAGGCGGCTCAGAATACTTGATAATAATAGGAGACATTAATATAAACATTAGGAACATAAATAACAATACAGAACAATACCTAGACCTATTATCGACATATAACATAATCCCATCCATACAGTCGTATATACACGAGAAGAGATAGTCGGAAACACAACAACCTCATCCTGCATTGATCATATAAATATAAGGGCCCCTCCAAACAGCCACACAGCAGCCGTCATAACATGCAAACTGGCAGAACATTATTTCACAGCATTACAGTTACACACTGAACCAGAACCCATAAAACTCACTGAGACTACAAAAACAGTATTATAGCATTCTAAACGAAACAATAGTAAACGATGAAATCATAAAAATAGACTGAATGCAGATAGCATCTTTAGACTCTGTTGAAGCTGTATATAAAAAACTTAAACTTGTATTTAACAAAATATATAACAAAGCATTAACAAAATTAAAAATACGCCCCCAAACGAAACAAAATCCATGGATAACAGACAACATACTAACAGACATACAAAGAAAAGATGCCCTATGGAAACAACTTAAGAAGTCGCCGAACAATATCGCTTTAAAAGCTGAATACAAAAGAAAACGGAATCTCCTAATAACACAGATTAGAACGGCAAAAAGAAACTATTACAGCAACAAATTAACAACAGCTCAGAATGGCATAAAGGAAATCTGGCACCTTATTAATGAAATGCTGGACAATATACACAGAACCACTGCCTCAGACACAATAAAACACAGCTTTGCTTGCGACCCAAAATCCCTCAAACAGTTGGCAAACAACTTCAGTCAGCACTTCGTGAACTCTGTCTAAAAACTACAAGAAACAACCTTTCCTCACCAAACGAACATTCTCCACTAGGTCCACGAGCAACCCAGTCGACGTGGTTCTCCACAATAACAAAAGAAGAACTATCACCTGCAATTCAACAAACTAACCCTAACAAAGGACCGGGGACAGGTGGAATGCGACCAAAAGACATCAAGAAACATTCAACCAACCCACTTCCAGTTATACAGAAACTGTTAAATAAAATCTTCGAAACGGGACACATACCTGAAGCACTAAAGACTGCATTAATCACATCCATACACAAACATGGAAAAAGAAACATTATAAGCAATTACAGACCCATCGCCACGTTGTCTGTAATCAACAAAATCATGAAGCGGGTCGTGCATCAGAAACTCTCCACATACGTTGAAAAATTTCAAATCATACCCAAAACACAATATGGCTTTCCAAAAAATAAAGGAATAGCAACACTCCTGGAAGATTTCACAGACCTAATAAACGCTGCATTAGATAAAAACAGAATAACATTAGTGGTATTCATTGACCTAACAAAAGCATTTGACACGCTAACACACAAAACCTTGTTAACGAAACTAACGGATATCGGAATTGGAGATCGTCTACTCCAGTGATTCCAAGCATACATGAAAAACAGAAAGCGCACCACACGTATAGGATCAGCACACAGCAAAGAGGTACATGTAACCTGCAGAGTACCGCAAGGAGCTGTCCTATCTCCCATTCTATTTAACATATACACACACGACATAAGCCATCTTCCCCTAAAAAGTAAAATCCTCCAGTACGCAGACGACACGGCCATAGTATCCATTCACAACAACGCAAATATCGCTTACACAAACATGCAACACGATATCAATCAAATAACTAACTGGTTAACCGAAAAGGGAATATATATAAACCCTGGAAAAACAAAGCTAATGATATTCAAAAACCTCCAAACCGTGCCCATAGAAACTAAATATCTCACTATCCGACATTCATCCTCCTATTCACGAAGCGCAGAACCTAAAATCACAACCATCACACAGGTGAAAACAACACGCTACCTTGGACTTCACTTCGATGCTGATCAAAGTTGAAATAGCCATACAAACTACCTACATACCAAGCTTAGGATAATAGCAAGCAAACTATACAGATTAAAAGACATTGCTCCAACCCACATAAAAATAGTAATCTATAAAGCATTATGTGAAAACATTTTAAGATACACAATCACATCTTACGCATTCTGCGCAGACTACAGTCTTAACAGGTTACAATGGTTGCAAGATAAAGTCGTAAAACTAATATTCTGGGAACAACCCACACTTATGCAGGAAGCATGGACAAAACACAAAATATTTAAGGTGAAACACTTACGCCACTACACAGTCATGTTAAAACACTACTACAGCCCAATATATAGAGTAACCAGAACAACATATCAAATAACAAGACCACAGTCAACAAACTACATAACATATAAGTACAAGAATCACAACGGCAAAGCCACCCGAAACTTCTACATACCTGACATGATAAACAAACTGCCGTTCGAAGACAGAAACCTAGGAACATACAGAGAGATGAAACAGGCGCCATATAAATATTATAGCGAGAATGAAAATTAGAGCAATTCCTGTTTGTCTTTCCCCCCACACACGCACACGCATGCATGCACGCACACACACACACACACACACACACACACACACACACACACACACACACACACACACACACACACACGAACCTATGACAAACCCCCCTCTCAAAAACAATCACTACAAGAACACAAAGAAACAAACACACCATGTCTAAATCTATTTGCAAAAAAAAAAAGTCAAACTGTAATAATAGTGTAACTTTTTTTACGTGCTATTACAGTTAAACTGCAATAGCACGTACCAACAAACAGTAAAATCAACACCTGCCTTGCGACCAGTACATAAACATTATGATGAAATATATATATATATATAATTTATTATTGTATTTATGCATGTAATTTATCTGACACATAATAAAAAATTATTATTATTATTATTATTTAAAAAATATGTATGTGCAAGTATCTGTTATGCATAATTATGTTCATGTAATGTATTATAAATATTATATATTGTATAAAAAATATTATTATTATTATGATGATTATTATTATTATTATTATTATATGACAAAATGATGATACTCTTTCCAAAAATGCATGGAATATAACGACAACATTTAGCAAACATGAGCTATGCTACAGGACAGTCAGAAATACATACCGTATAACAACACCTCAGACTACTAATTATATCACATATAAATACAATAATCACTACGGAAAGGCCACACGAAACTTCTATATCCCAGACATGATAAAATTACCTTTTGAATACAGAAACCTTATAAACTACAATAGCCTGAAAAGTGCTCTAAGGACATACTATGAACAAGAAATACGCACCCAAAATACCATACAAACTTAATGAAAACAATATATTCGTTCAGGCTTCCATTTCAGCGACGCATCAATCCATTCCAAGTTATTGTGTGTGTGTGTGTGTGTGTGTGTGTGTGTGTGTGTGTGTGTGTGTGTGTGTGTGTGTGTGTGTGTGTGTGTGTGTGTGTGTGTGTGTGTGTGTGTGTGTGTGTGTGTGTGTGTGTGTGTGTGTGTGTGTGTGTGTGTGTGTGTGTGTGTGTGTGTGTGTGTGTGTGTGTGTGTGTGCGCGCGTGTGCTCGCGAATTTCTCAATAATAGATTTTGTAGCTTCCCAACACGGCAAAAAAAAACAATAAATAATAACCAACTGGTGTCATCCTCAGATAAGCTTACATATAAGCTTCTAGGATAAAAGTAGAAAAATTAATTCTCATCCAAGATGTATCATATGTAATCAAATGCCTGTAATGTACGTATCACATGTAAACCAATGTATGTAATGTATGTATTATATGTAAACAAATGTATGTAATGTAAGTATCATATGTAAACCAATGTAAGTAATGTATCATATGTAATCAAATGTATGTAATGTATCATATGTAATCAAATGTATGTAATGTATGTAATAACTGTAACAAAAGTACGCAATATAGAGTGATTAGTGTAAAATTGCAAAGAAACATCTGTAATAATCATCATTATGAATATTATAATAATATATGTTGTAAACAGTTATTGTTATTATTTTTATTTTAAAAAAAACTTTATGTACGAGAAAGTATTTGTTATGCATAATTGTCTTCATATAATGTATGTAATTTATCTGAGAAATAATAAAATGTCAAAAAAAAATATTATTATTATTATTATAATATGCATAACTCCCCAACAAGAGAAGAAATACTCAATAACTCACTAACACAATCATGTATTGATCATATCAATATACGGGCTCCCATCCATACATATACATCATCAGTAATTAACGTAAAAATTGCCGATCACTACTTTGTCTCAACTTATATAAATAATTAATGCTCCCAATTAACAATACCAACTAATACTAAATTCCGTTTATAAATCATCAAAGTTAAACACGTTAAAATTACTGCATTTACTATATAATTGAATCTCATGCCAAGAATCATAATTAACTGAATGTTTAATGATAATCGAAGAAATAAAAATGAACATTGAGTATTCAAATCATAACAAACACACACGATAGTTAAGATATACCGTCCGTGAATAACCCAACATACGCTATAACCCCATGCACCAGAGAAGAAATACTCTGAAACAGTATCCCAGCTTTTCGCAGAGAGCATATAAACATTCATGCACAAGCAGGTACGGTATGCAGAAAATTCGCCTAGACCAAGCCATCGAAAGACAATTTACCATAATGCAATTCATCGAAAAAACAATTAATCGAAAAACAATTCATCGAACAACAGTTAATTGAAAAAGAAATTCTTCAAAAGGTAATTCCTGGAATAAACATTTCGTAATCAGCAATTCTTCGGAAAGAAAATCTATCTAAAGGCAGATCATCGACCATCAGTTCATTAAAACTACAAATCGGTGAATGAACACTTCACCAGGTTATGAATTATAAAGTGTTAGAAGTCTGTTTATTAAAAATGACTTCAGGTTTATTGGATTAACTGTGATGCTGTTGAAACCTACCTACTAGCAGAATTAAGTAAAATAAAAAAAGTGATTAGTTATATGTTTTTTTTTATATACATAAATGCGAGGATCACCAGTATTGCAGTAAAGTTTATTGCTGGAATGAATACCTCGTGGCCTAAAATGGTTAGAATTAGTAAACCCTGGCTCTCAGAATCAAATGTAATATTTGGAATCAAGTGTAAATGTAAAGTATTTTTAAGAATAACAGACGAGTATGAGAAAGAGTTTCACTAATGATAGATAACTTGAATTCAATTAAAATAGAAACTTATGAGAACTATAGTGGTAATAATGAATGTGTATTCGTGTTGCAGTGGGCTTGGAGTTACCTGGTGTGAAGTGAAGGCTAACAGGAAGAAATAATTGGCGGGGTATTGATATAGACTTAGCGATTCACTTCCTAGGGATGAAGAAATGCATCGCTTGTTTAGTTCCCGGATTGGAACTAAACAAGAAATGTTTATGGGTTACTTAAATGGGTTACCGAACATTAAGTGAAAATTAATCATGATAAGAACGAGGGAGAATTTATTGAGCGATGTAACTCTTTCAAGCAGCATGTGAAAGAAGGAAGCCAAGGTGATGGAAGTGATAGATTTGATCACAGCGTCACAAAGTTTCTCATTTATGGATGTGACTGTTTTGCCACCAGTTGGTGACAATATAGGTGGGTGGGTTTGTTGCTGATTATCCTAATTTGTAGAAGTTTTACCGAAAAACACTGGCAGTGGCAGTGCACAATGGCGCATTTCAGGCTCTGTTGCAGCATGGACCAAAAGAAACAAATGAGGGTCGGCGTCGTTGTGATGTGTGCATTTCTCCGTTTTTCTGTAATACACTGCTGTTCTAATAGTACTACTTTAGATACGCAGCAGGTCTCCTGGTCTATATCGTATTATCTACTTTTGAATGTTTTTAGGAAGCCAAGAGTTTATAGATGCGTTTAGAGCAGGAAAGACAAGTGAGTTAGTTTAC
Source organism: Typopeltis vanoorti (assembly GCF_054136105.1). Lineage (NCBI taxonomy): Eukaryota > Metazoa > Arthropoda > Arachnida > Uropygi > Thelyphonidae > Typopeltis > Typopeltis vanoorti. The sequence continues at coordinate 52,802,975 of NC_143564.1, forward strand.
TCCAATCCAAGGAGAGAATTTTGACTTGTTTTGAGATTGGAATATTATCAAATGACATGATAAGTGAAACGCAGTCGCCTGTGCAAGAAATTAAAGCAGAGATGTGTTTTGTTGTTAGCGAAGATCACGAATTCTGAAATGGTTGTTCACTACTGGTTTGTCCAATGAAAAGAGCAGAAAAGTATGCTGTTACCCAAAACTCTAGCTCACTAAGAAAAGATTATTCATATATAGGAATAAGAGAGGGATGAATTTATACATTTCCTGAGGTGCCTCTAGCATAGGAGGATACATCCATTATTGGCACGTAGTGGATGAACAAATAAGAGAATGATGACCAGCTGCACAGAAGAGAAAGCTGATAATAAGATGTGGTCAGCTAATAATATCAAGTGTAATAAACAGATAATAAACCAGGTAATAAACAGAAACAGCAACAAGACAAAAATTTAAGAGAATCAGCGGGATTCACTGAACATGTAAAGGCCTATAATTATTTAGAAGTAATAATTATATAAGATGAAACAACAGTTTTGGAAATAAAATCAATAATAATTAATGTAAAAGAGGAATTTTGGAATAATAAATTTATAATGACCTCTGGAATAAATAAACTTCTGAAATAAGAATAATAAATCTTATGTATGGACCATATTGAATTATGGATGTGAGATGTGGGGAAAACAGCACAGGGAAAACGTCTCTGGAAATACTGCTGGGAAAATTAGAGGGAAGAAGATCTTATGATAGACCAAAAACTTCTTGTGTTGATGATGTCAGGAAATGGATGGATAACAAGTGTTCTTACAAGATCAAAAGGATAGCAGAGGAAGACACTCTGGGGTACCATAACTGCTAACCTCTAAATTGGAGAAGCTACTTAAGAAGAAAAAACTGTAATTCATTAGGAATGATGTGTTGGTTGAAAAGACCTTAGTTCGAAACCCATAAGGACACGAAGAAACGTTAAGTCTTTTCAACTGAAATTGAGTTAGTCGGCTACATACGGAAGAGGCTGTGCTTTTTATCCAGCAGTCACAGATATTTTATTTCATAAAACAGGCAAACTGTCTAGAAGAGCACGTGAAATTAACAGACAGTGCAATGGCCTCATAACCTTAGGGTGATATATTCAGAAAAACACTCTCACAGTTGGGTTTCCAAAATTCCACAAAAACTTTTCTCTGTTCTAAACATTGCTTCTACACTATTTTCTCCGCTATTTTAAGGTTATAAGCTGATATATCATGTATTACTTCATAGCCAACATTTAATTCATTCGACCTCAACAACATTCACTGAATTTTTTTTTAAAATCCTTTCTTTGAATCATAATGTTTACATAATGATTTTAGTTTTATAGGCAATTGGTGAAGTTGTGGCTTCACAAACTGTCTGAGGAAATATACCAGTGGGTTAAATTAAATTCGTGGAAAAATCGGCAATCAAGAATAGCAGGATGTTTGCATTACATAACCATAATTTAGGTAACTAGGTGACGGTGTGAAGATATCATGTCTGTAAACTGCATCTAATTCTCAGAGATTGGTTGACCATCTTCAGTTGAAAGATAATTTATAAAGGTTTAGATGGAAATCTGTTTCCAAAGAAAAAATGGTGTCACCCATTTGACAAGGGCTGCGAGACTGCACTTCTTTTCATTTGCGTTGTTTTTCATCGTTCTGGTTGCAACTTTCCAATACGGTTCTTGTTTGAAGCTTTAATGCATATGCACTCCAGAATGATATATATATATATATATATATATATATATATATATATATATATATATATATATATATATATATATATATATATATATATATATATATATATATATATATATATATATATATATATATATATATATATATATATATATATATATATCATTCTGGAGTGTATATGCATTAAATATCTATCTATCTATCTATCTATAGATATATATTTATATATATATATATTCATTTTTAATATACACTGACTAAAAACCCGAAAATTATAACAAATTGAGATTTATTTGAAAACTCAACATGTTTCGTCGAGATTGACTTCATCAGGCGTTAAGAACATAGAAAGGATATTAAAAGACATTGAGACACTCTAAAGCAATACAATTATAAAGTTATAATATTCGACTGTAAATTACAGTTATTATGAACAGGACCTATAGTCCGTGTTAAAGTTCTATTGTTGAACACTTGTGCGTGTGTGGAACCACGCGATCTCCAGTATCTGATAGTAGAGCTGAAAGAGTCAGGCAAATTATAGCTGATTATTGTTCATATGAAGAGGGTCCAAGGTGATTTCTTTTGGCTCTACAATGCGGCGTTCTACCTCATCATGGCAAATGTGTAGGTTTGAAGTTGTTGTCCAGTTTACTTCATGTTGGTATCTTTCGTTGTCGTATTTATTGAAAACAGGACATGGCTTGATACGACAGTTGCTCTGGTTCTCTTATAAGCAATGTCTCTCTGGTGTTCCTCGAGAAGTAGGAGGATAGATTTCTCCGTTTGGCAAAAGTAAGGTTTTCCGCACTCACATGTGATTTTGTATACACCTGGAAACTGTAGAAGGTTGTGAGATTGTTTGTAGTTGTTTAAACTTGTTCTTATTTTTGGAAGAGTCGAGAAGCACGTTTGTATTTTGAATTTCTTCAATATATCTTTTATATGAATTTCTTTTATATATATATATACCCATCCCCAGTTAAAAATGGTGAAGACAAATCAGAACTCTACACCGCATCGGTCGTCGCGTGGGTTACCAAGGACCGCACTGGATGATAGGCTTCCTGAACAGCCAGTGACAAATGGACTACAGGAGCAAGATCCACAGAACTCGAAAGTATTAACTAGGAAAAAGTGGAGCATGGCTGAAAATAGACAAATCCTGCAGTCCTTCTACAGTTCAAACCCATCAGTTAGGGTATTTCAGAAACAAATGTTCCAACTTTGGCTTGAACGACAACCAAATTCTGAAATTTCATTCGAAAGGCTGATGCAGCAACCTAGCTTCATTATCAAACGCAAGGTATTTAGTGAACTTGAGCTGGAAGCACTGAAACCTCAAGCTGTAAAAGGAGATCGTACTGACCCTTAAGTGACCAAGAATATGAATGGAGCAGAACCAGATTCCAACGTGCAGAGTGCTGAAAATTTTGAAAATATACAAATAGTTGAAAAGAAGCTATCAGATAAGGAACAAGAACTCGCAAGAAAAATTATCGAGCAAATGAACAGCAACCAGGAACGAGTTAGGCTTCCAGTATTGAGACAAGTACCTCTACAAAAACTGAAGAAACTCCTACAAGAGGCCAATAAAGCTGCAAGGGATATTCCTACTGGAACTATTGGGCAAACGAATTAACTTATGTACTCAATAGCCTACGTCGTAACATCTGAATTAGGATATAAGATTAGTGAACCCAAAAGCAGTAAGGCTCAGGACCCAAAATGGAAGCATCGACCGGAGAATAAAATTCTTAAACTCAGAGCAGACGTGAGAAATTTGAAAAAAATTAAGGAAAAGAAGCTGAAAAACACAAAAATCCGAAATAACCTCATAAAGAGATATAATACTGGAACACGAACTATGATGAAGTATTAGAGGAAGTGAAGCAAAAAATAGTTGCAGTTGCAGCTAAAATAAGAAGATACACTGCACGCATTGACCAGTACAAGCAAAATTCGATGTTTCGCGCAAATCAGCGCCAGTTTTGCAAGAAAATTGATTACTGCAGGAATGATAACCTTAAAGAAAATACAAATACCAGAGACAAAGAAAATACACTAAAGTTTTGGAAAAACCTGTGGGACAACCCTAAGAGGCACAATAACAATGCAAAATGGATTGAACAAATTACGAACGAATCTCAAGAACGAAAAATGGACCAACTGAAAATAACAACTGAAATGGTTCAAAAGCAAGCTAAAAAAATAAACAATTGGTCAACACCCAGGAAGGATGAATTTCATGGATACTGGTTGAAATATCTAACAGGCTTACATGAAAGACATGCTAACCAATTTTATGATGTTTTAGAAGGAAAAAGCAAAGAAGAGTGGCTCACAGCAGGGAAAACGTTTTTGATCATAAAGAATAAAGAAAAAAGGCCAAACCCAGAAAACTTCCTACCAATAACCTGCCTGCCAACAACTGTTAAGCTACTCACAGGCATACTAGCTGATAAAATATACAGCTATCTTAAAGCAAATTCTCTTCTCCCAATTGAACAAAAAAAGATAACAGCAAAAATTCAAGAGGCACAAAAGACCAATTGCTGATTGATAAAATGATTCTTAAAAATTGCAAACGTAGAAAAACCAACCTTCATATGGCTTGGATAGATTATAAAAAGGCGTTTGATTCGGTGCCTCATAGTTGGATTTTAAAATGCACAGAACTATTCGGTATTAGCGAAAACGTGTAAAACCTTTTGCAATCCAGCATGAAAAACTGGAAAACAACGTTACTTATAGAGAGAAATTGGAGAGGTAAACATAAAAAGGGACATCTTTCAAGGAGACTCATTATCTCCTCTATTGTTTATATTGTCATTGATCCCCTTAACTAGAATTTTAATTAACACTGCTCGTGGTTATCAAGCTGCGCAAAAGAGTGCAAAGATATCTCACTTTTTATACATGGACGATCTGAAGTTGTATGTAAAATCAGAGAATGAACTCGGATCGTTGCTTAACACTGTGCACACATTCAGTCAAGATATATCAATGGATTTTGGCTTAGAAAAATGTGCTATTGTTGGAATAAAAAGAGGAAAGTTTGAAGATATGAACGAAATCGAGCTGCTCAATGGTGAAATAATCAAGGCAATAAAATTCGAAGACAGCTCCAAATATTTGAGAAGTTTAGAAGCATCACAAATTCTGCACAATAATATCAAAGAAAGAACTAGAGCGGAATACATAAGACGATTAAGAAAACTCCTTAAGTCAATGCTTAATGCTGGAAATTTGATAAAATCAATTAATACCTGGGCCATACCTGTTCTGAGATATTCAGCAGACATTGTTGAATGGACCCAGCTAGCGATGGAAGATTTAGATCGAAAAACTCGAAAATGAATGACAATGCACCATTCCCTCAATCATCCAGTGCATTGATTGGCTATATCTATCACGCAAAAAAGGAGGTAGAGGATTATTGCAAGTGAAGCTTATAATAATCGTTATCACTGTAATAATTATTTGGCCATATATTATTAATTTATTCGGATTACATTATGTCATTTCCTGGGTGGCGCCATGTCTTTAGAATTTATGCTTAGAAGAAGTCTGTAGAGTAATTTTAATAACTCTTGATATGATGAAACTAGTAAACTTTATTTGGCCTGCTAATAGAGAGGTGAAATGACAGCTGCTTTAGTTTCATTGAAATTTCATATATGAAGAAGAGATACATATACAAATATAATTTACATTTAGCTCGTTCTTTAGGCAGTTTTTGTATAAACTATTGTGTTACGTGAGAGATTATACTTATTTTTCCAATTATGGAATACGTTGAATTAATGTAAACCTGTAGCTTATAATCAGGAACACGCCCAACCATTCGACACTATTTTCGGAAGTCAAATATTTAATTTCCAGCGATATAAAGGGGAAAAAAGCACATCACGACTTGAACATCAATAATGCTATTGCAGTAATATAGTTGCAATAGCCAACAACTTAATTTCATTGGTTTATTTTATACGTTTACAGTTTTCGAGGTAATTTACATTCCAAAGAAAGCGGAAATTGGTTTCGAAGTTACACATCAACTTGCTCGAAGGCCTACACGAAGGAGAATGCAGTTTCTGGCTTATTTCTTTGCGCTAACTCAGGGGTAGAGAACGGTTAAAAGTTACTGCGTGGTTTGAATATTTCTTTTCTAGAATTCATGGATTCTCAGGAGAGAAAATTTTACAGAGGATTTCGTTTTCTTGCATGGATTCATATTTTCAGTGGTACTTGTTTCTTGAAAGGTCTGTTTTCTTCAAGCATATCTGATGTTCACATTCGCGCGTGCAGTTTTCAAACCTTCTATAGTTTGCTATGCTGTTGTGCTGCAATTGCATTTCATTACTTGCAAAACATAACATTAGAAGTAGACTGGAAGATAGAGTTGAAATTCGTGACAAATATGTATGCAATGTGGGTCACTATTTTTATACGTTTGTTCTTATTTAAAACAGGAAACAAAATGGTTTCTCTTGTGGGTAAATGCTGTAGGCTTGAAGCAGAACTGACATCGAATAAATTGATGCCGTTCCAGATAAGAAACAATTTAGGAATGATTATTTCAATTCATTTGTTAATGTTTACTTTCTCCACATCGTATTCATATTATTTAATGGAGCAATTGAGGTTTGTTTTTTCTCCGAAATGGTCTATTACATTTCAGTGCGTGCTGTCTGTAATAATAGTTGGAATAATGGGTTACATGTTGTGCATATCTCCCAGCATAATGCTCTGTTGGATTTCATATTTTGCAGAATTTTACAGGCAGTCGTTTTTTGTTTTGAATCGAAATTTAAGAGAAATGGAAGGAAATATTTCGTTAAGAATAAGTGAAAAAATAGAGAAAAACAGACTGCTTTATATGCGTTGTTGTAATGTCGTGAAAGAATCAAACCGATTATTTTCCGGCATTCTTTTTTTCACTTATGCTTCAAATTCCTCTTTCTGCTGCGTCCTGGGTTATCAAGTTTTTAATCAAAATCATCTTTTAACGACGCGACTCCTGAGCAGTAGTTATATTGTTGCTTCTGTCTTTGCTATGACACTGGCTGCCAGCTATTTAAACAGCGTCATTGAAGAGGTAAGTACAGGAAAGCTTTTATCACCTTATGCGTGTATTTAGGTATGTATGTAAGTTTTATATATATATATATATATATATATATATATATTAGAGAAATAGTAGGAAGAGATGTGCATCAGTTATGGTTTTCCTAATATGCTGCACACACTGCATTAATGTAATGTATTCTGTAATATTTCCTGTAGTCTGTACAAAAAAATAAAGAAAAAATTAAACGTTTTGTCACTTGTTTCTATATTTCGATCAGCTACGCTTACGTAACCATTATGCTCAATGAATCGATATATTTTCATATAAGACGCTGTGATTCTCAACAAATCGCAGACATAGAAATTCAGATTTTTAAGTGCCGGATTAAATTATTAACTGTATTTCTTAATTTGATTATATTATTATAAATATACAATATCAAGTAGTAATTCTTATTTGGTTTATAACATGAGTTTTGTTATATAAATAAAACGAATACTCCATTTTTTGTTTTTCTTTTTGTAGGCTGGAGAAACCCATTTCATTCTCAGTCAATTCCCTATTGGAACCCTACAAATGAAGGATCAAAACAATGTAATTAAATATAGCTGACGTCCATTATATAATTAATATTAGCAACCCCCTAGTAACAGGGTATCACTTAAAAACTATTAGCAATACGTTTTATTTTTAATTCTTTTATTTATTTTAGTTTTATATCATATTAGTTTTTAGTTAATTTAGCAACGAACTTAACTGCATATTAATCTTTCTTTTGCTTCTCTAATATATTACTCTATGACTTGTTCCCAGTACAAATGCACAACCACAACAGTGTCAAGGCTATTGTGGGTAGAATTATCATCAAAATACTATATTTGTATAATTCTTCTTAGTATGGTACTAATTCTTAATTATTTATTCTAATTATTCATGTATTTTTTTTATAAAATTGGCAGCGCTCAAGTTTTGCGAAACCTTTTTAGTAGGTAGGATTATCAAAAAATTAACGTTCACCTATAAGGGGGTGAGATTCATCAATAACATTAATTGGCATATTATATACGTAACTTCCCTTCAAAGCATTTTAATTATAGCTTGCGTGGATCATTGATTTCACACGTTGTTGTGAAATCGGATGTTGAATCAACCAGTGTACGAATATCAATAAATGAAGATTAGTAAGAGTATTTGAGTAAAGTATTGCATAATCCTAGTAGGATTTTGCAATTCTTTGCAAAATCCTACTAGGATTATGCAATATTGTGATCTCGCAAATTCCTCGGTAATTCTCATATGTTTATATTTCCCTTTTATTCATCCCATACTAGGGATAAATATCCAAACATCTAACTTCTTATCAGTTGAAAAATATTCCTGAGCAAAAAGCTAAATCGGAGTATGAAAATAAATTGGCCATGCAAGCTAAAGGCAATCCAAAAGACTTTTATCGTTATGCCGCAAGCAAAAGAAAGAATGAATGTGGAAGAATAACTTTATTGAATGCAGGTGGAACTCGATTGTCGGAAGCTAATTAGATTGTTCAATTAATGCGTGCTCACTTTGCTATCAACCAGGTGTATGTAGCATAGTGCACAGTGCTACATTGGATGAAGAGTTAGAGGTTAATGAAAATGAAGTTGTTGCATAAACCGGATAAGAATTTGTCAATAGAGACAGATGGAATATCAGCCCATTTTCTAAAGGAATGTTCAGCCGAATTGGCTACATCTTTTACATGTTTGTATAACTTGAGTTCTCAGCTCAGGAATGATGCCACTTGGAATGGAAGGAATGTATGGTAGTTCTATTGTATAAGGGTGGTGATAAACGGATGTGTCTAACTACCGACCTATCAGTATCTCTGGTGTGGTAGTGAAGATTTTAGAGAAGTTGGTATGAACTTGCATACAGGAATGTGTAGATAAACATGCTATACTCTGCAAGGAACAGAATGAATTTACTAAAGTAAGGTCATGTGTTTGCAATTTTCTCATATATTGTATAACAATGTTACAGCCGAATTGATTAAAGGGAATAGATACATTATGATAATGTTAGATTTTTTAAGGCATTTGATAGGATACAACACGAAAGGCTGTTGCATATATTGGGAGAATATGAGATTGGAATATAAACTCTTGACTTGGATCACGGGATGGTTGATAGACAGATATCAAAAAGTGGTATACGGTGTGTTTGAATCTGTCAGATTTAAGGTAACCAGTGGCGCACCTCAGGGTTCAGTCTTTGGACCATTATTAGTCAATCTATACATTAACAACATCAGGCAGGGTCTAACATCCGATGTGCACTTGTTTGCCAATAATGCAAGATGGGCAGGGCAATCAGGGATGCTTCTGATATTCAGCAATTACAAAATGATTTGAATAGACTGGAATTTTGGGAAAACGAAATTGGCTGTCAGTTTAATGTTAGTAAGTGTAAAGTTATGTACCTTGGCGTGATTAGAGTTCCAGCGGCATATTATATTAGTGGGGTTATGCTACAAGAAACTAAAGAGGCAAGAAATCTTGATGTATTGGTGGATTAGAATTTAAAGTTCAAAGGTCACACAGCAAAAGTTGCAAATACAACTCAGAGGATAATTGAGATGCTGAGGCGAACCTTGACATGTAAGGATAAGGAAGTCACTTTGTCTCTTTATAAGGCTTTGATAAGACCACATCTAAATTATTGTGCGTAGATTTGGTCTCCTGGATTCCAAGGGGATTAAGAAGCTGTGGAAAGGGTGCAAAGAAGACTTACAAAGATTGCACCTATTAACATATATAATAGATGAAGAATTTCAACAGTAAAAATAAATTGATTAAAGGATTAAATTATGAGGACAGATTGAGGGTATGTGGATTGCAGACTCTGGTTAACAGGAGAAAGAGGGATGACATGATAGAGGTCTATAAACTTTTGAGTGGGTGTTATAGGATTACAACTGATGAAATGTTTCGTTATATGGAAGGAGGGGAGAGAACACGGGGGCATCCATGGAAGTTAAGTTTGTTCACAGTCAAGAAAGGGGTAAAAGCTACTCCTAAGTACAAATTATTCCACTTCAAGGTGAGTGGAATAATTTGTACTTAGCGGTAGTGAGGACATCTAGTGCGAATGAATTTAAGAGAAATTATTCTAGCTGAATGATAGCTGGTTTGGGTGATTTATGGCATCCCTCGATGAGTCCTTGACTCCCTGGAGGTCTCAGATAATAATAATATTAATAGTTATAATTATTATTATTATTATCACTTTCTAATTGCAATATTAATAGCTACTGGGTTGTTCTGTTTTTTTTCTTGAAATAAATAGGATTTGAGTGAATTATTATATATTGCTTCAGCAAATAACTAATTATTTTATCTTAGAATAGTTGATGAAGTCTGTGATAGAAATGATCTCCAAGCTTTGCTGTATGCCAGTTTCCAAACAGCATGATGACTTATTACAGTTCCACTCATCTTAAAGATTTTTTTTTCTTTTTCTAATTAATATTGTTAAATATTCGCAATTACCGAAGCTACCTATATTATCTAGCTGCTAAGAGTCTAGCTGAATTGCTGAGGATGTATAATTGCAGATGCCGTCGACGAGAGAGCTAAATAGCATAACATATATAATAGATGAAGAATTTCAACAGTAAAAATAAATTAATTAAATTACAGTCTTCAGGTTAGACGTCTTACTCGTTATTACGAAACTTACAATGTATGATGTAACATCATTGAAATTTTGTATTTATAAAAATCGAAGCTTTGCAGCATCCATCAGCCAGTTCATCACCTGATGAATTATCAGCTACAATGCATTTATAAAGCCATCTCGTTTTCTATAGAAGATTCGTTACCAGCCCTGTTCAACCAAAGAACAAACATCACATCCTCTTCCATAAAGAGAATAAGAAGTGCTCTAATAATTGGAAAGATTTTTACCCAACTGTCAAGCAAATGAAAACAAAGGAAATGAAAATAAAATATATGAAGTATATGAGGTATATCTGGAAAGACAGAAATCCTTCTTTGAGATGAAGTTCTTGACATATAAATGATATTTTTATTTCTTAGATGCACACGAAAAACAGCGCCCTAACCATTTGCTAGTCGGAGATCGCTTATTAAAAACAGAAATCAAGTACTTCACCAAGAAATTAAAAAAGAAAAAATTCCTTTCAGAACCCTAGCTCTAATAAACACATTCTGAAGTTATCGTGCACTACCAACTGAATGCGTTCTTTAAGTTCAGCTAAACTATTGATCTTTTGGAGATAAACGTTTGTTTTTATGGAAATCCATGCAAAGAAATCCAGGGTTGTCAAATCCGGAGAACGCGGACGTAGAGGTCGCGGTCCTCCACATCCAATCCACCCACTCGAAAACTGCCTGTTGAGATATTCTCTGGACAATTAGTACATAATGGCATGGTGCTCCATCTTTTTGAAACACAAGATTATGAAGAATGCCATCATCAATAAACTGTGGTTCGAGAAACTGCTGAAGTATTTCAAGGTAGACAGTACCTGTTGCAGATGCTTCCTGAAAGAAGAATGGGCCATAAATTTGGATTTAGTCATTTCAAGCCACGTTAACTTTTGGAGAGTCCATTTGCCATTCTATCACTTGAGATGGTTTTTCATTGGACCAGATACGACAACTGTGTCGATTGACTTTACCGCCCGTGTGGAAAGTTCCCTCATCACTAAATAAAATCTTATCCAATAAAACTCGATCTGTTTTCGATCTGGTCCACAAATTCTGCACACCTTGCTGCTCGATTTTGATAATTCTCTTCATTTAGGGCATGCAGTACCTGAATGAGATAAGCCTTTTTTTTACCAGTGTAGAACGCAGGATTCTATGAACTATTGTCTTGGATATGTTGAGTCTTCGACTGACTTCCCTGGCTGACGTTGTTGGTTCATCCTCGAGCAGTTGTCGTACGCCTTCGATACTGTTACGTGCCGTGCTCTTCCCACCTCGTCGTGTACGGATCCAGTTCTTTTAAATTTGTTCACAAGTTCACGAATCGGTTTGTCCATAGGACAGGTTCTGCGAAATTTCCTTGTAAATGTTTCTCTGATGTTACACACGGGATTTTACAACAAAGCTGCGTTCTTGTGTATTCATTATTAGGGTTAGGGTTGTGAAAGGAAATGAAAATAAAATTATGAAATAATTTAGAAACTTTTACATTTATAACACATACTAAACACGATAAACATCAATAAACATTAGTTTTTAAAAAATTCGTCCCATTTCACTGAAATAGATAGCTAATTCTGGAACACCTTGTATATAATAGGGAGACGATATTTATTTCACACACTCTGTCTCACTTAAACGTCAACATAGGAATCCTTTCGCTTTGTCCAGTTTTATGTTGTTTATATTTTCTTCGGAATTTCTATATGAAATCCAAGACATGATCTTTGAGATTTGACTTGGCATTTGGTTTTATTTATGCTTTGCAATATACAACATTTCTTTCAACCTAAACAGTACATTGATGGTTCTAGGATCAAAATATGTTTAAATTATAAAACGAAATCGTGTTGTGTATTAGCTTCACACAATGTTTCGTTGTGTTGTTTCATAGGGTTGTGTCAAATATTTTGATGTTTTTTTTTTTGTTTTTTTTTTTCAGGTAAAAACGTTCTTAATGACATGTCAAGAGGAAAAGCCGGTCTTCTCAGCATGGGGATTCTTCAACATTGACTTGGCACTGATGACGTCGGTAAATAATTTGACTTACACGAACTTAAGTTTTTTATTGTTTATTTCACCTTATCAACCATTCTGTATGTAACAATACTCTCTTCATTCCATTTCTTCTTTAATAAATTATTTATAAATTATTTAATTTTTTTTTGTCAAATACATGAATAATTAAACAAATACATTTAAATATTTATTTAAATTAAATAAACAAATAATTAGCCTAAATATTTATTAACCAATATCATGAATTATTTAATTAACCCACTAATTACTCATATTGAATTGTTATTATTTCTAACATCGCAGTTGTAGAAGTCTATTCTAGTAATCTTTGAATTATAACACGCAACAATGTAGGTAGTGCAAATGTTTGCGTCACCAACCAGATATCCGCTCAAGTTCTATCATATGCTTTATGCTGTCATTCTTCTTCTTCTGAAGCTTCTCCCACTTAAGTGGGGTCATTATGCTGTCATTGATTCATTTATTATTATCAAGCACATGCGTGGATATCAATATTCATTCATTTATTGCTATCAGCCGAATACGTATTAAATGCATATAATTCATTCTTGCATAAACTTCATTTCTAAGTTCTGAAATGTGCGATTTGCTATCCCACATACTGAATCTAGTTTAAAGATGAACGCAGAATAAAATTACACTTCGATGGAATTACAGTTCGAAACTTCAATTACAATTTGCAATTATACACCGATTTTTTGAGAAAACTCTTTTAATTATATTTAACATGTTATCTAGTTTCTCGTTATGTCACAGGTGTATCCTAAATGAAAGTCATTATTATAAATTCGTCATATTAAATAGAGATTTGAATGGATATTTTACTTATTATTCAATCATTGGTTTGGGTTTGTTATTTATTGAGCTCCGCGTAGAATTTTATAAGAAATATTTCTTTTATTTAAAAAAGCAAAGGAGTTCTACATAGTAAATTTTCTTTAACCATGTACTCCATTATACAAATAACTTGTAGTTTATAGTTATTATAAAAATAACTTACCTCACAAATTCACAAACTGAAAGTTACCCAGAGAATATTGAAAACGAGTATGCTCGATATAGCGCTTAAAAGTACGACACCCTCCCATTTCATAAGATGAAGAACAATCATTAATAAATATTTTCATTGAATTGTAACATATTGTGATAAGAAGAGAAACATGCGTTCTCTAATTATTATTACTAAGTGTTAATGGCTGTACCAGCCAGAATGGCAATAATAAGAGGCAACAACTCTGTTTACGATAAAGCAGCTTGTATGAGGTAAAAGTTCTTGAAAATTTAAACGAACAGAAAGTGTCATTGAAGAAATATCGAGAATTAGCGAAAGAGACAGTGCAAGACAACTTAAAAAATGATCAATGGTGGAGCAGAGTGAAGCAAATTTGAGATATGTATTCATAGAGAGTAATTTACTTAAAATCTTCTCTCATTGGTCTGTTTTTAATTTGCTTTTATTCGTTCATTACAGATTGTGGGAAACGTCATCACCTACACCATTATTCTTGTACAATCATTGAATAATGACCAAAAGCCAACTGTTAAGAACTACTACTTCTTCAACTGCACGTTTCAAAACTCTTCAGTTCTTGGTTAATTAAAGGAAGTGATCAAAAGGAATACTGGAAACTATTCGTAAAAACTGAAGAGTGTACTATATTCTGTATGTCAACTCCTAAAGCTGTTATACATTACTATAATATTTTGTTCTTAGTCTGATTCCTATGTATTAAATTCATTAGAATACCAATAAATATTGATAATAAGAAGTTTTTAAAGTTTACAGTTCTTTATTACTCATTAATGTAATAAGATAATTAAAATAATTATTTAAAATTTGATCAAATAACTTCATGCTGCATATATTACGCTTTGAAAACAAGTATACGAAATTACTCAGTTCATGATAGAAACCATACTGTTAAATTGTAGTCTGAGAATATGCGTATGGATAAATAGATTATTGTGTAATCAGTGATTCAGATAATTACAGATATCTGAAAAAAAAACAAGAATGGAAGCTACTTTCTATTGTGATTAGTCAGACACTGCAGCATTTGATATTCCAACTGTGTTTCATTAGGGAAATCGCAAACTCGCGGAAGAACATAAAATCTAGTGACAGCAGGACCAGTTTACAGTTTTGTGAAGTCAAAATTTGGTCATATTAGAAATGATAAAAATCCCTTCAACACACACACACACACACACACAGAGAGAGAGAGAGAGAGAGAGAGAGAGAGAGAGAGAGAGAATCTATGAATAGTATTCGGAGAGGTTTGCAGTTTACATAGACGATATTTATTTACTGCATAACTGAATTGCTGAATGTGTAAAATTAATTTTGTCTCTGATGAGAGCGATAGTTATTAATTTGTGGAATTAATTTTAATTTTGATAGTTATCGATATGAAATCACTTTTAATAAAAGTGATTTCATATCGATAATGGATACTGACTTTATTAATTAATAAAAGTTTGATTTAATGAAATTTCTTCTTTATTTTAGCTGACTGATTTTCACTGAATGAAACTATGCTTTAATTCATATCTTCATTCCAAACGAAATATATTTAAGAAGTGTCGTATCGGTTACGCAATATCAAATTTTCTGCAATTTTGCACTGCTATGCAAATTTTGTCACTTTTTAACTACATAAGACGTATAGTTTTAACTAACATAAACATAGTATAATCATTGAACTCTTTATTAAATTATGTAATAAATTATTACATAATTTAACATTTAAGATTCCAGACAATTTGATTTGAAAACAAAATCATAATAATTCTTAGGACGTGTTGTAATTAGTTTCTACATTTCGGGAGTGAGTGTCTGTTCAGCAGATTTCAGGGCATGTGATAAACCAGAACTCAGATTGGTGAGAAACACGTGTTATATCTCATCTCATCTTCCTTATCCCTCTTTTACCTTGCAGTGTCGAGGATTTATTAATCATCGGACCTCAAGCCGTTCACGGGATAAGGTGGTCAGCCCTAAGCACCAGTGTATCCTATGTCCGTAGTGTTTGTCTGCTTTTCGGGATGAAAAACCCCAGGATAAACTGGGGGGGTAAAAAAAAACTCTACTGTCCACTCCCAAGAGCGGCTAATTCGGCTATGGTTGAGGAAAATCCTTCAGCTCCTCACATCACCGACGGGAATCGAGCCTAGGACATTCCTTCCCCACGCATATAGTTGCGAAGGTTGCATAACCACTAGCCTAACCGCACAAACTACGTGTTATATAAGTTTAATAAAATAAAGATCGTAACCCTACAAGTTTCGTAAGTCGTCTGACTTACATCGTCTGGATACTAGCCAATATTTTTTGTACACTGACAAAAAGACCAGAATAATTAATGCACGTGGCAGATGTTATCATAACTTCACAACTGGTAGTACAAAAAGTGACCAGAATTTCAAAAATAAGGGTAAAAGTTAAATTATTGTATGCGTTAAAACAATTATAGTTTTTGCTTGTGTGTTATTAAATCCTAAATCAAGTTATTAAACTTAGTGTAGGATTCAGCCTAGAATTTTAATTACATTGCTTTCTTGTAAACCAAATGTGATCATAATGCATTTCTATTTCTTCCCAAACTACTTAGTATCCCTTGTTTCTTGTATTGAAGGCTAGAAATTTATGTGTTCAGCATGTGAATCTTCCCAGACCTTCCTGTCTGGTCTACATTGCAAATGCCCAAGACAGCAATGAACCTTCTAAATGTCTGGCTTTTTTTTCCTGGGTTGATATGTAGGTTTTGGGTGGATTTAAGAACCTGGAGATTTTATACAATGGCAAAAAATCCACTTCAATTGTGTATTCATCTGTGCAACTGTAATATTCTTGATGTAAAGTAACGTGATTGCATTCTTAAAATCTTCTGTATGTAAAGGATCCTGGATTCATAGCAAGTAAAGTATACCTTAGATGGAGAATTTCCTCAAGTGTTCTTTGACGTATTGGAAATATTGTTGGCTCTATCTCGTAATGTTTTAATCATATCTGTGTTTCATAACGGATGACGGTGTGGAGCGGCATATGAACCTCTTCCAGTTGTGGTAGGATTTCTGTAAACAGAAAGGGCAATGTATTTTTTTTCTTCTTCATTTCTAGAAGGATATTAAGGAGCGATCGTTTACTAAATTTTTCAAAGCTGTGAAGTCACAAATTTATACTAAAGAATTTTCAATATACTTAAATATGCTAAGTATGATCTTGCACACATTCTACTATTTTAAGAAGTTAAAATAGAGGATTAATCCGTTAGAAATACACTTCGACAAGTGGAACATCATGAACGTGCAAATTTTCGCATTCTCAGTCTGTCTCCTATCAGTTCTTTGCAGAAACTATTTGTTCAGGATTGCACTGCTAGTAAAATTTTATTGTTCCTCATAGCAGCCTTTTGGCGTGGAACACAGTCACTTGTTTATACATGCCCAAGGAACTGCTTCGAATGAGATTATGGAATCTAGGAGTAATTTAATTTATACATTACGTAATTTAATGTGTAAATTTCCGGAACCTTTGGATAGCACGTGGTATTTCTCCCTTAGCGCAGTCATGTCTCCTTTACTCTCAAAAAGAAAAGAACATAATCTTCCATTACTTTTATTAATGATAAGATCCCCTAACATGCTCAGTTATCTTTGCTTTGACTGGCATTTACTCGTATTTCTGGCCAGCCCTGACACAAGCCATTGCATTAATAACTGGAGTTTCCACCAAAACTTTCTCTAGTTGATGCTGTTCAAAGATAATAATTCTGCTAATCCATATTTCCTCTCCCCCACAGATTCCTTTCTCCATTGTCTCAAAGTATATTTCTTCAAACCAATTCTCAACAAAGTGGAATCACTTCCCATCCTCATTTGTATTAAATTTACAGTTATATAAGCAGCAGCCACCATCCATTTCCATTTCAAACACTAATCCCTTCAGAACCTATTTCCCTCGCACAACGTTAATCCCGTTCTCCCCGTTCAAAAATAAATAAATAAATGAAATAAAAAAAACTCAGGTTCACAACAGGTTTTTTGTCTCTTAACACTCAAATACGGCATCAAACTTGCTTTAGATTCTGAAACCTCTCTGTATGGGAGTGGCACGTGTACACATTTTTTAAGATAAAATTTGTGAAGTGATTTTTCAATAGACAATCTTCTTAATGCAAATAATTTTTATCAGACGAACATTGTAATCACTGAAATAGAAAATTACTAATTCTGTTTGCCGGAAAAGTCACATTTCAGAGTTAACATACAAATAAGAATCTGTTTTTATTTTATTTCTTTTACTTTTTTTATTAAACAAAGCTCTTTTCAATTTTAAAAGATAAGTGGGAGCAATTTGTGTTTCTTGTTTTTTTTTGCCGAATTAATTAGAGAATATGATTATGGCTATTTAAACATCTTTCTTGAATAAATCATAAAATTAAATATATATTACCATTCAACATAATCAAAATTCATTTACCACTGTACTCAAAGAAACAGCAGTCTAGCCAGGCAATTTCACAAATCCAGTACACAGTGCGATAGATTTTAACTAGAGTATCTCACATTAGTGCGAAGAACTTACTGCCATGAATTATGTACTCCTAATATGCTAAGTGAAACAAGCGAATATAACCAAACCGTTTTTTTTTTAATAATAAGGCATTACATTACATATCTTTGTGTGTGTGTGTGTGTGTGTGTGTGTGTGTGTGTGTGTGTGTGTGTGTGTGTGTGTGTGTGTGTGTGTGTGTGTGTGTGTGTGTGTGTGTGTGTGTGTGTGTGTGTGTGTGTGTGTGTGTGTGTGTGTGTGTGTGTGTGTGTGTGTGTGTGTGTTTCAGTTAAGAATACAGTTTCTGGAAGTGAACTTTAAGATCTCCTAATGTGGAAATACCAAACGTTTGCTAAAATTATTAACAATTTATATTATTATTAATAATAGTAGAACCAATGGAATATGAGCACAAACTTGAGTGTAATTGTAGTATAATTAATGTTATATATTCTTATGTAACTATAAATAAGTCTTAAATATAAAATACTTTAAAAAATGATTCAAATGAAAGAAGGAGGAATGAACTTACACATAAACCACGATATTTCGTAAAACTACAGAATTGATTTCACAAAATTAAATAGTTGGAACAAATATCGATACCGCTCAGGGTAAAAACAGCTGTATATATTGTAAATATTATTTACTATGATGTATAAATTCATTGTTGGTTTAATAAAATAGTCTGAGTGAAGTGCCGCTTGCTCTGTCCGCTAGGTCTCCCGAAGAAAGTCTTAAGTTCCATTCTAGTCGAGGACTAGAGGAACTTTTCCATGCCCTTTATCGACCGGTTCCCAAGTTAGCCATTCTCTACCACGGGCATGCATTTTTTGCTCTTCAACAAACGCGGGGTGTTCGTTCCCTAAACTCTGGACAATTGACCAGAATTCATGCTATTTCAGACAATAAATATATTACTAAGATTAAGGACCACGAGATGGCAGCACTTATTAGCCGCCTCTCTTCGCATGATGCATAAAAATATAAATTCATTTAAATTTATTAAAATTCGTTAAAATTTATGCATATAAATATAATTCATACTAAATTTGTTACTCGTAGTTTTTCTCAATAAACACAAACACCGAAACTTCTTCGCATTTTAGATGCTTGCTTTCACTATAGTATTAACGGGATCAATTTTAAAATTATTATGGCAACAAGATTAATTTTGAAGCAATAAAGATAATCAGAATAAAATTATTTGTGCACTAATTAACAAAGCTGCAAATTTATTTTAACTCTACCAGCTAAAACTGCAGGATATCAGAGTAAAGCGAACAGATAACTTTGTTCGAGGAAATTATTTAATTATATTGTTGACTTATCTTAATACTAAGTGTATTTTCTTGCTAAGGCCTAAATCTATTTCCGATATATATAATTCATATTTTTAATTTTATTTAAATAGTAGAATAAACCTGATCAGATATCTAATTATTTCGTAAATTTAAATTTAATGAAAAAATTAATTCAAAAATGTAAACATTGTTGAGTAACTTTCAAATTGCTTGATTTGATTCTTGCAAGCAATGAAAACGCCCTCTCCCGTAGCTGTGAGAAAAAAAAATTAAGCAATATAAGAAATATATGTTGTTGTTGTTTTTTTTACCATTAGCGCATATCTTTTTTTAAATAAGCACGAATACGTTCACTGAATTCACTGAGGACAAAATTGACATGAACAATACGTAACAATGGCTACAATATGGATATATTAAAAAAGAAACAGGAGGATTTATTCTAGCAGCTCAAGAATAGGCATTTTAATGCCTGTTCTTGAAGCAATGAAAGGCAATGAAAAGCAAAAATTTTGAACATCAATAATAACAGCAAATGCAAATTATGCGATCAGAAAGATGAGAGTGTAGAACATCTAATCAGTGCCTGCAGCAAGATAGCTCAAACTGACTATAAATACCGCTAAGATTAATGGCCAAAATAAATAATTTATTACATCTTTGATTGCTTTACTTAGATCGATTACTTTCCTACTTCTGATGACTCGTGGCAGCATAAAATAGAGATAGTATTGGAAAGCGAAACAGCAAAAATTCTCTGGGACTTTAGAATACAAACTGATTGGCATTTGTAACACAATAGACCTCACATCGCGATTATTGAACATCGACAGGTTTGGATTATTGATATCGCAGTACCCAGTGATAACAACATTAACAACAAAGAACTGAAGAAAATTACTAAATATCGAGATCTGGCAATCGAAGTTAGCCGCCTGTGGCTTAAACACACCAAAGTCATCCCAATAGTTATCGTTGCGCTTGGTGCAATTTCAAAGAAGCTATCCAACTATTTACAGGAATTAAACATCAACGAAGTGACCCCATATGACCTACAAAATCAGCATTACTTGGAACAGTCCATATTTTACGACGCTACCTGACGGACTATTCTTAGATTCTTGGGTTGTATCTGAATTGTTCTGTATGACCAGTCAAATTGTCGTTTAAATGATTTTTGTTTTGACTGTGTACCAATTATGTGAATCTGTTCTCATCCTCATTAACTCCACTTTCATGTCTTGAATCACACTTTCGCTGCGATTCCATTTTCATGGGCGAATTCCATGATGTGAGTCACATTTTCACTGTTTGCCGATGGGGTTTTTCCTAACATTTAACATGAACAGATTTCACTCAATAAACTTAGAAAACTAAGGATTTGAAATATTTCTTCGCAGAAATCAATTTTAATATTTCGAATATTTTTGAGATCTACCCAGTTGATCTTCATGTATGCATTTTTTGTACGTTTTTATTTTTATGGCGAGGAAATAACAAAGGTCAAAATGCAGTGGCACTACAAGGTTTATACCACACTTTTAGCTAAGATTTCGCTGATTCTCCTCATTCCCTGATGAGATCAACGGGGGCCTAGTTTAACCTTGTTTATGGTTTATGTATTTTGAAACAGATTAAGGAATTATTAATCGATTGCACCTCACTGTGAGAAGAAGAAATGATTGTCCTCAACGGTATTCTTGAAACAAATATTTTCATTTCTCCCTTCATCAGTTTTATGTTGGCTAATCATCCTAATATTAAACGGGCAAGCAATTTGCATGAGATGTTAACTTTTGTATTATGTAGTTGTGGTGTGTTGTAATTCAATATTAAACATATAGGAATTTATCAAAATTATGAAAAAACACTGTTAATATATGAAATTTAATCTAAATTACAATATTCGAAAAAATCAAATTTCCTTGATAAGAGAATGGTTCCCATCATTTGAAAATAAAGTCACTTAGAAAGCCTTGAATTATCATAAATATTATCCAAACACTGGAATATGTTTCGCGTTTCAAAAGATAGGATTCTTTGAAGTCATTATGAGCATTTGTTTTCTAAAAGGTCATCTCATTCTATGGTATTTGAAATCAAGAAAAATTTAAATGATGGACAATCTATATTTCAGCAAAGATTAGCCTGGAACCATTAAAAGCCTGCTTTATTAAAGAGCAGTTTTTTATTTAATTCTCTTTCTTCCAACAACAGCTTGCACCATTTCTGTTTGAACCACGTTCATTAATTTCAAGTTAGGCACGCCCGACTTCGATTAGTTTACCTTCGCTTAAAATAAACTGATATTTCAGCCCTTTATTAAAATCGATCGGTTGCAACAGCTTATTCATACAGAAAAATAGCAAGCATGTACCTCAGTTGCATTTACTGGTAGATCTTGCAGGAATACACTAACATACGCCATCGCTCTGTTCTACTCTTAAATATGGAGCTCCATCAAAGCAACTTCTATCGAGGATTTCGTTACATTGCTTTGCTTCATACTGTAATTGGTAGTTGTTATTTCAAAGGTCTGTTCGGATCAAAACTTTCTGATATTCATATTCGCTTGTGCAGTATTCAAACCTTGTATGGAACCTTAAGCTATGGAGCGATTTTCGTCTACTCCAGCCTGTATGCAAATTTTTTATCGAAGAAACTCCAGTCGTTATTCAGGAATCGTGGACATTATGCACTTTGTCTACTTTTTATTATTTATGGGATTTGTGCGTATACTTTTTATACATCAAAGGAAGAAACAATGATTGCCCTTGCAAAATACTGCTGCAGCCTAGAAGCAAACATCGCTCTAAAACGAAGAGAATCGTACAGAATTCGGAACATTCTTGGAACCATTACTTCTCTGCACCTCATAGTTTTCATTTTCAATTTTTTTAGTTACGAGTATCGCTTTTCTTGATGCTACAACTACCGGAATAGAATTACTATTTTGCCAGAGATGGTCATCAACTATACAATGTATTGCAAGGTGCAGTTAACAGAAGGATTCATGTGGTTTGAAATGTACTTAACGCCATTAATTTTATTTTCTTGGATTTCATACTTCGCAGACTTTTATAGATATTCGTTTGGTGCTGTTCATCACATGCTAAAAGAATGGAAAGAAAAGTCTTGTCTGACGAAAATTGAAAAACTGGAAGAGATCAGACGGTTTTATGTGAAATGTTGCTCTGTCGTTAAGGAGACAAATAATCTGTTTTCTGTTCCTCTGTTTTTGACTTATGCTTTAAATACTGCTGTCTGTTGCTTTATATGTGTTCAGCTATTCGATGAAAATTTTATCCCCAATTAGGGAAAAGTCATTACTGGAGTTTATATTTCATTTCTCTTCGGTCTTATTCTGTTACTTGCTGCCTATTTGCACAGTATTTTACAAGAGGTAAGTGCATATAACTATTTCATATAATACAACTTATTCTTTTACGCATATAATATATGATGACATTTTAAAACATATTAAATTCCAATTACCATCGTGGAACTTTTTCCAATTTTTCTTTTGATGACAGTTCTAGAATAAACTGATCGCGAAGTTGGATTAACAACGTTTTTATTTGGAAAGAAGCTCTAGTTTCTAACCAGCAAACTAGCGAAACCATAATAGAACACACCTACAGACACAAACGCTTATCAATGATGGGAATCAATTTCCTATAAGTGTTAAGGGTAAAAGTATTACTCTTGTTTAGCACGCTATAGAAATGTATTCAACTACGACGATGATGTATAGTCTCCTTAAGGATAAAAGCGTATTTCTTTGGGGATCAAAAGGTATGGCAGAATTTATTTATATATTAAACTTGAAAGGTATTTGCATTTTGAAACATTTGCGTTACTATGCGAAACTATCCCAGCTAATTCTATTGGCTTTTGCATATGAAAGCGTTCAAGAAGCCATAAAACATCATATTTTTCTACCCGTTATCTTCATTAACCCTTCATTTACAAAATTCAAATATTTTCTTTGTTTTGTTTTTTCTTAGCATTGCAGATTGTAAATGTTATCCATATAATATGTCTGTGTTATATAGTTGTAATGTAGTTGTATGCGTTATGTGCACGTCATTATAACGCATCATCAATGCATCGTAGATAGATACTCCACAATGCTTTACGACATTGGCATGTCATTTTCCCCCCTCCAATAAGCAAAACGATTACCTCACACCAAGCAGTTAAGGTCATCTGCCACATAACACAAGTACAGAAACATTTATGCCGTGATAAAGTTGGTATTAGCAACATTTAGTGACAAATAAGTAGGTTTCATTATTGTATTGGACATCAACTTTCTCAAATAGAAACTTCTGTCCAAAACAATAACGAAATATTCATCCAGACTATTGCTTGTTATTTTATTTTTTTTAATCATAATGGTTTCTGTCGAGCTAGATATGCAACTATATTAAACTAGAAAGAGAACGTTTATGTACTAAATAATTTTCGACTTTGAAAAAAAAAATCAGGATTTCTTTTGCAAAAAAATGAAACTAACTCTCAATGTCGTTAATGGCAATCGACCTAAACTGCAATAAACGAACCTCGCTTGCATATTTATAACTTATTTGAAATGATTCCATCTAACAACATCCAATCACAGACCAATATTCCATAAAGAATACTGTGGTTGTTGTTATTTTCCACTATAAGCTTACTTCAGGAAACATATAAATGTTTCTAAGAAAATATCTTTTACATATCTCTAATAAGATGGTAAATGTCAACATAAGGAGTAGTTCTTTCGACGGAAAGAACTACTCCTTATACTCCTTTCGACTGAGCATTCCGATGCTCATAGATGCTGCATAGATTCTGAGCATCTAAAATGCTCAACATTTTAGATGCTGAGCATTTCGTATATATATTAACATTTGGTAATCGACAGAAAGAAATCTTATCCGAATTTTTGGAAAAACCTCTAAACATATTTAACTCAGAGTTTTAACCAAAAAAAAAATGGACAAACTTCTTTCTTTCGATTACCAAACGTTAATAATAACTGAATCCGTTCAAGAAACCAAATACTCGTGACTAATCAACCGCGGAAAGTAAGAGAAGAAAGAGAAATTATAATACTTAATGGTCATAAGAGTGGACACACCAAATTAATTTCAGTTATAATAATTGAAATTAATTCAATTCACATTAGTTTCAATTCAGTAATAATTTCAGCAATAAAACAATCCTTGAATGGGATTCAAGGATTTCAATTAAAATTACGATGCTTTACGGAAATGGTGATTCTCTTTAATTTCATGAATATTAAATCATGCGTTTTGATCACTCTTCTTTCTCAAGTTAGTACTGAGAAAGTCTTCAAATGAAAGTAAGTCAGTTGTTTTCTTCTATGACGATGTAAGTGGATTTAGGGATTTGCATACCTAAATCCCATTGGTTTCTCTTGGTTTAACTTGAAATTTCTTGGTTTATGCAGTGCATGTGCGCGCGCATACACTGCTTAAACCGCGCGCGTGCGTGCGTGTGTGTTTGTACTTTTTTATTTTTTTTGCATTTTTTCCCCAATAGTAACCCTACCAGGAAGTAATTTATTCCTACATGTTCCATTGCATACAATGCTTATATTACATGTAGCTTCCAAGTACTCATTAACATTTACATTTCCAATTTTGTATCAATATTCATATTTAGATTTATATTTTGATATATACATATATTAACACTATACAGTATAATTCACATAATATCAGTATTTATATTAGATCGCAAGGACTGGAAGTTGATTTTATTAGCAAATTTAATTAATTCTATGTAATACTTTTCGAAAAGTCTCTGTTTTGACAGTGGCCACTTGTCTCCGGAAGTGATGACGTGTGGTATTAGGGGCATACGGATGGAGTCCAATAGCTGACAGTCGTAGAGTATGTTGTCAACAGTCTGTTGATGGTGTGGACTGCAGATGCATGATGGTGATTCCAGGATATGGAATCAATGTAGATAGTGTCTTAGTTTTCCGTGTCCAGTTAGTAGCGTGGTTAAACCTGGAGAAATGTCGTGTTTTTTCAGCCGGAGTCTGCTTCAGAAGCTTGGCAAGAATTCAGTTGTTATTGATCAGTTTTTTGATGTTTTCCATTCTTTTTCCCCGAGGTCTACGCTTTTCGCTTCTGCAAAGTTTTTTATAGCAGATTTCGAGTACTTTTGGTAACTTGTTTCTAGCCCTTCCTTTCTAATTGCTTCTTTAGCCAACTGATCTGCTCTCTTGTTTCCTGCTATTCCAGTATGCGCGTTCACCCAGCAGAACTTGATTTCCCATCCCTCAAGAGTGAGATTTCGAACCATGTTTCTTGTCTGTTCTATTAATGCAATATGGTTGTATTGGTTTTTATGCCGTCTATAGCGCTTCTACTATCACTGTAAATTGTTGCTGTCTTTTGATGAGAGGTGTTGAGTTCTAATTGCTGAAGATATGTAACTGACTGAACTATAGCACGTTGTTCTGCTTGGTTGTTGGAACAGAGAGGATGCAGTCTAGAGCAGAGTTCTTGTATGATGGACTGTCTGTTGTATGCAGTGAAAAAACAACCGGCGTTCCCTTCGGTTTTGCTTCCGTCAGTGTATATTTCGAAATCGTCACTTTCAGAGCTTTCCTTCTCCTTAATATTTGTTTTGTTTGCTGGGTGAGGATATTTACTGTAGTGAAGCGGACGTTCGTAGCAATTTGAATCGATATTACAACTTTCATTATATCTTCTGTCGTGACATCATATATAATAGATAATTCTTGTATTTTCAGGCAGATCAGTGTTAGAGCTACAATAACGCAAGCTGCCTCGAAGGATATTGTCCTGTATCCTTTGATTATACATATGGATATAAGGCGTTGAACTCTGTTTAATTTTTGTCGGTTTATCTTTGATTTTAGTGTATGTTTCCAAGCAGGTGCAGCATAAGATATCAGTGGTAGTACAGCTCCTATATATAGTGTTTTCCGCTGTCAGTGGCCTAATCCCCACTTAATCTTTGCCGACTTAGCCTGGAGGTTTACTATTTGTAAGCTTTTTTCGGCAACATATCAGATGTGCTTATTGAAGGTAAACTTTTCATCTATTGTTATTCCTAGGTATTTTAGCTCACTGGCCATCTCGAGAACTTCTCCGTTTAGGAAGACTGTTACAGATTGTTTTGATTTTTTGATTGAGATGTGGAGCTCATTAGACTTGGTGCTATTGAAGGTAACGTTCTTATCGCGTGCCCACTATGCAGTTTTAAAGAGTTCTTCGATCGCCGTTACATCTAACCGTGAGCTGACGGGTTCCGGAATTATTATCATCGGCGAAGGCTTTTGTTTCAGTATTGAAAGGAAGTTTTAAAAGCGAGTCATATTGGATGTTCCAGAAACCTGGCCCACAGTAATAAACTGGCGGACAGCCTCGTTTGACTTTTTCGTTACAATTGTGTAACGAAAAAGTAAAATAATTTTGAAAAATAATTTTTAGTAAAGTGGAGTAAGTTTTTAGGGCATTTTAAATCTATTAATTGATTGATTATGGCTGGCCACCAAGCAGCATCGAAGACTCCTTGTACATCAAGTGAGATCAGTAGTACGTCTTTTTTTTTTGCTGTAGACTGTCTTCTGCGATCTCTTTAACCTCAATACTTGCGTCTACTGTGCTGGACTGAGGTCTGAATGCGTATTGATTGCTGCTTAATAGGGTTCTTGAGTTGACATAGTGCATTATTCGGTTCATTAGAAAATTTTCTAGTACCTAATTAGCAATATTTATGAGACTGGTTTCGTCGGATATTTGTTTTCCTGTAATAAATTTAGTTTAATCCTTTATCCAAGTGTGTGCAAACAAAATTTACGCCTGAAAGTATCTTCAGGACTGGGATAAAGTGGTACAACACCGGGCAACTCCTTGCAAAGGCGGAGCAAGCTACCAACACTCCTATCTCAGTATCTCGCATAATGCAAAACACATCTCCTTGCGGATATGTATAATGTTATGCATTAAGGAAAGGGCCACTACCCAGACTAGTTTCGACCTTTATTGAGGTCTCTTCAGTGGGAGCCAGGCCCAAGTGGAGATACCAGGCAGAAGCATTAGCAAGGTCATCTCCTCCTATAGGAGCTGCCAAACGGTGTGCCACCTTTTTATTAATTTACTCTGGATTTAGAGAAAGATGTTGAAAGTTCATTTTTCACTTGATCAGACTATAATAAATTTAGTTTAACTTTGTAAATTTAGTTTTATTTTAAGTAAATTTTGTACCACTTTACCCCAGTCCTGAAGTACTTTCAGGCACAAACTTTGTTTGCACACACTTGGATAAAGGATTAAACTAAATTTATTATAGTCTGACCAAGTGAAAAATAAACTTTCAACAAGTTTGTTTTCCTGGTTTGATTATATGTATAATTTTTGAGTGTTTCCATATTGAAGGAAATCGTCCTATTTTTGGGCATTTGTTGTAAACTGTTGTTATAAATTCAGGGAATTCGAGAAGCGCTTTTAGGTGTATGTCGCTGCTTATTCCGTTTTCTCCAGGAGTTTTTCTTGGATCTTAATATTGACGCGATTTCATTAGTTCCAAATGAGTCGTCGTCAGGAAAGTCTATATCTGTTTCCATTCTTTGTCTGTAAGTTTTGTGGATTTTTTCATCTGTTGATTCGTCTTCATCGGGAATAAACTTCTCTATCATAATAGCTGCAGGTTCTGCTAAGTTTGTAAGTGCCGTCTGTTTTCTTGATAGTTGATAGTATATATATTGTCTTGTTCTTGCTTGCTGCTAATTTTTATATGCAATTCCAAGGATTCGATACGATTGAAACTGTACAAATCTTTTATCTATCCATGATTCTGTTTTCGCCCTTGTAATTTTGGACTGATAGCTGAATTTGGCTTTATAGTAGTTCTGTCTTGTGCGATCTCTTAAGTCTTGGTTATTGTATGTTTTTTGGATAGTCGTCTGAGTACGTTGACACATTTTCTTAGGACTGTTAGTTCGTCGTTCCACCAAGGAACTGATTTTCTTCCATCAGCTTTCCTCTTCTTCGTATTTCCATTCATAAACCATGGGTAAAATAGCTTTGATTCCTATTGTTAGATCGATGAAGCTGCTTCCTCTGGTATTTTCGAATGATGGAGTGTTACAATCGTCGTTTAGTATGTGTAGGGAATTTGATGCTATGAACTCTTCCAAATTTTTCCCTCTATTGTTTGTGTTTTCATTAAACCATAACACCGAATGGGCATTGCTATCTATTCCAAGTATTAGGCCGTGGTTGATGGTTAAATCCGCGATATTGCTCATTTTTTCCAAGTCGTGTTTTACGTCTGTGTGATAGTCGAGATACATACTCGCAAAAAATATTTTAATTCCTCTGTACATAATTTCAATAAGTACTGAGTCCTCGTTGCTGTGCTGACTAATTAATATTGTCTCGACTTCTGGGTTTACCATGAGTATTGCAGCTCTCTTTCTATCTAATTCTTTGGAAAATATTTTATAATTACTTGGAAAGGTACATATTTTGTTGTTGGTTATGTTCTTCTATTAATTGTAGGGTTCTTGTATTAATGCTAGTCCTGTTAAGTTATTTACAGCCTTTATGAAGAGTTGAAGATTTATTTCTAGGCATGCCAGAGATTTAGTGCTGTTTTTTCTAGCTCTATCATTGCTTTCCATAATTTGTGTTTTGAATTTTAAGCTGTTTATAGTAGTTGTATTTGAGCAGTCTTTGCTTAGTGCCATGTGTTTGCAGTCGTTTGTGGTTTTGGCATTCTTGTTGTGAATTTGGCAGTTTATCTTATCTTATCCTTGATTTTGTTTCATTTTTCCAGGCAGGTGCAGCATAAGATATCAGTGGTACCATAGCTCCAGTATGTATTGCTTTCAGATCTCGTTGACCTATTTCCTACTTAATCCTTGCCGACTTTGCTAGAAGGTTTACTATTTGTCAGCTTTTATTCGGCAACATATGAGATGTGCTTGTTAAAGGTAAATTTTTATCTTTTATTACTCCTAAGTATTTTAGCTTACTGGGTACATTTAGAAGTTCTCCGTTTAGGAAGAAAGACTACAGGTTGTTTTGATTTCTTTTGCATGAGATATGTAGCACTTTAGACTTTGTGCTATTGAAGGTAACTTTCTTCGCGCTTGCCCACTCTGTAATTTTAAAGAATTTTTGTGTCTTTGCATTTCTTAGTTTAGTTTAGTTGAGCTATCGGTTTCACTATTAGTTTAACTTCAAAGGTCTGTTCGGTTCAACAATTTCTAATATTTATATCCGTGTACGTAGTGTTCAAACCCTTTATGGGTTGTTAAGTGGGATGTCAATTATTTTCTATATTTCGGTGCATGTATTTTGGTTAATGAATCAGTCAAAAGGAAATTCGGAATACTTGGAAATTATGCTTTCTTTCTACTCTTTATTCTTCTCTGGTATTGTACGGTTGTTTATGTTCTTGAAAGGAAAGCATATGATTGTCATGTTGACAAAATGCTGTTGTCTAGAAACAGACTTGATGTCAAAACGAACCAAGTCGTATAGAATCAGATACTCGGTTGGAACCATTATTTTTCTTCACTTGCTCATTTTAATTTTCATATTTGCAATACATTACCATCGGATATATTTTGAAGATGGATTGACCTTGAATAAAACATGGTCCTCAAGTGCCCAGTGTTTCATGTTCCTAATAATTTTTGTAATTATAACTTTCGAAATGTATATTTCACCAGTTGTTGCATTTTCGTGGATATTGTATTTCTCAGACTTTTATGGGCATTGTTTCAAAAGCATAAACCAGATGTTGAAAGAAAAAGAGCATTGTCTTTTAATCAAGATCGAAGAATTGAGAGAAATTATGACATTTTACCGGAGATGTTGTTGCATTGTGAAAGAGTCGAGCCATTTGATTCGTGGTGTTTTGTTTTTCATATATGCTCTCAACACTGCTATTTGCTGCTTTATGAGTTTCCAGCTTTTCGACAAATCTGCACCCGATATAGGGAGAGTGTTCAGCGGCATTTACACGGCATTCCTCTTTTGCCTCATGTTATGGCTTGCATGCTACTTGAACAGAGTTGTAGATGAGGTAAGTACTCTAATATTCTTTCATTTAATGACATAAATTTTGTTAATCCATATTATGATCACATTTATATAAGAATATTTTCTTATGTTTGTTCATAAGATGCACAGGAAGGTGTCTTAGCAATTTTTGAGAACTGTGCAATTTTCTGGTAAGAGGCCAAACGATATCTTTGTCGTACGAAGAAAATCCGCTATCTCACAAGCAAAACGTTATTGCAGACTTAGAAAACAAAACATCTGGCAGGTTTCAAAATTTACTGACTGCCAGTTTTTTCGAATAAAAATCGGCAAATAACTAAGTTGTTTGTGCTGCTACAAAGCTTGAAGCCCTATAAACGGCGGAATAATGGCATCGAAATATCTGCATGTAACGATTCGGTGAATGTAATGAATTCATCGAAGAAACGTGTATATAAAACTACTAAAGCAAGTAGATAATAAGTGTGAATTTAAAAAAAAAGAAAGAAGTTATGGATAAAAAGAATGAAAAGAAAGAAAACAAGGCAGATAGGAACCAATAATTTACTTTAAGAAAAACTTTTAAGTAAATCTAATATGCTCATTAGTTGTTTCAGTTTGTCGCTGATTAGATTATGGAAGTGAGTATGTATTTGATATACCATATTTCAATTGTGTATTATCGGGATTACTGACGAAGTAAGTACGGAAAATTGATTCAACTTTTGGGATGTGGCTTCAGCGAGTTGGTTTGGTTCTCTTGGATGGAAAACAATGCCATAATTCTGAACGAAACCAACCAACTCACTTTCCAGTTGAAAAGCTCTGGTAAAGATTCCTCTCATCCTATATGGAATCGAATCCACGTCTTTCCAAACGCAAGACAAAAAAATGTATCGTCCTCTCGACTGCACTACTATGGAAACACAGTTGTAGACTATTTGATCTGTTTATATTCATTGTTTTTGTCGCTGATTAGTAATAAATTTTCCACCCTTGTTCTTTTTTACTATTTTAAAATGGTTTGCAGTTATGCTTTTGATGTAAGGTGTTAAAGGGGTTTTTGGCAAATCCACAAATGCACTCTTCTCCCGGTATCTTTAATAATACGAGAGGAATACATGGTTCGTCGGAAAGATCCTCAACACAGATCTAAAAGTTTCATCGAGGTAATTTTGAATACTCAAATATTTTCTTATATCATTGAGAAATGAAAGAGAGCTCTTTCCTTGAAAAGTAATTCACACTATAAAAAATTAACATAGCTGTACTAAAAGAATTTCCAAAAATAAAGCGATTTCATGAGAATAATAATATTTTTTTTAAAAACAGAACAGCTAAATTTTTAAAGGGGTTGAAAATCGTAAGATTTTACATGAACAGGTATCATTTATTTAGTGTTGACAATTAATAGATAGATAGGAAATATATGCAGTGACAAGAATGAAACATTGTACGAAACATAAATGTGTCTTCTCTGTTACGGAATTCCCGATGCGAATTCGTATGTGGAAAATTATTCGGACATGATTTTTATGTGAATCTCAACCATGAAAAGCTGTTTCCTACAGTATGTTAGCCTTATGCAATGGAGGGCTATGGGTTATACCCTCCGGAATCTTTCTTCTAAAGACCACAAGTGAACTCTATTTTTTTTAAGTGACTGCAGCCCTCCAATAAGCAGGATAGTGATCAAGAAGTGGAAGGAATCCGTTTCAGCTAAAGATATTAATAATATCCATGTCCACGCGGGGAAGGGATTCAAACATACCGCCTGTTGATTGAAGAACGGATCAACTAAGCAAGCACTTGGCCAACCAGGATATCTACCATATACGGGATAATTTAAGATATGCACCAATTAATTTTAAAATGATCTTTATATTGTAAATTGTGTGTTCTCTGGCTAGTCAGTTCATTTTGAGACAATGTACAGGAGGAAAGTTCGCTGAGATTCTGTTAGGAAGCGTTGCCATTGTATGACATCAACTTCGTTATAAAAGTTGCATCAACATTCTTCGATTCTTAGACAGGATTCAAATTTCGGTCTTCCCATGATGAGTAAGCTTACAACTTATCGCTGTGTAATGCATAGAAATATATCACGATATATTGGAGATATCGTTATTATGAGCAGAAAAAAAATAATACTCTCAACAAATGAAATTGTGAACAATTCATCTTAATTGATCTTCTTAATTAATGTCATCTTGATCATCTTGATTAATTGTGCGTTATGTTCCATCGAGTCGTTTTCGATTCCTGGCAACCATGGATGAAATATCCAGCCAACCATAGCATTCTGCATGGATCAAAACTTCATCGGCATTGTACCTTTCATCATGCCATTACCTCCCTCCGCCGTTAATCCCTTTACGGCTATTTAAAGCCATTCGTGGATTAGCTGTTAGTGCCTGACTAACAGTTTGTGTCACCTGTCTTTACACACACTGTTTTACTTGGAATTTTCTTTACTGTCCTAAAATATTTGACTTTTTTTGCCTCTAAAATGATTTATTGTGTTTCTTTCCAAAAATTGAAACGAATTTCACATGTGTGAAAATAATCAATCCTAAAATGATCATCGATCAGCCTTTGCAATGAATCTATTTAGTAGTAGCAAATTTGCTGTATTATAAATTTATTCTTCAAATCACTGCAACGGAACAGTTGCACTGGTTGTTCCAATATAGAAACAACTTTTTTTCACGAATTTTCAGATATTTGCATTGAACATATTATGTCATATATTTATATTTTTAAATAATATTTATTGAAATAAATATGACCTTTTGCTTTCTTTCCTAGCAAAATACTGTTATATGGATTATCACATTTCAGTTCTAGAAACGATTTTTTTTTGTTTTATTTTATGAATAACAAACGATGTTATATTGCATAACTCGGTTTCCGATTGTGAATCTTTTTAGTATTGAAAATTTATATCCAATGATGTGTTAGCAGGGATTCTTCGCCTTTTTTTTTTTTTAGGATGCACATTACTATAATATCCAGTGCGTAACCACCGTAGATACATTGAAAATATAATATGAAGGCTATCATATACAGAATAATTGAAAATTTATGATCATTTTGAAGATTTGCTAATGCCCCCCCCGCCAATTTTTATCCTCTTCTGGAATTCAGTTACATAACCACTCAAAATTTTTACAGGTTCGAAAACGTTTCCAGACAGTATTCAAAATCTATTACTTCATTTTACCGTTTCGACAAAAGAAATAAGACAATAATATTGTTGTTTCACACCTGAAAAATGTAACTGCTTCCTATTGACTTTCACGAGCATCTATTCACAAAAGGTTTCGAACCTGCATCCTATTGGCCGAAGAGCGAAGACTCTGTCCTCGGTTGATTATATCGTTAATCAGTCACCATTTTGTTAGATATAACAGATGTTGCTTACCTTTTAAGTGAATAAAATGACTTATTATTTACTTGATTAATGTGCTCACTATCTGCAAAATCATAGCAACTCTTATTTTGAGTAATTTACGCACTTAACTTGCTATGCGCACCATGCAATTGCCAATTTTTCAATTTTTGTGGTAACATTATGTCAATGTTAGTCAGTGTAAGTAAAAGAGTTTCTAAAAATCCAAGATACGAGGCGAATCTGTGAATTTTATATAATTATACATACATACGTCATCAAGGCCCACTTTTCCTAATTGGGTTGTGGGGGCAACAGCTGCAAGAGGAACTTCCAATGGTCAAGATCCTCTGCCACTAAGCTCAGGTGTTCTGGTGGGATTCCCAAACATGTCCATCAAAGGTTTTGGATATAATCTATCCAGCGGGTCCTTGGCCTTCCACGTTCTGGCTTGGCAAAGAGGGCCTGCTGAGGGATCCTCTCTTGTGGCATTCTGACTACGTGCCCGTACCAACGTAACTGTGATCTCTCAACACGGAGAAGCAGCGGTTGAGTATTGAGGGTTTCCCGAATTGCAGAGCTTCTGACTGTATTGAAGACAGCGTTGCCTTCTGGGTTAACTCCCACTTCAATACTACCGAACGGCCAAGCTCCCGCAATATTCAGTTTGCTAAGCCAATTCGAGTATCTAACTCTACGTCCCATTTTCCATCATTCATGAATATGGACCCAAGGTATTTAAACTTCTCCACCTGCCTCATTGGGACTCCACTTACATGTAGAGTGCAATGGGATGGTTGTCTTGAGATCACAAATGTTTCCGTTTTGGTCACACTGATCTTCATTCCGGCGTCTGCACAATCAGCTACAAACCTATCCAGAGTCCGCTGGAGGTCATCTGTGGAAGAGCTAAGCAGAACTAGGTCATCTGCAAAAAGCAGACGTCCAATGCTACATATTCCAATTCTGACACACTCACTGCTTCTACTGTGTCTATCAATCAATCCATATATAATTATTACTCTAATTAATATTTTTAGTAATACTACTTATAGCAATTAATTTTATTTTTAATTATAGTAACAATTATTTAAAATTTACTTAATATGTTATTCTTACATTCCGATAACGATTCACTTAATATATTATTCTTTGTATTGGCTTTGAACTATGCAGGTGGACTTGTTGTAATGCCGAAAATTTATGTCAAAAATATTAGATTCTATAAACTTTTGATTTCTACCATAAATATAGACTTTTTATTTAATCTCACGGTGTTTACATTTTATCATATATTCTGTGTTTAGGCTGAGAAGATTCCTTTCATATTGAAACAATTCCCTATTGGATCTCTGCCAATCAAAGAACAAAACTATGTAAGTATTATTACTTTTTAAAGCAATGAAGATTGGTTAACGATAGATTAAGAGCAAGTAAAATATCCCCTGATCTCTGACTGTTTTGGATTTAGGATTGAAATTAAGGATTAAAACAAACAAGTATAAAAATTCCTGGAATATAGGATTGATTTATCTGGTACGTCCCTTAAACTGTCCATTCGATTCCATATATAGTCTAAAAAGATTTTTTTCCCTTTTTTTGGTCTTCCTTTTCCTAGACCACAAATTAACTTTTTCTTAAAGTCAATTTTTTAAAAAAAAAAGCAGAAAGAGAAGGTGATGGCGATAAATAAATGCATAGAACTTATTCTACTAGGGAAAAATCATAAATCTTTGAAGTAAATTGTAAGACATTAATCAACTAGATTTTCTTTGAAAACAATATATAAATTATACCTGAGTAAACAGATTTAAGTGCATGACAAGGTTTTAGAGTACAATCAGATTGTATCGAAACTTAAATCATTAAATCCGTACGGTTGCAAAAACTTCTGTTTTGAACCCAAAAGGCCATAGACAATTGACACGTCATAGTGGTGTATGTCGAAAGAATTAGTGGTCCAAAATTCACTAATTGAATTTTAATATTTGTCAAATTGCTTGGTATTGACAGGTGAGTCATAGGGATGGTTTAAAGTCCCGCTAGCGTCCTTCGCCCTCCTAAGTGCTACAAGATGGATTTTTATTGTTTTTTATACAAAATAAGATAATTGTATAGGATTGTTGATGATAAAATTAAATATTACAAGCAAATATAAATAAATTAATAAATATATTTACATATCGAGAAAAATTGGGAGTGCTGCAGTTCCACAGCGCCTATGCATGAGCCGCGCCTGTTAATAAGTAAGAATTGACAGACTTCGTACATGGGTCATCAGGCCACTATATCACGCTTATCGACTGGGTGCTGCGTCTTTTCTTTCTGCTTTTTTGGCAATTGAGAAATTCATTGAAAATATGTAACCTCCATATGAGACTGGATATTTCGGCTCAAGTCGAGAAGTCCTTATAAAGGTATGCTTTTCAACCAAATAACATCGTGGCATCTGACCCATACGACTTTTTAACAAATTGAATACACTAAATAACACACTGCATTAATAATTGGTCTGACTACTCACTCATTTTTTTTTCTCAAAAAACTAAATTCTGTAAACTGATTACGAGCCACCATTGAAAATGACACATGAGAATTGAAAGCTTATACGTAAACAGGTGTTCATTTTCGCTTAACTTATATATTTTTGTGTTTCAGGTGATCGCATTCTTACTGACCTGTCACGATGAAAAGCCGACCTTCTCAGGATGGGGATTCTTCAATGTGGATTTGACACTGATGACTTCGGTACACCATATTTATTTTAATTAGCTGAAATATACTGTCATGAAACCACACGATTCTCTATGAATAATTTTGTTTAAATATTATTCTGATACTTAATGTTCAGTGTATATGTGCGTGCGTTACAGGAATTACTTAGGTGCAATGCTTTAAAACATTTTTGAGGGCAATGCTTTGTGTATATCTGCAATAAGCTTCAAAAGGCACGTGGCAAATTTCTCAACATGTGCGAGTAAAACACATGAATTTCCTGGAGAAAATTACCCTATATATATATATATATATATATCCAGGCCAGAAATACTTTCTACATTTATATCTCCTCCTGAGATTTTTATTTAATAAGGTTAAAACACCTTATGGTAACTTGTTCTGGAAAAATACTTATAAGCTCTGTGTTACTAAAATCTTGGTATTTCTAGCCTGGCTCCCACTGATGAGACCTCAATAAAGGTCGAAACCGGTCTGGGTAGTGGCTCCTTGCCTTTAATAAATAGCATCATACATCTCCTCCAGGAGATGTGCTTTGCATTAAGGGTAAATATTAAGTTAGTGATCAGAGCTTATTCTACTTTTACCATGAGTTGCCTTGGTCTTGCACTACGTCTAGGATCAGCTAGACTTGCAACACTCGCAGGCGCAATCTTGACTTGTTTGTCTGTTTGCTTACTTGGGAAATGGAGTGAAACCAGGTTTAAAATAGCTTGGTATCTTTAACATTTATTTTACCCAAGGTAAAATACTTTCTACACACACACACACGCGCACACACACACACACACACACACACATACACAAACATATATATATATATATATATATGAAAGAATGATCATTAACTCGGTTAACATACATATTTTTTAAAAATAATTGAATGACTAAAACCGAGATTTAAGTGAAAAGGTTTTAATATAAAAACACGACTAGTTTCGGCTTGTAACAGCCTTCATCAGGTGACATCATAAAAGAAATAAAAAAGAAAAAACATTAAAACACTGAAGCTTAAATAAACTATGAACAACATAGAGAGTCTCTACACATTAATTGATATTAAAACGTGCTAGTAGATGCTAGTAGCATCTACCTAGCACGCACTTTCCCAACAATACAACAAACGAAAAAACAGCTTTAAATACAACCCCAACGTTGTTTTAATGTCAATTATGTATAGAGACTCTATATGTTGTTCATAGTTTATTTAAACTTCAGTGTTTTAGTGTTTTATTCTTTTTTCTTTTTTCTTTCTTTTATAATGTCACCTGATGAAGGCTGTTACAAGCCGAAACTAGTCGTGTTTTTATATTAAAACCTTTTTACTTAAATCTCGGTTTTAGTCATTCAATTATTTAAATATATATATATATAAAGATATTTAATGACTAAAAAACCGAGAATTAATTAAAAGTTTTAACGATCAAAAAACACAACTAGTTTCGGCTTTTTACAGCCTTCATCAGGTAGGAATAAAGTTTAGACCTTTACTAAGGATGCTTTGTTCTACATCTGAAAGTATATAGGAGGATTTGTTGATAACGACTTCGTCAATATTGATGTGTGGTTTTGAGAAATACTGGAAGAATCTCTAGATAATGAAAGTTGGCATCCTTTAATACATACTGTGAATCTCAAGCAGCAAGAATACAATATAATAACAAAATAAATCTTATAAGAAAATTTGAAACGTTAAAGAGATTACAAAATAATAGGAACTCAAAACCACACATCAATATTGACAAAGTCGTTATCAACAAATCCTATATACTTTCAGATGTAGAACAAAGCATCCTTAGTAAAGGTCTAAACTTCATTCCTTCCCCAAAATTAATACCAAAGGAGACACTGCTTACAAAAATAGAAAAAGCTGCTTCTTTTATAATGTCACCTGAAGAAGGCTGTTTCAGGCCGAAACTATTAGTGTGTTTATATTAAAACCTTTTTAATGAAATCTCGGTTCTAGTCATTCAAATTTTTTTTCATAAAATATATATATATATATATATATATATATATATATATATATATATATATATTCACTCACTATTCACCAACGTTCCAACCCAGGAAGTCCTTAATCATTTAAATAACAAGTTATCTAAATCGATTTTCGCATTATTTGTGTAGATTCAGGCTACTTCTTATTTGAAGACAAGCTCTATAAACTTTCGATAAAAACAGAGTTTTGAACAAGTAGTAGTTGTGTTTGTAATTGAGTCCGAGCGTTAGATCTGGCATGAAGCACTGTGTGTGTAAATGATATCATGAGTGCTCCAACTGGATTACAGCGCTTTGTGAATCGGGCAGACTGTAACTGAGATTGCTCTTTAGATGGGTAGGATCGAGAGCTATTTCTTTGGATTCCGAGAAACGTCTCTCTAATTCATCCCAGCATTTATCGATGTTTGAAGTTGAGTTTCAGTCTATTTGCTGTTGTCCTCCTTCAACATTGGTATTGGCCGAGAATAAAGCATGACTGGATAGGGCACTAGCACAGACTCTGTTATAAGAAACGTTGGTTAATAGTAAGTTGGTTAATGTCGAAGCTTACCATTCTGTCTGCCTCCACATAGTCTCACTATTCACCAACGTTCCATCCCAGGAAGTCCTTAATCATTTAAAAAACAAGTTATCTAGAACGATTTTCGCATTACTTGTGTGGATTCAGTCTACTTCTTATTTGAAGACAAGCTCTATAAAGAGAACAGCGGTTTGGCAATTAGACCGTTGTCTCCGGTGTAGACCGTTGTCTCGGTGCTAACCAACCTCTTTCTGGAAACTTTTGAGGAAAAGGCCATTTCCTGAGCGACACCGAAACCTAAAATCTGGCTATGTTACGTAAACGACATTATCCTAATTTGGGAGAAGGTCCCAGAATACTTACAAACCTTTCTGGATAATTTAAAATTTTCATCAAAATATAAACTTCACAGCCGAACCAGAAGTTAATGGGGTTGTAGATTTTCTAGATATAAAACTTACTAGAACAACGAAAGGTCTCAAGATTTCTATCTGTAGAAAGCCAACACATACCGATAGATACCGACATGCTTCGTCTCACCACTATCCCCCTTCAGAAATTAGGAATTATTTCCGCACTAGGTCATAGAGCGAGATCCTTGTTGTTAGAAGAAGGTGAACTTCAACAAGAACTTAGCTACCTCAAAAGGACTTTCTCAAATAACGGTTACTCTCCTAAAAATATCTAAATCGTCTTAGTGTACGGAATCAACATAAGAATATAACTCAAACCCAACAGCCTACACCTCCCTATCGTATATAAATTCTCTTTCTTCTAAACTAGCGAAAATTCTGAACAATTTAATGTTAAAACATATTTCTCCACCTTTCTGAAACTCCGATCTTACCTGTATCAACCTAAAGTAAAACACAGCCTTCTTCAGTTCCCAGGAGTATACAAAACATGGTTTGCCGCAACATTTGCAGTTGCGCAACCATGTTATGGGCAGAACGAAAAGTCCATCTCTGTCTCTCTCTCTCTCTCTCTCTCTCTCTCCGCCTAGAAAAACACCAACGTGACATTTCTTATAACAGAGTCCGTGCTAGTGCCCTATCTAGCCACGTTTTATTCTCGGCCAATACCAATGTTGAAGGACAACAACATCAAATAGACTGGAACTCAACTTCAAACATCCATAAATGCTCCGATGAATTAGAAAGACGTATCTTGGAATCCAAAAAAAAAAAAAAAATAGCTCTCGATCCTACTCATCTAAACAGCAATCTCAGTTACAGCCTCTCCGATTCACATATCGCTGTAATCCAGTTTTGGCGCACTCATGATATCATTCACACACACAGTGCTTCATGCCAGATCTAACACCTCGGACTCAATTTTAACACAACTACTACTTCCTCTAAACTCTGTGTTTGTCTAAAGTTCAATATATATTTAAGATGTTGTTTCCTCCATGGTTCTGTATTCACCTGACTAAGTCGGAATTTCCGATGAAACTAGTAATGAAACTTTATTAAATCAATTGTATTTTTTCACGGTGTTTAAGTCAGTTAATTATAATTAACTTAAATATAGTCAAATAATTATAAACATATATATATAATCATTTTTAACTTTGACTTTTGCGCAATTAACTACTTGTTTATAGAATGCGATTTCTGCAATTATTTAGCCTCAATGTATTAGGCTTAGGCCACTGATGAGACCTCAATAAAGCATAAATGAATTAATACCTGACACAAAATAACTTTATCCTCCAGTATTACGTTATCATGGAAGGTAATCAGTATCTAGAAAAGTGTGCATCCTCTTGTTCATTAAAACTTCAAAGCACAGATGTTTTTGAAAAATAAATAAATAAATAATTTCCAAAATATTAAGCATCCATAAATAATTTATCTACATTTATATGTTTAGTCTCCGTAGCTCAGTCGGTATGGAAGAAGTCCTTTGATGGGAGAGACCTCAGTTCGATTCCTGTCAGTGATGTGAGGACCCTTTATCTGCTTTCTTTCGACGAAAGGCGAGTTAACCGTCTCATTCGGTCGTGGAGAGTTTGTTCTCCCTGTAACTCGGGTTTTTCATTGCTTAAAACAGACAAACCGGTCCCGTGAACACACACTGCTACAGTCATAAAATATACAACGGCGAGGAAGGCAACAGAAAACCACCTTGCTCATAATCATCTTCCTAGTATGGTAGCAAATAGCTAACCCCGCCAGTCGTATGGCTGAGGGAATAGGATGGGATATTTACTTTATAGATATATAAATAAATATATATCTATATAAAGATTTACATCTATATAAAATATATATATATATACTTTATACTTTATTTATGCTAATCTAACCTAAGCCGGCATGATTGATTGAGTGGTTAATATAACTCCTCTCCAAATAACAGTCTGCTGGTTCGCATCCATCACTATATACATATACATACAGATTTTGAATTAAACTAGATCTAATACTAGGTCTCAGAGCAATTGTTATTATGTTATTATATTATTAACATATTTAGTTGTTAATTTATATGAAGTGTGCAGGGGAAAAACAACTTCAGTCCCCGATATTGATTTCCGAAAAAAACGTAATTAAATTTTCCTTGTTGTCAAAATGCAAATAAACATAGTGTAACAAAATAAAAAAATAATAGATATGGTACATTCATGTATATTAAGCATAATTAATTTAAATAGTACTTAAAAATTAAAAAAACAAATGGCAAATAATGGCCTTTTTGTCGAAATAGCTGGACTGAAATGGTTTTTCCCCGGTAAATCATAAATAAAAAAATGGTTGTTATGCACATTTTTTTATTAATCCGATTGGTAATATCCGATTTTAATTAATTAATTATTTAATTTATAAATAATAATCAGATCGCATCCCTTGTTTTAAAGATAATAAAAATTTAAGTAGTTAAAAAATTGTAGTTTTAAAATAATCATCTATTGGATGGTCATCAATGTTGTCGTCATCGCTTTTAATAAAACTTTGTTTTATTTTTTTTAACTTTGTTTTAACTTTGTTCTTAGACTCTTCTGAAATTTTTTGGATTCTGTTTAGGTGTTTACCACGCCCATCTTTAGGTGACTGACCAGTATTTATCAAACAGTTTTTTAATCCTTTTCACTCGTTCTTCAGATATACCATGCAAAGAAATA
Source organism: Typopeltis vanoorti (assembly GCF_054136105.1). Lineage (NCBI taxonomy): Eukaryota > Metazoa > Arthropoda > Arachnida > Uropygi > Thelyphonidae > Typopeltis > Typopeltis vanoorti. The sequence continues at coordinate 52,845,201 of NC_143564.1, forward strand.
AATGCTTTACGGCAAATTCTGATATCTTCGCTATTCCCCTCATCGCCTCCTTGCAGTAATCTGACACGAAAAGCAAATGAAGCCGTGTTCACCCTCGCATCAACTCCTTTTCTAGGACGCTTTCTCATTACGGGAAGGATTGTAATTAGTCCACTGAAATAAGAGTTTTGGTCATTATAGTTCCTTAATAAGTTAAAATCACGAATAATTCTTTTTCGTTCGGCATCAGGAATAGTTTCAAAACAACGATACATTTTGCATAAACAGTCAGGACGAACTTCGTGCGTTGTTGCGCGAAGAATTTTCATTACATCTCTAGTCCCACCTGTCTGTTTTCGTTTCTTTGTGAGTTTTTCTTTAGTATCAGCTTCACGTTCATTAGAACTATTAGAATAATCACATTTTCACACTAATTTTTATTATTAAAAAACAATTAAAATACTCGTAAAACCAAAACAGTAAAACTATAATCAAAACTAGTAGTGATTCAACAAACCACTGATAACAAAATAATGGCTGATGCAATAGTGATAATAGTTGATGTGATTGGACCGAAGTTGTTTTTCCATACAACCGCTCGGACTGAGGGTGTTCTTCCTATGTTTAAGAAATATTGTCCGTTCATTTGTCTGGACCGAGGTTGTTTATGCAGAAAGTCGTATTTATGAGATGAAACCTTCCTTTAATCCCCAACAGATGGCAGCATTAGGTTGAATTCACAAAAATTGGACCGAAGTTGTTTTTCCCCTGTACCCTTCACACACACACACACACACATATATATATAAATCATTAATAATTGTTTTTTTTTCTGTAATAACATTTGATTTATCATCTTACAGAGTATTTACATATATACACATATTTACATATATTTACATATTATATATTTTTTTTTTTTTTTTTTTTTTTTTTTTTTAGAGCCTGTGTAGCTCAGTGGATGTGGCGTTTGCCAACCACGGCGCTTGGCCGCACGAAGGAAGACCTGGTTTCGAGTCTAGTCGGCGACTAGAGGAAATTTTTCTAAGCCTTTTTTCGACCCCTTTCTGAGTTAGTCGATCTCTGGCACGGGCAAGCGGGTTTTTCCTCCCGGAAACTCGGGTTTTTCGTCCTGTAAACTCAAGAAAATCGACCGTAGAACCCACATTATTTCAGACATTAAATATATTGTGTTAGGGTTAGGGACCACGAGATGGCGGCATATTTGAGCCGTCTCTCTTCACTGTGTACCGCTTAATTAGTGATAGCCTTGGGCCATCTATCTCTGATTGGTACCAGTGGAGATTGAACTGCCCACTCAGTCTCCAAAAGTTAGATAGGGTTAAATGGCCTCGCCTACTCCCGTATACGGGAATAAAAAGGCTTTAGCTGATTTTTTTTTATATTTTTTTTACAGTAATTTCATACAAATGTTTCCGTTTTTTGTATTCTAAAATGCGTTATTAATAGCTACTGTAAATGGTAATTTATAGTTTTGCAATTTGATAAAGTTACATTTTTAACAGCAGCATTTATAGTATAACAGCATGTTATATATATTTCACAATTTTTGCTTTTTAATGTTTTTAACTGCTATAACTACAGTACTTCAATGTAATAAATAATCTGGTTGTTGTTGATTATCTCAGTTGAGATGTAATGTCTCTGCTTGCATCCTCAAAGATTTTGAATGAGCTTATCTGAGGATGATACCGGTTAGATATATGTATTTTTTTTATTGATTTGAGTGTTGTGTTGGAAGTAGGCTGATATTTGGGAAGTCAAATGAATGATCTGAAAGGTCTGATCAAAGTGAAATTTCTGATATATTCTGGTGTTATTGCATCAATCTTGGTGGTTCTCATTCATTTTTATTGTGGTCTTTTTTTAACTAATTAGGAGACTTTTGTTTTCACTGTGGGAGCCTTTCTATGTCTTCTGAGTTTTTAATTTGCATTGGTTTTGAAGTTTTTGACTTCCTCAAGAGTACCTCAGCATCTCTGACCAATAAAAATGGGTATTCCCCCCCCCTTTTTTTTTGCTTTTCCTGCTTGGTACAACAGATTCTGGTTGAATAGTGTTAACTATTCAGATAGGAAAATTGGTGTATTGCCTTGCAATGCGTTCAAATCCTTGGCAACAGGTTTTTTCAGTCTGCTGGCTTTTATGAGATTGTCGCTTGTGGACTTGCTTGTATGACGAACTATGACTGGTGCAAGTCGTGGCAAGCCTTGTTTTTTGCTCTTCCTAGGAATCCGATTTATGGTCTGAATGTCGTTAAGCTGTAGGGCAATGTCAATTGCATGGCCTGATTTTAAAACTACGTCTCTGAGATTTTTTGTTGATGCAGTTTCAGGAAGACAGTTTAGGATAAGATCTTCTTTATATTGTTGCTGATTTAAACATTTGTATTGTAGTTTTAGAGAATGAAGTTCTCAACGGAGTTCGGATGTTTCTTTCATCAAATTGTGTTGCTTGTCATTTAGAGCGTTAATGCTGATTTTGATGTCTTTTACCGCAACACTTCTATCACTGCTAAATTATTATGTTTGACCAAATCTTTATATTCACTAGATTTTTTTTGTTATTCGTTCGTTCTATTTGTCGAAGAGTTCATGCACAAAATCTACTAAGCGGATTTTTATAGTCTCTAGACCGTTTTCTATTAGTATATTTAAAGAGCTGAAAGTATAGGACTCACCAGCATTTTTTTGTCTGTTCAGTTCATCATCTGATTTTGCCTCCGGTATAATCGGCTGCATCGTAGGTGGCTGCCTTAAGTGCGTTTCTTTGTCCCTCCCCTGCAGATTACACAGTTCCATTCCTCGCATGTTGCATTGGGTTTATGTTGCCAGGTTGTTTCTGACCTGAAAAGTCAGCACATTTTAAGTGTAGAATCTGTATTTCGTACAAGTTATTTGATTTCCGTCGGACGATAGATCCTCCAGGCATTTGATACACTTCATGACTCACCTTTCTTCCCTTGAGCAATTGTGGCATAATAGTAAAGATAGCGACGTCCTGTTCTTCACTCGTTGTTGACCGTGGTCCTCTCTGTTCACTTTTAAACTCTTCAAAATTTGGTTATTTTTTAGCCGATTTCGGTGAATTTTATATCACTGCCTTCTGCGTCACTGGTAGAGTTACTTGGGAACACGTTCAAATTAAAAACAGGAGCTGGAACCCCTTTAAAACTATAAAAAACGATATCACCGTTCGCCGGTTCGCATGCCTACATCCTCTTAATAATATTTTTTTTTAATAATCAGATAACATTTTTTTATTTCTCAGATAAATTACATACATTATGTGAACACAATTATGCATAACAAATACATTCTCGTACATAAAGTTTTTTAAATAATAATAATAACAATAACTGTCTACAACGTATATTATTATAATATTCATAATGATGATTATTACAGATGTTTCTTTGCAATTTTACACTCTATACAGTATATACAATATTAATGGATATAATAACTCTGTATTGCATAATTTTGTTACAGTTATTTCATACATTACACACATTTGATTACATATGATACATTACTTACGTTTGTTTATATATGATACTTACATTACATACATTGGTTTACATGTGATACGTACATTACATGCATTTGGTTACATATGCTACATCTTGGATGAGAACTAATTTCTCTGCTTCCATCCTCGAAGCTTATATGTAAGCTTATCTGAGGATGACACCAGTTGGTTATTATTTATTGTTTTTTTTTGCGGTGTTGGGAAGCTACGAAATCTATGATCGGGAAATTTGCACGCACGCACGCACACACAGACACCCCCCCGCACACACACACTCACTCACTCACTCACGCACGAACGCACGCACGCGCACACACACACACACACACACAATAACTTGGAATCTATCGATGCGTCGCTGAACTGGAAGTCTGAACGAATATATTGTGTTTCATTAAGTTTGTGTGGTATTTTGGGTGCGTGTTTCTTGTTCTTAGTATGCCGTTAGAGCTCTTTTCAGGCTATTGTAGTTTGTAAGGTTTCTGTATTCAAAAGGTAATTTGTTTATCATGTCTGGGATGTAGAAGTTTCGCCTTTGCATAGTGACATTGTATTTATATGTGATATAATTAGTTGTCTGAGGTCTTGTTATACGGTATGTATTTCTGACTGTCCTGTAGTTGGCATAGAAATAATGTTTTAGCAAAGCTGCATAGTGATAATAATTAGTATTATTATTATCAGAGACCTCAAGGAGCCAAAAGGACCCATCGATGGAGGCCATACATTAATATGCACAATGTATATCACGAGCATGCGAGCTGTCATACTGTACGTTTCCTCGTATTTATTCACGCTACGCCTTTCACTTACCACATCCATTCTACTCACACATCGCTCTATTAGAGAAAAATCTCACTTTAGATTCAAATTTTAGTAATTATTTTCTGTCAAGTTTTCTGTAAAGTGGTTTCATAGTTGTTTTGACGTGCAGTTTCTCAGCAGAGACCAGCAGAAATAATTGAAAGTTCGCTTATGCAAAACTAAATAACCTTCAAATATGAGTTACTGTGTAATGACAGTGTTACTTCTGTCCCAGATGACATATATACAGGCTGATCAAAAATTAATTATTCCTGTTTAGGGCCTTGTGAAGCAGCATCCGATTATCTATACTACGAAACTTTGTAGAAATAGATTGTGAGTCATGCAGAAGCAATATTTTTGCTCATGAATACTACCTAAACAGCTGCGCTGCTGCTGCACTGCACGAATTCTGTGGCCTGAGCAAATGCCGATAAAGTCCAATATCTCCATGTGCTCTGCGACGAATTATTGGTCGTTTCGAAACAACGAGATTGTTGGGAATTAGACTGGCAGAGGTCGCAAACCATTCAGTTCACAACAAGTGAATGATGTTGCTATTGCCGTTGTGGAGCAGGACATGAATAACAGCGTTGGTTCTTGCAATGCACCTCTGTATCAAGTCATATGGATGCCTTACACAACTGTGCGTAAAATTGTGCTGACAATTCTGCATTTAAACCCATTCAAGATAACCCTAACACAGGAGTTGCGCCCAAAGGACTTTGAAAGTCGACTGATATTCGCTTTAACATTCCCTGCTGGAGTGACGTTGGACACTGCGTGCCCGTGGATGATTTTGTTTGGAGACGAAACTCACTTTCACTTGAACAGAGCTATGAATACTCAAAATTCCTGGGTATGGGTTATGCAAAACCCGAAAGCAATCCAACAAATTCCTTTGCATTCACCTAAATTACTATCTGGTGCGGGTTTTTTGCTTCGCTTATCATTGGACCATTCTTCTTTGAGGAATTTCGCCAGTCTGGTCCTGTGACCTGCTAGGTTACTGCCGAAAGGTATCGTGATATGAAAAACAATTTTGTTGTGCCTCAGCTACACCATCGCCTATGCATGGATTCAGTCATTTTCATGAAGGATGCCTCTTTCCCCTCCACACATCGGTCGATTCACACAGGAGGTGTTTCGAGAAAATTTCAAAAAACCAGAGCGATCAGCTGTCCGTTTTTCCACTCCATGGCCGTCTCGATCACCTGATTTGATCTCCTTTGATTTCTTGCTCTGGGAATTTCTCCAAGACAAGGTTTATCGGGATCATTCCGAAAACGCGCAAACGCTGAAAGACAGAATAACGCAGCAGGTGCGCAACATCAGTCCTCACCAGCTGCGTTTTGCCATTAAACACACTGTTCAAATGATTCAATTTGTTGTATACTGGGCAGGGCATTACATTGAACAGTACAGCCCGTGACTGCATCATAGAAGTGAATAAAAATATGGTATTATGCTTATGTCGCTTTTCTCCTTCTCACACACACACGGAAAAATTACTCTATCTACATTCGGTACATCTACAGCGAATCTGGTGGTTAATTTTGAACTACTTTTTTTCTCAGATATCGCTTTCGCATGATGTACAATGTATTTCTGCAAGGTTTCACAGTATTTGAATCACTGAGTGGTGCTCCACAAGGCCTTAAACGGGGACTCTTCAATTTTGATCACTCTATATAAGAAAGCACGATTTCGAATTTAAGAATACAAAACAATCGATGCAACTTAGGCTATAAAGGATTTTACTTTTATAAGACTTCAATAACTTTGGTCACTGGTGAAATGTCAAAGACAATTTTATTCGTTTAACTTCATTATGAAATAACGATGGATGTTTATTGCACGTGATTTTAATTAAAAAAAGAACATATATAAATAACTCACCCTTTATTATAAAATGAATTCATGGCTAGCTTTGACATAGTATCCTTGTTCACAAATGTTCCTACATACGCAGTTCTGACACTACTCAAAGATAAGTTATGCAAAAAAATATTAGCCTTACTTGCTCATTGCATCAAGTCTGGATACTTTAGATTTCAGGACACCATCTACACGCAACATCATGGTCTAGCAATGTATAATCCTTTATCTCCTGTACTTGCCAACATTTATGTGCAAGATTTTGAAGTTAAAGCTATTTCTTCCTATTCCTTAGCACCTAGAATTTGAAACGATATGTGGACGACATTTTCCTCATTTGGAGCTATGAACGAGATTCTCTCCTGGATTTTCTTGAACATCTCAATAGTCAACACCCGAATATCCAATTCACGGCTGAGTTTGAATCTAATGTTTCCCTGCCTTTGTTGGACGTAAAACTGACCCGTTCTTCTGAAATACTTAACATTTCGATGTATAGAAAACCTACACACACACCAATAGGTATCTCTATAGTCGGTCCCATTATTTCCCTCCTCATAAATTTGGAATTATTGCTGCTTTGGTACATAGAGCTCGCTCTCTTCTTGACGACCCAGATGAACTTCGTAAAGAAATCAATTTTCTTAGATCTACTTTCAGACTGAATGATTATTCTCAAAAAATTACTAAAAAATACCGTTTTAGTTCTCGAAGTCGCCATACTGAACAAATAAATAATGTCAAAGGCAATATATCTATTCCATACATAAACTCAATCTATCAAAAATTAGCCAAGGTTCTCATAAAATATAACATTAGAACTTTATTCACTCTGCTTCCTAAGATCCGCTCTCTAGTGAGTCGCTCAAAGCCTAGCCATCACAATCTACAATATCCCAGTGTGTACAAGATATGGTGTGACTGTGACATTCCTTACTTTGACCAGACGGACAAGTCTATTGAATTGCGTATGGAGGAGCGCAGGAGGGACGTCGCTTACAAGAGAACACGTGCCAGTGCTTTATCCAGCCATATCCTTTCTTTGGCCGGTTCTGATGATGCAAACCATAGTCACACAATCCTTTGGGACAGATCTAACAATATTTTCCGTTGCCATTACGAAATGGAGAGAAAAATTTTAGAATCTACAGAAATCTTCCTCAACCCTGTACATTTAAATAATAATTTAAGCTATAACCTCCCAGACTTTCATTCTGCTGTGATCAAATATTGGCGCTCGCGAGATGCTTATACGCACGCACACATCCAACAATGTAGCCAACGAAGGAACAGCTTTGAATACATTACCTACAATTTTCACGTTAAATATGTATAGTGACTTTCCTGTGCTGTTCACAGTTTTTATCTTAAATGTTTAATGTTTCTTTTTGTAAAAAACACCTGAAGAAGGCTGTAAAAAGCCGAAACTAGTCATGTGATATATTAAACATTTTTCCTTTTCTCTCGGTTTATATAATTCAGTTATATAAACGAAGTCGGCCTCTCCGTCTTCATCAGGTGAATACAGTATTATGGAGAAAACAACATCTTAAAAAATATATTGTACTTTAGACAAAAATAGAGTTTATAACAAGTAATAGGTGTGTTTGAAATTGAGTCCGATAGTCAGTTCTGGCGTGAAGCACTGTGCGTGTGAATGATATCAGGAGTGCGCCAAAACTGGATTACAGCGCTATGTGAATCGGGGCAGGCTGTAACTGAGTTTGCTGTTTAGATGGGCAGGATCGAGAGTATTTTTTTGGGATTCCAAGATGCGTCTTTCTAATTCATCGGAGAATTTATGGATGTTTGAAGTTGAGTTCCAGTCTATTTGATGTTGTCGTTCTTCAACATTGCTATTGGTAGAGAATAAAACGTGGCTAGATAGGGCACTAGCACGGACTCTGTTATAAGAAATGTCACGTTGGTGTTCTTCTTCTTCGCGGAGAGAGAGATGGACTTTTCTGTCTGGCCGTAATATGGTTTGCCGCAACTGCAAATGCTTTTGTATACTCCAGGGAACTGAAGAAGGTTGACAGAGCTAAGATCGCAGTTTTGGAAAGGTGGAGAAATATGTTTCACATTTTCTCCACCTTGGGTCTGAGTTATTTTCATTACTATGAAAATAACTCAGACCCAAGATTACGTACACTAAGACGATTATAGATATTTTTAGGAGAGTAACCGTTATTTGAGAAAGTCCTTTTGAGGTAGCTAAGTTCTTGTTGAAGTTCCTCTTCTTCTGACAACACGTATCTCGCCTTATGAGCTAGTGCGGAAATAATTCCTTATTTCTGAGGTGGTAGTGGTGAGACGAAGAATGTAGGTATCTATCGGTGTATGGTGGCTTTCTAAAGATAGAAATCTTGAGACCATCCGTTGTTCTAGTAAGTTTTGTATCTAAAAAAGCTAAAACCCCATTAACTTCTGGTTCGGATGTGAAGTTTATATTTTGATGAAAATTGTTTAAATTATCCAGAAAGGTTTCTAAGTTTTCTGGGCCTTGCTCCCAAATTAGGAAAATGTCATATACGTAACGTAGCCAGATTTAGGTTTCAGTATCGCTCAGGAAATGGCCTTTTTCTCAAATGTTTCCAGGAAAACGTTGGCTAGCACTGGAGACAATGGTCTAATTGCCAAACCGCTGTTCTGTTTGTAGCTTGTCTTCAAATAAGAAGTAGCCTGAATCCACACAAGTAAGGCGAAAATCATTTTAGATAACATATTTTTTAAAAGATTAAGGACTTCCTGGATTGGAACGTTGATGAATAGTGAGCCTATGACGAAGCAGACAGAATGGTAAGCTTCGACATCGTATATTATAACAGAGTCCGTGCTAGTGCCCTATCCAGGCACGTTTTATTCTCGGCCAATACCAATATTGATGGACGACAACATCAAATAGACTGGAACTGAACTTCAAACATCCATAAATGCTCCAATGAATTAGAAAGACGTGGCTTAGAATCCAAAGAAATAGCTCTCGCCCGTCTAATCAGCAATCTCAGTTACAGCCTGCCCGATTCACATAGCGCTGTAATCCAGTTCTGGCGCACTCATGATATCATTCACACGCATAGTGCTTCACGCCAGATCTAACGCTCGGACTCAATTTCAAACACAACTCCTACTTCTTCTAAAGTCTGTTTTTGTCTCAAGTACAATGTATAGGATGTTGTTTTCTCCATGGTACTGTACTCACCTGACGATGAAACTAGTATTGCAACCTTATTAAATCTCTTGTATTTTTTCTCGGTGTTTAAGTCAGTTAATAATAACAAACACTACACACACACACACACACACACACACACACACACACACATATATATATATATATATAGATATATATATATATATATATATATATATATATATATATATATATATATATATATATATATATATATATATATATATATATATAATTATATAATTAATTGCCGTCCACAACGGCAATTATATATATATATATATATATATAATTGCCGTTGTGGAGCAGGCCATGAATAACAGCGTTGGTTCTTGCAGTGCACTTCTGTATCAAGACAAATGGATGTGCCTTACACAACTGTACGTAAAATTGTACGGAACATTCTGCATTTAAACCCATTCAAGATAACCCTGACACAGGAGTTGCACCCTCAGGACTTTGATAGTCGATTGACATTCGCTTTAACATTCCCTGCTGGAGTGACGTTGGAGACTGCGTGCCCGTGGATGATTTTGTTTGGAGATGAGACTCACTTTCACTTGAACAGAGCTATGAATACTCAAAATTGCCGGGTATGGGTTATGCAAAACCCGAATGCAATCCAACTTATGTGTATAATATAATATAATATTATATTATCTCCATAACTTTTTTCCTTTGCATTCACCTAAATTAATATCTGGTGATGGTTTTTTGCTTTGCATATCATCGGAACATTCTTCTTTGAGGAATTTCGCCAGTCTGGTCCTGTAACCTGCTAGGTTACTGCCGAAAGGTATCGTGATATGAAAAACAATTTTGTTGTGCCTCAGCTACACCATCGCCTATGCATGGATTCAGTCATTTTCATGAAGGATGCCTCTTTCCCCTCCACACATCGGTCGATCCACACAGGAGGTGTTTCGAGAAAATTTCAAAAAAACCAGAGCGATCAGCTGTCCGTTTTTCCACTCGATGGTCGTCTCGATCACCTGATTTGATCTCCTTTGGTTTCTGGCTCTGGGGATTTCTCAAAGACAATGTTTATCGGGATCATTCTGAAAACTCGCCAACGCTGAAATACAGCATAACGCGGCAAGTGCGCAACATCAGTCCTCACCAGCTGCGTTTTGCCATTAAACACACTGTTCAAATGATGCAATTTGTTGTATACTGGGCAGGGCATTACATTGAACAGTACAGCTCGTGACTGCATCATAGAAGTGAATAAAAATTATTTATTTATAATTATCTATATTATTTATGCTTATGTCGCTTTTCTCCGTCTTGCACACACGGAAAAATTACAATATCTTCATTCGGTACATCTACAGCGATTCTGGTGTTTAATTTTGGAACTATTTTTCCCTAATCTCGTTTCGCAGTGTACAATGTATTTCTGCAAAGTCTCACAGTATTTGGATCACTGAGTGGTGCTCCACAAGGCCTTAAACAGGCACTCTTCAATTTTGATCACTCTGTATAAGAAAGCACGATTTCGAATTTAAGAATACAAAACAAACAATGCAACTTAGGCTATAAAGGATTTAACTTTAATAAGACCTTGATAACTTTGACCACTGTTGAAATGTCAGGGACAAATTTATTTGTTTAACTTCATTGTAAAATAATAATGGATGTTTATTGCACGTGATTTTAATTAAAAAAAAAAAGAACATATATAAATAATTCACCCTTTATTATAAAAAGGTTTATTATTGTGAAAAATCTTTATTATAAAAATTAGTTGCTCTAATATAAATTGCGCTAATTATAAACATTGATTATATTAATTAAAATATTAGAGTAAACTTCGCATTGATTCATTTTGAATTTGTTTATTGCAGATTCTGGGAACCATCATCACTTATACCATCATACTTATTCAGTCATTAGACGATAAGAAGGTTGCAAGTTCGATCATCAACAATTACAATTACACCATTTTTAACTGCACCTCGGAAATATTTGAAAGTATCACATGAACTGATGCAATGAGGAATTCTATAATGAAATTGTTATTGGTTATGATTACTTTATTCACATAATTGCTACACAGTCAAAACGAGATATCATTTAAACAACAGTTTGAATGGTGATACAGAACAATTCTGATTACAAGAATCTAAGAATAGTCTGTCAGGTATCGTCGTAAAATATAGACCAAATAATACTATTTTTTGTAGATCATATATGGTCACTTCGTTGATGTTTAATTGCTATTAATAGTTGGATTAACTTCTTTCAAATTGCACCAAGTGCAACGATAACTATTGGGATGAGTTTGGTGTGATTAAGCCACAGTCGTCCAACTTCGATTGCCAGATCTCGATATTTAGTAATTTTTTCCAGATCTTTGTTGTTAATGTTGGTATCACCGAGTACTGCGATATCAGTAATCCAAACCTGTCGATGTCAGGTCTATTGTGTTCCAAATGCCGATCAGTTTGTATTCTATGTCACAGAGAATTTTTGCTGTTTCGTTTTTCAATACTGTATCTATTTTATGCTGCCGCCAGTTATCAGAAGTAGAAAAGCCATATTTTTTTGCATACATACCAATGGATTATTTTGGCCACTTGATCATGGCAGTATTTATATTCAGTTATATTCGCTGCAAACTCTGATTAGATGTTCTACACTCTCATCTTTCTGATAGCATAATCTGCATTTGCTCTTATAATTGATGTTCATAATTTTTGCTTTGATTTACATTAGTTTGTAACCTGTTCTTGAGCTTCTTGAATAAATCCTTCTGTTTCTTTTTTAATATATCCAGATTGTAGCCATTGCCACGTCTCGTTCACGTCAATTTTGTCCTCGGCATCTCGAAAAAATTGGCCGTGCAAGGATTTATTTTTTCATCATAAATATCGGTTATTTTGCTGTTCCTTTTTTGTAATCGGATTTGTTTCCTGTTGCTTTTTGAAGGCCCTCTTTTGTAATTGTTTGAAGCATTGCTCAGAGCTACTGTCGATGTAACTTTTTATGCTAATTTCTTCTCTTACACAGTCTGTCTCACTTTCAGCAGACGCCGTCCACCTATTCTCCTTGGTAGGTACAACCGGTCAACATCACTTCGTGGATATAATGCATGATGCAAAGTTATTAATTTTCAAGTTTTGCCGTCCAATTTGCACAGGTCTTCTTTTGTCCAATCTATTATGCTAGCTGTGTATCAGATCACTGGTATAGCCCTAGAATTCATTGCTCTAATTGTGTTTAATCCATTCAGTTTTGTTTTAAAACTCTTTTGGTGTATTCTGCTTCTGCCTGTTGTTTAACTTTCGAGTGGAGAATATCACTGGTTTCTAATATTCCTAGGTATTTATAGTGTTCGTAAGCTGAAATTACTTTTATATATTTCTCTTCATCAAAATTAAAATTGCTACTGTCATTAATTTTTCATTATTATTATTATTACTATTATTACTATTAGTCAGTCAGGAGGATTAGCATGTAGTTACTAAATTTATTTCAGAAACGTAAACGGTTTCACAACTGAAAGCAGTCGCATTCATATCAAGTTCATTGATGGAATAATTTAAATAAAGATTTACTAAGAGCTGAAATCGAATACCTGCTAGAAAAGCGCCCTCTTTCTCTTTCTCCTGGATGCACATGATGCTTTGAGATAACTTAAAATCAATGCTGTTTCAAAAAAGCATCTGGAATTAGAAAAGGGAACGCATTTATTTTATGTTTTTCTTGTTGAAGTTATTTTTAATGCAAAATTTTCCCAAGAAAAGTTGTATGGGAGAGTTGTGTATGGGAGAGGAAACGATTTTTTTTCTTCTACTGTATTTTTAAGAATATTGTATATATTTGTCTATTTTTTTTTTTTTTACATAATCTGAGATCCGTGTTCTAGTGATCAAAGATGCAATTCTTCCAAGTCACTTTAGCGGTGTAGGCGGTAGTATTACACCCGGAAATGAAATTCATCTCCTAACTCAAGATATAAACATCCATATTCAATGCGGGATTCCAACCTCACAGTCGTTAGTTAAAGAGCATGTAAATAACTTGTGTTTAATGTTTGATAGATAGATATTGATAATACTATATTTGCAAAACACCTCTTTTTATTCTTCTTGACTTAAAGAAGAATTAAAAATGAGAAATTAAAGGTGTGAAATATCTACTAAAATCTACCGCTTCTGCTCATATTCATTGAATATAATATGAATATGCATATGAATTGAATATGAACATAATACTTTGGATTTGCAAGATGGATTTTACTGAAATTTGGCTTTTGAATGTTTCACTATTTCTTCATAGAAATGGGAATTCTGGATTGATATAACCTCATTACCTTGGGTCTACACCCTCTGTCCAAAAAGAAACCTAACTTTTCAAAAATAGACGAAAGTATTGGCGCCACCTATTGTATCTTTTTGTTATCGAAAGCGCCAATCTTCATTAGTGTTGTATCAACTGTTTATGAGATTTATTTCATTAGAAGCCGAGTTATAGTGCCAAAAGTGACAGTGTGTTTTGACGAACGCTCGGAAAATGAGTTTCAAACAGAGAGAGCTGCGAGTGACTTTTGTGTTAAACTTGGTAAACGTTTTACCGAAACGCATAAAATGCCTAAAAAAGCATACGGTGGTGAATGCGTATACCGTACTGAAGTTTACGAGTGGTTTAAGCGATTTCAAAGTGGTCGTGAGACACTTGAGGACGACGAAAATCCGGGCCGTCCAAAAACTGGACTGAGCGAAGTTAACATCCAAAAAGTGCGTGATTTCATCAAAGAAAACACAAACACAAATCATTCGTGAGATTGATTGAAGATGAATTGGGGATTTCAAAATCAACTGTGCACAACATTTTGACCGAGAATTTGGGCCTTCGTAAATTGAATTCGCGATTTGTTCCCCACAAGTTGACTGACGACCAAAAAATGTATCGTATTGAACAACTGCAAGGACCTCATTAAATCCCATTATCCACAAAGAATTCGTTTCGCCTGGCCAAGAGGTCAATGGTGAGTTTTATCTCGAAGTTTTGAAGCGATTGATAGCGAGAATTCGTTGCGTACGGCATGAATTTCATGACGACCGACCATTCGTCAAAACGCACTGTCCCTCTTGTCACTACCATTATAACTCAGTTTCTAATGAAACAAATCTCATAAACACAACACTAATGAAGGTTGCCTCTTTCGACAACAAAAAGATATAACAGGTGGCGCCACTAGTTTCTTCTATTTTCGAAAAGTTGTTTCTTTTTGGACAGAGGGTGTAGCTCCCACTGATGAGACCTCAATGAATGCCGATGCAGGTATGAATATAGACTTTTCCCATAAGGAAGTTGATTGCACCATTCAGAATCTCACGATGTAGCTGCTGAAGGTAACAAATGCAAATTCTTGAATAAATTTGGAAAACTGTCAAGAGAATATTATTATTCCTGATACCTCCAAGGAGTCCGAAGACTCATCATAATTATATCAAGAAATAATTACAAATTTCATTAGAAATTTAGAGGTTTGCTCTCCGTCCAATATAAATGATTTAGACAAATAAAGAATGCTAAAGAAATTGGAAAATTTCTGAAAATTATATCAAGACCGAGTGAAATAGTGAACGATGATAACTGGACTGTGGCGTATTTGAATGCGTGAATATCCATTCAAAACGAAATATTAATATTGTTGATATCAGAATACTTGCTATTGTAGCTTAATGTTCCAGCACGCAGGTCACGTGATGACTTGAGTAGCTTACATGACTAAACACGAAAAATGTAGCATTCAAAATCATTTCGAGTTTAGAGCTTACTGTATATTAAGAAAATATTCAAGCACTGAACAAAAGCATTGCATAACTGAATTCGAAACGAATTAATCTGTATTGGTCCAATAATCAGAATTCCGAACGTCAATTTTTAGATTTTTTCAACAGATCTTTTTCGTATAAAAAATTTTAAGAAATAGCATGTTGCATATTTTCTTAGTTTCCATATCTGTATACAGTTATTCTGCTTTAATAAAGGAATTCTATATACAATGAATATCACTCAACAGACTTTATTCCTTCAAAAACTGGAAGACCATATCAAAATTTAGAATAATATCGATTAGAATCGCTATTAAATTTTATATAATAATGTAAAACCGTGAGTTGGCATAATCAAAACAAATATGACACTTAGGCAAAAGTTTAATGTGAGTTTTCTTCCCTTTTGATATTTATTTTGATTAAATTATAAAGATCTGAAATAATCAAAATTTGATTAATTTAAATGCAAATAGAAAGATCCTTCACTGAAGGGAAAGATTCTCTGCCGCTTCACTGAAAGATTACTTTGTTATTACATCTTCGAATAAGATCATAAGATCGATTAGCTCATCTTCATTTGAAAAGCTTTTATACGTAATCCTCGAATCTTTCGTGAGACTCGAAACCAGGTATATTTCCAATCAAAGGAAATGCGTCATGATTACGCCTTGGTCCAAAAAACATATTACATTGTTGAATTACTAAAAATTACATAGTGATTTTATGTTATAATGAAATATGAGTTTTTGGAAAGTAAAATCTTAAATGTTTCATTTTCAAACAGTAAATACTATTACGGTTATCAACAGGAAATTATATAATGTATTCATTGGAATCAATGGAGAACAGTCTGCGATGTATCAGCTCACATTCTGTAAGAAAGGTCTTCTATCTGCAGGCTTGCTGAGGTATTTCAATGTTGTGTTGCTGGTCTGAGGAATTGTGAGTAGTTAATTTTCTCTTCATCTAGATGACGTGATGGAAGATTTCAAGATGGTTAAGATTTAGCGAAAATATTCGGTAGCAGTGGTGACTGAGCAGAAATACGGAATATACTGTAACAGAAAAGAAAAGAACTTAAACAGAAACCTCATTTTTCTTAAAGTCAGTCATTATCTTTTCCAAATTAAGTTATTAAATCACTGCGTTGTATCTATAACTAACTGTACTAGCATCTATCCTGTTTCTTATGTTTCTTCTCTAATCGAGAGTGGATTGCTCAGGAAAGTGGTTTCACACTTTACGATGCTTGAACGCACGAATGAAGACTTAGGTTCAAATCTAGCGACCGACTAGAGGAACATTTGGTAAGAATTTTTTCGACCGGTTCCCGAGTTAGTCGATCTCTGGCACAGCCAAGCAGGCCTTTCGCTCCCAGAAACTCGGGTTTTTCGTCCAGTAAAAGCAAGAAAATCGATCGTCGAACCCATAATTTTTTCAGACATTAAAAATATTGTATTAGGGTTAGGGACTACGAGATGACGGCACTTGTTCAGCCATCTCTTCACTGCACGCTGATTAAATTAGTGATAGCCTTAGGTCAGCTATCTATGAATCGCTACCAGTTGAGCGTGAACTGCCCATTCAGTCTCCAAAAGTTAGACAGGACTTAAACGGCCTCGCCTACTCCGTATATGGGAATAAAAGGCATTAGCCCATTTTTTTTAAATGTTTCATACGATCTTTTTCTCTCAGTTAAGTTTCTGGGAGAGAAAACTCTTTTACAGCGTCAGAGTCTACGAACTGGCAAACCAGCTGATCCTCTATCCTCTGCTAAATAACACTTCGTCGACTGGTTTATTTGATTCAGCACCCTTATAATTAATCAACTACATATCACCATTTGTATGATTTACATCATCGTCATGAAGACTTCATTTTGTTACTGTTTTAAATATTTTACAATAAACAGTTGATAAGTATCAAAAGCCACAGTGAAATCCTTCGTCTATCCCGATTTGTTTAGTTTTACTTAGCAGTTGCATGTGTAAAATCACACACACACACACACACACACACACATATATATACAGGGTGTTCGGGGTAAATTTGACAGTTTCGTAAGGAAAAAGAAAATCTTCTTTGTATCTATTAAATTTAATGAATTGACAAAAAACCATTACAGGCAGAGTTAATTACAATACTATCAACAAGATTTACTCAAAATAACCACCATTAGCATCGATCACAGCTTCAATTCTGCTTCGGAACCTCGAACAAGCTGATGCTACAGTCTCCCTGGGAAGGGCCGCAAAAACTGTTTTAATTTTATCCATTAACTGGGCTTTTGTATTACTGGAAGTGCGATTGGTGTCTTTTTCAACTGCGCCCCATACAAAATAATCCATGGGGTTAAGGTCTGGGGAGTTTGGAGGCCAAACATTTGGACTGGTGAAGTCGTAGAAATTTTCAGACAACCATTTTTGACTTTTCCCAGAGGTGTGGCAAGGGGCCGAATCCTGCTGCCATACATACGGCCTACCATTGGCTACCCTTGTTATCCAGGGCTTGACTACAGTTAGCAACTCCACGAACAAAGCCCGAATTCCAATGCCAGGGTTCTTCAACACCTGTTCCTGCAGATTTGCGAGGAATTCTGCTGTACGAACGCAATCAGATCGTCTGCTAGGGATCTTTCTTCTTGCTACATCCTCGTAGTCACCATTGCAAGTCTCTAGTTCATGCCTGATTGTTTTTACTGTATTCAGGGAGCATTGGGCAGCAGTCGTAATATCCTTATTTTGATGGCGGGCAAGAATCATCATGATACAAGTTATTCTCTTCCATGATTCAGGTGGGTTCCAGCTATCCATCCTTTCTGACATCTTGTATATGAATGAAGAAGGGTCCAAACTTTTAAATGAAGAGAAGTGTGTGTTAATACATGTAACTTACGGAAAAATATAATTAATTATAAATATGTCAAATTTATCCCGAACACCCTGTATATATATATATATAAAGATTGAATGACTAGAACCAAGAGAAATGAAAACAAAGTTTATTAGTACTACACAACTAGTTTTCACTTGTATCAGCCTTCGTCAGGTGCACATTAAAAAGAAGAAATAATCAGTAAAAACACATGGAGGAAATAACTGTAAACAACACGGAAAATTGGTGTATATATATTTCACCGTTGAAACGTTGAAGTCTGCGCATTCAAAATTGTTCCCTCGTTGGCTTCATTGTCGCGAGTATGCATGCGTATAGCATCTGGTGAACGCCAGTATTTTACCACAGCACAGTGACAGTCTGAAACGTTATAACTCAGGTTGTTGTTGAGATGTAGGGGGTTGAGAATGAGTTCCTTTGATTGTATTATCTTCCTTTCTACTTCATCATGGCAACGGAAAATGTTATTAGACTTGTCCCATAGGACTGTATGGCTAGGGTTTTCTTCATTAGAATAGGCCGAGAATAGAACATGACTAGACAAATCACTGGCTTGCGTTCTCTTGTAAGTGACGTCTCTCTTGTGCTCCTCAATGCGTAACTCGATTGACTTCTCCGTTTGGCCAAAGTAACGTATGTCACAGTTGCACCAGATTTCATAAACACCAAGATATTTAAGATTATGATGTCTAGGTTTCGGATGGCTCACCAGGGAACGAATTTTAGGAAGAGGAGTAAATAAAGTTCTTATGTTGTATTTTCTAAGAACCTTGGCTAATTTGGGTGAGACAGAGCTTATGTATGGAATAAAAATACTGCCTGTTACAGTAATGGTTTCTTCATCACGGCGACTGAAGTATTAATACATAATCCATTAATACATAATTAATAATTCATATATATAAAACCGAGAATCTGCATACCAATATATATATATATATATATATATATATATATTATAAATAATTCCGCTAGTGAGTAATTTTAATATTTATATATTATACATTATAATTATTCATTAGGGGTTTAGATTGATAACAGCCAAGACCATACAATGCATATTCCACTCCCCACATATAAAGATTTTTAACCTATCTTATTTATGAAATGTAATTCCTAAAAAGGACATGAAAACACTAAACATGTTTTATTTGCTTAGTTACAATATATTTTACCACCAAGTTACACGTCGGTCAAGCCGATGAGTATGGTTTATTCTAAGAAGAATAATGTTTTAACTGTGCAAGGAATACTACGCTGGTGGATGTATTAGATGTTTAGTCTTTCTTGTCAGTAAGAGAACAGAAGACGACATTCGCAGTCTTTAATTTTCTTCTACAAACTAGAAATATTAAACTCTGTTTTGATTTTTGCACTTTAAATAAAGTGATGAAATGAGCCACGTTCGTCGTATTTTTTTCTCTGTCCCATTTTTAGTTATGATGTATTATATTATAAAAAAGTGTATTGTATTATAAAAAAGAATAATCCGAATGCTCCGCTCTACAGATCAAATTTATAATCCTGGAAATTTATAATCCGTTCCAGGCCTTCAACAGGAACAGGTAGAGTGGTAGTTTAACACACCAAACGATGAAAATCATCCCACGTGAAGATATTCGCAACCATCCAGGCATACGGCTAAATTTGATTTTCATCTTATTTGGAGAGTGAAGACTATCCACTCAGCTAATCAGGCAGCTGTGACAAAGTCACAATAGTAAAATTCTGATCATTGATTATCCTTAACTATCAGTTCATACAGATACTGTGGGTTCTTCCACGGCATGCTTTTATAAGCTCGTCTTAAGCTCAAGAGGCATCTGACAGATTGACCAGATATTTTGTAGGGAAGTGCAGGGGTGATGTGATCCATCTAGAACGCGAGAAATCTTCACTGAGGATAAATTTAGTTAGACGGTTTAGTGTAATTGAATTATTCTATCTCAAACAGAAGTGCCAGAGTTCTTTCTGGTGATGATGATGTGAAACATACAGGCATGTTAAAGTATGTTTCCAAGAATGGAGCAATGAAAATTATTGCCGCCATAAAGGCATTCATTGTAAATGACATTCCTTACATGGTGCTGTGAAACAGCATTGATATATTTAATCTCCTTAGCAGGAACTCTGTTTGGTCTTCCCACGACTACCAGGTGCTGGTAAACAGATTCAGAACATCTTCCATTAGAGTTTCACAGGTTAACAACCATTTCGGATCAAATCCGATAATAATGCTAATTAGGAGGCTTCCTGAACAACCGTCGAATGATTCAGCTGCTTGCTAATCTGCCAGACAATGCCGAGAGAGAGAGAGAGAGAGAGAGAGAGAGAGAGAGAGAGAGAGAGAGAGAGAGAGTACAGATTATAGCAGGGTGCTATCGAATTCGACTCTACGTTCAAAAAACCAATCGATATCACTGTTAATTAAATACCTCCCACAAATTAACACTTTAACACAAACAGGAACGATTTTCCCCGCCATTTATAGACAACCAGACCCAAATTGCAATTTCCAGGAACCTCAACTCACAGACAAAAACCATTGTCCCAATTAACTAGCAGAACTATGCTCTGAATGATTTCTTCAGTCACATAGGAAGTACTTGTGGGTTCTTGAGATCGAAATCCATGACAAACGACTCCAAACTTAAAAAGCCGTTATTTTTTAATCTTTATGTCTCGCAATTTCTTTGTCCCATTCTGTTGCATTCTTGTTTGCTGTCTCCATCACTTTCCAAATTCTAATAATCATTTCGATTCTATGAATATTTGTTTTGGACTATGTTTTCTGCAGACCAACAACCCAAAAAATAAGGCCAACCTCCTTGGAAATTTTAATGATCACACAGCTCCAGATTAACTCCTTTTCAATCCCATTGAATAAAATTGTTCGGAATAAATTTTCTAAAGTATTCACATTACCTTCTGGATTATCCTAACCATCGTCCTCGGCTTATCTTAATCAGCTTGCTATCGATATACGGTAGAAGTCCGCTTCCTTTTTGTAATTCGGCTCATAATCTATTACGGTATCTCCGAACGTTTTTCGGAGATATTCTTGGCATTGTGTCATCTGGAAATAATATAATGCCGCTGACCTGGCTGGTCAAATAGTTAGCGTTCTCCTTCTCCAACGAACAGGTTGTCGATTCCAATCCTGCCTTGCGCATGAATTTTTGTGAATATCTTTAGATTGGGAATGAATTTAATTGCTGACGTCAAAGTCTCGGGAGGTCTCTAGAGCATGGGCTCCGGATTACTTCATGCTTACTTCACCAAAGTACTATACATTTACATTGGCGGAATTAAATAAAAAAGCACTTTTATGAGGACTTGATTCTGACAAGATACATGCGTAATGCATAAGTAGGCTTTGGTACTCATCACTTTTCACGTAGTTACCAAATAAGTTTGTGCACAACCATGGCACCAAGATATCAATCAACCGCTTAGAACAAAGAGAACCTGTGTGTCTTTAACTGAGAAGTATGTTGATCATCGCTTCCTCCCAGATGTTCATTTGCTGTTCCAAGAAAATAGAAATCACTGGATGCAAGATCGAAACTGTGCTACCGCCTAATACAAAGCACATCCATAATTTCTTGTTATAAACGTTCCATATTAAACTCGAGCTTGTTTGAATGACATGACGTTTACTCAGCACACTTCTATCAAACGGTGTAGACTTTTTTCTCAATGCATTTCCTTTAACGTGGAGAAATCGGACGATGGCACACATCTCTACGTGTGATTATGCTTTCAATTATTCTGCCATATTGCAACTGATGGTGTTTCAGTGCGGTGAACGTGTGATGCCATCTCGTGACCGTATGACGAAACAAATATAATTTTCTCTCTCTCTCTCTCTCTCTCTCTCTCTCTCTCTCTCTCTCTTCATGACCTATTCATATCTTTGCAACACAAATGACGCATATACACGTGATATGCTGCTACCTTATTTATATTTTTGCTCGAGCTCGTGCATATTCGTGTGCGTATTTCATGGAATTAGTATACTGAATATTGTTTTAATATAGATTTTGTTTATTGTTTCAATTAATTAGCAGCAAGAAAAAAAAGTACATTCCCCACCCCACCCACAAAAAGAGTAAAACATTTATTTTTGTGCATTCTGCTGCATTTTCGTTCAAAATGGGATAAAAGTTGCGTGTAAAATAGACAATGGAGCTCATCTTCAGTGAGGTGGAGTTCTTCAATCGGTTTTGTTGAACTCGATCAAAATGACTGTGTACGTGATGACAGTTCCAAGAATCTGAAAATAAAATAAAAGAAAAGTTATTTTCATTTATTATAAAAACAAACGAATTATTCGAAAAATAAACGTCGTGTTGTTATTTTGGGAAGTGTGATCTTCACAAAAAAATGATTGTTTTGTGCTGTTGAATTTACTGTCAACTTTAGCATTGAAAAAGACAAGACCGCGTTAAGTAAATAGCAATGATAGGAATATATTTAAAAATATTAAGAAACGAGCTG
The DNA here is from genome assembly GCF_054136105.1 of Typopeltis vanoorti. NCBI lineage: Eukaryota > Metazoa > Arthropoda > Arachnida > Uropygi > Thelyphonidae > Typopeltis > Typopeltis vanoorti. Next base: position 52,867,791 of record NC_143564.1, read on the forward strand.
TGACTAATAGTAGGAAATACAAGTTCTGGTGCTGTTTTCGCAACTAATCATTTCCGAAATTAGATGTCAATAATAACTATTAATTTTTGGATTAACTTTGTTTGAGGTGATTTCAACTATTAAACTTTAATAAAAATCCATTCGCTTTTCCATAAAAATGAATTATACTTTATGAATAAATACAAAGCCACAAACATCTGATGAAGAATACGATAATTAAATATGCATCCATGTTATTAATTCAGAACCAAGGCCACCTTTTAGGAAGGAAGATCTGGATTCAAACTTCAGACTTATTTAGAATTTCGCAAATGTCCCATATAACTAAATAAAAAAAACCACAGCTAATAAAATATTATTCACTTACTGTGTTCATCAGTTCCATGTCAACATCAAAAAATTGCAATCCGGAAATTCTCGGTTTCAGAGTTTGACATATCATTTTGAAAATCAGAACCTAAAATGCATAAACACACTTTCAATATTGGAAACATCATTGTAAACAAGATATATTATCTATATATGGCTAATTTTTTTTTCATTAAAGATGCGGATATGATATCGCTGCAGATAAATCTTCCGATTCTCTCTCTCTCTCTCTCTCTCTCTCTCTCTTTCTCTCTATCCGATGTCAATGCCAAGTTATAACATATATGGTCAAGATTTGATGGTTAATGCTATGCAAATTTGATCAACCATTAGATCTCCATAGCACACGTTGGAGATTTGATAGTGAATCGGATCTTGCTATTCCTGTGAAAACATTTCCTCTAAAAAGTTCAAATATTTACCTGGGACAAAAAAAAAAAAATCGAGTTTCCGGAAGAGAAAAAGTTGATTTCCATATAACAACGTTGGAAAGACGTGGGTTCGAATCTCCCCTAAGATGAGATGCGAAGGACGTTTGAGATTACTCAACTGAAATTAATTAACTGGATTCATACGTTGATGGTAAAGTATTTCCTCCCGGAAAGTTGTTTTTTCCATCCGACAAAACAGTGAAACTTGCCAGAAGAACTATCTCTATTTACATACTAACACACTTCCTCTTAGTTGCTTATGTCGTAAATTCAAAAACAAAACAAAACAAAGAAAAAAAAAGCATATAACAATAGTTAACTCACTTTCAGTTGCAAACTTCTTTTCCTGTAAATAAATCTGTGAGAACACCTTCTTTTATTCAAACGGTAACTGAGCCGTAAACTCTTTAAAAGAAATAAATGAACAACAGAAACAAATGAAAAAAAGAGATACTCACTTTCATCTGTTTTCGGAATGGCAAGAACGCTACTGGAAACTGATTTAATGAAAACTGTATTTTCTTGACCTAAAGAAAAAGAGGAAATTTTCAAATGCTACTTAAAGATGGCTATATACTTAAACTAACGAGGAAGGATATCAGCTTAAATATAAGTCACGAATCATAATCAGATTAAATACGATCATATACATGGCTTCGAAATCATAATGATTAAGAAAAGAGTAGGAAAAGGAAATCTTGAGCTGCAAAACAGAACATTTAGAAAGCATACATATTAACGTAAATGCAGCATTATCACTATATTAGCGTTAAATTTGAAGTTCATCGTGGTAAGGTTTTTAAAATAAACTGTTTGGAAACAAGTCAAAACACCATAGTGTAAGAAATAAACAGCCATGCTGCCAATCTTAATGAGATGTAAGTCCTCCTTTCGCTCCGATGGAATCATACGGGACATACTTTTCGCAAGCTGGAAATTTTGGACCATTCTTCCTGTAAGCTTGTAATGAGGTGCTAGACTCTTGTGGGACGGACACCCCACAACAGTTGTGATCAGGGCTCTGTGGAGGCGAGTCAAGTGGTGAGTCATGTCAAACTCAGAAAATTCGTGTCCACAAACCACGCAGTTATAGCAGCAGCCTTATGATACTCTGCATTATCTTGTAGAAAGACAATGATCAGTTCCGTAGAAACGCCACAAATTAGGAAGCATTGCATTTTCCAGAATGGTCAGATACCTCTCGGAGTTCAATGTTCGTGGCACCACAAACAGGAAAAAACGAGATCATGCCATCACACCGCTACCTCCAAATTTCATAATTGGGGTTACGCACTCTAGTAAGAGAAACCTTTTTTTTTTTCAAGCAGTGTATGAATACACAAAGAATATTAAGGTACAGAATGTCAAGTGGTTACCGCGAAACGGTTATATTTATTGGCTATATATGGTCTATACAGTAAGATAAAATAGGGAATACAAAGTATGCAGGAAAGGTCAGAGAATAATTTGGGGAGGTAGTGAGCAATCTTCAGTTTTTGAGCGAGGATACTGGGATTTAAAAATCCAATGTAAAAATAAAACACACACACACACACACACACACACACACACACACACACACACAAATAGATCCATTATTGGATCTAGGCATTTTATTATGAATGCGCATATTCCCTCAAGTGGGAAAATATATAATAAATGGCGTTGGTAGTATAATAGAATGCCAACACAGTTTACTATTCGCACCTCGCGTTTTATAAATGACGGCTTCAGGTAGGCTACTGTCAACTAGGAAGAGGATGAATCCTCTCCTCATCCTCATTAAGCATATATTAAGAGGGAGAGAGAGAGAGAATTTGTAATCACCTCTTTGAAGTATTCATGACATCCATGCCCACTGTACGTCCAGTCCTACTTTGACTTTTATTTGAAAAAAAAGTTGTTTGACACATGCGTAATAATGTTGAAAAGTTCTACTTACGAGTTGGCAAAGAATACAATATCAAAGAATATTTTAAACACTAAGCAATATTTTTTTCTGAATATGTACTTCCGATTCATGCCCTGTTATGAGACGTATTTCGACTTCTGCCAAGAAAATTCAGAATTCATCACAAACATTAAACAGAAAGTGATTGCTTATTCCACCTTACAAAATGTATCATAATATAAAATATAAATAAAGTAAATATTAAAAGCATTTCTAGTCATAGTATGAATCAGAATACCTCTGCTTTTATTTTGCTAGAATATGTAGCAACCAACATCATGAGAAGAAACAAGTAGACTGAATAAATTCCCAGAACCACTTGAAGTGCATAAGGAACATCCGGAGAGAATATATGATAACAGCCAAACGAGCAAATTGCAGTATTCCCAGCGTAGTCTAGAAAAATGCCAAAGGAGAATACACTACTTGTTTCTCTTAGCAAAGAACAGCATTCAACGTAAAGAAAACGCAAATTGTCTAATTCTTCGAAATCACAGTTGGAATTCCTCTTCTGATAAAGTTGGTGTAACTTCTCATTAATAGATTGAAACATCTGGATGAAGAAGGCAAAGAAATAAGTAATCCATGCTGATATAACAGCAGTCGGAATGGCAATCTGATAGTCTATGAAAATAACAAAAATTGACAACATTATCTTTTGGATTGTAGAAGGCAAAATATCCGTAGAAACGAACGGCCGCAACTGGCTCTCAGCTGAGGCAGCGTCCATAATACAAAGCAATAGCACTATTAAATGGGTGACAACAACACTTCCTACAGTCACAGTGATCCAATGATTGTTTGTTTTCGGTGTCATCTTAGAGAATCTTCTCTCTAAATCCGAACATAGGCGTAGAATCTGTACTGCTCTGTTTTCTTTAGCGTAGATGAAAAGTCGCGTAAAAATAGTGTTCATTGACTCATACATCACGTAAACATTGTAAACAGTGGTATATGAACTGTTAGAAAACACCCAATAGCAGTTAAAAGAAACAACGCAAAGACAACATAGAAATCCGTATGCACTCCGAACACTACACATTTTCTTATACACGCCCGGCACATCCAAAGATGTCATTTGTCCTAAAAAAGAGTAACCGTTGATGGTGTGAATGAAAGCAATCAGTTGAAATCCCTTAAAGAAATTCATTTCCAGTAATTTATCTGATTGTAATTGTTCTTATGGGAAAGGCATGAACAGCTAGTTCATCACGGACTTGTAAGAAGGTTTCCCTCTCGTTCTCACAGCAAGACTGCTCGCTATCGGAATAGTGCTTGGATAATTATTTGTGAAAATAATGATAATAATAGCGTGTATATCTATCTTCTCAAGTCTTCCGATTGATAACTAAAATATTGTCCACTTTGAATCCATCCTGTACGACTGTACAGGATGGATTCAAAGAATCCATCATCGCCACATTAAAATCGTTTTTAGTGAAATAATTTATCTCAGTTGCAGGTGGTGAATATTTATAATCACAGTTGAGAAAACCAGGTAGGAAATGCGCATTGTTACTAAACGCAGTAGGAAATAATTTATTTATAATTCCTTAAGTACGAACGTTCCATATGAAGCTACTTTCTTAGCAAAAGAAATCAATAGTAACAACGTTCGAAGTATAACTACAGTGCTTATTGATATGATTACAGTACCTGTCAATCATTCCCTTGACCCTGAATTTCGATTAAAAACACTGGACTCAAACATGAAAGAAAGTAGCTTACTAGTACACAGAAGTATAAAAGGTCGTTATCAAGTTCAGTTTGACTATTTCTATTGCTTGTTTGTTCCTTTAAAAACATGTATCTGAGAAGTTATATCGATGCTTTTAATTTTTATTATTTTTGAAGAGACAAACCATTATTTTCGATGTACGCAAGCGTCTCTTTTGTCTTTATATGAGTTTTCAAACATCCAGTGTAGTGCTAGAGAGATCTAGAAATGAACTAGAAATCTAGTTAGAAACTAGTTATGATAAAAAAAAAAAAAAAAAAAAAAAAAAAAAAGATAATCAACGTTAAGTAGGACTGGGTGCAACGAGATTATATTTCAAGTGCAAAAAGAAATATTATTTCAATCACAATTAAGGAATAGAATGAGTCATGCACTCGTTCTCTGATATTTATCGTTTCATTAATCGTATAGTAGATTAGACAAAGAAAAGGTAAAGAAAAAGCAAAAACCTAATGCAGGCTTAAAATTTTTACAAACAAAGCATTATTTTACACTCTGGCTAGTGCCGCCATCTATCTGCAACTACATGAGTTACCAACACCCACAAAGAGTTTCCAAATCCCACAATATCAAGAGCTTATTGAGAATTCTTTTCTCAATCAAATCCCATCATGAAAAATAAATAATTTAATTATGTTTAATAGAAAATATCATAAATAATTCTAAACTCTAGAAATAAGAGAAATAAATAAGCGGAACACTGAATTGCATTTTATTCGACTGCATATTAAACTAAAAGTTTACTTCAAAGTGACAGGAATTAATTTAATAAAATTTTAATTAATTAAATAAATAATTTTGAAACTATTTTTTAAATTTTAGAAGAATCCAGTTATTTCCAACATTTAGTGCACAAATAATTATTATCTGCATGTGTATTTTCATGGTGGTATGTAAATATTGTATGTACATCTGCAAATTCTAATTCGTGCCCATTTATTACTGTTACGTGTTTTTCGTTTAACATAACATTTTTAGTTTAACTGTTCGCAAAAATACACTTTTAATTCACTCCATTTCTGAATGTAAACTCAATCAAGAAAACCAAATTTCTAACTGGCTGACTCATCAATTTTGTATTTTTATTTTTATTTATTATTTCTTAAATTTATTTTAAGCAGACGGACTTCATTTGAACAGATTCCGTTATGAAAAAACAGGAAGTAGTCGTGTATACTATTGTTACTACCAATTGTTTGTGAAACATAATCAGTAAATACTTAACATATTTAAAACAATACTAAAAGAAAGTTAACATTGTCTTTTGTTAATGTGTAATTTTAATACTTTTTTTTTTAATTTATTAAAAAATCAAACCAAAAACTAAGCAAATAATATTAAATTTCAGTAAAGTCACTATCAAACTGTCTCTCTGTTCAGAGGATACGATTTGGAATTTTTTTTAATTTGTTTACAAAAGTATCTATAGTTGTAATCATAGTTTAAATTTATTTACAATTTAGAAAAATAGAAATGTCATATACTAAAGCAGGGCTGTCCAACATTAGGTGATCCGAGGGCCGCATTAAAAAAAAAAAAAAAAGATTTATCCGAGGGCCGCATCACAATGCATAAACTAGTAATTTGGTCAGCAGCAGCGACACAACCTTGTTAGCTGAACAAACGAACAACACTAATTGCGCACTAAATCGCGCGCTCATGTTCCCCGTGAACTCCAGGAGCATGCGCGTTGGAACAAAACAGTGTAAGAACGCTTCTTCTTCGACACATCTAATATTTGAAAAACACGTGGGTATATAGTGATGTAAAAATACCAAATAAAATAGCCAACATCGAGTTATCGATTAGTGATAGAATTGAAATATCTAATACAGATTGGTTTCAAATTGTTATTTCATTTTTTTTGCTTGTGAAAATCAAACCCACAGGTGGGCCGTACAAAATCTCACCGAGGGCCGCATCTGGCCAGCGGGCAGTGCTTTAGACAGTCCTGTACTAAAGTCAAATATAGACCCGTAAAGCCAAATTTCAAGTTTTATTTTCTAGTTTCATTCCTTTCCGCTAGATGGCGATAGATGTCAGAATTTTTATACGCTTTGAATAATACTATTATAAAAGATTTTCTCTGTTCATTAGATTCATTCCATTTAATTTGAACAGTTTTAAATCATTGTTTTTACTTACTAATTTTGTGACTCTTATATTTGAAACAAAAAAAAAGTTTATTCTTTGCTAGTATTGGCGTTAATTTTCACTTTCAAATAAGTTATGATCCTGGCAAAAAGTGATTTCCCTTCTGATAAATTTTTTTTTCTTTCATTTTTTTTTATAATGAATCAAAATTGTAATCGAAGAATTACAATTTTGAAAATTGTAGTTATAAATAAGAAAACAATTATCATTTTTAATATTAATAGATGGCGCTACTTATGTTTCGAAACAGTTTCGGCGTTTAAGTCATTTGTTCCCATTATCTGTTTTCTCTCTCTTGTTTTATTTCTTCTTCTTAGATCAGATTCAAGGATTTAAAAAAAAAAAAAATTTTTTTAAATAAATAAAAACGTACGATATTAAGTTCCTTATCTAAAACCAGTATACGTTATTCGGTCCATTATATAAAAACAATAATACATTATTAGCCGCAAAATAATAACCACCCATTAGGTTCGTTTGGATCGGATTCGATTTGGATCACAATTGAACTCTGACGGAAAAGATTTTACTCAAAATTGGTAATTAATTTGTTGAAATTTAGCGAAGTATTTCAGTTTTGGTTTCAATAAGACAATTTTAGACTTTGAAAACTTAAGTTTTATCTTTGCAAACTTTGAATGAATTGACAAAACTGAATTCGAATTTTATTTCTTTATGATCACGAGTCTTAATTTCTTTGAAATATTTATATCAAATGCTTATTTTTGCGGTGAATAGAACTAATAATAGAACTATTATTAGTTCTATTCTCAGTATTATTCGATTATATTAAGAAATTTTTGAAACAAAGCTTTATTCCAAATAAATCGTTAGCGTTATTATAATTTGCAATCTGCTAACTAATTATTATTGAAATTATTAGCTTTCTTTAATAAAATTATTGCCTCAACTTAAGGTATGTTACTGAGTCTTTTTCAGTCATAACTTTCGTGTTAAATATTTAGGAAATTATATTTACAATGCGGAACATCCAAAAAAAAATAAAAAATCAGTAATTGTAAAAAAAAAGAAATGATTAAAGGAAAAAAGTTTTAAAAGAAAAATAGAAAGAGAAAAACTGAAGCTTTTCTTGCTTTAGTTTGGCATCCATATTACAATTGCACATTCAAAAATTAAAAGTTGGATTGTAGATCCCACTTTGTTCGAAAGTCTAAACAAAGACTTTTTTTTCCCTATCGTTATTTGTTGGTGGGTAGGTGAAGGATGGGAGGGAAGAAAGTTGCTTAGATTACGCCAAAGTTACTAAAAGCCGTGTTGTATTTGTAAATCACGTGTGCTTCCTGGCTAGGCTGCATGTTTTGCGAGATGAAGGCCTCGTCCACTCCATATGTCGAAGGGTCCCACAGATGCGAGACCCTTCGACACTTCTGCGCATGTCAGAAGAAGGAGAATCCATTCCGATAATAGGGTAATCCATCCGTCTTGTGGGATGAGTGGTTTATTATTACACGTCGGAAAATGAACTTTTCTTTTATGAACATTGTAGTTTTTAAAGTGGTAACAGTTGGAAAATATTAAGTATAAAGCACGTGATTTTGCTTGCTAGTGGCCAATTCGTACATCAGCTTCTTTTATTTTCCCCCTTCAACATGAATTGACTCTTCTTGGCAAGTTGCCAGACGCGGGTCTCAGATCTGTGATCGGTACATATTATTCCTTGAGAATTGATTCCGTGTCTTTCTGGCTGTGTTACTTGGTATTGCCGCTAGTGACTGTGCTACGGAAATGTGTATCAAATTTATCCAATTCCTAAGATTATTCGATATAGCTATTTCTTTGTTTCTCAAAGGTATAAATATAGCATGGTTAAAAGGTAGGCTAGGAAGGAATTTCTGAAAATAGCAGGCAGCAGGAGAAGTCCTCCAATTAACTGTGTATCGCGTAACAATTTATTTTTGAAAACGAAACTTGGCTAATTAATGCTTTTAGATGTGGATATATGTGGAAGGTTGTTTCTCTTCGCCTGGAGATAGGATACATGCCGATTTGTTAACATATAATTATTAATTAGGGTCAGTGGGTAAAATATCCCCCTTCGAAATATTGCATTATCTTAAAGGCGGATTGTTACGAGGAAATCAAATACTAGGAAAGTTTACTTATATTTTATTATTCGTGGTTTTTATGATTCTAGATGCTGGAATAATGTAATATATACTGAAGAGTGTTGCCAGGTGAATAATGTCCTTTAAAAAAAACATCGTATATAAAAGGCGGAAATATGGGCTATTGGGAGTTTGTTTATTCATTAATACGATATCGAGGCGAAGATGATGCATGCTACATAAAGTCGGCACATAAACGTTATCGGTTAGTTCCATATTTGGATGAAATAAATTAATATTTTATTTTATTTCAAATACAGTAGGGAGAGAGGGAATATTGTCATTTCTTTAATAGTATTTTCGAGATTATTTTTACCGATAGAAAACACGAGAAACGTTTTACTTTTATGTGCATACAAGCTTTAATTCGTCTACAGATCAGTTTTGATATTTTAGAATAGTTCGCAAACGGTGGATATTACTACGATGAAACATTTAACAGCGAAAACTTTTTGGAAAAGTAACATACATTTATTAATTTTGCGTTGTTTTCTTATCAGATTTTAAAATTCTTCTGCAAATACAAGAAAATAAACTTTCAAGAAATGTGAAATTGATCCATACTGAAATTCAAGTCTGACTGTAGAAGTAGTAATATTAAAATGTTGGCTTACATATAATATACTTCTATGAAAATTGTGAAATCAACCTGTCGAAGAGCAACTGAAAATGAACACGAGACATATATTCAAAGGAACGTCTTGGTCAAATTCCCAAATTTCATCGAAATGCATCAAGCAGTTTAACGATACAACAGGGATGGATGGTACATCATCGGCTCATTCCTCAATGTGTATTGTCGCTAAAATTTAAATAGACAACGGTACAAAAAAAAAGTGTAATATAATGATTTCAATGTTTATCCATGTAAACTGAAATTAGTTTAAACGCCAAATTTGCTGATCACATAAAACGATCGCAAAATATTTGTCAGTAAAGTCTCCTCAACAGCTAGCTTTTTTTTTTTTTTTACTTACGCTACTTACTTACACTTACGCTAATAAAGGGCTTACATTACCAAAATTTTATGGATGGGATTATCACTAATAATAATAAGAAGAAAAAGTCGAAACTCGTGTTGCATATTAGTCCAAATATTTTCACCTAACTTGGAACCATGTAAACATCTAAAGTGTGCATCTAAGGAGTGCAACAAAATTTGTTGCACACCTCACTTCAAGCCTTTAGTCTGCAACAATTCGTAAGAGATTGCAGTGGTCAGCACAAAAATCAGCAACTTTTTTTTTTTTTCTTGCAGGGCGTCTTCTGTTCAGGTTGGACATACTTAGATAATAACAGCTAAACCTAATAACATGCTGCTGGTTGTGTAAGATTTCTTAATGAAATAATAATTTAGTTACAAGCGTTACTTTTCATTTTCATAACTATAATCTATAATAACGATCGCTCAACTGGCAGTCCTCTGCAAAACTCGACGAATTCTGTATTATTTTTTTTTTGTTCTAAAATTATCGTTATTTATCAGCTAACGAATGTTTAATTTCAATGTATATTATAGAAAGAAAAAAAAAACTCTATTTATATTGATAAATAGAGTTTTCTTCGAAAAATAGAACGAAAAGTATTTAAATCCCTTTTCCTAATTTATATCTTCAATTTTAATTTTCCTTTCTAAATTAATATGTTTGCTTTCCTATTTGGGAAATATGTAATCTAGCTTCATTTCCGTTCATTTTAATGTACGAAAACTGGGTCCTTAAGTATACATAAGAATACATCATTGAGTTATTATCATTAAAAACCCTTGCTCAAGTATCCTCATTACAACATGTTTGTTCTTGTTTCAGGAATCATCGTTCCACTTTTACTTTAGAGAACCAAACACAAGTAACTGTGGACACCTGTTGAAATGTAGAAGTAAATGATGAGCTCAAGTTGTGACATGATGTTCTGTCTACTTTCCTATGCCCTTGAGCAAGGGATTCCAATCGATTAGTGTCGAGACTAAACAAAATCAAAGATTTCAGGATATAATTCCTTTTCTGTAAGTCTTTAACACAATGAATATATTTCTACTCGCTATATCTGACTATAGTAAAAGCTGTTCTAAATATATGTAAAAAATAAATAAATAAAAAAACTACCGAGACATGTTAATGTTTAGTTCTCCATAATAACCTGCTGTTGTTTGGAATTATGACTTTGTAGACGAAAAGCTCGAGTTTCCAGAATGTAATCTGCCTTATCCATATGAGGTAGGATAACTCACATTCACTTGGAAAAGAAGAGCGGGGAAAATCGAAAATCGAAAGGTTCTTTTCTTCCTGGACAGGACTCTAACCGAGATCTTTCTAACCACGTCGAAACTGACTGAGCCACGTGGACTCATCTTAAGAGTCTGCAAATCAGTTGCTAACAAACTAGATTCAATGGCAGAAGCAGATGTTCTTTTGCTGGATAGAATAATCATTGACAAAGAAATTCACTTCTGAAATACGAGCACGTGAGTATGGGAAAATGAAATTCAAGATGAGAACTTTTTTTTTTTTCGAAATCCTAACCGCATATCATGATCAAACTTTTATTTTTTCTAAACCTTTTCTTTACTTTTAACAGAAGGTTGGATTAGTCAGTTTAAGACGCAAATATTAGAGTGATGTTGCACCTAAATTCTTTCGATAAAACAGATAATGTGGCGTTAGATTATCTTTCATTCAAAATGGTAAAAACAGTATAGCCTGAGATTATTAACAGATCATGTTAATAATCACGATTGGTTATGTTAAGATTCAGAGAAAACTACCTCATGGTTTCACTCACTTCTGTTCACTAATTTAAAGCGCTGAAGTAGCTCTGAAGATATTATCATACAGGCAGCCACTCATATCGGATATAATATTACACTCTGACAGGTTATCCATGATGATAATGTGATACATAGGAATGCCTATTAGAGTGTAAAAATCAATTTATTCCCACGATTTAAAAAAAAAAGGAATAGTATATTATTATTATTACGGGAAACTCCAAGGAGTCGATAGACTCATCATCGAGGGAGGCCCTAACATCATGTCAAGAACAACTATTCGACATTCACACAGTATCTATCATACTTCGCCTTGAACTCATTCATACTCATGGCACCCACAACAGACTCTGGCAGCTTATTCCACTCATTCACCACTCTCCAAGTAAAAAACCTAGTTCTAACACCCTTGCTAACCACACTCTTTCCCAGTTTCCATGGATGGTCCCTAGTCCTCCCACCACCAGTCCTGTTCTGAAAAATATCCTCTGAATTAATCTTATAGAAAACCTTCAGTAATTTGAATGTCTCAGTATATCACCCCCTTTTCCGCCTATCAACCAATTTCTGCAACCCACAAATCTTCAACCTGTTCTCATAAGGTTCATTTCATAGACCTGCTATCATCTTGGTCACTCGTCTCTGGATCCTCTCCACCTACTCCCCATCAAGAAGAAACCCTGTGCCCAAATCTGGGCACAGCAGTCTAGATGGGGTCTTATTAAGGCTCGATACAGAGGAACAACAACCTGTATCTGCTTGTTAAAGTATTTTTCAGCAACCCAGTCACTTTTGCGATATGCCCCCTAAACATCAACTTCCTATCCACCAACACTCCCAAATCCCTGGCCTCGTCAATCTCCTGGAGTACGGTTCCACCAATGTGATATACTGCTGCTAATCTTTTCACCCCAAAATGCATAACCTTACACTTTGCCACATTAAATTGACATCCATTCGCCTTAGCCCAGTCCTCCAAACTATCCAAATCATCCTGCAAAATTTTGACATCCTGTGCACTCACTATTGCTCTACCCAACATTGCATCATCAGCAAACAAATTAACACTTCTTCTCAGATCCTTTCCTATATCGTTAATGAACAAATTGAACAGTAGTGGTCCATGATCAGAACCCTGCGGCACACCACTAGTCACAAGCCGTCTTTTGGACTCTACTCCTGAATAAACCACTCTCTGATATCTCTCCATCAACCAACCTCCTATCCATCTCACCAACCCTATATCCATCCCCATATGCTGCAGTTTACTGATCAGAATTCCATGTGGTATCCTGTCAAAGGCCTTAGCAAGTTCCAGTAGGATCACGGTAAACCCATTACCCTTATCCAGTTCAGCCGTCACTGTGTTATAAAACGTGAGCAAGTTACTGAGGTATGATCTACCCTTCACAAAACCATGCTGTCCCCCATACAGTATCTCATTTTCATCTATCCAATCCTGTATTTTCTTCTTGACTATTTTCTCCAAGACCTTGACAACGATTCCTGATATGCTGATCGGTCGGTAATTTGCAACAGCAGTCTTCGAACCTCCTTTATGCAGTGGAACTATTTTCCCCTCTTTCCACACTCTCGGGACTAACCCAGACCCGAGACTCAAATTAAACAAAATGGTCAAGGGCATTGACAATTCTTTAGTCGCTTCACGTACGACACGAGCTGGTATACCATCCAATCCCACAGATGTATTGACATTGAGGTTTGGTAATAGACTACCTACCTCCAATTCATTCATCACAATTCCCGTATAAGCTGTTGGTTCATTAATTCCTGCAATATCACCATGGATGATATACTCTTGCAAAGTGCTCGATCAGTAATTCCACTATATCAACTGATTCGATTACCTCTCTAGCATCGGCATTCTTTAAAATCATTCTACCATGAGCATTTTTCCTTTTACTTGCAACATATCTAAAAAACTGTTTGGGATTCTATTTAGCCTGCATGGCTAATGTTCTTTCATAACCCGCTTTTGCTTTTCTTACCATGCTCGTTACCTTTCTGGCCTGCGCTTTATACCGTTCATGTGCCTGCCGGTCACCATTCTCCTTAAATTCTCCTCCACAGTTGTTTCTTTTTTTGCAGCTCAAGCTTAATGATGTTATTCATCCATTTAATCCCTACTTGATTTATTATTCGGACTCTAGGTATACAGTCAGCCATTGTCTCCTGCAAACACTTCTTAATCGCCTCTCACGCACTATCAACATCCAACCCTTGCAGTTTTACATGCCATGGCACTGAACCAATCAAACTCCTAAGCTTGTCATACTTACCAGCCAATTATTCCACATGTACCCTGTCTTAATTGTAAATTCCACACCTTTAGCCACCTCCCAAGTCAAGGACCCTATGATCACTCTCACCAAATGGTGGCAACGTGATCATATTCGTTACAGCCAAATTCTCAGATGTAATTACTAGGTCAAGCACTCCCTGAACCCTAGTATTTTCTATTACATGCTGTCGCAGATAGTTATCCCTTAATAACTGCATAAAATCCAATTCCTTCCTCCCATATGTTCGCTCCTCCTTCCAATCAATGTTACCATAGTTGAGATCTCTATAATAATTACCTCCTTCCACTCATTTCTTCTATTTGCTTATGCATAATATCTCCACCATCTATTCCATCATCTGGTCTATAGCAGCACCCAACTGTATGTTTTGTTTCGTTAGTCTCAATCTCACACCAAATAGCCTCAAATGTGCTCTTTTCTCTATCCTGCAGTTCCACTTCTATTCTCCCTGGCTGCAGCTCATCAGCTATCATCAATAACACTCCGCCCCCATTTTATTCTCCCTGTCACTCCTAAACACACTATACCCTTCACATTCAATCCCACTAGCTATATTATCTTCTGTCAGCCATGTTTCACTAATGCCAATAACTTGTGGCCTGGAAGTACCAACCAAGGCCAAAAATTCTTCCTTCTTGTTCCTAATACTTCTGGCATTAGGGATGGGACAAATGGGCCTCTACAATTCATGTTATACATGAATTGCAGAAGTCCATTTGTCCTATCCCTATTTTGATGCCTTATACTAACTATCCCATTCTGATTTGTTGTCCTTCGTACTCACTTGGGCATATTACACACATTCAAACAACAACATCAATATCGATTGATGTTGTTGTTTTTGCTGTGGTATGTACTCCTCTGACCCCCTCAGGACCGGTTGTGGTTGTGCTCCCTAATGAGAGACTTCTAAGTATATATTTTTGACTCTGGATCGGTGTGTGTTCACGGGGCCGGATTGCCTGATCTGGGGGATGAAAACCCGAGTTTCCTGGAGAAAAAACCCTCAATCTCAGTATGAGACCTGCTAACTCACCTTTAGTCGAAAGAGACCAGATAAAGGTTCCTCGTTTCACTGACGGGAATCGAACTCAACTCTTTCCAACTAAAGGGCTTCGTCTATACCGACTGAGCTACGGAAGCTCAATATCGATTCATATGTAACTATATTAAAAATCATCAACACGATAATTTATTATTGCATTTATTAAATTTCCGTTAACATCTATACTCTCTCTCTCTCTCTCTCTCTCTCTCTCTCTCTCTCTCTCTCTCTCTCTCTCTCTCTCTCTCTCTCTCTCTCTCTCTCTGAGTCAATAGATGAATGCAAAGTTTTTCTCTTCGCGTACGCCAACTGTCAAAAGCTGACAGTCGACGCAGGCATCCGGCGAAAAAGAAGAGATTGTCGAAGGCAACTTCATCACAAACAAACATCGGAAACAGGAAACTGTTGAAAATTGGGATGTTATAAAGTAGAAGTTTTACGAGCAATGGATGTGAAACCGTCAGCAATCAAAGGTCTGCACAGAGAATTTAATTAGGCTTTGATTAAACTGGCGTCGGCTCTATGAAGTGTCGGTAGGGTGTCTAGAATGCCAGACACAGGCCTGAAAATGCTTAAGCTCCCATTAGCTTGAACGCACATAACCCTCATTCACGGAGGAACTGCAGAGACGGCGTTCTATAAAAACTGCACTAACCGCTAGATGTGATGGTCCCGTTTATCTAATTTCTGGCGAATTATTCTATCGTAAATGCCAAAGGTCGGACCGAAGCGGAGCCATCGTCTATTAAGAAAGGAAATAATTTTCACTAGTTTGCGGGATAACCGGCGCAAACACTTTATGAGGTTTGGGGGAATTTTTTTTTTTTTTTCCATGTCCTGATTCTCTCGCATTCCGAATAATTTAGTACTTTATATTAATGTTTGACAGTCCGCTCTCTCTCTCTCTCTCTCTCTCTCTCTGCCCTGCTTCTTTCAAAAGTGCTCTCCATTGAAGATATTGATATAACTTCTCTATTTGTTTGCTTGTTTGAAAAACTAAACGGAAATTCTTTTCATTACGTTTTTTTACATGCATTCTTCAACTGCCTATAGATGGCGTAACTTGTTGGCTTTGATTGTTTTGCTTCTGAGAGTTACAGTGGTGAATATCATAATACTGCAGAGGATGTTATTAATGAACCATTTAAATAAAATATTTTCAATATTTTATTTAAATGGTTCCTATTGTATTCTTACAGATCATACATATTTTAAATATGGGGGAAAATAGAGAAAATTATTAATTTGAAATTGAAATGTCTACAGACTGTATTTTTAAGAATGAACATATAAAGCGAAATTTTAAAAAGTAATTATTATTATTATTATTATTATTATTATTATTATTATTATTATTAGTGATAATAATAATAATACTATTATTATTATCATCACTACGCGATCTACTCTTAAATACTACACAAGCTATTGTCTGCAATATATCATATACTATCCATTACGCGTCTTTTTGTCTGTGAATTGCGTGTGTTCTCTGGCTGATTTGTGGGAAGAAAAACGCTAGTATACTGGAGAAGAAAGTGTCCGGAAGGGGGAAAAATTACTATCTTCTTATTAGATCTTCTGTAGAAAGCTCCTTACAGAAATTTCTGTAGTCATCACGCGAATCAAACTCAGGTGTTTCCATCTGCTCCATGGAGATAAGTGGCTGCTTCTTTGTTGTTGAATAACTGGAGGAGATTAACAAAGGGTGAAGAAAATCTACACCGGTAATTTTAGTCGTGAAGAACTACAGATGAATTGTACTTGATTATTAAGTGCATTTTAAAATATTTATAAAAAAAAAAAGTGATGGAATTATAGAGGCCAGTTTCGAGGAGCAACTGCTGTGAAATATCTGCTGAAAAGCCTTTCAAAATAGAGCTGCTGTACAGGAGAGAGCAGGTGGAGTAGAGTGGATCGGTAAGACGGGAGAGAAGGAAAATGCAGATTTATAAATTATATATCGGGGGTATTCAATGTATGGCTTCGAAGTATTCTAATATTATTTCTGTCATTCGAGGACTAATTTTACTTCAAGAAAAACTCCAGTTTTGGTAATGATGTCGACAAGCAATACTTGCTAGTCTGACGACGGAGGCATTCATGCATTACAAAAAAATACAAACTGTGTGTGTGGGTGGGTAGGTGGGTGTGCGTGCGTGCGTGCGCGGGAGAGAAGGACAACATTTAGCAACAAAGCAAATTCGTGATTATCGTGATTGGTACATTGTTGTTCAGAGAAAAAGAAGCTGCCTCGCGCAAAACAAAATATGTAGCTTTCAGGATGCTGAGCCACTACAAGTGTCATTTGTTTATTATAGAGTGAAATGTGATGTATTTATTCCAGAATTAAGGTAATATTCCAAGAAGAGAAAACTTATAACGTCTAGAGATAATGATTATATAAAAGTATTACAAAAACGAGATCTATTATCATAAATAACCAAGGGCGAGATATCCAGAGTAAAGAATATTGGAATAATCACACATGTAAGGTTATTTGAAAAGTGCCACATTAGTTATGTTTTATATCATTTTTATACTGAATATAAGACATTTTCTCTGCTTTTATCTTATCTTCTCACGTTGGATTTTACTGATAATGAAGTCACATAGATTATCTTTCTGTCGCTAATCGGTATTTGAGGAATCTGATTATAGATATTCTTGAATATTGTTTGTTAGGAAGAAAAAATTTTCTAGCCTAGTATATATAATATGCGTTTAAAAGTTTGAATTATGCATTGAGAAGTTTGAAGAATAACAAAATAGAATGCAACACTCTTAGTTAAATAGCACACTCATTAATTAATATTTAAGTAGCATTAGCTCAAGTATAATGATATAAAATAAAATTAGAAAAAAATATGCAAGTAAATAGAGAGACAACAATACTTTTTGCGGGCGTAGTAGAAGTCCCAACGACTAGCCCATGCATTATTTGTTTAAAAGAAACATCCCAGTTCGTGCAATTCCCCACTGGGACAGTATGACAGAAAATTGCTTCTAGTTGTACCCGGTCGAGGGCGCTTCACACCTGACTGCCCCAGCCATTAACAATGACGCTAAGGACTCTGAATTTGTGTTCGTAGTAGCGCCCATGGGATCCGATGTCCACGACGCACCCATCATCCCCGTCTGCCTGATTGCACGAATGTACAGACGACAGCACTGTGGGGTCTGATTTATTCATTAGGCATTGACGACCGTAATCCGGTGTGGACACCGTCGGCGCTTCATTACGTTAATGCTCCGTCATCACGACAATAGCTGGTGCCCCTACAGACAGACGCACACCTGTCGACAGAAGAGCTGTCACAGTGTGGGTGGGTCTACACGACCGCCACGCACTATGGGACATAACGCAAAAAGAGACGCACAATTTTTACGCTGGATTTAGAAAGAATAAAAGCAAATCTCGGTTGAGTTTAGTGGCCAGAAGAGGGCGTTAGCAGAAAACCCTTAAACAATTCACTAATAGTTTTGATTACCGTTTTCGCTTTCCTGTCTTTGTGTATGAAATATAGGAAATAATTCTTATTTATTACATCTTCTCTCTCTCTCTCTCTCTCTCTCTCGCATTCTTTGCTAAGAATCAAACCCATATTTGATACATCACGACAAAAGGCAATCGTAGTTCGCTGACAGTGAGCACATTCTCATTGGGGACAACTTGACTCAGTCCTAGTGTTAAACTCTGCTTTAGGGAAATAAGTAGTGGGGGTGGGAGGGAACAGGAGAACAGGAAGTGATAAACGAATTTCTCTATTGCTGTGTTGAGGGTGAGGTCACGGTAAAAGAACGTGCACGTGGCATTAAATGTTACAGACCCACTGTGGGGAATAGAGAGTCCTGGGGTGTACACGCGTTAATTTTTGCACCCTTCATTGAACCGGCCACTAGAATGAATGGAAATTGATTTCATGGCAGTGATGGTGAGATGAAGAAGAGAAAGTGAATGCACAGAAGACCCTCCCCTAAAATATCCAGATCAATACAGTCCCTCGCTTCGCGATTAGGTGGTTGCAACTGTACAACTTTAACTGCTGAAGCATATACTGTATATCTGTGACTCCGAATTGTCAAGCAGCAAATGCGGTCATTAAATATGAGTATTATCTTTGAATAAGTGTCTATCTCGTTCCTTTTATAGCATTCACTTTCAAAGAATTCATAGCTATTATTTTGTTGATTGAATTGTTGAGAAGTACTGTTTAATGCTTGATCAAAAGAACAGAAATAACGATGCATTTACGCATTATAAGATTACCACGTGTTTAGTCATGAAAGCAACAGTTTTGGTTTATTATCAAATAACGATATTCTGTTGTCTGTAGTTTGTAAAACATAGTGATTAGTGCCTCTGTTCGGTTCTTAAAATCTTTGCTTTTACTTTTGTTTACGAAGATGAAGATTATTTCGATAACCTAAAGAATTAAACTCTCTCACTACGACAAACAATTAAACCGAAATGCAGCATTAACTTAACAGGTTTCAAACTTTGAGCAATCTGTAGTTATTAGCAAAACTAAATTTTTAGTTGTCTCCGTAGCTCAATCGATTTCGTCAAAATGGAATTCTAATTTGCATAAGTTGGAGGTAGAAGTCAGCCTAAGAAGAGAAATCCGATCTTGTTTAAGCATCTTGGTATTATCAGCACTAAGACGAACGAGAAATGAAGACTGATTTGGCTTGAAATTCAGAAAGTTATCTTCATCCCAATAAAGATTATGAAGAAGATTGGAGTCTAAGACATTGGTTATGAAAGATTTCACTGCATCGAAATTTAATACAATCTCAGATTTTATTATTATTTCATTTATTTACGAATTCATGAATTCTAAAATTTATGATTCACTGCATAATTAATTTCATGATGACTTCATGATCATATACTTATGAGAACAAACAGTTGCAGAGGTGGACATCACTTTGTTTTTTCTTTACGGTCCCTGGTAACTAAATTTCCAGAAGGAAAAAACTGCTGGAAAGAGACATCACTCCTTTGAACCACCAACACGTTATTACTGCTAAAGCAGTCAAGGGAGGAGCAAATCATCTTACAGAAAGAGTCTCGAATTCAAGATCTATCATGGGACGAATCCCAACCTTAAAAAACTTGCCGTTAACATTAACTTCTTTATTATCGGCATACAGCGCAAATACGCTCAACTAGCAATAATATTCAGTTCTCTTAAGATATATTATGGCCAATATTTAGTCACCATTTCGTAGTATGTGGGAGATTAGATGGGCGATGAATTTTAAAAAATTCAGAATGGATAGAAAACTTGAAATAAGAAACAATATTCTCAGTAAAAACTGCTATCAAAAGGAGTTTTCTCCACCTAATTTACTCATGCAATCATGAAAAAATACAAGAACTTAAAGTTGAAACACTTTCTTCCGCATTATAGTGAATACGTTACTCTAAGTGATCCCTTTGGTTCTTTAAAAGCCATTATTAACCAAACTTGGATGCAAGAGCAATCTCAAATTCAATTAAGAAGCTTGTGAACCGATACAGTAAGTGTTCGGACGATCAATAAGAGGATAACTTTGAAATTTGTACATTTGTTCAGATAATATTAATGTCCTATCCACTGTAGTTCCTGTAAAGACACCGAATACTCTACGATGTTTTCATTGTCAGTAATAGAATCGTATTTAACGATATTAGTGTTAACTTTGCTCAGCATGCACTTATGTATTAAGAGAAAATGTTATACTTTGATAATAATTGCTAGAATTAGCCTGTAAAGTGTTTCCGATCAAAGATGAATGACAATTCAGTTTCCTTTTGTGAAAGGATGCTGAACATCGATAGACTCCGTGATGTCTCGGTAAAACCGTTTGACACAGTCCCCCATCTAAGCAGCAGCAGCAGCAGGCTATAAAGACACCATATTGCCCTCATCAGTGACTATTTCTGCTGACCCCTCCGCGCGTAAATATATTAGAGGAAACGTCAGCGCACAAAGGTTCCAAAACGCAGCAGCAGAGAAAATTTAATGAAGCACGGAACGAAGCGAACTAGGGCTGCCCCCATCTCCCTCACTGTCTCCTTACCATAGCAAAGTGGCTTTCTCTTGCCGTAGGGACCTATGGGAATAACGGACAGTATTCAATTATTGTAATATAAATTCTGACCGGGACAGAAGTGTATGGGCGCCCCAAGTGACGAGTCAATTAATCACTCCATAATCTCGGAGCAGAACATCCACTCTGTATGTCAGAAGTGATTTTACCTTCTAGCCATCCACCAAGAGACAATAATAGTGGCAGACAACATAGAGAAAGGGTTGATGTGCTACTGCATGCTCTTCTGAGCTGGTCAAACCAATTTGCAAGAGGCTGGTAATATCTAGTATTTGTATCGGTACAACAATCAGAGACTTCGAAGGCAAAGATAAATTGCAATGTGTGCGTGTGTTAAAATACTGTAAACTGTCCTTTATCAGATCGATCCATTAGAAATGGAGTAGTGTTTTAAGTTGTTACGTTTTAAATAAATCAAATATTGTATTCTTAACAAATTAGTTGCATTATGAAATTATTACAAGCAAGTACAGTTGCATGCAAATATATACTTTTGATTATGGTCGCAAAAGACTAAAATATTTCAGAAGTCGTTTCTCGGAAAAACCAACGTTAGATGTCGCTAGGCATCGAACAGCAGATAAACGTTAGACGAAAGTTATAAGCAACCTTCACGGATGTTTATTTGAATCAAATATTTAAATTTTATTATTATGAATACTATGAATAATACTAATTAATTAACTATTAATAATAATAAAGGTGTTTTTATTATTATATTTTGTAACAATACTACGTATTTTATTTCTGTACATTTATGAAAATATTATTAAAGAAAAATTCTTTGGCTAGTTCGTGTTTGTGTGATTTCCATAGCAACAAACACCAAAAAATGATGTCATCACTAATGTAATTTCACATACAACTGCAGAATATAACTTCACAGAGTCCCATGTAACCGTTCAGACTTTTTCAGACAGTATTTAGCTGATTCGATATCCAAATAAGTCAGTATTCCAAGAAATTGAGATTTGTTTATTTCTTTGTTTGTTTTGAATTACGGCCGAAGTTGCTAATGCCATAAGATTAGCATAAGAGACCGGTTAACCCAAGATTCGACCTAGTCTTTCCAAATGACGGACGAAATCTAGCTCTCTCATCTCAAAACTTTTTTTGTGTGATCTGACGTCATCAATACTATGGTATCCCTGTAAGCAAAAATACCTACATCAGTCTTCACGAATCACCTTGAAAACAGCAACGGATGCCTACAAAAAATATGTCATAATCCTTGAACAGCTGGCCAAGCAAACCATCAGGCCTGGTTGACCAGGTGATTACGTATCCACTCTCTAGCCAAAAGGTTGCGGGTTCGAATCCAGCCATAGGCATGGATGTTTGTGATTGTCTGTGAAAATACTGGTTGTGATGGTGGACGGTAGATGGCGTTGGTGTAGATCAGCGTTTCCCACATTGTTCCTACGACGGAACCCTTTACAAATCCTGAAATTTTCACAAAACACCTTGGTAATTTTGTAATGTATTAATAATGAATTATGTCATAATCATAAAGAGTATTAGTACACTTATGTATACGGTGTGACATATTGGCAAATATAAAATTACATTTAAATCAGTTATCAATCACTGGACTAATGAAATCTTTATTAGCATATTGTAGTTTCCTCAGGCCAACATCATTAAATTGATTTGTGCTGATTTTCATTGACATATCCCATTCTGATCACCAAAAATTTATAATATTATTATAAGTACTTGTGAGTGAATGCAGATTTTCACTTTTTCTCCTGTGTGCTGGAAGTTTTCCCCTCCTTTTGTACATCCTGGAGATCGTTTTGTAGGCTGGAGGTGGATGAATCACTATCTGTTACGTCACAAACACCTTCAATAAGAGATTTCTTAACACCAAAATTAAAGTCCCTTGTCTCTTATTCATATTAAAATTTAAATCTGTAAGCCTATTACTTTTAAAAAAATCCCTGCACTACAGTTTAGAAACAAGCACTTTACCCCTACAATGCGAACTTGCGAAGAAAGCATTCAGTATTACTAGATTTGAGAACCGGATACAGACTACCTTGATCTTCAATTTCAGTGGAAAAATATTCTTTGTACTTCCTTGTTGATTGGTCACTAACATTTGCAACACAGATGTCATTTCATTCACTTTTGAGAACAGAGGATACGCTACCCATTGTTGTCATCGACTTGCAGGCAATTTTTATGACCAGTCATAAACAACGGTATTCCCTCTGCTGAATGTTGAAAGATTTCGATGTATGAAAATTAACGATAATTTATGAATATTTCCATGTTTAAAAATATGCGGTTTGGTCACTGACATTTGCAACACAGATGTTACTTCGTTCAGTTTTGAGAACAGAGGATACGCCGCCCATTGTTGTAATGGGCTTGCAGGCAATTTTTATGACCGGTCATAAACAGCGGTATTCCCTTTCCCGAATTACTTCCATGTTTAAGAATACACAGCTTGGTCACTGACATCACGGAACACTTATTCACTTTCCGTGGAACACAATTTGGGAAACTCTGGTATAGATGACGGTAGTAGTTTGGTGTAGTTGGTGAAGTGGTGGAGACGGAGAGCTGTAGAGTAGGTCCCCTCCCTCGATGATTCTTTGCATTCCTTGATGGGGTCGTGTACTACTACTGCTACTACTAATAATAAATGATAATATGGGAGATAATTTTCTGACCACATGTGCAGTCCAACTAATTATTGAATTGCAATGATTGTTACATATACATAAATCATACGACAGTAAACACTTAAAATAAATAAATCAACCGGAATTCGGAGGATCAAGAAACTAAGGTTATGATGCGTGTGTTCTTCTGGTCCGTTTGTTTGTTTGTTTGTTTTCCGGAACAAAAAGGGAAAACCTGCCTCTCCATATGAAAAGTAGTTCTAAAGTTTCTGCCCTAGAGGATTCGAACGTAAGTCTTTCCAACCAAAGGACATTTTCGACACTTACTGAGCTAAAGATGCTCCTCAATCAAAGCAATGAAAGCAATCAACCAAACTAGCGACATGTAATTCCTTTATAAGTTTAGAAATGTCATCATCCACTGAGTGTAGTATAAATAATGAACGTAGAACCGAAATATCGCTTTAAAATTTAATTTTTTAGACTATTTTAATTTTAAATTACTTTTAAAAGATGATGTCTTTACGTTGAATCTGTTTTTACTAAATCTGGACTTCCACCCCCTTTAGATCTTAATATGTCACCTTCAGCTGTTTTTAGATGGCGTATCTCATTAGTTAGCGTATCTAATTGGCGTATCTAATGCAACATTCTTCCTAAATCATTCGATAAATAATTGCTTAGAGAATTATTATTCTCAAGATTCAAAATCAAGATTCAAGATTGATGAGCCAGTTGCGAATGTTCAGATTTTGAATTGGGTCCCTGTTCAGTATAAGCTAAAGGTAAACAGATATTTATACCCTTCAAACAAATGCTTTGATCATTTAGTTGCTCTTCATCTATATTGGATTTTCAGGCATGGATGTTTGTTCTTAACCAATATTAAGAAGCCAATATGCTGAAGAACAACATTTAGTTGCTCTTCAGCTATATTGGATTTTCAGTATTGCTGTAACCAATATTAAGAGACGTTTTTCATTTCTTAGTCATAAATATTTCCCTATTCTTGTAGTCGTTTTTCTTCGATACGCACTGTTTTATTTTGCAACTCGCTCTATAGTAACATGTTCGATCCTTCCTGCAGCAAAAGAAAGTAATCAGTTTTGCGTTTCAAACAGGATTTATTCTCCTTGGTTTGAATTTGCTTTTGAAGCGCAAAATAGAAAGTCAGTGCTAACCACTAGAATGTCACTAACTCGGTATTTAACGTAATATTTTCCTAAGAGTTTCGCAGTTTTTCATGGATTCGCTTTCATCACCTACTCTCCACTCGTAGATCATATAAAATCTCTAAGCAACATAATTCACAACTATTTTCCTGTGTTATAATCAGTAAAACCATCACTTGGCAATAATGTTAATTGGAATACAATAGCAATCGGAAATTCTCAGTTACTATTAATATCCAGACGTGATCTAATGTTATCACTGTGTTTCATTTTCTTTTAAAACTGCAATGTTAACATCAGAACACACATTAAAGCAAGAATACGAAGTTATCCTTGGTAAAATTATAATTTGTTTCATTTTTATACGAACGTATACTGTGAAATAAGAGTGGTAGACACTGCTTGAAATATGAGGGACTTCGAAATAACAACAGTAGTTTTTATCTTCTTTTCCTGCAGACAAAGAGGATGGCGATTTTATAAATGGCCAGCAACGATTCAATTCGGCAAACCTCCAAAAGTCCAGGCCAATATGTGCGTGCGAAGTTAGGAATGGGATCTTCTCCAACATTATCAGCGACTCGGTGAATACATATACGGCTGTAGAGTATCGACTTCCCCCCACAGGGACCTCTGAGTGGTGGTGAGTTTAAATTTTCCAATTTCTCCCGCAGTCACATGTAAAATTTTAAAACTTGCCAGCTTTGGCACCAGGACTTTTATAAACCACACCCGGGGCAGAGACCGCAGGCTGCTCTATGGCTGGTTGCGGCATTAAAGCGGACCTCTCGCGGGAGGATGAAGAGATAAATGTCCGCTCTCCAGTGCATCTTGAGCCGCAAGAG
The DNA here is from genome assembly GCF_054136105.1 of Typopeltis vanoorti. Classification (NCBI taxonomy): domain Eukaryota; kingdom Metazoa; phylum Arthropoda; class Arachnida; order Uropygi; family Thelyphonidae; genus Typopeltis; species Typopeltis vanoorti. Next base: position 52,893,442 of record NC_143564.1, read on the forward strand.
GCAGCATTACTCTAGCGCATCCTCGCCTTGGCCAGTTGCCTACAGATTGGACTGGGACCGTGAGAACCTCGGCGTATTGAGTTGACGGGGGGTAGTTCACTAGGATGCCCATCAAGTCGCTAGGGTCTGCGTGCGTGTTCCAAGAACGTGTGCATAAATTGGCCATCTTGAAGAAGGCAGCGATATAGTGGAACAGTGCTTGTTATTCTGTGCGTCGTTTTAAAGATACTATTCTCGTCACGTGCCGATAGGTAATCGTCATCGGGGCGAATGATGTCACATGCCGCCTCAGAAATAAAAACGATCCGGCTGTCTGTTATTTAAAGAATTTTTCTTTCTTCTCCTTTTTTTTTTCCCCAGGAAGAAAAAAAGCGAAAGAAATAATTGGACAGATATGATAAACTGTCCTCTGTGATGCACTATTATTGTTAAAAATAATGAATTTTAAAAGAACGCAGAAATATGGCAAATAAGAGGTTCGATCATCTCATTATTCTTCGAAGTCGCTTGTACTTATTCTACTTCACATAGCCAAAGGATCAGGATCACAACGTTTAATGATAATCTACATTATCATTAATAATGAAAAAAGATTGTGAAGGTAAAACATCAAAGATTTCATATATATTGAATCCCTTGCACTGTTATTTCATACATGATTGTAATAATAAGGTAAATAAGCGTTAATGTATTCTTTCTAGTAAAATAAAATGTAATTTTCATTAGACAATAATGTTATTAGAATCCATAGCTCAGTCAGTTTCATCGATGCCTTCGTTTGGAAAGATCTGATCTCATAGAGAAAGAGAGAGAGGTGGGACAATTTTTCCTAGAATCTTGGATTTTTCATCCCACAAAACAAGAAGACTTTCCAGCCAAAACTCGCAGGTCACAGACATAATATACTCGCTTCATATCATTAACTCCTTCGGCTGTAATTCCTAAAAAGCAGATCCCAGTCATTGCACAATAATAAGTTTGGTAAATGTATTCTATCTAAAAAATCTGGCCTTGCGAATCTTACTGATTAGTCTATTTAATTTTTGCCATTCACTCTTGCCCCTATATGACATTGAATATTTCCTTTAAAAAACCTTGTAAAAAAATATTTGTAACACCAGTTTGAATGTCCATATAACAACAAATAAGAATGATGGCTGGAACATTTCACAAGAGACAATTTCATCGTCATAAGCGATCTAACAGGCATACAGCTATTCAATGAAATCTGTGAAAATACAGACCTCCTTTGTGTGTGTGTGCGTGTGTGTGTGTGTGTGTGTGTGTGTGTGTGTGTGTGTGTGTGTGTGTGTGTGTGTGTGTGTGTGTGTGTGTGTGTGTGTGTGTGTGTGTGTGTGTGTGTGTGTGTGTGTGTGTGTGTGTGTGTGTGTGTTTCTCTCATCCCAATGATTGATATGATACCAATGCTACTTTACTTAGGAAATTATAATAGAACAAGTTGCTTCCTGTTTCCTTGTCCAATAGTATGCATTCCTTGTCTCTAGATATGTCTTGGTCACGATGCTGATTTGCCTATTTTCAGGTAGGGAAAATTCGAGTTTAAGGTAGCAAGACCAGATATTGCTGAGACCAGTAGTAGTTTAACATAATTCAAATGAACTTTTATCTAATCTGAGATTGGCTACAAATACTTTTATTATATTAAATAGTAATAAATCTCAGCTCATATATGGAATCCTCCTGAAGATAAGATCTCTCTCTCTCTCTCTCTCTCTCTCTCTCTCTCTCTCTCTCTCTCTCTCTCTCTCTCTCTCCCACACACACATACACACACACAAAAAAGCACTTAAATGTATATCCTTAAGTAAATAAATCAAAACATGCATGTTTTTGACCAATAATCAAGGGACATCAAATCTCAAATGTCTAGGCCTGTCTACACACGCGCACCACGCTTACATAAATTATATATAAAACTGCACGTTAATATTTAAAGTGTAATTTACAAAGTATATTAAACTACTAGGACAGCGCATCAACAATCCCGGGGTTAATCCCTATTTTGCTACTTTTTTACAGAGTGACATTCAATGATAAAACTAATCGCATTTCAAAAAATGGAGATGAAATAACAACTTTGGAATAGCTATTTTCATAAGGAAGCAACCAATTTATCATTATAATCTTCTATATTAAAATATCATAATAAGACACTGCGTTAAGAAATACTGAAAATCTATAACAACCATATACTAAATCAGATCTCAACATGTACGAGTATAGTATTCATAATAATTAGACTAGTTCATGGGTTAAAAAAGCTAGGTTATTCTAAGTTCTAGATTCATTAAACAATCTGGTATCCCTTATGATTTAAAAACTTTGTATCTTTTGAAAACTGCTTTTAATTCCTATACTCAACAGCTGGAGATAATCATTCTTTATGTTACCACCACAAAAACCATTTTACTCTACTGACAAATTTGAGAATTAATATTTAAAAAATAATATGTTAAGATGCTAAAACGAAAGCAAAATAAATGTTTAGTACCTCTTATAACAGATGAAAGTTTCGTTTCAAGTATTCAAATATTATTGCCTCTGAGTCAGTCTCTGTGTGTGGGGAGGAATAATCTTCCCCCCCGCCACACACACCTGTCATTTCTGTCGTAAAAATTATTATTATTATTATTATTACTACTACTACTAAAGGTAGGAATAGAATGTTGTCAAAATATCGACTGACTCTGAACACAGTGAAACACCAATGTTTTAAATTACTTTAACAATAAACAAAACCAGAAATACGTTATTAACACAATATTTAGACTTCTGAACATAAATCCACGCAGTTTCTTTCCAGACCAACCAATTCAGACTAAATGAGATATCATCACGTGCATGGATCATCGCATTCTAATTAGAAATCTTAGTATCAATACACTAGACCTTCGTTCTTCAGTCACAAATACCTCCCTTAATATACTGTGTCAGTATATCGTTAATAGCATCGTTAATCTGACTATAATTTCCCCAATCAGAGAGAGAGAGAGAGTGTGTGTGTAAATACTTGCAACTCACAAAATGATACATCGGTGATATTAACATGAGCGCCTACCGATTCATACACGTCATAGTAACAACCAAAATCGCAGATCATCGAGTAATAGGTATACCACGTTCCACAGCACCAATGCTACCTGTTCCATCAACACAAGCAGTATAATCCTACAAATCAAGCCAGACTCGATTCTCATATTAATAGTATCGTAGACGACCTAATAAAAAAACACAGGTTGAAACAGGCTACTCAGTTTAGATAATGCAATAACTTTACACTTTCTCCTCCGTTTTATAGAATTATGCAAAAATTAAAATTCAACAAACTGTATGAAAAACGAAAGCAAAAAACAAAAAATGTAAAAGGGGAAAAATACAATGAATGCGTGTATAAGAAACTTTGCATTATTTTCTCCTAGCTGCTCTAAGTTAAATGTATATTACCAAATATCACTAAGAAAATTATTTATTATGCTACCTGTGGAACATTACTAAGATATACTGCAGTCAATTGTTATTTTGTTGAGGGGTGTCGTGAAATAATGAAAACAAATTTAAAATGTTTTAAGACTAAGTAGATTTTTGTTATCTTAAAAGAAACTTATTTAATTTTTATTATTTATTATTTCTTTTTTGTTATTTTTTGTATTTTAATGGAAAAAAATCACACATTGGTGCGTTTTACGTTTCATGTGCTTGTGCTGCAAATGTACAATGACAATATATCTCCTATATAAAAATATTATCGGCACATTATCCCCTATATAAAAATAGGAGATAATGTGCCATGTCAAATGTGTATGTAAGATGTTAATATTTAACACGGCATATTATCTCCTATTATTTGCATTTGATTTTTGCAATATTCGCTGTGTATGTTTTGTATTGAATATAAATACAATAAATATTATAAATAATATATGTCTATATTACGATTTTTTTTCGGTGGGAGCGTGAAATATTTTCATTTTTCCAAAGGGGGCCCTGACATCCAGAAGTTTGGGAAGCACTATATTAAAACACCAAAACAGCAACACA